>NC_057836.1:30300000-31550000 GCF_910594005.1 Cervus elaphus | reverse complement strand
TGGAGATAAAGTGCTGTTTATTGTGATTAAAGCAAGTAGTTCCACTGATCACTCCGGCTGTGTCACACGTGTGGAAAGCTGCTCAGAAAATGCAGTAAGCTGACTGGGATGCTGTTATAGTCTTGGCTAAGACTTTCTTTACTGTCCCAGTCTTAGAAGCAAGTCACACAAAATTCTCCTTTTTCATAGAAATCACTGGTATACATTCACCATCCTCTCCCAAGGGTTATTGAATTTTCCAGCACCTTTTGACAACCTGGGGAGGTTTAGCCCAACCACAATCAAAGGCTAAGTGAATAGGTGCATTAATGACCATGTAAAGTTTTCCCTCTCAGAGAAGGAAGACCCCAGGATTTTAAAACAGCACTGGTACATATGACCAGTTGAAGATGGTTAATATGTGTGGCTAAGACACAGAGCTGAGCTCATCAGCTAAATGACACAGAGCTGAGTTCATCACCTAAATACTTGGGAATTCCTTGGGTTGGAGACCATGAGAGGCCAATCAAGGCAGGGAATAAACTGATATATTTGCCAAGCCCTGCTAATAAGATAGTCTTCAGGGGTGGCACTAGTGGTAAAGAACCCACCTGCATTGCAGGTTAGACATAAAAGACACAGGTTCAGTCCCTGGGTTGGGAAGATCCCCTGGAGGAGGAAACAGCAACCCACTCCAGTATTCTCTTGCCTGGAGAATCTCATGGACAGAGGAGCTAATAAGATACAGAACTTGTGGGGCACTTTGGGTTTGGGGGGGATACCATTGACTGTTGCTGAGCATCTTGCAAGCACTAATATATTAAATGACAAGAAAGAAATCTGAATGAGATCCAAAGCAAAACCAGGCTTTGAGAGACTTGCAGAGGAGGGTTGTAGCCTCAAATAGTACCATTTGGGTTAGCCTAATGCACAGATTATTGTGGAGGCTTTTACTATCTAAATACTCACGGACTAGTCTCTTGCAGAAGTCTTTAACAGTACCCTTCCCTGCCCAAATGGTAGTTGCTGAAATATTGGATTCCCCTGATGCTAAAAAGAGATATGACTCTTGAGAGATAATTACCAGCCTTTTACTGGGCATTAATGAATATTGTTCCCGCAACTCAGGGATCTAAAATAATTCTGAGATCCGAAATACCTTCATGTCTTGGGCAATGTCAGAATCATGCCGTTCAGGAAGAAGCAGCTCAGAAGAGCTCAGTGTTAAAATGGAAATGATATATATAGGAATATCCCACAGGCTATGGCCCTGGGGATGTATTAATACATTGCATCCATAGTTATATCACCACCCTGCCCTTAGAGCCAACCACGGGAGCCTCCCAAACTGGCAGCTCTTAGTGCTAAATGGGTTGAATCATCGGTTTCTCTTCTTGTTAAAGCAAAGTCAGTTTCCTGATTTACTGATAGAAGTTCCCAAACTGGAGAATGCTTTGCAGTCTAGAAATTCGCCCCGTTTGATCAGTGGGTCAGAAAACCTGGGCTGCAGAAGCAAGGGTGAGTTTGAACAGTGGTCGAAATTGAAGGCAATATATCTGTGGTACAGCAAGATCTTGGTCTTACTAAGATCTTAATGTATAGTCAGGCAATGCTTTGTGGAGAATGTAATTATGAAAATTCCTATAGGAATTCCAAGGATGAATTGAAGTGGCCTATGTAGATGCCAATGAGGAAAGCCCAGTGGGTGCCTCAGAAGGGGACTGGAATGTGGAACTGTCGTTGTCCAGCCCCTGGAAATAGCTACCCAGGTACATGAGCTGAGCTGCATGAAGATGCTCAAGTTATGAAATGTCAGTGAAAACATGACAGATTCCTTTGCCTCCTCCTGAAGCTGCTAATGAACTAAAAGATTGTAGAAAACATCAAGAAGAAAATATGGCTGAAGATGGCTTTGGATAAGAGTCTCTGAGTTCAAGAGCCAGCATTTAGCCAACAAGAGGATGGTAGGACTCTCACGAGTAGCCCTAGCTGGCTTCCAGTGGATCCTACCTGGAGTAGAATGTAATTTTCTTTGGTCTGCGCTTCCCCAGTGACCTCAGCAATGGCTGAGAAGCTCATTTAAGGTATGGAGCACCAGTTACGCATTAGCTGGTCCCCTGAACCAGAGTTCTTTGGACCAAAGTATGCCTTTAGCTGTACAGAACTGGAGTAAAGAAAGGAATCACATGTGGACAGATGTCCCTGCCCACAAGCAGAGTACAAGTTTGGCTGAGAGCTAGAATGAGCAATTAAAGCACCTAATAACAAACCTGGGGGTGATAAGGCAAGAAAAGATGACTGACTTATATGGATGAATGTGTGTTTCATCTGATTATATGGGTAGTAATGGGGAGACACCTTTGGACAAGTTTTTGGAATGTGGATTGGGAAGAAAGGAGCGGAGTTTGATGGACTTACAGCAATTCTGCTTTCTTCCTGTCTCACATATTTTTCTTGTTCTCCCTCATTCAAATGGGCTGGTTTTGAGACTGCTCTTGTGGGTCTGGAAAAGGAAAGTAGTATTCAGAACACTATTTTTTAAAAAAGAAATGTTTTAAAAATTATTTATTTGTTTACTATGGGCTGCACTAGATCTTCGTTGCTCTGTGCGGACTTTCTCTAGTTGGAGCAAGCGGGGGCTACTCTCTAGTTGTGGTGCAGGGGCTTCTCATTGTGGTGGCTTCTCTTGCTGCCGAGCAGAGGCTTGAGGAACGTGGTCTTCAGGAGTTGCGGCTCCCAGGCTCTGGAGCTCAGGTTCAGTGGTTGGGGCACATGCCGTTTGTTGTCCCGAAACATGTGGGATCTTCCTGGACCGGGGATCAAACTCGTGTCTCCTGCCCTGGCAGGCTGAGTCTTAACCACTGCACCACCAGGGAAGTCCCAGAACACTGTTTCAATTGCTTTGAATTTGACTCGGTGTATTCTTAAGGGAACAGTGAATTGGGTGGCATGTCATGTGCTTAAACCAGGCTGTCTCACTGCCTAGTGGTGGAAAGAGGCTCATCACCCTCACTCTTTCTAACTCTAGTCCTGTTTCCTCAGCCAGGACAGAAGAGGAAATTCTGGCAAGGCTGTGCCTGCAGCCTGCGCTATGGTTAGGCAGGGACTCTCAGCCAGGAAGGCTGAAAAAAGGTAATAAATGGAAGCAAATGGAAACTGCAAGAGATGGAAAGGAGTTAGGTAGCTGGGTGATGATGCTAGGAATAGGCATCATCACATTTTTCCTGGGAGAACAATCTCAGTACAAGAGAATCAATACTTGTAGCTGTTTCAGATGTACTGTTGAGTCATGGCCAAGGCTAGGCAAAGCCCGTAGATTTGTTTTCCCCTGAGAAGGAGAACTGGACTGAAGCCATACTATAACATTCATCTGAAGAATGTACTTGGGAAACTTGGAGAAAAGCTTAATCAACAACATCTTATGATGACTCAGTTGAATAAGAACAGGTTGCAACTGCCATTTGGGTGATGTTCTATTGATGGTGTTTATTGTATTGAATCTTTGGTGGTTTTTAAAAGAAACCTATCTTTGAACTGGAAGAGGTATCACAGGTTTAGCATCTGTAGCTGATACTGTGGCTTGCTGTGAACCAAGATGACAGCCTGCTGAGGCAACTGGGTATGATGGGAGATGATTTGCTGCCTGCCTTAGATATCAGGATCTACTTTGCTCTTTCAACAATACCAGATCTGAATGCAGATAGAGTGCTTTACAAGCCTGTCTTGATGGAATCAGGATGATCCTTTAGAAGGTGAATACTGGTTTGATATGATTATCATATATCATTGGTAAATTTATGCCTGGAACTTCAAAAAGAAAAATTATGGAGAGTTTTACAGTTTACTCAAAATGAACTGTATCTAGGAGTTTCATAGACTCAATGAACACAACTTCTGAATGTAACTCAAACCACAAACATATGGTGGGAAACATCTGTTGTGCCTTAATCAATACTGGCCTCAATCTACTAAGAGGGACTTTTGGGTATGGAGCATTGGATTTGGTACATGAAGACAAGTGGAGATGGGGGTGCCGTCATGATAGAAAAGATTTGTTAAGCTGGAAAATGGCAACTAGTGAGAGAGCTACAGGCTTGGCATTGGGTCTGGAAAGATGATGAAGCAATAGGAGAATGGACTTTCCTTATTTCTAACCTGATGGAGGGCCAGGCTTGATAATATCTCTGGGGGAAGGCATGAGCCTTGACATGTTGCTTACAACAGAATCTGATATACTTAAAAGGGCAGTGCCCAAGGATACAGTGGAAATTCAGGCTAGGAAGGGGGCATTTGCAGAAAAACTGAACCCAGCCTAAGCTATGGCAAGATATCACCGGAAAGTAGGTTCCTTTTTTGGTTCCATTACACCACGGTGCCAATAATTAAAAAGATATTTATATTCCCTGTGGCATATGTTGGTTAGATTTTGACAAGTTAAGGATCATTATTGACCACACAGACTAGCCTGCCCTGACTCCAAACCTTACGAATCTGAATCTGCATTTTAACAAGACCCCCAGGTGAACTGTAGGTGTGTTAAAGCTTGGGAGACACTGGAATAGTGTTTTTTTGATCCTTCTTATGATATAGGATTGCTTCTATTTTGTCAGTAGATCTGAAAGAGTAACTAGGGGCTTTGCCTGGTTTTGATATTTGTGTGTGTGTGTACTCAGTTGTTCAGTCCTGTCTGACTCTTTTGCAACCCCATGGTCTGTAGTCCGCCAGGCTCCTCTGTCCATGGAATTTTTTAGGCAAGAATACTGGAGTGGGCTGCCATGCCCTCTTCCAAAGGATCTTCCCAACCCAGGGATCAAACACACGTTTTTTGTGCCTCCTGCACTGGATTCTTTACCACTAGCGCCACCTGGGAAGCTCTATTATCTAGTGTAAAAGAGATTTGTCAAGTGCCAAATGTTTATCCTTTCCCTTGTTTATCAGCTTCCCTTGTGGCTCAGCTGATAAAGAATCCACCTGTGATGCAGGAGACCTGGGTTCGATCCCTGGATTGGGAAGATCCCCTGGAGAAGGAAAAGGCTACCCACTCCAGTATTCTGGCCGGGAGAATTACGTGGTGTCGCAAAGAACAACTTTCACTCACTCACTCAAATATTTATCCACAATGCCCAGATTAAGTTTTCCTTGCTTCATTTCACCCAAACATCTCTGTCAGTAGATGGTTGGGGACAGCTCTGAGTTTCACTCAGACCACAAATACACGGTGAGAATATCTGTTGTGCCCAAATCAATCTTGGCCACAATATACAAAGAGGGACTTGTGGGTTTGCTGAGCTGGACATAGCTACATCTAAATCCTCTCCTGGCCCCTTTGACCTCATCTTCCCACATTTCATTTTCATCTTACAACTTGTATTAGAGTTCTCCTGAGACATGGAACCAATGGAAAATACACGCATATATATATAGCATCATGTATATATATATATATATATATATATATATATTCCTATATATAGGAATTGTCTTGCATGATTATGGAGGCTGAGAAGTGCTGTGATCTTCCATCTATCTGCAAGCTGAGGACACAGGAAGAAAAGCTGGTGGTGTAATTCCAGTCTGAGTCTGAAGGCTGGAGAATCAGGGCGGTTGATGGAATTCCAGTGCAAGATCAAAAGACAAATAATCCAGCTTGAGCAAGTAAGCAGAAAGATAGAAGGGAAAAATTCCTCCTTTCTCTGCTTTTTGTTCTGTTTGACCCTAAATGGATTGCATAATGCTTACCCATACTGGGGAGGCCAGTATATACTTCACTTAGTCCACTGATTTTGAAGGCAGAAACAGAACAGGCTCTATCTTGAAAGCAGGACTCCATCTTGGGCAGGACTGTGGACTTCGAGCTATATGCCCAGCATCTATGGAAGTGAAAGTGAAGTTGCTCAGTCGTGTCCGACTCTTCTGTGACCCCGTGGACTGTAGCCTACCATGCTCCTCTGTCCATGGGATTTTCTAGGCAAGAGTACTGGAGTGGGTTTTCCTTCTCCAGAGGATCTTCCCAACCCAGGGAATGAACCTGGTTCTCCCACATTGTAGGTTAACGCCTTACCGTTTGAGCCACCAGGGAAGTTATCTATGGAAACGACATACCAACTGGAAAACCAGGCCCCCAGAAGGAAGAGCCCCAGGGCTCTCCATTGCCTGAAAGAATACCCTAATTATCTGTGTAACTGAATAGAATCATGCATTCTATTATGCTTATTGGGGTATGACCACAGGCGTATTGATATTTGTCCATTGTTAACTACCTAGGCTTAAGGCATATGATCACAGATTAACTTTGACTGTATCTTTTTTTTTCCTTTGTTCAGACTAGTTTCAAGGAACCTTACACACTTAGGGTATATAAGGTTTTCACAAAAACTGGTCAGGGTCCTTGGCTAAGAGGAGACTCTGCCTTGGGCCCGCCGGTGTAATAAATTGCACTCCACTATCTGCATTGTCCTTCTGAGTGAGTTTGTTTCCCTGAACCCATGTCTACAACAATTTCAATGCTAATCTCATGAAGAAACACCCTTACAGACACACCCAGAAATAAGGCTTAATTCTGGGCACCCTGTTGGTACAGTCAGGTTGACAAAGAAAATTAACCATCACACAAAGAAATTTTTTTTATTCTCCATCTTTTCTATGTTTATCACTCCAATTCTAACTTTAGGTGGTGTGAATGTAAGAATAATTGTAGAGTTTTATGACTAGAGGGACGTTCAAGATAAGCAGGCATAATTCCCTAATTTTAGAAGAGAGAACTATGTGACCTAGAAAAATTAAGTGACTTTGTAATCTATTATGGGTGGAATTTCATATAGTATACATATTGACATTTAGGATAAACAAATAAATTATGCCAGATGGAGTGGGCAATAGTCTCCAATGGGTCTCATAAAATAGATTATCTTACAAAGTACACAAAGAATCTATTTGAAAAAGACCATGTGATAAAAATCACCTAGGCCACTGAAACAGCATTCAATACAAGTTTCCCTCTGGATGTTTTTACTGACAGGAGCAAAGGTATTGGACTGTGGAAGGCGGCTAGGCTCACCACTATACCATCAACGCCCTAAGGTATTTGAAAGAGAGGAAATGTCTTTGCTTTAGGCTCTGAACTTGGGAATACAGACTTGTCTTGATAAACATTTGTTTTCCTGTTTCACAAGCACTTTGTATAACATAAAAGTCTGTCTTACAATATGCTAGCGGAATTATGGATAGACAAAGTCACGAATACCTGTTTTATCTCTATTAATACACAAAAGAAGATTAGTGCCAAAAAGGATGGGGTTTAAGCAGTGTGTGAATTGGGACTGTGTCTGTTTTGTTCATAGTTGTATTTTTATACCTACATAGTGGTTTGTCCTTAAAAGATAGCCTTTTATTTGTATTTGTTGTTACCTAAGTCATTTAAAATTTACCTGTGGAGGCAAATCATGTAAATTTAATATATAGGTGGGAAGTGTAAGGTATAGTTCAGGCCAAGGCAAAAAAGGAGAGACGACCTCAACCAAAGTAGGTTACCTCTATTCAGGCAAGGAGGCGCGACAGTTGGCCTAACAACCAAACTGAGGCAAGAGGTATCAGGGAGGCTTCACATTGAAAGGGAGGCTTGTGGAAGCGATAAGGGAAACTTTAGTCAGGTGGGATGTTTTCGGTATTCTTTAGTTAAGATGGCATTTGTACTTGGGCAGGGGCGTAATAAGTCCTCTGAGCAGGGGGTGATAAGTCCCTGGCAGATGTAGGGGGTGGAAGATTTCTGGACAGGGGGTGAGAAGTCCTTGGTAGATACAACTGGCCTGGAGCATCAGGGCGGGACCTAAAGTTCAGTTCTGTTTTCTCAGAAGTTAGGTGATTCAGCAAGGGCCTTTGAGACTGTTGTTTTCTTTTCTAGGCCCGAAGACTCCTTCAGGAAGACAAAATGAATATTCAAACCATGTTGAAATTGTTCTAGAAGCACTGCTAAAAGAGGTTGATAGATCTGGGCATAAAATCAACCAGGGGAGATATGACCATGGCTTAGAATATTGTGGGGAGAAATGAACATTCATGAAAAAGATGGGATTTGAAAATGGGCGAGATCTACACAGGCAGAATGTTAAATAAAGCTTGTATAAACAACGTAAGCACAGGAGAAGCAGGAACATTAATAGAATGACCTGGTTGGAGGCAGAGTCTTGCATGGGAATACAAGTCTGAGAATAATGATTGGTGAGATTATGGTGCATGCAGCCTACTCGACTATGGATTTAGACACACATACATGGAAACTGGGGGTCCTTGTTTAATGGCAGGATGACACAATTAAGAGTTTCTTAGAAAGATGAGCATGTCAATAGTCTACAAGATGGAGGAGCAAAAGGACCGCAGGCAAGGATTAGTTTAGGAGATAAAATCAGAGGCAGATTCTTGGGAGCAACTCAGGAAGATTGGATTCTAAAGACACACAAAGAATTAGGCGAACTTAGTACCCATTAGATAAGATACATTCACTAATGCTTCATTCTTTCTGCCTGTAACCTAGGGACTTTCAATTTTCTTAAAGAAAGATGAATATCATATGTGGAGTTAATCAATAATATAGTCTTTTCAATATGAACAGATTAACACATTTTTATTAGCAATCTCTGAAAGTATGGGGGAAGAACAATATCCCACTACCCTTCAGTTCTGCTGCTTAGGGTTACTCCAGGAGGGAACTACCCCTTTTTAAAAAGTTTTTCTTAAGATATTTCTAGGCAGACCTTGAAAAAGAATAAAATGTAAATTGTTGAGCCTCTATATGCCTCAGATTGCTCCTTTGAAAAATGGGGATAACAACATATAAGCACCCCAGGAGCTGTCCTGAGGATTAAATGAGTTAAAACATGTGAAATGTCCCACAGAGTGTCTCAGGAAGTCTTCGCTCCCCTCCCCCACTCTTCCTCCTTTTTATATTTACTGCACCTGAAGCCATTTTTGAAACAATGCAACTGTTATACCTAAATGGCATTCCATCCCAAATATAGTTTGTTACAATTGTATAGTATCAAAATGATTAACTATCAGTTCACAAAATTTTGATGTTCCATGACCAGATTTCTCAGACCACCTCAAAAGTACATACCACTTGAAGGAAAATGTATTCTTTTTTATATACCATGGGCCAGGCCTTCCTCTGTTCATACTCTTAGTTCAGTTGCTCAGTTGTGTCTGACTCCTTGTGACCCCCATGGACTGCAGCGCACCAGGCTTCCCTGTCCATCACCAACTTCTGGAGCTTGCTCAAACTCATGTCCATTGAGCCAGTGATGCCATCCAACCATCTCATCCTCTGTTGTACCCTTCTCCTCCTGCCCTCAATCTTTCCCAGCATCAGGGTCTTTTCCAATGAGTCAGTTCTTCACATCAGGTGGCCAAAATATTGGAGTTTCATACTTTATTCTTTATTTATTGGAGTCTCATACTTTATTCTCTTGTACTCTGTGGCACTAGACCCTCTGGGGTTTCATTCCACCTCTGGGACCAATCCATTTCTAACTCTTCTACAGACTCACTGTCTTCTATCTGACTGCCTGAATGCAGAGTATTCATTTCTCAATCCTGGACACTGTTTTCTCCTCTGTGTTTTCCTTCACTAAACAATTTCATCTAGGTCAGCCTTCTCATGCATGCATGCTAAGTCACTTTAGACTGTAGCCCACAAGGCTCCTTGTCCATGGGATTCTCTAGGCAAGAATACTGGAATGGGTTGTCATGCCCTCCTCCAGGGGATCTTCCTAATCCCAGAACTGAACCTGAGTTCTTACAACTCTTGCATTGGCAGGCGGGTTGCTTACCACTAGTACCACCTGGGAAACCCCATACAGGTCTACAATTCCCAAGTATATATTATGCCCAAACCTCTCCTCTGAGCTCCACATACAAATGGGTCCCTGCCTAGAAGATATTTCTCCTTGGATTTCTCAAAGGCACCACAAATCCACATGTCCAAAACAAAACTTAAGTCCTCAGATCCAACTTGCTCCTTTTCTAGTATTTGCTCTCTTTAAAAATAGCACCTTTTATTATTTAGCCAGAAAACTATGAGTTACTCTCAACATATATCATTCTCATGTCTGTTACCAAATTCATCGCCAGTTGCCATCAATTTTACCTCCTAAATATTTCTCTAGTCAATCCTCTTTTTTTTTTTTTTTTTAAAATAACTATTTGTTTATTTGGCTGTGCCACATCTTAGTTGCAGCATGGGGGATCTTCAATTTTTGTTATGGCATGCAGCATCTTTTAGTTGTGGTATGTGAAACCTAGTTCCCAGGGAACAAACCAGTGCCCCCTGCATTGGGAGGGAAGTGCCCCTTGCAATGGACCACCAGGGAAGTCCCAGTTCTCTTCTTAATCTCCGCTGCAAACATCCCAGACTCAACGATCTCCCTGAATATCCTTTGGCTCCTCTACTGTTTATTAATATTTTCTTTCTTTTAAGAATTTATTTTCTATTTTACAAAGTGAATGAAGACGTCAGGTAGTAGCTTAAAACAGTAAATGAATTTAAAAAACAAACACACAAATAAACAAATAAGTGCTCCCTGCTCCATCCATTATTTCTTACGCCACAGCATAAATCACTTTCAGCTTTTTTTGTTGTTGTTTTATTAGATAATACTCCATATTTCTATATAATGTGCTTATGTTGCCTTTTCCTGGTCTTAAAAAGAAGATTATGATTATATTCTCTCTGAGGATTTTGTTATTTTACACCCCCTTTATACCTTACCTTTAATATCTTCGTAGCCCCTTTTTTTGGTTAAATTAGTATTTATTATTTATGTTATTAAGATTATGGATTGAGTGTATGAAAATGTTTCTTTTCTTGCATAACTTCTTACTTTGATCAGGAGTTAGTTATTATATTATTTTCACGTTGGTTTAGTTTTTTATGTACCTATTTGTATTTCAACTCCAAACTAGTTAACACAAGTGTCTAATCTCAACACATTCAAACATAACAGGAGGTCACTCAGTTTCTTTTTCTTTCATTTCTTTCTTATTTTTCTTCTTCTTCTTGTTGATTGATTTATTTATTTTTTGAGAACTCCTTTCTCAGACCCTCTGTATTCCGGGTCCAGTTTAGATTGGCTACTCTCTTTCCTTCTCTTTTCCAGTTCTTTACGGTTTTTTTTTTTTTTTTCTTTACAGTTTTAACTGAGCATTGTTCTCCTCTCTTAACATATTATTAATAGTTATACTTCTTTCTAAAAATTCTTTGTTACCGCAGAGATTGCAACACACACTTTGAGTTAATCTCAGTCCCCCTTTAAACAATGCTATGGTGATTCGCATGCAGCGCAGGAACCGTAGAGCAAGTTTCCGGTTCCTCCCTCCTGATCCTTCCTATGACATTGCTGGCATTCACTCTACTTATGCATCTGCTGTAAATACCCTGTAAATTGTTACTGCTATTACTTTTAGCAATTATCTTTAGCTAAAATAAGAATAAGAAAGATAAAAGATTTTCATTGTACCTTCATTTATTCCTTCTCTGATGCTCTTCCTTTCTTTCTGTAGCTCTGAGTTTCTGACCTATAACCATTTCCTTCTCTCAAAGACCTTCTATTAATATGTTCTGCAGGGTAGATCTACTGGTGATGAATTCCCTCATTTTTTGTCTGGGAAAGTCTCTTTAATTTTTTTTTTCACTTTTGAAGAATACTTTCACTGAGTATACAATCCTAGGTGAGTGACTTTTTTTTTTCTCTCAACACTTTAAATATTTCACTACATTATCTTCTTGCTTGTATAGTTTCTGATGAGGAACTGATTGTAATTCTTATTCTATTTCCTCAGTGTATAAGGCAATTTTTCTCCTTGTTGACTTATTTCAAGATTTTATGAGAAAATGTCTTTGATATCTGTAGTATGTGATAAGTTTATATGAAGTTTTTTTGTGTGTATATTTATCTGGCTTGGTGTTTGCTGAGCTTTCTGGATCTGTGGTTTGGTGTCTATTATTACTTTTGGAACATTCTAAACTATTATTACTTCAAGTATTTCTTCTGTTCCTTTCTCTCTTAGTTTTCTTTCTGGTATTGCAGTTAAAAGTATTTAACACCTATAAAAAAGTTGTTTTTGGTTGTTTGTTTTTTCTTCTAGTTTTATTGAAATATAATTGACATACTTCACTGTATAAGTTTAAGGTGTACAGCGTAATAATTTGACTTATATGCATCATGAAATGATTATAAAAATAAGCTTAGTGAACATCCATTATCTCATATAGAAACAAAATTAAAGATATAGAAAAAATTTTCCTTGTGATAAGAACTCTTAGGATTTACTCTTTAAATCATGTTCATGTATAACATATAGCACTGTTAATTAAATTTATCATGTTGTACATTATATCCCTAGTATACTTATTAATCTAATAGCCACAAGTTTGCACATTTTAACCACCTTCATCTAATTCTTCTCTCCCCTACTCCAGAACTGGTAACCAAAAATCTGATCTCATTTTATATGAGTTTGTTTGTTTTGAGATGTAACTGATCTATAACATTATGCTAGTTCCTGTTATAAAACATAGTAATTTGATACTTCTATACATTCCTTTACAAAATGATCACCTTGATAAATCTGGTTACAATATGTCTCCATACAAAGATATTGCATAATTATTGACTATAATCACCACAGTGTACATTTCATACTCATGACTCATATATTTTGTAACAAAGTTGTATCTCTTAATCTCCCTCACCTATTTCTTTCCTCCCTTGACCCCTTCCCCTCTGGCAACCAACCAACTGTTCATTCTTCATATCTATGACTCTGTTTCTATTTTATATTTATTCATTTGTTTTTTAGGTTCCATGTGTAAGCAAAATAATATAGTATTTGTCATACCTTTATGATTGATTTCAGTTAGCATAATACTCTCTAGGTCCATCATGTTGTTGCAAATGGCAAGATTTCCTTCCTTTTTTATTCCATAGCATATATGCATATATATTACATCTTCTTTATTTATTCATCTATCAGTTGACACTTAGGTTCTTCCATATCTTACCTTTGTAAATAATGCTGCAGTGAACATAGTGGTGCATATAGCTTGTCTAGTTGGTGTTTTGGTTTTCTTCAGATATATAGCCAGATGTGGATTTGCTGTATCAGGCTGTAGTTATATTTTTAACTTTTTGAGGAATCTCCATACTATTTTCCATTGTGACTGCATCAATTTATATTTTCACCAGTGGTGCGTGAGGGTTCTCTTTCCTCTACATCCTTGCCAACACTTGTTATATGTAGACTTTTTAACAATAGCAATTTGACAGATATAAGTTGATATCTCATTGTGGTTTTGATTTGCATTTCCCTGACGACTAGTGATGTTGAGCATTTTTTCATATGCTCATGGGCCATCTCTGTCTTCTTTGGAAGAAAAGTTTATTCAGATCCTCTTCCCATTTTTTAAAATTGAGTTACTTATTTGTTTGGTGTTGGGTTATATGAGTCTTTGTATATTTTGGATATTAATTCATTGCCAGATACATTGTTTGCAAATATCTTCTCCAACTCAGTAGATTGCCTTTTCATTTTGTTGATAGTTTCCTTTGCTGTGCAAAGGTTTTTAGTTTGATGTAGTCCCATTTGCTTATTTTTGCTTTTGTTTCCCTTGCGTGAGGAAACATCCAAAAATATATTGTTTAAGACTGATGTGAAGGAGAATACTGCCTATATTTTATTCTAGAAGTTTTGTTTGGGTCTTAGATTTCAAGACTTTAATCCATTTTGAGTTTACTTTGTGTATAGTGTGAAATGGTAGTGCAGTTTGATTCTTTAGCATATAGCTCTCCAGTTTTCTCAATCCCATTTATCGAAGATACTGTCTTTTCTTCATTGTATATCCTTGCCTCCTTTGTCATCGATCAATTGCCCACATAAGTGTAGGTCCACTTCTGGTTTCTCTATTCTGTTCCAATTAGTCCATGTGTCTGTTTTTGTGTCAGTACCATGCTGTTTTGATTATTGTAGTTTTGTAGGATATTTTGAAATCAGGTTGCATTATACTTCCAGCTTTCTCAAGATAGTTTTGGCTCTTTGGGGTCTTTGGGCTTCCACACATTTTAGAATTAGTTGTTCTACCTCTGTGAAAAATGCCATTGGTATTTTGATAGGGAATATGGTCATTTTAATAATATTAATTCTTCAAATCCAAGAAAACAGTATATCTTTCCATACGTTTGTATTATCTTCAATTTATTTCATCAGTGTCTTTTGGTTTTATGAGGACAGGTCTTTTGCCTCCTTAGTTAGATATATTCCTATGTATATTGTTTTTTATGTGATCATTAATGGGATTGTTTACTTGATTTCTTTCTGATAGTTTGTTGTTAGTGTATAGAAATGCAACAGATTGCTCAACTAATTTTAGTCACAACTTTACTGAATTTACTGATGAACCCTCACAGTTTTTTGGTGGCATCTTTAGAATTTTCTATGTATAGTAGCGTGTCATTTGCAAACAGTAACAGTTTTACTTCTTCCCTTCCATTTTGTATTCCTTTGACTTTTTTTTTT
Organism: Cervus elaphus; assembly: GCF_910594005.1. Taxonomy (NCBI): domain Eukaryota; kingdom Metazoa; phylum Chordata; class Mammalia; order Artiodactyla; family Cervidae; genus Cervus; species Cervus elaphus. The sequence continues at coordinate 31,535,456 of NC_057836.1, read as the reverse complement.
TTTTAATCCAATAGCTGTGGCTAGGACTTCCAATACTATGTTGAATAAAGTTTGAAAGAAAGGGCATCCTTGTCCTGTTTGCTCTTAGGGGAAACGCTTTCAGCTTTTCACCACTGAGGATGATGTGAGCTGTGGGCATATCAAATATGGCCCTTATTGTGTTGAGTTATGTTCCCTCTATGCCCACTTTATGGAAAGTTTTTTATCATAAATGGATGCTGAATTTTGTCTAAAGTTTTTCTGCATCTATTGAAAAACATTTGGCTTTTATTTTTCAATTGGTTTGTGTGGTGTATTACATGGATTGATTTGCAGATATTGAGCCATTCTTTGATCCCTAAGATAAAACCCACTTTAACATGCAGTTTGTTCCTTTTAATGTATTGTTGAATGCAGTTTGCTAATATTTTGTTGAGGATTTTCCACCTACATTCATCAGTGATATTGGCCTGTAATTTTCTTTTTTATGGGATCTTTGTCTGGTTTTAGAAAGTGATTTAGAAAGTAAAACTCGCTCGGTTGTGTCCGACTCTTTATGACCCCACAGACGGACAGAATACCAGACCACCTTACCTGCCTCCTGAGAAATCTGTATGCAGGTCAAGAAGCAGCAATTAGAACTGGACATGGAACAACGGACTGGTTCCAAATTGGGAAGGGAGTAAATCAAAGCTGTACATTGTTACCCTGCTTATTTAACTTTTATGCAGAGTACGTCATGCGAAATGCCAGGTTGGATTAACCTCAGATATGCAGATGACACCCTTATGGCAGAAAGTGAGGAAGAACTAAAGAGCCTCTTGATGAAAGTGAAAGAGGAGAGTGAAAAAGTTGGCTTAAAACTCAACATTCAGAAAACTAAGATCATGGCATCTGGTCCCATCACTTCATGGCAAATAGATGGGGAAACAGTGGAAACAGTGACAGACTTTATTTTGGGGGGCTCCAAAATCACTGCAGATGGTGACGTGACTGTAGCCATGAAATTAAAAGACACTTACTCCTTGGAAGGAAAGTTATGACAAACCTAGACAGCATATTAAAAAGCAGAGACATTACTTGGCCAACAAAGGTCTGTCTAGTCAAGGCTATAGTTTTTCCAATAGTCATGTATGGATGTGAGAGTTGAACTGTGGAGAAAGTTAAGCGCTGAAGAATTGATGCTTTTGAACTGTGGTGTTAGAGAAGACTCTTGAGAGTCCCTTGGACTGCAAGGAGATCCAACCAGTCCATCCTAAAGATCAGTCCTGGGTGTTCATTGGAAGGACTGATTATGAAGCTGAAACTCCAATACTTTGGCCACCTGATGCAAAGAGCTGACTCATTGGAAAAGACCCTGATGCTTGGAAAGATTGAGGGCAGGAGGAGAAGGGGATGACAGAGGATGAGATGGTTGGATGGCATCACTGACTCGATGGATGTGGGTTTGGGTGGACTCCGGAAGTTGGTGATGGACAGGGAGGCCTGGCACACTGTGGTTCATGGGGTTGCAGAGAGTCAGACAGGACTGAGTGACTGAACTAAACTGAACTGATCATTTGTTTATTCATATTTTCTACTTCTTCCTGGTTCAGTCCTGGGAGAGTGTATAGTTCTAGGTATTTGTCCATTTCTTCCAGATTGTCCATTTTATTAGTATATAGTTCTATGCAGTAATCTCTTATGATCCTTAGTAATATTTCCGTGGTATTGGTTCTAACTTCTTTCATTTCTGATTTTATTTATTCAGGCCTTCTCTTTCTTTTTCTTGATGAGTCTAGGCTAAAAGTTTATAATTTTATCTTTTCAAAGAAGAAGCATTTGGTTTCATTGATCTTTTCTATTTCTTTGGTCACTATTTCATCATTTCTTCTCTGATCTTTATGCTTTATTTCCATTTACTAACTTCTGGTTTTGTTTGTTCTTTTTTCAGTTCCTTTAGGTATATGATTTGATTTTTATTTGACATTTTTTCTTATTTCCTGAGGTAAGCTTGTATTGCTATAAACTTCCCTGTTAAAATTGCTTTTGCTGCATCTCTTACATTTTGCATCACTGTGTTTTAATTTTCATTTGCCTCCAGAATGTTCTTTCGTCTTTGGTTTCTTCAGTGATCCATTTGTTGTTTAGTTGTATATTGTTCAGCCTCCATATACTTCTGTTTTTTACATTTCTTTTTCCCTTGTAGGTAATTTCTTGTGACATAAAATAGTCAGAAATATTTTTTCTTTTTTATTTTTTTTTTTGCCATGCAGCATGTGGAATATAAGCTCCCTGACCAGGATTGAACCCATTTCCCGTGTGTTAGAAGCACTGAATCTTAACCACTGAACCACCAAGGAAGTCCCAAGATTCTTGATATGATTTCAACTTCCTTCCATTCACTGAGACTCGTTTAGTGTTGTAGCATGTGATCTATACTGGGGAATACTCCATGTGCACTTGAAAATATTGTGTGCTCTGCTGCTTTTTGGATGGAATGTTTTATATATATGTAAAGTTCTTCTGGTCTAAAGTGTCATTTAAGCCTTGTGTTTCCTTATTATTTTCTGTTTGAATGATCTGTCCACTAATGGAGTGGTAACGTCCTCCACTATTGTTGTGTTACTGTTGATTTCTCCCTTTATGCTTGTTAATATTTGCTTTATATATTTAGATGCTTCTATGTTGAGTGCCTATATATTTATAATTCTAATATCTTCTTGGGTTGATCCTTTGATCATTACACAATGGCCTGCTTTGTCTCTTATTACAGTGTTTGTTTTATAGTCTATTTTGTCTTATGTAAGATTGCTACCCCAGGTTTCTATTGATTTCAATTTGTATGATATAATTTTTCCCATCGCCTCACTTTCAGTCTGTATTTGTCTTTAGATCTGAAGTAAGTCTCTTTTAGGCAGCATACATATGTGTGTATCTTGTCTTTGTATCTATTCATCCATTGTATGTCTTTTGATTAGAACATCTAACCTATTAAAATTTAAGGAAATTATTGAAAGGTACATACTTTTGCTATTTTTTATTTGCTTTTGCTTTGTTTTTGTAGCTCTTTTTTATTCATTTCTTTTTCTTTTTCTGTCTTCCCTTGTGATTTGATGACTAGCTTTAGTATTGTGTTCAAGTTCCTTCCTTTCTATTTTTGGTTTTGTGTGTGTGTGTGTATCTAATATAGATTTGTGGTTTGTGGTTACCATGAGGTTTATATACAGCAATCTCTACATATGTGTGATTAAGTTCCTGATCTCTTAAGCTCAAATGCATTTTAAAAATCCCGTATCTTTATTTCCTCCCCCACTTTCACTGTTTTTGACATCATATTTTACATCTTGTTGTTCTGTGTATTCCTTAACTACTTGTTGTGGAGATAGGTAATTTTACTACTTTTGCCTTTTGATCTTCCTACCAGCTTTATAGGTGGTTGATTTACTATCTTTCCTACATATTTGCCTTTACAAGTGAGTTTTTTCTTCTTGCAATTTTCGTATTTCTAATTTTGGCTTTCTCTTCTTTTGCTTAGAGAAGTGTCTTTTAACATTTCCTGTAAAGCTGGTTTGGTGGTGCTGAACTCTTTTAACTTTTGCTTGTTTGTAAAACTTGCAATCTCACCATCAAATCTGAATGAAAGCCTTGCCAACCAGAGTATTCTTAGTTGTAAGTTTTTCCCTTTCATCATTTTAAATATATCCTGTCACTCCCTTCTCGCTTGCAAGTTTCTGCTGATAAGTCAGCTGATAGCCTTATCAAAGTTCCTTTGTATGTAACTTATTGTTTTTACCTGGCTGCTTTTAATAGTCTCCCTTAGCTTTAACTTTTGCAATTTTAATTACAATATGCCTTGGTGTGGTCCTTTTGCGTTGATCCTGTTTGGGACTCTGTGCTTATTGGATCTATATATTTCTTTCCCATATTAGGAAAAATTTCAGTTATTATGTCTTCAAATATATTCTCAGCCTCTTTATCTACTTCAATAATATGAATGCTAGACTGCTTGATGTTGTCCTTGAGTTCTATTAAACTGTCCTCGTTTCTTTTTTATTCTTTTTTTCTGTTCAGCTTCAGTGATTTCCACTACTCTCTTCCATCTAGTTGATACATTCCTCTGTATCATCTAATATACTGTTGATTCCTTCTAGTGTACTTTTTATTTCAGTTATTATATTCTTTATCTCTTTTTGTTTTTTCTTTATATTTTTAACTCTGTTATAAACCTTCAACTTCTCTGTTGGTCTAATTTTCTTCTGAGTTCTTTGAACAGCTTCAGTGGCTCAGTGGTAAAGAATCTGCCTGTCAATGCGGGAGACACGGGTTCAATATCTGATGTGGGAAGACCCCTTGGAGAAGGAAATGCAATCCACTCCAGTATTCTTGCCTGGAAATCTCCATGGGCAGAGGAACCTGGCATGCTGTGGCCCATGGGGTTGCAAAGAGTTGGACATCAGTTTATCGACTGAACAACCAGCAACAACCAACAGTGATTATTACCTTATGCTCTTTACTGGGTAGATTTCTTATCATCATCATCACTTTACTTAATTCTCCAGGGATTTTATCTTGTTCCTTATTTTGGAACATATTCTCATGTTGCCTCATTTTGCCTACGTTGCTGTTTTTATTTCTATGTATATGGTAGGTTGGCTGTTTCCCAGTCTTGGAAAGGATGCTTTCTTTTGGGAGACGGGGAGACGTCCTATGCATCCAACAGTGTACTCCCCTCTGATCATCAGAACCACGTACTCCAGCGGTGCTCCCTATGTGGTCCGTGTGTGTTCCTCTGCTGTCATGGGCTCACTACTGTGAGCAGTCTGCTAAGTGTGGCTGGCCCTTGGTCCACCTGATTGCCAGGCCTTGTCCTGTGTAGAGGTTGCTGCCAGATCATAATGTGGCTTGCCACAGAGCCCTACCATGTCTCAGAACTAGTGCTGGCCCACTGGTGGTTGGAGCTGGGCTCTGTGGCAGAAGCTGTGGGACCAGGGATCCTGGATTTAATTTTGTCCTGGTGGTGAATAGGTCCAGTTCTTGGTACAGCTCGATATGGTGTTAGAGATGTCCCAAAGCTGTTGGATCCCAAGGCAGCTGGCTAAGGAGTTTGAGGTGTCTTGGAGCTGGTGTTGGTCTGCTCGTAGGCAGAGCCAGGTTCTGGGGTCTCTGGTTGCAAGGCCGTGAGGGTCCTGGAGCTGGTGCTGGCCCTCTAGTCAGTGGGGCTAGTTCCTAACACTTCTTACTGTGAGATCAGGAGTGTCTCAAAGCTTGTGCTGCCTTTCTGGTGGGTGAGATCAGATCCTAGCATGAGTGGCTGAGGTGTCCAAAGTGTCCCAGAGCTGGTGTTGGCCTAGTGGTGGGTGGGTTGTGTCCTTACATGCAGACTGCAGGGCTCCCACAGTCCTGAGGCTGGTATCTGCCTGTTGGTCGTGGATCTGTGTCCCTTCCTGCCTATCTTCTTGGCCATAGGAGATCCAGTGCTGGTGCCAACATTGCAATAGGTGGGGCCAGGTTCTGGCATGAAAAAGCTAAAGGGAATATTCCAAAATGTTGATTTCCAGCAACATTTTTCTCATGGTAGAACAAGCTTCCACAAATTATTGTCACCAGTGTCTTTGTCCCCAGGGTGAGCTCCAGTTTCTTCTTGCCTCTCTGGGAGGCTCTCCAAAAGCAGAGGTGAGTCTGTCCCAGTCTCCTTTCACATTATTGTTTCTGACCTGTGTCCTCAACCATTTGAGACTTTGTGTGCATTCTTTAAAAGTGAAGTCTCTATTTCCCACACCCCTCTGGATCTCCCTTCCCAAGAGTAAGACCCATTGACTTTCAAAACCAGATGTGCTGGGGCCTCATCTTCCCAGTGCAGGACCCCCAGGCTAGGGAGGTCTTCCCCTTGTTCCTTGGGAAGAACCTCTGAAATTGTAATTATCCTCTCATTTGTGGGTTACCCATTTAGAAGTATGGGTCTTGGCTATATCATGTCTCCACCCTTTCTGCCCACCCTTTTGTGGTTTCCTCATTATATCTTTAGTTGTAGAATATCTTTTCTGCTAGTCTCCTGGTCTTTCTCATCAAAAGTGTATTGTATATAATGGTAATTATATATATGAATATAATGACCAGGGGTTGCAAAGAGTCGGACATGACTGAGTGACTGAACTGAACTAAATAATATATTGTATATAGTTTTAATTTTGGCCTGCCTGTGGAATGTGAATTCGATCTTCCTACTCCTCAATCTTCGTCATCCTCCAGGAAATGCCTATTTAACACCTTTTGAATTAACTATTTTCTATCCCACATTTTACTTTGGGAAATTTACTTAGACCTGTCTTCTAGCTTGCTGATTCTCTCCTCAGCTATGTGCAGTACTGATAAGCTCATCAAATATATTTTTTGTTTCCATTATAGTGTTTTTGTTTTCCAGCATTTCCATTTGATCCTTGCTTAGAGGTTCTATTGCTCATCTTACATTAGCCACTGGTCTTGTGTGCTATTTACCTTTTTCATTAAAGCTTTTAACATCTTAATCACAATGATTTTAAATTCTCTGTCTGATAATTCCTACACTTGGGTCATATGTTCTTTGCTGGGTCTAGTTCTGATGCTTGCTTTGTTTTTCACGCTGTTTTTTCTTTTCTTGTCTTGTAATATATAATGTATAATTGTCTTGCCTTATTATTTTTTGTTGAAAGGCAGGCATGATGTATTGAGTAATAAGAACAGACATAATTAGGCCTTTAGTGTAAAGTTTTGTGATAATTTGGCTGAATTTTTGTCCATGTTTAATGTTTGTAGTAGTTCCAAAGTGCCATAGGCTTCAAATTGCTCTGACATCACTTGTTTTAACTCATCTATTGACTCGGGGCTTCCTTTAAGTGTTTTCCTCAGAGAGAATTTGCATCTTGTAACTTTTCAGCTATATCCTCTGCTTAGAAACTTATTAGTCTGGTGGTAAGGGGTTGAAGGGGCTTCCCTGGTAGCTCGGCTGATAAAGAATCCGCCTACAATGCAGGAGCCTGGTGTCCAATTCCTGGGTCAGGAAGATCTCTTGGAGAAGGGATAGGCTACCTACTCCAGTATACTTGGGCTTCCCTGGTGGCACAGATGGTAAAGAATCTGCCTGGAGTGCAGGAGACCTGGGTTTGATCCCTGGGTTGGGAAGATCCCCTGGAGGAGGGCATCACAACCCACTCCAGTATTCTTGCCAGGGGGATTCCCATGGACAGAGGAGCCTGGTGGGTTACAGCCCATGGGGTCACAAAGAGTTGGACATGCCTTAGCAAATAAACACAGCACAGCACAAGGTATGGAAGGGGGCAAAGGTTCCATGATATTATGATCAAAGACCTGTGTCCCTGGGCTGTGAACTTCACAAATGTTACATGGTTTTGTTTTCTCAGCTTAACTGAGGCAGGAAGATGCCTGTGGGTTAAAATGGGAGAAGTGCTCTTCCTCTAGATGGGATAGAGATATGATAGGACTTTGCTATCAAGAACCTTCTGAGCATATTTTACAATGGTCACTCTTCTCTACCCCTACCAGAGCCTTAAAAGGATCTTTCTCAGTTTTTTACCCTGAGAACCTGGTGGGATTCCTGGAGTTTAAATTTACAAAATAGGGACTCACCTCATTATTACTCCTAGGAGTTCCTGACTCTTGCTAGTCCACATTCAACTTCCAGAAATTCCATCTTTACCAATTCCAAGTTATGATGCTTTGTTCCTACCGGTTTTTGGCTCCACATCTACTTCAAATAAACAGATCTCAGCTCTGGTTTTGGATCTGCCTGTGTCTCCAGTCTGGTGGTTTTCCTTGTGACCTCAGTTCTCTGATGGTGCAGGAGAAGTTGATTTACAGTTTGTTCATCTTTCTGGGAAGGATGGGAGTTACAGCTTCCAAGTTACTTCTGAGCTAAAACCAGAAGTTATTAATTGTTCTTCTCTGATCTGAGGCTATTTCTCTAGGAATTCCCTTTGCTCCCTGCTTGTATGAGAACCTTGGATTTCTGAATCACTAATTCATTTTTTTCTTGGTAGACTTATTTTAGTGGACTCTTTCCAGTATCTTCCTAGGAAAGAGTGCCCAGGAGTCAAATTTTTAAGACTTTTGAAAATTTGAAATCTGCATTTGAAAATTGCAGATTCTACCTTCAGATTTGAGTCATATGTTGACTCTACTTGAGGCTATAAAAAAATTCCTTAAGAATTTTGATGGCCTAACCCCATTTCCTTCTGGTTTCCAATGCTGTTTTTGATAAATCTAATGACATCATTATATCCAGTCTTTTGTGTTAAAAAAAAATCTTTCACAATTTTTTCTTTCTTTCTTTCTAAAATTTCACTGTCATATATCCTTTGTTGTGGGTCTTTTTTATTCCTTATGTTGAGTCCTTGATGGACTCTAATTTTAGGACTTTTTAAGTATGTCTTTGAAAATTTTCCCCTAGTTTTTTTCTCTTCCATTCCTATTATTTTGGATGTTTATTTTTCTGCTTGAGTCTTTTCTTTTTTGCTCTCTTTTATCATTTTGATCTACTTTCCGGGAGATTGCCCTGATTTTGTGTTCCAACTCTTCTATGAATTTTGTGTGTATGTGTGTGTGTGTTTACTATGTTTTTAATCTGGTCATCTGAATATGCCTTTTCCCCCCCTTGCTTCATGGATTGTCTCTTAACCCTATTAAGATTTTATTATAGTTTTTATTGGAGATTTCCCCACTCTGGGTTGATTTTTTTTTTTTTTTTGTATTTTTTTTAGATCCTTGACTCCCCACTCTTATTTAAGATTGAAGCCTAACAAAGAAGCCAGTGGGTCTGTGTGAGTTGACCCTATCTACTGATGGGATTCACCACAGAGTGTGAGGTAGGGATATGGCTATTTGGATGGAGACCTCCTGCATATATCACAATCTGTAGGTCTTCTTCTTCGTGCTGGCCAGTCTCTATAGAAAGTTGATCTCTTATGTTAAGCCAGGCTAGAGGACACGACTGTTCCTAGAGACATTACTTCCTTCTAGAGACTTTCAAACAAACCTCTTATTTTCTTTCATCCATTACCTGCATCTTCAGAGGTAACAGGTACTTCTAATTTCTGAGCCTTTGAAGAACTCCATCGTGCCAGTTAGTTTGACTCTTGTTGGCTTCAATCTATACTGCTCCATCTTGTGTGCCCCACCCCCTCCCCACAATATCACCTGAAGGCCCAGAGTTTCCTCAGTTCTGATAAATCAGTTATCACTCTTCAACTGCTTACCCACTTGTGAACTTCTTGACATCATTTTTGTGCTTATGCATCCTTTCCTTTTCTCTTTTTTTTTTTTTTTTGAGTTTATGCCTCTTTTATTCCTTTACCATCTTTTAGTGGGGTCACAAGAGGGAGTGAAAATAAGCAAATGCATTTATTCAGAGTCTTTCTCAAATTACAACCCTATTTACTTTGGTATTGTAACTGGTTGTGAAAAGGGCATGTTTTTGGCTTTTGTCTCTTCATTCCAAGTCATTCTGACAACAAGAACTTGAGAGGAGACTGAAAAAAGGATGACATTTTTGAATTTTTAATCTTCTAATGAGATACTTCTATGTGACTATTAATATTTCTCTACACACCATTAGCGTTCAAGCTAACTTGTAAATTGCACCTGACCCATTCACTCTGATCATCTTTCTGCATTTTGGTCTCTCTTGACTGTTCAATGAGAGGAGCTCTTTTTCTCTCCCTTCTCCATGGCTTCAGTTCTGTGATGGATGTATCTTAGACCAGCTTTCACAACTCCAATGTCACAAAAGTACTGCCCATCAAGTTTACTTCTGATATCACGTAGTTTTGCCCGTGGTGTTTACATAGTGTTTACTGGTCCCGTAAAAGACATTTATAGAGCAAACCCTGCTTGCTCTATAGTTCAGATGCAGAACTATAAAACGACACCTAAACTGCCTACTAAAAGTTATATAAGTCAGAGAGCTAAATATCAGGTAAAATATTTTATTTAAAACATTAAACATGGGGGTTTATACCTTTCCTTAAACAGTGCTGCCTTAGCAACAGCTAGAATAAATTTGAGATGCTCAGATTTATCAATAAAGTATTCAAGCAACAATTGTTGAGTATGTATGTGTTCAAGCCTGAGATGGCACCTGGAGGAATATGAAAAAAAAGTAAAATATTGTTCCTGCTCTTCCCCAGACATTGATCCTCTTTTGGATGAAAAGCATAGGCTTGTCATTTGATACATGAGACCCAATACTCTTACTGCCCCGTTGCTGAGACAAAGCTACATATGAAAAATGCTAGCAACACAACATGACACATCTAAATGTTTAATCATCTGTCAGAGACAGGCAATGCTACATACATTCAGATCAGGAGGTCAAAGGGAATAGAAGCAGAAATCAGAAACGTTGAATGAGTTCCTACTCACGAAGTCTGTGTTTTAGGTGATCTGGGAACACATAGAGGGAGAAATCCCTAGCGCCTTGGATTGGCCTTCAATGATGCACCGTATTCGTATGGAGGGAGAAAAAAAGATATCCCATACGAGAAGTACATGGACCACAAAACACAGTGACAAAAGAGATGCTTGTGTGACTTGGAAGGGGGACGGGCAATGGTCTGCCCAGATTCAAGTGTTCATGCTCCAGAGAAGCAGGTAATGAAGCTGGATTGTAGAGAAATAGAATCTTAGTTTTCAGAAGAAGGAAAAACAGCACATTGCATCACAGAAGCCCCTCAGTTTAAGGCACAACTTTGCTGCATTTTTAAATGATGTTAAATAGGGAAACATTCACACAGCCCCTTCATAACCAAACCATATTTGTGGTTGCTGTCCTATTGATTTGTAGCCCTTAAATTGGAATAGGAGTATCCCTTGGACTAGGGGGGAAAATAGAGAAATTGGGATAGTCTGAGTTCGATTTAAATCACTGGAACAAAGGAGGCATATGATTTATCCAGTCTGGCAACTATGGGACACATTTCCCTGGCCCCTTGGACCGCCCCCGTTCCCCGAATCCCCTTCCCAGAGCAGAAGAAGGTTGGTGGGGTACTTTGCCGGACTTCAGGTAATCATCATTTCAAAGACTCTGGATTAGGCTCCACTGTGGAAGATGTAACTTTGGTATTTCGCGCTTTTCGTATCTCTTGATCTGCCTAAAGTAAGTAGGAGGGATTTCTGGGGCATGCTTGCAGGCGGAGGGCAGTGGGCCTTGGAGGAAGGATGAAACTTTGGTGGTGATTTTTGATAAATAACTTTCCATCAACTTCTCAAATCCCATCTCTCAGTAGATAAAGATGCATCAGGCCACCTAACAGTCACTGTAGATTTGCGGGACGCGGTGGCCAAAGTGGGCTTGAGCAGCTGAAGCTATGGCCTTAAACTGTGATCTGCTGACGACAAAGGCGACCCCGTTAGCAGGCTGAGGGATTTCTTTGTCCCTGCACACTTCATGCTTGACACGATGCCTAAGCAAACAGAACAGGCAACCGCTAGGAGGTAGCCGCGCTATTCGCCCGGCCGCCAGTGGTAGCAGACACTATGGGTCTCTGGACTCCGCCGGCGCAGCCGGGTGGCGCTTGTCTAAGGTCGGGGTTGCGATAAGCTGGTCGGTGGAGCTAGAAAGACGTCGAGGAACAGACGGCCCTGTCGTGTAATAGGGCGAGAAGGCGACCGCGCCTCTAATGCATTGTCACGTCCCGAGGTCGTCTCGCTCGGCCAGCAGCCGCCCTCACATCTGGAAGCGGCAGCACCTTTCTCCGCAGGGCAGAGGCGAGGCGGAGGACCCCGAGGTGCAAGCACCCCCTCGTGCGCGCGCGCGCGCGCGGCCCCGCGAGCGTGTGTGCCCGCCTGCGCGCGCGCACAGAGACCGCGGGAGCCGCGACTTCGGGACCGGGGGATGGGGGTGGGGGCCCAGCAAGGACTCAGTCTCCGCCGGCCTCCTCGCGCCTCACTGCGGGTTAATAACCAACCAGTTAGAGAGAGCCGAGGGTGACGGCGGCGGGGTGATAGCCCCGGCGAGCCGGCTGCGTGTCGGAGGGTCAGGCTATCCGCCAGCCTTGGCCACGCTCAGGGATTTCAATATATACATTCGGGTGGAGGGGGGGTTATTATTTATTGTTTTTATTTTATTGTTTGCCTCTACCTCCGGAGGGACCAGAGCGGGAGAGGGGGGTTCGCTCTCCAGCCGAGCATCGCGGATCTGAACGGGTCAAAGGAGGCAATTTCGCGGGTGGGGGAAGGAGGGGAGACCTTGATTTCCACCAATCCCCGGGCGTGTGTCTGCGAAGTCCCGGGCGCCGCGGAAGGCTGCGGCGCGCCGCTGAATTCACTGATGAGAGCGAGTTCTTTTCTTCTCCGGGAGGGGTGGGGAGCGGGGGTCCTGGCAAGCCAGGAGGAGAAGCCCGGGGCGGGCTAGCGGTCCCGGCCGCCGTGGAAATTTCCAAGGACTTGGCGCGTCTAGGGGGAGGCGTGGGGCGGCCGGGCGGGGGGGGGGGGGGGCGGGGGGCGCAGCAGCGCGGGAGGCGGGGAGAGGCGGCGAAGGGCGCAAGAGCATCGCTCGGAAGGGGACGCCGCGGGACAGATGTCTGGGAGGGAGCTGAGCCTCTCCTCGGACCCACGCCGAGGGCGACGGTGATGCTGCAGAACCGGCGGGAGCAACACCCCGCCGCCGCCCCCCCCGCCACCCCGCGCTCTCGGAGACCCCGGCGCCCGCCTTCTGCAGGGAGAAACGACCATGGCCGTAGCTCGTGACTTGCTCCCCGGCCACTTACCCTAGCCAGACATCCTTGGAAAAGTTGCATTGGAAAAAAAAATCTTTGCGCTGACCTTTGGGGTCCTGGGTGCCCAAGGAGCGGGCGTACCAGTGCGTGCAAGAAAGCGGAAGGTGTGTGTGCATGGGGGGCCGGCGGTGGGGGGACCCTCCGCTGCCGCTGCGCCTAGCCTGGTGCTGAGGCTCCGGCCCTCGCCCCCAACCCCCACCCCGGGACCCCGGGGCTGCGATGAGCCCCTGCGGGCGGGCCCGGCGACACACATCCAGAGGGGCCATGGCCGTCCTGGCGTGGAAGTTCCCGCGGACCCGGCTGCCCGTGGGAGCCAGTGCCCTCTGCATTGTGGTCCTCTGTTGGCTGTACGTCTTCCCTGTCTATCGGCTGCCGGACGAGAAGGAGATCGTGCAGGGAGTCCTGCAACAAGGCACTGCGTGGAGGAGGAACCGGACGGCGGCCGGAATCTTCAGGTACTCCTGCCCTCGCGGCTCCACCCCACTCGTGTCCTTTCCTCCCCCGGGGCGCCGAGGACAGGGTCACCGGCGAGGACTGCCTCGCAGCGCCCCTTTCATCCCGATCTTCTTCTCCTCCTCCCTTTCTTTGTCGTTCCCCAGCCTGGAGACGGTAGTCAGGGGGCCCTTCCCCAGCCCTTAATCCCGAGAGATGTGCGGACACCTGCCCTGGCCCTGGAAAGTCTTTTCGCCTTTCTTCCCAAGCCTGAGTGGTAGTCAGCGATTTGCCGATGACCTAGGAGAAGAAGAAGCTAGGCTAACTTTGTCCCTTGAACTTAATGAGGATGCATCTCGGGCTCTGTAGAAGTTCAGAGCAGTGGAGAACTAGAAGCAGGTACCAGGCATCTTCTTGGGGTTTGGTGAATGGTTGGTTAGAGAAGTCACTAACGAGGGAGTCGTGGACAGTGAAAACATGGACACCCAGCCTGGCTCCGCTGCTTTGTGCACTGAGCCCATAATAAACACAGGACACTCGTTGATAACCCTATCTGCTAAAGAGTCAGGGACTGGGTGATTTTTATTGGGGCTTTATCAACTTTCTAATAATGGATATTATATCCTCATTGTACCCCCACCCTCAAGCTAAATCTTCAGAAGGAGGAGTTAATTTCCCCCAAGGTCATATACCTTTGCGGGGTCAGAGCTGGAATTTTTGTCACATAAAGCAATTTTGCTCGGCTTACACGGTTTCTGTCTTCTGGTGACCGGGAGATGTGCTTTAGGCAGGGAGTTGAATTCAGAAAACACACAAAACTAAAGTCAGCTTGGAAATCAGAACTCTGAGGATCACTCAGAGGTCGAAGTTTCCCTTCCTTTCTGGGACGTTCAGGTTAAGGGGCTAAAAATGAGTTCTTGGCAGGAGGGACTGTGCGGGAAGACTGGAGGTGAGGCAGAGAGCTGCTTCCCTTTTTTTCTTCTCGGTCCTCCTGGTCATGTTGAAGGGACACCCTGGTGCTTCTCCCACGGTCAGGGGCCCCTTTCACCTTCAGTCCCTTCAGCTGAAGATGCTGCGCTTGGCTCTTCCTGTGATGGTTGCGATCTAGGGATATGGAGGGGGTAGAAGTGCTCTCCTATGGGGAGCAAAGGCTTATAGGGCCAGGTGAGAACCAACTGAAACAGTTTCACAGCTGTTACAAATGCTCAGAAACATCTGTAAATTAAAAAAGAAAACAAACAAACTTTGAAAACATATGGTTTACCTCCGTTTCTCAGACCTGCTCCTGGAAAGAAGGTCAAAGAGGTAACAGCCAATCCTTGCAGGGAAAGGCAGCGGAATTCTCTAAACTGGGAATTTCCTTTGCTCTCTTTATAGACTTCTGCTATCAGTAAGTTTAAAAATAACCCCACTCCCCTTAAAAATATATAAGAGCTCATTTTCTCTCACCTTCACGGTATTGATTGTTCTACTCAAAGGGCATAGCGTGCAGCAGTTCTTTGCTCTAAAGACCAAAATCACTTTCATTTCAAGTAATAAAAGGAAATTAGTTCAGAACTTCCCATTCGTTTGCAATGAATGAGCCCATTTTTTCTATAGGAGGAGCAAGAATGAAGCTCTGTTAGAGACTGGATTTCTTTTGCAGGACATCATCAAGAGGAAAATGCTTCATTTTCTGAGAAGCCGAGGCGGGTTGTTCCTGAGACACACTTGCCTCTTGCTGTCTGTAGCCTGGGGTGATCTTCACTGTGCTTGGCTGGCATGTGGGCTAGTCTCTCTGTGCAGAGAATTACTTATGAAAATCCACATGAATTTGAGCAGACTCAGGGAGATAGTGAAAGACAGGGAAGTCTGGTGTGCTACAGTCCATGCGGTCTCAGAGTCGGACACGACTTAGCGACTGAACAACAACAACAAATGAAAACTGTGTGAACACTTATCCCTTGAAGTTAGTGTTTATAAAACTGTGTAAGAGGTACCGTTGAATGCAGGCTGCTTGACTCAGGCAGTAAAGAATCTACCTGCAATGCAGGAGACCCGGGTTCGATCCCTGGGTCGGGAAGATCCCCTGGAGAAGGGAATGGCAACTCATTCCACTATTCTTGCCTGGAGAATCCCATGGACAGAAGAACCTGGTGGGCTGAAAAAGAGTGGGCTTCAGAGTCGAATCCTGAATTTATAGACTGCCATGACTAGGTAAACAGCAGAGTATCTTCAGCAAATTACTCTATCTTTTTGAGTTTTAGTTTTAGTATGAATAAATGGAGATAATAACATCTACCTTGAAGAGCTGGTTTAAAGTTTAAATAGGTAAAAAAAAAAAAAACCAAACCATTGACTGCCCAGTGTCTGGCACATATAACCAGTCAATAGTATCATTCCAGTTGTTATAAATTGTAAATTGTAAGTTGTAAATGTTACAACTTAAATAAGGACACTTGGCCAGGCCAGAAGAATTTGGAATGTTTCACCTGGCAGATTTGCAAAGAATCATTATTGGTCCTTATACCCCCACTGCCCTCCCCTGCTTTACACTGAAGCTAATAAACAGGGAGGAAGATTTTGAAAGATAGTCAAAGTATCATTGTTTGCTAAGTCTTTTTGTTTTTTACTCTGGATGTTTAATTGATTTTTTAACATCTGGATAGTTAGTACGTAGATAGTAATGGTGTTGTTCAGTCGCTCAGTCATGTCTGACTCTTTGTGACCCCATGGACTGCAGCACGCCAGGCCTCCCTGTCCATCACCATCTCCCGGAGTTTGCTCAAATTCATGTCTGTTGAGTCGGTGATGCCATCCAACCATCTCATCCTTTGTTGTACCTTTCTCCTCCTGCCCTCAATCTTTCCCAGCATCAGGGTCTTTTCCAATGAGTCAGTTCTTTGCATCAGGTGGCCAAAGTATTGGAGTTTCAGCTTCAGCATCAGTCCTTCCAATGAATATTCAGGATTGATTTCCTTTAGGATTTGACTGGTTTGATCTCCTTGCCGTCCAGGGACTCTCAAGAGTCTTCTCCAGCACCACAGTTCAAAAGCATCAAATTCTTTGGTGCTTATCCTTCTTTAGGGTCCAGCTCTCACATCTATACATGACAAAATCCATAGCTTTGACTAGACGGACCTTTGTTGGCAGAGTGATGTCTGTACTTCTTAATACACTGTCTAGGTTTGTCATGTGGTGGTGGTTTAGTCACTAAGTCATGTGTAACTCTTGTGACCCCGTGCCTGCCAGGCTCCTCTGTCCATGGGATTCTCCAGGCAAGAATACTGCAATGCATTGCCATTTCCTTCTCCAAGATATCTTCCTGACCCTGAAATCAAACCAGGGTCTCCTGCATTTCAGGCAAATTCTTTACTGACTGAGCTATGAGGGAAGCCTTGTGAGCTACGAGGTTTGTCTATGTTTGTTAAATATGAAACAGGTCAGCCAGAAGCCTTTGTTGTGTCAAGGAGACACAACTTTGGCAAACAGGTATCTGTGTTTTCCAGTCTGACATATCTTCTGCACAAATACAAACACATGTGCATAAATGTACCGTGTACATTTATGTGTGGGGATACATACATGTTTATTCATAAACCATGAAATGATGTATGTATATGTATTGACATAAATACATATATTCATATATGTATGCATGCATGCTAAGTCTTTGTGATACTATGAACTGTGGCCCACCAGGCTCCTCTGGGTTTCTCCAGGTGAGAATACTGGAGTGGGTTGCCAATGCCCTTCTCCAGGGGATCTTCCTGACCCATGGATGGAACCCACAGCTCCTGTGGCTCCTGCATAGTAGGCGATTCTTTACCACTGAGCCACCGGGGAAGCCCATATTCATATATACACACATGCAAATAATTGCAGCCAGTCAGTCGACCCATATTTAATGAGTGACTACAGTGCACCAGATTTGAGTTAGGCCCTCGAGGATAGCAGTGGACAAAAGGATGGACAGCTGCTTTCTCTGAGACAGCTTACCTCCTCCTGTGTGGTGGCTGACAAAAACATATGAGGAAAGAATGTGATGGTTTAAAGTCTTATAAAATACTATGAGGACAAAAGAAAGTGTTTGCTTAGGTTTATAAGCATCGGAATTTCAGATTCCATTTTGCCTTTTGTGCTTCCACTTACTTTTGTGATTTTCTTCTCCAAGCTTAGAACTTGTTACATGCCTGACTCCTTAGAGGGAAACTTTGACAAATCCCCTGGGAGGATGGGGAGCAGCAAGAAAGCAACCAAGCTTTAAGAGTTTTGCTAAACAGAAAGGTTCCCTCTCATCCACATAGTGGTAGAAAGATACATAAATCAGTTCACCCTACCATAGAAACTTAAGCTTTCTAGGCAACTCTTGCTGCATCTGATTAAATAGTCAGGTCGCAGGCTCTGTGTTGAGTGCTCAGTTGTGTCCTACTCTTTGGGACCCTGTGGACTGCAGCCCTCCAGGCTCCTTTGTCCATGGGATTTCCCAGACCAGAATATTAGAGTGGGTTGCCATTCCCTTCTCCAGGGGATCTTCCCTGATCCAGGAATTGAACCCATGTTTCCTGTATCTCTTTCATTGGCAGGTGGATTTTTTTTTTTCCTCAGTTGGAGGCTAATTACTTTACAATATTGTAGTGATTTTTGCCATACATTGACATGAATCAGCCATGGGTGTACATGTGTTCCCCATCCTGAACCCCCCTCCCCATCCCATCCCTCTGGGTCATCCCAGTGCACCAGCCCTGAGCACCCTGTCTCATGCATCGAACCTGGACTGGCTGGTGATCTATTTCATATATGATAATATACATGTTTCACTGCTATTCTCTTAGATCATCCCACCCTCACCAGCAGGTGGATTCTTTACCGCTGAGTCACTTGGAAGGTCCTTAAGTAGCATGAGGAGAGTGGCATTTGTCTCTTCTGTCAGGTCCTTACCCACTGTGTATGTTCCTCAGAAATAAGCTTCTGCTCAGGGTTTATGTGCAAGGCTTTATTCTTGGCACCTGACGTGGTAACAGTGACAACAAAGCCAAAGAATTATTAGGCCCTTGTTATGTGCGTGGCACTGTGTTCAGTTCTGTTCAGTCGCTCAGTCATGTCCGACTCTTTGCAACCCCATGAACTGCAGCACGCCAGGCCTCCCTGTCCATCACCAACTCCCGAAGTTTACTCAAACTCATGTCCATTGAGTCGGTGATGCCATTCAACCATCTAATCCTCTGTCGTCCCCTTCTCCTCCTGCCTTCAATCTTTCCCAGCATCAGGGTCTTTTCAAATGAGTCAGCTCTTCTCATCAGGTGGCCAAAGTATTGGAGTTTCAGCTTCAACATCAGTCCTTCCAATGAATATTCAGGACTGATCACCTTTAGGGTTGACTGGTTGGATTTCTTTGCAGTTCAAAGGACTCTCAAGAGTCTTCCCCAACACCACAGTTCAAAAGCATCGATTCTTCGGCGCTCAGCTTTCTTTATGGTCCAACTCTCACATCCATACATGACCACTGGAAAAACCATAGCCTTGACTAGACGGACCTTCATTGGCAAAGTAATGTCTCTGCTTTTTAGTATGCTGTCTAGGTTAGTCGTAACTTTCCTTTCAAGGAGTAAGCGTCTTTTAATTTCATGGCTACAGTCACCATCTGCAGTGATTTTGGAGCCCAAAAAATAAAGTCTGCCAGTTTCCACTGCTTCTCCATCTATTTGCCATGAAGTGATGGGACCAGATGCCATGATCTTAGTTTTCTGAATGTTGAGCTTTAAGCCAACTTTTTCATTCTCTTCTTTCACTTTCATCAAGAGGCTTTTTAGTTCCTCTTCACTTTCTGCCATAAGGGTGGTGTCATCTGCATATCTGAGATTATTGATATTTCTTTTGGCAATCTTGATTCCAGCTTGTGCTTCCTCCAGCCCAGTGTTTCTCATGATGTACTCTGCATACAAGTTAAATAAGCAGGGTGACAATATACAGCCTTGACATATTCCTTTTCCTATTTGGAACCAGTCTGTTGTTCCATGTCCAGTTCTAACTGTTGCTTCCTGACCTTCATACAGATTTCTGAAGAGGCAGGTCAGATGGTCTGGTATTTCCATCTCTTTCAGAATTTTCCACAATTTATTGTGATCCACACATTCAAAGTCTTTGGCATAGTCAATAAAGCAGAAATAGATGTTTTTCTGGAACTCTCTTGCTTTCTCCATGATCCAGCAGATGTTGGCAATTTGATCTCTGGTTCCTCTGCCTTTTTTAAAACCAGCTTGAACATCTGGAAGTTCTTGGTTCACATATTGCTGAAGCCTGGCTTGGAGAATTTTGAGCATTACTTTACTAACGTGTGAGATGAGTGCAATTGTGTGGTAGTTTAAGCATTCTTTGGGATTGCCTTTCTTTGGGATTGGAATGAAAACTGACCTTTTCCAGTCCTGTGGCCACTGCTGAGTTTTCCAAATTTGCTGGTGTATTGAGTGCAGCACTTTCACAGCGTCATCTTTCAGAATGTGACTCCACTAGCTTTGTTCATAGTGATGCTTCCTAAGACATTATGTTAAGTGTTTTAAATATCCTGTCTGATTTAGTTCTCCTAAGAACGTTATATGAATGGGTACATTACTACCCATGTTTTACAAAGATGAATGTGCCCTGGTTCCTACCATCAAGGTACTTGCTGTCATCCTATGCGACAGGCATATATGTATATAACCAACCAATGACTTGGCGATAGACCTGTTAAAGAGAGACAGCATAACAGAGTGAAAAACTTACAGATTGTGAGACTGTCAGCACATGCTTGGAATTCGCTGTCTGGTTGTATGGCCACTGGTAAGTTCAACTCTCAGAGCTTCACCATCCCTGTTTGTAAAATGGGGCTTGTAGTCATTTCTTACAGGTTTATTGTGAAAATTACCTGATAGCGTACAGATAGCACTTAAAAGGATGTTGCTTGCTTCGTACCTCTGTTTAATAAGTGATCCTTACAACAATCGAAATACAAAGCAAAGGGCTGGGGAAATTCACAGAACTTGGCGCTTGATTCCGGGGAAGGAGGGAAGCTGAATGGAGTGGTATTTGTCCTCAGGCTTGAAGGTTGTTAGGATGGGGGAGTAGTGAGGGAGGGCAAAGGATGTTCCGGGCAGAGAGGACACCAGTAATGAGAGCGGGCAGGTGGCGAAGGGTCCCGTGCATTCTTCCTGCCTGGAAAGGCTTTAAGTTGCTAGTCTTTAAGTCTTTAAGCAGTTATAGCTTTCTGCACTTTCCTTTCTGTCCTGGTTTTTAATCTATGGTTTCTGGAAGCTTTGGGTGTTTTCACAGCTGCCCTGGTGAGTACAGAAGGGCATGGGGCAGTGGAGGTGAGGGGATGAGAGGTGGGGAGCAGACGTCTATGCATATGGAATGTAGGTTCCCATGTTTGTTAAGTGTGGAATTTGTGGAATTCACTGCAAAGGTCATTTAGGAAGAAGATGGTTTAATAAATTTGGTGCTTAACGAAAATAAGCTGCCATTATGTTGCAGATTCACACGTGAAAAAACTTGACCAGCAATGACCGTGGTGAGTTCAGTTTAGTCAATAAGTCGTGTCTGACTCTTTTGACCCTATGGACTGTAACCCTGCAGGCTTCTCTGTCCATGGACTTTCTCAGGCAAGAATACTCAAGTGGATAGCCATTTCCTTTTCCCAAATAGCAAAAAAGAGTCATTAACATTGCTTGGACTCATGGTATGTATCAGCTCCTGTCCTTAGGGCTTGTATTGGTTGTCTTGTTTTTCCATAGCTATTTGATAAAGTTCCCGTTTTATATTTGTACGTTCTTTGGTTTACAGTTGAGGAAATGGAGGTTCAGAGAGAACCATTAACAAAGTGATGGTGTTGAGATTCCACCTAGAGCTATTAGACTCTAAGCCTATGCTTGTTCCCTGATAATCTTGGGGAAATGAAACATTGCTGATGTGTCTTATGATCTGGCCATGATTACTTTTCTGCCATCATCTTTCATCAGTATTCTCCTTTATGATTTAGTCAGATTGATAAAGGTTACATACAGTCCCTGAAACAAGCCAGGCTGTTTTGGTTTTGGTTGTACCATCCCTTCTACCTGGAATCTTTTCTTTCAAGACCATAAGGCCCAGCCCTCACGGCCAATCCTTCCTCCTCTCTCCATAGTGACTAACAGTGGTTAAGAACAAAGAATGCGAAGTTAGCTGTGTTCAAATCCTGATTCCACCCTCTGTTTTGTTCTTGAGCTAATCAGCCTTCATGGTCCATTTCCTCACATGTAAAGGCTGGCTTTTTGTAGAAGTGTTTTGAGCTTTAAAATAGACAGTGTGTTGAAAATGCTGAGAACTGTTTCTCGCATATAGAGTTGGCCCTTTGTGTCCACAGTTTCCGTATCTGTGGCTCCACCTCAACGGGTTGAACCAGCTTCGAGTCGAAATTCAAGACCTGCAGTTGGCTGAATCCTCGGATGCAGAACCGTCAAGTATGGAGGGCAGACTCTACTAGCCATTGTACATAAGGAAGTTAAACATTGGGGAATTTGGGGAGCTGGGTGGGGGTGGGAGGGTAGGGAGTTGGGATGGAGTCCTGAAACCAACCCCGCGAGGGTACCGAGGGCCGAGTGTAATAAGTGCGTAGTTCACATTGACTTCCCTCAAGGCAGCTTTCCTTCCTTCTCCCCTAGGCGGTGTTAGACTCTTCTTTAAAACAAACCAAACAAAACCAACAAGAAAACATTGTGCCTGTTATTGCATTTTTTTCCTCTGACCCACAATATCTACTACTGTTTCTACCACTGCTACCATAGAAGGTGCTGGAACCACAATCGTGAACTTAACAGAATCCTTACTTTTCCGGAGATTTTTAGGCTGATGAGGGGAGACACAATAAATAAATATATAAGTATCTGGTAATTTCTCAATCTGTATTAAAAGTACCAGTTTACTTGTCTGCCTCTTCTGCCAACTCCTTCATGTTTGTGTACGTGGAGCTGAGCATGGTTACCGGCACACTCGTTTTTCTTGAGTTACTGCGTGAATGAACATTTTATAAAGGAGTGGGCCCAGTTAGCCAGTCAGTTAACCAGCAAGGATTTATTGAGGTTCGACACTCTGCTTGGCGATGTGGGGTCAAAGGAGTAGACAGCATCCTCTGTAATTTCTAAGAGTTCTTCCTCTAGAACAATTTCCTAGTCTCAGCACTACTAACACCCGTGTGTGTGGGTGTGTGTGTGTGTGCTCAGCTGTGTCCGACTCTTTGTGACCCCATGGACTGTAGCCCACCAGGCTCTTCAGCCCTTGATATTCTCCAGGCAAGAATACTGGAGTAGATTGCCATGTCCTACTGCAGGGGATCTTCCCCACCCAGGGATCAAACCTGTGTCTCTTGTCTCTCCTGCAATGGCAGGCGGATTCTTCACCAACTGTGCCACCTGGGAAGCCACTAACATCCCGGGCTGGATAATTCACTGTTTTAGTGGGTTGTCCTGTACATTGTAGAATGTTCAGCAGCACCCATGTCTTCTGTCCTCTGAATGAGACAACCAGATATGTCTGCAGACTTAGTAAAATGTCTCCTGTGGGGGGCAGAACGGCCCCTGGTTGGGAATCACTACTTTAGAGAAACAAAACCAATCCAGTTGACAGGATTTAAGAAATCCAGAAAACATCATGCAATTAACAGTGAAATGCAAACTGCACACTGTGAATGCTCTGACTACCAACAGAGGAGGGAGTGAATGGTACCTTGATAGATGGCCAGGTCTTGGTTAGGGAAGGGTAGGGAACCCCGGGACGCATTTGAGGAGATTTATGATAAGCATCTGTGTCTTTTGAAAGCTTGTATGTGAGCTTGTCAGTCGCCCCCTTAGACCTTGGCGAGAGGAGCCCATGCTTCGTGTCCTATGTTTTGGGGAAGTTCACTTTGCTCTTTTCTAGTCTCACCCCTTTTCAGTCAGGCAAGGCCCAATGGGGTCTTTGCAGCCTGCCTGCCCTCAGGGAGCGTTTCCCCCTTCTCCATCCTGAGGGTGGCTTGTCCCACTGCTGTGTGCACGCCTAGACCCCCAGACAAGGAACAGCTCTTTGCAAGCGTGCGAGGCTGTGAGAACAACTTGCCCATGGGATTAGGGGATTCATGTGTACACATGTGGGGAGAAGGTCTCTGTGTGTTGCCATGTTTATATGAAATGCCCTGGGATTTGAGAGGCCTAAATTTGAATCTGGCATTCCAGGTTGTCATATAGGTATGTTTGTCCAGGGAAAAGATTAGGAGATAATATATATTTTACTTGTTAGTTAATGTGATTATAACTTTTAATTAAATATTAGACACATTTGTAATACCTTTGTCTTCTGCCTTGCAGCTAGGGTCTTTTTTTTTTTTTCAATGTGAGAGCCTATTTGTCTTCATTTTGCAGAGGTGTGTTTAGGAAGCTAGTTGGATCAACTGGATAATTGGATATGTTAGTCTAGAGCATGGCCAGTTTGTCTTCTGAGAGAGTTCTGTTTGGAAACCAGAGCTGTTGTATCAAACTAAGAACATGCAGGTTGGAACCTGCTAGAGGAGGCGACATAAGCTTCCCACTGGGAGCGCAGGTACCTCCGTCAGCATCCAGTTCCCATTTTGGGGAGGTGAAACCCATGGTCGAATTGATTGATGTAGGACAAGGTTTTAATACACTCAAAGGCGAGTCCAAGATATGTTACTTACAGATCTAAGAAGCCAGGGGGCGCTGTGAGCTGGGGGAGGGGCTGCCCTCCATCCCAGGCTAGGAGCGGGAGGTAAGAGAGCATGTTGCTCTAGTTCAGTGGCTCAGTCCTGTCCGATTCTTTCCGACCCCATGGACTGCAGCACTCCAGGCTCCCTTGTTCTGCACTGTCTCCCTGAGTTTGCTCAAACTCACGTCTGTTGAGTTGGTGATGCCACCCAACCATCTCATCGTCTGCCGCCCCCATTTGCTTTCAGTCTTTTGCATCATCAGGGTCGTTTCCAATGAGTGGGCTCTTCGCATCAGGTGGCCAGAGTATTAGAGCAGGGTAACAAGCATCTATTACTTATAAGGTGGTTGTGAGGGGGGGGGGGGCTGGAACTTTTCACAGGCTTAAACTCTTAAGTGGTTATTTTAAAAGGTGCCTGGGAAAAAGCAAAGAGGGAACTTATGACAGACATCCTAAACTTGAGTCCTCATCAGAATGTCCAGACTCTTGAGTGTGAGCAGGGTTATCATACTGTAAAATGCCTAGGCAGCAACTTAGTAAAACAATTTCTTTTTTCCTCAAGGGTCATTTTTCTCATCACAGCTGTGAATCATTTTGGAAGTGATGCTATGTATCATTAATGCAGTCCTTAACGATGAAGTCGATCTATTACAGGAAAATCTTTTTTAACTTTTTCATTCTGTTTTGGCTCTTCTGGGAGAGCTGTGTGACCTTGGGCAAGCTGCTTAACCTCTCAGTTCCTTTGTTATGTCATCTGAAAAATGGTGTACTTTGCTAACCCACTTCCCAGGTTTATGATGTTAATTAAGGGAGATAATTAGTGTACAGTCTGTAGCCATCCTCAACCTGTCTTGGCGAGATGACAAAATGATTGTTCCCACCTGGAAAGAATCTGGACTTCAGAGCCCCAGAGAATCAGGTTTTAATCCCAATTCTGTCATTTATTAACTTTGTGACCTTGAAGAATTTATCTGGCTTTTCTGAGCCTTAGCTGTGGGTGGCAGTTTTTACCGTGAGAGGATTAGGTGCTGAATAATTGCTAATTATTAAGCCATAATGATGAGAAATGCTGCTTCCTGAGACACATCCTATGCCTATTATTACACTTTTAGTTAATAGAATAGATGACAATAAAATGTGACCTTATGATGTCGTTCTTCCATAGTGTTAGAATGAAGGCTGGCTGTAAGATGGCCAGGAGAACTTTAAGGGAGAGAGCAGGCCCTCGGCGTAAATCACCTGTTCATTCATTCATTCAGTCATTCCTTTATCTACGTTTAGTAAATGCCTCCTGTGTGCCACTTAGGTGCTGGGATACATGATGAAAGTTAGACATGGTTTATGATTTTATAGAATTTACAGTTGCATCAAGTGTCATTAGTTAAGTCAGTGAGAAATTGAGTCGTGTGTTCCAAGGGTGAGAGTTTGTTTTAAGTAATCATGCTGAGTTTTGAAGCAACCAATTTTCTCCCCTTTCTGTTGGACCGTCTTCCGGCTATGGCGCTGCATGAGAGGGAATCAGCCAAGACCGTAAGAGCTGTGTCACTCCTTTAATTAGGTGCCAGGAGGAAGCTGAAATGAATTCAGAGCTACAGTTCTCCATTATTCAAGGCTTAAGTAACAGACTGCAAGCCAGAGATTTATTTCCAAGTGAATGTAATGAGAAAGGGCTTGTTTTGAACAAAGTGCTTGTTTCAATTATTGATAAGACAAATGTATACATGATTTTTATATCCCTCATGCTTATTTAAAAAATTTATAATGTTTATTATTGGTCTGATTTTGGAAGTCAGAGATACCGACTGTAGGAAAATTTTAAATGTAGGAAAAAGAAGAAAACAATCACTCGTAATTCCGTCCTTCAGAGGTACTCACTGTGAACAGTTTTTTTGTGTGTTTGAGTGTGAATGTATAAGTAAATTGTATGTATTTTGTATATTTGGTTTTATATCCCTTTAAAATCATTCAGTGTTATATCTGTAGCATTTTCTCATATAATTAATTTTTAACTTGCAACCTTGTGATAGTTTTGTGGTTTTCATTTTGGAAAAAGATTATTTACCTATGTTTTTTAAAAAAATGTTATTGGAACAAATTACTTTCTTCAGAAGGATCCTTAAAAAGATATTGACAGGATATGTTAGATTTTTTTAAAATTTCTTCATATATGTGGTGAATAGTGAATGTGTTGCTTACTCGTGTCTGACTCTTTAAGCTATAGCCCGCCAGACTCGTCCTGTCCATGGAATTCTCCAAGCAAGAATACTGGAGTGGGTTGCCATTCCCTTCTCCAGGGAATCTTCCCGACCCAGGAATTGAACCCAGGTCTCCTGCATTGCAGGCAGATTCTTTACCATCTGAGCCACAAGGGAAATACTGAATATGAAAATCAAAAAGCCTCTTTAAAGAGTTCTTCTTTCTCAAAGTTGACATTTAATGATAAGAACAATACTGTTTTTATTTGTGAAAGTGACTGACATGTATTCACCCAAAGAGAAACATTGCTAATATTTTGGTATATGTTCTTCTAGACTA
This sequence comes from Cervus elaphus, assembly GCF_910594005.1. Lineage (NCBI taxonomy): Eukaryota > Metazoa > Chordata > Mammalia > Artiodactyla > Cervidae > Cervus > Cervus elaphus. Next base: position 31,509,072 of record NC_057836.1, on the reverse strand, counting down.
TTCATTCTATGCCTGTGTGTGTATACAATGAATTTGGACAGTACATTGTGAATATTTTTGTAGTAACAGTATATGTAGCTCTATATCATCCCTTTTTAATGGCTGTAAGATTTTCCTTTTTTGGGAGTTAGTTTATTTAAGTAACCCACTGTTATTGGATATTCATGTGGCAGTTTCTCACCTGTGTAAATAATGCTTTTATGAACATCCTTGTATAATGTTAAGTATTTATTTATTTTCCAAGTACAAATTTCTAAAAGTGGTTTCTTGGTAGTTTTCCCCCACTACCATCAGTTCTTTATAACTGGTTTGTTTGGTTGTTCATAGGAAATTTGACTTCAGCTAAGGGCAGATTTGAGGTTTCCTCCATTTCAGTGTGGATAGCAATTGTGTAAATAGTCAGGCATACAATGATTGTTAACATTAAATGATGAAATTCCCCTTAGGGAATTTTCAAGAAGCCAAAGCAGCTAAGAAAGATTCCCACAAAACTGGATACTTACAGTGGCAATCTTCCCTTACTGAGCATTGCAGGCCTATTAATAGCTATGAGGAATTTATTTAGTGCAATAGAGCATGTACCTTTATCTGCCATGGTTATCCTTCCCATTAGCATGGTCTGTCACGTACTTTTAGAAAGCAGTGCCTTATTTTGTAAATAAGTTCATTTGTATTATTTTTTCAGATTCCCCATATAAGTGATATCATACAATATTTGTCTTAGTATGATTGTCTCTAAGTCCATGCATGTTGCTGCAATAGCAATATTTCATTCTTTTTTATGGCTGAGTAATATTTCATCATAGAAATATGTATGTGTGTGTATATACATATATATATATGTATATATATCACATCTTCTTTGCCATTCATCTATTGATGGACACTTAGGTTCTTGGCTATTGTAAACAATGCTGGTGTGAACACTGGGTTTCATGCATCTTTTTGAATTTGAGTTTTCATACTTTCCAGCAAGCAGACTCACAGACACAGAAAACAAACTTATGATTATGAAAGGGGAAAGGAGTGGAGGGATAAATTAGGTGGATGGGATTAATATTAAGATGCATGCTACTATTTATAAAATAGATAACCAGCAAGGACCTACTATATAGCATAGGGAACCATATTCAATATCTAGTAATAACCTAAATACAAAAGAGTCTGAAAAGAATATATGTATGTGTGTGTGTGTATACATATATATATACACACATAGACACACACAACTGAAGCACTTTGCTGTATATCTGAAACTAACACAACATTGTAAATCAACTATAGTTGTTTTTTTTTTAAAGCAGTGCCTTTATGAGATCATTTGTATCATTTTCCCATGACTTAAGCAGTTAAATAAAACTGTGATTTAAAAGGGAAAACGGAATTCCCTGGTGGTCCAGTGGTTAGGACTCTGCCCTTTCACTCCCAAGGGCTCGGATTCAGTCCCTGGTCAGGGAAATAAGATCCTACATGCTGCGTGATGTGGCTCAATAAATAATAAATGAAAAGAAAAGGGAAATGAACTTTTGCTTCATTATAGAGATTTCAAGGAAAATTGCAACTGTGTTAAATAAAGCAATTGTATTTTCTGACTCTGTTAAGAGTTTTTTTCTTGTTTATTGAAATTAAAACTCTTGAGCTTGAATCTGGAGCAGATCATACCCATGTGAGTGGAGGGTGAAGGTGCAGTAAAAAGGCACAAAAACCCCATGATGATATTTGGTTGGGTTGGGTTTTTGAAGTTGAGTGATGATGATTGAGTTGACATTGCCTGTCATTCCTGCCCATGTCCTTGTCCCCTTGCACCTTTTTGAAGCAACTTACACATTGTTGCTTTGGTGTTTTAGGGTCAGAGATTGAGTCTTGTTTTAATTCCCTCACCACAGTCATTACAAATTTAAGAAGTATTTGTTGTCTGAATGAAGATACTGCATTGTCCACAGCTGTCTGAATACCTTTCAAGGGTAGTTTCTTTTGTTGCCTAATATTGATTCCTTGTCATAAATATTCACTCCCAATTCATTCATTCACTCCTCCACTCATTCCCTCCTTTGGCAAATATTTCTTCAATGCTTTCTATGTGCAGGGCACTGTTGCTAGGCCCTGGGAATAAAGAAGTTAGTCAGAAGGACATGGGCCTTCCTGCAGAGAACATAGAAGCACACAGTATTTATAGGAACAGCTATGGTCTCCAAAAACCCTCTCAGTTTCTTTTGTGGAGGAAAGCCAAATGCAGAACTTTCAGAACTGAGCTGTGTGTGTCTGTACTCAGCAGAGTCCAGAGAGGGCCCAAGTTACTCTGGCCCACTGAGGTTTTGACCTGCGTGGGGAGATGCATCCAGAGGTCTCCATACAGTTCAGTGGTATAATATCTTTCGACTCTGGGTAAACTATGCAACATATGAGATGCCAGAGAAGAAAAGCTCTTTAAAGCATTGCTAAAAGATACATGAAGGGAAAGCACAACAATCACTGATGGAATAAAAGAGATGGAGTAGCCAGCTGGGTTGGATGAGCAGCTGATCTGCCCTCCTCCAGCCAGGCTGCCATAGTGAGAGGGAGCTCAACAGGACTCAGAGAGGCAGGAAGCAGGAGGTCTCCAGCGGGATTGGGGAGCCTCAATTTGGGGGTAAAAACATGGTCATTTTATTCTTTTCCTGGTAACTGCTCCAACTATGCCTTGTCAGATCTAGTGCTTGACCCTCACCCTTACTCCCCTTTAGGATGCCAATGGGTCTGTGACCAACCTGGCCAGATTTTATCAATTTACATCCACCTTGATTATTGGGATAGTCTTATTCTGGTATTTAGCTGAGTTATGTTGCTTTTAAAGCACAATGAAAACTCTTGTGTATCTACCACCTCTGCTAGCTTTGAGGGCTTCCCAGGTGGTACTAGTGGTAAAGAATCCACCTGCCCATGTGGGAGATGGAAGAGACTTGGGTTTGACTCCTGGGTCCAGAAGATCCCCTGGAGGAGGGCATGGCAGCACCCAGTCCAGTATTCTTGCCTGGAGGCTCCCATGGACAGAGGAGCCTGGAAGGCTACAATCCATAGGGTCACAAAGAGTTGGTTGTGACTGAGTGGGTGAGCACGCATGCTTGCACGAATCTCCAGTGCCTGGGGTGGGAGTGTGCAGGGCACCCTCTGCTGCAGAGCCCCAATCCATGCCCTGCCTGAGAGCTACTCCCCTCCCACTGTGCTGGGAGGGTGAGACTATTTCACAGTCCTTCTGTTGGTGACTGCTGCTTTTCACGTGAACCCTGATGGGCTGCGCACATCTTTTTTTTCTTTTTTTTGGCCATTCAGTTCAGTTCAGTCGCTCAGTCGTGTCCGACTCTTTGTGACCCCATGGACTGCAGCACAACAGGCTTCCCTGTCCATCACCAATTCTGGAACCTACTCAAACTCATGTCTGTCGCATCAGTGATGCCATTCAACCATCTTATTCTCTGTCGTCCCCTTCTCTTCCCGCCTTCAATCTTTCCCAGCATCAGGATCTTTTCCGATGAGTCAGCTCTTCGCATCAGGTGGCCAAAGTATTGGAGTTTCAGCTTCAGCAACAGTTCTTCCAGTGAATATTCAGGACAGATTTCCTTTAGGATTGACTGGTTGGATCTCCTTGCAGTCCAAGGGACTCCCAAGAGTCTTCTCCAACACCACAGTTCAAAAGCATCAGTTCTTCGGCACTCAACTTTCTTTATAGTCCAACTCTCACATCCATACATGACTACTGCAAAACCCATAGCCTTGACTAGACTGTCTTTTGTTGGCAAAGTAATGTCTCTGCTTTTTAATGTGCTGTCTAGGTTGGCCATAGCTTTTCTTCCAAGGAGCACCATATGCAGGATCAGATGCCTGACTAGGGATCGAACTCATTCTCCTTGCAGTGGAAGTGTGAATTCTTAATCCCTGAAGTGCCAGGGAAGTCCCTGCCCATATCTTTTAAGAGCGAATTGTCCCTGTTCCTTTGCTTGCTGGGAAGTCTTCTAAGGTGGAAGAAAGATGCTATCCTTGTCATACCAAAGGGAATTTCACCACCTTTCAGCCTCAGCCTCACCATATCTTTCCATGTCTATTTCTTCTTCCCAGACAGCGCAGGACCAGCACAGCAAAGCCTCTGGAATGAAGTGACAGTTTCTTTTTTTAATGCAGACCCTCAGGGCCTTGATAAGTGGTTCTTTTGTTCCCCCACCCCTCTTCTTCCCTCGTTGGCAGGGAGGGAGAGGGATGTCTAGCCTCTCTACAGAGTGGAGAAGCAGTGGCATCATGGCAGAAAGGGGACTGCTCACTCCTCCTACGCCTCCCTAGTGTGGCTCAGTGGCATGGTACCAGTGCTGCTTCTCTGTCAGGTCCCATCACTTACAAGACTCGTAGAGAGGTGGCTGCTCCGACTTCTGGCAGTTCCTGAACTTAAAAGATGGGGAACTTATAGCCCATTTTGGTCTCGGCTTTGGGCAGTGATCCTAATTCCCAGGTAGAAGAAAAACCTTCATGTTTTGTTCTCCTTGTCCCCTAGATGAGTTTGTGCATCCTTCTAAAACTCAGTCATTGTGTATTGTTTCTTATAGGAGCTTCATGGCCCCAGGAACAGCAAAGTGTTCAACCGAGTTGATTCACTTTCATCCTGAGCAGGTGATCAAGGTCTCACATCACAGAAGGCATCCGTGCTCCCCTCCCTCTCATTTTGGGGGTTTACCACGAGTGTTTCCAACTGTTGCCTCATAGTTTAGGGTCCCTCTTCTACTGCTCGTTGGTTCTCATTTCCTGTTCCTTTCATTTATAAGCTTTGTTGTTGTTTTTTAAAAGCTTTTTTGTTCAGTCACTCAGTCGTGTCCAACTCTTTGAGACCCCATGGACTGTAGCACACCAGGTTTCTCTGTCCTTCACCATCTCCTGGAGCTTGTTCAAACTCAGGTCCATTAAGTCAGTGATGCCATCCAGCCATCTCATCCTCTGTCATCCCCTTCTCCTGCTGCGCTCAATCTTTCCTACAATCAGGGTCTTTTCTAATGAGTCAGCTCTTTGCATCAGGTGGCCAAAGTATTGGAACTTAAGCTTCAGCATCAATCCTTCCAGTGAATATTCAAGATTGATTTCCTTTAAGATTGACTGGTTTGATCTCCTTGCAGTCCAAGACTTTCAATAGTCTTCTCTAACACCACAGTTCAAAAACTTCAATTCTTCAGCACTCAGCCTTCTTTATGGCCCAACTCTTACATCCATACATGACTACTGGAAAAACCATAGCTTTGACTAGACAGGCCTTTGTTGGCAAAGTAATGTCTCTGCTTTTTAATAAGCTGTCTAGGTTTGTCATAGCTTTTCTTCCAAGGAGCAAGTGTCTTTTGATTTCACAGCAGCAGTCATGAAATAAAAGCTTGGGGAGTGTGAAATGAAAATATCTCCTGCCGCATCAATAAATAAGAAATGTCACAGCCATCATCGAATTCTGACCTCCAAATGTGAATGAGGGCTCCCTAAACTACGATCCAGTGGATGCTGTCACTCACCAGGGTAATTGCTGAGGAGTTGGGGGAATGCAAGGAGCAAGATGAACAAGGAAACAGAATTGGCCCCAGATAGCTGAGGTGCATATGAAAGGAATGAATTCAGTGAGCCCAGAGGCTTGAATCTTCCCATACATGGAATGCTAAATTCCTTAACTTGATACCTGATCTTCGATGTTCAGACTGCCCCGCTCCCTTTGTTGCAAACTGGAATATAGCCTGACTTCCTCTCCTGCCTCCTTGGAGCAGTTTTATGAGAGCTACTGACATCCTGTCTCCCTGGGTGGGAGTCCTAAACATTCCCACCAAATAAAATAACTCTGTACATTCAAGTTGTGACTATATTTTTCAGTCGAGAGGGCACAGACCAGCAAGTGTGTTGGCTTAAGCCAATCCAATGGAAGGATACCCCTCTGGATACCCCAGTCTTGACTATCTTGGGTGCTCCCTCTTCATCAAGGTAGGGGAGAATCCCCACTAGTGCCTCAGCAGGGTTCTCTGACTCCAAGTTTTCTCTTTTTCTCTCTTTTTTATAGACATATAGTTGATTTACAGTGTTGTTACAGATGTGCAGCAAAGTGATTTATATATGTATGTATATATAATATATATCTACTATATATCTATATATTTATCTCTCTATCTAGATCTATATCTATCTCCCAGGTGGTGCTAGTGGTAAAGAACCTGCCTTTCAGTGTGGGAGACATAAGAGACATGGGTTCAATCCCTGGGTCAGGAAGATCCCCTGGAGAAGGGAATGGCAACCCACCCCAGTATTCTTGCCTGTAGAATCCATGGACAGAGGAACCTGGCAGGCTACAGTTCATGGGTTCACACAGGGTCAGACATGACTGAAGCAACTTAGCATAAATATATATATGTATGTATATATGTATATATACACACACACACATATATACATATTATTTTCAGATTCATTTCCCTTAAAATATCATTAGAAAATGCAGTATCTAGTTCCCTGTGCTATACAGTAGGTCCTTGTTGGTTATCTATTTTGTATATGAGTAATGTGCGCATGTTAATCCCAAACTTCTGATTGGTCCCTTCCCCTTCCCAGTTTTTCTTCTTTTTTTCTGATGATGGCTGTGGTGTGGTAGTATTGGGGCCCTTGACTGCTGATGAATGTGCCCCAAGCCCTCCTGGGGGACTGAGCACATGTCCAGGGTCACTTTTAACTCAGAATATGGGTTACTTAGCATCTCTGTCTCCAGGTTTGGACTTCAACCATAATTCCAGCGTAAAATCCCACTGAAAATCTTGTTACAGAAAAAAATGAACTTGTAGATAAGCCAGAAGATAGCTCCTGGTGTATCAGATTTCAAGATTTAGAACTTTAAGCAGTCTAAAAGATTTTCTTTACATTTTAAAAATAGAGATGCAATATGGAAAATTAAGTTTATATTAATTAGCATTTATTGAGCACCAGTTACATGCAAGCACTGTGTTAGATGCTCTCATGTGCAATATACCCATCTAACCTTGGATTTTAAAATCAGCTCCATTTTTTTAAACAGTAATGCTGATATTTTTAGTAGTATTGTCATTATTTATTTTGTGTCTGCCATATGCCAAGCCCTGTTCTAAGCACTTTACACAGTGTTATCATTTAACATTCACAAATGCTCTGGGAGGGAGATATTATTGTCCTTATTTTATAAAGAAATAGGCTATGAGTAATTACTTGCCTAAGTCCACTTAGACTGTAGGTGGTACTGAGAGCTAGCATTTAATGAATGCTTACTATGTGTCAGATCCTCTTTTAAATACTTTTATGCGTGTTACCATCATCATAGGAGGTTTGTAAGTTAGTCCTTCCTCACTCCGGAACAACACAAATTTATTATTTTACATTGCTACAGAAGAGAAGTCCAACAGGGGCCTCCTGTCAGTGGGCTTTGACCAAAGTGTCAGCAGGCTTCATCTCTTTTTGAAAGTTCTGGAGGAGGGAGCATTTCTGTCCTCCTTCGGGTGGTGGGCAGCATTCACTTCCGGGTGGCTGAAGGATGGCGGTCACCATTTCTTTGCTGGCTGCCCACTGAAGACTGTCTTCAGCTTCCAGAGCTTGTGTGGTCTTGCTTAGTCACTCAGTTGTGTCTGACTCTGTGTGGCCCCATGGACTGTAGTCCACCAGGCTCCTCTGTCCGTGGGATTCTCCAGGCAAGAATACTGGAGTCGGCTGCCATTCCCTTCTCCATGGAATCTTCCCGATCCAGGGATCAAACCTGGGGCTTCTGCATTGCAGACTGATTCTTTACCATCTGAGCCACCAGGGAAGCCCCAAAGGCCACCCTTATTCCTTGGCCTGCTCCCCTCTTCCTCCTTAAAACCCCCCAGGGACTTCCCTGGGGCCGCAGTGGATGGGAATTCACCTGACAATGCAGGTGACTTGGGTTTGATTCCTGGTCTAGGAAGATCCCACATGCCGAGGGGCAGCTAAGCCCAGGAGACACAGCTACTGAAACCTGCACCCCTAAGGCCTATGCTCCATCCTCAGCGAGAGAAACCACAGCGATGAGAAGCCTGAGCACCCCAAAGAAGAGTAGTCCCTGATCGCTGCAACTAGAGAAAGCTTGTGTGCAACAACAAAGGCCCAGTGCAAGCAAGTAAATAAGTAAACTAAGAGAAAGGAAAAACTCCCAAGAGCTGGTTGGGTTCCCCATTCCACCTCCCACCTCCTGCCCATGTCTTTTTTAAGATGATATTTTTAAAGAGCAGTTTTAGGTTCACAGCAAAATGGAGAAGGTTATAGAGATTTCCTATATATCCTTTCCCCCACATATGAATAACGTCCTTCATTATCAACATCCCCCACCAGAGTGGGACATTTATTGCAACTGATGAATTGACCTAATTACCCAAAGTCCATAGTTTAACTTATTAGAATTCACTCTTGGTGTTGTACATCCTACAGGTTTAAATAAATGCATTATGACATGTATCCATCATTATAGGATCATACAGTGTACTTTCACTGCCCTATAAATGCTCTGTCTATTCACCCCTGTCCTTTCCTCCCAACCCCTGGCAACCACTAATCTTTTACTGACTCCAGTTTTGCCTTTTCCAGAATGTCCTATAGTTGTGTATATACACATATATATGTATACACACACACACACACATATATATATATATATAACATCATATAGTATATGAGCTTTTCAGATTGGCTTCTGTCTTTTAGTAATGTGCATTAATGTTTGTCCATATCTTTTCACAGCTTGGCAGCTCATTTCCTTTTAGCCCTGAGTAATATTCCATTGTGTGACTCTATCACAGTTTATTCATCCATTCAACCAAGATGAAGGGCATCTTGGTTGCTTCCACATTTTGGCAGTTAGGAATAAAGCTGCTATAAACATGTGTGTGCAGATTTTTAAGTGGACATACGTTTTTAAACTTCTGTGGGGTAAATATCAAGGCATTTGATTGCTAGATTGTATGGGGTGTGTGTGTGTGTGTGTGTGTGTGTGTGTGTGTGTGTGTACTCGGTTGCATAAGAGTATGTTTAGTTTTGTAAGAAACTGTCCAGTTGTCTTGCAACTGGCTGTACCATTTTGCATTCCCAGCGGCAACAAATGAGAGTTCCTGTTGCTCCACACCTTCACCATTGTTTGGTGCTATCAGTGTTCCAGGTTTTGGCCCTTCTAATAGATGTGCAATGATATTTCATTGTTTTTTTTAATTTGCATTTTCCCTATTGCATATGATGTGGAGCATCTTTGCCTGTCTATTTGCCATTTGGTGAGGTGTCTGTTAAGGTCTTTGGCCCATTTTTTTTTCAATGTGAGATCTCATTGACATGTAACATTATGTTAGTTTCAGGTATACAAAATAGTGATTCAGTATTTGTATGTATTGTGAAATGATTACCACTATAGGTCTAGCTAAAACCCACCACTGTACATAGTTACAGAGGTTTTTTTCCTTCTTGTGATGAGAACTTTTAAGCTCTACTCTCTTAGCAACTTTCAGATATACAGTACAGTATTACTAACTGTAAATACTAACTGACTTCCCCGGTGGCTCAGCCAGTAAAGAATCAACCTGCAGTGTAGGAGACACAGGAGACTTGGGTTTGATCCCTAGGTCGAGAAGATTCCCTGGAGGAGGGCATGATAACCCACTCCAGTATTCTTGCCAGGAGAATCCCGTGGACAGATGAGACTGGCGGGTCACAAAGAATCGGACACAACTGAAGTGACTGAACTCAGCACATTGCTCACTGTAGTCACTGTGCCATATATTATATACCCAGAATTTATTCATTTTTAAAACTGGGAATTTGTACCTTTTGGCCTCCTTCACTCATTTCACCCACTTCCACCCCCAATCTTTGGCAAATAGCAATCAGTTCTCTGTATCTATGAGTTGGTTTTTATTTTTTGTGGTTTTTTTTACATTTAAGAATTGAGTTATTGTTTTCTTGTTGATATATTTTGGATAAGTCCTTTCTCAGCTGTGCTTTGCAGATATTTTCTCCCAGTTTGTGGCTTATCTTTTCATTCTCTTGACACTTTCTTTCACAGAGCAGGAATTTTTAATTTTAATAGAGTCTAGTCAATCATTTGAAAATAATTATCAATTATTTCTGTCATGGATTGCACCTTGGTATTGGATCTAAAACATCATTACTACATCTAAAGTCATCTAGGTTTTTTTCTATGTTATCTTCTGGGCGTTTTATAGTTTTGCATTTTACATTTAGGTCTGTGATCTATTTTGAGTTATTTTTTGTGGAGAGTGTAAGTTTGTGTCTATATTAATTTCTTTTTCAGGTGGATGTCCAATTATTTCAGTACCAGTTGTTGAAAAAGCTGATAGTCCTATTTTATTGATGGAGAAACTGAAGCCAAGAGAGTTTAAGGACTTTACTGGGGCTTATGCAGTTAGTAAGAAGTCTGTCTGGCCCTAGAGCTCGTGGGATCTAGGGTTCTGGGGCTCCTTACTATGCTGGATGCCCCCTTTGCTGTAGAACCAATATCAACATTCAGGGCTTTCAGTTAAAGCCTACTATATATCTCGTGTGTGTGTGTGAAAGTGTTAGTTGCTCGGTTGTGTCCGAGTCCTTGCAACCCTATGGACTGTAGCCCACCAGCCTCTTCTGTCCGTGGGATTCTCCAGGTACGAATACTGGAGTGGGTTGTCATGCCCTCCTCCAGGGGATCTTCCTAACCCAGGGATCAAACCTGGGTCTCCTGCATTGCAGGCAGATTCTTTGCTCTCTGAGCCAGCAGGGAAGCCCGTATCTCCTTATATTGCAGTTTTAACAACGGAAAGAATCTCAAATGGTAAAATTTCCAGTCTGTGAAGGTGAATTATCACTTGCTGTATCTTTACTTTTATTAGTATCCAAGACTGTTTTTATCTGCCCACTTTTCAAGGATCGTGCAAGTCAAGCAAAGATCTTGGGTTCAAGCCAGTGCGAAGTTGCCTCCTTCCTTCTCTCTCTGCCTAACATCTCTTATTCATCCTAATGGCTTAGTTTTAGGATTGGTTTTATTTTTTCCCTTTCTTGTCTAGCTGTCGTAGCTTACTTTCTTAATTCTCATTCATGTCTCTGAGATGGATGCTAAGAAGTGATACCAACTATGCCATGGTCAGGGAACTGAAACCTATAAAACTGAGAAACTGAAGTGGGACAGACAGCCACGTGGAGACCTTTTCTGTGTGACCTGAAAAGGGAAGTCACCCTCTCTCTTTTCTCTCTTGCTGAAATCCCCAGGGATTTTGGATTTCTCTTTTGCTGTCAGTCTCTGTGTCTGCAATGGAAGCCATGTGATAATATTTTGAGTTATTCTAAAAGATAATGCATCAATCCAATGTGTAATTTCTGCTTTTGAGAATTCTTTATTAAGGTAATGCATTTTTATTGTAAAAGTTAAAACTCACACGTGTGCATTGAGCAAAGAGAAAAGTCTTCTCAGTCTCATTCCCTGTAGGTAAACAGTGTTAATGTTTTGATGTGTATCTTTTCAGCTGTTTCTTCTATTTAGAGTATAATTTAGTATCCAAACTGGATACGTGTGGTAAAGTACTATCACTGTTCCAGGACAGTAGCAATAAAACAGACTATTTCAAGCAAGCTGGAATGTATTGAGACAACCCCTCTACTTTATATGTGTTTTTACTCATATCTATGTAAACACCTAGATATACTCCATATATGTTATATAGTGATGGCTTCTAAGAGGGCTTCCAATGCTCCCTACATCCTGCTCTTCATGTGTCATCCCCTCCTTTTGAGTGTAGGCTGGGTTTAGTGACTCACTTCTAGAATAGAATAGATTACTGTGGAAATGATGGTATGTCATTTCCAAGATTAAAGTATTCTTTTTTCTCTCTCCATTGGGGTACTTGTTCTGGGAGAAACCAGCTGCCATGTTGTAAGGACACTCAGGCAGTTCATGGAACTGGGGTAAGAAATTGGCAAAGAGTACATGTCAGGGTACTGAGGTGTCTTGTCGACAGCCAGTGAGAAACCAAGCCCCCCAACAGCCACGGAAATGAGCTGGGAAGTGGATCCTCTGGTTTTCAGTGACTGCAGCCAGCAGCTTGACCTGAGAGACCCTGAGCCAGACTCACATAGCTCAGACACTCCTGACCCTCAGAAACCGTGTGAGAAATATGTCTTTGCTGTTTGAAGCTGCTGACTTTTGGAGTGACTTGTTAATGTAGTAATAAATAGTGAACATATTTATTAAGTAATAATCAGATCACATAAAAATATTTTTAATAGCATCCATCTTTTTCTGCCCACAACACATCAATCAGTTGATACCTATTTAGTATGTGTAGTACAAAGCAGTACTGTCTCATTAAACAAAAAGATGGAGAGAATATAAAATTGCATTTTAGAATTGACCATGGTGGGTTCTTTCCTTCTTTTTAAAACCAGGAGCTACTTAACATCCTGGAAATAGGTGTTTCTGCTCCTCAATTATCTCCACAGCATAGTCTTTTTTTTTTTTTTTTTTTGATTGAGAAGATTTACATTGTAAAGATACCAGTTTTTTCCAAATCTAAGGCATATGTGTAATGCAATTACAACCATGTTATCAATGCTATTATCTTTCTTTTGTAACTTTATGAAACTATTCCAGTGTTTTGATAGAAGGGTAAATAAACAATAATGAAATTATGGGGGGAGAGAAATAGGTATGACTGGTGAGAGCTACACTGGTCTTAAGGGTGTGTGGTGCATATGAGGAGATGGACCAGACTGGAAACGGAGCCAGGGAAAGACACGGCAGGACTGACACCCAATCATGGTGGCACAGTTGTGGCTTCAGTCTTCCTTTAGAGACGAATCTTCAGGGTTACTCTCCGGTCTGTGGGGTCGGGGGCGGGGTGCGTGATTCTTGAAGGCTGAGGCAGTATTAATTGTCCATATCAAATTTAGGCTGGGGAGGGCTGCTTAATAGATATCATAGGTGCTCAAGTCCCCTAAGCCACCCTTTCTCCCCAGCCCAGATGGAGAAATGATGACGTTTCACAAACAGATTAAGCAGAAAAATACAGCTAATCCTGAGCTTAAGTGTTAAACCCAGTTCAATTCTGGACAGATTAAAAGTTTACATGTTAACTAGTGTTAGTTGCTCAGTCATGTCTGTCTTTTTGCAACCCCATGGACTGTAGCCCACTAAGCTCCTCCATCCATGGGATTTTCCAGGCAAGAATACTGGAGTGGGTTGCTATTTTCTTCTCCAGGGATCTTCCTGACCCAGGGATTGAACCTGGGTCTCCTGCATTGCAGGCAGACTCTTCTGATTCCAATTCCTGTTGTTTTCTTCTCATTGTAAACAACGCTATGGTGGCCTCATTGGTAGGAAAACATAAAAATGGTGACAAAAGTCAGTTTTTGTTTAGATGTTGAGGGTAGAGAAGACCTTTTTTGCAAGAATGAAAGCAGAAGGAGAAGATGGTCAGTTGCCAGGGATGTTTGTACCCTTGAGGCCACCACAGCCTTGTTTACAATGGGAAGAAAGCAGTAGGAATTGGAATCAGATAGAAGTGGGAAACAAAGAAACCTTGGTTCAGTCATACTCTGGGGTGTCAAAGAGAATTGCTCACAAGATCATGAGATCTTCTTAAAAGGAAAGCATAGTGGAAGAAAGCATTGTTGTTGGTAAGTCACTAAGTTGTGTCTGACTCATTCTGACCCCATGGATTGTAGCCCACCAGGCTCCTCTGTCCATGGGATTCTCCAGGCAAGAATACTGGAGCAGGTTGCCATTCCCTTCCCCAGGGGATCTTCCTGATGTAGGGATTGAACCCATGTCTCCTGTGTCTCCTGCATTGGCAGGCAGATTCTTTACCACTGAGCCACCAGGGAAGCCCAATAAAAGTCAGCTTTTTGCAAAAAAAAAGAAAGGGTTTTTTTTTTCTTTCTTTCTGTAAACACAAGAATCAGGCAATCAACTTCACCAGTTTTTTTTTCTTTTTTCTTTTATGGTTTTTAAACCTTCTTATCATGATTCCAGCAGCCTAGGATATTTTCATCTGGTATTTTTCTGATTTAACTTTTTGCATTTAAATTTTAGATCTGTCTGTGACTTATTTTAGTATAATGAGGTAGAGATCCAGTATTTTCCCCATATGTTCTAGCATCATTACTTAAAAACAAAACAGAAAACTTACCCTCCCCGCACTGATTTGAAATGTCAAGTTTATCCATGCTAAGTAATTCTATATGTGTGGGTCTGTTTTGGAAGTTTCACTTTCCTTGCAAAACTCTGTCTCAGTAGTTCTGTTTTACAATCCTACTGTCTCAATTACTGTAACAGCTTTATAGTAAAGGCTAGTCATCATTTCTTTGTAGTTCTTTCATATTTTTCTCTTACGTACACTTGAGATTGCTTTTGAAGTTCAAGTGATTCCTGTTGATATTTTCATTTGAATTTCATTAACTGATATGTTACAAAATTGACATTTTCTACCCAAGAGTAAGATATGTTTACTTACATATTCAATCCTTCTTTTATTTCCCAATACAGAGTAATGTTTTCTCTTAGATTCTGTACATTTCTTACTGAGATTGTTCCTAGTTATTTTATGTTTTAGATGCTTGTTTTTTTATACCCACTAGTATCTTCTTTTCATAGTTATTTCTGTGATTATTTTTTGATTAGAGGAAAGTTATTAATTTTTATTTCTAACAATCTACCTTATTTAAGTTTCTCAAGTGTTTTTATTTTCAGTTTATCTTCTTTGGGTTTCCACATATGCACTTGTATTTTTATATATAAATATTATATATAATAAATATATATATTATATATATAAATAATATATTATTTTATAATAAAAATGCATTATTTATAAATAATGATTTGTTTTCTAATAGTTACCGTTTCTGTCTTGTTCTTTAATGGGCTTGCTTTTGGTGTTTCTTCAGTGGATTTGGTGCTGGATTCCTTTCTCCTTCTTCTGTCTCTCTCTTCGGTTGAATCTTGTCCCTAATCACTTTCAAACTCTGGGACCTGGGGCAAGTTACTGACTAGCGAAGAAAGTGGAACTGAGAGGTAGTGAATGGCTGAGCCAGGATGCAAATCTCCGACTCAGGACTCACTCTCTAAGCACCATCTCTCAATATGGCCTCAAAAATGATTTTGGAAGCTTGTTTGCTCCCCATCTCCCTCTTCTCTTCCTGTTCCTTCTTGCCTGCCTCTCTGTCTCCCTCCCCCCAACCCCTGTCCACTCTCCCACTGCCCCCCCCACCCCTCCCCTTCCTCCTCCTCCGTATTCTTCCTTCTCCTCCTCCTCTCATTCTCCCCCTCCCTCTCTTCCCCTCCCCACCCCTCCTCCTTTTCATCCCCTTCCTCCTCCTTCCTCATCCTCCTCGCATTCCTCCCAGTCTCTCCCACTCCTTCCCTTTCTCCCTCTCTTTTTCCACTCTCTCCCCCTCCCCACTGCTTATTGCCTATAGATCCTGTAACTCTAGTCACCAAACCTCATCCCAGATTGCATCGTGTTGGAATAGTGGTGGTGGGATTCTGCAGTTGATATAATAAACATCCAGATAAACCATTCTGGTGACTGGAAACAAGATGGACCTCTGACTTGAAGAAACAGCAGATTTCATCATATAGCATCTCTTTTTGAGGGCCTTTGGGAGAAGTTGGTTGGTTTGTTTGCCCCAACCATTTTCATCTTCTCCAGATTATTCAAAGTCATTATTTCTTCACTCCTTCAAGGACTCTTGCTGCATATTCTCCCCTTAGACTTCACTGCACAGCTCACTGTGAGAGGCTTACATGAATCTGGTTTCTGGAAATGTCATTATTTTAGGAGGGAGCACAGGAGGGAGGGCGGGAAAATAGTTTAGATTTTTGTGGGGAAATGGAAAGCAAGAGGCAAAATAGAAGTTCTGTTCAGAAGAGAGGAAATTGGTGATAGGTTTGAAACGTCGGTATGTGTTAATTTTGTGTTTTTTTCTCTCTGCACGTGTCCTGCTTTAGAGAGAGATTGGCTGCTCTGAACCAAGATTTTTGTTAATGAAGCACCGGTTTATCATAAGTGGTTGGGATGGGGCTGGATAAGGAATAGGAAAAATGAGAAAAATTGCAACTTCTTACTTGCAAGTGATGGAATTTCAGCTCTGCTTAGTGCATCTTTTATTCAGCAAATTATTGTTGATCTCCTACTATGATGACGACTTTGAGGAGGGATACAGAGAAAGGGTAAGGCATCGTCCCTGACCTCCAAGTGCTTGTAGGCAGTGGGTCAGACAACTCAGGGATGGTACTTGGTGGTAGAGAAGAACCTAGGCCTAAAAGACGAGTGGGATTTGAATTGGCAGAGAAATAGTAATAGCACCCTCTGCGACTAAGAAATGCTTTCTGGTTGTGAGTGAGTGCTGAATGGTTGGTCTCAACAGACTTATGTAAGTGTGAGAATGAGGGAAAAGCTCAAGCAGTTCGGATGGGGTTCAATAGGCGTGTGAGAGCCACTGTCAGATCCTGGATGTGGAAATTACTCAGTAACTGTGATCAGCAGCAGACGTCTGCTAGTGGCGTGGGGGCAGACTGGCAGAGGCAGGAATGTGAGTTAAGAGACTGGCATGCCAAGAGCTCGATGTCAAGTGCAGAGATGGAATTGGCATAGAGTGGAGATCTCAGAGACCTGGGAGATGCTCAACACATACACACGAGGGGTACTATGTATAAAGTAGGTAACCAATGAGAACGTACTGTAGAGCACAGGGAACTCTACTTAATGCACTGAGGTGATCTGAATGGGGAGGAAGTCCGAAAGGGAGAGGGTACATGTGTATTAGGCTGATTTAGAAACTAACGCAACATAGTAAGGCAACTATACTTCAATAAAAATTAATTACAAAAATGAAAGACCTAGCAGAAAACCCTCTGGATCGAAAAATGATTTGCTAGGGTTAATGGAAGAAAAGGAAGATATAGCATACTTTAGATTTGAGCCTCAGGTGCTACTATACAAATCTGGACCAATGGACCAATTTGGCATTATCTGCATACTCTCCTCCTGAGTCATGGAGTCTGCACCGGAATCAAATTTTCTTCTGCTTCTTGAGCCAGTTATCGTTCCATCTTTCTTCTTTAAATCTTTGCCCCATTTTAGATGGGATTCTCAGTGCGTTCCCGTAGCTCTTTCTTCAGTTATGTGTTGACTCGTCCTTAAGTGATCCTCTAGAAGATCCTCCAATGAGTAAAAAGTCAAAGCTCTCACCATGATGGCATAAATAGAGGGGCAGTTAGGAACCTCTGTTGGGAGACACACAGGCTGGCTTCCTTTTCTGTCTTGGATACTGTGTTTGAGAGCTCTTGGATGAGTGAAGATCTACAGCGAATGCTGGGACCAGTGATCATGGGCTTCCCTGGTGGCTCAGTGATAAAGAATCCACCTGCCAATGCAGGAAACACGGGTTCAATCCCTGGGTCAGGAGGATCCCCTGGAGAAGGAAATGGCAACCCACTCCAGTATTCTTGCCTGGGAAATCCTGTGGACAGAGGGGCCAGGCAGGCTACAGTCTGTGAGATCGCAAAGAGGCAGACACAACTGAGTGACTGTAAACAACCACCACCAGTGATCCTGGAGGAGGGAAGGGGAGAGTATGAGGCTAGGCCAGTTCCGTGTTAGTCACTTGGCCGTTCGCTCTGTTCTGGTCCATGTGCTGTGGATGTTCGTGCACTAGGTGGGCCTGAGCTAGTAGGGTCTGGATGGATGGCAGGAGCAGACATCTTGGCATATTTATGCCCTACCTTTACCCATCTTCTGATAAACCAACTCAATGCACTAAGGATCACAGGGCACTTATTCCAAATGCACCCCTTTCCCTTCAACACACTCAAACATAGACACATACACACACACGCACATGCCCACGTGAAGCAAATACTTTTTCACTAGACAAACATTTAATAAAAATGAAAGTCTCTAAATTTGCATTATAAGCGCTTTCCAAGGCATAATCAGAGCAGATCTGCTGATGCCAGGTATCTGACCACAAATTGGTAGCCCATATGGCCTAGGACCTTCCTGCTGGCAACACATGCCCTTGGCTTCATGGACATTCCTAGCATATTCCAGATATAAAAGTACCTGGTGAGAAGTTTAAAGTACTTTCCATTAAAATTGAAAAATTGAGCTTAGGCAGACATTCATCAATTTTGGTACAAATTCGTTTACATTTCAATAATTCTCTTTTGTTGTTGATCATCAGGGCTGTCTGGCTTAGTAGTCCATTTCCCTGAAATAGGGTGACATTTGTGGACAAGTGGTTACCCAAGTCCTTTGGCACAGGCTGGAATTCTCTTCTCATTTTCTGCTCCCTTGGATCTTGTCCCATTTTCTCTTCCTGATGGTTTCTGTTTGGAAATAAGTCCTCCATCATTTGTTCTGCATTTTTCCTGTTTTCTTGTTGGCAGAACTCAAGTGTGTTTATTTGGTAGTCTTAATGCATGAAGTCTTCTTGTCCTTCTTTGTAACCTAGTTTACTTTATGTTGAAAAATGACTTAAAATTGTAATAGTAATAATGGTTAATTAGTTTGAGCAATGTGACAGGTTCCCCAAAAGGAATTTCTATGATTGGTCTTGTTTTGTTTTCTCTACTTACCTATGTGGTAGATACTGTTTTACTTATATTTCCAGTTGAGAAAACAAACGCAGGCTTAGAGAGTTTAAGGAATGTGCCCAAGGTCTCCTATGTATTAAGAGTAGGACCAGCATTCAAATTCAGGTTAGCTGGCTTCTGAAGCTTACTAGCCACAAGCTATAACTATACGAGCACATTTATGGTTGGTTCAATTTGAACTGTAAATAACAGAGATATGTCTCAAATTAAAGTTATTTGAAAATTATAGCATATGACATGGTCAATGTAAATACTCATCTCTACCTGCCAAAGAGTTAGTCTAATAATGAATGAGAAACTAAAGTTGTTGGCTAAACTAATCAAACGTTCTGCTTAAAATTTTAAAGGACCTAAAAATTGAAAAGAATATAGGATACTTGGTTTAGCAAGGTTTTTTTAATTTGCCCATGATTATTTCAATGCTTTTTAGGAATTCAGGTATTAAGTTATTTAAAACAATTTTTTTTTCCCATTTCTGTCATGCCCTTACTTGGTTGGCATGCCATATACAAACATCATCTGCCTTTTGGTTAATCCAGCAAACACTAAAGTAATTTATATTTACAAACAAGAGCAGTAGCCGTTGAAAATCACAGCCAGTTCCCCACAACACTGATGATGCACTTATATGACACGTCTTTTCTAGCAGTTGTGGGAATCTCAACGCTGCCTGTGTCAGGCACAAAGGAAGCATTGTTCCATAGCCAAGTGTGGTACAGCAGCCAGGCTTCTCTGTAGAACGTTGAGTGGGAATTCCTGATACACTCTAAAAATGTCATTCTAGTATTTGAAGACTAAATTTTTCATAGCTCTCAGAAGTTAACTTGGTAGATTGTTGGGAGGTGGTGCTTTGTCATATAGTAACATCAGACTCTGGTAGAGAGATTTGTTATTCATCCGTTGGAACTCAAAAAGTGTCTTACTGTTTATGTCACTTCTTGTCCTATCCCTAAGACCTGTTGGTCTAGTATCTTGGCCAAAACGGAGGGGGAAGGAGGTGGGAGTTTAAAGCTGATTAGTTTAATATTTGTGCAGAGAAGAGTGAGGATCCTACTAATATTAACCCTTTACCTTTGTAATAAGCAGTAGAATTTAAGAAATATTTCATCAACTTGAGTTTGATTTAAGCACCCGTAGGTCTGGTGTGTGTGGTGTGGTTACCAGCATCAGTATTTGTCAAATAGTTCAGTTCAGTCACTCAGTCATGTCTGAGTCTTTGTGACCCCATGGACTGCAGCATGCCAGGCTTCCCTGACCATCACCAACTCTCAGCTTGCTCAAACTCATGTCCATTGAGTCGGTGATGCCAACCAACCATATCATTCCTCTGTCATCCACTTCTCCTCCTGCCTTCAATCTTTCCCAGCATCAGGGTCTTTTCCAGTGAGTCAGTTCTTTGCATCAGGGGGCCAAGTATTGGAGTTTCAGCTTCAGCATCAGTCCTTCCAATGAATATTCAGGACTGATTTCCTTTAAGATTGACTGGTTTGATCTTGCAGTCCAAGGGACTCTCCAGAGTCTTCTCCAACATCACAGTTCAAAAGCATCAATTCTTCAACAGAATGAAAACCACAATCACAGAAAACTAATCAAACTGATTGCATGGACCACAGCCATGTTTAACTCAATGAAACTATGAGCCATGCCGTGTAGGGCCACTCAAGATGGGTCATGGTGGAGAGTTCTGACAAAATGTGGTCCACTGAAGAAGGCAATGGCAAACATTCAGTATTATTGCCTTGGGATCCCCATGAACAGCAATTGCCAAATAGTGAAGTGAAAGTCGCTCAGTTGTGTCCAACTCTTTGCGACCCATGAACTATACAGTTCATGGAATTCTCTAGGCCAGAATACTGGAGTGGGTGGCCTTTCCCGTCTCCAGGGGATCTTCGCAACCCAGTGATCGAACCCAGGTCTCCCTCATTGCAGGCAGATTCTTTACCAGCTGAGCCACAAGGGAAGCCCATTTGCCAAATAAGCAACAGAGGAAGAGAGTAAGCAACTTGTCCAGCATCATACTTGCTAATCACTCTCCCTTTTGAATGTCATTCCTCTTCTTTTTGTTGTTGTTTAGTCGCCCAGTTGTATCTGACTCTTTGCAACCTCATGGACTGTAGCCCACCAGGCTCCTCTGTCCGTGGGATTTCCCAGGCAAGAATACTAGAGTGAGTTGCCATTCCCTTCTCTAGAGGATCTTCCTGACCCAGGGATTGAACCTGCATCTCCTGCATTGGCAGGTGGATTCTTTACTACTGAGTCACCACAGAAGCCATCTCTCCTTTTTGCTGGTGGCATAAAGTTTAAACATATTAACTAGCCATATAAAGTCCTTCATAATTTAATCTGGTCCTCACCCACTTTCTAAGTTCATTCTCCTGTGTGAACTAATACATGCTTATTTGCCACGTATATTTTGCCTTCTCAGAGTGCTTGTGGCTCTGTTCATTGTGTTCAGGGTTACTCAAATTTAAAAATTAATGGACTAGAAAATTACCAAAGAAATTAAGCAGTGGACATTAATAAAGTGGATAATTTTGTATTCTGGCAAGTAAGGAAATTATAAAATACCACCATTTCATTAAAGACTTTACACATTGCCATCAAAATGTGTAAAGGACAGGGACGTCCCTGGATGTCCAGTGGTTAAAACTCCACTCTCCCAATGCAGGGATGCAGGGGGCATGGGTTCAATCCCTGGTTGGGGAACTAAGATCACACATGCTGTGTGGTGTGGCCAAAAAAAATAAATAAATAAAATTTGAAGTAGAAAGGACGTAATCTCAGGAAAAAAGGCTGCTAATTAAAGTAATATACAAAAGCCTCGTTCATTGCATGTATTTTCCTCATTTTACCAGAGATGGATGAAGAAAATGTTCTGGACTGGCCCTGGCCTGTGGAATTTAGGAGCTTGGTGCTTTTGTACATGCTGTTTTCTTGGTCAGAAAATCTCTATTTTTCTCATGCTTCAAGCCTTCGGTCTGTCTGGCTAAATCCTCTTAGTCCTTCTATTCTCAGCTTACGCGCTGACCTTAGAAAATCTTTTTCCATCTTCCTCCACCTATTCTTTCCCACACAACCCAACCCCCCAGTTATCTCTCCTCAGTGGTGTTCTGTGCATCCTCCTCCAGACACTGATAAATGGTGCTGAGGTTGTTTATCTGCTGCTGTCTCTTGAGGAAGACTGTGAGATTTCAGAAGAGAGAGACCCATCTTATTCACCTTCATTCATAAGATTTAGCATATAACCTTTGCACACACTCAGTGTGAAATAAGCATTTAATCAATGAATAAGTGAATGAATGAATGCATGGCTATCTGGGTACCCTTTATGCCCTTGGCTTGTGTCTTGTTCATCTTTCATGACCTGCAATTTCAAGCACAGAGGATTTATTCAAACAAACACAAGCACTCATTGAACTGAATTAATTTATGGATTTTTGACCTCATCAGTTCTCCTATTTTTCTTTGTCAAGGAAAACTAATTACATTCTCCATTATCAGAGTGTCTGGGGAGAGTCTGCAGCTGCTGTCTAGAGTACTTCCACAGGCCGTAATGCTTCTCTCAGCGTTTTGGTCAGTTTGTCTTTTTCTTGTAGTCGGTTCACTTTTGGTTCACTATGTCAGTGATCACATTTTTATGCATTTTTATGGCAAAGGAATGTTAAGCCATGCTATAAAGGAGGTATGGAGAATATTCAGCATTTGTTGTAGTCTGATCTTTCTAAATCCACGTGGGCTTATGATACTTTTCCTTTTCGTTATTATCCTTCAAAAAATACATACCTTCTTTTGCCTTTTAAAATTTTTGTCAAAATAATTTATCCAGAAAGGATAGCCACAGCTTGTCTTGAGACTCAGGAGTGATGCAGGCCCCCTCTTTGGGGACATACAGTCTCTAGGCAGTAGGAGGTCCTGGGCTGAGCACTTTCCCCGCTCACAAGATGGCTTTGACTCATGCTATTTCACTGGCTTGCTCAGTCGCAGTGGGACCCATTCATCGACCCTTCTCACAGGGACGCTCCTTGTAAACAGCAAATTACTGAGAGCTCTTCTCTGAAGTTGCGCATCCACAGGAAGCCCAGGCTTCAGTCTGGGCTTGGCTCTATGCCTTGGAAGAAACATTTGCTCCTCTTCTTGAAACTCTCTTCCTTTGCTTCCCATGGCATGCCCTTTTGTTATGAAAATACCCCTACTTTATATTGTCAGAATAATAATAACCACAACAGCTTATGAGCACTTCCTATGTACTAAGTACTTTATATGTCTTATTTACAATCCTTTCATTAGTTATCAACTAAATTTTCCCCATTTTATAAATGAGAACATTGAAACCAAGAGTGTAAAGTAGTTTGGCCAAACTCTGCAGTAAGTGGCAGAATTAAAGTCGTGTGATCCCAAAGCCTCTGTTTTTTCCAGCACTGTGCCTCCTTCCTCATCAGGTGACCTGGGTTTTCTGCTTCTGCTTAATTCTTGTAAAGAGAGATAAAGTACTCAACTACGGGATTGTGTTGAGAACTAAATGAGGTAGCATCTATTTGAGGGACTTGGCCTCGTGTCTTGTGCATCATAAGAACTGAATGCTTTTCTTGTGGTGGTGGTTCAGTAGCTAAGTCGTGTCCGACTCTTGCGACCTCATGGACAGTAGCCCGCCAGGCTCCTCTGTCCATGGGATTCTCTAGGCAAGAGTACTGGAGTGGGTTGCCACTTCCTTCTCCAGGGGATCTTCCCGACCCAGGGATTGAACCTGGGTCTCCTGCATTGCAGACTGACTCCTACATTGCAGGTGGATTCTTTACTGACGGAGCTACATAGGAATGCTTTTCTTAATTCCTTCTTTTTCTCTATGTCCTCCTTTCTCCATTAGCCCAACCTTGCCCCCCAATTTTAGATATCTCCTGATGGTCTGCTCTAGATTTTTTCTCTTTTGTAGCTGTTGACGTGATATTGTTAGTTTTCTTGGGTTGAGTGTAAGGAATGTGACTGTGATTAATTCCTTCATTATTATTAGAATCAAATAAAAGTACTGGGAACCAAAGTTTGAGCCTTAGGACATAACCACATTTAGGTGATGAGAGGAAGAAGTGCTATTTTGTCAGGAAAGAGAGAAAAAGCAAATAGGAAGTGGTTAGGTGGGTTGATAAACTGTTTTGGATATCCAGGGCAGAGAAACTTATAAGAAGAAAGCAGATGGTCAACAGTGCTAAATGCCAGCGTGGCCAGAATGAGTAAGGAATGAGGAAAGGCCATCTGATTTGGTTTGGTCATTTGGATATATTTCAAGACATTAGAGAGGGTAGTTTCAGTCAAGTTGATGCACTGGAGGCAAGTGAAAAGGTTAACAAAGAAATAGAAGCAGTGAGTGCATTGAGATATTTTGTTTGTAAAAGTCCTCAGAGAGATTTTAGCATATCTTAAAGAAGGAGGCATTTTGGGGGGAATTTTTCTTTCGTTAAGGGCAAATATAAATATTTTTATGGCCAAAAGCTAAGGACTTAGATAAGAAGGAGCCTTGGAAGAAGCTGGAGAGAGGGATTAAGTGATTAGTCAATCTAAATTAATTTTAAAGAAAATCTGAGAATATGGCCTTAAGATCACAAGGAGAAAAAATATTACTTACACTTTTCTCAGTGTGGATGTACTGCTTTTTAGATTTCAATTTCCTTTTTGTCCTTTTAAATATTTTTCAGATTTTCTATAACAAGAACTTATTACTTTAAATTTATAAGAGCTTTAAAAATTAATCAAATTTAATCTGATAAAGTAACAAAATGGTAAATATAAATACATAATGTGAATGAATAAAAATAAATATGAAAAAATGTGATAAATTGATAAAATAATAAAAATGATAACTTTCAGAGCACTACAAAGGTATAGAAACGTATAAGATGAATAATAAAAGTCCCTACATGTCCTAATAGTCCATTTCCATTTCTTTAAAGCAGCCATCATCAGAATGATTTTCCCTGGCAGCCTTTTAGTTTTATACACATACATTTTCAAATCAGAAAACATTGTTAACAATCACCAGTAAAGAAGCTAAACTGGAAAAGGTAAATACCGCCTGGCTTCTAGTTTTCTGACCTATCTTGAAAGACTAATAAATAATAATAAAATATAAATATGAATAAACTTGTAAGAATGAAGAAAATGGAAGAGGAGACAATGGCAGACAAAAGACATCAAACAATTTTTGGAGATAAGAAGCAGATGGCCCAGTCACGTCTGACAACGTGTAGAAGTACAGACATTTGAAATACAACAGGGTAACCCAGCAAGAAGGAAACCAGTTTATGTTGCAGAATTCCTGATAGACTCAGCAATTAGAGGTGAGTGCCGGTGACACTAAAAGCAGGAAGATTGATTGAAAGTGTTCCTGATCTCCCCTTACCCACAGACACAAGGAGCTGCCTTTGTCCATGTGTTAGATGACTAGAGATGAGACAGAGAGATTCTGCACCTGGGACATCAGCTGCGAACAGGGGAATTAAGGGAAAGGTTATGCTGGAGGCATCAGCCTCCTCTTTCCCCTTTGCTCTTAGAATGTTGTCAACCAGGCTTATGTTGATTGGCCAAAAAGTTCGTTCTGGTTTTTCCATAGTCTCTTTTTGGCCAGTGAACCTTTTGGCCAGTCCAGTAACATCAAGAAATTGGAAGATTCCTCAATGGGAAAACTGACGAGTAAAAGAGAAAAAGAGATGGATACTGACATTTAAGGATCCTTTCATGAAATGACTGGGTCCCTATTGGATCATACTCTGATGAGGCTCCGGAGAAGGCAATGGCAACCCATTCCAGTACTCTTGCCTGGAAAATCCTATGGATGGAGGAGCCTGGTAGGCTGCAGTCCATGGGGTTGCAAAGAGTCGGGCATGACTGAGCGACTTCACCTTCACTTTTCACTTTCATGCATTGGAGAAGGAAATGGCAACCCACTCCAGTGTTCTTACCTGGAGAATCCCAGGGACGGAAGAGCCTGGTGGGCTGCCATCTGTGGGGTTGCACAGAGTCGGATACGACTGAAGCGACTTAGCAGCAGCAGCAGCAGCTGCTGAGGTTCAGCAGTTGGTAATCACACCCAAACATCTTTTATTCATCACTTTAGTACATTATTTTTAACTGTGAACTCGTATAAGTCTGTAAATATTTTTAGAAAATCTCTAACATGAAAGAGACCAGTGTAAACCAACAGAAAAAACAATACATGAAACAAATGATAAGGAAGCAGAAGAATATATAACAACTGATATGGTTATGATTCTCACAAATTACATTGCATTAACAAAGGTTAGGAGGCTATGAACAAAACTTTTTGAAGACCAGAAAGAACTTTTTGATGTTAAAAATGTGGTAGTGGAAATTAAAAGTTGAGTAGGTAGATTTGTAAAATAATGTTTAGAAAATAATTCCATCTTGAAATAGGAAAGAAAAATAAGACAGTGTGAGAAGTTTGATATGGAAAGAGAAATATAGAAGAAAGGGAGGGTAAAAGTTATTAAAGACATAATATAAGATTGTTTCCAGGACACGTTTCCTGATTGCAAGGGACTACCAAGTGCCTAGCACAGTGAATGCAAAAGACCTATCCAAGCCATATTATTGTGAAGTTTCAGAATCCCTAGTTTAGGATCTTAAGAAGATGAAAAATGATTAAAATCAAATGATTAGAGATAAGAATGATCCCACATTTCTCAACAAAAACACTGGAAGCTAGGAAACATGGATAATGCCTTCAAAGTCTGAAAAAAAAATTCTAAATTGTAATTTTACACCCAAACTAAGTAAGAGTGTTTTCAACATTCAAAGAGTCAAAAATGTACTTTGCTTGCACCGTTTCTCAAGAAGGAAATAGAGTATACCCAAATAAGAAAGTACCAAGAAAGAGAAAATACGGATAAAGGAGCTGAATAATACAATACAGAAAAGCAGTGAAGGCAAGTTTTCAAGATGACAGGTGTTTATCAGAGCTAGAAAGAAAGCAGCCCAGATTGGAACTAGAGGGCAAAGGGTTCCAGAAGAGATGTTCCCAAGGAAAAAAATCAAACTGACTGATTTCTTGATGTGTTTGGCAACATTGACAAAAATTTACAGTTCTTTGAAGAATTAGAATGGGAATTATTGGAAGGCTCACGTTATTAATAAATGAAGCTAATGAAAGAAGTTAGGCAACAGTTAACTCCAGGAAGAGCAAATTTTAGAAAGCCTCCAAGACAGGAAATACAGTGATAGTACTCAGCTATTAAATCATACTTAGAGACTCATAATACTGTAATAAGGTTGGTTACGATAAAATGTTTTATGTAATTCTTTAGGGAATGTGGAATGAAGAGAAGTCTGTGCATGTTTATTTGGGGTAGGACTGGAAAGTGATATCTTCATCTTCCATAGTTCAGTCAGTTGATAGTACAAATAATTAGAAAATAAAAATAGCATTATTTGAATGGTAATCAGAAATAGAAAAACCATTGCTTTTTAATCTAGACATCTTTGTGGAGAATATGAAAGGGAACACTTGTTTTTGTTGCCTTATAGTAGTTTAAGCTCTGTAAATATTTTGTGTAACAATATTTTTTGAATCAAGAGGAACCTCATTAGTATGGAATTAAAAGTAAATACTTCTAAAAATTTATCCCAGGAAAAAAATCATGTATATGTTTACAAATCTAATAATGCAGATGTTTACCACAGTGTTGTATATAGCGTCAATAAATTGTAAACAGACTAAATTCCCATTTCTAGAGAGCAAGTACTGAGCATTTTGTTTACTGCTATGTCTGGAATCTCTGATGCATGCTAGGTACTCAATAAATATTTGTTGAGTATTTACTGACTAAGGGAGTAATTAACTAATGCATAGGAAGAATGCACACAAAAATCTGTTAATAGTGATTCTCTCTCCCTGGAGGGATAATGTTTTTTTGTACTTCCCTCAGTTGAATGCAGTCTTGTTCGTCTCTAAGCACTGAAAGCATTGAGAGTAGGCTTATCTGGTCTCTAGTTTTCAGCTTCTTTTTGTCTTTTATTGACAAACTAAAAAAAATTTTTTTCCTTTAATCTATCATTTTTCCTTCTCTTTTTTCAATTGTTTCTTTATCCACTCTATCAAATGACTCATTCCATCTACACTTGTAATATCCTTTATTTTCTCACTGCTTTTAGCTTTTAAAAGTCATCTCTACTTTTGTTTCCATTTTTAAGCATATGCTTCTCCTTAACTGTTGCTGTCAACTTTCTCAATACTTTTCTATCTAGATAAGGTCAATGATATCCACAAAACAATTCAAAATTGAGTACAAATGTAGTGAACCTAGCAACAAGAAGAGGAATGATAGGTGAAAGTGCCTGCCTAATTGTTTTCACAAAGCGTTGCGGGTAAACTGAGTTGATACATTTGACCTGGACAACAAGGTGTATACTCATCTATGGAAGTTTATAGGGTGGACAGTTGAAAATAGATACTAGTTATGCAAATAGCTGACTTGTTTGTGGTTTGATTTGATACAGAGAAAGAAAATGTAACTCTAACTCCAAGGAGAAATCAGCTAACACATCCCTATGTCTCTTCCCAAATACTTGTTCCTTTAACCATACGTTTAATGGAAACTGGATGATGGTCAGTTGAAGGCTGTTGACAACCTGAATGGCTGATATTCAGTGCTGAGTAGAGACCCATATGTTTTAGGCAAGCAGGTGGCACAGTTAATATTCTGGTAAGAAAATTGAGAATCCCTGGTTTGTGCTGTTGCACAGAATTCCATCCTGTGAAAATGGGTCATAATGCAAAAGCCAAAATTTTTCTCTGAAAATAATTTTGAATATGTTCAAATACCAGAATGGTTATTCACTGAAATGCCAGGTGTGTGTGCCATAAATCATAGAAGGGACAGCCATGGTCTGGAAAAATTTTAGGACTAATGCTCCAGTCCTGCACTGAAGGCAAAGCTGAGGTGAATCCAACAAACTTGACTCCTGGGCTTGAACTTCTACAATTTACCACTCAGGTCATCTTATGTTTGTTGGTTCAGTTTCCTAGTTTAGAAAAATCTGTATAGTTTGGAAGACTTACTTGGTTTCTATCACATTTGTCTCCTTTTTGTTTGTTTTGCCTTATACTAACTTCTCGCCATCTACACTTGTAATATCCTTTATTTTCTCACTTCTTATCTTTCACAGAAAATAATCTCAGACCTAGGTGTTATTAGAATAAGAAAAAAAGTGGTTCTGAAGAGAGATGTTTTTATTTTATTTTCAGCATAATGACTTACATGCATCATGAAAGGATTATCACAATAAGTTTAGTGAGCATCCATCATCTCATAGCTACAACATTAAAGAAATAGAAAAAAAATTTGTCCTTATGATGAGAACTCTTAAGATTTACTCTTTTAACCTTTATATATATCTGTGTTAATTATGTTTATCATGTTGTACATTATATTCCTAATATTTATTTATCTTGTAACTGGAATTTTGTACGTTTTGAAGAACCTTCATCCAATTGCCCTTTCCCCACTCCGTCGCCTCTGGAAACTGCAAATCTGGTCTCTTTTTCTGTGAGTTTGTTTTGTTTTTGAAGTATTATTGACCTACAACACTATGTTAGTTCCTGTTACACAACATAGTAATGTGATATTTCTATACATTTCAAAATGCTCACCACGGTAGGTCTACTTACCATCTGTCACTACACAAAGATATTACATAATTACTGTCTTCCCCATACTGTACATTATTTTTAAAATTTCATCTTTTATTGAAGTGTAGTTGATTTACAGTGTTAAATTCAGGGGAACAGCAAACTCAGCTACATATATATTTATATATACATGCATGCTCGGTTGCTTCAGTTGTGTCCAACTCTTTGTGGCCCTATGGACTGTAGCCTGCCAGGCTCCTCTGTCTGTGGGTATTCTCCAGGCAAGAGCACTGGAGTGGGTGAAGTCGGTTGCCTCCAGGGGTCTTCCTGACCTAGGGATTGAACCTGCATCTCTTATGTCTCCTGCATTGGTAGGAGAGTTCTTTACCCCTTGCGCCACCTTGGAAGCCCATATACATACGTAAGTACATATACTTAAGATTCTTTTTCCTTATAGGTTATTATAAAATATGGAGTATAGTTTCCTGTGCTGTACAGTAGACCCTTATTGATAATCTGTTATATGTATAGCAGCCCCACACTGTACATTTCATACCTGTGGCATTTATTTTGTTACTATGAGTCTGTACATCTTAATCTCCCTCACCTATTTCTCTCCTTTGCTGACCCTTTCCCTTCTGGCAGCCACCTGTTTGTTCTCCATATCTATGAGTCTCTTTCTGTTCAGTTACATTTGTTCATTTGTTTTTATATTCCATATATAATTGAAATAATATAGCATTTGTCTTTCTCTGTCTGAATGATTTCACTTTTTAGCATAATACATTCTAGGTCCATCCGTGTTCTCACTAATGACAAAATTTCACTTTTTATGGTGGAGTAATATTCCATTGTTGGAGAAGGAAATGGCAATTAGCTCTGGTATTATTGCCTGGGAAATCCCATGGACAGAGGAGCCTCATGGGCTGTAGTCTATGGGGTTGCAAAAGAGTTGTATATGACTTAGCCACTCCACAACAACAATATTCTGTTATATATATACACTACATCTTCTTCATCCATTTATCCATCAATGAGCACTTAGTTGCTTCCATATCTTGGCTACTGTAAATAATGCTGCAATGAACATAAGGTTGCATATAGAGCACTTTTAGAATTAGTGTTTTCATTTTTCAGATAAATGCCCAGGAGTGAAATTGCCGGATCTTATAGTAGTTCAGTTTTTGACTTTTTGAGGAATCTCCATATGGGTTTCCATCATGGCTGCGTAAGTTTACATTCTCACCAACAGTGTACGAGGGTTCCATCTTCTTCATATCACCGCCAACACTTGTTATTTGTTGTCTCTTTGATGATAGCCATTCTGACAGATGTGAAGTGATATTTTATTGCAGTTTTGATTTATATTTCTCTGATGATTAGTGATGTGGAGCATCTTTTCATGTGCTTGTTGGCCATCTGTATGTCTTCTTTGGAAAAATGTCTCTTTAGGTCCTTTGCCTGTTTTTTAATTGGAATTTTTAATGTTTAGTTGTATGTGCCCTTTGTGTACTCTGGAATTCAACCCCTTATCAAATATATTTTCTCCCATTTAGTAGGCTGCCTTTTTGTTTCACTGATAGTTTTCTTTGCTATGTAAAGCTTCTTTTTTTTTTAAGTGTGATGTAGTTTCCTTTGCTTATTTTGGCCTTTGTTTCCTTTGTTTAAGGAAATATTGCTTAAGACTGATACTGAAGTACTTAGTGCCTGTGTTTGCTTCTAGTCATTTTTTTGATTTCAGGTCTACATTTAATTCATTTGTAGCTTATTTTTTATATAGTGTGAGAAAATAGTCCAGTTTCATTCTTGTGCTTGTAGCTGTTCAGTTTCCCCAACACCATTTAATGAAGAGGCTGTCTTTTTCCCATTGTTTATGCTTATCATCTTTGCCAGAGACTAATTGATCATTTAAGTGTGGGTTTGTTTCTGAGCTCTCTATTCTGTTCTATAGATCTGTGTATCTGTTTTTTCATCAATGTTATGCTGTTTTGATTACTGTAGCTTTGTAGTATAGTCTGAAATCAGGGATACCTCCAGCTTTGTTCTCTTTTATCAAGATTGCTTTGCTGTTTGGGGTCTTTTTTGTATTCCATACAAATTTTAGAATTGTTTGTTCTAGTTCTGTGAAAAACACCATTGGTGTTTTGATAGTGATTACACTGAGTCTGCAGATTGCATTCGGGTGTATAGTCACTTTAACGTTATTAATTCTTCCAGCCCATGAACACAGTATATCTGTTACTTTGTGTCATGTTCAACTTCTTTTCATTCTGTCTCACAGTTTTCCAAGTAAGTCTTTTATCTCCTTAGTAAGATTTATTCTCAAGTATTTTATTCTTTTTGATATGATTGTACATGGAATTTTTTCTTGATTTCTCTTTATGATCATTTATTTTAGTTATTAGAAACACAACAGATTTTTGTTTATTGATTTTGTGTCTTGCAACTTTGCTGAATTCCTTGATGAGTTCTATTAATTTTTTGGTGATGTCTTTAGGATTTTCTATGTATAGTGTCATGTCATCTGCAAGCAGTGACAGTTTTACTTCTTCCTTTTTATTGGAGTCCCATGATTTTTTTCTCCTTGTCTGATTGTTGTGGCTAGGAACAAAAAGAGGGAAAAAAATCCAAAAATAGTTTGTATAGTAGGTCTTCTCATACTTAAGTTTGATGTTAAATGATTATGAAAGGAGTCAAAATTAGAGGGCTTAATCAAGTGAAATTTCTCTGGATAAGAGAGAGAGGTGATGGAGAAAAGGTCAGCTTTGGGGCAGTTTAGAGGAGATGATAGAATTGTATCCAGGGGCGAGACATATTCACTGGGAGACTTTATGAAGTTTCTGTTGTGTGGTGACCCAGCCCCCTCCATTACAACTTCAGTAAATTCCAAATATTTGTATGATTTTGAAGTTGGATTTATTCTTGATGGTCTGTGGATGATGCCACAAGAAGTTTGGTGATAGGACAGATTCTGCTCCCTTCACTGGAGTAAAAGTCACGTACACAATCTGACCTGATCCTCCTTCCATGAGCCTCTCTCCCTAACCCACAGTCTAGCTTCGTTGGTTTTGTTCATGTTTTTTGAACATACCAGGGTCACTCCTGCCTTGAGACTTTTGCACTTCTTTGTCCTCCCCAAGTGCTTTTTCTGGGATATCCTGGATATCTATATGACTTACTTTCCTCACCTGCTTCTGAGTAAACTCAGGTACCCAGTGCAGACTTACTTAGCCCCCCCTGTTGAAAATTACACCCCACCCCTTAGCCACATACTTTATTTATCATTTGTCTGTCTTCTCCGTTAGAATTTACAAGGGCAAAGTATTCCCACCTCGCCTTTTCCCAGCTCCCATTCTGGAGCTGTGAATAGTGCCTGGAATAGTGCTGGGCACATAGAAAATACTCCATAAATATATATATATATAAAAATATATATTGAGTGAATCAAATAATGAATGCTAGTCAAAGGAGTCTTGTCAGTTTCAGTTACCAAAAAAGCAAACAGGTGATTCTCAAAGGATAATATTAGAGTTTTTCTAATTGTGTAGTTGTGTAGATAAATAAGCATAAGTAGGAAGATTGCAGGCAAGCACTTATTGAGATTCTTCCTGGAAAAATGTATGCTCTTCAGTTCAAATAATCATATGTACTTGTTAAGCACATTACAGAACAAATATGTATTTGGGAAAACCAGATCATCTTTGAAATACTTGTTTTCCAAAAGTTCCTTCCTTAAAGTCTGCTCTGCCTGTGGTAGAGAAATGCAAATTACACGTGGCATAAATTGACCTCTCTTTGGAGTGCTTTTTCCTTATTATGCAGTCATTTCAAATGTGAAGAATAAAATGCTGCTAAATAAAAGATTGCTTGCCATCTCAAGTAGTACACAAGAGTCGTTTTTCCCTGTTTTTGTAGTCCTGGCAAATTATACAGAAGATTAATCTTTGAGAAGCGTTTTTATTATATCTGTGGTAAACATTATTTTAAGCAATAATCTCATGAAAGTAATTCTCCTCCACACCATTCAAGAGAATTTTGCAGAGAAATAAGGTGAATACAGACCTCTCCCCTATATTGAGGGGGTATTTTGAATCTCTTATGTCAGGGATGTAGGCCATCTAGGGGACTGTGCTGTGGACAGAAGATGTGGTCTTTGCCACAGAGATGGTATTGTCACCACCTGCAGGGCCCTGCTGCTCGTTCACTTCAGAGCAACTTCTTCTAGTGCTTGTTCCAGATCCTGGACTCTCAGTCAAAAAAAGTGACTCCTGATTTTTAAACTTGCTTCAGAACAGGTGGTTTAAGACACAGATTTCTTTCCGTTTGGGCAAAAAACAACTTCAGGGTGGTCCAAACTCTACCTGCCGTAATCTCTGTGAAATCTGTGATTTACATATATAGAATAAGAAACTTGTCTGATTTCTCTTAGGCCATTAGATTCTGCACTTAAGAAAGGCCCTCTTTTATAGGATGCTCTGCTTATCTTCTGCTCTTAATGGAGTGAACATATAATTTATCATCCAAATAGGGACATGTTTGGGGATGGAAGGGGGATAACTATTAATAATTATATCTAGAAAGCAATCATAACCTCAGCTCACAGGAAACAAGCAGAATCACATGGTCCCTGACTGTTAAAGAGAATGAAATGAATACCTATGGAAACCATGTAATATGCTAAGCATTTTATATATATTACCCCACTTTCAAAACCATCCTCTGATGTGGTTATGTGGGCACATTTTTAGCAATGAATCTGGGCTCTGTGACATTAACCCAAGGAGTTAACATATACTAATGTAAAAGGAATTTTAAGAACTCAGTACAGTTTACAATAAGAACCATTGATTGAACAGAGGAAATGCATTAGATACACATTATGGCCAAAAGCCAAATGTTAAAATCAATACTTGACTGAAGTTAGAATAGAAAGAACTTTTTGGAGGCAAGATTAAAATCTGAAAACTTATCTAACATTTTAGAAGTCAAAGTTTGACAGTGGTGAAGGAAACAGAATTTATCGGCGCCATTCACTGATGGAGCACTCCTGTGGTCCCAGGGCTGCAGGCCTGTAATCCCAAAGGCGTGCTCACTTTGATCAGAGTAATGTTCATTAGTGCCCAGTGTAAGGAACTTGGGATTCACCCATCATCGAACCTTAAAAATCCTGAATCTGCTGCTACTGAAAATGTTTACTCACCTATATTTTGTCAGGCTTTTGTCTTTTGGTCTCCATAGACTAAAACTGTAAAGAATTGACTTCTTCAATTTGAATTTTGACGAGTGGGAACAAAATGTGCATTGAGGTTCTCTTGACTCTCTAATTTTTTTTTTCTTTTCTTCCTACTTGGAATTTATTCATCCAGTTGATCAGCATATATTAAGCACTTATTTGGTGTCTTGTCACCATATAAGGAGATGGAGACACAGCAGTGAACGAAGACAAAAGTCTTTGCCCTCAAGGAGTTTAAATCATGGGACTTGGGGAGACAGACAATAAGTAAAACTATAGATAAAACGTATAACATATAGGGACTTTCCTGGTGGTCCAGTGGCTAAGATTCCATGCTCCGAGTGCAAGGGCTGCCTGGGTTCAATCCCTGTTCAGGGAACTAGATCCCACATGCTGTAACTAAGACCCAGTGAAGCTAAGCAAATAAATATTAAAAAAAAAAAAAAGCATACAGCATGTAAATAGTATTAAGTGCTTTTAAGAAGAATAAAGCCATTAAGAAGGATACGAGGAATTCTCTATCATGACTGCGTCATGATGATTTCTCATGATGTTTGTGGGGTTTTTTATTTTCATGAAATTTTTAGGGGCAGATTTGGCATTTGACAATCTTGCATATGAAGAGTTCCCAACTAGGGCTTTTTTTCCCTGAACAACTCACTATCTAAATGTAATTAAATAACTAAAAATCAAATATGGTTCTTAAAGGTTATTTTGTTTAATATTTTGAATGCTAGCATATCAACTAATTATACAAAGATTTGGATTTTCATGTACTCTCAATTCTGTGATACTGTCTTATATTATTATGTAGAATTTTATAAATATTTATTGGCCAAAAAAATGCAGTGTTTTCCTTAAAGTTATGTTTTAGGCACACTTAATATTTCCCTTAACTGACAATTTATTCTCTTCTGTAATCAATAATCCTTCATAACTTTTGTATGTAAAATTAATCATTCACAATAAATTTATTACTGCAGCATTTTCCTCTTGCAGTATTAAAGACACATTTATTTATACTTCACCTGATGGATAGAATTTCAACATAGAAAGCACAGAAGGAAATCTTCACTCCAATTACTCCTAGGTTGCTTTTAGAATTTTAAATCACACACTCAGTTATAAACAGTAAACTTTTATGACATTTCCTGTTTGGGCTACTTCAATACCCTGTTTAGATAGGATGATGAAGGGTGTGATCACAAAAGTTCAGGAAGGCCAGAGCTGGCATCAAATCAGATGTTTAGCTGAGTCTAAAGCTGAACTCTTTAGAGCTGGAACTCTTCTTCAAGTTTGCTTTCTCAGATTCAGTTCTTCCGCAGGAGGGGCACAATAGTGTCAGTCACTGGAGTGGGAGCCTCCCAGCCTTCATCGTGTCTGGTGACTAGAGCAATGAATATGGCATCTAAGAGATCTTAGCAGGATTCATGTTGCTTTGTTGTTCAGTTGCTCAGTTGTGTCCGACTCTTTGCAACCCCATGGACTACAGCACACCAGGCTTCCCTGTCCTTCAGCACCTCCTGGAGTTTGCTCAAACTCAAGTCCATTGAGTCGATGATGCCATCCAGCCATCTCATCCTCTGTTGCCCCCTTCTCCTTTTGCCTTCAGTCTTTCCCAGCATTGAGGTATTTTCCAGTGAGTCAGCTCTTCGCATCAGGTGGCCGAAGTATTGGCGCTTCCACTTCAGCACTTGTCCTTTTAATGAATATTCACAGTTGGTTTCCTTTAGGATTGACTGGTTTAATCTCCTTGCTGTCCAAGGGACTCTCAAGAGTCTTCTCCAACACCACAGTTCAAAAGCATCAATTCAGCGCTCA
Source organism: Cervus elaphus (assembly GCF_910594005.1). Classification (NCBI taxonomy): domain Eukaryota; kingdom Metazoa; phylum Chordata; class Mammalia; order Artiodactyla; family Cervidae; genus Cervus; species Cervus elaphus. Next base: position 31,472,739 of record NC_057836.1, on the reverse strand, counting down.
GCTTTCTTTATGGTCCACCTCTCACATCCATACATGACTACTGGAAAAATCATAGCTTTGTCAGCAAAGTGATGTCTCTTCTTTTTAATATGCTGTTTAGGTCTGTCAAAACTTTTCTTCCAAGGAGCAAGCGTCTTTTGATTTCATGGCTGCAGTGACTGTCCGCTGTGATTTTGGAGCCCGGGAAAATAAAGTCTGTCACTGTTTCCATTTTTTCCCCATCTATTTGCCATGAAGTGATGGGACCAGATGCCATGATCTTAGTTTTTTGAATGTTGAGTTTTAAGCCAGCTTTTTCACTCTCCTTTTTCATCTTCATCAAGAGGCTCTTTAGTTCTTCTTCACTTTCTGCTATAACAGGGTGTTATTAACTGAGTGATTGGGTTTTCACTCTTATTTGTCTATTAGACTCTCAGTCTTTCGGCACAGTAAGCCAATATGGTCCTTTTGGCTTTGTTGATATGCATGGCTTTCACTGGTAAGCGATGAGAACCTGAATGAGTTTTTAGCATGTGGCTCCTAATTATGTAACTTCACAAAGCAACTATAGTGTCATTGGTAGGAGCTCTGCTGAAGCTTGAATTCAAATAATAAAAACCACTTGTATTTTAACTCCAATACTCACCTTACACTCAACTGGTAAAAATTAATAATCTGAAGATTTAAACTTGAACATAAAAATGGACTTACTTTTACCATTTGAACCCTGTGATTTTATTGCCTGCCACAAAAATTGGGCTTCCTAGGTGGCACTAGTGGTAAAGAACAGGCTTGCCAATGCAGGAGACATAAGAGACATAGGTTTGGTCCCTGGGTTGTGAAGATTCCCTGGAGGAGGGCATGGCAACTCACGCCAGTATTCTTTCCTGGAGAATCCCATGGACAGAGGAGCTTAGTGGGCTATAGTCCAGAGGGTCACAAAGAGTCGGACACAACTGAAGCAACTTTGCTCACAGGCAAAAGAGAAGCAAAGAATAGGCAGCATCAGTGCCAAGCATGAAAAAGGGGGTGGGAATAAAAAATTACTAAACACTCTAAAAGCTGGCATGTGTCTTCTCTCCAGGATCACCTGCAGGTTGGCAGGAGGTGAAGCTCAACTTTCTTTTCCCCCAAACCTAGCAGTGTTAAGCAAGAGCTCAGTAAAAATCGTTGCTACCACTACCCTAATTCCCACTCCTACTGCTGGGAGAACTATTTCCACTTCTGCTTTTGCTTCTGTGGTTATATAGCCATATAGCTGGTGAGCTTGTGGGGCCCTTCTCAGGCCTGGGGGGTGAACACACTTCTACATTGTAGTCTCTTTTCAGCCACCCTCTAGACAATGGGCTTGACAGATGGAAGATGCAGAGGCATTCTGGATGCAGGATAGAGGGAGAAGTTCATAAGTTTATAAGAGAAGTACTCCCATACTGCAAATGGTGCTATGATTATTATGAATTTGAATTAATAATTCTTTCTTGAATTTTTTAAAGTATTTGTATGCATGTGATGCTTTCTATTTTTGTCTAGTGTTTGGTTTTCCTCCTCAAGGTATAGTTGCCCTGAGCATGATGATGCTGCAGGAAAAGGTGTGGATTTGAGTCCGTCTAAACAGACAATTTGATCGCTAATTAAGCAAACATTTATTAACCTCATGAACTTGACTTGAGCAAGTCTCTTGGACCGAGCTTCAGTTTCATCATTTGTAAATGTAGGATAATATAATCAGCTCTATCTTAGTTTTTTATGAGGAAGAAAAGAGGAAGCCAGTATAAAGTGATATGTAAGTGGCTAGGACACTTACATATCACTCTACACTGATAAAGATTAAATGGGGTCTTGTTATGTAGCTGGGACAAGTTTTTCTTCTGAATTTTCTGTAGTACTTTGTGCTGAATGGCAAGTTTAGCTTGGTTTGGAGGCGAGAGCTATGGTCTGGCTGAAAGTAAGTACCAAACATGAAGTGAAAAGACCTGGGAGCAAAGCCAAGCTCCACCCTGCTTCACTAGTTATGTGCCCCAAGTTAAATTACTGAAAAAAACAAAAAAAAATCCTAAAGCCATGTAACTCCAAGGTCACTCACTGTGAGAGTTAAGTAGAGAAAGATCTAGGAAGGCACTGGCTTGTTTGGCTGGTGTTTAGAAAGCATTTCTTTAGGGAAGAGAAAGGTAAGGGTGAGTCAGAATAGTCCTGAATAGTCAGCCTTAAAGAGAGGAAAGAGCATGTCCCTCAGTCGCCCTAATACCGTTTCCTCAGATGTGAATTGGGACTAATAATAGTTAGTGCTGGTCGCTCAGTCGTGTCTGACTCTTTGAGACCACATGGACTGTAGCCTGCCAGGCTCCTCTGTCCATGGAATTCTCCAGGCAGGAATACTGGAGTGGATTGCCATTTCCTTCTCCAGGGCGTCTTCCTGACCCAGGGATTGAACCCAGGTCTCCTGCATTGCAGGCAGAATCTTTACCTTCTGAGACACCAGGAAAGCCCATGTATCCCCTTAATTATCTCTTAGGACCACTCTAAGAACTGAAAGGTATTCCATTTCTGGTTATTTAACCATTTAACCAGAAAAGGATTAAGGGCTCAAAAATTCTCCTCACCTCACAAAGTTCAGAGTCATGCCTAAGATAATTCTCCTAATTTTTATTTGTTATTTTATTTCATCACTGATTGTGCTGGGTCTCTTTGCTGTGTAAGGGCTTTCTCTAGTTGCCCCTCTGCAGTGAGTGGGTGGCTACTCTAGTTATGGTGCGTGGGCTTCTCACTGCATTGGCTTCTCCGGCTGCAGGGCACAGGCTCACTTTCCCCGAGGCATGTGGGATCTTAGTTCCCAGACCAGGGATTGAACCCGTGTCCCTCATATTGGCAGGTGGACTCGCAACTGCTGGACCACCAGGGAAGTCCGCCATTCTCATTTTTAAAGACAGTCTTAAGCCATGTCTCGTTCTGTGTTAACTGACGATAGTACCCAGGATGCTCTTTTGAGAAAATGAAGGCAATTCACTGTAAAATTTCCTTGCCTCTGTTCAGGCTGCCTTTTGGGTAATGAAACACAGTAAGAATTATTGATCATAGAGGAGGCAAGAGAGGAGGGGCACTTGGGGGAAAATGGGATGATGATGTAGGAGCAAGAGGGACACAGATGCTAGCAAATGTGAAAGAAGAAGGCCAGCTTCCCCAGACCCCAACCCTGTCCTTTCTGCTGAAACCTTTGTGAAGTTCCCCAGGTGCCAACCAAAAAGCACCAGAGAAGGCATCAGGTGGCGGGAAGAACCCCAGGCTGTGATTCGGTTTATTTTTCTCTGCGTTGAGCTTGAACTTGGACTACATGCTGCACCTGTATGTCCTAGGGGGAATTCCCAAGAATACTTTCTGAGACCATTTCTGAAGCCCAGTAACCTTCTAGGATTATACAGTTAGTAAGTTGCAGAACCAGGTTTTGAACCCAGGTAAAACCCTGCAAATCCTCATCCTCAGATTTCGCATCCAAGGATTCAACTGATGGGTGGATAGAAAGTATTTGAAAAAATTAAAAATGCCAAAAGATCTAAAAAGCAAATTTGAATTTGCTGCACATTGGTCACTATTTAATGGCATTTACATTGTCTTTATAATTATTTACATAATGCTTGTGTTGAATTAGGTATGATAAGTAATCTAGAGATGATTTAAGGTACAGGGCAAGAAGTGTGTAGGTTATCTGCAAACACTGCTGTTTTATGTAAGGGACTTGAGCATCCTTGGGGTCTGGTATTTAGGTGGAGGGGGGTTATGGAACCAACCCTGTGAGACCAAAATGACTATATTCCAATTACCTGCCACTTTTCAGCTCCAAGCTTGGGTACTGCTGGTGGCTAAAGATGTCTGAGCTGGCAAGTCTACTTGGGGGCGCCATTCAGAAGTGGTTTATGTCAGCAGTTCGTTTTATTGGTCCTTCTAGAAGTGGGACTGGGAAATAAGCTCTTTTATTCCTGAAAGCTCAGTGAGGAAACAGAGTTGGTTTCTGACAGGCTTTGAATTTGAGGAGAATGTGAAGACTGGCTTGTAGAGTAGTGCCCTCCCTGTGAGGGACCAGCAGAGGAACAGCTGTGAGCCATCCCAGGGGGGTGTGTGGGGGAGACCCAGGAGACCCTGGTGTTTCAGAGATAAAGGGAGTGAGGAAGAAGGGAGACTTCTCAGCTCCTTCCTCTGCTCAGCTGTGTCCCACCCTACTGAGAGGTCAGACCAAACAAGAACCGGAAAAGCTCACGAGATTTACCAGTTGGAATGCAGGTTGCTTTGTCAGTGCCTGAAATCACATCCCTCATCTCATTCATTTTCTGTCCCCAGAGATTTCCCAGGGCTCATTCTTGGATCACATCCTCAGTTTTGGGGGGTGTACCTTTTTAAGGCCAATCTGTGTATGTCCTACTCTGTACAGCTCTCCTAAAGTCCCTGATCTCTGAAAATCACCTCTTGATGGTTACATCACCATGAAGAGATGTTAGCCATCCAAGCCTTGGATATTTAAATCCATCAGTCTGCAATTATGATGATTATTTTTGCTTTCAGACACATTTCAGCTGCATATGAGAGCTGATATTTTCCTTTGTTTCTGTTTAGTTATATCAGTTTCAGGTGTACGGCCTTATAATTTGGCATCTGTATACACTACAAATTGATCACCCCCACAAATCTAATTACCATCCATCACCAGAGGGGAAGAAGAGAGGTGACCCCCTTCACTCATTTCATCCATCCCCCAGCCTCTTTCCCTTCTGGTAACCACTAATCTGATCTCTATAACTCTGAGTTTGTTTTTGTTTTATTTTGGTTTTTCGTTCGCTTTTGTAGATTCCACCTGTGAATGAAATCAGTCTTTCTCTGTCTGACTTATGTCACTAAGCATAATACCTTCAAGGGTCATCCGTGTTGTTGCAGATGGCAGGATTTCATTCTTTTTCATGACTGAGTAGTATTCTGTGGTGTAGCACATCTTCTTAATCCATTCGTCCATCAATGGGCACTTAAGTTGTTTTTATATCTTGGCTATTGTAAATATTGGAGAAGGAAATGGCAACCCACTCCAATATTCTTGGCTGGGAAATCCCATGGACAGGGGAACCTGGTGGGCTACAGTCCTTCAGTCTGTGGACTTGCAAAGAATCGGACACGACCGAGCACGCACATGATTACATGATTGTTAATTCAGTTGACCCTTGAACGATATGGGTTCAAACTGCCATAAGGTTCACTTCTACATGTTTGTTTGTTTGTTTTCCAATAAATACATATAGTACCACACAATGTGAGGTTGGTTGAATCCATGGATGCAGAACTTCAGATATGGAGGGCTGACTGTGGGACTTGAGCATCTGTGGGTTTTAGTATCTGAGGCAGATCTTGGAACCAGTTCCCTGCAGATACCAAGGGACAACTTTAATGCTGTAGTGAGCATAGGGAGTGCATATATCTTCTTTTCAAACTAGTGTTTTTTTGTGCGCATGTGATAAATACCCAGAAGTGGAATAGCTGGGTCACATGGTAGTTCTAGTCTTAATTTTCTCAGGCATCTCCATACTGTTTTCCATAGTGGTTGCACCAATTTACAATCCTACCACCTGATGTCTTTTCTTCTGAAACTTTTTAAAACATTGTGAAATATTCCAGTCATGCATTCTGATGGCTGGAAGGGTGAATGAATAGTTGTCTAATCACCCTGGAGACACAGATGCTTTTGTGAGCTGGTGCTGAGGTAAGGCTGCACATCTCTGTGGGAATGACAAGTGAATGAGTCTGCTGCTCACTTAACCTGCTGTTCTTTTCTCTCTCTGTTTTCTCTCCTAGGAAACAGATGGAAGACTGCTGTGACCCCGCCCATCTCTTTGCTATGACTAAAATGAATTCCCCCATGGGGAAAAGCCTGTGGTACGATGGGGAGTTTTTATACTCATTCACCATTGACAATTCAACTTATTCTCTCTTCCCCCAGGTTAGTAAAGAGTTTACTGCCTTTCAATATAGTTTCTTATATGTCTTGATATCATAGGAAAGGGGTCATTGACCTTTTCTTACTAATCGGAGCTACTTCTTTTCATCTTCTTTCTTCTAAAAAAAATTATTTATTTACTTATGACTGTGCTGGGTTTTTGTTGCTTTCTCTCATTGCTCATCACCAGCTCTAGGCATGCAGGCTTCAGTCATTGTGACTCACAGGCTTAGTTGCCCTGTGGCATCTTCCCAGACCAGGGATCAAACTTGTGTCCCCTGCCTTAGCAGGCAGATTCTTAACCACTGGACTGCCAGAGAAGTTCGTATTCTCTTCTTAATTATAAATTCTTCCCTTTATAACTGTCATGTTGTGTGGGGGGTGGGGTGGGTGGGGAGAAGTCAAATGGTGATACAGGGGCAGCAGTAGGATAGTATAGAATAACAGATTTCCTAGAGCTTCTGATTTGAGTCGTATGAGACTGGAGGAGGCAAGCAGAGAAGGAGGCGAGGTCAGGGAGTTGTGGAATTCTAGTGTTTTGAGGTTGGCTGTGGAATGATCTTGAAGATTTGCAATACTGGAATGTTTTCTTAAGGCTGGTATTGCTCTTGGGGAGTGGGGACCATATGGTCAGAGGTTGCTTCTTAGAGCTTGTGAATCTTAATGCTGTGGTTAGATTACTGCTCTGAAGTGGAGGAGTGGTGGAGTGGTGGTGACGGAGAGAGAGTATCTGACCACTTTTGAAGTGGTCTAAATCAAGCTTTGCTCCCTTAGTGTTTTCCCCTGTGGTTTTCCAAGCACTGAAATCAAATGTTTTATTAAAGTAGATCTATGTAGCAATGGACTTTCCTGGTTGCTTAGTGGTAAAGAATCTGCCTGCAGTGCAGAAGACACAGGAGATACGGGTTTGCTACCTGGGTTGGGAAGATCCCCTGGAAGAGGGCATGACAACCCACTCCAGTATTCTTGCCTGGAAAATCCCATGGACGGAGGAGCCTGGGGAGCTACAGTCTATGGGGCTGCAGAGTCAGACACAGCTGAAGCAACTTAGGACAGCACAGAGCATCTATGTAGCAAGTTAGGGGGAAAGAAAGCAAATCTTTATTTCTAGGGAGCCCTAGAAATCATTAGGTGAATGGTGGAGTAGGAGTCATGAGGTGGCCCCTGAAATTACTTAGAACAAGAAGTTGCCGCCATAATTGTGGTTTAGAAATTAGAAGAACCCAGTGGCCACTGCCATTAGCAGAAAGGGGCCCCAGAAGTTGTTTCAACTCACCTCATCCCTCCAGACCTTCTTCAAGTGCATCTAATGGGTAAGATTAATTTGCATCCAGAACACTAGTTGCAGAGAATCCAAGAGGGGCAGTTTTTTTTTTTTTTTTTTTAAAGCAGTCGAGCTTTAGCAAGAAGCAAGAAAAGGGTGGAATTGAGGTTGAGTAAGCCAATTTGCAGTATCTTCTTTGTGCAAAAACTGATACCAACTTGTTATGAAATAAAGATGAGATAAGAAAGCAATCTCCTTTAACAGCTCATCAAATAGAAAAATATTTAAAGAAATCCAAAATAGGATTTTATAGATGAAGGCTTTCAGTCATACTAACTGACTCTGTGCTAGGAAATAGATTTGAAGAAAAGAAATGATTAAAGAAATACAAACTAACCTCCCATCTTATCTGTAAGTTGCAGCAGTAAGATAGCAGGAAACATTGTCCTTTTCAAGTGCATGAGCATGAATTCTGTGTCTCTCCCTGCCAGCTGCGAGATCAAGGAACCATCCCTGAATAATAAAGGAAAAGTGCTTTTTTCTTAGAAAGAGTTAAGCCGTTCTATCACTGTGTGTGCACAGTCGTTCCAAAGGCCTGAACCAGTTTAATGGGTGGACTTGAAAAAAAAAGTTACATATATATTCTTCTGATGAGATTCTGAAATGACTAATTAATTTATAGAAACCCTGGAAAATCAGTTTGCAGCAACACAAAGGGTATATATCCCTGGGCCCTCTTATTTCTTAGTGAAAGAATTCTAGTTTGTTATCAGGAAGCTAGCTAAATTGTCAGTTAATTGTTAGGCTTCATTCATGCTTCTGGTGGGAAGAAAGTGGCATGTGCTCATTAGGCAGAAATGCAGGTGAGTGAGCTGGGCTCCATGTTGTCAATTGAGTATAACATCTCTCCTTTCCCTTTATTTCAGCAAAATAATGCTATATCACTCCTTCTCTACCTGAGATGTATAGCTTTATATTACACTTTTAATTATATATTTTAATGTATTTATTTTAATTACATGTTATATGTCTCCCCTAAAGGCTCAATATAAGTTAGCCACAGTTATTATTGGCATTATTCCTTTGCCCATTTTTATCCACTGCTTTTATTGTTGTTGCCGAGGTGCAATCCAAGATTATGTGTTTGATGTGGAAAGTAATAGGTCCTGAATCAAGGTTGGAGGGTCCACAGAGGCCCTGTAGAGATGGTGTGTATTTTGTAATTACAGCTAGTGGCTTCTTATTTGTACATCTTATAACATCCCATGGCTTTATTATCTGCTGCTGTTTAGTCACCAGGTCATGCCCGACTCTTTTGCGAACCCATGGACTGTAGTTCACCAGGCTTCTCTGTCCATAGGATTGTCCAGGCAAGAATGCTGGAGTGGCCATTTCCTCCACCAGAGGATCTTCTTGATCCAGGGTTCAAACCTGCGTCTTCAGCGTCTCCTGCTTGGCAGGCAGATTTGTTACCACTGAGCCACCTGGGAAGCCTGGCTTTAATTCATTCAGTTTCACCTCCTATGCCATTATCTGCATAATTATCTATCACAGTTTTCCAAAATTCTTTATTTGCTGACCTCAGTACTATCTTGTGAAGTTTCGTGGAAACTCATTTTTGTGCCTTGTACAGTGCTTTGCACTCAGTGTAGATGTTCATTTCTAGCTGCTCACGGTTGCCAAGATCTCCTTGGAAACATCCCACCTGGGCTGGACCACTGCTCTGCTCTGGCTTGATCTACAGGAGACCAAGCAGGACAATCTGATGTAGTTGTTTCCAAATGGCTCTATAAATGTATTTTGATGAGATACTTCTTGATTATTATTATGTATGAGGTGGTACAGTGATAAAGAATCCACCTGCCAATGCAGGAGCTTCCGGAGATGTGGGTTCAATCCTTAGGTCAAGAAGATCCCCTGGAGTAGGAAATGGCAACTCACTCCAGTGTTCCTGACTGGGAAATTCCATGGACAGAGGAACCTGGCGGGCTATAGTCCATGGGATCGCAAAGAGTTGGACACAACTGAGCATGCACGAATGCACCCTTTAGACATGAAAGGCTGAATTTTAATCTTTATGTGGGTTTTCTAGAATATTCTTTGTGTGTGTGTGTTTGGAGGTGAAGGTGTGTTGGTAAGTGTTCCCACTTTGAAAATACTTCAGGATCCCTCCATCCCCTGGTTGGAATCAACTCCTTGCTCTGCCTGTCTCTTTGAAGCCTGTATGGTCCATATTTGTAGACAATACCAAATAAATACTATTTTGGGGCTTCCCTAGTAGCTCAGCTGGTTAAGAATCCACTTGCAGTGCAGGGGACCCCGGTTCGATTCCTGAGTTGGGAATATCCGCTGGAGAAGGGATAGGCTACCCACTCCAGAATTCTTGGGCTTCTCTGGTGGCTTAGCTGGTAAAGAATCCTCCTGCAATGCGGGAGACCTGGGTTCAATCCCTGATTTGGGAAGATCCCCTGGAGAAGGGAATGGCTACCCACTCCAGTATTCTGGTATTCTGGGCTGGAGAATTCCATGGACTATACAGTCCATGGAGGTCACAAAGAATCGGACATGACTGAGCAACTTTCACTTTCCGTTGGCTTAAAACATATTTTTGCCCAGAAAGAGCATAAATTTCTTTGGAAATGAGTGAGGAAGTAGCAGGAATGTTAGAAACCACAGCCGTGCTAATATAATCTGAGAAATATTTTTCTTTGGTGTAATAAAAACACGGTCAGCCTACCATTCCCTTACATTGTGCTGTATAGTCACGTGATATACATCACAAACTAGATGAGTCATTTTTCCTCAAAATATCCACTCAAGGCCGTGTGTAAAGAATCATATAATTAGTGCACCTCAAACAGACACTCATTTCCAGTTTCTCTGGTGGCCATAGGCTTCCACTTGGCCTGGATCCACCATACCCTTGGCCCGTGGGAAACCCAGCAGGACATGTTGAAACAGTTTTGTCAAAATGACTTTGTTAAAATGAAAATACATATTTTTATTTTCCTTCCGAGTAATGTGCTTAACAGAATCCTCCGAGCTTCTGGACATTCACACAGCAATTTTTTTTTTTTTCTCCTAACAAAATTTAGATTCAACTGTACAATCTATGGCTTTCGGTAATTCAGCTTTTTTACTTACCAATATGATGGGAGTCATTTTCCAAACACGTACCGTTTCAACTGAAGGAAACTAAAGAGACTAATGTTTGGCGGGCATAGATCTTTGCCAAGCCAGTGTTGGTTCATACTGTCAGACTTGTGTTTGGCTAAACTTTGGACCTCTTATGATTCCCTGTGGCTTTATTATCAAATTTCTCCAATTCTGACACAGGGGCTTAACCAAATAAGTACTTATTTATCTCAAGCAGTAATTTGAAATTAGGTGAGTAGTTCAAGGCTGGGTGGTGGCCACACAGTGCCATCTACTTCTCAGACTCCTGCTTGAAGAGCCTTAGCTGATGGCCAAGTAACCCAGTTTTGATCCAGGATCCCTGTAGGATGGAGAGGAAACAGAAGAATATGGACAGACTCCTGCTGACGTGCCAGTGATCAGGACAGAATCTCATGGCTGTGTCTAACCAAAAGAGACGCTAGGAAATTTTAGTATTTCAGCTCTGGACAAATGCACTCCATGTGCTGACCAGTGCATGCGTGCTAAGCTGTTTTAGGACTCTTATTGACCCCATGGACTATAGCCCGCCAGGCTTCTCTGTCCACGGGATTCTCCAGGCAAAATCACTGGAGTGGGTTTTCATGCCCTCCTCTAGGGGATCTTCCCCATCCAGGGGTCAAACCTGTGTCTCTTATGTCTTCTGCATTGGCAGGCAGATTCTTTACCACTAGCACCGCCTGAGAAGCCATGTGTTGATCTGCACTATCTGTCTTAGTTTTTTCACGTGTTAGCTCACTTTATCCTCATAGCAACTCTGTGATGGTTACCATGGTCTTCATTTCATAGGTGAAACAGAACTGAGATGGGCTAAATAACTTACTCATGAATCTAGAGATTGCAAGTGGAGGGCTGACATGTGAAACCTGGCCCATCTGATTTCCAATGTATTATTGTTTATTCTTTTTTTTTCCTTCTTGAAAAATCATGGGTTCTGGTGATTTATTGTTAATTTATATCAGTCATCTTGAAACCATTTTAAGTTTTTTACTTCCCTTAGATGATTATTCTGAAAGGAAATGGAGAATTTCTTTTTGTTATTTGAGAGAGAAAAAATAGAGTACAGACATGCAGGGTCTAGGATTTCCTGCAGCACTGTAGTTTCCCTTTGACTTTGAGTGCCTTTATGGCCCTCTTAGGAAGGAGAAATAAGACTAGTCCCTTTATTTTGATTGCTATTAAATGGGTTCTTGGGCCCAATTCCAATGTGTGTGACTGGAGACTTCCCCACACCACCAAGCAATTCTCAGACACCCACTGGTGGTCTTACAATTCAACTCAATTCTGACACTACATACCTGGAATTAGCATCAGATTCCAAGGACTAAGAGACTCAGGTTTGATCCCTGAGTCAGGAAGATGCCCTGGAGAAAGGCATGGCAACTAACTCTAGTATTCTTGCCTAGTATTCATGGACAGAGGAGGAAGGACACAACTGAAGCGACTTAGCACGCACACCAAGGACTCAGTCCAATAAGACTGCTGTCCACTTCAAACATCAGTGGCAAGCCCAGGTTATGGCTTGTGCTTTTGACTGACTGACTATGCATTGGAGATTCCAGTGGCTCCCTCCAGCTCAGACTGCCAGTCGCAAGTCCAGGTCTTATCCTGATTGACTTCTGACTGACCCTCTATAAATCAGAGGTTCCTACGACCTCCTTCTTGCATTCTGTGAGTTTGCTGGAACTGTTCACAGAACTCAAGGAATCCATTTATTCACTCCATTACTGATTTATTACAAAGGCTATTAGAGGATACAGATCAACAGCCTGATGAAGAGTTACATAGGGCAATGTCCCCAACAAAGGAGCTTCTGTTCTTGGGGACCTTGGGGCCTTGCTTGGTGGCAAGCGGAAGCACCCTGTTTCCACAACCTGGAAGTTCTCTGAACCTCATCCTTTGGGTGTTTTATGATGGTTTTATTGTGTCAGCATGATTGATTAGCACACTGACTATTGGTATTTGATTCAACCTCTAGCCATTCTCCTCTCCCTGGAAATCCAGGGACTGAGACTGGAACTTCCAATCCTCTGTTCATGATGAGTTCCCTTGACAACCAGCCCCCCTCCTTAGGTGGGTTCCAAAAGTGACCTTCGTTAACATAAACCCAGTTGTGGTGTGAAGGGGCTTGTTGTGAATAACAAGACACCCATTTCACCTTTATGGCTCTGAAGGAGTTTCAGGAACTGGGGACAAGAGACCAAATATTATAAAAGATGCTCCCTTCACTCATATTACTCAGGAAATTCCAAGGGTTTGGGGAGCCATAAGGCAGGAACTGTGGATGAAGACCAAATATCTTTCAGAAACATATTTTGGTCATCTGAATGACCAAATATATTTGTTCCTTATAAATCACATCACATCTGTCATAGAGAAATCCAGGTTCTCAGAGGGAAGCACTTTATTCTTCGTACATTCATACTTTATTATAGGAATCCAGAACATGATTCCACTGCCATTAACTACCTCAGGGCATTTATTCTGTCATCATTGGTTGAATGCCAGCATTAGAGAAATATGTAGGGAATGGAATCTAAAGATCTGGGTGTTAGACCTGGCCTTTCTAGGATGGTATTTGTCATCTCAGGCAAGTCATTAGTGGTTGTAACTATTCTTAGACTGAATTTTAGAATTTTCAATTTGGGATTGATAATACCTGGTGTTCATATTTCAGTGTTCTTATGAGAAACAAAGTTAAAAGGAGATTAGGGATGTAAAAGTACTTTGTAATGAATGCACAATGCAAACATATAATAATGTTACTTTATTATCTTTTTAAGCATTTATGGCATGTAAGCATTTCTTAGGAATTTTGGTAATAGAGGAACCAATGGGGGAGTGGAAGCACTAGAAAAGGGGTCAGTTTTCCATGCTGGTGAGTAGTGAGGCGATAAATCTGTTGAGTCTGGGATTTAGGGAAATATAAAGGAATGATGGAGAATGCCTCAGACTCAGGCAGTCAGGCATTTGTATCATTATAGTTGGATAATAATGATGATATGCTGAAATGTGATGTGAGAAATATGCAATGTGAGAACCATTATTAATTTCTAGTGAATTAAGATTCTGTGTCTAAACAGTGGGTTAGCTACTGTTCCTCATACTGTTCTATAACTGAGAAGATAAGGAGAGTGGGTCATCCCAGGATTTCCACATGTCTGTTATCCTCAGAGGAGAGGAAGGCACAAGATTAGAAGTGAGTTATGGGTGAATCTAGAGTCTGTTATTTAGCGTGAAGTAAGTCAGAAAGAGAAAAAACAAATATAGAATATAGCACGTTTATTGGGGCTTCCCTGGGTGGCTCAGAGCTAAAGAATCTGCCTGCCAATGCAGTTAATGCGGGTTTTATCCCTTGGTTGAGAAGATCCCCTGGAGCAGAAAATGGCAACAGATTCCAGTATTCTTGCCTGGGAAATCCCATGGACAGAGAAACCTGATGGGCTACAGTCCATGGAGTTGCAAAAAAGTCAGACATCACTTAGTGACGAAACAATAACACCACATATATGTGGAATCTGGGAAAATGGTACTGATGAACCTATTTGCAGGACAGGAATAGAGACACGGAAGTAGACAACAGACTTGTGGACGCTATGGGGGGAGAGGGTGGGACTCATTGGGAGATGAGAACTGATGTATATACACTACACTACCATTTGTAAGATATAGCTAGTGGGAGCCTGCTATATAGCACAGAGAGCTTGGCTTGGTGCTCTGTGATAACCTAGAGGGGCGGGATGGGGCAGGGGTCTCAAGAGAGAGGAGAGATATGAATACATATAGCTGATTCACATTGTAGTACAGCAAAAACTAACAACATTGTAAAGCAATTATACTCCACTTAAAATAAATATAAAAGAAAAAAAAAAGAAGTGAGTTGCCCCACAGAGTAGTTGAAGATAAACTGAAGGATGTGTTTGTCTTTCAAACTTAAAAATAATTACAAGTTAAGATCTTTCTCTAATGAAAACTGGGCTTCCCTGGTGGCTCAGATGGTAAAGACTCTGCCTGCAATGCTAGGAGATCTGCACTGGATCCCTGGGTAGGGCAGATCACCTGGAGGAGGAAATGGCAACCCACTCCAGTCTTCTTGCCTGGAGAATCCTATGGACAGAGGAACCTGGCAGGCTACAGTCCAGGGAGTTGCAAAGAGTTGGACATGATTGAGCAACACTTTCACTTTTCTAATAAAATTATCATAGGTTGTCTATGGTTGAAAATAAAATGAAAATGAAATGTAATGAGTGGTCTATCTTGCTATGGTGTGGACCTTTCTAAAATGTTTGACAGTGGATAAAATTTAGTGCAAAGACTGATCATGGCTCAGACTTACAACTTCCTGGAAACAGTTGAAAAGCCTGCATGGCACGTTACCACTGAGTCAGATCTCATCCGAAGGTCTGATGGGAGCGATAACTCTTTTCAGGAGGTTTGCATGTTCCATAGAACATTTTCTTCTTAGGTTTGGTTGACATGACAGGGTGTTTTTCCTGCAGAGAAAGCTGGTATCTGTTTTTCATCAGCTGGTGTCTTTATCTTGGTCCTTCTTACGGGCCAATGTCCAGATGTAGAGAGGCATTTCTGATTTTGATTTCATTTTGAGCTTTTGTTTTCATACCAGGAAGCCTCCGTTTCTTTTTTGCTCTTGATGTACTCATTTGCAGTTCTTAACTCTATTAGGGATCTCTTAACTGCATAAAGATACATTTGATTAACTTAGAGCATATCAACACTGAATTTTCTCTGACTTAATTAATTTGGTCAGGGAATAAAAAGATACAGAATGAGTATGGAGAACATTTTCTTAATGTTTGTATCTGTTCAAATCAATTTACTCTATTCTGCTAATTGGCCTGCAGTCTTTAGGTCCCTTGGGAGCTGGTGCAATGTTCTTGTCATCCTTCATGGCCTGACACACCTTATCTGCAGGTCAGAACTTCAGGGTAGACTTGCCTGACAAGGTGAAGAACGGGTAGGGAGGGGATAGAATAGGGAAGTGAATTTAGCTATGGAGACTGAAAGGAGGTCCAGCCAGTAGTAGCCAAGTAGATTAAGATTCTCAATCTAGTTAACTGTTGGCAGTAACCAGGAGATAATAAGAAGCAAAAGAAAGACAAATACCCTTTGATATCACTTATATGTGAAGTCGAAAAGATGACACAAATGAAGTTATCTACAAAACAGAAGCAGGCTCACAGACATAGAAAACAGACTTGTGGTTGCCAAGGCAGAGGGGGAGTGGTGAAGGGATAGAGTGGGAGTTTGGGATTAGCAGATGCAAACTATTATATAGAGAATGCATAACAAGGTCCTACTGTATAGCACAGGGAACTATGTATTCAATATCTGTGATAAATCATAATCAAAAAATATGAAAAAGAATGTATATATAACCAAATCACTTTGCTACACAGTAGAGATTAATATTATAAATCAACTATACTTTAATAAAATAAATTAAAAAGGAAACAAATGAATGGTTACCAAGAGGGAAAGGGAGGAGAGGGAAGGTTAAATTAGGAGTTTTGGATTAACATATACACACTTCTACATATAAAGAGATAAACAACAAGGACCTATTGTATAGCACAGGGAACTATATTCAGTATCTTGTAATAACCTGTAATGAAAAGAATCTGAGAAAGAGTAGATGTATATGTGTACCTACATCAATTTGTTGTACACTTGAAAGTAACACAACATTGCAAATCAATTATACTTCAATTTAAACAAGAAAAAAAAAAAAGATGTTCCACTAGTGTGAGGCTCTATCCAGAGAGCCATATTCAACTGTCACTGATTTCAAGTTTCCAGCCACTAGGCTAGACGTTTTGGCAACTGGTGGCTTCAGGGAGGTACAGACCAGAGAAGGGCAGAGTCCCATCCTTCTAGAGACTTGGGAGCTGATTCTCTAATCCAGGCAGGGACCCAGGGGGATAGGATGGACGTTTGCAGCATGGAGATTGTTAGGACTTGACCAAGTCATAATAGCCTTCCGCACCAAGCTGCAAAAACAAGGAGCATGTGATTGAGGCCCTCTCCAGGTCCAAGTTCAAGTTTCCTGGCCACCAGAAGCTCCACAGCTCCAAAAAGTAGAGAATTGCTGGCTCTTTACCTTTGCCACACCACCAAAGTTTCTGGTGTCCCATGAGCTGCTGCCCCACACCGTATTATGGGTATTGTAAGAAAAAGCCATACCGAAAGTCTCCCTTTTGCCAAGGCGTCTCAGATGCTAAGATCTACTTCTTTGACCTGGGGTGGAAGAAGGCAGAGGTGGATGAGTTCCCTCTCTGCGGCCACATGGTGTGAGGTAAGCATGAGTAGCTTTCCTTCGAAGCCCTGGGGGCTTCCTTTATTTGTCGAGCAAGCACATGGTGAAAAGCTGTGGCAAAGGTGGTTTTCACATCCTGGTGTGGCTCCACCCCATCATGTCATCTGTATCAATAAGATGTTGTCCTGTGCTGGAGCTGATAGGCTCCACACAGGTATGTGTGGTACCTTGGAAAGCCCTAGGGTACAGTGGCCAGGGTCCACATTGGCCAAGTCGTAATGTCCATCTCCACCAAGCTGAAGGACAAGGAGCATGTGATTGAGGCCCTCTGTAGCGCCAAGTTCAAGTTCCCTGGCTGCCAGAAGAGCCACATGTCCAGGAAGTGGAGATTTACCAAGTCTAATGTGGATGAATTTGAAAAAATGGTGGCATGAAACACTGTCCGTATGGCTGCAGGTTCAAATACATCCCTCTTGTTGTTGTCCAGTTCCTCAGTCATGTTTGAGTCTTTTCGACCCCATGGACTTTGTGACCCCAGCTCGCCAGGTCTCCCTGTTCCTCATCATCTCCCAAAGTTTGCCCAAGTTCATGTCCATTGCATCAGGGATTCCATCCAGCCATCTCATCCTCTGATGCCCTCTTCTCCTTCTGCCCTCAGTCTTTCCCAGCATCAGGGACTTTTCCAATGAGTAGTCTGTTCCCATCAAATGACTAAAATACTGTAGCTTCAGCTTCAGCATCAGTCCTTCCAAGGAGTGTTCGAAGTCAACGGTGTTGCTGCTGCTGCTAAGTCGCTTCAGTTATGTCCGACTGTGTGTGACCCCATAGATGGCAGCCCACCAGCCTCCCCCGTCCCTGGGATTCTCCGGGCAAGAACACTGGAGTGGGTTGCCATTTCCTTCTCTAATGAGTGAAAGTGAAAAGTGAAAGTGAAGTTGCTCAGTCGTGTCCGACTCTTCGTGACCCCATAGACTACAGCCTACCAGGCTCCTCCATCCATGGGATTTTCCAGGCAAGAGTACTGGAGTGGGTTGCCATTGCCTTCTCTGCAATGATGTTGATTTCATCCCTAATCCTGGCCTAATCGGGACAGTTTTTGAGAACAAGGCAGAGGCACATTTCTAGAACTGAGTCTGAGCTGGGCACCAGGAATCTGGAAGAGCAACGTGGGACCGTGTTTTGAAAATAAGACAGAGGCCAAGTTACCAGCGTCACACCACAAGGCCGGAGTCAGAGACCATGGGTAACTTGATGGTGGTTCCCACAGCTTTGGGTGGCTGCCTCCCCAGATCATTTCCCTGAAGCCAGGGCTGGTCCACATTTCCCAGGGCTCAGGCCAAGTCTGCAGTGGCCTGAGTGTGGGTTCAGGCTGAGAATTAGGCTTCATAAAGAATAATTTTCTAGACAAAATATTAAGTTCTTACCCTCTCCTGGGTCACCTCTGTGGAGACTGCCAGTACAGAGGACACAGATGCTCAGTGAAGGAGAGAATCTGGGCAGATTGTTAACCAAGGCAATGCATTAGCAGTTTGTCTGAAAAATACAGCACTTCCCTGGTGACTCAGATGGTAAAGAATCCGCCTCCAATGCAGGAGACCCGAGTTCGATTCCTAGGTAGGGAAGATCCCTTGGAGAAAAGAATGGCTCCCCACTCCAATATTCTTGCCTGGAGAATTCCATGGACAGAGGAGACTGGCGGGCTAGGTGAAGGACTAAGTGTGGTGAAATTTAGGATGGATAGGGTGTGGATCAAGATTCGGTGACTGTAATGGAAACAGAAGTGCTTCCTGAGGATAACCAACATTTTATACTCTGAAAACTATTATACGTAAAATTTTTCTTGATACATTTCATTTTTCCTGTCTTCTGAGACTCAGACTTTTAACTCTTTGCTAAGGAAAATAAAAAGGTGCTGAGCAGAAAGACAATAGCAAAGTAAATTCATTCGAGAATTTTTACTCTGGGCGATCTGCTGTTAATGCACTGGCTAGCAGTTCCTTATAAGTATATGACTATTTTGCTTAAATTTTCCTCTTCCTTGGGTTCAGTCGACTCTTAATGAGTTGGCCAAAAGTTTCATTTGGGTTTTTCCGTACCATCTTACAGAAAAACCCGAATGTACCTTTAGGCCAATCTAATACAATTTGGGGTCTTATCTACTATTCAGAGGATAACACATTCACAAAGTATTGTTATTCTGGAACCATAAAACATATACATTTCCTAATTGTTTTTTCTTGTTAAAGCCTGACATAGGTGTTGACTGTTACACACAAGGTCATTAAGAAATGAAGTAACTGCAGTTGGCAGGTGCTTCCAGATGAGATGGAGATTGTTGGAATTCTTCAAACGTGAAGGCCAGTGATATGTATGGACTCCAGGGAAAAATATAGTATTTCTTTTTTAATAAAATAAACTTTAATCTTAATTTTATTTGTATTTGTTTATTTACAAATATCTGTTGGTCCTGTTCAAGTGTCATTTTTTTTAAAGAAGTATAGCTGATTTACAGTATCATGTTAGTTATTGATATACAGCACAGTTGTACATATATATACATCTGTATATACATATGTATTTTTTTTCATATTCTTTTCCCTTATTACAAAGAATTGAGTATAGTTTCCTTTGCTTTCCAGTAGGTCCTTGTTGATTATATAAAAAATATAGTACTTCTATGTGATCCATAAAATTTAGTACAAATTGAGAACCAACAACATATAATCAGAGTTGAGTTAAAGTTTTAAATAAGGCTTTGCTGCCCCAGAAATTCCCTTTCACATGTGTTGAACTTGCCAGCAAAATGAATATGCCCTGTGCCAGCAAGACTGTGCTTTCCTAAAATTTGGGTAATTCTGTATAAAATAGAGAGCTGACACATTCGTTCAACAGGCATTTATTAAGCAATTTATTTCTGTTGTGTACTAGGGACTGGACTCACTCCTGGGGAGATGGTGGTGAGTTAAAAGAGACCCTTTCTTTCCCCTTATTTGGGTCCTGTCTCAGTGTCCCAGAGGCTCCTTACCTTCCACATGTTCAAAATTTAACTCCCTCTTTCCCCACCAGCTTCTCTTTATTCCCTGTTGCAGGAAATGATAACCCACTCAATCACTGGAGTTGTACTTATGTTTGAGTCCATCCTCTGTACCAACCACATTTCCAGTGCCATTTCCTTTTGTAAATCTCTCTTGACTCCACTCCCTCTTTCAAGACCTCTCTGCCACTGCAGTAGGTCAGGGTTTGTCATCTGTTACATGGGTTCATTCGAGAACTTTCTGACAAGTTTCTCTCTAACGAACTTGCCTCCCTGCAACGCCCTGCACCCTGATGCCAGTGGCTGTGGTTACAAAATGTAAATGATTTGTGTCACTTCTCTTAGGCTGCTCCTCTCTGCTTGCCATGCAAGCAAACAAAAGCAAGTGGCCAGACTGAACACTCGCTAAGCCTCCTGGAGCAGAGTCAGAGCAGGAAACTCATGGAGAAGGACAAGTAGCAGCTGGCAGACACTCTGCTGCCTTTTCATGATTAAAAATGATGAGATTCTAGATGTTCTAGACTCCAGGAGAGGGACCCTTAAGCTAGGCTGGCATAGTAATCATCTAATTAGGAGTGCTAACCCTTCCCCTCATGTGATTCAAAAACTGTGGTATTTTTGTACTAAGATACAGCAGAGCTTGACTTTGGCTTGGTTTATCAGCTCAGTGTTTGCAGGTGATGGAAAGCCCTCTGTAGTCATGACTAGCAGCCAGAGGACAAGCCTTGCACCCATGGGTGAACGACGTAGCTTGCCAGAAAAGGATTTATCAATTGGCTCATGGATAGGTAAGAGTTGGCCTCTTCCCTGGCATGAGGGGAGGGCTGAGATCCTGCCTTGCTGTTGGCCCGGATTGAGGGCCTTCAGTGCCAGACCACTGCTGGCCTCAATGGTGCTTTTACCAGAGGCCACTTCCTTTTAGACTGCAAGCACTCAGTCTTGGACAAGTTAATCCTGCCTGATTACCACCTATAGATAAAGGTGGTAAAGGTCAGACTTCATTCAGTGGCACACAGGCCTTCAATATCTGAACTCTTGGAAGATATAAGATGGTATCAGCTTGGTAATAGCCATCCATCTTCTTTCCCCTGCTGCTTATTACTTTACACAATTGATTCTCAAACACGGGTTTGAAGTGCATGGGACCACTTATATGCCAATTTTTTTCAATGGTAAATGCTAAAGTACTACTTCATCTCCTGTGGGTTGAAACTCAGGTTCAGAACCATGAATACAGAGGAACCATGTATAAGAAGGGCTGATTATAAGCTAACATGAGAATTTTTTTAACTGTGCAGAGGATTGGGCTCCCTAACCACCCCTCCCCCTACATTCAAGAATCAGCTGTACTCTGTGATTACCATGTGACTTGCATTTCCCCTCAAAAGTTGTGCTTTTTTATTCCCTCTGCCCAGCATATTCTTCCTTTCGTTGTCTGATAAGTTCTTCTTTATCTTTCAAGATCCAGCTAAAGCATCTTCGTATGTGTATAATCTTCCCAGTTTCCTCTCCAAAATCTCTGTTGCCTGCCATGTCAATTAAAAATCTGTTCTCCCCCTCCTCTGCCCTGCCCAAATTTGTGTATATCTCTGTCACTGTGCTACTGAATAGCTAGTTCACATGCTTTCTGCATACCAGAAAGCTTCTGAGGGCAGTATCTAGACAGGGCCTGGCACGTAGCAGGGCAGATGGTAAGTGAAAACAAGCTGAATTAACGATAGAAGGGGGAGTTGTTCTTCCAGAGCCTTTGCAACCACATGTCTGCAGCTTTATTCTTTTGGAAGAAGATGCTGCCTGTGCTGGAAGGACCCAGGATCAGTCCTGTGAACCCCACAATACTGGTAGAAGGAAAGGGAGTGGGTGTTAACATGATCCACGTTGTGTGGGATGTGGCATGTCCGAGATCACTTAGGGTTTCATTCTAGTTTTGAGACGAACATGATCATACAGTTTTAAAGTTAAGCCACGGTTTTGGTGCTGGACATGTAGTTGTTAAAATAAGTCCCCTACATATGAATGAGTTTTGTTTCAAGGACTCATTCATAAATCCAATTTTTTTTAAATCCAACAAAGTTAGCCTAGGTACCCAACTAACATTCGACTATATAGTACAGTACTGTAACAGATTTATAATACTTTTCACCCAAATAATACATAAAAATACAAAAATAAAAGCATTTTTAGTCTTATAGTACAGTACCTTGAAAAGTGCATTAGTACAGTCCAACAACTGGCATGGGGGCTGGCATCGAGTGAACGGGCAAGAAGAGTTACTGGCTGGAGGAGGGAGAGGAGGTGAGCGACGGTAGAGCTGAAGGGTCGTCAGCAATAGGAGACAGAAGGCAGACTGCAATTTCACTGATGCCTGACATTGATGAAACGCACATTCACATCTTTGGAAATTTGCAACTTGAAGGTTTGTATATAAGGGGATTACTGCATTTTATTTTAGTTTGTTTTGCTATTATTAAACCAGTTTTCAACTATATTATTCTTGAGAGATTGTTATTGGATAGAGCTGAAGGGCATTTGAATGTTCGTGAAGATCATTTCTTTCTCTATCACATCTCTCTTCCTTATTTTCCACCATTGCCTCTCCCCTCCTGTTCTAGGTGACAGTGGCCTCTTGCCCAGGATTTTATAGTAGTCCCTTATTGGCCTTCTTCTATCTAATCTGGCCTCCTCTCTAGTTGGTTTCCAAATTGCAGCCTGAGTTGCTATTTTAGAATGCAGATCAGATTGTGTCATCCCATTGTTTAAAATCCTTGATCAGCTATCCCACTGATTTCAGGATAAGACAGACTTCTTAGGCCCACAAGACTCTGCCTACTCTTCCCTGCCTGGGGCTCTAACATCAGTTTGCATGGTGTTCGCTCTCACCCTTGACTCTTCACCTTTCTGGCTTGCTTTCGGCCCCTAATAAATGCTATGCGCTCTCTTTCTATAGAGTTTTGTGACAGTCTGTCCCTTTCCCTGGAAGGCTCTTATGTTCTCTTATCTGGTTCACTCATGTTAATCCCTTGGATTCTGTTTGAGTATCAGTTCCTCCAGGTACCTTCCTTCAGATGCCTCTCATTCATCACTTCAGATTCAGTTGTTTAAGTATTTGATTCAAGGCTGTCTCTCATTTGAGATAGTATTCACTGTCCCGGGGACAGTATTTAATTTGGGAGGATAGGGAACTCTGTGGTACTGTTACTGAGTCCCAGCTTGTACTGCTTGCCACACGACAGGCCAGTCAGTGGAGAGATGAGATGTTTGGGCAAGGAAACATGACTTTATCCAGAAAACCCCCAGACGGAGAAGATGACAGACTAGTGTCCCAAAGCTCCATCTTACCCAAATTTGGATTCAGGCTTCTCTACTAAAAGGGGAAGAGGTATGTCTGGTTGTTGCAAACTTGGATTGGTTTGCAATGTCTGGTTGGTGCCAGAATCCTTTTGTCTTGGGTTGTCTCCGCAGGTCAGGTAAATATGCAAGATACAAACATTATTCTCTAGGACATCCCTTAAACATCCAGGAAGACAAATGTTATTCTCTGTTCTTCAACTTTTTATCTCTATATGAATGAAAGTTTTTTAGCTTTAAAGGTCAAGCCTGGTAGGCAGAGCTTTGAGAAAGGGCTATTGTGTATATTTCAGGTTTGTTCTCTGTTATAGTATCTCAGTTATTACCCTGAAGCTTGGGACACAATAGAGGTTCAGTAAATTTTAGTGGAAGGAATGAAACAGCTTGGTTTTACTGTGTAAAATCACCAACTGTAATCTTGGTAGACCTCCCAGCTAGGTGCGGCATATATATGTGCAGACATATACACACACATATACACACACACATACATATTTTTATATAAGAAACTTGGAGTTCATTATCACAGAGCAGAGGGGGAGAGCCCCACATTGGATGCAGTCACTTGGGAAACCCCTAAATGATTGTCTGAGACTGAAGCCTGTAAGAGAAGCCTGGTGGTGATGCTCAAGGAGGGTTGAACAGCCCAAATAGACATTGAACCCCTATTGTTGCTACAACTTTATTGCCCTTAGGTGGTTATTTATCAATACGGGGTCTCAGGTGTTGCAGTGAAATCAATCTTGCAAGATACCAAAATGAGGAAATTGCTCCTCTTTCCAAAGGTTTAAAATCACTGTCAGTGATGTCAGCTCAGCCAGGCTCTGCCCTCTGCCCAAGCAGAACTAAAGGGCAGGAGCAGTGATGGGGCTAGAAGAGCAGGTGTCCCCTGGGTCTCCTCCCTGCCTGGAGCTGGCATCCCCAGGCTCTAGGCCCCCATGTTGAGGTCATCATGCTCTCTTCTTCAATCTTCCAGCCATCAGATATCCTAGCACCAATTTTCCTGCAAAACAAACTTGTGGGATTTGTATTTTGAAATGACGGCTCTTACAATACCGCCATCTTTTCAATTAACATACTCCTTCCCTGCTTGTTTTCAAGGTATCTTGCCTCAGCTGCTGGAGGGAAACATTTTTTAGTCTTTGTAGCACTACAGAGCCAAGATATTTAGGAAACAAACCAATCAATATAAACCAATATAGCTCCAAAACAACGTCTTGCCAGAGACTGTAATAATATTTTAGCCCCTTGGAACTCTAACAAGGAAAAAGATTTCAGCCAGATTATAGACACTAAACTAGTATGTTGAGTGTGCAGTTAGAAAAATCATCTTTTGACTTGAAAACTTCATGACGTTTCTGGGAAGTAGTAAAAGCCATCAATTAAGTAACCCTCTAAGACTTCTTTTTCAGATTGTAATCCCATTTCATGAGAAAGACCTTGCAGCTAAAGTAGTAGAATGCTCTATAATATTCAGAAGGAAGAAGATAGAACAGATCAAAAATTAAAAGTCAATGACAGGCATTAAGTTCTTAAGGCATTTTATCCCTTCATTGCTGACCTTTCCCTTAAGGAACAAATAGAGGCAAGGAAAGGTTTAGAACATGAAGATTTAGGTCCAGAAAATTAAATCATGGTGAGGATTTGTCAGCTGTGAGGTGGATTAAGTGAGGACTAGGAGACCTTGGGGGCAGGAAAGGCAAACTGTTATCATATTAATAAAAAAAATAGTGGCACTAAAATGTAATGGATAATGTCATGTCTTTAAAAAGAGAGTGCCTGAAGGAAACTCGGGTGTTATGTTTTAGTTTGTAAAACCACTGGAATCTTGGTGAATCACGCTTGCAGATAGTGGAGAGAAGTTGTAAGCTGAATAGGGCAGGAGTGTGTAAGCTATGGGGATAGGCAGAGCAGATATGGGGAAGTGGGCACTGGAAAAACAGTGGAAAACAGGGAGGAGATCAAAGCAATGTAGTTATTGGTTACGACCAGTCCATCCTAAAGGAAATCAGTCCTGAATATTCAATGGAAGGACTGATGCTGAAGCTGAAACTCCAGTACTTTGGCCACCTGATGTGAAAAACTGACTCATTTGAAAAGACCCTGATGCTGGGAAAGATTGAAGGCAGGAGGAGAAGGGGTTGACAGAGGATGAGATGGTTGGATGGCATCACCGACTCAATGGACATGAGTTGAGTAAGCTCCAGGAGTTGGTGATGGACAGGGAAGCCTGGCGTGCTGCAGTCCATGGGGTCACAAAGAGTTGGATACGACTGAGCGACTGAACTGAACTGAAGTGGTTAATTAAGGTTAGTAATGGCTAATATTTACTGAGTAATCTTGAAGTGCCAGGCTTGGCAGGTTTTTAAATTATCAGCTCATCTAATTCTCTTAATACCTCTCAGAAGGTACTTTTATTTTCATTTTATAGGAGAGAAAACTGAGACTGAGGTTCAGTAAAAATCTCAAGGCCACACAGTTGGTGGGAGAAGCTCTGACTCTTGTCATTTTTTTGTGTGTTACATCCTCCATGACTTTTGAGTCTTTTCCATGACCTGGACACTTAGAGAATGATGGACAAATAATATAGATGTATTACATTACATGTATAAATATGCAGTCTGTATATGTTATTCTTCTGTCTGCAAAGTTTTCTTCAGTTAGGATGTGTTTGAGAAGTGCTGAGGGTTAAATTGGCCAACCTTGAACTTTCTATTGCCAGTGCTGCTGTGGGGTTGGCATTATGTTTAGTACACTTGAAAAGAAATCATTCTAGCCTTGAAAATCACCCTGTCAATGCACATTTTTTCTCACTAAGTCAGTTAAGGGTTATGTGAGCCAAATGGTCCATCAAAGCTGCTGCTGACAAAACAGTGAAAGCTTCATTTACTTGAGAATCTTATTGGTAAGTGCAAAAAAGAAAAAAGAATTCTGTGTGTCTCTGGGAAATGAAAGACATCATGGAACTATCCTACAGCACATGAAAGGCTGCCATAAATGCAGGAGAGACAGGGTAGAAGTGAGGAGTGTATGCAAATGAAGATGGCCAAACAAATAAAAAAGAGACATAATGGAGTTTCAAATATGTTTCAATTTACTAATTATGACTCTACAACAAGCATATATGCAAATAAAGCAAAAAGTATAAGCTGCTTATAACTCCTCTACAAGTTCCTTAATTGCAATACTTCTATTTAGGAGAAGAATAATGTTGAACATATTTTTGTTATAATTCACTGTTCTTATTTTAAATTAGAAACAATAGGTACATTTATTTAAATAAATGTATTATTTCTAATTTAAAGTAAATTTATGAAACTGTTACCTTTTAAGTAAAATGTCTAATAAATATTCATGAAAATCAAATATGTTAAATAAAATCTATGAAAGAGTGAGTTAATTATATTTTTTAAATTGGTGCCTAGATGGTAAAGTGTCTGCCTGCAATGTGGGAAAACTGGGTTCAGTCCCTGGGTCAGGAAGATCTCCTGGAGGAAGGCATGGCAACCCATTTCAGTATTCTTGCCTGCAGAATTCCATGGACAGAGGAGTCTAGCGGGCTATAGTCCATGGGGTCTCAGAGTCGGACACAACTGTGTGACTAACACACACTTAACACACACACAGTGAAGTGTAGATATACTGTACAGCTGTAGTTGGCTGAGAACTTACCATGTGCCAGGCGTTTTGCTAAATGTTTCATCTGGTAAAGGTTTTATCATCTCCATTTTACATGTAGAAATTAAGGCTGAGAGATGTTAATGTGATCCAGGTCTCCCAGCTAGGAACTGGTTCCAAGCTGAGTCTGGATTTGAATTTAGGCCCACTGATGCAACTGTGAATATATCCATTTAAACTGCACTGCTTTTCTTCAGATTAAGTAACCGCCACAGAATGATTACAACACAATAAAGTCTCTCCCTTAGTATGTCTGGGAGAGATAGCTGTAAGTATATAAGGAGATTTCCGTTGTGCTTTTCTTATGGAAGTGAACGAATACTTGCTCAGTTGCTAACTTTTGTTGATATGACCCAAGTTATTTTCAATGCAGGGTACACTGGTGTCAGTGAACTTGGTACAGTTTTTTTCTGGTGAGAAATTTCACGGTGTATATCAAAAGCCTTAAATATGTGCTTGTTATCTGACCCAGTGATTCCATATAGTAAGGATTTACTTTAAAATAACTGATCAAGTTCTCAAGGTTATATGTACCAGGTCAGTATATATATATTCCTCATGTGGAATTCTGTGTGTATGGGTTAGGAATGACAGTCCATGAGGAATTCTGTGTGGAATGGGTTAGGGATGACAATCTTTCTGGAAGGCAATCTTGAAGAGGCTCTTGCTCGATGCTTTACATAAAATTAAGCCAACTTGATTGTTTATACAAAAGGAGAAAGAAGAATGGATTCATCTGTTCTTCCCCATGCACCTTCCTGGATTTGCCGCAATCTGAAGATGTTTATAGCAGCGTTATTTGACATAAGTGAAAAATTAGGAACCACTTAAAATACTCATGGGGCTTTCCAGGTGGCCCTAGTGGTAAACAACCCACATGCCAATGCAGGAGACGCCAGAGACTCCAGTTCGATCCCTGGATTGGGAAAACCCTAACGGGAGGAAATGGCAACCCACTCCAGTATTCTTGCCTGGAGAATCCCATGGACAGAAGAGCCTGGCAAGCTATGATCCATGGAGTCAAAAAGAGTTGGACACGACTGAAGCAACTTAGCACTAGCACTAAAATACTCACAGTAAGAAATTGGTTAAATTATGAGCCACCTATCCAGTCAAATAATATCCTGGCATTAAAATAATGCCCATCATATCTTGTTAAATAAGGTATGCACACTTGTTAAATAAGCTTGCATGTTGCAATAGCAGGGATAAGATGATCCCATTTTGGTTAGAAAACAAACAACTGTTTGGAATGAGAGGCTTCAGCCACTAAAGTTGAGAAATCACAGTGGGTAATATCTGAATATGACAATATTATTTTAAAGCAAGGCTTAGGGAGACTTCTCAAAAAACTTTCCATCTGTTGTCAATTCATGTCCTGAATGCTTCACAGACTGCCTTCTGAAAGGACCTGTTTCTTTTCTGGGCCTGAAAAGGGGAAGAGAGTCTTCCCCAGTTTTTGGCTAAAGGTTCTCTAACACATGTATTTCCCTATGTATTTCTGAATAACTGAAGATTGACTCTCGTCTCTAGCTTCCTGTGCTGTGTGCTATGCTGAGTTGCTCAGTCGTGTCTTTGACTCTTTGCAACCCCAGGGACTGTAGCCTACCACCACCCTCTGTCCATGGGATTCTCCAGGCAAGAATACTGGAGTGGGTTGCCATGCCCTTCTCCTCTCGCGTCCTACTCTGAATAAATATAAACCTGCTAAGGCCCTCCCTGGGTTCTAGAGGAAAAATTGCCATCCAGCAAGCCAAAACTGGCCCTCGAGTATATTTTGTTTGGCTTTTACTGTTTTTGTTTTTTTAAAAAAGCCATATGAACTATACGATCAATATTAAAGACTAGATTTCATATAAAAATACGGATTTTTCGTTTTCCTTAGAAAAAACATCAGTATATCTGGCAGCACGGGGTCCCAGTGCCCATCAACAGAGTATGGATCAGTTCCTGATCTTTTTTATTTGATCAGGTGTCCTCCGTTTACCCCAGTCCTCAGCACTCCCTATTGTTTTCCTTCCATTCTGCTTGTGCTTCCAACCTGGATTCTGTAGATGTGGGATTTTGCAACTTCTCTATGCTAGACTCTTTTTAGCTCAGCTGCGTATCCTTAACCTTTATACCAGTGGTCTGAGAAAGTTAACAGATTTGCTTCATTTCCTTATATTCTTGGCATTCCTGGGTAGGTAAATCAATCATGTCAATGGACATGGGTTTGAGCAAGCTCTGGGAGTTGGTAAAGGACAGGGAAGCCTGGCCTGCTGCAGTCCATGGAGTCGCAAAGAGTCGGACACGACTGAGCAACTAAACTGAACTGAAATCAGTCAATCAAATGAAAACATCTATATATACTGACCACAATAAGTATGTAGATGCTTTCATTGTACTTACTGTGATCACTGTATAATGTCTGAGGACGTTAGGAGTTATAAGACATACTTTATACTCTTGGGTGGCATATTCTCCATTTGTGGAGGATGATTGTATACATACAATGGAGGACAGGAATTGATACCAAATGCCTAGTGTCTAGAGTGTCTGGTTCGAGGGAGTGACAGCTCTGTAGGTTTTTTGGTGGCAGTGGGAAGGACTGTGGATGACGATCCCAGAAGATGAGATTGGTCAGGGGAAGTTTTAAGGAAGGAAGACCTTAGCCTGTATTTGAGAGTTGGCAGAATCTGGAGACTCGCAATCTTTATCGTGCACATGAACTTTATAGAACTTCAGCTTTTCATGGGCTTCCTGCCGGGGTCCAGCCTCGGCAGGATCCAGGGGTACCCTCAGGATGAACGGCGTCTGCGAGAGAAAGAGAGGGAGAGACAGAGAGAGACAGAGAGACAGAGAGAGAGGGACCAGACGGGGGGTGCAGCAGAGTCTGGTAAATCTTTATTTTTTACCATAGCTTTTATATTCTAAGTTAGTACATTTTTAAGGGGAAGATAGTTTAATATTACATCAGCTTATCCTTCACGAAACCAGGGTGTTTTCTGCATACTTCTTTGTGAGAGTCTTGTACATTATCTTCTGGCCATGGGGCCTATTGACATTTTATGACCTAGGTGAATGCAAAGCTGTTTCCCGTAATCTATTCTTTGTTGAACACAAAGGTCAGTCCTTTTGCAGAAGTTATCAGTTAAATTTATTTAAAAGGTCTACCACACACAGACT
Organism: Cervus elaphus; assembly: GCF_910594005.1. Classification (NCBI taxonomy): domain Eukaryota; kingdom Metazoa; phylum Chordata; class Mammalia; order Artiodactyla; family Cervidae; genus Cervus; species Cervus elaphus. The sequence continues at coordinate 31,442,852 of NC_057836.1, read as the reverse complement.
CTGCAACTCTGGTGAGGCAGCCCCTGTTTAGCATTCCTGGTTAAAATTAACAATTCTGAACTCTTATTTTTCTAAATCTTTAACTATAACCACTTTTAGAATAATATTTTATGTTCTCTAGTAGGGCTTCCTCACCCCCGAAGGGCTCTGTGCCTATTAGAGCCTTTATGTGATCAGATTCTTTATGCTGTGTATGATTAAGGTGTTGTGAGCAGTCATGTGCGTTAGTACGCATTTGCCAAGCAGGCTAGAATGCCAGCAAAGGGGTCTAAATTGAAACACTCCTTTCATCCTGGATAATCTTATAGGATACCACCATCCGGGGGACATATTGATTAAAGTTCTAGGTTGATTCTGTTTGGAGAGAGATCGGGGAAGGCCTTCTTCCTGTGTCATAGAAATTAGGGAGTAGTCTAATATAGCAAGCATCAGAGAGACAGGGATCATCTTTAAGGTGAGCACCGGGGCAGCTTTTCGAAATCCCTGAGGTCCTGATCTGCCTTGCTTGTCAGGTCTTCTCCTCATGACCTTGTCATGTGTGGGATCTCGTGTTCCGGCTCCCAGCATCTCCCCCTTTTTTATTTTTTAAGACAGCCAGATGGATCTCAGTCGCGAGCTTCTGAGTGTTCTGCCGGAGAGTTCTGCAGGGAGCTGGGAAAAGCCAAGCGGCCGTCTTGGATTTTCCATAGCCCTGACTCTTTGATTTTCAGCTACCGTTCACCCATTTTTAATTTTTTGATTTAGGAGTAGACTGTTGCCATGTTTTAAGGACATTAAGATAGCACAAGTCTAACAGTGAGAGGTTATTTTTTGTAGAAGCAAAATGAGCTTTTACATGTACCATAATCTTAAATAGCACTTATTTACTTTACTAAAGTAACAAAAGATTTTAAAAACAAATATAAATCACTTAAAGGCAAAGAAATTCATAATCTGTTATTGAAAGATTCATTCTAAGAAAACTTCGTTCTCTTAACATAGAGTAGACTAAATTTCAGTCTGTTACCAATTTACTAGATAGCAACAGACAAAATTTATCAGTTAATCTTAGAAGAGTCTTTTTTATAAATCTTGAGGAACAAGCAGTATTTTTTTAAAGGCTTGAGAGTGAAACCATACAAGGCATGTTTAAAATCTAATTAAATTGTAATTAACAAAGTAGCCTGGTCATTGCTGTGACTTGTAACACTTTAACATGATAACTAAAATTATAACTGACAATATTTTACCAGGACATATCAGATTTTTATGAATTTCACATATTTTCTAGGATAGCTATATAAGTAACATCAACCATACAATATAACCTGAGAAGATTTATCACTCCTCCAACAATATTTCCCATGCAATTTAACATGTCAAATGAACTCAGGTAGTTTAATAGCTCTTTGGGATGTCTCAGGGGCCCTCTGAAGCATCCCAAAGTCAGCTAGAAGTCAAGCTATTTAGGCAGTTTTGTCAATAAATATCAAAAGGGTTTATAGTACTCTGTCAGGTAGAATCATATAGATCACTGTGAAATAATATATTTACTTAGCCAAAGTAAAAAAAAATATTTTAAAGGTAAACATAGAACAGATCACTTCAGAGGTAAAGAAACTTAAAATCCATTATCAAAGGCAGTTCAACATCTCAAGAAAACTTTTATTTATACACAAAACTCTTTCCCTGGGGTCTAGTTTCTATAAAACCTTTTTATCTCTTTCTGTACCCATTTGTTCTCCCATCCTGGAACAGCCAACTATAAGTCAGACTTACTTCTTTTTTCCTTCATAAAATGTAACTTCATTCCTCATACCTTCTTTACTGAACACACACATCTTACTTTCCTTAAGCAACCAAGAATTGACTTTTATATTATATTATCATTCTACAGATTGGTGAACATAAATACCAGTGACAATTTCTAAAAAAATTTTAGTGAACATCTCAGGATGGCATCAAACATTACTCATTAATAGTCCAAAATCTATAGTTTCTCTGTAAGGGGAAATTAGTGTTCAGTAATGAATGTTTCAGAATCTTTCTTTTGAATGATGTAGCTATTCAACAAATCAGTCACTTAATTTAGCACAACCCTAGAAATTCAGGTTACCAAAATCTAAAGGGACTGTTTTAGAGAGACATTTCTAAAGTATGATGATTTTTAATAGTTTATCTAAAAGCTCCTATCTCATTTACATTTTTTTTGAAGTTTCTTTACTTGATGTACTTTCCTTGCTGACAAACTTGTAACAGATATTACAATATAACAATATTTAACTTATAATAAACCTAGGCATAATGAAAATATTTTACTTGATGTTAATTACTCTAAGACATGTCTATATTAGATAGGTCAACAAACAAACATTAATATCAGGTATTTAATACTGAATATTTCCCAGTTCACCTGAACCTGGAATTTATTGTTTAATTTAGAATTATTTGATTTGTAAGCGCTTACCTTTCTTTAAGCCAATTAAATAGAGCTTATTTACAAATTAACCTAAAAAATATTACCCAGAGACAAAGACATACCAAGACATATTTAGACAGACACAGTACAAGATCTAGCTTCATTTTTAAAGTTTGGTCATGAATTAGATATTACAATATAAAATTTACTAGTTTATAAAGAAGTTGAAATAAATAAAAATTTTTAAAGGTTTTTTTCCCTTTTCCCTCAGTCTCAGGAGTTAAAGATGGTCTAGATAAGTGATTGCTGAGAGCCCTGGTCTCAAGGCACAGGGAAAGAAAATCAAGTTCTAACAAAAAGCAAAATGGCCATCAAAAATCACAACACAGAACACAGAGTTAAAACACACACATATAAACCTAGCAGTCCTTATCAGACACTCCCTTAAATACCAGAATACAGTCTCTCAGAAAACCTCCTATAGAGACACAGAACTTTAGATGTCCTCAAAGATTTTAAGAGGAGGAAAGGAAAAGAAGGAGGAGGAGGAGGAGGAGGCGGGAAAGGGGGGCAAAAGGGGTGGCCTTACAGACATCTCCTGCCACCTGCAGACACCCAGGCGTTACAGGACTTTTCCCTGGGCTTCCAGAGAAGGGAGGACTGGAACTCGGCCCCTACCAGAAACCAGAATTTGAGTTCTCTGCCAAGAGGAGGTGATCAGTCTCCAGTCCTCAGTGCGAGCTGAGGCCCTTCGACCAGATTCCTGCGTCCAGGACCGGGGGACTAGAAAAACGGGAAGGATAGGAAGGGCTAAGGAGAGGACAGAGAGAGGGAAGGGGAGAGAGGTCAGTAAAGTCCCTTGTTCTTTACTAGTCGGGGCACTCTGGTCAGTTGTCCGCATCAGGAGGAGACCAGGGACAAAAGGGTCCCAGTTGCGGCCGCTGGGTCTGGTCCATTGGCAGGCAAGCTGGCCCCTGAGTACCCCGAGTGGTCAGGATGTCAGTCTCAGCGAAGAAGAGTCCCTACCAGTTGCAGGAAGAGGGACCCCTTCCAGGGCCTGTAACTGGGCTGTTATAAATGAACTGTCCGAGGGGACACATGTGCTGACAAAGCAAGAGATCTCATCGGAAAGGGCACCCGGGTGGAGAGCAGGAGGGTAAGGGAACCCAGGAGAACTGCTCTCTTCTGGAAAACAAGGACATTGCTCCTGTACAAATGTGAAAAAAGATTGAACACCAGCCTTTTTTACTTTAGTACTTCTTTTATTTAATAGCTGCAATATAACCCCAATAAAAAGCTGTCTTTCCTTTAACTCACTGTTACCCATTTTTGTTATTAATTAGAAGAAGAAAAAGGAGAGTATCTTAATCTTAGAAAAGAAGGAACCTTAAACATACCCACCTTCCTTACCCTACCTTTCTTATGCAGGGAGGCCTGTAGCGCCCTCGTGGAGTCCTAAAGAAGAAACCTGAAGCCTACCCATTTTCCTCACCCTACCTATTTTATGCAGGGGGGCCCGCGGCGCCCTAGTGGGGTCCTAGCCATCCCGAAGACTGAACAATGGTGGGGGGGGATTACCTTCGGGTTCCCTGTTCGTGGTGCCACTTGCCGGGGTCCAGCCTCGGCAGGATCCAGGGGTACCCTCAGGATGAATGGTGTCGGCGAGAGAGAGAGAGAGAGAGACAGAGAGAGACAGAGAGAGAGACCAGACTGGGGGTGTGCAGCAGAGTCTGGTAAATCTTTATTTTTTACTGTAGCTATTATATTCTAAGTTAGTACATTTTTAAGGGGAAGATAGTTTAATATTACATCAGCTTATCCTTCACGAAACCAGGGTGTTTTCTGCAACTTCTTTGTGAGAGTCTTGTACATTATCTTCTGGCCATGGGGCCTATTGACATTTTATGACCTAGGTGAATGCAAAGCTGTTTCCCGTAATCTATTCTTTGTTGAACACAAAGGTCAGTCCTTTTGCAGAAGTTATCAGTTAAATTTATTTAAAAGGTTTACCACACACAGACTCTGCAACTCCGGTGAGGCAGCCCCTGTTTAGCATTCCTGGTTAAAATTAACAATTCTGAACTCTTATTTTTCTAAATCTTTAACTATAACCACTTTTAGAATAATATTTTTGTGTTCTCTAGTAGGGCTTCCTCACCCCCGAAGGGCTCCATGCTATTAGGGCCTTTATGTGATCAGGTTCTTTATGCTGTGTATGATTAAGGTGTTGTGAGCAGGCATGTGCATTAGTATGCATTTGCCAAGCAGGCTAGAATGCCAGCAAAGGGGTCTAAATTGAAACACTCCTTTCATCCTGGATAATCTTATAGGATACCGCCGTCCGGGGGACATATTGATTAAAGTTCTAGGTTGATTGTGTTTGGAGAGAGATCGGGGAAGGCCTTCTTCCTGTGTCACAGAAATTAGGGAGTAGTCTAATATAGCAAGCATCAGAGAGACAGAGATCATCTTTAAGGTGAGCACCGGGGCAGCTTTTCGAAATCCCTGAGGTCCTGATCTGCCTTGCTTGTCAGGTCTTCTCCTCATGACCTTGTCATGTGTGGGATCTCGTGTTCTGGCTCCCGGCAGCTTCCCTTGTGTCTCAGCTGGTAAACAATCCGCCTGCAATGTGGAGGACCTGGGTTTGATCTTTGGATTGGGAAGATCCCCTGGAGAAGGGAAAGGGTACCCACTCCAGTATTCTGGCCTTGAAAAGAGTCAGACACGCCTGAGTGACTTTCACTTTCAGTTTTTCACGCTGTACTCAGTGATTCAAGAGGGCTGAGGTGGGACCAAGAATATTGTTGTTCAGTCGATTAGTAGTTGTGTCTGACCCTTTTGCGATCCTATGAACTGTAGCCCACCAGACTCCTCTGTCCATGGGATTTCCCAGGCAAGAATACTGGAGTGGGGTTGCCATTTCCTATTCCAGGGGATCTTCCCGAACCAGGGACTAATCTGCATTTCCTGCAATGGCAGGTGGATTCTTTACCCGTGATCCACCAGGGAAGCCCAGGACCAAATATCAGTTCAGTTCAGTTCAGTCAGTCAGTCGTGTCCGGCCAAGAATACTCATCGCAACTATGCAGGGCAGGGTGATTCTGATTTCCCAGACAAGAATACTGGAGTGAGTTGCCATGCCATCCTTCAGGGGGTTTTCCCAGCCCAGGGATTGAACCCACACCTCCTGCAGCTCCTGCATTGCAGGCAGATTCTTACCCATTGAGCCATCTTTTATATATAGCAGTGTGTATATTTCAGGGCTTTCCAAGTGGCTCAGTTAATAAAGAATCCGCCTGCAATACAAGAGATGCAGGCAGACACCAGTACGATCCGTGGGTTGGGATGATTCCCTGCAGGAGGGACAACCCACTCCAGTATTCTTGCCTGGAGAATCCCGTGGACAGAGGAGCCCAGCAGGACTACAATCCAAAGGGTCACAGAGAATCAGACGGGACTGAGCATGCATGCATTCCTGTATAAAACAGATATGTAATAAGAACCTACTGCATAGCACAGAGAACTCTATTCGATACTCTGTGATAACCTATATGGGGAAAGAATCTTAGAAAGGATGGAGACATGTACATGTATAACTGATTCAGTTTGCTCTACACCTAAAAGTAATGAAACTTTGCCAATCGACTATACTTTAATAAAAAATTAATAAAAACATTTTTTCAAATGAGGAAATCAGCGGGGAATATTCTCTTCCAGAGTAACTGGCTTCTGAGCTTCCTACCTCCCCTAACTGTATTTTTTTTTTAAATCTGTCATCCTTACTTGTGAGAGAAAAGGAAAAGTTGTTTCCAGAGCACCCCTTTTCCCAGTTTTGCTCCCTTAGTCATCTCCCAGGACCTGCCCTCCCACAAACCTCCAATCAGCTAAATTTTACAGCCTCTAAATTCCATACTCACATCCTTACCTCTGTTTATTTCATCCTCCCCGATTCCTTCAGGGTGGCCCATGTATGTCAGAATCACCCTGCCATGCTTATTAGAGATGAGTATTCTTGGTCCTGGGCTTCCCTGGCGGATCAGCAGTAAAGAATCCACCTGCCATTGCAGGAGATGCCGGTTCGATCCCTGAGTCGGGAAGATCCCCTGGACTAGGAAATGGCAACCCCACTCCAGTATTCTTGCCTGGGAAATCCCATGGACAGAGGAGTCTGGTGGGCTACAGTCCATGGGGTCGCAAAGAGTAGAACAGGACTGCAGCGACTCAGCATGTGTATTTGTCAACCCCAATCTCCCAATTTTCCCCTCCTTTTTCATTTTTAATGGAAATAGTTCTATATGGGACAACACTGGTTTTTTTTAATTAATTGAATAATTAATAGTTAACTAGCAGGCAGTTGATCTGGTTTTGCTAGTTCAAGTGCTTAATCAGTTAAATTGGATTAACGGTTTAGCAGTCTGCTGCATTACTGAGTTACTGTGCACTATTTATAGTTGAAAACAAAACAGATGTCTTAATTCCTACCATATTTTAGTGGAATAAACATTGAACTGGGGATCAGGGTTTTTGCCCCAACACATCATATGGTAACTGGTTTATGGTTGGTTGTCACTCAGTAAATACTTGCTACATTCCCTTAGCTGAAAGGTGTTTGATGTTTGTGGTTCTTCATTCCTGGGGGAAAAAAGGAGTTTGATTAGGTTAGTAGTTTTCTGCAGTATCAAATTCCTTGCTGTGTCTCAGTGTTACTTTCAAAACTGAGAGAGACCAAGAGGTCAGTTGGAGAAGGAAATGGCAACCCACTCCAGTTTTCTTACCCGGAGAATCCCATGGACAGAGCAGCCTGGTGGGCTATAGTCCTTGGAATCGAGAAGAGTCGGACACGACTGAGCAGCTAACACAAGAGGTCAGTGGGGGAGGATGCCCACCTTGACCTCAGAACAACATCTTCTCATGTGTTTTCCTATTTCTTTTTCTTTTTATGGGGTCTTTCTTCATACAATCTTGTTTGAAAAACAAGAGACTTCCATTTCAAAGCAAACAGAATAACAACATCAACAGTAATAAGTTTAAAAGTCTCTGAAGTATTGAAGAAGTGATTTGATTCAATTCCACACATATTTACAAGCCTCTGTGCAGAGCTTTAGTACCTAATTCTCATGACTCATTGAGCATAAATGAATTATGTTTTTCTCTTCTGCTTTAGTTTTTGGAGTATTTCCTTGAATTTGTAGGGGATCTTACCGGGCAGAAACCTGCAGACGCTTCATAAATATTAACAGTGAAAAATAATTTGCTTGGTAGATAATAGAGTAGGGAAGTTGTGAGCAGGAGAGAGGAAGAGGCCCTGGAGCAGCAACAAACGTGTGTGCTAAGTCACTTCAGTCGTGTCTGACTCTTTGCAACTCCATAGACTGTAGCCCACCAGGCTCCTCTGTCCGTGGGATTTTTCAGGCAAGAATACTGGAATGGGTTGCCATTTCCTTCTCCAGGGGATCTTCCCAAGCCAGGGATCAAACCCACGTCTCTTATGTCTCCTGTATTGCATTGGCAGGCAGGTTCTTTACCATTTGGACAACCTGGGAAGTCCTCAACAAAAGTATAGGGAGACAAGAAATTCAGGCTCTACTGGAGGTCAGCAGCTGTAAATAAAATGGTGTGGAGAAAATTTGGGGTGTGAGTATAGATGATGTGGTTTGAGAAAAGGATGAGCAGGGACTTCGGCACATTGACGGGTCCTGAATGTCTCAATGAAGATCTCAAACATTTTCGCCTGTGAATAAAGAGCAGACATATATTGTACTTTTTTTTTTTTTTGATAGGGAAGTGATTTGCGCTAGCCTTTGTTTATATGAAGATTTACTGTGGGATAATTGCTACACACATTTAATGAGCATTATTTGATGCACTGTGAACACCTGTGATACCATTACTTTTGTCTTAGAAGAATAAGTAGTGTTTGCGAGTGAAGGAGGGATGGTAGACAAGAACCAGAAGCTGACTAATAGTAACCAGGCACTGTAAAATTACTTATGAGGGTGGAAAGAAAAGGAATATAGAAGAGCTTTTGCAGAGTTACACGTTAGGTGATATTGAGAGACACGCAAACATTACTCCCAAGATTTCTGGGCTGTGCTGCTGAGAAAATCTGAGTTGATTAAAAATAACTTACCAATCATTTATCTTGTACTAGCTAGACATAACTCATTTAATCCTTACAACTATACAAGGTGGGTACCATTATTACAAACGAAAAGGCTAAGACACTGATGTTAGGTAACTTGCCAGCAGTCACAGAAGAAACATTAAGCCAAACTTGGATGCAGGCAGGCAGGCAGGCTCTAGGGTAAGGCTCATCGACAGGAAGATGTGCTGCCTGTATTTGAAGAAAAAGAAGCTTTTGGTGGTACTTTCACCTTGTGAGTGGAGAAGACAAAAGTCTCACCATGATACAGGGTGTAGCTTCCTCTGTGGCATCTGCCACTTTCTGCTCCATCACTAAGAATCACTGGCCACAACCTTTGTAATGTGCATGCCCTTCGTATTTCCTTTCCCCTTGGTTTTGAGAATTTTTGAAGTGTGGCCAACCTCTGGCTTAAAGTATAGGGACAGCCTTCCTTACAGCTTTAGCATCCGTTCGTCAGAAACTACATCATTAACAAACTTAACCAGGAATTGAGTATGAAATGTTCAATAAATCTGCCAAATGCCATCTTGTTACCTACAGTGAGTTTGTGTGCCTGACACACAGTGAGTCCAAACAAACCCAAATGTTGCAGTTTGAAACAGAGAAAGTTTTATTTCAGAGCCATGCAAGGAGACAGTTTGTTTATGCCCCCCCCCTCCGCCGCCCCCACCCCGCAAACTGGAACTCCTCAAAGAGTTTCAGCAAAGTGGTCATGTATGGATGTGAGAGTTGGCCTACAAAGAGGGCTGAGCACAGAAGAATTGATGCTTTTGAGCTGTGGTGTTGGAGAAGACTCGTGAGAGGCCCTTGGACTGCAAGGAGATCCAACCAGTCCATCCTAAAGGAGATCAGTCCTGGGTGTTCATTGGAAGGACTGATGTTGAAGCTGAAACTCTAGTATTTTGGCCACCTGATGTGAAGAGCCAACTCATTTGAAAAGACCCTGATGTTGGGAAAGATTAAAGGCAGGAGGAGAAAGGGATGACAGAGGATGAGAAGGTTGGATGGCTTCACTGACTCAATGGACATGAGTTTGGGTAAACTCTGGGAGTTGGTGATGGACAGGGAGGCTTGGTGTGCTGCGGATCATGGGGTCGCAAAGAGTCAGACATGACTGAGTGACTGAACTGAACTGAACTGAACTTTTAAAGCAAGTTGAGGGAGGGATGTGGTTAGGTTGCTGCAAACTTTTGGGTGTCAGAATTCTTTGTTCTTTCAGCTGTTTACATAGGTCAGGTCATGATGTTCCTGTAAAACTGCAATGAAACAACAGTTATTCTCTGTTCTGCAACTTTTTATCTCCATATGAATGGACTCTTTAAAGGTCAGAACCCTGAGAATAAGCCATCCTGTAAAGTTCTTTTACAAAAGACGCAAAGCCAGAATGACTAAGCATAAGAAAAGGAACAGATCTAATATGGAGTTGGATTTGTTCTTTTCTATTATAATCTAAACTGATGTTTTATAGTTGGCTTCCAGAATTTATATCCAGATATGTGAAAAATACATAATGCAACAATTGAAACCTAAACTGATGTTTTATTTTGTTGTTGGCTTCCAGAAGTTATATCCAGAATAATGGATAGGTGAAAATACATAATACTCCTTAGAATGCTTCAGTTCAGTTCAGTTCAGTCGCTCAGTTGTGTCTGACTCTTTGGGACCCCATGGACTGCAGCAGGCCAGGCCTCCCTGTCCATCACCAACTCCCAGAGCTTACTCAAACTCATGTCCATTGAGTTGGTGATGCCATCCAACCATCTCATCTTTTGTTGTCCCCTTCTCCTCCTGCCCTCAATCTTTCCCAGCATCAGGGTCTTTTCAAATGAGTCAGCACTTTGCATCAGGTGACCAAAGTATTGGAGTTTCAGCTTCAACTTCAGTCCTTCCAATGAACACCCCGGACTGATTTCTTTTAGGATGGACTGGTTGGATCTCCTTGCAGTCCAAGGGACTCTCACGAGTCTTCTCCTACACCGTAGTTCAAAAGCATCAGTTCTTCAGCACTCAGCTTTCTTTATAGTCCAACTCTCACATCCATACATGACTACTGGAAAAACCATAGACTTGACTAGACGGACTTTCATTGGCAAAGCAATGTTTGGGCTTTTTAATATGCTGTCTAGGTTGGTCATAACTTTCCTTCCAAAGAGTAAATGTCTTTTAATTTCATGACTGCAGTCACCATCTGCAGTGATTTTGGAGCACCCCAAAATAAAGTCAGCCACTGTTTCTACTGTTTCCCCATCTATTTGCCATGAAGTGATGGGACCAGATGCCATGATCTTAGTTTTCTGAATGTTGAGCTTTAAGCCAACTTTTTCACTCTCCTCTTTCACTTTCATCAAGAGGCTCTTTAGTTCTTCTTCACTTTTTGTCATAAGGGTGGTGTCATCTGCATATCTGAGGTTATTGATATTTCTCCTGGCAATCTTGATTCCAGCTTGTGCTTCATCCAGGCTAGCATTTCTCATGATGTACTCTGCATATAAGTTAAATAAGCAGGGTGACAATATACAGCCTTGACATATTCCTTTTCCTATTTGGAACCAGTCTGTTCCATGTCCAGTTCTAACTGTTGCTTTCTGACCTGCATACAGATTTCTCAAGAGGCAGGTCAGGTGGTCTGGTATTCCCATCACTTTCAGATTTTCCACAGTTTATTGTGATACACACAGTCAAGGCTTTGGCATAGTCAATAAAGCAGAAATAGATGTTTTTCTGGAACACTCTTGCTTTTCCGATGATCCAACAGATGTTGGCAATTTGATCTCTGGTTCCTCTGCCTTTTCTGAAACCAGCTTGAACATCTGGAAGTTCATGGTTCATGTATTGCCGAGCCTGGCTTGGGGCATTTTGAGCATTACTTTAGTAGCGTGTGAGATGAGTGCAATTGTGCGGTAGTTTGAGCATTCTTTGGGATTGCCTTTCTTAGGGACTGGAATGAAAACTGACCTTTTCCAGTCCTGTGGCTACTGCTGAGTTTTCCAAATTTGCTGGCATATTGAGTGCAGCACTTTCACAGCATCATCTTTCAGGATTTGAAATAGCTCAACTGGTATTCCATCACCTCCACTAGCTTTGTTTGTAGTGATGCTTCATAAGGCCCACTTGACTTCACATTGCAGGATGTCTGGCTCTAGGTGAATGATCACACCATCGTGATTATCTGGGTCGTGAAGATCTTTTTTGTACAGTTCTTCTGTGTTTTCTCGCCACCTCTTAGTATCCTCTGCTTCTGTTAGGTCCATACCATTTCTGTCCTTTATTGAGCCCATCTTTGCATGAAATGTTCCCTTGGTATCTCTGATTTTCTTGAAGCGATCTCTAGTCTTGTCCATTCTATTGTTTTACTCTATTTCTTTGCACTGATCACTGAGGAAGACTTTCTTATCTCTTTTTGCTATTCTTTGGAACTCTGCATTCAAATGGGTATATCTTTCCTTTTCTCCTTTGCTTTTCGCTTCTCTTCTATTCACAGCTATTTGTAAGGCCTCCTCAGACAGCCATTTTGCTTTTTTGCATTTCTTTTTCTTGGGGATGGTTTTGTTCCCTGTCTCCTGTACAAAGTCACGAACCTCCATCTGTATTTCATCAGGCACTCTGTCTATCAGATCTAGTCCCTTAAATCTATTGCTCACTTCCACTGTATAATCATAAGGGATTTGACTTAGGTCATACCTGAACAGTCTAGTGGTTTTCCCTACTTTCTTCAGTTTAAGTTTGAATTTGGCAGTTAGGATCTGAGCCACAGTCAGTTCCTGGTCTTGTTTTTGCTGACTGTATAGAGCTTCTCCATCTTTGGCTGCAAAGAATATAGTCAATCTGATTTTGGTGTTGACCATCTGGTGATGCCCATGTGTAGAGTCTTCTCTTGTGTTGTTGGAAGAGGGTGTTTGCTATGTTCAGTGCATTCTCTTGGCAAAACTCTATTAGCCTTCGCCCTGCTTCATTCTGTACTCTAAGGCCAAATTTGCCTGTTACTCCAGGTGTTTCTTGACTTCCTACTTTTGCGTATATAAATATTTGGGCTTCCCGGAGGCTCAGATGGTAAAGAATCTGCCTGCAATGTGGGAGACCTGGGCTTGATCCCTGGGTTGGGACTATACCCTTGAGGAGGGCATCACAACCAACTCCAATATTCTTGCCTGGAGAATCCCATGGTCAGAGGTTGTGGGCTACAGTCCATGGGGTTGCAGAGTCAGACTGAGTGACTCAGCACAGCACAGGACAGCACATATAAATACTCAACATCATTCAGTTTCCAGAGATGCAGCCTCTGTAGCAGGACTATTAATAGTGAACTAGTCTTTTTATAATCATAATTTTATTAGTGGAATGGGGAATACAGATCTTAGCAACAGCTTTCTGGAAATTCATTTTGTGTAATTGAAGAACAGTTAACCTTTTTTAAATGGAAGGGATGTGCAAATATTCTATCATTAGTATTTATAAATATATATCCCCAGGCAAAGTTTTGGGTAATGCTTTTTTAAAGAGTTCAATAATTAAATATCTGTAATGAGAAGCATTTGTCTCTGAAATAAATTGACTAATTACTAGATCTTTTCATCATAAAAATGCTTAAGCATGCAAAGTTAAAAAAAAAAAAAACAAACAGCTGAAATTTTAATTTTGACTTCCAAGGGCCCGGTTAAATAAAACTGAAAAAATAAATACCGGAAAAGCTTATTTACTTGAAATAACCAAAGCTGCTTTTGATTCAGCTGCATCTGAACATGTATCATTATTTTGCGTGTTTATCTGGGTGCCATACTTGCTGGGAATTTGCTTGTGGGAAGTTGGCAGTCTCTAGTTGAAATAATAAAGTGGGGTACAGAGATAAAGAGATGTGCATCTGAAGAATATGGTTGGAGGGTTGGGGGCTTAATTGATGGACTGGTTAGAATGTAATTAGGTCCTTGAGCAGGGCAGTGCAATTAAATACGTCAAGGAGGGCATAATTAGATGGGTGGCTGAATGGTATAATTACATTCATAAGAGGGGGGCTGTAATTAGATGTGAGGCAGGGGGTGTATTTAGATGCTTAGGCTGGGGATATAATTAACATAGGGATGAGAAATTAAATTATGTGTGTGGGTGAAGCATAATTATATGTGGGAGTCCGTGTGGATATGTGGGTGAAGGTACATAGAAATGAATGGGTTGGACTGCAATTAGGTGTGAGTTCATGTTCTTTTGGACAAAAACTTGATATTTTCATCAAGTAAGGGAAAGCACATGTTTTGACTTCATGAGTAATAGCAGCTGACATCTAGTGACAGCCTTTCAGGCCATTCTAAAGGGCTGCAAATCAAAACCCCCTGTTTTTCTATTAGGACTTGAGACCCACATCCAACAATGACATTGATTGTTCTTCTTAATCATGGCACTTGACGGTGTTCTAAGTACTGAAAGGTTTGGTAAAATTTCCATCTTAAAAACACAACTGCATGACTAGGAGGACTTACTTTTCCTTCCTATTAAAGAGGAATTTGAAAGGTAACAAAACAAAAGATTTCCCGTGAATTCTGATGTGTTAAAATAGAAATGCCAACTCCTCTAGCTACAAGTATCAGCATTAAGTTACGTGCGTAACAAAACCAACAAAATTTAGCTTGACAGCCTCATCTTTTTTGTTTGTTTATGAAACCATGTTTATTCAAAAATATTTATGGCATTTCTCCCCTTTCCACCAAGTATAAAAGCAACAAGGTGAGGAATAGAGGTTATAGATGAAATAGTAATAGAGGGATTGAAGAAAGCTAGAGGAAGAAGAATCTAGAGCAGTGGGTAGGTGAAGATCACTCAGTGTGTCTGAGAAACTTATATTGAATCAGTGAAGTATGGTGAGAGTTATAATAACCTGAGTATCCTGTATTAAACTTGAAACAGTAGTGTCTTTTGTTGCCATCTTCAAAAGCAAGAGAGTATTTTAAAATACAAGTTCAGAAGCTGACTTGCTTAACTATAAAGCCATAAGTAAAAGCACAAAATATGCCCCAGGCCTTTAGGTGGAAGAAAAATGTCACAACTCCCAGCACTATGGTAATTCTAGTTTGACCTCATAGGGTCAGACACTCTCTCACTCAATACAAAGGAGGACCTAGTGATATAAGCCTGACATTTCCTCAAAGAAGGTGGTCTTTTTTCCTTCTCTCACTTTCCCTTCTCTCACTTCCCTTTGATTATAAAATTGTAGTCCACTTAATCCTGGGGACAGAGCCCCCTTGACTGCCAATTTGCATCTCTCACAAGCATCATATATTAATACATCTATTTCTTGTTTATCAAAAACATACAAGTTTATTGCTTACAGAAATTTCTTGATACTAAAGTATTTTAATTGGCCACTAGTCTGCTTAATCTGATTCAGCCTGTTACTCAATTTTCCTAATGCTGGGTACCCCAGAGCTGCTTCTCACCTGTTGAGGGCCTAAGTTATTTCTGGTTGAACTTCACTGTGGAAAGAATCTAAGTGGGACACTTACAGGATTTCAAACTTTTTGACTTCCTGGTGTTCCTACTGCTGCTGCTGCTGCTAAGTCGCTTCAGTCGTGTCCGACTCTGTGCGACCCCATAGACGGCAGCCCACCAGACTCCGCCGTCCCTGGGATTCTCCAGGCAAGAACACTGGAGTGGGTTGCCATTTCCTTCTCCAGTGCATGAGAGTGAAATGTGAAAGTGAAGTCGTTCAGTCATGTCAGACTCTTTGCAACCCCATGGCCTGTAGTCCACCTGGTTCCTCCATCCATGGGATTTTCCAGGCAAGAGTACTGGAGCCTAGATCTAAGGTTGTGCATGCATGCTAAGTTGCTTCAGTCATGTCGGAGTCTTTGTGACCCTATGGACTATAGCCCACCTGGTTCCTCTGTCCATGGGATTTTCCAGGCAAGAACACTGGAGTAGATTCCTAGGCCCTCCTCCAGGGGATATTTCTGACCCAGGGATGGAACCCGTGTCTGCTGCAGCTCCTGCATTGGCAAGTGGGTTCTTTACTATAGTGCTGCCTGGGAAGCCCCTGGCTTTCAGGTTAGTTATATTTATTACTTCAATGTAGAGACATTACAGCCTGCATCCTAGTCCTCAGTTTTGTCCTACCATGGTTCCGTAGAACACTTTTTATTCTTTGATTCTGAGTTTACATCAGTGTGTGATGCTAGTTTTTTATCCTTAATGCCTAAAAGTTACCCTCTCTCTCCAAGACTATTGTAACTTAATTTTCAATCAGAGGCGCTCTTACTAAAATCTTCTATATTCCTGTGGGAATAGTTACCGCAAACATTTTTTAGCCCAGTTCTTTCTATATTAAATGGTTTGCGTGTTTCTTTTTTCCCATGCCTGTCCTTCTTCCCCTCTTCCCAAGGCCAGCTCAAACTCCTAAGAGTTTTAGAGACTGATGGTGGTTAACTCAGTCCTTCATAGAGGTAGTGTTACTTATCATTCAGGACTTCTAGTTATGTCTGTGAGATGGAAGATGAGTAGGTGATCGTGGTCACTGTCTTACTACTTTGTTGTCTTGCGTGGATTGCCCATGAAGAGGAGGAAGAAGTGAGGCATTTGGCTTTGGAAATGACTTGTTAAATAAGGCTTTTAAGGGCTTCCCTGGTAGCTCAGCTGGTCAAGAATCCACATGCAATGCAGGAGACCCCGGTTCGATTCCTGGGTCGGGAAGATCCCCTGGAGAAGGGATAGGTTACCCACTCCAGTATTCTTGGGCTTCCCTTGTGGCTCAGCTGGTAAAGAATCTGCCTGCAATGCGGGAGACCTGGGTTAGACCCCTGGGTTGGGAAGATCCCCCGAGAAGGGGAAGGCTACCCACTGCAGTATTCTGGCCTGGAGAATTCCATGGGGTTGCAAAGAGTTGGACATAACTGAGCGACTTTCACTTTTCAAATAAGGTTTTTATTCACTTAATTATAAAATCCATACCTGGATCCTCTGGAGCTATTTACATAAGGCAGAAAGAACCGGGTTTAAGTTCTTCAGTTTTTAATAGCCTTTGTCAAAAGTCATATTCTCAGCCAGGAATATTTTCATAGCTGGCATTTGTGGGTTTTTTTTCTGAAAAAGTCTTCCAGCCTGTAACAAGTCTTTTTACCTTCATTTGTACCATAAAACATCAGCGACTCTAATTGTTGTCTTTTTTTTTTTTCAATCTTCCTAAGATTATCTAATAGGCCGGGAATCTCAACTGTCTTTCTTATGCCTAAGAACTTCAGTCCTCAGGTCCCAGCGTCATTTCCTCAGAAAGATTTTTTTCTTAATTTTATATAGCACTCTGTACTTTCCTATTTGTTAAATTTTGTGTTTCCTGTTTCCATGAGCAGGATATATGTCTGTTTTGTTCATCAGTCCCTTTCCAGAATTCATAACAGCTCCTACTCCATAATAGGGCTCAACAAATAATTGCTGAATTAAAGGCAACTCAGGCATCAGAGCTATTTAAGAAGAGACACAGACAGTGTAGGCTATGGACTGTGATGAGGATAAGGTAATCTCAGAAGCAAGATTCTGAATGGCTTCATTAATTGACTCTTTAGAGAGTGGTGGAATTTGTGTTTGTCTTAAAGTTTGGAGATTAAATTGTATGTCCATTATGGCAGAAGATTTAAATAGACATTTTTCCAAAGAAGACCTACAGATGGCCAATGGTCACATGAAAAGATGTTCAACATTGCTAATTATTAGAGAAGTACAAGTCAAAACTATGGTGAGGTACCACCTCACGGTGGTCAGAGTAACCACCATTAAAAAAATCTACAAACAGTAAGTGCTGAAGAGGATGTGGAAAAAAGGTAACCGTCCTACACCGTTAGTGGGAATGCAAATTGGTGCAGCCATTGTGAAAAGCAGTGTGGGGATTCCTCAAAAAACTAAAACTGGAGTTGTCATATGATCCAATAATCCCATTCCTGGGCGTATGCCTGGGCACAGTGATAATTCAAAAAGATACATGCACCCCTAAATTCATAGCAGCACTATTCACAATAACCAAGACTTGGAAACAGCCTAAACGTTCATCAAAAGACAGTGGATAAAGAAGATGGGACAGTGCTCAGCCATAAAAAAGAATGAAATAATACAATTTGCAGCAATATGGATGGACTTAGAGATCATCATACTAAGTGAAGTAAGTCAGAGAAGAACAAATATATGATATTGCTTATATGTGGAGTCTCAAATATGACACAAGTGAACTTAGTCTACAAAACAGAAACAGATTCACAGACGTGAGAACAGATTTGTGGTTGCCAAGGGGGAGGGGGAATGGGGAAGGAATGAAGTAGGAGTTTGGGATTAGCAGATGCAAACTATTATACATAGATAAAGAACAAAATCCAACTGTATAGCACAGGGAACCATATTCAATATCTTGTGATAGACCATAATGAAAAAGAATATAAGTAAGGAATGTATCTATATGTGTAACTGAATCACTTTGCTATACAGCAGAAGTTAACATTGTAAATCAACT
This sequence comes from Cervus elaphus, assembly GCF_910594005.1. Lineage (NCBI taxonomy): Eukaryota > Metazoa > Chordata > Mammalia > Artiodactyla > Cervidae > Cervus > Cervus elaphus. The sequence goes on along the minus strand of NC_057836.1, from coordinate 31,424,831 downwards.
GTATTTCAATAAAATATATTTTAAAAATAAATAAAATAATATATCCATTATGACATTAAGGAAATGCCACTGTTTAAAGTAGATTGGATGCTCAATGGAACTTTTTGGAGTAGATATAAATAATTACCTTACGGAACAAGTTGTTGATCATTTCATCTATTCTTAGTTCGTGTGTAGAGCAGTGAGCAAAAAAAAAATATATATGATACTTGGAATGATTCATACAAATATGTGCATTTAAAAACTCATTGACTGGGCTTCCCTGATGACCCAGTAGTTGAGTCCACCTTGAAATGCAGGGGACACCGGTTCAGTCCTTGGTCCAGGAAGATCCCACATGCCGCAGACAGCTAAGCCTCTGGCGGCACAGCTGCTGAGTCCGTGTTCTGGAGCCCAGGGGCCACAACTACTGAGCCCACATGCTGTAACTGCTGAAACCTCTGCATGCTGGAGCCTGTGCTGTGCGACAAGAGAAGCCACTGCAATGAGAAGCTGGTGCACTGCAACTAGAGAGTAGTCCCTGCTCTCCCAAGCTAGAGAAAACTCATGCACAGCAACAAAGACCCAGCACAGCCAAAAGTAAAACATAAATAAATAAGAAAAATAATGATTAAAAAAAACCCTCTTTGGTCAAAGTAGTAGATACACCCTCAAAGGGCCAATGATAAAAAAAATGCTTTGTTTAAAATCTATGGGAAACCTTTGAAATTGAAAGCCTCTCACACAAGGATAAACTACATGTAATAGTAGTGGTCCAGCAATGTAATGATATTTTTTCTCCGGAGAATTTAGCTTTTTAGTGTTTAGTAATATTACTAATCTCATTTATATAGGATTTCAGAGTTTTCTAATAATTTTCAACACCTAACTTGATTTTTAATTTTCATAATCATACTGAGAGACAGATGGAATGGTCATCATCATGCCTGACTTCCAGTGAAGCACTGAGAGTTTGAGGGGTCTGACAAACCATCATCTGAATCCAGATGGTTAATGTAATATAGTCATTGAGAAGATAGCCACTAACAGATGGGACAGTGACAGGTGAAAAAACTTGGACAAAGATTTATAAGGTGAATTGGTGGTCATGCAATATTTTGAGCCCATGGCTGTAGTCAATTTGCCTAATCCAGTCTTTCATTTAGAGTGGTATTTTAAAGGTTAGCATGAGGAGTGTTGTGGCACAGTACTATGTTCTCAGATCTGGTAGATATTTTCTTACATGGATGCAAGGAGATACCTTTGAAAAGAAAGAGTGAAGTTAGTACTCTAATAAAAATACTCCTTAACAGAATTATCATCTTTATGTGGAAATGGATTATCCAAAACATTATCAGTTCTTTCTATGTGGATGCATATGTGCTAAGTTGCTTCAGTTGTGTCCAACTCTTTGTGACCCTATGAACTGTAGCCCACTAGGCTCCTCTGTCCACGGGATTCTCCAGGCAAGAATACGGGAGCAGGTGCCATGCCCTCCTCCAGGGGATCTTCCCAACCCAGGGATCGAAATTACATCTGTTTTAGTTTCCTGTGTTGGCAGGTGGGTTCTTTACTACTAGCACCAACTGGGAAGCCCCCCTTTCTATGTAATATGCACCAAACGGAGAACACCTTGTTCCCACATCATTCTAATAAGCGTTGATCATTGCCAAGTTGAGATATTCTGCATCTTAAATAGAACAATGATAGTATTATCTCAATTAGTTAAAACAATTTCACAGTACTTTCCTTATTAAGTCTTTCCTTTTTAAACTTTGGTGAGCTGTTTTGTTTGCTGTTGCCAATGCCCTGAAGAGTGCACTCAGGGCACTGGAGAAACAGTTATTGAAATGAAATTGCTGTGTGAAGGCCAGCATTGACCAAATGAAGAGGAAGTAAGCAAATATTACCAGCTCACACTCATAAATGGCTTCCTCCTCAACTAGGCTTCTGTTCAAAGGCTTTGAAAAATATATGTATTTATATACATATACACATACAGAGGGGCTTCCCTGGTGGCTCAGTTGGTAAAGCGTCTGCCTGCAATGCAGGAGGCCTGGGTTCAATCCCTGAGTCGGGAAGATCCCGTGGAGAAGGAAATGGCAATCCACTCCAGTATTCTTGCTTGGGAAGTCTGATGGACAGAGGAGCCTGGTAGGTTACAGTCCATGGGGTCGCAAAGAGTCAGACACGACTAAGTGGCTTCACTTTATACATACAGAAATATTACATGTGTATGTGTGTGTTCAGTCTTGTCCGACTCATTTGCAAACCCATAGACTGTAGCCCACCAGGCTCCTCTGTCCATGGGGTTTCCCAGGCAAAATGGAGCGGGTTGCCATTTCTTCCTCCAGTGGATCTTCTTGATCCAGGAATCAAACCCACGTCTCTTGAGTCTCTTGCATTGGCAGGCAGGATTCTTTACCACTAATGTCACCCCAAATAGGTAAACACCATAGAAAATAGGTAAATTTTCTGCCATAAAATCATCTGTGTTAAGATAGACTTTGAGAATCACTCTTTTACCATGTATTCCCCCAAACTCATGGAATCTGAGTATTCTGTGGCTTGAACAAGTCAGTAGACCTTGCAAGGAAAAGGAAAAAGGTGAAAGAAGAGGGGGAAGGATAACGGGGGAACCACCATGCTGGTGGCTTGGTGAAATGCTTTACCTCTGTCGTTTCATGTAATCCTGTGCAGCATGTTCCCTCTTTAGAGACAGGAAGTGAAGTGTCAAGGAGTCCCACAGTCTGGAAGTTAGGAGGTAGTATTTTACCCAGGTTTATGCTGCTACCACTGCTTTCCAGAGTTGCATGTTCTGTGCCCAGATTCTTGTTCAGAAAACTGAGATTGCCAGTCGGTCTGGTCCAGGGACTTTTCCTTAACAATGGGGGTGGGGCGGGGGTCGGGAAGGGAGGCTTAAGTTGGCTTTTACAAAGCAAACTAAATATTAGTTGAGCATGAGCGAGACCACACTTTTCACATAAACTATATACAAATAGCTGCAAATATCCACATATTACTCACTGTGCTCAGATCAAGCTTCCGTTCTCACTTCTGAACCAGATCTGTCCTGGTGAAGGTTGCCATTGACCTCTGTGTTCAAAATCCTGTGGCAATTTTCAGCTCTTATTTTATATAATCTATCAATAGCATTTGCTGCAGTTTTCTCCGCTTCTTCTTCAGTATCTTTAGATACTTAAAAAAAAAACCAAAAACTTACTTTCCAAGACAGGTTACTTTCCTGTTTTTTTTCTCCCATTCCATTGGCCACTCCTTAGTCTCTTTTACCTACTTCTTCTCAGTCTCCTAACTTCTTTCTTGTTGGAGCATCTGGAGATTCAGGTCTAAGACCTCCTCTCTTTCCTGTCTAAGCTCACTCACCAGGTCGTCCTCTGATTTTAAATACCAATTGTATGCTCATCACCCCCAGCTTTCTATCTTCAGGGGAAACCGGTTCCCTGACTGTATTCTCCTATATTCAACTGCTTCTTTGACGTCACCACTTAAATGGCTAATGGAGATTTCATACTTAACATACTTAAAAGTGAACTCCAACTCATCTCACCCAAACTTGCTTCTGTGTTATTATCCATGTCACAGTAAATGGCAAGTCCATCTTTACAGTTGTCTGAGCCCCAACCTTGGCATTGTTCTGGAGTCTTCTTTTTCTCATATCCTATTTTCATTGCAACTCCGGTCAGGTCTTCCTCAAAAACATCTCCAAAATCTGCTTACTTCCGACCACCCCCACTGCTCTGACTCTAGCCCAGGCCACCATAATCTCTAGCCTGTCATTTCAGGAGACTGGTCTCTTTCTTTCTGTGCATGACATCTTGCAGCCTATTTACACAACAGCAGAGTGATTGTTCCAGGATATGACAGAATGCCACTCCTTTTCTCACCCTACCTTGACTTGATTCTCATCTGAGAATAAAATTTAGAGTCTTTACAGTATCCTCCAAAGCCCATAGAATTTGTTCCCCAACCTTCCTACCATCTAAGTCTCTGATCTCTTCTCCTCTGTCCCTTGCTTACTCATCTCCAGACACAATGGCCTCTTTCTCTTCATTTAAAACCCAGGAGTGTCCCTCTTCCACGTCTGCCCCAGCGACTGCCCCAGGTGCCTATAAGGCTCACTACCCCCTCACCTTCAGGGATTTGCTTCCATATCTCCTGACCACCCTAGTTCAATGGCAGGTTTTCTTCAAAAGTATTTCCTGATTTTCTCATGCCAGTGATTTCTTTCTCTCCACCATATGATATTCTGTTTATTTTATTCATTTGCCTTTATCTTCCATTTCCCACTAGAATCTGCCCTCCTTGTGAACAGGGATTATTATGTCCTGGTCACCCAGGACCATACTTGGAACACAGTAGGCACCTAGTAAATATTTGTGGAATAAGAGAGCAGTTAACTTGAGCATAAATACCTAAATCTACATCTAACATATTACAGATCTTACTCGTGTATTTCTAGTATTGATTCAAATCTTCCTCCCTGGAGTGACTGAGAAAAATGCCACATATCGTCCTGGCTTATCCGGGAGAGTTGGGAGTACAGCCCTTTGCCTGACCCTCCTTCTCTGTATCCTGCTCTGGAGATCACTGGACAGACTCCGGGAAGTCTTTTCCGTCTGCAGGCATATGCTTAGACACTGCAGTTTCAATGCTGTATCTTCATCACCTTTATTGTCAGAGCTCCGGCTGTTCCTTTTACAAACTAGAAATCAAGGAAGTTAAATTTCCTTCTTGGGCTTTGCTGAGTGCCCCTTAGCTCCCAGTGACTGTATACTCCTGGATTTTCATTCTTCTGCTTTAATTATTTATACCTATGTGCATAGGTCATATAATCATTTATTCTTTTGGTGTAATCCATATGATGCCCTCAGATTCATCAACAGTGGTGACTTAATATGGACCTGGTTATTTTATACGGATGTAAGGTCTTCCCCCCAGAGACTGCCAGCCACTGTGCCTGGTTTCAGCAAGCAGGAAACGCTGTGCTGTGGTTCTTGCTGACCCAGCTAAAAGAGACTGAATGTCACATTTCACTTCCAGGGGCTGTTGCTGGGTTTTGATAGTCCCTGGTACTATAAATAGCACTCCAGGGAACATTCAGGTACATGGGACATTTTCTTTGCAGTCCAGGTCAATGTCTGCAGAAAGTCACATGCTGCCTGGTTAGACACAAGTCACTTGCCCCTGAGTCGCTCCTAAGTTCTAGACAGACCCTACTCAGAGTGTGCATTTGCTCATAAACCCTGCAGTCGCTCTCAGCATGCTTCTGCACCTCTGTTGATGCTGCCCTCCCTGCCTGCAAAATCCTACTCATCCTTAAAGATTCATCTCAAGTAAGAAAGTTCTCGCTGAGTCGGCTTTACAGATGTGCCTTCTCGTCCCTCTCTGGCTTCCCCACAGGTCACCCTCACAATACAGTCTGTTACATAAGCTTATATATTCACACGCTCCTCACATCCCAGACTGTGAATCCTGAGACCTGTGATTCACTGTCTTTGGGTTTATCCCCAACAGTTAGCACAGGAAACGCTCAGCAAGGTTTGTTGAGTGAATGACTGATTGTATGAACGAATGAAAGTGCGTCCAAATAGGGGAGTAGAATTCATTTGAGTTTGTCCCCAGCTTAATGCCTTTGAAAAGAATCCAGTGCCTAGTGAGAATTTTTCCGTTTTCCTTAGCAGTCACTCCCTATTATATGCATGGCCAGTTTGATACCCCAAATGTGGTTGTATTGAAATCCACTTCAGGGAGTTAAAAAAGAAATGTTTTTATTTCAAAGGAACGGGCTAGTTTGCTCCTCGCAGGCTGCCTGGCCTCTTTCTTTCTATGCACTCTTTTCACTCTGCTCAGTCTTCAATCAAATTCTCCGGTCAGGTCTGCTGTAAACAATGATTTGGTGAGCGTTGTGTGTTCTCTGTAGTGAAAACCCGCCTTGTTTTCTGTTGCTAGGCAACCCCATTCCAGCTGCCCTTGAAGAAATGCGCGGTGGTGGGAAATGGTGGGATTCTGAAGAAGAGCGGCTGTGGCCGTCAAATAGATGAAGCAGATTTTGTCATGCGGTAAGAGAGCTCCCACAGCGCGGCCTCTGCCTTCTCTCCTGTCCCTCCCCTCCCGCCAGCCCCCGGGGGCCTTTGGAGACCAGTCACTGGTGATTAATCAGCTGTAGCGTCTCTTCACCCTCCCTCCAAGTTCACATACAAGTGAGTTGAGGAACGGGCCCCAAGAAAGCACAAGAGAAGAAACACTCATACAGTATACTAATGCATATATATGGGATTTAGAAAGATGGTAACGATAACCCTATATGCAAAACAGAAAAAGAGACATAGATGTACAGAACAGACTTTTGGACTCTGTGGGAGAAGGCGAGGGTGGGATGTTTCGAGAGAACAGCATCAAAACATGTATATTATCTAGGGTGAAACAGATCACCAGCCCAGGTTGGATGCATGAGACAAGTGCTCGGGGCTGGTGCACTGGGAAGACCCAGAGGGATGGGATGGGGAGGGAGGCAGGAGGGGGAATCAGGATGGGGAACACATGTAAATCCATGGCTGATTCATGTCAATGTATGGCAAAAATCACTACAATATTGTAAAGTAATTAGCCTCCAACTAATAAAAATAAATGGGAAAAAAAGAAAAACTCAGAGGTCAAGAGGAGATACCCAAAGTGGAAACACTCATCTTATTTTAGATGATACAGTTGGGTGACTCCAACTTTGAAACGTATCCTTAAGACAGATTCTCAATGAATAAATGATTTCATTAGTTCGTTTCATTCTGCACACTTTGCTGCTTTGTTTTTCACAAAAGCGTTTGGAAGTAGTGATGGAATTCGGAGAGGCAGTGGATCTGTGCAGGACTAGGAGAACTGGAAGGAAGGAGGGGGAATACACTTTGAACAAAGTGGCAGCTTAGTAAGGGGACTGAGTGGAGTGGTGACCATACTGGAAAACAGGAGGTTCCTGCAGGGATGTGGAAAGGGACTGCTAGGACACACCCAGCCGAGGATAGAGACCGTGACACTGAAATGGTGCCAACCTGCACTGTTGGGTGATTTTGATCAGAAGGAATTACAGTGAGTGATCAGGTGGACACAGGCTTAGGATTGTCTCGGGGAGAGGGGACAAGGGGGAGAAGGGACTGCATGGCTGGAGAGAGCGTGAAGGACACACTTTGGAATCTGAGCTGGAAGGAAGTTGGCCCTGAGAGGCCTGGAGAAAGGAAGGGGCGCAATGGGGCCGTATGATGGGGCCATTCAGAGCCGAGGGAGTGGAAATGTGAAAGATAAAAGAAGATAGAAAAATGAGAGTTAGTGTCAAAGAATGGCCTGCTGGAACATGTGACTTCTTGAGACTCTGACGTCAGCTTCTCTGGGATGAGCAGACATGCTGTAGACAAAGAGGACACTTGTTACTGAAGAAATGTAGGAGCTTGGAGGCTACTCTGGGAAGGGTCTTACATGATGGCCCCAAAGTCTCCTTGAAGTGGGAATAAGTGAGGCATTGAGGCTTTGTGTTGGTCGCTGAGTAGCCCGCCAGACTCCTCTGCCCGTGGAATTCTTCAGGCAAGAATACTGGAGTGGGTTGCCATTTCCTTCTCCAGAGGATTCTCTCAACTCAGGGATCGAACCTGGGTCTCCTGCATTGCAGGCAGATTCTTTACCTTCTGAGAAGGCTCTGGGGCCAGAATGACTGATGCCTCAAGCAACACAGAGGGTGGAAAGCTGAAGGGGGCTGGAGGTTGGGGTTTTGTGTTCACTTTTAAGAATAATAAGGATAAATAAATAATGGTCTAAAGTGACCAAAAAAAAAAAAAAGGTAGCTGAGGGGACACTTAGACACCTCTGGGCTCTGAGCTAAGTGGAGTAGGGGAGAGTAAAGCTTGTCTGAGAGCGTTTTAAGGAAGCCATTTCAAGGGGAGGGTCAGGTTCCTTCTGAGAGAGCAAGGATTGGGCTCCTCAGAAGACTTCATCTTACTGGTGAAGCCTGCGGCAGAGGGAGAATCCTTTTCTTTCTTTCCTTTATGGAGGTGCCCTGCCCTAGTTTTTCCAGTGTGAGACTGTGTTTTTCTCTCCACTGTAATGATTAATTTTTGCAATAAAAATAGAAGACAAGAAAGATAATGAAAATAGAAGAGAGGAGAAGAGGAAAATGTACTTCTCTTAATTCAGGTCAACATCTGCTTAGTGAGTACCTGGTCTGTATTGGGTCTTCACTGAGGTTGGAAACGGTACGTTGGACAGTTCCATCATGGACTTAGAATCTGGAGCTGTGTCATTGCCAAGGTCAGGGTGGCTCAGAGGTAAACGGTGAGTGAGTGGGGTCCTTCTGTGGGGAAGGGGTGTCTGGACAGAGCCCTCTGTCCATTCCACTGTGGGCACAGGCCGGCCTTTCCAAGCTCTAATGTGGGAAGGACACCAAGGCTCTGCAGGGTTGTGGCCATGGGTGAGCATGGTGAGCTGGTAGCTATAGAAGCGGAGACGATCACCTGGAGAGCAGAGTGTAGGAGGAGGGCAGAGGCACCGCTCCATGACACTGGCGTTAGGGGGGCTCTGAGGGCAAAGAAAACTCAGAGGAAGGACCAGCCCTTGCCACAGACTTGCTCTGTGACCCACAGCGCACCATGGTACCTTTGCTGCAGCTCAGCTTTCTGATAATCTCTGTGCAGAGGTGGCTGCAGGCAATTCCCTAAGCCTTTCCATTGTGGAAACTCTGATTCTGTGATAATGTGACTGTCACACAACTGTAACACATTCACGTAGTCTAGTTTGATTTTTCACATTGCTCTCGAGTATAAGTTGACTTGCTTTTTCCAGAAACTTTGTAAGGAAGAAGAAGTGGAAATATTATATTCACAGATTCAGGAAAGTTAAGTGATTTTAAGATCACTTAAAGTTATGTGATTTTAAGACGTCTGCAATGTAGAAGGAGGCAGTACAATAAATGTGTTTTCTTAAATTATTCCTGAGCACACATGTGTGTGTCACCACATTTAGGAAGATGGATATTTTTTAAACTTAATGTGCAGAAGATCAGTCTTAAGCATCTTATGGGGTTATCCATATTTATTTATTACAAATACACAAGACTACATTTGCATTGTATACAATCAGTGTTGATATATTCACATTCAAAATTAATAAGTGCCTGTGATTAGGGTGCACAGCACAGGATTAAACAATGTTCGTGGGATATTCATGGGATGATGAGGGAGATAAGAATGAAAAGAATTCAAAGAAGGCAGCATCAAAACTAAAGGTATGTGTGCATGTACCTTTTGATTCAATTTCAAGAATGGTGCCGTTGTCATAACACATTTGAATCTTTAAAAAGTTTTATTTATAGTTCATGGCAAATAGATGGGGAAACAATGGAAACAGTGACAGACTTTATTATTTTGGGCTCCAAAATCACTGCAGATGGTGACTGTAGCTGTGAAATTAAAAGATGCTTGCTCCTTGGAAGAAAAGCTATGACCAACCTAGACAGCATATTAAAAAGCAGAGGCATTACTTTGCCAACAAAGGTCCGTCTAGTCAAAGCTGTGGTTTTTCCAGTAGTCATGTATGGATGTGAGAGTTGGACTATAAAGAAAGCTGAGCACTAAAGAATTGATGCTTTTGAACTGTGGTGTTGGAGAAGACTCTTGAGAAGCCCTTGGACAGCAAGGAGATCCAACCAGTCCATCCTAAAGGAAATTGGTCCTGAATACTCATTAGAAGGACTGATGCTGAAACTGAAACTCCACTACTTTGGCCACCTGATGGGAAGAACTGACTTATTGGAAAGACCCTGGGAAAGATTGAAGGCGGGAGGAGAAGGGGACAACAGAGGATGAGATGGTTGGATGACATCACTGACTCGATGGACATGAGTTTGAGCAAGCTCATTGGTGATGGACAGGGAAGCCTGGCATGCTGCAGTCCATGGGGTCACAAAGAGTTGGACAGACTGAGTGACTGAGTTGAACTGATAGTTTATGGGGCTTCCCCAGTGGCTCAGCAGGAAAGAATCTGCTTGCAATGCAGGAGACATGGGAGACACGGGTTTGATCCCTGGGTCAGGAAGATCCTCTGGAGAAGGAAATGGCAATCCCCTCTAGTATTGTTGCCTGGAAAGTCCCAAGGACAGAGGAGCCTGGCAGGCTACAGTCCTTGTGGTCACAAAGAGTCCAACACGACTGAGTACACACACACACAAAGAATTTATAATATGGGAATAATTAAATGTTGATTAATTGTAAATTATTCTTATTTGACCACTTATGGATCTATTTATACATGATTGATTAATACACATTTTGGGGACATCTTGAGAAAATTGAGATAATAAGATATATTCAAAATGAAACAGTTAGTGACTATGATTAGAAACATGTATGTCTGATCCTAGATTATAGGGTACATGGACCATTACAGTGAAAGATGAGATCCCAAAATAGCCTTACCTATACACAATGGTGTACCCTATTACAGTTCAAGATGTTTTCCAGAATTGTAACAATGCCATAATTTCCTTTGCTTGGACATTTTCAGACACATCTTCTAATGCTAAAATGTACCCTCTCATATTTCAAAGTAAACATTTGCTCTGTAACCAAAAGTGACACTTTAAAAAAGTAATATCATTAAATATCATTTATCTTGAAGTTCTGAAAGACAGAGGTAACAGTGATTATATCCTGGCGAGAAATTGGGTGGCTCAGGAATATGAGTGAAGACAATATAATTTTGGTGCCTGTGAATTATACTCAATTATATGTGTTTTATGTATTGAAGTATACATATAATTTAAAAAGGAATTTTTAAATGTATTCTATTCCTTTCTACCCATTCCCCACCCATCTCCACTTCCCACTTCAAAGAATTTTCATTTCTCATCAATTCTGTGGCCACATCCTCTATGATCCCGTGCACAGTTACTAAGACACTTCAGCCAGTAATATCCTTTCATTGTGCCAATAAGCAATAAAGCAAAGTTTGGAACACGTTTACACAATTATGCCTTATAAGAAACAATTTGACGGTATTAAATGTGCCTTTTATGTAAATCTGTGTAATTATCAATTTAGGAGTTGAGCTAAAATTACAGTATGCTTTTTTTTTCCCTGAGAGCTGCAGGGAGATATCACAGGCATTCATACTTGAAGAGAAAGTTTACCCAGAAGAACAGTTATTTATACCAGAGTACAATGGCATTATTTTCCAGAAATGGATGTATAAATATTATCCTTATTGTTTTAAACATTTCGCTGTGTTGTAGAATTTGGCATTTAGTCTCTGGAAGTGTATTTCTGAGGTTTTGCTTTGTGATAGGAGGTGTCTGTATAGTCAAAGGTGTGATTTTTCCAGTAATCATGTACGAATGTGAATGTTGGACCATAAAGAAGGTTGAGTGCTGAAGAGCTGATGCTTTCAAACTATGGTGTTGGAGAAGACTCTTGAGAGTCCCTTGGACGTCAGAGAGATCAAACCAGTCAATCCTAAAGGAAATCAACCCTGAATATTCGTTGGAAGGATGGATGCTGAAGCTCCAATAGTTTGGCCACCTGATGCAAAGAGCTGAGTGATTGGAAAAGACCCTGATGCTGGACAAGACTGAAGGCAGGAGAAGGGGATGACAGAGGATGAGATGGCTGGATGGCATCACCGACTCAACGGACACGCGTTTGAACAAACTCTGGGAGATGGTGAAAGACAGGGAAGCCTGGTGTGCTGTAGTCCATGGGGTCACAAAGAGTCTGACATGACTGAGCGAATGGACAACAAAGAAGGTATGAAGGGATCCAGACATATGAGCCATAGATCAACCTCCAGGGAACACACAGAAAAACAAAGTTGTTATTCATGAGCACCAACTCCTTTCATTTACTGATGATAGAATAGGTCGACTGCACTTCCTAGCAATAGAGTTTACAGTTTTAATATAGTGAGATTGATTCTCAAATGTTATGAAGGGCCATCAAGATTGAAGGGGAAGTGATGAATTAGGAGTTTGGAATTAACATACACACGCTGCTATATATAAAATAGTTAACTAAGAAGGACCTACTATATAGCACAGGGAATTCTACTCCGTATTCTGTCATAACCTAGGTATTTGAAAAAGAATGGGAATATGTCAATATATATGTATAACTGATTCCCTTTGCTGGAAACACTTGAAATTAACAGAACATTGTAAATCAACTCTATTCCAATAAAAACTAAAAAAGCTAAGTAAATAATTATATTCATCCAAGAAAAGAGAGAAAAAGATGCTCGAATTCTACCCTGCGTTTTATCCTGGGAGTCCTGTTCATCTTGGCAGAGATCAGTTGAATCCCAAGGTCAGCACCATGGTCAGATGAGCCTGGCCATTATGAGTAAACTCATTCCCCAGCACAGTCCTCAGAAACCACATGGATGTGATGTGGACGCCTCAAGTAGGCTCTGAGACTCGGCTTCCCCCAGGCTTCTCACAATACTCATTGTGTTTGTTTTCAATGGGCACTCAGCGAAAGTCGGCAACTGGCTGACTCATTACTTTGTGGGGAGCTGTCGGAAGAATCAGGATCTTATTACCAAAGAGCAGATGAAAGGAAGATTCCAAATCAAGTGAGACAAATTTCTACCTCAGATGTCCTGATGTGGTGGGAGTCACAGGGGTAAATACAAGACATCAAGGAACTTGTGCTGATCAGCTGAGACGATTTTCAGACAACCCCATGTCCTGGGGGAAATTTGCCCGGGAAATTTTAATAGTTGGGAAATGGCTGGGGCCTTGATATTTGTAAGATCTCTAACAACAAATAAATGATGCTTTACTTTGCTGAAATAGGTGCTCTGATGGTTGGAGTCAACTTAGAGATATGGCTGGAGAGGAGAAATCAGGACTCAGTAATAAAAGAAAAATCCAGTGGAAGCTATAGACTCATTTGGGGTGGTCATAAGTAATAAAGATGTATTTAGTTATATTTATACGATCATGGCAACCCACTCCAGTATTCTTGGGGCTTCTCTGGTGGCTCAGTGATAAAGAATCTGCCTACAGTGCAGGAGACTCGAGTTCCATCCTTGGGTTGGGAAGATACCCTGGAGGAGGGAATGGATTGTTGACTAGAGAATTTCATGGATGGAGGAGCCTGGCAGGCTATAGCCCCTGGGGTCGCAAAGAGTCAGATGTGACTGAGTGACTGAGTTACCAAGATATGATATGTCTGATATGGGATATTTTTGAGCTTTTACTATGTGTGAGGCATCAAGGTAGGGACTTTTTAATACATTTCTTACTTTAATCCTTACAACCAGCTTATTGGAGAGGAAAAGTCATTATCCTCATTTTGTAATGGGGAAACTGATGCAGATGTCATAACTTAGATAACAGCCCACTAGTAGAAAGCCATGAGATTGAATTTGCAGTTGCAGCATTTTCCATTGTAAGCATTCATAAGACGTTGCAGTCAAGGAGAGCACCCAGGGCAGGCTGGTGTATGTGGGAGGGAGGAGGGGTATTTCTTTTCCCAGTACTCTTTCCCTTGTCTAGACTGGGATGGTGGAGAATCACTGCATTTTGTTGGATGACAAAGCATTTTCACTGGAAGTCAACCATACGTTGGGCATGCATGCACTGATTTAGGTGGCAGAGTTTGCCTCGAATGTACTCTTATAATTTAGAATTTGGGAAAAGAATGAAAAACAGAAGCAATTCTTCCTTTTATCTTGAGGCTTGTTTGTATCCACAGAGAGGACTATAGGTCCTGTATCTTCTAGGACAGGGGTCCCCAACCTCTGGGATCTAATGCCTGATGATCTAAGGTAAAACTGATGTAATAATAATAGAAATAAAGTGCACAAAATGTAGTGTGCTTGAATCATCTGGAGAGCATCCCTCCCACCCAGTTTGTGAGAAAGTTGTCTTCCAAGAAAATCAGTCCCTGGAGCCTAAAAAGGTTGGGGACCACTGCCCAGGGGCCACACCCCCAGACGCTTATTTCAAGTCTAATGCACCCTGACTTATCACCTCAAAGATATTTTGAATGGAATAAATTCACTCCAGTTCTATCTCTTTCCTTTAGTAGATCCCTTACCTCTCTTGCTGACATTTTCTTTCTTCTAACACAGAAATAGTTTTTATGACAACATTCTGAAGATGCTATAATAGTCATCTAACTTCTATTAAAGGGAAGAGGTGACAAAAATCATTTATTTGTGAATTGAGCTAGATTTAGTAAGTTCCTATTTGCCATGATACTTGACTTGTTTTAAAAGTATGTAAATCATTCTGAAGAGCTTGTTCTCGTTTCTCTAGATGCAATCTTCCTCCTTTGTCAAGTGAATACACTAAGGATGTTGGATCCAAAAGTCATTTAGTGACAGCTAACCCCAGCATAATTCGACAAAGGTAAGAATTTATGACTTCTGCTTGTGAGGAATTAGAAAGAAGGCTTTCAGGGTATTTAACATCTTAAAGACAGTGAACATAAATCAGTTTGGGAAACAAAGACAAAAACCATCTGGACAGGCAGGAAGGATGAAGGAGGGAATTGTAAATAAACTCGGCAGGATCAAGGGAATCCAAACACTGTTTCACGCTTCCTCTGGGTTTCTGGTTTGTGCCTTTAGAGATGGTAAAATCCAAACAGTGGATCCACTGTTTTGCTCAAAGAAGTAAGAGTATATCATATTTACTCATTACTACTACTTTCCAACTTGTTGGCTTCAGTCCCAACTCATTGATTGGCATTGATTGGTGAACTGAAATCAGATGGGTTTTATTAAAAACAAAGAAATGACCACTTTGCTGTATCTGCATGCATGAAAATAGCAATATTGTGGGAGTGTAGAGGAATGTGTGATTATATATCACAATATAGTACATCACATGATATCTGGTCAGATTTGGGGGAGGAAATGGGGAATTCCTGCTCTAGTATCGATTCCAGAAATCTTGGCAGCTGCTGTGGGAGCTTCTGGGGGTCAGTCTCTAGCTGATGAAGCCCAGCGGTGAGCTGTGAGCTGTTTTTCCAAGGACTGCTCATGTGGAGACACTTGATCTCTGTGAAAAGAAGAGCATCACCTTTACGCTGGCCATGTACACCAGCAATTAAGGGTGAAATATCCAGCCAGTCTGGGGGCAGGCACTTGTCACCTAAGGAAGTCTTATCCGAGTGAATAGCACTTGTGTGTCACTCGATAAACAATGCTGCACTCCTTGCTTCGGTTCTGAAGTAAGTATTCCCATAAAATAAATGTTCAGAAACACACCAAACAATTTTTAATTTGACAGATACCATGAAATTACACTTCCAAAACGTACCATTTACTTCCTCTTCGATAATGCATCAGACTGCCTGTTTTCCAGTATTGAAAACATTATGTGCTATTCATCTTTTAAGTTTTTGTCAGTTTGTTGAGTTAAAAATGATACGTTATTTTTTTACTTAAAATGTGTTGTTTTCTGAATACAAGAAAGCTGAGTGGGTGTTGACTTCGTATTTTTTTATTCTGTAAATTGCCTATATTTTTTGCTAATTTTGTGCTTTTTTCTTTTTACAAACTATTTTCCTGTTGATTTATAGGAACGGTTTATATTATGTATGTAGCAAATATTAATGTTTTCTTCTAACCTGACACATATTGTTTAATTATGTTCTGTCAGAATTCAACATTTCTATACAGTGAAATTTGTTCGTCTTTTCCTTTAAAAATTTTTTCTGTAGACAGTCTTCCTTACCACATTGCCTTCGATGAGAAAATATTATCCTAATATTTTGAAATTTATTAATTATTGCTAATATTTTACTGCATTTATAGTTTTATTTTTTATTAAGAAATTTAATCCATTTGAATATCTTTATTTTTATAACAATGATCTTAATTTTCTCCACAAAAATATATGATTATTATAAGAAATTAAAAGAGAAAAATACAAAAAAGATGGTAACAAAAAATTGACCCCAAACCTCATCATTTGTAGATAACTGTAATTAACATGAGATGAATTTTTTTCAGATATTTCTTATATTCTTCAGAACTTTGAGTGTACTGTTTCATTATCTTCTGGCACTCAAAGTTGCCAGTCAGAAATCTAGTAGAAATTTATTTATTTTTTGTTTGAGGGAGATCTTTCTTTACTTCCTCCACTAAAGTTTTAATACATTTCGTTTTTTATCACTGAAATTCAGAAAGTTTACCAAGACATATTTTATCTTAGAGTGGGTCTTTTTTCATTAATGTTGCTGGATACACTAGTGGAGGTCCTTTGAGCTGGAAGACGTGGGATGTCGTGGTTGGGATGTCGTGGTTAGGAGTCTGTCCACTAAAGCATGATGACTCAGGTTGCACTTCCCTCTCACCCACTCACAGCTGTGTGAGCCTGACTGCGTTACTTAACACTTTCTCCTTCAGTTTTCTCATCTATAAAGCAAGGATAATAAATCTTACATAATAGATATAATGAATTAAACTATGCATATATGTATATGGTAAATATGTGGGCATATCTGGATCAACATATTATAAGTATATCTATGCTTATTTATGCCTGCTATACGTAAGCAATATATAAATGTTAGTTATCATTAGTATTGTTTTTCATGTTTGTCAGCATTCTCTCAGATGCCTGATTATTTCTTCTTCTCCATTATGTTTGCTCTCTCTTTCTAGTCCTCCTATTAGGTGGATATTAGAACTTCTAGGCCTATTACCATGATGTGTAACTCTTTCCTTGTGCCATGTAGCTTTGTGTGTGTGTACATGTGTGTGTACACACGTGTATACGTGTGTATACATGTGTGTACATGTGTGTGTACACATGTGTGTGTGTTATGTCCCAAGTATTTTAGTTGTGTTCATTGTGCTATGTAGTCTACTACTCCCTTGTTTTAATTGTATTTTTGTTTTCCATGAGCCAAATTATTTTTCCATAGCATTTTTTATGGCTATAATGTCCTCTTAGGTATCATGAAGATGAGTTTTGTGTTTCTGTTCTTTCTATATGCAGATTATTCCTCCTATTTTTTGAACTTAATGCTACATAGGTGATTTGACATTTTCTAAAATTTGTACTTTAGTTTTCTGTTCATTTTTATATGCTAAGCCTTTTTGCTGTTGGTGTATAAGGATGTATTCTTTTCATAATAAATAGTTGGTTTTAAAAATGTCACTGAAAACCAAAAATGCCAGTCAAATTTGTGAGTTAGTAACTTGACTGAATGACCCAAAATTAGTGCTCTGTACTATTTTTAGTGTGATTTGTTTGTTGACATAGCTAATGTTGCATAGCAAGGAATTAGTAAGAATAAGAAAATGAAACATTTCTCTTTTATAGTTTAGTTACTGACCCTCACTCAGTCTTGGGTTTTTTGTGGTTATTTTGAGGGGAATGGGAGGTCTGATCAGGAAAATATTAGAAAATCACCAGTGATGATGGTGATGTCTCTTTAATTCAATTAAGTGGATTGAGGTTCTGGGAAAATTGGGAAGGATTCATATCAGATACAAGAGAATACTTGCAGAATTATTTTTATTTGTTTATTTAAATTTTTAAAAATAATTTCAGATTCACAAGAAGTTGCAAAACAAACAAACAAAAAATGTGTAGGCAAGTCCTTTGTACCCTTCAACCAGTTTACCCCAATGGTAGTGTCTTGCCTAACCTCAGTATGATACTTTAACTCTCATTTTGAGTAGGGAATAAAATCACTTTTAAGAAAAAATAAATGTTCTTATGAAGGGGAATGAAACATTCAGTACATTACATTGAAGGGCAAAAGATTCTATTTTTCTACCTGAATATGTGGAATGTGGATTTTTAAAAATCATGTGAAAAAGAGTATTTATCTAGAACAAGACTTAGAGCAAGATGAAAGATTGAGATGGTGATTTTGAGAAATATTTTAACTACAGCAGGAGAAAACAAAGTATTTCTTTCCTTCAAACACAATATTTAAGTGTTTAAAAGGAAAAAATTTAATATAAAAAACTAATACCAGGCAAGCAAGAGTCGTTACGATTAATCTAGGGTCAACATTTAGTCAGTGTTTTGGCATGCCAGGTTCTGGGTTCTTTATGTGCTTTGCCTCATTTAATCCTCAGAATAATCCTAATAAGGAAGTATTTAAATGTGTGCTTTTACAGAAAACAAGATGTAAATTTTGTCATCTGCTCATGTTCACAGCTGCTACTCATCAGTCTGGTACCTCACCCAGACTTGTCTCAATCCAAAGTCACTCTTAACCAGTGACCATTGCACACCTGATCTTTAGAGATGAGCCATATATCGCCCAAGGAGACAATTGAGTTTTCATAAGTGATGTCATTTTGGAAAACGAAGTGAAAGTTTTTTCACTTAACAAAATGTATTCAATGTTGCAAGATTTTTGAAGACAAAATCAAAATGCATACAGCAGTTCCATTTTGTGAAATAAGGAAAAACATACCACTTACAATAACATTAGAGAATTTTATATACTTAACAATTAAACAATAGGCATTCCTTGATGCCCAGCCCAGTGGCTGGGAGTTGGCACTTTCACTGTTGATGCCCGAGTTCAGTCCCTTCTCAGGGAACTAAGATCCTATATGCCACAACTGAGAGTTTGCGTGCTGCAACTGAAGATCCTGCACGCCACAACCAAGATGGAAGATCCCCTGTGACCCAGCTAAAACCCAGCACAGCCAAATAAATAAATATATATTTTTTAAAAATAGAAATTTTCACTCAGTAAGAAGGAGCTCTGCTATAGGCTTTGTCAGGATATCTTGTCTAGCATACATTCTCATTTTTAGAAAACAGCTTTGTTGAGGCACGATTGATATACCCCCAAAACTGCACATGTTTATTATGTACAATTTGATGAGTCTGGGCATATGCAAACACCCGTGATACTGTCACCATCATTAAGGTAATAAACATAGTCATCACCTCCTAAAATTTCCTTGTGTCCTTGTTTTTTTAGTGTGTGGTAAAAATAAGAACACTTAATGTGAAATCTGTTCTCTTAACACGTTGTTGTTCAATGGGTAGAAAGTGAACTCCTTTTGACAGCACCCAGAATGAAAGGATTAGTTAAGGTGTCTGGGACACAGATTAGAAAGGGCTTTGCGGTTGCAGTCACCCTCTGGACTGCACCTTTATGGCCTAGGAGAAGTGAGTTTATTTTAATGTGGCAGCAGAGTCTGTTGGATTTTCAGACCCATTGCTGTCATCGTCTTCTTTCCTTTGCTGGGTCTTGCAGGTAGAGGCAGTAAGGATCCCTTCATGAATTTACCTTCATTAACATATACCAGCTCTAACCCATTGGTCTGCAAACATTTTTGTTCAAATACTCTTTAAAAGAACTAAGGGAGGTTCAAAAAGGAGGGTACATTACATATATGTATGGTTGATATATAGCAGAAACAGCATTAACACAGCATTAATATCGTAAAGCAATTATCCTCCAATTAAAAATAAATAATTTTAAAAATTATAGTTTTTAAAATCCAGCATTATTTCCTTCATCTTTTAAAAGTTACCTAATATTTTTGGCATAAAGTTAAATTGTTGCCAAGTATGTACTTTTAGTGCATGCTGCATTGTGCATGTTTGAATATATGGTCACAAAATCTCAGACGTGCAGATTTAACTTTTTGTATGCTACATGTCCTCAGAGCAAAGCCAAAGCTCTTTGTCAAATTGATTCATTAAGTTGAGTTGTCTTTCTGTCAGAAAAATAAACTGACTGCCTTCTATTCAGTTAAGTGTTAACATGTAACATTTATATGGTTATATGTTAACCTTATATGGTTGTATATAACCTTATATGGTTATAAGGTTAGCGTATAACCTCAGTTCTGAATTCTAATTAGTCAACATATAAATAAGGTATTGAAATTGCCAAGGATTGTCCCCCAGATAAAATAAGGCACAGCCTCTTTCTATTTCTTATAAAGATCTTTTTGCCTTTTCTCAAAGGACACTCTTTCAGAAGCTATATACCTTACAAATGTTTCTTTCCTGGGTGACCAGCTGGTTTTTGCACTCTGAGGCAATGCACCATTATAATATTTGGGATAATAGGAAGTGGAAAAGGGAAAATTATGAAAGTGGAGTTTGGAAAATAGTTGTTTAGACCATCAGATTAGTCTTGAGTAAATGTTTTCGAAAAACATGTATGTAGAGGTTGAGGATTTGGAAATTCATGGGGCGGAGGGAGTGTTAATATGGGAGCTTCACAGGAACAGAGTTGCAGAGGTGCTCATTCAACAAATATAGTTTGAAATCTACTCTGGGACAGAAAATACAGAGTTTAAGAAGATGGACAACTTATAGCCTGAAGTTACTCCCAATTAAGAGATATTCTGTGGTCAAAGTGTCCATAAGGGGCTTAAGGGGATCTCTGAACCCCTTTTGAAGTTTATTTTAAAAAATTACGTGTATGTATTATATATTATTTATCAGATTTTTCAAGGTTTCCATTACTCTTAATAGGTTTAAAATTCACTGGCCTAAACTGAGTCATTCTATATAAAAGACTCTATATAAAAGATATAAAAGGAGAGATTATAGTCCTCAAAGCTTGTTTCTCAGTTTCTGAATAGAATTGAAAACTCAGCCATTTTTGCCATAACAGAAGGTCAATACATATTTGGGCCAGTGATGGTTAAACAAATAAAAACTGGAACTTAATTGATTGCTTTATTATGATATTAAGAATTCACTTTTGAACTTTGAGACTCCAACTTGGGAAGTTACTATTTGCAGCCACAGAAAAGAGCAGCAATGTTCTGTGTGTGTGTTTCCATGTAGGCATATTAGAGACAGTAGTATCAGGGTGAACAGCTTGGGGTCAATAATTGTTTATCTTTGCTCTTGAGATCTCAGCAAGTATATGTGGGCTTCCCTGGTGGCTTAATGGTAGAAAATCTGCCTACCAGCTGCAGAAGATGCAGGTTTAATCCCTGGGTCATGAAGATCCCCTGGAGAAGGGAATGGCAACCCACTCCAATATTCTTGCCTGGAGAATCCCATGGACAGAGGAGCCTGGAGGGCTACAGTCCATGGGATCCAATGGTTATCACCTCTAATTTTACGAAAAGCAGTTGGGAGTATGGAGATATTATCTGGGAGAACAATTATTTGTTTTATTGATGTACTTTTTAAAAAATGATTTGAGCTTTGAGGAAAATGACTTGGGTCCAAAAAAGGTTATAGCAACTTCTGTTTAATATTTGATATGACTCATGCCCCAGACTGTGTTCCTAAAACGTCCTCGTCACTTCTGCCAGCTGACTTCTTTTTCCTTTTCTCTCCAAACTTAGAGCAACTTATCAGTGTTTGCACCAAGTTTTGGCAGTCACTGATAGCCATTCTGTCTTAACATCTGCCATGATGTAAGGGAATTTAAAAGACAGATGCTAAAACTGGAACTAGAGAGAACAAACAGAAGACAGAGAAGAAATACCTCTGAAAGGGTGGAGATCTGTATGGAGTTTCAAACAGATATAAGCTCTTAAGAAAACATTGAAATTAGCAATATTGAGAGTCCTCAGAGATAAAAAATAAATAACAATTGTAGATAGACATGCCTGAGAACTTATTGAAATTTTCAGATGCATATATTACTAAGTATGAAATTCTTACAGAAAAAAATATGAATCAAAAGTCAGTAGTAAAACATGAAAATTATATAGATAGCTTAAAAAAAACCAAATAGGAATTTTAGAAATGAAAATATAATTGTTGAGGTGAACAGACATCATATTAGACATACTGAAGAGAGTATCAGTGAACTGGGAGATAGAGCAGATAATTTGCTAGATACAAGATATGCTAGAAAGTATTCTAGATTTGCTAGAAAATATGAAGATAAGACAAAGAAACTTGGATGATGGAACAGAAGTTGCTCAGTCGTGTCCAACTCTTTGGGACCCCATGGACTGCAGCCTGCCAGGCTCCTCCATCCCTGGGATTTTCCAGGCAAGCATACTGTAGTGAGTTGCCATTTCCTTTTCCAGGGTATCTTCCTGACCCAGGTATTGAACCCAGGTCTCCTGCATCGTAGGCAGACTTTTTACCATCTAAGCCACCAAGGAGGATGGAATGAGAAGGACTAAAATCCAGTCTTTTATTTAAATGGAATTGCGGAATTATAAAATAAAGGTGCAATGCAAGAGACCGGAATTCAGTCCCTGGGTCAGGAACATCCCCTGGAGAAGGGAATGACTATCCATTCCAGTATTCTTGTCTGGAGAATTCCACGGACAGAAGAATCTGGCCGTCTACAGTCATGGGGTCTCAAAGAGTTGGACATGACTGAGCAATTAACACTTTCACCACTTTCAAAGGCTGAGACATCTTCAGAATTGAAGAATAATATACTCCATAAATACAGAAAGCAAGGTATCAAACATGAGTGAAATTAAAATTAAAAATGCAATTTAATAAAATTGAACTAAAGATAATAAGAAGCTTTTAAAAGCAGCTAGAGGAAAAAGGACATTATCTGCAAAAGAATGATCATTAGACTGAAAACAGACTTCTTCCAACAGTCAATGGGAGTCAGAAAACAGCGGAACAAGATCTTCCAAGTGCTAGGAGAAGGAAGGTATCAACGTAGGAGTGTGTACAGGTTATCTTTCAAATAATATAAAACATTTTCTAGAAAAACAGTAAAGTTATTTATCATCAGCAGACCTTCACTGAAAGAAATTCTTAAGATTGTATCTCAGAAAAAAAAAAAAAAAAAGATTGTATCTCAGGCAAAAGGCATGTTACTTCAGAAGGAAAATTTGATATGCAAAGAAGTTGGTAAACATATAAACAGATCTAAACAAACCTCACCAGCATGAAGTAATAATTATATGTTATCTTTACATATGATATGTAGAAGCCACAGATATGGAGAGCTTACTTTAAGGGGTGTGAGCATCCATGGACTGGATCCTGGAACCAAGTCCTCACATATACCAAGGGATGACTATACTGGAAAATAGCATCACTTAAATTGAGAAGGAGAGACTGAAGTTTTTTAAAGCTCTTGTTTCAGTTTTTGTTGCTCAATAGCAAGTCATTCTCCATGGCTTAAACAACAGTTGTTTTATTGTCTTTCACAGTTTCTGTGGGTCAGGAATTCAGGAAGGACCAGGCTCGGGAGATCTGATGCACCAGATCAACTTCAGCCGGTGGCTGGAGTTGAAATGGTGAAGGATTGGAGCAACTGGGGTAGGCTGGGCATCTCTCTTTTTCCTTATAGTCTCAGGCATCTCTTTGTGGTCTCTTCTTGTGAGCTAGTTTGGGCTCCCTCACAGCATGCTAGCTCAGGACAGTTGGACTGTTTGTATGGTAATTGGGTTCTACCAAAGCTAGTATCCATAGAGAACATGGCAGAAGTCATGGTGATTTTATAACCTCACATCGGAATGACATATAGGTCAGTTCTATCACACTTATGTAGGTTGAGGCAACCACAAAGACCCACCCAGGGTTGAGGGGGAGGAGTCCTGGCACAGATCCTCCTGATATTAGGAGAAGTGTCAAAGTCACATTGTGAAAAGAATATGTATGGGACTTCCTTCCTTCCTGTCTGCCAAGCAGGACATGCTCAGGTCTGGTAGGATCCCACATTCTGCATGGAACGACTAAGGCCTTGTGCTGCAGCTACTGAGCCTGTGCTCTGGAGCCCATGCTCCTCAGCAAGAGAAGCCACTGCGATGAGAAACCCACGCACCACAGCTAGAGAAAGCCCATGTGTGGCAATGAAGACCCAGTGCAGCCTCCCCCGCCCCACACCAAAAAAAAAAAAAAAAAAAGAATATGTATGCTGCTATGCTTAGCCACTCAGTCATGTCCGACTCTTTGTGACCCCATGGACTGTAGCCTTCCAAGCTCCTCTGTCCATGGGAATTCGCCAGGCAAGAATACTGGAGTGGGTTGCCATGGCCTCCTCTTGGGGATCTTCCCAACCCAGGGATCGAACCCAGGTATCCTGCATTGCAGGCAGATTCTTCACCAGCTGAGCCACAAGGGAATCCCTTGTGTATGCTAGGTCATCTTTGGACAATGTAATCTGCTACTGTCTGCCTTACGTCACAACAATTCATATCCCTCGACCATTCAGAATAAATTTAGCTCCTCCATGAAGACTACCAAGACTTACTTCATCACAGAATCAATTTCAAATCCCAGGATCTCCAAAGAGTTGAAAGAAGGAGCAGCAGCAATAACAGAAACCCGAAAAAGAATAACTTGAAAACAAAAGTACAACAAAGGGGATCCAAAAAGCTAAAATTGATTCTCTGAAAAGCTGACAAAAATTACTTAAAAGAGACATTTTATCATTTTTCTACAAATCTGTCCTAAAAACAAAGAGAAAAATCTCTAGTGTGTGCAAGCACACATATCATGTTGTAAGTAATTTGAAAACAGTTGCACTCTTTAGATGTCTAAAAATATAGCAATGGTTTTGTAACTTGTGTCCATGTTGATGAAATATTATGCAGTGATGTTATGGAATAATGTTCATGAATAATTTTAGCAAATGGTAAAATGCTTATTTAAGTGAAAAATAAATATATAAATGCATGTGCTTCAATTATATAAAATTACATGCCTAAGGAGATAAATCAACATTTTCCAATTTTGCTGCAAAGTTTTATAATTTTTTAATGAAAAAAAAATCATTAAAAAGCAAGCCTAGTTATTTTACATTATGTCCTAATATTAACTCATTTTGATGATATAGTAGCTCCTCCAACAATAGAGGAGCTAACAATAGAATGAAGCCCTGATTGTGTGTGTGTGTTCCTGCTTTTCCAGATCTAAGTGGGATTGGCTTGGTCCCCAAATTTTATATACCAAATTCAGAAAGTTAGAACGTTCTATGCATCTTTTGGGGAACATTGTACCAGGAGCAGTAGAAGTGAGCCTGGCAATAAGAACCCAGCTCCTGACATGGAGTAGTTATCACATCAATGTCCATTTGTTTCTTCCCTTGCTCTTTCCCTCTTGTTATTGTTCAGTCGCTAAGTTGTGTCCAACTTTTCATAACCCCATGGACTGCAGCTTTCTTTCCATCTATGAAGTTCTGATCCTCAGAATTAAGTAGCTAGTCAGATCAAATGTAACTATAAAAGAATAATTAGTACTTAGTTAGTAAATAAATATTGAAGTAGCCTAAATTCTCATGATCCTTTCATGCAGGTTCATTGAGAGTAGGTTACACTCCAGTGAGAAACCTGAAGGGGTTGACCCAGCAGGGTTACTACGTTTATATTGACTTGCAACACACTGAATTATAAGATCATGCCTCTGTAAGTTTTTATTACTAAATTGCTTTAATTTGTTTAGTAGAACTTTTAAAAAATAAGAGGTCTACTCTTTGATTGAACCTATAAATTGTGATATGCATTTTAACTTAAACGATATCTGGGTATGCTCTCATATCTGGATCTCTGTAGACTCACACCCGCACACACAACCACAGCCCATGAAGACAGGCATCTTAAGGATCAGAGTCATGATGTAAATTATTGACAGGGGAAGAATGTACGCTGGTGAGAGAGAGAACATATTTGATAAATATGATCCTTGGTGGCTCAGAGGGTAAAGAATCCGCCTGCAATGCAGGAGACACAGTCCCTGGAGTGTCATCCTCTGAAGATCCTCTGAAGAAGGGAATGGCGGCCCACTCCAGGATTCTTGCCTGAAGAATTCCATGGACAGAGGAGCCTGGTGGGGCTATAGTCCATGGGGTCGCAGAGAGTCGTACACATCTGAGCTACTAACGTGCATGTGTGCACATGCACACACACACTGCAAGTACTAATGAAGGGAAGGGCAAAAAGAAGGGATACACAAGATAAAATAATTGATCAGAGGAGTCCAATTTCATATTATACCATTAGTGAAACTGAGCTGCCTTTTACAGTCTCCGGTGACCAGTTAGAAGCTGAGGCAGAGTTGACACTGCCTAAGTTTTTGTGCATTGTGGGTCCTGCACATGTTAAGTTTGGTTGACATTTAAAATATAACCAAAATGTTGGAATGTCTGTTGTGTATAAAGGAAGACATGGGAACAACAATGAGTTGCCAATTTGATTTATAAACAAGTTATTTCAGAGAAATGCTAAAAGCAACTCTGTATTTTCTTGTAAGGTAGCAAAATAAAGCAAAGGAAGAAAATACCCACAAGTAGATGAAGCTGTATTATCAATAGTTACCAAGATGGGTGCAAAATGATTGTCTCCGTATCAAATGTCAAACAGTGCAAAGTGAAAGTAGGAAAAGTTGCTAGTTCCTTTTTGTGTTGCCTGTGTGTGTTCAGTTATTTCCAACTCTTTGCGACCCTATGGACTGTAGCCCGCCAGGCTCCCCCATTTCTTAGAATGGATGAAAGAAGTGTCTAAGTGAGGAAGAGGCTAGTGGCAACTTCTCTGGTGGTCCACTGGTTAGACTCCACGCTGCCAATGCAGCGGGTACAGATTTGATCCCTGATCAGGGAACTAAGATCCCACCTGCTGCATGCCTAAAAGATTTAAAAAAAAAAAAAGAGGCTAGTGCAGGACTATCTGTAGCACTGTTGTAAAATCATTGAGTTGTAGTTTCGTTGCAGTATTCTTTTTTTCATGTATTATTGTTAAATAATATAATAACATCTCAGATCTGATGAAATACTATCTCTTTTATATAAATAATACATGCTAATTAGTGAGAAATAAAAATGATTAGGTAGAAGGAAAGAATAAATGGAGGAAGAGTGACCCATAGAAACACTAACCATTGCATAACCATTAGGTATATAGGACTGACCCATGGAAAGGCTAGTAAGACAAGTATTATCATTATCCTGATTTTTCAATGACAGGCAAGTGAAGAGATTTGCTTCAATCAAATATTGTGTCGAATTGGCTTGAACCTAGGACTTTGGACTCTTTTCTTTTCTTGGAGAGTAGTTGGAGAACTATCACCTAGGGGGTTATAGTTGCTATCACAGCTTATATTTAATTGTTATCTCTAGGAGAGGAGGGAAGAGAAAACTCCAAGTGGCCAGGAAGGAGTTTATCATTTTAAAGGGAAAGTGAGAATTTTTTATTAGGAAACAATTGGGTGAAACTCCTGAGGAGATTAAAAAAAAGTGATTTATGCATTTGTAATACTACATACTGCAGCCAAGAAATTAAAAGATGCTTTCTTCTTGGAAGAAAGCTATGACAAACCTAGAGTGAGTGAGTGAAGTCGCTCAGTCGTGTCCAACTCTTTGTGACCCCGTGGACTGTAGCCTACCAGGCTCATCCGTCCATGGGATTTTTCAGGCAAGGGTACTGGAGTGGGTTGCCATTTCCTTCTCCAGGGGATCTTCCCAACCCAGGTATCGAACCTAGACAGCATATTAAAAATCAGAGACATCATTTTGCCAACAGAGGTCCATCTAGTCAAAGCTATGGTTTTTCCAGTAGTTATGTATAGATGTGGGAGTTGGACCATAAAGAAAGCTGAGTGCCAAAGAATTGCTGTTGGAGAAGACTCTTGAGAGTCCCTTGGACTCCAAAGATATCAAACCAGTCAGTCTTAAAGGAAATCAACTGTGAATATTCATTGGAATGACTAATGCTGAAGCTGAAGCTCCGGTACTTTGACCATGATACTTTGATGGGAAGAGCTGATTTGTTGGACAAGACCCTTGATGCTGGGAAAGATTGAGGGCAGGGGGAGAAGGAAGCAACAGAGGATGAGATGATTGGATGGCATCATCGACTCAATGGGCATGAATTTGGGCAAACCCTGAGAGATACGAAGGACAGGGAAGCCTGGCATGCTGCAGTCCATGGGGTTGCAGAGTCGGACATGGGTGAGTAGCTGAACAACAGCAAAAATACTGTAGTAGCAAGGTTCTGACAGCAGCAGGAGATACAGAAGAAAGAAAGAACACAATCTTGATAAATGTTAAGGAAAAAAAGAAAAACAGAAGAAACCACAGAATTACTACTGGGGCATGAAGAATCAGCAAGAAAAAGACCCTGGCCACTGCAAGCTAATACAGGAAACTTTCTTATTAAGGCTGAATTTACCATCTCTCCTATTTCCAGTTGTTTTGTTGGGGGCTGTTTCAAAGAGAAGCACCCCATCACTAAATACTTGCGTTTTCCTCTTTGTAGCTTTAAACTCACTCCTAAGCATTTCCCAGGCTTCGCCTGTGGCTCGGCAGTAAAAGAATTGGCCTGCGAATGCAGGAGACTTGGGTTCCATCCCTGGGTCGGGAAGATCCCCTGGAGAAGGAAATGGCCGACCCACACCAGTGTTCCTTGCCTGGGAAATCCCATGGACAGAGGAGCCTGGTGGGCTACAGTCCATGGAGTTGCAAAAGAGTTGGATGTGACTTAGCAACTAGACAACAGCAGCTAGTATTTCCCACCTGCACAAAAGGAAATTGATTACTCGTTTTCAGGATAAATTGTGGTTAGCCCTCACTGGGTTCTCTTCTTCTATTATGATTCACCTTTTTACAATCAATTCTCACAGCCAAATTATCTTGTGATATTTTAACTGAGATCTTCTTTAGATGCTTCCAATTGCTTTCCTTCAGATGAGGCCGTGTCATCACCTTCTGGTTCAGCGTGCACTGTTGTAGGAATACTCTTCCACGGGGTACCTCCTCTTCTGGGCCAGTCCTGCCATTTCTCCACTGGAGCTGACTTCCACTCTTCTTTGTGACCACCCAGGCTTGTGAGCTGCCGTCTCTGCTTGGTGTCCTTTTTTCTCATATTGGAGTAGTTTCTCTTCTTCCTTACTGCTCTCACCTTCCATTAGAGGTATTTCTCAGTCCAAAGAAACCAGCTTTCCTCTATGCCACTAAGAACTGATAGGCAGTTCCACAGCATTTTTCAAGTCCATTTACTCTTCCACTTCTAAATGATTATATACTGTCTTCTCTCTCAGACTTCCAGCATCTCCTGCTCATCCCCCTTCTTCAGGGTGATAACCTTGCTTTCCACTTTCCAGAGAAAATAAAAGAGATGAGAAGGAAACCTCCCTGCTCCCCCTCCACAATCCCAGTCCCTCTTGCCTGGAGTTAATTCACTTCTTATTCCTTCTTCTTTTTTTTTTTAAAGTACCTGTTTATAGTACAGCTTCCCAAATCTTAACCATTTGTTTAAGTCAGCAGTCCCCAACCTTTTTGGTACCAGGGACCAGTTTCATGGAAGACAGTTTTTCATGGACCAGGGATGGCTAGTAGCTTCAGGATAACTCAAGCTCATTTCATTTATTATGCTGCCATTGGGCTGACAGGAGACAGGAGGCGGAGCTCAGGCAGTAAGTAGTGCAAACGGTGGGGAGCGGCTGTAAATACTGATGAAGCTTCGCTCACTCGCCCACCTCTTACCTCCTGCTGTGTGGCCCAATTCCTAACAGGCCTCAGGTCGGGGACCCCTGGTTTAAATGACATTTAGTTGTATCCGCAATTTCCGCTTTTTTAAAGAATGAGTCCTGTAATCTTTTCACGAGTTCTAATATGTGTGTGCTGCGTGCTCCATGTCCAGCTCTTTTGCGACCCCATGGACTGTAGCCCCCCACGCCCCTCAGTCATGGGATTTTCCAGGCAAAAACGCTGGAGTGGGTTACCATGCCCTTCTCCAGGGGATCTTCCCAACCTAGGGATGGAACCCACATCTCTGTGTCTCCTACATTGGCAGGTGGATTCTTTACGACTGCACCATTTGGGAAGCATCATTCTAATCTACTAGATGCAAGTTGCTAGTCTAGAATCTTCCCATGTGTGTCTGTATGTGTGTGTGTCTGTGTGTGTAATCTTCATTTACTATCATCCTAAAGATTCCCTTCACTTTTTATGTATATTGATCGCTGAGTACATGTAATCTCTATCATCTTGCTTGGATTCTCTCTTCAGTTTGCTGGTGCACAGTCTCCAATAATTTACCAAGAATAGGTACAAGGGGATTAAAGGTTTTGAGACCCTGTGTGTCTGAAATTATATTTATTCTACTCTCACACTTGATTGACATTATTGTTAGAATTTTACTTCTTGTTTGGAAATCCTTTTAGCATTTAGAAGGCATTTGTCCAGTATTTTCTAGATTCCAGAGTTGCTTTTGAGCAAAGTGATGTCCTTCTGATTCCTTACTTTTGTATATGACCGGGAGTTCTGTTTCCCCTTGCATCCCAAGCTGGTCTTATCTTTACCTCCTCCTCTTCCTGCACCCCCAGTATTTTGAAATTTCACAATGATGTGCCTTGTTATTATTGGCCTACTTTCATTTATCATGTTAGAACTCTGTGGACCTTTTTAATCTGAAAGCTCATGTCCTCCCACTTTAGGAAATTTTCTTGGGTTATTTCTTTAATTCCATGTTGTTACTTGTTAGTTCTCTTCTTACTTTTGCTAGTAGTACCATGTGACACATTTGATCCTTCCTCTTAATGCGTCTTCACTTAGCTTCCTGAAGCTTCCTTCACTTAGCTAGCTTCACTTAGCTTCACACTCTTTTGATTTCAAAAGAGTGTTTCAAAAGCCACTGCTTTTTAGTAGCTTTTCCTGGCTTTTCATCTTCTAAATCTATAAACATTGGAGTGGCCCAGGAATCTATCCTCTAACATTTCTTTTTCACTGTTTGTTCATTCTCTACAGGATTTCTCCCAGTTTCATGGCTTTAAATACTATATGTACTCTGATGACTCCCAAATTTGTACTGCAGCCAGGACCTATTCTTTAACCTCCAGGCTCATATACCCAACTCCCAGCTTGGCTAATCTATTTGTATATTGAATATGAATTTCAAACTTTAAATTATCTGTTCCAGAACTCTTTTTTTTCCCCCTTTAAGGCCCATGGGTTCTGTCATCTTCTTCGTCAGCAAAAGTGAAGAAAAATCTTAAGTTGTTCAGTTCAGAAGATTGCAATCATTCAGTTCAAGTGGAATAAACCTTCGAGTCCGTCTTGGCTTATCTCTTTCTTGCATACCTTGCATTTGATTAAATCCACTGCCAGTGCTAATGAACCTTCTTTTAAGCACTGTAAACATTTTTCACCTTATCCACAGCCACTACCTGGTCCAGGCCTCCAGGGTCTCTTCTGGTTTATGCAGTAGTCTTCCAACAAATTTTTATGCTTCCACTCTTACCACGCGTGCCATTCAGTAGGCTATTGTTTCTTAGCTCCAGACACAATTTCCTATACAGTGTTTTGTGATGTTGAAACCAGGACTCTACAAATCATATTTTTCCTTTGCCAGCTGGTTCCCTATGAGGCTTTCCAGTAGGGGGCAATAAACAGAGACTGGAGGAAGAGGGCCGTGCTTCTTCCTGTTGGCATCCTGTGGATTTCCTGTCTGCATCCTTGAGTTTCCTGTCTCCTTATGATTCTTATAGCGTCACCCTAGCAACCGTCCCTTTCCATAGCAGTAGCTGAATCCAGTTGGCAGTTTTTCCAACACTTTTAAACCAGTCACCACACAGGTAAGAAATTCTTATTCTTGTCTTCTTGTAAAACCACAGCAACCCAATCTAAGCAAGAAAGCCTGTTGTATTAGGGTAAAATGGAAGAGTTAGTCTTGGCCATCCCAAATTCTTTTGTTTCCTTATTCTCTTTTCAGGTACTTTCTTCCCACATGGGCTGGTTTTTCACTTTAAATTTTTGCCTCAGCCTTAAAACTATTATTTTCTGTGAGGTTCTTCAGCTCAAGGGTGGAAAAATGGCTGGTATTTGTTAATTTGATCAGTTGCTTGCCTCTTACCTGTCTGGGAGTGCAGGTGTTAGTGACAGGGGTAATGATGGTAGCACAGATGGTATTTCATATCAGGATCTCCAGCAGGACATGGGTCTTTGGAAAAACATATGCAGGATTATAATATAATTGTATATTTAAATATTTACATTTGGAAATTTTAAGAAACATTTTTGTTGTTTTCACAATTCAAATTAAATGAAATCATGTTCAGCAACATTTTCTTTTGGTTGTTTGGGATTTACAGATTTGTGATTCTTAGTGGAGGTCATAGCTGCCTTGGGAAGTACAGTGTAAGGACAGTGATCCAAGAGATCTTAATGTTTATTTGTTTTTGGCTACATTTGGGTCCTTTTTTCTGTGCGAGGGCTTTCTCTAGTTTTGGCGCACGGGCTTCCCATCGTGGTGTCTTTGCTTGTCATGGAGCAAAGACTCTAGGGCTCTGACGCATGTGGAATTTTTCTGGAGCAGGGATGGAACCAGTGTGACCTGCATTGGGAGGTGAATTCTTTACCACTGAGCCACCAGGGAAATCCATACTGTTTATTAAAGAGAAATTTGGTTTGAGAAACTCTGCTTTATATTGTCTATTTTCTCTTATTTCAGCATCCTATCTCCCATTCAAGTGATGGGGAGTTCCTTCTTTACAAGAGCCCTGTCCCAGAGGCAGGACCCTTTGATTCAGATCTTTTCAACACCCAGTCCCTACTCTTTTTTCCCTAAGACAGTAACAAGTCGTTTGATGAACAGATCTTTATTGACATATTAATGACTAATAATGGGTTAGTGTTTTACTTCTCTCACTGTCTTTATGGAACCACCTGGAGGTATCTAAGTGCTTTAGCAAATGAGAAAAATTCTCTAACTCTGAAAATGGCAGACACCTCCACTATCTTAGGCGTGGGAGCTGGGGAGGTATTTTCTGTGAAGGATTGGAAAGGAGTCAACTTTAGGGCTGTTTATGTCGCAACAGGTATACAGCTGGTTATTCCTAGAGCTGACCCTGCTGCCACAAAATTAATGATGGTTTTTGGAGAACAAATGGGAAACAGACTCTGCTTTTTTCCCTCTATCACAGAGCCTGTGGTCTGCTGCTGTCCTCTAAGACCAGAGGCTCCTGAAAGGTTATCTCCTTCTTAGGTTACATCTCAGCTCATCACTGCAACAAATTCTGTGAAACAAAAAGGCTGCCCTTTTCAAATCTTTGCTATATGTTAGCCTGTGCCAGATTATCACTAAAAAGTCCAGAAGGCACAGGCTTCCTAGCAAATTCTCATTAGATACTTGTTTTCTGATTAGAAACACTTGTGTTATTGTGCAGGAGCTTTCAGTTATTATTTGTTTGAACATTTTTCTCCTCCCTTGAGATGCCATTCTTTCTTTTTAAATTGAAGTATAATTGATTTGGGCTTCAGAGGTGGCTCGGTGGTAAAGAATCCACCTGTCAATGCAGGAGACGTGGGTTCGATCCCTGGGTCAGGAAGATTTCCTGGAGAAGAAAACGGCAATCCATTCCAGTATTCTTGCCTGGGAAATCCTATGGACAGAGGAGCCTGGTGGGCTACTGTCCATGGCATCACAAGAATCGGACACACCTGAAAGACTATACATACCATCACCACTACCACCGGGGTGTAAGAATGGCCATGGTGGCCAATTTTAAGCTACAAGTGTGATGTCTGGTTGGAATTGAGAAGTGCAAATGACTCATGTGCCTTTAGGAGCTAACTTCAGCTGGACCTGTTATTCACAATTTGAGGAAAAAAAATAGTTTAAACATTCTCTCTGAGATCACATACCAAAATCCTTGGTATGGATTGTATACTCCTTATGTTAGTGTCTTTGCGCTGCCATAACAAACTGGGTGGCTGAAACCAACAATTGCATTGTCTCGCAGCTCTAGAGGCTGGCGGTCTGAAATCCAGGTATCGACTTATCATTCCAGCCTCTGCCTTTGCCATCACATGGCACTCTCCCGGTGTGCTTCTGCGTGGTTGTGTCTTCTCGTTTTACAAGAACATCAGTCATAGGATTAGGGCCCATCCTAATTTGTTGTGACCTAATTTTGACATAACTAGTTACATCACGAAGGCCCTATTTCTGAATAAGGTTGCATTCTGAGTTTCTGGGTGGACAAAGATTTTGGGAAGGACCCTATTCAACCCAGTGTAAGGATTAATACTTGAAACGTAAGAAAACAGGGACTTGCCTGGTGGTCCATTGGTTAAGAATCCACCTTTCAATGAGAGATGCATGTTTGACCCCTGGTCAGGGAACTGGGCTCCCACGTGCCTCAGGGCAACTAAGCCCACATGCCACAACTGGAGAGAAGCTGCACTCTGCCACCAGAGAAAGGAAAGATCCCTCATGCCGCCGTGGAGGTCCTGCATGCTGCAGCTAAGACCGGATGCAGCCAAATAAATAAATAAATAAATGAAATCTTAAAATAAGAATCAGTTTTTTTTAGAAAAAGACACCAACCACACAAAAATAACTTTAATGTTACTGTTTATTTGTTCTGAGGATGGAACGCTTTCTTCTAGCAGAAATCACAGGAGGATGATTATTTGACTCCAGAACTTTTAAATTTCTTCTTTCCCAGAACATGAATAAAGTAGAAAATCCAACAATAATTTGGGGGAGAATTTACATCAGCTATGAAAAGAAAAAGGGTAAAACTCTTCCATATTTAAAGATAGTATGTAAATAGACACCAAAAATATTACAGCTCAGGAGATAATTGGATATAAAGGTGGAAGAGTCACAAAGGAGTGAGTGCAGAGGCTCATGAGATGAGTAAGTATTCACAGTATTGATAGTTAAATACAATTACATCAAAAGAGCAAGCTCTCTATTTTTAACCATCAGAATAGCAAAAATAAAGAGAAACAATAGTGATGCTCATTCTCACGGGAGAATAATGGGGGACTAAATTAGTGTAATCTTTTCTTGTAGAAAAACAAAAGAATTGACATGTATTAAGAACCTTAAAAATGTTCTTACCTTTTGAATTAGTAATAACATTCTGAAAGTCAATCCTACAATGATAATCTTGAAATCTGTATAGCAAAAAAAAAAAAAAAAGAAGGGAGGGAATCAAAGAATTAAGTCTTTTTTTGAATAATTAGAAACACTCTATTGTTGAAGATTTATTGTGGAGAATGTAATCCATTCTAGGTAGTCTAAGCATAAAGAGACTTTTAAAAATGGATTTTAAAACCATTAGGAGGCTGATGAAACACTGAGGGAACAGAACAACTCCAAAACTACACTGAAGAACAAGTGTGATCCGTAGGGTGCAGAGCAGGAAGCCTGCCACAGTGAGAAACCACACCAGCAGCTGCTAGCTCCAGACTCCAGCTTCTTTAGTCAGAATCTGACTTGCAAATAAAGACAGTTGTTTCCAGTTTTTGTTCTGTATTCCCGAGACTGAAGTTGTTCATTTGGTTGAATTTCCACAGGAAATGACCAAGCAAAGACACCCAATTGGAGTCAGTTGAGTTTCCGCAGCCTCAGTGAGGTCCTTCTGGTCTTTTTTTTCCCCCCACTTCTGTAGAATTTCCTGCAGCCAATACTTCTTTCCCCTTGCTTGCCTCAACTATGATGTTCAGATCAGAAATGGCAATCGGAGAATATTTGTGTCTTAAAAGAAGCTAAGCAATTGAAAAAAGAACCTAGAGTCTTCAACTGAACAGTCACTATGAACATTGTTAGAGTCGGACCACAAAGAAAGCCGAGTGCCAAAGAATTGGTGCTTTTGAACTGTGGTGTTGGAAAACTCTTGAGAATCCCTTGGATTGCAAGGAGATCAAACCAGTCAATCCTAAAGGAAATCAGTCCTGGATATTTATTGGAAAGACTCACGCTGAAGCTGAAGCTCCAGTATTTTGGCCACCTCATTTGAAGAACTGACTCACTGGAAAAGACCCTGTTGCTGGGAAAGATTGAAGGCAGGAGGAGAAGGGGATGACAGAGGATGAGATGTTTGGATGGCATCACCTACTCAACGGACATGAGTTTGAACAAGCTCCGGGAGTTGGTGATAGACAGGGAAGCCTTGCGTACTGCAGTCTATGGGGTTGCAAAGAGTCGGACACAGCTAAGTGACTGAACTGACTGAATATTACTCACTTTTCTTCCACGTTGAGTTCTTATTTAATTAATATTCCTTTGGTATTTTGAATGAGTAATTTTTACCAACTATGACAAAGACATAAACTCTTTAGTGTCTTTTCTCTCTTCTTTAAGTGTTGGAGATTTTCTTTTTGGAAAATTAGGGGTTTTCTCATGTACATCAATTCCTGGAATAAAACTACTCAAGAAGAGCAAAAAGGTTTTTGTTGGGTTTTTTTTTTTTTTTCTTCCCTATGACTCCTTCTTGTGAGTCAGCTTCTCTTGCTGAACATTTCTCTGGACCATGCTTTTCCAACTCATCATATGACCTAACAGGAGACTTTTCTCAGAGATTCTGAGGAGCAGTTTACTGCTCCACCTAGTTGCAGGAAACCGTTACAGGATGATGCTAAATGGTATAGATACAGAGTGAAGTAAGCCAGAAAGATAAAGAACATTACAGCATACTAACACATATATATGGAATTTAGAAAGATGGTAACGACAACCCTATATGCAAAACAGAAAAAGAGACACAGAAGTACAGAACAGACTTTTGAACTCTGTGGGAGAAGGTGAGGGTGAGATGTTTCGAAAGAACAGCATGTACATTATCTATGGTGAAACAGATCACCAGCCCAGGTGGGATGCATGAGACAAGTGCTCGGGCCTGGTGCACTGGGAAGACCCAGAGGAATCGGGTGGAGAGGGAGGTGGGAGGGGGGATCGGGAGGGGGAATTTGTGTTAATCTATGGCTGATTCATATCAATGTATGACAAAACCCACTGAAAAAATAAATAAATAAATAAAGGAAAAAAATAAAATAAAATCACAGTTGTTATGCAAAAAATAAATAAATAAATAAAATGAACCCAAAAGCAGATATAATAAATCAATGCATTTTTCCCCAAAGTCATCCTTCATATTTGGTCTGTCATTGAGCACGATATTAAGAAGATTTCAGCATATGTGCTGTTATTTTTTTTTTTTTTAGCCTTTCTTTTCCAGTTTTGAACAATGGGAGAAGTTGATATTAACCATGTTTTCAAGAGATAGGAGAATGACTTTTGTGTATATGTAAAATATGAAATTTGTTTTCAAAATACTTTCTAGCTTAGGTAGGCGGTGACTCAGGACAGATAGAAATGGAAGAAATCACTATTTGTCCCACATCTACATGTAAGTGCTGAAGATGGTTAACTTTAAAAGCTGATGTAATCCACTAAAACTTGAATCACAACATTAAAATAGATGTTCTGTTTTCAACAAATGTAATATAATTAACTCTTAGCCTCTGTTCTTACCTAGCCATAGAATCAACTGTTTTGCAGTCTGCTGAGGTTTGTTTGGCACTGTTTGCAGTTCATGATTAGAAAGAATTAGAGATGAGAAGAATGGGTGTATAATTAGTCCTTGAAGTTGAAGAGAGCAAGGGGGACAGACCTTTTCACCTCCTCTCCTTTGTCATTTTCTTCCCTTTGCTATTTCTCTCTAGATTGTTGTTCATAGTGGCAGATGAAGAATGGAGTCAGTGGGAAGAAAGTGAAGTGATTTTTGTTCCTTTTCTCTATTTATTTCTCTAATTCTGTAGCACACAAGCTTTTGATCCCCTGATTTTATCTTCCCATTTGTTTTTGGCAGCATTTTTCATTCACCTCTACTTCTTGTTGTTCCTTTGTTTCCTATTCTTCTGTTCTCTTTCTTTTTTTTCCTTTTTTCTCCATCTGTCCTCATGCCTCCTTTTCTTTTTTCCAGGTGATGATATACATTGGAGAGTTAGGGTATTAAGAGAGTATATGAGCAGGGTGTGTGTCTGAAAGGACCGCATGTCTCTCCAAGGCAACTGGTAGCCCAAGAGGAGTCCATGTTGGGCTGGGAGGTGAATTAAAAGTGACTGAAGAGTGTGCCCAAAGGTAGGCTTGAGATAATATCTCCAGATCTCCATAGCCTCCCTGGATATTTTGAGAACAATGACATTTCCATATTTCCAGTAGAAAGATACAAAAACATTAGAAATACCAATGGAGAGGGAATTCTCTGGCAGTTTAGTGGTTAGGACTTTGCACTTCCACCTCAGGGGCATGGATTTGATCCCTGGCTGGGGAGCTAAGATCCCGTATGTGGTGCTGCCTGGCCGAAAAATAAAAAGTACTGATGGAGAAGAAGAGGCCCCAGACTGGGGAAAGGCAGGCAGCCACGGATTACAGAAGAGCAGAGGGGACCATGACTTGAGTAGAAGTCAGCTTGGTGTCCAAAAAAACCAGAGATACTAGCCACATCTCAGAGACTCTAGAGTTAAACCCTAAGAATCAGATAACAGCAACCACACCAAGTTAGAGATGACCAGAGAATCCATTATTCTATGAGACTCCAGAAGGGAGAAGAGCAGGAGAGACTTCCTGAAAGAGGAAAAATAGCTCTGATGGAGTTTTCATTGTATCTTTTTTATCTTATTTTATTAAAGATTTTTTTTATTTGGACCATTTTTAAATTCTTTATTGCATTTGTTACAATATTGCTTCTGTTTTATGTTTTTTGTTTTTGGCCAGGAGGCCTGTGGGAGTTTAGTTCCCCTACCAGGAACTGAACCCAAGCCCTGCATTGGAAGCATAGAGTCTTAACCACTGGACCTCCAAGAAAGCCCCAAGTTTTGCATTTTAAAAGGATAAAACATTTACCCCAAAGACTGTTTTACTTTAAAAGACACTGAATTACTTTAAATTGACAAATTAAAGGTTTTCTTCTGTCATTAGTAAGAATCTAACAAGATGAGGGCAACTGTAAAGGGTAAAAAGTGAGTGAGACTTTTCTGAGTAGTATGGACATTTCAGTCCTGCTTTTAGGGGTATGTGTGTGTGTGTGTGTTGAAAGATGGAAGTCAGTGTGTTAATAGAGGTCAACCCTGAATGGTGAAATTGTTATGTGGTTATTATTTTATTTTTCCTTCTCATCATTTAACATGTATTTATTGAACATTTACCATGTGTCAACCATGCTTCTTTATGCTTATCTATATTTCTTAATTTCTCTACAATTATACAATTACTATATTTTGCTTTTGTAAAGAGAAAAACATCATTTAATGCTACTTAAAAATGAATTTATCCAGTTTACTCATAGATGTGGTATTTCAATGATCTGTATCCCACCATGTGAGTTGTAAACAAGCCTTGAAGTTGGATTCTACTCTTCCCGAGTATATGTTTATGAGTTTAGTTA
The DNA here is from genome assembly GCF_910594005.1 of Cervus elaphus. Classification (NCBI taxonomy): domain Eukaryota; kingdom Metazoa; phylum Chordata; class Mammalia; order Artiodactyla; family Cervidae; genus Cervus; species Cervus elaphus. The sequence goes on along the minus strand of NC_057836.1, from coordinate 31,385,791 downwards.
ATTGTAAATTCCAAACTTCTCAGTAATCATTTTGTAGAGTTTATACAGTGCTTACTTCCTACACAGACCTTTTCATTCACAATTTTAGACCTACCATGTTGTGATTGTATACAAAGCAGCATTCTGTCTTGATTTTCAGAAGTAGAGCAAGCTTGCTGAGTAGCAAGAAACCCTAGTGATCAAATACAAGTACACAAGAATGGATTAGAAAAGTTCAGTGGAAGTTAAGTCTGATAGTTGATTCTGTTTTAGAGATAATGACCTCTCTGTGTAATGACCACACCAAATACAATGAGTGTTCTTTGCAGATCAGTCATGGATGCCCTGACATGTCTTGTGTCTGCCTGTAGAAGTAACCTTTGCAAGCTACAGGTGGCACAGCTAGTGGGATATTTCCATCTGCTCTCCTACGACTATTAAATACACTCTTTGGTGGCTTTTGGGATTTGTAAATGATTCATTGATAATGATTTCATTTTTAAAAATTCTCATGAAGAAATCTCCCCAAATTAGTCATATCTTTTGGTGGTAGTATCTAGCATTCCACCTGCCAAGTCATCCAAAGTCGAGTAGAACATGAAGTCTTTATTTCTTTGGATCAGTCAGTGGACTGCACAGTGATATCAAGTGCCCCTGCCCTCAACTATTTCTTGGCTCTTAAGTTCAACTGATTATCCTCCTCTACGCCCCTGCCCCCAGATAGCTAGAGGGAAAGGATCCCTTTCTTCAGACTCTTCCCAGATTTTCAGTTTGAGCTGAGTTTATACCACAAAAGAAAAATGCAAGTTATCTTCTAAGTTTTTGATTGAGAAGTAATCAAAGAAATAAAGACTCTACCCACTCCAATATTCTTGACTGGAAAATTCCATGGACAGAGGAGCCTGGAGGGCTACCATCCATGGGATCACAAAGAGTTGGACATGACTGAGCGACTAACACATTCACATTCAATGACATTAAGACATTATTTAATTTACATTTATGACAGTGATTTTATTGACAAATTTTTAAATTAAATGATCATATAATGAAATATATCATTAATTAAGTAAATGTGATACCTAGAATAAACATTAAAGATGTTCATGCAAGTGGTTCCATTAACTGTTTTAAATTACATTTTGGAGGGCACAGATACATTCTTTGTGATAAATAGAGATGCTACATTTTATGGTATTTTGGAGAAATCTCATTTTCTTATAAAACTTTCATGATATTTAGCTTTTCTCTTTTTGATTATAAAAGAGATTCTTGATATTCCTTTTTTGCTCTCAGTAAGTCTCTGACAAATTGCCTGACATTGACCATTTCCACTGACCCTTAGACTTATTCTTTTCTTGTTATTTCCAAGTGATCACTGACAGTTTGAATATCAGTCGTGTATTTATTTTTTTCCCACAAAATAATAAAAATTGGCAAATGTACAGTTAATACTCACTTCAGTATTCTACTAATGCCTATATAAACTTGTGCCAGCCATATCCTGCCTAGGAAGTAGCTTTTCTGTTCATTTATAACTTGCTTCTTTGGCAGTAATATTTGCTTTCTCTAGAGTTCTTCAAGAGTCAGTTTCTCATCACTTGTTCTTGCAGAGAGGAGAGGTAGAAAGATGATGACAGTGATGATGATGATAATGCTGGTGATGATGGAGATGACAGTGTTAATAGTGATGATGATGACGGTGATGATGAGGGTGATTGTGGTGATGATGGTGGTGATGGTGATGGTATTGATAGTAAGGATGAGGATGGTGGTGATGATGTTGATGGTGATGACGGTGTTAATAGTGGCGATGATGACGGTGATGATGAGGGTGATTGTGGTGATGGTGAATATGATAATGGTGATTATGATGATGATGATGGTGATTGTGGTGATGATGGTGGTGATGATGACGATGTTGATAGTAATGATGATGATGGTGGTAATGATGATGAAAGAGAAATAATTGTAAGAATTCTTATGTGCCAGACACTCTTCATATCATACATATGAACTCAGCTAGACCTCACAGTAACCCTATAACTAGGTGCTCTTGTCATCTCCATCTTTTTTCAGAGAAGGAAAACTGAGGCATAAAGAGATGAAGTAACTTGCTTAAGGTTGCATAGCTTGCATTAAGCAAGGAAGAGACTGAGTGTGTAGTCTTCTCAAAGTACCCTCTCAATAATTGGAAGTCCATCAGCTGTATTAAAATCTTTGTGAGATACAAATATGGCAAAATCTGTTGGCTTTTAAAATGGAATCTAGTTTCATCTGTCTCATTAGAACTGATTCAAATGAATTATTTTTAATGGCTGAGTAATATTCCATTGTGTATATGTACCATAGCTTCCTTATCCATTCATCTGCTGATGGGCATCTAGGTTGCTTCCATGTCCTGGCTATTATAAACAGTGCTGCAATGAACATTGGGGTGCACGTGTCTCTTTCAGATCTGGTTTCCTCGGTGTGTATGCCCAGGAGTAGGATTGCTAGGTGGATGAAACTGGAGCCCATTATACAGAGTGAAGTAAACCAGAAAGATAAAGACGAATACAGTATACTAACGCATATATATGGAATTTAAAAAGATGGTAACGATAACCCTATATGCAAAACAGAAAAAGAGGCACAGATGTACAGAATAGACTTTTGGACTCTGTGGGAGAAGGCGAGGGTGGGATGTTCTGAGAAAATAGCATTGAAACAAGTATCAAGGGTGAAACAGATCACCAGCCCAGGTTGGATGCATGAGACAAGTGCTCAGGGCTGGTGCACTGGGAAGACCCAGAGGTATGGGATGGGGAGGGAGGCGGGAGGGGGGATCGGGATGGGGAACACATGTAAATCCATGGCTGATTCATGTCAATGTATGGCAAAAACCACTACAATATTGTAAAGTAATTAGCCTCCAACTAATAAAAATAAATGAAAAAGAATTAAAAAAAAACAAAAATAAAATAAAATGGAATCTATTTTTTAAAATACAGTATTACTGCTTTATGCCAACATTGCCATATATTTTTACTTATATGGTCACATTCTGCAGATTAGAATATACCTCACTTAATTTTATATCTTAAAAGGAATCAATATCTGTTTTTAAAGTTTACTGTGGCTTTAAATTCCCACAAAGATGGAAAGTAGTGAAGCAAGTAAAGTGTTTATTGCATGCATGCTAAGTCCCTTCAGTTGTGTCTTTGTGACCCCGGTGGACCATAGTCTGCTAGGCTCCTTTGTCCATGGGATTCTCCAGGCAAGAATACTGGAGTGGGTTGCCGTTTCCTTCTCCAGGGGATCTTCCTTACCCAGGGATCAAACCCGTGTCTCACATGTCTCCCGCATTGGCAGATGGGTTCTTTACTACTAGCGCCACCTGGGAAGCCCAGGCTTTAAATATTAGAGAAATGAATATAACTGCTATTCTGAGAACTACAAAAGAAGTCTCAAAAGAACACCTTTGATCAGAAAATAAACATAATTTTATTTGTCCTGGAAAACAATGAAATTTTTTTAAATGGTTCCTGAGATTGAAAAATGATTATTTGATTCTTAGAGAGTTTGATGTTTGTCAAGAATTATCATATTCTTTTTACAAGAAGATGAACCAGCTTCTAATGAGAGATTTGTATTTAAGTGCGTTATTCAGTTTCTAATTACCCATTTTCTGGTAAGGCAGGGTAATAGTTTGCATAAAAGCTAGTGAAAGAAAATGTTGCTTGACAAATGTGAAGGCAATCAGAAGTGTCTCTTGTATTTTCTTAGTATTCCTGGGGGAAAAAAAGGATTTTGCATTTTGTTCTGCAGCATATTTTGGAATGAATTAAATACATTCTGTGACAAAGATGCAAACATGCTTAGAAATTCATTGATTCCTGTATGCATTTATTCACAATGAATGCCTGCACTGTGTCAGGCACAGTATTTGGCTTAGGGAACACAGAGATAAAGGATATTAGCTTTTTCTGAAGGAATTCAGTAAAGGAACCATAAAGAGAAGATTACATGACAAGGTAATTAGTACCTTAGTAAAACTACAGTGCTAAAAGAGTGCTAAAAGTTAGCTACCTAATCAAGGCTTGGGGTCATGGAAAACTTTCTCCAGCAGATGCTGTGAACTGAGTCCTGAAAGATTAGTAGAAATTAGCAGGGCAATGGGGGTGTTCACTTCAGACAGAAAGCTAGCATGTACAGTGGCTTGGAGGCATGAGTGTGTGTGGACCGCTTGAGCAATCAGGTAATTGGCCTGAGCAAAAGCAGACAGTGCTGATGATGATAGCAAAAAGAGACACTGGAGAAGTAGACAAGGATTATATCATGAAAGGTTTTGAATATCCAGATTGCTTGGACAAGCTGAGGACAAACCATTGAAGAATTCCTCCTTGATAGGGAGATATGGTCAAACTGGGACTTGGGACAGTGACTTGGGGAGCCTTGAGAAGGATGGACTGGAGACTGAGAAATCAGTCTGAGAGATGTTGTTGCTATGATACAGAGGAGGATTTATGATGATCTGAAATAAAACTGTGGCATTGAGGATATACATTAGTTAGGGTATGCTAATTGCTCTAATGAACTACTCCAAATCTTTATTAATACAATACTACAACCTTTCCCATTCAAATATAATTTGAGATCATTTGAGGAAGGAGAAGGGATCAGTTCCATGCTGTCATTTATTTATTTATTTATTATTATTATTTTTTTTTTTTAGTTTTTTTTTTCATTTATTTTTATTAGTTAGAGGCTAATTACTTTACAATATTGTAGTGGTTTTTGTCATACATTGACATGAATCAGCCATGGATTTACATGTTTTCCCCATCCCGATCCCCCCTCCCACCTCCCTCTCTACCCGATCCCTCTGGGTTTTCCCAGTGCACCAGGCCCGAGCACTTGTCTCATGCATCCAACCTGGGCTGGTGATCTGTTTCACCCTAGATAATATACATGTTTCAATGCTGTTCTCTCAAAAACATCCCACCCTCGCCTTCTCCCACAGAGTCCAAAAGTCTATTCTGTACATCTGTGTCTCTTTTACTGTTTTGCATATAGGGTTATCAGTACCATCTTTCTAAATTCCATATATGTGTTAGTATACTGTAATGGTCTTCATCTTTCTGGCTTACTTCACTCTGTATAATGGGCTCCAGTTTCATCCATCTCATTAGGACTGATTCAAATGAATTCTTTTTAATGGCTGAGTAATATTCCATGGTGTATATGTACCACAGCTTCCTTATCCATAAATCTGCTGATGGGCATCTAGGTTGCTTCCATGTCCTGGCTATTATAAACAGTGCTGCAATGAACATTGGGGTGCACGTGTCTCTTTCAGATCTGGTTTCCTCAGTGTGTATGCCCAGAAATGGGATTGCTGGGTCATATGGCAGTTCTATTTCCAGTTTTTTAAGAAATCTCCACACTGTTCTCCATAGCGGCTGTACTAGTTTGCATTCCCACCAACAGTGTAAGAGGGTTCCCTTTTCTCCACACCCTCTCAAGCATTTATTGCTTGTAGACTTTTGGATAACAGCCATCCTGACTGGTGTGTAATGGTACCTCATTGTGGTTTTGATTTGCATTTCTCTGATAATGAGTGATGAGCATCTTTTCATGTGTTTGTTAGCCATCTGTATGTCTTCTTTGGAGAAATGTCTGTTTAGTTCTTTGGCCCATTTTTTGATTGGGTCATTTATTTTTCTGGAATTGAGCTGCAGGAGTTGCTTGTATATTTTTGAGATTAATCCTTTGTCTGTTGCTTCATTTGCTATTATTTTCTCCCAATCTGAGGGCTGTCTTTTCACCTTGCTTATAGTTTCCTTTGTTGTGCAAAAGCTTTTAAGTTTAATTAGGTCCCATTTGTTTATTTTTGCTTTTATTTCCAGTATTCTGGGAGGTGGATCATAGAGGATCCTGCTGTGATTTATGTCGGAGAGTGTTTTGCCTATGTTCTCCTCTAGGAGTTTTATAGTTTCTGGTCTTACATTTAGATCTTTAATCCATTTTGAGTTTATTTTTGTGTATGGTGTTAGAAAGTGTTCTAGTTTCATTCTTTTACAAGTGGTTGACCAGTTTTCCCAGCACCACTTGTTAAAGAGGTTGTCTTTTTTCCATTGTATGTCCTTGCCTTCTTTGTCGAAGATAAGGTGTCCAAAGGTTCGTGGATTTATCTCTGTTTTCTATTCTGTTCCATTGATCTATATTTCTGTCTTTGTGCCAGTACCATACTTTCTTGATGACTGTGGCTTTGTAGTAGAGTCTGAAGTCAGGCAGGTTAATTCCTCCAGTTCCATTCTTCTTTCTCAAGATTACTTTGGCTATTCGAGGTTTTTTGTATTTCCATACAAATTGTGAAATTGTTTGTTCTAGTTCTGTGAAAAAGACCGTTGGTAGCTTGATAGGGATTGCATTGAATCTATAGATTGCTTTGGGTAGAATAGCCATTTTGACAATATTGATTCTTCCAATCCATGAACACAGTATGTTTCTCCGTTTGTGTCCTCTTTGATTTCTTTCATCAGTGTTTTATAGTTTTCTATGTATAGGTCTTTTGTTTCTTTAGGTAGATATACTCCTAAGTATTTTATTCTTTTTGTTGCAATGGTGAATGGTATTGTTTCTTTAATTTCTCTTTCTGTTTTCTCATTGTTAGTATATAGGAATGCAAGGGATTTCTCTGTGTTAATTTTATATCCTGCAACTTTACTATATTCGTTGATTAGCTCTAGTAATTTTCTGGTAGAGTCTTTAGGGTTTTCTATGTAGAGGATCATGTCATCTGCAAACAGCAAGAGTTTCACTTCTTTTCCTATCTGGATTCCTTTTACTTCTTTTTCTGCTCTGATTGCTGTGGCCAAAACTTCCAAAACTATGTTGAATAGTAATGGTGAGAGTGGGCACCCTTGTCTTGCTCCTGATTTTAGGGGAAATGCTTTCAATTTTTCACCATTGAGGGTGATGCTTGCTGTGGGTTTGTCATATATAGCTTTTATTATGTTGAGGTATGTTCCTTCTATTCCTGCTTTCTGAAGAGTTTTAATCATAAATGGATGTTGAATTTTGTCAAAGGCTTTTTCTGCATCTATTGAGATAATCATATGGTTTTTATCTTTCAATTTGTTAATGTGGTGTATTACATTGATTGATCTGCAGATATTAAAGAATCCTTGCATTCCTGGGATAAAGCCCACTTGGTCATGGTGTATAATTTCTTTAATATGTTGTTGGATTCTGTTTGCTAGAATTTTATTAAGGATTTTTGCATCTATGTTTATCAGTGATATTGGCCCATAGTTTTCTTTTTTTGTGGCATCTTTGTCTGGTTTTGGAATTAGGGTAATGGTGGCCTCATCGAATGAGTTTGGAAGTTTACCTTCTTCTGCAATTTTCTGGAAGAGTTTGAGTAAGATAGGTGTTAGCTCCTCTAAATTTTTGGTAGAATTCAGCTGTGAAGCCATCTGGTCCTGGGCTTTTGTTTGCTGAAGATTTCTGATTACAGTTTCGATTTCCTTGCTTGTGATGGGACTGTTACAATCTTCTATTTCTTTGTGGTTCAGTTCTGGAAAGTTATACTTTTCTAAGAATTTGTCCATTTTTTCCAAGTTGTCCATTTTATTGGCATAGAGCTGCTAGTAGTAGTCTCTTATGATCCTTTGTATTTCAGTGTTGTCTGTTGTGATCTCTCCATTTCATTTCTAATTTTGTTAATTTGGTTCTTCTCCCTTTGTTTCTTAATGAGTCTTGCTAATGGTTTGTCAATTTTGTTTATTTTTTCAGAAAACCAGCTTTTAGCTTTGTTGATTTTTGCTATGGTCTCTTTAGTTTCTTTTGCATTTATTTCTGCCCTGATTTTTAAGATTTCTTTCCTTCTACTAACCCTGGGGTTCTTCATTTCTTCCTTCTCTAGTTGCTTTAGGTGTAGAGTTAGGTTATTTATTTGACTTTTTTCTTGTTTCTTGAGGTAAGCCTGTAATGCTATGAACCTTCCCCTTAGCACCGCTTTTACAGTGTCTCTTTCAGATCTGTAAGAGATCTGAGTTGTTGTGTTTTCATTTTCATTCATTTCTATGCATATTTTGATTTCTTTTTTGATTTCTTCTATGATTTGTTGGTTATTCAGAAGCGTGTTATTTAGCCTCCATATGTTTGAATTTTTAATAATTTTTTTCCTGTAATAGAGATCTAATCTTACTGCACTGTGGTCAGAAAAGATGACTGGAATGATTTCAAGTTTTTTGAATTTACCAAGACTAGATTTATGGCCCAAGATGTGATCTATTCTGGAGAAGGTTCCGTGTGCACTTGAGAAAAAGGTGAAGTTGATTGTTTTGGGGTGAAATGTCCTATAGATATCAATTAGGTCTAGCTGGTCCATTGTGTCATTTAAAGTTTGTGTTTCCTTGTTAATTTTCTGTTTAGTTGATCTATCCATAGTTGTGAGTGGGGTATTAAAGTCTCCCACTATTATTGGCTTACTATTAATTTCCTCTTTCATACTCATTAGCATTTGCCTTACATATTGTGGTGCTCCTATGTTGGGTGCATATATATTTATAATTGTTATATCTTCTCCTTGGATTGATCCTTTGATCATTATGTAGTGTCCTTCTTTGTCTCTTTTCACAGGCTTTATTTGAAAGTCTATTTCATCTGATATGAGTATTGTGACTCCTGCTTTCTTTTGGTCTCCGTTTGCGTGAAATATTTTTTTCCAGCCCTTCACTTTTAGTCTGTATGTGTCCCTTGTTTTGAGGTGGGTCTCTTGTAGACAGCATATATAGGGGTCTTGTTTTTGTATCCATTCAGCCAGTCTTTGTCTTTTGGTTGGGGCATTCAACCCATTTACATTTAAGGTAATTATTGATAGATATGGTCCCGTTGCCATTTACTTTGTTGTTTTGGGTTCACGTTTATACAACCTTTCTGTGTTTCCTGTCTAGAGAAGATCCTTTAGCATTTGTTGAAGAGCTGGTTTGGTGGTGCTGAATTCTCTCAGCTTTTGCTTGTCTGTAAAGCTTTTGAATTCTCCTTCATATCTGAATGAGATCCTTGCTGGGTACAGTAATCTAGGTTGTAGGTTATTCTTTTTCATTACTTGAAGTATGTCCTGCCATTCCCTTCTGGCCTGGAGGGTTTCTATTGATAGATCAGCTGTTATCCTTATGGGAATCCCTTTGTGTTATTTGTTGTTTCTCCCTTGCTGTTTTTAATACTTGTTCTTTGTGTTTAATCTTTGTTAATTTGATTAATATGTGTCCTGGGGTGTTTTGCCTTGGGTTTATCCTGTTTGGGACTCTCTGGGTTTCTTGGATCTGTGTAACTATTTCCTTCCCCATTTTAGGGAAGTTTTCAACTATTATCTCCTCGAGTATTTTCTCATGGCCTTTCTTTTTGTCTTCTTCTTCTGGGACTCCTATGATTCAAATGTTGGGGCGTTTCACATTGTCCCAGAGGTCCCTGAGGTTGTCCTCATTTCTTTTGATTCTTTTTTCTTTTTTCCTCTCTGCTTCATTTATTTCCACCATTTTATCTTCTACCTCACTTATCCTATCTTCTGTCTCCATTATTCTACTCTTGGTTCCCTCCAGAGTGTTTTTGATCTCATTTATTGCATTATTCATTTTTAATTGACTCTTTTTTATTTCTTCTAGGTCCTTATTAAACGTTTCTTGCATCTTCTCAATCTTTGTCTCCAGGCTATTTATCTGTAACTCCATTTTGTTTTCAAGATTTTGGATCATTTTTATTATCATTATTCTAAATTCTTTTTCAGGTAGATTCCCTATCTCCTCCTCTTTTGTTTGACTTGGTGGGCATTTTTCATGTTCCTTTACCTGTTGGGTATTTCTGTGCCTTTTCATCTTGTTTAGATTGCTGTGTCTGGAGTGGGCTTTCTGTATTCTGGTGGTCTGTGGTTCTTTTTTATTGTGGAGGTTTCACCCAGTGGGTGGGGTTGGACGATTGGCTTGTCAAGGTTTCCTGGTTAGGGAAGCTTGCGTCAGTGTTCTGGTGCGTGGAACTTGATTTCTTCTCTCTGGAGTGCGATGGAGTGTCCAGTAATGAGTTTTGAGATGGGTCCAAGTGTTAGGGGTGACTTTGGGCAGCCTGTATGTTGACGCTCAGGGCTATGTTCCTGCATTGCTGGAGAATTTGCGTGGTATGTCTTGCTCTGGAACTTACTGGCTCTTGGGTGGTGGTTGGTTTCAGTGTAGGTATGGAGGCTTTTGGATGGTCTCTTACTTAATGTTCCGTGTAGTCAGGAGTTTTCTGGTGTTCTCAGGTTTTGGGCTTAAGTCTCCTGCCTCTGGATTTCAGTTTTATTCTTCCAGTAGTCTCAAGACTTCTCCACCTATACAGCACTGATAATAAAACTTCTAGGTTAATGGAGAAAAGATTCTCCACCGTGAGGGACACCCAGAGAGGTTCACAGAGTTACATGAAGAAGAGGAGAGGGAGGAGGGAGATAGAGATGAGCAGGAGAAGAAAAAGGGGGACTCAAGAGGAGAGAGACAGATCTACACAGTTGTCTGTTCCCAGAGTGTTCTCCATAGCCCAGACACCCACAAAGATTAACAGAATTGGATTGGGAAGAGAAGGGGAAGGGAGGAAATAGAGGTGTTCTGAGGTAGAAAACGGAGAGTCAAAAGTGGGAGAGAGTAATCAACACACTCCTGAATAAAAATGGGAACTGAATATTGGATTCTTAAATGTCCAAAATTTATATCACATACTGAAAAACAAATATTAAAAATCTAGAGTATGACAAAACCCACTGGGGAAAAAAAAAAAATCTAGAGTAGAAGTTAGACTCTTAAAAATACAATATTAAAAACAAAAACACAAAAAATTTTAGAAATATATATGAAGTTCGGTTTAAAAATAGGGCTTCTTTTTTTTTTGCAAGGTTATAGTGAAATGAAAATGAAAATTAAGGAGTAATAGAGGAGTAATAGAGGACTTTAAAAGAAAATAAGAGAAAAAAAAAGAAAAAAAATTTTTTCCTAATTAAAAAAATCATAAAAATCTATAAAAATGAAAGTTAAGGAGTAATGGGGGAGTAATAGGGAATTTTAAAAGAAAATAAAAGAAAAAATAAAAAAAAAGAAAAACAAATTTTTTAATTAAAAAATAAAAAGGTAAAAATATATCTAGGAGTTTCTCTGGAGCTGTTGCAGGCAGTGTGGGTTCGGTTCAGTTTCAGCTAGCTCCTCGTTCCAGCTTCCACGTCTCGATATCTATAGGCCCATTCCGGTGTAGTCGGTGTTATCTACAGGGATTTCAGTCTGTTGCACCGGTCCTTTTTGAAGCGGTTCCCTTTGTTTATTTGGCTTCTGTTTGCCGGTCTCCTCAGTGTCTCATTTCCGCCCTGACACAGGCGGGTGGAGATGGTCTCTTGTTCAGGTTCGCTAGTTCAGTCGCGCTGCGGGGAGGGAGGGGCGCTGCAGGCAGATATCGCTGTGTGTGGGGAGCACTCACAGTGTTCCGGCCAAACTGGGTTTGCCCCCGCTCACGGGTGTGTGCTTTCCCCGTCTACACTGCTCAGGCTCCTGGCTGCTCCATATGGAGCGTGCCCTGTGTTGCGTGCGGTTCCAGTTTTCGGGTGTTCCACAAAAGCACAGACTCAGTTGCACCTGCATTTTGTGCCTTCCCCACCCGAGCAGCTCAGGCCGCCAGGAGCTTGATGGGCGCACTCTCCCCGGTGCGGTGCGCCTTCTCCCCTCCAGGGTACTAGCCTCAGTTTCCGCCCAGGCCATCGGGTGCGTGCGCCTTGTGTTTAGCCGCGACCCTCCAGGCAGATGTCAACCATCCAGAATCTCAGGAAGTCTTTGGTTAGAAACTGGAGGCCTGTTTGCAGTTTGGTAGGGGTGCCGTCTCTGGGGCCGAGTTTGCCCCTTTCCCCTCCCCTCTGCCTCCTACCTCGGGGGGGAGGGGTGCGCGGAGATGGGCCGGTCTGCCGCCGGCTAGCTCTTCTCTGGAGTTGCTCAGTCCCTTTGTTCTGCGAATGGCCGGCAGTGTGTTTGGGCTGGTTAATTTTCTCTCTCTCTCTTGCTATCCCACAGTTTAAGTTGCTATCTCACGAAAGCTCCCTGATTGCTCTCAGGGCCTTTGGGCCCGGTCCTTACCCTAAGCAATGCCACCCGCTCCTCTCCGTTCTGCCCCCACTTGCTGGTGGCAGATGTGGGTGTCTGGGGTACTTTTCTGCTGGGAGTTGCTTTTAGGCACGTAATCTGTGGGTTTTATTAATTTTTTCTCCCGGTTAGGTTGCCCTCCGAGATTCAAAAACTTCCCCCAGACCTGCCAGTGCGAGGGTTTCCTGGTGTTTGGAAACTTCCTCTATTAAGACTCCCTTCCCGGGATGGGTCTCTGTCCCTAGCTCTTTTGTCTCTCTTTTTATCTTTTATATTTTGTCCTACCTCCTTTCGAAGACAATGGGCTGCTTTTCTGGGCACTTGATGTCCTCTGCTAGCGATCAGAAGTTGTTTTGTGAAGTTTGCTCAGCGTTCAAATGTTCTTTTGATGAATTTGTAGGGGAGAAAGTGGTCTCCCCATCCTATTCCTCCGCCATCTTGGCTCCTCCCCCCATGCTGTCATTTATGAACCTAAACTTCTCTGCAGTGGTTCCACTGTTTTCCTAGGGTCATAGAATCCTTGACTATGTCTACTTTATTCTGCCTTACTGACAAAAGAAAGACTAGGGCAGCAAATATTGAGTATTAGGGAGAGATCTGAGGGTCCTTGCTAAAGTGTCATACAGCAGTTCTGTCCAGAACACATACATTATGTGGCTCTACCCAGCCCCAAGGGATTCGGGGATGTAGTCCTTCTGTGTGCTCTGGAGCTTGGTGAGCATCGTTCTGTCACTTAAGTCATGTCTGACTCTTTGCAACCCCATGATTGCAGCACACTAAACTTTCCTGTCCTTCACTATCTCTTGGAGTTTGCTTAAACTCATGTCAACTGAGTCAGTGATGTCATCTAACCATCTCATCCTCTGCAATCCTCTTCTTTTGCCTTCAGTCTTCCCCAGCATCAGGGCCTTTTCCAGTGAGTTGGCTCTTCACACCAGGTAGCCAAAGTATTAGAGCTTCAGCATCAGTGTCAGTCCCTCCAATGAATATTCAGGGTTGATTTCCATTAGGATTGACTAGTTTGGTCTCCTTGCTGTCCAAGTTCTCAAGAGTCTTTGATAGCACCACAGTTTGAATGCATCAATTCTTTGGCACAGACTTCTTTACGGTCCATCTCTCATATCCATATGTGGCTACTGGAAAAACCATAGCTTTGACTATACCTATACACACACACACATATATGCATAAATGTGTAAGTAATGGGTGAGCACATGCCCATATTTAATTGTTTTTAATCTATAAAATGTCCATTTTATGTGACTCAATCTGTATGTAGTAGAGATAAGAAAGTAGACTCCAAGGATGTTACAAAAAGGAAAATAGTGACCAATTGGGTAAAGAAGCTTCGAGACAGGGAAGAATGTATATTTTATGGCTGGGTTGAGTCATTTTGGTTGTACCATTTGTTCACATAAGTAACACGGTCATCGTAAAAGATAATGAAGGGAAGATGCTGAGTTTGAGATGCTTCCTGTAGATCTCCACAGGGCATGCTGTCTCATTTTCTTCAGACCCCTGCTAAAATGTCACTAAATAAAATAGCAGCATGCCACCCTCTTTTTCCCTATTATCCTCCTTCATTTTCTTTATGGAACTCCCCACATAACGTTCATTTTTTGCTTATTAGTTGTCTCTTCTCACTCAAATACAGGCTCCCAGAGAGCAAAAAAGACTTTGTTTATATTGTTCACCACTCTTTCCCATATTGCATAGAACAAGGCCTCGCACGTAACAGGTACTCAAAAAATAAGTGTTGAGTGTGTAAATGAATCAAAGTGGAAGTTGCCAGCAGTCTATTGGTTGTAGTAATAAACACTAGTGTCTATTGAGTATTGACAGTGGGACAGATACTGCTCTAAATACATTGCAAGTATTAACTCATGCAATAAAGCATCCCTATAAGCTAGCTACAACTAGTATCTCTGTTTTACAGATGAAGAAACTGTAGTACATACAGCTTAAGAGACTCGGCCAAGTTCACAGTGCTAGATATGAGATTCAAATGTAGGTGTTAGGGTTTCAGAGTTTACACTCATAACCATTATGCTATTCTGACACTTAATTTTTGAGAGCTGGACTGGAGCCTGAGATTAGGAAGTTATCAGTGCATGCGTGCTCAGTGGTATCCAACTCTGTGTGACCCTTTGGACTGCGGCCCACCAGGCTCCTCTGTCCATGGGATTTTCCAGGCAAGAATACTGGAGTGGGTTGCCATTTCCTCTTTCAGGGGATGAAGTCATCAGATGAACTGAAATGTGAGTAGAGGTCAACTAATTTTTTTCAGATTGACCTGAAACTCCTATCCTGAATTTACCAGAGTTCATTGCTCTCCCTATTATTTTGGGAATTTCCATAAACTTAAATTTACAGGACCATTGTTTATTGCAATTACCTATTTCCTTTAGTTACTTTCAGTTTACTTGTCTCCTCATAGGATTTCCTGTGACTGTTCCTCTCTTTTCTGCTTCACATCAGTGTAGACATGGATGAAAGCTTTCTTTCCCTACCTTTTCCAGAATAACTGTTCCCAAAGGCATTATGCAATGTAGAAAAATTTATAGAAGGTTAGAGGTAAGAGAGCAGAAACACTGCAAAACTCTCAAGCAAAGAATATAAAGAGGAAACATCTGACATTTCTGTTTGTAAAAGTATTTGAAGGATAATTCTTCTTCTCAGTACCTGTCACTGAGAAGGTCCCACTGGGTGTATTACAGCTACTCACTAGCCTCAGGGTGTTGTTACTCTTTATTCCTTTCTTAAGTTCTCCCTTCATCTCACCCTTTGGCTCTCTCCATCCCCAAATTCCCCTTAATTACATATGAGGAGAGGTTAGTTATCACTTATTTTCCTTTCTGTTTCCAGGACCTATTCCTAAAATATAACCTTAACTCCCAAAAGCAGCCTTTAAACTTGTTGTTCAGTTGCTAAGTCATGTCCGACTCTTTGTGACCCCATGAACTGCAGCAGTCCAGGCCTCCCCATCCTTCACTGTCTCCCTGAGTTTGCATAAACTCCTGCCTGTTGAGTCGGTGATGCCATCCAACCATCTAATCCTCTGCTGTCCCTTTCTCCTCCTGCTCTCAATCTTTCCTAGCACCAGGGTCTTTTCCAATGAGTCAGCTCTTTGCATCAGGTGGCCAGAATATTGGAGCTTCAGCTTCAGCATCAGCCCTTCCAATGAACATTCAGGGTTGATGTTCTTTAGGATTGACTAGTTTGATCTCTTTATTGTCTAAGCGGCTCTCAAGAGTCTTCTCCAGCACCACTTAAACAAATTATCCCACCAACAGTGTAAGAGGGTTCCCTTTTCTCCACACCCTCTCCAGCATTTATTGCTTGTAGACTTTTGCAAAGCAGCCATCCTGACTGGCGAGTAATGGTAAGGGAACCCTCTTACACTGTTGGTGGGAATGCAAACTAGTACAGCCGCTATGGAAAACAGTGTGGAGATTTCTTAAAAAACTGGAAATAGAACTGCCATATGACCCAGCAATCCCACTTCTGGGCATACACACTGAGGAAACCAGATCTGAAAGAGACACGTGCACCCCAATGTTCATCGCAGCACTGTTTATAATAGCCAAGACATGGAAGCAACCTAGATGCCCATCAGCAGATGAATGGATAAGGAAGCTGTGGTATATATACACCATGGAATATTACTCAGCCATTAAAAAGAATTCATTTGAATCAGTCCTAATGAGATGGGTGAAACTGGAGCCCCTTATACAGAGTGAAGTAAGCCAGAAAGATAAAGAACATTACAGCATACTAACACATATATATGGAATTTAGAAAGATGGTAACGATAACCCTATATGCAAAACAGAAAAAGAGACACACAAATACAGAACAGACTTTTGAACTCTGTGGGAGAATGTGAGGGTGGGATATTTCAAAAGAACAGCATGTATACTATTTATGGTGAAACAGATCACCAGCCCAGGTGGGATGCATGAGACAAGTGCTCGGGCCTGGTGCACTGGGAAGACCCAGAGGAATCGGGTGGAGAGGGAGGTGGGAGGGGGGATCGGGATGGGGAATACATGTAAATCTATGGCTGATCCATATCAATGTATGACAAAAAAAAAATAATTAAAAAAAACAAAAAAACAAATTATCTTTCCAAAAGAGACTCTGGTGTCTGTTGTTAAGTTGGTATTTTCCACCCTATTACAATCCTGGTTTGGGAAATGAAAGTGAATGAATATTCCCAGAGAGTATGAGTGACTTGAGGTAAGAAGAAATCAGTTATGGATGGAAGGAAAGAGATCAGGAAGCAGCTAGAGAAAGATATACTTTTGAGAAAATTTTTGTTTGTTATTAGTTGGTTTTCAGTGAGGAAGACTTGGTCAAGAGCTCACGTGAGTGAAATGGGCCAGTGGGAGGAAATGGATGAAGAAAAGGGCAATAAAGAGGGTAACGTGGACCAAATCCTTAAGAACGTGAGAAGGAGTATATGCTAGATCATGGGAATGAATTCCATACAGTGCAGGAGATCTGTGTTCCAATCAGGGAAAAGCTACACAGTGTAATTGAAACAGTGTTGAATCAAGAGTCAGATTGAGCTGAGCTGAAATCTGGAGCCTACTGTATGCATTCCATCTATGAAACTTCGTTGGAATACTTAACCACTCTGCTCCTTAGTTTCCTCCACAGCAGGAAACAGGCAATGCTTTTTTCATAGAGTTACTACAAGGCTTAAGTAAGATAACACGTGTTAAACAAGCATCTTATGATAGAATTTATTATTTCTGTAGTTTGGTTATAGGTCTTCCTATTTCTTATCTGAGACTATCACTAATGTCATAAATAAGATACCATATCTACTATATTTGTTTTTTCATCTGCCTCAAAGGGATTATGGTTCCATGGTTTCACTGTCATTCAGAATTTTGAATAAGTTTTGAGGGTTGAGCTGTTATCATTGGGTCAGACCTGGTCTGCATGATATTTACTTAGCCGTTACTTTTTATTTTTAGTTAGAAATCCTTTTAGATTGGACATGTACATTCCATTTTCAGATCCATTCCCTCTTGTCTGATTCTCTGTCCCTTTATATATTTTCCTAATTAGCTTGGCCCTGGACATGTGAGTTTTCAACCCATGATCTAGATTGATTTCTACTAAAATAGCTGATGCTACCGAAAATGGGTATGTTGTTGAATCTCCAGGTAGCGTTTTTTGTCTTCATTTCGCATGATCTCTCCTCAGCATCTACCACTGTTGACAAGCTTCTGAAACTCGTTTCTCTTCTGTTATTGATCCCATTCCTGGTGTCCCTTTACCTCACTGCCCATCATACCTTTTGCTATAATTTCTACCCACATTGCCCACCATTTAAATGCTATGATTTGTCAATATTTTCTTGGGTTGGCACATTGTTCTTCTGGGTGATCCTGTGCCCAGAGTTCAATAGGTTCAAAACTGGGTAATCATCTTTCCCCTCAAACCACCTTCTCCCCTTGTGTTACATATCGTTACAAGAGCCACAAGATCCGAAACCACCGACACACCTTAGAGGGACAGAAATCTAACAACTGGTACAGAATTCACGCTAAATCGGCATGGACACTGCGTCATAGACCACACCACTGCTTTCAGTGACCATAACTTTTCAGTGTTCTTTTCAATCAGCAAGGTCAGCTTCTCCTTCCTCTCCTGTAGCTCTGGGGGTAACACCCTCATCATCTTCCTCACAGAGTGATGAGTGCTAATTAGTCTCCATTTTCCCTTATGAGTAAAGTCTCAACCTTGATTGGCAGTGAAGAGGAACTAAAAAGCTTCTTGATAAGGATGAAAGAGGAGAATGAAAAAGCTGGCTTAAAACTCAACTGAAAAAAAAACTAATAGCATGGCATCTAGTCTTAGCACTTCATGGCAAGTGGAAGGGTTAAAAGTGGAAACAGTGACAGACTTTATTGTTTTGGGCTCCAAATCACTGCAGACAGTGACTAGAGCTATGAGATTAAAAGCTGCTTGCTCCTTGGAAAAAAAGCTATGACCAACCTAGACAGCATATTAAAAAGCAGAGACATCACTTTTCTGACAAAGGTTGGTATAGTCAAAGCTATGGTTTTCCTAATAGTCATATACAGATGTGAGAGTTGGACCATAAAGAAGGCTGAACACCAAAAAATTGATGCTTTTGAAGCGTGGTGCTGAAGAAGACTCTTGAGAGTCCCTTGGACTGCAAGATCAAACCAGTTAATCCTAAAGGAAATCAACCCTGAATATTCATTGGAAGAACTGATGCTAAAGCTGAAGCTCCAATACTTTGGCCACCTGATAGGAAGAGCTGACTCATTGGAAAGATTGAGGGCAGGGGGAGAAGGGGACAGCAGAGGATGAGATGGTTGAATGGCGTCACTGACTCAATGGACATGCATTTGGGCAAACTTCAAGAGATAGTGAAGGACAGGGAAGCCTGGAGTGCTGCAGTCCCATGGGGTCACACAGAGTCGGACACAACTGAAGTGACTTAGCATGCACACACGTGCACCACACTAGCTTCATCTCTAGCTACTCCCAAGGTGCTAAAACTCCATCATATTAAGTTGTTTGCACTTCCCAGAACCCCCTCTCTCCCTCTGTTGCTTTGCCCATTTCTCTCAGGCAGAAATGCTCTTTTTTTTTTTTTTTTTCAGTTTCATATACATAGCTAACTTCTGCTCAGTCTTCAAAATTCAGTTCAAATATATCCATCTCTTAAAGGCCTGTCCTAAATTTCTCTCTAAGAGGAACATCCTCTAGCAACATCCTCAGTTTAGGTTTAAAAGCTTCACCCTGAAAATATTTTTAAAGTTTGCCTTCTTAGGGCATATTTTATTTTATTTTTTTTCCATTTATTTTTATTAGTTGGAGGCTAATTACTTTACATTATTGTAGTGGGTTTTGTCATACATTGACATGAATCAGCCATGGATTTACATGTATTCCCCTTCCCTATCCCCCCTCCCACCTCCCTTTCTACCCAATCCCTCTGGGTCTTCCCAGTGCACCAGGCCCGAGCACTTAGGGCATATTTTAATATGTACTGTGTATGAAGAGAATAGCTTCTTATGATGTGTTGTTTACCATCTGGTAAAATATTTCCTGTGGAAGAGGCACCCCTGTAGGTTGAAAAGATCCAGAGGAGGAAGGTATTATAAATTAACAGAAAAATCAGTGTTCATTGACAGAGAAAAAGGAAGCAACAGCTGGTAAACAAACAGCTGCACAGAGATAGAAAAATGACAGCAACTATGACCATGGTAGTTGATCCAAAATATTAAAAAAAGCAAGTAAATAACACAAGGAAATGAGCTAACTTGCTAGAAAATTGCTGAAATGTTTGAACAGGAGGTTAACTAATAAGCAAAGTGTTCAAATAGAAATTATAGAGAAGAAAATTAGAACAAATATTCTATGTAAAAGAAGTGAACTTTTAAAGCAAAATATGTTTAAGAGATAAATTAACCTAAACACTTGTGACTCTTTTTGTAAATGTGGTTTCTATGGTACAGACATTATAATAGTATTAAAAACTTAGAATAATATTCCACCCTAGTCCCAGTTTATTGGTGTGTTGGAAAGAGGAAACTAAAAACTCACAATTGTTTTACTTTGCATTTATATGATTATTAAGATGCCTGACCTTTCAAAAGGAAATATCTAATAACACAACTAATGCATAAATATATTTATTGTCTAAATTTAGTGCAGCATTCCAGATAAGGCTGGACCTTCTACCTTCACCCCTAAACCCTCTACTCTCCCCAGATGCAACCATTGTTTTGAGTTTAATATATATCCTCGAAATGTTTTTCCATGCATTTACATACATATGTGAAAATACATATCTTTATCCTGTATGATAGTCCACTACAACAATTGCTATAGTAATTCTGCATCTTCTTTGTTTTTCATGTAACATTTTGTCTTGTAAATATTTCTGTTTTCACACAAACAGTGCTGTGTTATTAGAGAATTGCCTTATATACATAGAATGGGGGCTTCCCTGGTGGCTCAGTGGTAAAGAATCCACCTGCCAATACAGGAGATGTGGGTTCAGTTCCTCCAGAAGATCCCCTAGAGAAGGTAATTGCAACCCACTCCAGTATTCTTGCCTGGGAAATCGCATAGACAGAGGAGCCTGGAGGACTGCAGTCCGTGGGGTCACAAAAGAGTTGGACACGACTGAGCAACTAAATAACAACAACACTGCTTATAATGGACATACACTGTTTGTTTTGCCCATTTCCTGAGTGATGGACACTTAGGTTGTTTCTGATTTTCTGCATACTTCAGGAAACATTCATGAATATTAATTTGGTGCCATGTGTCAGGTAGCTTTCTTAGTGCTATGGATTTAGCAGTAAACAAAATCAAGTCCTTTTTGTATACATTCAAGAGGATACAAACAATAGAGAAAGAGATACATATATCAAAATATCATGCAGTGGTATCATGTAGCCTGCTGGGCTATAGCCCACGGGGTTGCAAAGAATCAGACACAACTTTGCGACTGAGCATGCACACACGTGTTCTGGATTTTGGCATTCTCAGAGATAATGTACTAGTATCTCATTGTTATTTTAATTTGAATATCCCACTGCAAGGAGATCCAACCAGTCCATCCTAAAGGAGATCAGTCCTGGGTGTTCTTTGGAAGGACTGATGTTGAAGCTGAAACTCCAGTACTTTGGCCACTTGATGCAAAGAGCTACTCATTTGAAAAGACCCTGATGCTGGGAAAGATTGAGGGCAGGAGGAGAAGGGGACAACAGAGGATTAGATGGTTGGATGGCATCACCGACTCGATGGACATGAGTTTGAGTAAACTCCGGGAGTTGGTGATGGTCAGGGAGGCCTGGCACAGTGCGGTTCATGGGATCGCAAAGAGTTGGACACGACTGAACGACTGACCTGAACTGAATAATATTTTATGTGGAACGTCTTTTCATGTGCTTATTTGCCATCTGGTGAATTGTCAGTCTTTGGCCTATTTTTCAATTGAGTTGTTTGTTTTCTCCTTGTTGTGTTTTAAGAGTTCTTTGTATATTTTAGATAATAGCTCTTTGTCAGCTGTCTCTCTTGCTTATATTATCTCCCAGGCCGTAGCTTGTCTTCTCAGTCTCCTGACATTGTCTTTCACAGAGCAAAAGTTCTTAATTTTTATGAAGTCCAGCTTATCAATTATTTCTTTCATGGATTGTGCCTTTGGTGTTTTATTTAAAAAGTCATTGCCATACCCAAGGTCATCTAGATTTTCTGTTCTATTATCTTCTAGGAGTTTTATAGATTTTCTTTTTACATTTAGACTTATGTTGCATTTTGAGTTACTTTTGTGAAAGGTGTAAAGTCCATGTCTAGATTCCTTTTTTTTTGGCATGTAAATGTCCATTTGCCCCAGCCCCATTTGTTAAAAAGACTGTCTCTGTTCCACACTACCTTTGCTCCTTTGTCAAAGGCCTACTGTATTTCTGTGAGTCTATTTCTGGGTTCCCTCTTCTGTTACATTGATCTATTTATTCTTTTGCCAATTCCACACTATCTTGATTCCTATAGCTTTTTAGTAAGGCTTGAAGTCAGATAGTGTCAGTCCTCCAACTTTATTCTTTTGTTTCTATATTGTATTCTCTCTTCTCAGGCTTTTGCCTCTCCATATTATCTTTAGAAATGATTTGTTGACAGCCACAAGAGAACTTGCTGGACTTTTGATTTGAGTTGCATTAAATCTATAAATCAAGTTCGGAAGAATTGGCATCTTGAGAATATTGAGTCTTCTTATTTGTGAACATGTAGTGTCTCTCCATTTACTTAGTTGCTTGATTTTTATTTAGCTCATTAGAGTTTTACAGTTTTCCTCACATAGATTTTGTACATATTTTGATAGGTTTCTGGCTAAGTATTTCATTTGGGGGGTTGCTAGTGTAAATTGTATTGTGTTTTTTACTTCAAAGTTCACTTGTTACTGGTGCATAGGAAAGCAATCCTGCAACCTTGCTATAATCACTTATTAGTCCCACCAGCTTCCGTTCTTTCAGATTTTTCATATGTGTCATCTGCGAAGACAGTTTTGCTTATTTCTTCCACATCTGTGTACTTTTTACTTGCTTTTCATATCTAATTGTATTAGCAGTGACTTCCAGGATAATGTTGAAAAGTAGTGGTGAGATCCTTGACTTGAAGATATCTTTGACTTGTTCCTGATTGTTAGTGGGGGAGCTTCCAATTTCTCACCATGAAGTGTGATGTTAGGTGTAAGGTTTTTTGTAAATATTCTTTATCAAGCTGATGAATTTCACCTCTATCCATGAAGTTTAGCTATGGATTTTTAGAAGTTTATCTAGGCTTTTTTGGTTTAAATAAATAATTTTTCAGTTGGTTCTCTTATATATTCTAATAGATAATTATGTCATCTGTAAAAGCTGACAAATTTCCTCTTAAAATATGTTTTCTATGGAATCTGGTGCCATCACTTCATGGCAAATAGATGGGAAAACAATGGAAACAGTGAGAGACTTTATTTTGGGGGGCTCCAAAATCACTGAAAATTGTGACTGAAGTCATGAAATTAAAAGATGATTGTTCCTTGGAAGAAAAGCTGTGACCAACCTAGACAGCATATTAAAAAGCAGATTGCCAACAAAGGTCCATCTAGTCAAAGCTGTGGTTTTTCCAGTGGTCATGTATGGATATGAGAGTTGGACTATAAAGAAAACCAAGTGCTGAAGAGTTGATACTTTTGAACTGTGGTGTTGGAGAAGACTCTCAAGAGTCCCTTGGACTGCAAGGAGATCTAACCTGTCCATCCGAAAGGAAATCCGTCCTGAATGTTCATTGGAAGGAAGGACTGATGCTGAAGCTGAAACTCCAATACTTTGGCCACCTGATGTGAAGAACTGACTTATTGGAAAAGATCCTGATGCTGGGAAAGACTGAATGCAGGAGAAGGGAACAGCAGAGGATGAGATGGTTGGATGGCATCACTGACTTGATGGACATGAGTTTGAGTAAGCTCTGGGAGTTGGTATTGGACAGGGAAGCCTGGCGTGTTGTAGTCCATGGTGTCGCAGAGTCAGACACAACTGACCAGCTGAACTGACTGAACTGATGTGTATTTTTATTGTTGACTTCTCATTTTATACATTTTTGGTCAGATGATCTGGACTGAATGGTGGTAATTATTTTAATATATTTGTGTACACATATATATCATACTATATGTTTTCTTTTCTGACATAGTATCTGGTCATCTTAGGAAGTTTCTGTTCATGTTTAAAAATAGTAGTTTAAAATTAAAGACTTTAATTATGATCATGAATTTGTGAATATCTATCTGAATTTTAATTAATTTTACTATGTGTATTTTGAAACTATCTGGTTAGGTGCATAAAGTTTCTTGACTACTACTTTTTTGCATGGTATTGTTCTTTGGATTAATATACATTCATTTATGTTTTTAAAATTTATTTTATTGAAGTACAGTTGATGTCAGTGTTATATTAATTTTTGCTATGCAGCAGAGTGATTCAGTTGCACACATATATATTCTTTACTTCATATTTTTATGATTTAAAAACTTTAAATTCTAATTTTACCAAAATGTGTAGACAGTTTTCAAGATAAAATGATATGACAAAGCTTCATACAGAAAGCAGCAGTCTCCTGTCATATACTCCCTCAAGAAATGTTCCAAAGCCTTCAGCTTCTCTAGGTGATTTTTCTCTTGTCACCTTTTAAAGCCACATGATTAATTGTAATTTAAAATTTTTTCCATTACTGATTTCTTATGGAAAATTAAGATTTTTCTCTCTTAAAGTGCTCCTGACAGCACCACTTCCCCCCTTTACACTTATACTTTCCTGATCTCTCAATCCAGATATATCACAATCAAATCAATAGTCTGTGCTTACCTTAGTGTCTAAGTCCTGTTCACATCTGAGACCAAAAAAAAAAAAAAAAATCTATTACAAATATTTAATACTCGGTTCAACTTTTAATGCTACTTCCCTGATAGCTCAGTTGGTAAAGAATCCACCTACAATGCAGGAGACCCCGGTTTGATTCCTGGATTGGGAAGATCCGCTGGAGAAGGGATAGGCTACCCACTCCAGCATTCTTGGGCTTCCCTTGTGGCTCAGCTGGTAAAGAATCTGCCTACAATGTGTGAGACCAGGGTTTGATTCCTGGGTCAGGAAGATCCCCTGGAGAAGGGAAAGACTACCCACTCCAGTATTCTAGCCTGGAGAATTCCATGGATCACAAAGAGTCTGACATGACTGAGTGACTTTCACTTTCAACTTTTTTAATATTTCCCCAAAGTGAAAAAGACTTTTGATGCAACAGTCACTAATTCATCTCTAGACTCTCATTAGAGCCGCAAAGCTTCTTTCATTACTGCCAGCATGTAATCTATCAGGGGCTCTTTTTTGTTGTTGAGACATCCTTTTAGAAACTTTCTCTCACTAGAATCTGATTGATGACTTTCTCAGCCTGTTGTGTAAGCTGACTTTCTGGGGCTTTCCTTTACCAGAATCCATCTGTTGTTATGTATGTTAATTACCAATAGCTCTTTCTTACTACCTAAATGTTCTCTTTCATTTTATAGCATCCCAATCTTAGTTCATGGGTGTGATAATGATTACTATTTCTAAACAAATTATAGACTTTCAAGAGTCTTCTGATCTTGGCCTTTTCTGAGTTCTTTTTTTCTTCCATTCTGTTCTCTGACCCTCATGTTGAAGACTTCCCTTCAGCATCTTATCATCCTGAGTGTCTGTTCCTGTTTGGAGACAGGAAGCTCTGTGAGAGACTGGACCTGTCGAAGGTGGGCTTCACTCTCAGTTGAAGAAAATGTGGCAAGGTGGCTTTCTCTTGGGTGACTTTCAGATGTCATAATATATAGGTCTCTCTCTTGACCCATCAGTGTCAAACCTGGTATAAGCCTGGCTGTCAATATTGTATGAGTTGAAAAGAAGCCTCAGTTTCCTGTAGGCTGGGCCAGCTATCATCTCTGCACACAGCCAGTGCCCTTCCCTAGAGATCGACACTCTCTCCTCACTGCACACAGTGATAATTGGCCAGTGCAGGATTTTAGGGTTCAATGCACCTGCATGTTCCTGCTGCTCCATAATCTGAATAATAACCTTGTTGATTGTTCCAAGACACCTACCTTCTCCAGGGTCTCCTGCCTTAAGGCATAGGGCCTAGGTAACTTTTAGAGCAATACTTGGCAAATTAGTTTACGTTCTGCTTTTTTCATGTAAGCTTTCTGTTTTCAGAAGTATTCCAGATGTGGGAATTCACTGAAGGTTTGCTTTCTTTTTTCTATTTTTTTAGAATAAATATAGATGTTTAAAAATATCTTTTCTCTCATTTCTAGAGATTTGCTGTAGGAGAGGAGAGCTGGACCTTTAATCTTCCCTGATCCTATTCAGTTTGCCTCTTGACTGGCAACCTGAAACTGAACATTTTGTGCATTTCAGTTCCCTCTAATTTTCTGTTTTTGTCCATTTTCGTGTTGGTGGCTTCCCTGGTGGCGTCAGGCAGTAAAAAAAAAAAAAAAAAATCTACCTGCAATGCTGGAAACCCAGGTTTGGTCCCTGGGTCAGGAGGTTCCCCTCAAGAAGGGGATGGCTATCCAATTCAGTATTCTTGCCTGGAGATTCCATAAACAGAGGAGACCGGCGGTCTATGGTTCTTGGGGTCACAAAGAGTTGGACATGACTGAGCAACTTTCTTTCTTAATGTTTCACACTTTCTTTCATACTTTCTTTCACACTTTCTTTCATAATGTTATCAACATTAACATTCTATTTTTCATGTTGGCTGAAAATATTTTTTGGAGTCATTCCCTTTTTATTTCGGTTATCCTATTTTTCATGGCAAAGAAATTTCACATCTCAACATAATTTTGTCAGTATTTTTCTTTGGAAAAAGTACTTTGTAAATGATAAGAGTTAGATTGTTTTCTTTAGTTTTTCTTGTATTCTTTAATGTAGGCTTTAAATATTTATCCTATCTTAATTTTTTTTTGAAAATTTCTTGTCAAGTACAGGTATGTTTCCCCTCAAATTTCCAAACTGCTAACTATCTTGACATAATAAGGAGAAGGAAATGGCAACCCACTCCAGTATTGTGGCCTGGAGAATCCCATGGACAGAAGAGCCTGGCAAGCCCTAGTCCTTGGGATTGCAAGGAGTCGAACCTGACCAAGTGACTAACACTTTATCTTGACATTGTCTATTAACTAATTTAAAAATTTTCATCAACTTTCTACTACCACATATTAAATTCATTTGTTACACGTGCTGTATTTCTATGCTTTGTGTTGTATTTTCTACTACATGTCCATATTCATGATATATTAATCATTTCAATGCTTAATGACTTATTGACTGGTCAGTTTCATTTTTCTCATTTTTCAGTTGTTATTTAATAGTTTTCCATTCATACAGTATACAGAAATTCTGAGCTATCCTGAAGAATGAGGTAGATAAAAATAATAAAATCCATAGTTTTTTTTTTTAACCACGCCAATAAAATTGGGAGTATAGTACATTCAAGATGCGTGTTTTGGGTGGAGAGGGAGGTGGGAGGGGGGATCGGGATGGGGAATACATGTAACTCTATGGCTGATTCATATCAATGTATGACAAAACCCACTGAAATGATGTGAAGTAATTAGCCTCCAACTAATAAAAATTAAAAAAAAAAAAAAGATGCGTGTTTCTTTTCAAGGTTAAAACTCAAGGAAGGAAGACTACCTTCTTCGAGAACAATCAGTCAGCTTTAAGACAGGGAACACAAAATCAATTGCCCTGATTTTATTGGAGCTGTCTGTTATTCTCTTTAGTATGTAGTCCACTACAAAAATAGGGATAAATTCCAACCGCCAACAGAAGCCTATGGAATACAAACCATTCCGTACAGCAATGAGGAGGGAATGCAAGCAAGAAGGGAATGAGTAGGAGTGTACTGACTGCTCTAGAATGTTGATGATGAAGTGAGGAGACTAGAGGGGAGCTCTGGGAACAGCCTGAGCATGCAATGAATTTTCTTGTATTAAGTTTGAACCATGTTTAGTAGATAACAGGGAATGATTCAATAGAGATGGAGAGTTTGACTGTTTTCACACCCCCAAACTAGGGGGTGTGAAACAGCCTGTTTCACAGTTTCTAAGAGAAACTTCTTCCTCTTAGAAATGCAACAAGGACAAAATTAGAAGATGTAAAGAAAGAGATGCCAGTAGATAGGTACAGAGAGTTAGATAGCTTACGTTGATGGTATTGATCTTCTGAATAACTATGGCCCCTGACACCTGCATCAGAATCAGCAGGGTGGGCTGGATAAAAATTCACCTCCCTGTGTGATTGTCATCAAAGTCTAGGAGTATGTGATACAAGTTATTCTAACTAAAGTTGGAGATCCAAAGTTCAAATTAAGTGGGAGGTAATCTGCAGGATATGTCTACATGATCGGGAAAGCATTGGTGAGCAGCAGATATGGGTGGGCAATGGAGGGAAAAAAAGAATTATTAGGCAGAGCCTATTGAAGTTGGAAGTAGGGATTTGTGTTGAAGAGGCTGGCCCAGCTCCACAATAGGGATCAGTGTGCTTCCATGGCTTATGGGGTAAAGTAATCACACCTAAAAACCCTGTTATCACTTCTCTATTTGTCAGGGCCCAGGAAAGGTTGCTAAGGCAGGCTGCTGAATCAAGGACATGAAGAAAACTTGAGCAATTTCCCTTCCTATAGGATTGAGAGACCTGCCTTTCTTGGCAGGCAGAGTTCATAACACTGATTGCAACATAAAATCCTGTGGATTTGTGTATTCAGAATTTCAGTTTCACATATTTCTGATGAGCCCTGCCAACCTGTCAGACCAGACTTTCCTCTGCTAATATGGCTCAGTTCCATTCTCAGATGCTGCTCCTTTTTTTTTTCTTTTATAATTTCATGTATTTATTATACTTGACACCTTTCCTGCATATATATATGTCTTGACTTATATGTATACTTGTATGTATACACGTGCACTACCTCATTCTCTCTGATAGCTACATAGGATTCCCTAATTTGTTTTTTTTAATTAATTATTTTCATTGGAGGCTGATTACTTTACAATATTGTGGTGGTTTTTACTGTACATTAACATGAATCAGCCACAGGTGTACATGAGTCCCCCCATCCTGAACCTCCCTCCCACCTCCCTCTCTACCCCATCAGATGCTGCTGCATTACCTGCATGTAACCTGAGACAAATGACTTCCATGTGGAAGAACAAGAAGTTGCAAGGCCCTCCTCTCACTCATTGTCTTTTTTCACTTGATCTACATCGGTAATCTCTTAACTGGTCTCCAGGCCATCAGCTTCTTCCTTCCCCAGATCACCAGAGTCACCTTTCTTGACAAAGACTGAGAGCTAAACAAATGATGGAATATTTGTAAATCCAGGTAGTAAAGTGCTGTGCAAACTCACTTCTGTGAAGGTTCCCCATCATCAGAGTGCAGTCCAAACAAATAAGAGACACACAAGGGTCTCTGCAACACACCTCGTCTTCCACCACTGCCTCCACTAGTCATCCCTGCCTCGCTCATTGCAGAGACACAGAATCTTTATCACAGGAAATTTATGATTGTTTCAGGACTCTGTGCACCCTTGCAATTGGTATCTTTTATAGTTTAGTGATTATTCTTCTTTTGTTCCCCAAAGGAAATGTATTTAAGTGCCATCCCCTCAATGTAGCTCTTTTTGGAACCCACTCTCCCAAGGCAGAATTATTTTTTCATCTGTATTCCATAGTACTTTTTACAACTGTCAACTGTTGTACTTAGAACATTAATGTTATTATATTATGTGCTTAATATATAATGTTAATATAATGTTATTATATTATATTATATTAATGTGCTCAGTTATATTTTTGTTTCTACAACTGGACTTGAATTTCTTGAGATCAAAAATTTTACTTCCCCAATGCCTGACACATAGGATGTCCACCGTAAGTTTTAACTGAATACATTTGAATCAGAAATCCTCCTATGTAATCCAAATTGAAAGAACATAGAAAAGTAGAGTTCTTTGGAGCTAGCAATATGAGCAGCTATCAGCAACCTTGTTTGATAGAAAGAAATCTTTCTTTTTCCATATATTATTATAGTTGTAGCATTCATTGATAAAGCTTCGTACCTGTAGAATCAGAGCATTTCAGTGGGAAGACTGTCTCTGAAATGGTTCTTTTGATTTGCAGATGAAGAAAAAAAGTCCTGTGTTTATGTCTGCCCCACAGGTGGCTTTTATCAAGTCTATTCAGCAACCAACAACCTTTGTGAATTCATGAGTATTAAATCATTTTTATATTCCAGAGAAGTAAATTCTAAAAGAGAATAGCATTTCAGGTCAAACAGAATCTCATTAAGGAATCTTAACCTGAGTATAAGATGTTGGGGTGGGGGAAAGCCAGGCTACTTGATGAGAGATAATTGGTAAGTTCAAGGTGGATTTTAAATCAAAAGAAGTGCTTTTTTTGTTTTTTGCAGAGATGACATGCCTATCAGGGCATCCGAAGAACTGTAGAGTGGGTATTGATGAGTTACTTTTCCCCAGGTTTAATTGAGCCTCTTCTCTTTGATAGGTTTCAGAACCTGCTGTGGTCCAGAAAGACGTTTGTGGACCACATGAAGGTCTATAACCACAGTTACATCTACATGCCTGCCTTTTCTATGAAGACGGGGACAGAGCCATCCCTCCGGGTTTATTACACACTGTCAGATGTTGGTGCCAATCAGACAGTGCTCTTTGCCAACCCCAACTTTCTGCGTAGCATTGGGAAGTTCTGGAAAAGTAGGGGAATTCACGCCAAGCGCCTGTCCACAGGACTCTTTCTGGTGAGCGCAGCCCTGGGCCTCTGTGAAGAGGTGGCCATCTATGG
The DNA here is from genome assembly GCF_910594005.1 of Cervus elaphus. Lineage (NCBI taxonomy): Eukaryota > Metazoa > Chordata > Mammalia > Artiodactyla > Cervidae > Cervus > Cervus elaphus. The sequence goes on along the minus strand of NC_057836.1, from coordinate 31,355,755 downwards.
CTTCTGGCCCTTCTCTGTGAATATGCATGAACAGCCCATCAGCCACCACTACTACGATAATGTCCTGCCCTTTTCTGGCTTTCATGCCATGCCGGAGGAATTTCTTCAACTCTGGTATCTTCATAAAATTGGTGCACTGAGAATGCAGTTGGACCCATGTGAGGACGCCTCACTCCAGCCCACTTCCTAGGGACTGTGGAAAAAGAAAGGACTGAGCCAGGGTATTTTTGTTAGGTTTTCTATGTAACTTCAAAAGGAAATGATCAGGTCATTTCATGGATTTGCATGGACCACTTGGGAAAAAATGACAACAGAAACCCAAGGGAAACTCTACTTTTACTGTTGGTTTGGAAGACAAAAAAAGAAGTGAACCACCCCATAAATGTTTGGCGCATGGTGGATTTGCAACTAGTAACATGCTGATTAAATGATGTTGGTAAAGCACATTTACATGAGCAGGTCCAGTTCACAAATAAGACAAAACTCTAGTTATTGAAGTCGAGGAATTAAGGTAGATTAAATGAAATGCCAGAGTAGAAGTGTTAGTGGTTATCAACCTGAACTGACTTAGTTTAAAAAAAAAAGCTATCTTAATCAGACTAACATTAGAACTATAGGTTTTTAAAAAATTCTTACTTAATTTTGCCCTATTTAAGGGCATTGAGTAGGTGATGGGGTACATTTTTTAAAATCCCTTACTGAGTAATATGGATACAAAACGCTACAACTGATAATTGTAATTTGTTGAACCAAGTCTTTGTTAACTAGAGTTCCCCTCCCTTCTATTTAAAAAATTGTTAAATAAGAATTACTTCCTCCCCTTTTGTCAAGTCCACTTAGACAATGTGAAACATTGGTGAATTTAGATTGTGTTGATTCATTGTTAGGAGGACGAGTCACTTTCCCTCCTCAGAATTTAGGGCATAAACTCAGTTTTAGGTCTGCATTATGCAAGCCTATTTGCATTATTATTGTGTGTGCTCAGTCGCTCAGTTGTGTCCTACTCTCTGCAACCCCATGGACCATAGCCTGCCAGACTTCTCTGTCCATGGGATTTGGAGTGGGTTGTCATTTCCTATTTCACAGGATCTTCCTGACCCAGGGACCGAAACCCACATCCCTTGCTTATTATTTTAGTGCAAAAAACTACAAATGCAAGTGCATTATTTGTTTGCAAATTGGCATAATTGTCTTCATAATTTAATGTTCAGAGATGAAGTAAAGCACAATGACATCAAGCTTAGTCTCTGGAAGACAGACCGGAAGTACTTCCTTTTCCTTCTGCCATGGTAAATAGGTTCTCTCCAAGATGAAGCATATGCATGCACACATAAAAGCATGCATAGACTCATGTACACTCATACACACACTCAGACAAAGTTCATTCCTGTGCAGCTATGAAAGCAGAACCCATATGACCTGGGATAGCAGAAATCTGTAACTGGTGTTGGAGAGCTATGAATGCATTACGTACTACCTACCACACCTTGCTATGAGACAAACCAGCTTACTGGTTGCTGCTGTAATGCTCATACCAGCATGAGATGTGAGCCTTACCCCCAAATCACTCCAAATGAACAGAACTGTTTTAGTGTATGTGACTCCCCCCCACCAATATCTCATGAGTAAATCCTGTGTTGCATATGGTCATCAACACATGGTTCACACCAGTAAAGGGATGTGAGTTAGTAGTTGTTGATTCCCATAGTAACAGGACAGCTTAAAAGGCTCGTTACCTCAGCTTTGACACACCGCACCCAAACTCTGTTGACAGATTACAGGCAGTCAGATGTGTTTACATACAGAGAAAGGGAAAAACAACCTCACGTGGTCTTTGTGTTGGGGGATGTCTTAATCTAAAAGGAGACAGTACATTTCACTAACTTGATTCTTTTAAGTGTCACCAGAATGTAGGTAAACTGTACCCAAAAGTTCTGCTTCATTTTCCTTGGAAAAGACTTAGTATACAATGTAGACTCAACCAGGTGGCAGTGTGGGGTGGGTTCATTTAAATAATACCGAGATGACAAAACTGTTGGAAAAATTCTACATCATTGGGATGTGGTGGCGCTCAGTCGCTCAGTCGTGTCTGACTCCTTGCAACCCCATGGACTGTTGGCCGCCAGGCTTCTCTGTCCATGGACTTTTCCAGAAAAGAATACTGAAGTGGGTTGCCATTTCCTACTCCAGGGGATTTTCCTATCTAGGCAATTTCTAAATAAGATTTAATTTTGAGGTTATTATAGAGATCAACTGTTAAAATATGACTGGTGACATAACACAGATTCTGTTGATACTTAGAAAGTTAAGAATTTAAGAGTATTGATTCTGAGCAGATCCGATTTGCTTTTTTGATCCTATTTGGCAGCAAAAATGTAATGAGAATGTACTATGAGTGATTTGCATTAAATTTGCACGTCTGTGCAATCCTGAATATATTTCCTCTTTTGAGCTATTATTATTATTTAATAACTACCTGAAAAGGAATGCATTTTTACTATACATTTCATCAAAATATAAAAGGCCTAACAAAAATCACACATAAAAGTTAATAAAATAGATATCACTCAAATTAGTGCTTTAATTGTTGACATTGTTAAAATCAATAATTAAAGAACTCCATCGAACTCATGTGTCTTGGCTCCATTGAAGATATCTTCTGGAAATTTTGCATTTTGTAATTCCTAGGCTAGGTTTGTGCAAGAGATTTGTACAGTGGTTAGTTGTACATTTGGAGCCTCTGAAAGGCAAGCAAGTAGACAGAGAATAATTAGATCATGGCTTCTTAACTGGGGTGATTCTCCTCTCCTGTCTGGTGACATTTGCCAGTGTCTGCAGACTTCTTTGTGGGATCTTAGTTCCCCCACCAGAGATGGAACCCAGGCCCTTGGCAGTGAAAGCTCAGAGTCCTGACCACTGGATCACCAGGGAATTCTTAGGAGATATTTTTGATGGTCATGGTTTGGAGGGTGCTGCCAGCATCTAATGGATAGAGGCCAGGGGTCCTACTAAAGATCTACAATGCATAGAGCAGCCCCCCAACAAAGAATTACCCACGTGAAAATCCTAGTAGTGCCAAGGTTGAGAAACCCCAGATTAGACCAAAATGATATTTTGATTATTCCTTATTGTCTTCACTTACATGTTCATGTCATTCAAAGTATGACTACAATTTAATGAGAATGTTTTCTCAGAGTAGATTACAGCTTGGCATTATTTTATAGTGATAGTTCACAAGTATGCCATACAGATTTCCTTTCCTGTGGTTAGATAGATATATCTCAATCTAGGAGTTGAGAGTGTGTGTGCTTATGTGTGTGTACATGTGCTTATAGCATAAAGTTAGTATATCCATCCTTACTGGAATATATGTGTTCCTAAGTGAGGATCTTTCTAGAATTATCTTTCACAGTACTCTGGCATACTCTATTACTCTTAAGTTAAATTCTAAGTTCCCATTATTTTATTTTCTTGAAATTGAGACCTTCAGAATTGGGCCTCATTATTTGCCAAATTTGGTTGATTACATTTTAATGTTACTGACCCTTAAGATTCAGCTCAGAAGAGATTTGGGTTGCAGTAGACACATTTCATAAGAAAGTATTTCATCACTTTTGATGCACCTGCAAGGAGAAGGCATCATCCTCTAACATATTAGTCTAATTTTTAAGTTATATTTTAGTGGCAAAAATTAGGTTGCTCCATGGGGATAAATGAGGGAATGAAGAGACTGAAAATGAGTACCTGATGTGGATTTTTATTTTTATTAGCTCCAATTGGAGAACTGCACTGATGTTATGGATCATGAGTAAGAAAGACTTCTGTTTGATTTTAATTAGACTTTGGTCAAATTAAGATGCCTGAAGGATTAAGTCTTTCATAAGAAAGTAATTTTTTATATGAAAGATTTTTTATGGAAGAAGACCCTGGACACATGCTTTCTATAGTATTTGACCAACCATTTATACAGTATTGTGCATCTAAATTGAAAGTAACACAAGAAGTCAAGGAGTGCTTCCTGGATTTTGTTTCTGTATAGTTCACTTTTACTTATTTTAACAAGGGCAAATGATTCAAAATGATCCAGAGTGACAGATGTTCAAACAGTACTCTGTGTTTGGCTTTGTGATGTTTTATGCCCTTTTCTGGACTAAAAACCTTGTTTAGGTTAAATATAACTTGTACCTGCAGCAATGGGCAACCTGGCTTAAAAATCTATATGGAAAATAACTGGGGAAATCCTAGGATTCTGAATTTGCCAAAAGTATTCTAAGATTAGTCCAAAGCTTTACAGGAGTGTTAGTGATCATTTCAAATAGAAACAATAACCCATGACATTGTCAGCAACTCAGGTTTGTCATTTTATTATATACCACCTCCTGTTTCTCCGTTTGGAAAATCAGTCACCTAGGGTTTTCATTTCTATATTTAAAAATACTGATTGTATGAAAATTTTAACTGATAAACCCTTGTTAGGAGGGACCTAAAGAGGGAAAAAATAAGTCACAGTCCACGGAAAACTTCAGGAAATGCTTATTGGGTTGTATAAAACTTTCCCACCAAAATCAGGTAATATATGCTGTCAGTAGAATTTCAAAGATCAAACTCTAAGAGGACTTTTATGGGAGCTTTAGGAAGAGCATGTGGAGGAATAAGGCTTGAGAACAATACTGTGCTTTTTATTTCTTCGTTTTCCCAGTGTAGAGGTCTCCTCTGAGATGATCTGATTTTGGTGGGCACACATCAGGAATGGACATGGGCGGACAATATGGAGGCACCTGAAACGTTGGTTAAGCCTCTTACAAAATGAACAGTGTGTGTGTGTGTGTTAGTCACTCAGTTGTGTCTGATTCTTTGCGACCCCATGGACTATAGGCCGCCAGGCTCCTCTGTCCATGGGATTCTCCAGGCAAGAATACTAGAGTGGGTTGCCATGCCTTCTCCAGGGAATCTTCCCGACACAGGGATCGAACTCAGGTCTCCTGCATGGCAGGCAGATTCTTTACCATTTGAGCCACCAGGGAAGCCCCAAATGAACAGTAACTACAACTAAATATGACTAGCAGTTTAGGCAACTTCAGTGAGCAGCATGCTGGGGTGAAGAAGAGGCAAATGGAAAGGAAGAAAAACACAGTCCCCAAGCTTTCCACGTACAAAGGGTCAGAGAAGTCTCTGCTCTTGGCCTTGGCCTTCCAGCACTCTCTATCTCTGTCTACTACCACGGAAGATCTCCCAGCTCTGAGGTCAAGCTAGTAGTCTTGTGACTAGAGAGTTGGTGTGCAAATTTGCTGGAAAGCTTAAATTTTTACACTGCCTTAAACATTTTTTTTTTTAATTTATACTTGTGCTCTCTAAATTTGGATGTCCCATGCCAGAATCCTGGTCATCTTGAACCTAATTATGGCCCTGCCAGCGTTTATTAAAAATGAAACTCCACCCCCCCCACTCTGATGCATTTTTACTGAGTTCTCAAAGCTGGGAAAATACTAAATATTCTACTAGTTCTCCAGCAGCCTGGAAAAAGCTCTGGAGACGCATGCAAAGGCCTAGACTGCCTGTTTATAAATTCCTAAATAAGAAGCCACTGTATTTAGGTTGAACACCATAAAATTTCTATTTTGTAAGTGAAAGGAAATTTATGTGAATCTCCAATTGTGTTGGCCATTTTTTTTTCCTATCATAAGAAAATGAATACTACTGACTTTACTCCCAGCCTAGGCCTATGTGAATTTTTTACCTGAAATAAACACATGAGTGGAAAACTCATTCAAACATAACACAAAAATTCTGCTTGTCATTGCAATAAGAAAAAATATGTGCTTCCATTTCCTTCTGATTTTCTGGTGCCAGCATTTCTGATTTCTTCTGCTCTATTAGTTAAGGAGTAAATAACATTATAAATTGACTTATAATACTTGAGATCACTTGTACAATAGCCAAAGCCCATAACTATAAATTCTAAAGCACAAAAGAGGAATTATATTTTGGCTATGGTCACTCATTTACCTACCTCCTGTATTCATATTGATCTCTACGTTGTGCTAAAATTCTTTGTGATTTGCTTTCTTGTTGAAGCTATGGGATATAATCAATAATGTGCAACTACCTGGAAGTTTTATAGAATACTGTCTAAATGTATTGATCATGTCTCTTTCTGCTTCTATATAATTAGATTTTCTCCGGTTATTTGTCATTTTAAAAGCTCATGTTTCACATGATACGAATAAACAAGAGATGTGATTTTATCCAGGGCAGAGAAAATTAGGAGATAGACATGTCTGTCTTTCTCTCTACCATAAGAGAAATGGAGAATTGTCCTTAAAAAAAGAAGTCTAATGAAAATAATAGAACAAAAATCAGGGCTTTAATTGAGAGGGACCACTGGGAGGAATCTTTATTTTTTTAATCGAAGTCCATTTGCTTACAATGTTGTGTTAGTTTCTACTGTATAGCAAAATGAATCAACTATACATGTACATATATCCCCCCATTTTGGATTTCTGTCCCATTTAGGTCACCGTGGAGGGTTGGGTAGATAGAGTTCCCTAAGCTATACAGTAGGTTCTTATTAGTTATCTATTTTATTCACAGTATATGTATGTCAGTGGGAGGGATCTTAGTGTACAGTGAAGAGGAAGCATGGAGGTGGTTGTCCTTGTTGTCAGCCCCAGGAGCCTTTCCAAAACATTTTAAAGGAAATACATTGTCATGCAACTGTTATTTCTAATGATGGAAACATGCTAGAAGAAGCAGCGTGAGACTGTCCAATGCTTGGGGAAAAAAAGCAGACGTGGTACCTCTTTACCTACTTGGACCCTCAGGGTCTAAACTCTTCCCCACTTCCTTTCCTCTCCATGTTGGGTTTTCCTTGGTATTTGAGCCTGAATATGCAAACACTCCCATTCTCACACCCCTTGTCCATCTCTACCTTGATGCATACTCGCAAAATAAGATGATTTTGATCTTTTGCCATGATGAGGCAGCAATATAGTAGCAAGTGTCTCCTTGAACTTGACCCTTTGAAACATGATCACCATGTGCTATGCATAAAGTTAGCTTTAGTTACTGCTCCCACAATTATACCTCAGTAAAAGGCTTTTATATTCATTATTACTTAGGCAGACTAAATGTGTTTTCTCTCCTATGTGCTAGTGTAAACACACACATGCACACACCCCTTACATTAGTTAGGCCCATTGAAAGAGAAAGATGGCTGACCTGGTTGGGGGTGGCTGAGGGTGCCTTAACTTTTTCTGGCTTGGCTCCCACTTCCTTATGTATTTCCTTCATGTACCCCTGTCGCTCTAGAGGTGTAACCGTGTCTGTTCCAAGCTGTATCTTTATCATCAGCAAGAACTCTTACAAGTGTAGTGAATGTGATTATTTTATATAAATGCACAATAGTATCTAGGCCTTGGAGACGTCTGATAACAGTATGTAAATATCCTTTGTTGAAGTAGTAGAACCTTCTCATAGGGAATGCCTTAGGTGATAGCCACAGAAGGACATGGACTAAAAATGCTTGTTTTTTCAGCAAGTTCTTTTTTCCCCATTTCCCATTTCTTCTTTAGCACCAATCCATTGGGCTTTCTTGTAGAAAGGTTTCTAGAGACGTCTCTCTCATAATGTATATTGCTGTTGTTTAGTCACTAAGTCGTGTCAGACTCTTTGTGACCCCATGGAATGTAGCTTGCCAGGCTCCTCTATCCATGGGATTTTCCAGGCAAATATACTGGAATGGAGCTATTTCCTTCTCCAGGGGATCTTCCTGACCCAGGGATGGAATGCGCGTCTCCTGCATTGGCAAGAGGATTCATTTCCACTTAGCCACCAGGGAAGCCCTCATGATAATGTTTATAGGATTCACAATTTGTGATGACTGATGACCACTGGGGTCCATCAGAGACACTAAAATAAAGGGATGAGAACAGACAGCGCTGAAGCTCCCCTGACCAACAGAGCCCCACTGAAGAGCTTGCCTAGGGGCTTCCCTGGTGGTCCAGTGGTTAAGAATCCGCACTTCCACAGCAGAGGGCATGGGTTCCATCCCTGGTCCAGGAATTAAGACCCCTCCTGCCAAGCAGCACAGCCCAAAAATTAAAAGGAAAATTAAAAAGGAAAAAAGACAAAGCTTGCCTAAATTTTTAAAAGTCTGGAACGTGACTAGAACTTCAGTTACCATACAACATAGTTGGTCTGAAAAGCTCTCAAAAAGAAAGTTTCTCTTTAACTTGATGATTGAACATTATATATTATTCCACATGTGTGAAAGCTATTTTTCAAGAGTAAATTTGCAGAGACTAGAGCTCAGAAAAAAATAGAAAAATTCAAATAGACTTTCTCATGCAGTGTAGTCTGACTCCAAGTCGATAGATGCAGTAATTCTGGAAAAGATGTTAGATTAGACCATAAAATTGAAATCACTTTTTAACTGTATGTGGAATTACTTCTTCCTAATAAAGCCAAACTCCACTGGCAGTAGGTATGGGGAAAATAAGTGCTTTTTTTTTTTTTTAAGTTTCATAGAAAATGTAGCAGGTAAGAAAAAAAACTTTAATTGGTACTTTTTATAGTATGACTTGAAAAAAATGGTGTCTCTGTTGAATCTGCTGAGTTGTTCTTTCCACAGAATTTAAATACAATGTCATAGGAGGAGGTTTGCTGTTAAAACATGTCTTTTTTTTTTTTTGCTGTGTTCATTGTAATTATGGCTGGTACTGAGAAGTTTCAGTAAGTTTCAATTTCTCTACCTCCCTTACTTGGAGAAATTTTGGAAATGTACTCTGTGAATAAAATGTTTTTTTATATAGCTTGTGAAGTCTTTTTATTTCCCAGAAGCATTTGGGTAATTCTATTTTCTTTTCTTCCTTTATTTTTGTATGCATATCAGCTACACTGCTTTTTTTTCCTTCTGGTTGCAAACTCAATGTTATTTAGTGAGAAAATTACTTTAGAAATACAGAATTATAAATGCTGTGTCTAGGATGCTAGGACATTATTTGTACTTCTTATGCAGGTGAAAGTTACTATCTACTGGGCAACGTAAAGTAGAAGGAAAATCGAGCATTTATTTAACATGGCATGTGTACACAAGCCTACTTTTTCCAGGGATAACATTTTTCCTTAATGCAATAATTCAGTATCGGTATGTGTGTCCTTGCGATACATTAAAAAATTTCCAACAAGGTTCAAAATATTTTAATTCAGTAACTTGGACAAGCCTAAGTGTGCCTTCTTGCCTGAATTATTTAGAAAACTGCTTCAAACTTACATTTTCCCTTGAGCTCTGGTGGCCCCGTTCTGCCACTTTTTCAAGAGGGAGAGATATCAGGAAAAATGACCTTGGTCCATCCATTACCATACACTTCACCTCAGAAATGACCAGGTGCTTTGTGCAGTTCTCCTTATTAATTCTCTGACTTCATTCTCACATAACAGCTTTTTGGACTGTAGCTATTTTAGGAAAGGACATTCTATTACCTAATGTTAAATCTTCATGAGGTTTAGCTGAATCATTTGGGAGAAAAGGACAGAGCTCCAGCATAAATGTGGGTTACTGTAATCTATTCTCAAATCACATGAGAAAAATAGATCTTGCTTGTTTTCACCAACTATCATTAAGTAAAGAAATCTAGGTATTACTGAATCCTGCTGTTCTACGTTATTTCGATTTAAGCCTTCAAAAGCAGATATTAAGAGTCCAAAGGCATTAATTACTCAAGAATTCCCAAACCGGAGTGGAGGCTAATTACATGTCACAGACTCTATTTTTGCTTGAAAAATTATTATATGGATATACAGTTAGATTCTTAATGATAAAAGTCTAAACACATAGGAAGATTGAATTAAATCTTGTGAAGTTCATTGTGAGTGATCAGGAAACCATGGAATGAAATTGAGGCCATATCTCCTTATGCTTGATGCATGATTCTGAGACATATTAACTAGTTTCTAGGATTTTGAAAATATGGGAAAACAAATCCTTTGTTAACTCTTTTATATGGATAGAAAGTGAATTTCTGTCCTCCACAAGAGTCATGGTTTCCAGGCATGAATTAAAAAATCAGCCTCAATATTTGGAAACTTTTTCATCATAAACAATGAAATCAAAAATTATGTTACAAAACAATCGAGAGTTTATTGATCTCAAGATATCCTTCGATCAAGAGGATTCTGACCTTTGTGTGTGGAGGAAGAGGGCACAGTAAGAATGGAGTATGATTGTTCCTTTGGTGAGTCTGCTGTAATTAACATCACACCAGGTGAATTACTGATCTGTTTGGAAATGGTTTTATATTGGCCTATGCTGTTACTGCTTGGGCACCCAGCAGTGGTGAAACTCAGATTATTGATTGTATGCACAATCTCCATACCTGTTACTAAAAGAACTTTGTATACAGAAGACTATCAAGAACTGAGAAAAGAGATTCATGGTATCTGTGCAACATACTGTTTTGTCTCGATCTCTTATAAAGGTTAAGACTGAGATGGGGGCAGTTAATGCCTTAAAAGGTCAAGAGTGGTTTCAGTGCTTTCCATCATGCAGATGCAGCAGTTTGTTCTCACTGAAGTAGACATTTATACTGGATTTGTCTTTACTGTCCTCAGTGCTCCTGCCATCACCACCATCTATCTGTGGCTTATGTATATATTACATACATTAGCATCTACAGAACGACTTATGTACCATCTTGGTACATATAACACACAGTGTCCTTTTGACCATGGACATATTTTATGGTAACTGCAGCCACAAAATTAAAAGATGCTTACTCCTTGGAAGAATAGCTGTGACAAAGCTCGACAATGTATTAAAAAGCAGAGACCTTACTTTCTCAACAAAGGTCCGTATAGTCAAAGCTATGGTTTTTCCAGTAGTCATGTATGGATGTGAGAGTTGGACTATAAAGAAGGCTGAGCGCCAAAGAATTGATGCTTTCGAAATGTGGTGCTGGAGAAGACTCTCTTGAGAGTCTCTTGGACTGTAAAATTAAACCAGTCAATCCTAAAGGAAATCAACCCTGAATATTCATTGGAAGGACTGATGCTGAAGCTGAAGCTCCAATACTTTGGGCACCTGATGTGAAGAGCCGAGTCATTAGGAGAGACCTGGATGCTGGGAAGGATTGAAGGCAGGAGGAGAAGGGGATGACAGAGGATGAGATGGTTGGATGCATCACTGACTCAATAGACATGAGTTTGAGCAAGTTCTGGGGGATTGTGAAGGACAGAGAAGTCTGGCATGCTGCAATTCATGGGGTCACAGAGCTGGACACAACTTAGTGACTGAACAACAACAACAATATTTTACAACAAAAGAAGTGCAAAAAGGAACTTATGTCTATGGAATTAGCAAGTATTACTCTTTATCATGGGCTTCCCAGGTGGCACTAGTGGTAAAGAATCTACCTGCCAATGCGTTAGACATAGATGTGGGTTCAATCTCTGGGTTGGGAAGATTCCCTGGAGAAGGGCACTGCAACCCAGTCCAGTATTCTTGCCTGGAAAATTCCATGGACAGGGGAGCCTGGCGTGCTGTAGTCCATGGAGTTGCAAAGAGATGGACATGACTGGGCAACTGAACAACAACAGCAATATGCTTGTATTACCGTTTAATTCAGAATATTTTCTAATTACCTTGTGATTCTTCTTTAGTTCATGGGTTTTAGACATGCACATTTCAATTTCCAAATATATGAAAGGTTTACTAGTATGTTTTTGCTACCTCTTTCTAATTTACTTCTCTCATGATCAGGAAATATGCTATGCCTGATTTAAATTTTTTGAAGTTTACTAAATCTGTTTTTATAGCCCAGCTTCCATGAGTGCAGTTGTTGGTAGGAATGTACTAAAACTGTTTACTAGGTCAAGTGTATCTTTACTCACACTTTACCTATTTGCTCTTTCAGTTACAGAAAAAAGAAGTGTTAAAGTTTCCAAGTGTATCCCATTTATTTTTAGTTCTATAAAACTTATCCTTATATACTTTGCAATTCTGATGTAAACTACATCCACTGAGGAATCTGACTCCAGGCCGAACAACTGTCTGATCCTTTTGCCCCAACCATAGGTAATTCAAGGCCTTGCCCAGCAGGCCTCATGAGGAGAAACTGTCCCGGCCTCACCAGGTTTGTACAGAGCCAATGCGTTGATTTTCTGGAGTCCCTTGGCCTGCAAGAAAACCAAACCAGTCAAGCCTAAAGGAAATCAACCCTGAATATTCACTGGAAGGACTGATGCTGAAGCTGAAGCTCCAATACTTTGGCTAACTTATGTGAAGAGCTGACTCATAAGGAAAGACCCTGATGCTGGGAAAAATTGAAGGCAGGAGGAGAAGGGGATGACAGAGGATGAGATGGTCAGATGGCATTAGCGACTCAATGGACTTGAGTTTGAGCAGCTGCTGGAGATGGTGAAGGACAGGGAAGCCTGTCATGCTGAAGTTCATGGGGTCGCAAAGAGTTGGACACAATTGAGCAACTGAACAACAAAGTCACTTTACTCTGTCTCTCCTGTCTCTCCTGTTTAGTGTGTTTTGAAGGAGAAGGCAATAGCAATCCACTCCAGTACTCTTGCCTGGAAAATTCCATGGACGGAGGAGCCTGGTAGGCTGCGTGCGGTCCATGAGGTCGCTAAGAGTCGGACACGCCTGAGCGACTTCACTTTCACTTTTGACTTTCATGCATTGGAGCAAGAAATGGCAACCCACTCCAGTGTTCTTGCCTGGAGAATCCCAGGGAGAGGGGAGCCTGGTGGGCTGCCGTCTATGGGGTCGCACAGAGTCGGACACGACTGAAGCGACTTAGCAGCAGCAGCAGCAGCAGCAGTGTGTTTTGAAATAAGTATTTATGTCCCCCCCAAATTCAAACATTGAAATTCTATCCTACAGTGTTATGGTATTTGGATGTAAGGCTTTTGATTTAGGGCTTGAATTAGGATTCAGTGAGGTCATGAGACCAGAGTCCTCATAAATGAAATTAGTGTACATAGAAGAACCACCAAAGAATTTGCTTCCTTTCTCTGCTTTCTATCATTTGAGGACACAACTAGAAATCAGAAATTTGAAGCCTCAAAGAGAGGTCTCACAAGAACTTGATCATGCTGGCACCCTGATCTGAGACTTTTAGCTTACAGAAATATGAGAAATAAATTTTCGTTATTTATAAGCCACTCAGTTGTAGTACTTTGTTTAAGCTGCTCAGACTGACATGAAGACAATGTGTATATTTTTACCATGTATTTTATGCAATACAATTACACAACCTTGCAATGCAATATTGTTGTTTCACTTTGTCTTTCAAAGAAATTGGCATATTAAAATATACTTTGCATATTTACCCCCATTTACTAATTTCATGCTTTATCATTCTTCCTGTAGAACTGGTATCATTTCTCACAGCTTGACAAAAATTCCTGTCTCTTTTCTAATAGTGCTGGCAGTAAAATCTCTCAGCTTTTGTTTATCTAAAAATGTCTGTAGTTCATCTTTTTGAACCATGCTTCACTGGATATAGAAATATAGCTTGTTAGTTTTTAACATGTAAAATATGTTACTCCATGGTCTTCTAGTTTACTTTGTGTTTGATGAGGATTTTTCTAACATTATTGTCATATTAATGTGTGATTTTAGCTTCTTTTTCACCTTCTAGCTTCTTTTAGAATATTTTTCTTTATCTTTGTGTTTCAGCACCATGACAGAGATTTTACATTTGGATTTAACAACAAAGTCTCCAGTTCTAGATACCACATCAAGAAGGTTGTTGTTAGTAGTTTAGTGGGGCAGGAAGTGTCAGGCCAAATAAATTGTTGGTGTACCCGAGGACTTTTCCAGTCCTCTTTGCCCTGATTGTTAATAGCTTGACAGGCTTATTATTGCTATTGCTATTTAATAGACAAGCTACCTAAGGTCTCTGTGGGAGATGAATATTACACTTCATCTTAAAAGAAAGGTTAAAACAGAATTGGGTTGCTAATATACTTTTAATAATTATACTTTGGGGTACTTTATGTACCACACAATTTATCCATTGTAAATGTACAATTCAATGAATTTTAGTAAAATTTATTGTCGTGAAACCATTACCAAAGTCCAGTTTTATAATGCTTTTATAGATCCCCCAAATTTCCTACTTCCAGTAGTCAGCTTGGCTCTCATTCTTAACCCCAGACAACCATGAATCTGCTTTCAGTCTCTATAGTTTGGCCTTTCATGGAAACTTTATATAAATGATGTTTATATAAATGAAATAATAAAGTTATGTTAATAAAGTTTAAATAAATGCATTTGTATTTTATATAAATGAAATAATTTGATATTAAATTCTTTGTCTGGTTTATTTCATTTAGTAAAATATTTTTGAGACATCTCTTGTTGCATGTATCAGTAGTTTGCTCCTTTTTATTGCTGGATAGCATTCCATTACATGCATTTGACACATTTGGATTATTAATTCATTAATTTATTAATGTACATTTGGGTTGGTTTAGGCTCTTGGCTATTTTGAATAATAATTCTATAAACATTTTTGTGCAGATTGCTGATTCACATGGCAATATTTTCCTTTTAAGAAACTACTAAAACTATTTTGCAAAGTAGCTATACCAATTTACACACCCAACATAAATATGTGATTGTTTCTTCACATCCTCCATGACAATTAGTATTGTTAATCTTTTAGAAAATATCCCTCTTCTCAATGGGTATAAAGTTAAAACGTTCTAGAGAACTTTCGTACAACATTGCATCTATAGTTATCAACATTATACTGTGTACTTAAAACTCTGTAAAGAGGGTATATCTCATGTGATATGGTTTTTATGACAATAAAAAATGATAAAGAAAGTAAACAAAAATATCCCTCTTAGAGAGTGTATAATAATATCTCTTTGGAGTTTTCATTTCCCTAATCACTAATTGACTATATTTTTCGTGTTCGTTAGTCTCTTATATATCTCCTTTGCTGAAATGTTTATTAAAATCCTTTGCATTGTACGTTTGGAGTGAGGAGTGTTTCCTCTTATTATTGCATTCTTAGATTTAAAGAAATATATTTTTTATGCACATCCTTTCTCAGATTTGCAAATATTTTTCCTTGTCTGAATTATTTTTTCATTTTATTAATGATGTCTCTTGAAATAAAAGAATTTTAACTTTTATGAAGTTCATTTTGTTTTCCATAAAGATAGCACTTTAGTGTCATCTGAAAATAAAGACACATGTATTTATTTTTTTCAATATGCCTTTAATTTTAAAGAATTAAATTAAAAGAATGCCTTTAATTTTACTCTTGCCTTATTGAGTTGACTTCAACTACAGGCATAATGTTGAATAGAAATGCAGAGAATAGATGTCTTTGCCTTATTCCTGATCTTAAATAAAAACATTTCATCCTTCAGGATTAATACGATGTTACCGTTAGTTTGTTTGTTTGGTATATGCCATGTACCAGAATGAAAAATTTGAATTCTATTCCTAGTTTTTTTTTGAGAATTGTTACCATGGGTGACTGTTGCTACTTACAAATGCATTTATGCGTACCTATTGAGATGTCAGTCTGTTCATTAGCTCAGTCGTGTCCGACTCTTTGCAACTCCTTGGACTGTAGCACTTCAGGACTTCATGTCCATCACGACCTCCCAGAGTTTACCCAAACTCATGTCCATTGAGTCGGTGATACCATCCAACCATCTCATCCTCTGTCAACCCCTTCTCCTCCTGCCCTCAATCTTTCCCAGCATCACGGTCTTTTCAAATGAGTTAGCTCTTCGCATCAGGTGGCCAAAATATTGGAGTTTCAGCTTCAGCATCAGTTCTTCTAATGAAAATCCAGGACTGATCTCCTTTAGGATGGACTGGTTGGATCTCCTTGCAGTCCAAGGGACTCTCAAGAATCTTCTCTAACACCACAGTTCAAAAGCATCAATTCTTTGGCACTCAGCTTTCTTTATAGTCCAACTCTCATATCCATACATGACTACTGGAAAAACCATAGCCTTGACTAGATGGACCTTTGTTGGCAAAGTAATGTCTCTGCTTTTTAATATGCTGTCTAGGTTGGTCATAACTTTCCTTACAAGGAGCAAGCGTCTTTTAATTTCATGGCTGCAGTCACTATACGCAATGTTTTGGAGCCCACAAAAATAAAGTCAGCCACTGTTACCACTAATTCCCCATCTATTTGCCATGAAGTGATGGGACCGGATGCCATGATCTTAGTTTTCTGAATGTTGAGCTTTAAGCCAGCTTTCTCACTCTCCGCTTTGACTTTCATCAAGAGGCTCTTTAGTTCTTCTTCGCTTTCTGCCATGGGTGGTGTCATCTGCATATCTGAGGTTATTGATATTTCTCTCAGCAATGTTGATTCCAGCTTGTGCTTCATCCAGCCCAGTGTTTCTCATGATGTACTCTGAATATAAGTTAAATAAGCAGGGTGACAATATACGGCCTTGAGATAGTCCTGTTCCTATTTGGAGCCAGTCTCAAACTACCGCACAATTGCACTCATCTCATACGCTAGCAAAGTAATGCTCAAAATTCTCCAAGCCTGGCTTCAGCAATACGTGAACCATGAATTTCCAGATGTTCAAGCTGGATTTAGAAAAGGCAGAGAAACCAGAGACCAGATTGCCAACATCCTCTGGATCATCGAAAAAGCAAGAGAGTTCCAGAAAAACATCTATTTCTGTTTTATTGACTATGCCAAAGCCTTTGACTGTGTGGATCACAATAAACTGTGGGAAATTCTGAAAGAGATGGGAATACCAGACCACCTGACCTGCCTCTTGAGAAACCATGCAGCTCAGGAAGCAACAGTTAGAACTGGACATGGAACAACAGACTGGTTCCAAATAGGAAAAGGAGTACATCAAGGCTGTATATTGTCACCCTGCTTATGTAACTTATATGCAGAGTACATCATGAGAAACGCTGGGCTGGAGGAAGCACAAGGTGGAATCAAGATTGCCGGGAGGAATATCAATAACCTCAGATATGCAGATGACACCGCCCTTATAGCAGAAAGTGAAGAGGAACTAGAGAGCTTCTTAATGAAAGTGAAAGAGGAGAGTGAAAAAGTTGGCTTAAAATTCAACATTCAGAAAACTAAGATCATGGCATCTGGTCCCATCACTTCATGGCAAATAGATATAGAAACAGTGGAAACAGTGGCTGACTTTTTTGGGGGGGACTCCAAAATCACGGCAGATGGTGATAGCAGCCATGAAATTAAAAGACACTTACTCCTTGAAAGGAAAGTTATGACCAACCTAGACAGCATATTAAAAAGCAGAGACATTACTTTGCCAACAAAAGTCCATCTAGTCAAGGCTATGGTTTTTCCAGTGGTCATGTATGGATGAGAGAGTTGGACCATGAAGAAGGCTGATCGCCGAAGAATTGATACTTTTGAACTGTGGTGTTGGAGAAGACTCTTGAGAGTCCCTTGGACTGCAAGGAGATCCAACCAGTCCATCCTAAAGGAGATCAGTCCTGGGTGTTCATTGGAAGGACTGATGCTGAAGCTGAAACTCCAATACTTTGGCCACCTGATGCGAAGAGCTAACTCATTTGAAAAGACCGTGATGCTGGGAAAGATTGAGGGCAGGAGGAGAAGGGGTTGACAGAGGATGAGATGGCTGGATGGTATCACCGACTCAATGGACATGAGTTTGGGTAAACTCTGGGAGTTGGTGATGGACAGGGAGGCCTGGCATGCTGTGGTTTATGGGGTTGCAAAGAATCAGACACGACTGAGCGACTGAACTGAACCGAACCAGATATAGCTTCAACATATGAAAATTCACTTCATTTTTTATCACTAGTATTTTCTAACAGCTAGAAAATCAGTTTGGAAAAATAGTTGTTCTCTTTCATAGCAAGAAAGTAATAAAATGTCAGCCCATGACAAATACTACAGAAGATTCACAGGTCATTTACAAAGTAATTTGTAAAATATGTAGATATATGGCACAACTTCTTCATCTGTTAATCCACTGATCAACAGTAGGTTGTTTCTGAGTCTTGGCTATTATAAATAAAGCTGCTGTGAACATGGGAATACAGATGTCTTTTCAAGTTAGTGCTTTTTTTACCTCTTGATATATTCCCACAAGTGTAATGGTTAGATAATATCGTAGTTCTAGTTTTAATTCTTTGAGCATCCTCTACACTCTTTTCTATAGTGGCTGCAGTTATGCTGATTTATTACTTGTGCTCATTATCTTGATCTTGTTAATGCTTTTAACTCATCAATATGATTTTGAGAAATGTTCCTACCTTAAAGATTCATCAGGATGTTCAATGTACCATTATTACTGTTTCCTATTTTACTTCAAATGAATCATGTATCTTTACAAGCAAACTCTTTCTGTTCCAAAAAATCAGGAACGTGATGACAAATTAGCATCTTATTGATAGCCCTACACAAAGTACAAATAGATCACATTGTCACTCATTACTCTGAAGTTTCTCTTATCTATTCAGAGGGAGAGTTGCAAAATTTCCTGCCTCTAGTTGCATTGCTCAGGACGTAATAAGCAACCTTTTTGCATGTATCTCAGTAATAGAATGCAACACAGCTCCATTGATTCTGGGTCTCTTCCCCCTCTTAGGCCTTGTAGAAAATTTTGTTGTTGTTGTGCAACACAATCATAATTCTTTCAAAAAATAGTCAGTGTACACTAATTGATTTTAGTGTAATTTTCCTGCAGTTTTTGCATACGCACTAGATTTATATTTTAAAGACAAGTGTGGCTCTATGTATATACATATGTGCGTATAAATATGGATGTGAAATTGTTAAGTGCATCTTAACATATACCTTTCAAAGCATATTCAAATGACAGATAAATTTAACAAACTTGATATAAACAGTGCTCATAACTCAACTGATGTGAAATGTGCCATAACCAAGTGTGCCCATGTGTAGACAATGGCAACTATGTCAGGAATACTGCTCAGCTAAGAGTGATGGTGAAAGGCATTTATTTTAAGATGCTGTTTGACTCCAGAAGTGTGAAAAGGTGTATTTTAGAATCAATAACATGTTTTATTTTCCATTAATGGGAGGAATGAAAAGGCATTTGTGAAAGAGACTGAAACAGTCAGTGCTGCTGTCGAGGAGAATTAATGAGTTCTAATATTCTAAAACCCATCCTTCCCCCTCAGAAGAATAAATCAGAGAGATAAGAAAAGAAAAAGGATCTTGAATTAAAGGAGTGAGTCTGAGATGGTTCCCTTGAAAACTCACTCAAATTGCTGTTGACCTGGGCTCCTTCACACAGCTCTTTTCGCACACTAGGGGGCTCTCAACACAATGACATGTCAAATGAAAGTATTGATGGTTGTTTAGTTTTTATGTCATGTTAACTCAAGAAATATTTATTGAGCGTGAGTTATTAGCATTACAATGATCTTTCTGAGGAATGTAAAAATTACTATGTTCTGTACCCAGTCTGTAGGAAATTTACAATTTGGTAAGGGAGATAAAACATGTATAAAAATTAGAATAAATGAAGCCATGAGACAAATGTTGTTAAGTTAAAACAAAGAATTATAAAAATTCAAAGGAGTAGTGAACGCTTGCCTAGTTTAAGTTTCACTGACTTGGAAAAACAATGGAATTTCCATAATGCAGTGGCCAGCCCCTGTATTTCAGATGATTCTTCTCATTGGGGTTTGAACAAGAATCAGCCACTTCTTGCTAGTGCCTTCAAGGGACAGCTGAGGTAGTGGTGGCAACATGTGCTTATTCTTGTCTTTCTCTCCCTTTTTCTTTTCTCTTCACAGACTTCCCTTCTATCTGTGTTTTCTTTCTTGGAGTATTTATTCCAAACCACAATGGCCCAACAGTGACTGTAATATGCAGTCTTAATCTTAAGGGTCACATTATGGACCTAAGAATTTGTCTACTCCAGTTCCAAGGTAATTTCTGGAACATATTTTTCTCCCCAGGAAAAATTGTGGCCATCAACACCTCTGATTAATAATACTAAGTTGTCCATTCCAGTTCCAAGGTAAATTCTACAACATTTTTCTCCCCAAGAAACTATGGCCATCAACACCTGTTACTAGTATTACTGTGTATGCATTTTCCAATGTTGCCAAAACTGCAATGAGATCTTCAACTGTCTTTGAATTAAAGAAGCAAATTGGCAGAGCAGGAGCAGAAATAGAGTTGAAGAAATATTGACCTCTTTCCATTACCACCATGCATACACATTTTTGCCCACTTCCTACCCCAGCTATATTCTGGCCTTACTTTCTGAGCTCTTAGACCTCCCAAAGCTATAGTCTTTGGGACATTTTGAAATCTTTCCTGAGAATTCAAGAGGTCTACTCAACTCTAGGGGCCCAGGGCAAAAAAAAAAAAAAAAAAAAAAAAAACACCTATATTTTCTTATTTTGGCTTTCCTTCTTCACTGAGAAACTATCTAAAGATTCATTTAAATTATTTATTTAAAAATCCAAATTTAAAAGAAGCATCAGATTTAAAGTGTTCTGAAAATCCTACTCTCGTATAACCTTTACTCAAAGGCAACAATCATTAATGTTTTGCCCATATTTATCTATCTCTCTAATCATTGCTACTGTTATTATTGATGAAACATCTCAGAGTAAATTCCAGACACCGTAATCTTTTAATCATTTAATTCTTCAGCATATATCTCCTAACAGCAAGGACATTTTCCTACATAACCACAGTATAAAGATAATTTCAGAAACTTAATATTGATGTAATAGTATCATATAAGTATTTTTATTCATATTTTATCAATTGTCCCATTTATGATCTTTAAAATTAGTTTTCTTTTTCCTGTTCCAAGATCCATTCTAGGATCACACATTGCATTTAGTTGTCATATCTTTTTAGTCTCCTTCAATTTGGAACTATTTCTCTATCTTTAACATTGAAGATTTTAAGAGTTCAGAGTCATCAGAAAGTCTCTGAGTTTGGGCTTGTCTGATAGCTTCACCTGATTAGATTCTGTTAATGCATTTTTTGGCCGGAATGCTACACATTCTGAGAATATTATATCGAGACATATGATTCCTCTCCTTAGGGCCTGAAAGATTTTTTTCCTCCCTAAGTGATATAAGTATTCATTAAACCCAACCTCACCAAAAAAAGGGTGCTGTCTAGCTTTTGAATTTTTTGCTAATGTGATAGGTTAAAAAAAAAATGGTATCTTAATATAGTTTTTAAAAATCTTTCTTGAAGTAGAATTTAAAAGGAATAACATGAATACATTTTAAGTGCACAGTGTGATGAGTTTTTGGCAAATGATGTAAGGGATAGATATGTCCATCACTCTAAAAAGTTTCTTGTTCTCCTTTTCAGTAAATTCTCCCAATACTGGCCCCAGAATACCACTGTCTGCTTTCTGACACTATAGATTAGGTTTTTGTACTGTAGAATTTCACACAAATGGAATCATATGGACACATTTGTGTCTGTAAGGAAGAAAATACTGGTGGTATCCCTATGGTAGATTACACAAAGAAAATGAGATTTATGTTTAGTATGATTGAATTCAGGCTAGATGACCTGAAATATATAGATTATAAGTAAAACTGAATTATTCTAATTTTAAATAAAATACACTTTCTATTCTAAATGTTTTAGTTGGTCTTCCTACTATACCAATATAATAAGCTACAAAGGATGGCAGAATTTTACTATCTGTAGGAATCTTAAGACATCATTTTTATAAGTTCTACCCTTACTCTGGAATAACTTTTTGTAAACCTTCTGTGACAAGGATTCTGTATCTTCCAAAGAAATTAATTTCCATTTAAAATAACCTTCTTTGCCCTTGGGATGCTATATTGAGATCAGTGGTTATTTCTGGAAAAAGGAAAAAAGACTGAGTTTAATTCTACCTTTCCAAATAAATGCATTCTGAACAAGTGTTGCAAGGGTTATATGAGGGGGGAGGGGGGATATAAGTGCTCTCATTTATAAAACTGTCTTTTCTCTAAAGGTCCTCAGTTTATCAAGGGGCACATTGCACTAATGATTTTATTGAAGCGTTGATTCCATACCATCTTAACTTTTCATTGTGTCATAGGCGTCTCTTCTGGGGTTTAGGAGAAAAAAAGGAACTTTGCATCTTTGATACTTCATTTAGCACTGACTTCACTGGGTGTTAGTGCTGCTTTTAGCAATCTAAGTACGTGGGTGAGCACGGTGAACAAACCAAGCTGATGCAATAAAGGAAGATCCACTTGATTGAAACATCTAATAACCCCCTCAGAAATCAATCCCTACCATACTTGTATTCATAACTAAGCTTCTTGGTAGCTATGAATCAATACCTGTGTGAGTTCAAAAGAAGAAAAGCAATTAATCTTCAATACTAGAGAGAAATATGCACTGTTCTGGTGTAAAATACTTCCCAAAACTGAACCTCGTCTGCATAAAGTGTATCTCTGATTCAACAGCTAAATGAGGAAATAAAGCCCTGATATTTCAAGTCAGTGATGCTTTGGTTTGCTTTGCTTTTCAGATGGTACTTTTGGGGGGCGGGGAGGGAAGTTGATAGAAAATGACACACAGGGAGGTGGGGAGAGTGGCAGGCTGGGAGGGTAGAGAAAATAAGGGCATGTTAAACCACTGAAAATACAAACTTAAAAAAACCCAGTAACTTTAAGGTCCAAGATGGCAGCGCCCATGTGTGTCCCGGAAGTGGAAGCTGCGGGGTCTCTGGCCTGCCCTGCACACCCGCGTGGCCGACGCCAAGAACCGCGAGACGGCGAGTTCTGGCGGGCGAGAGAGAGAGAGGGACAAGCCAGTGACCTGCGAGGAGGCACGCGCCTCGCCACATCACCCACCGGGAAAACTGGCCATCCCTGCAAACAGGTAACTTGGATGGGGAGGACCACACTGCAGAGCGAACGGTGGAAGACGTTTTCCTTCGCCAATTTCTGATGGGCATCTTCCCAGCCTGCCTGGCCAATCAGCTTATTCTAAAGCTCAGGGCTAATCAGGTTTGCTCAACTCTGGGAGATAGTGGGCGACAGAGGAACCTGGCCGTGCTGCAGGCCATGGGTTGGCAAAGAATCAGACCACGACCTAGCGACTGAACAGCAACAACCGGAGCAGGTAGAATTCTGTGACCTGGGCCCTGCCACACAAGTTCTACTTCCTTATGGGTTATGGTGAGACACTGTCCCACTTTTACAAATGTCCTGTGCCTCTCCAAACTGTGCCCTCAAAGGTTGTGTATATCTATGACAACTGCCTTTGGGCGGGGGCGGTGGAGAAGACAAGTGTAGCTTGCAAAGGACAGAAACTTGTGGAAAAGGGCTGAAGTAGAAATAGGAGAAAGACATCCACTCAGACTATGAAGGCTCTGTCTTCAAGGTAGCTGTTGAAGAAATGGCTGTTCATTGTGTCTTGTCTCTGGGTCCTTCCTAAGAACTAGACTGGGGTTTCTTTGAGGATGCCCCAGGGTTCTCAGGTAGGATGCCAGTTACCTGAGGTATAGCAGTAGTATCTTGTGCCAAACACTGTGTCAGGAACTTTACCTGAAGATTTTTGCCTTCTCTTAAAATGGAAAGATCCATTTTTTGGCGATTATAAAGCAATGTTAATTAAAAAAAAAAATCAAAACAATAGGGATATGTGTTAAATCAACCATGTAATTTACTCCTATTTCTTGCCCAGAGAGAACCACTGTGGTTCAAATTCCACAACAATTTGTTGTGTTTTATTTTCAGATATACTTTTATCCCCCAGAAATACTATAGTGCATACTCATCATTTATTAAATAATTTTTAGCTGTGCAAAACTAGTAACTCTGATAAGAAAGACACCAACACAATTACATGATATTTCTAATAGTTTGGCATTGTTAACTTTAAAACTGCTAATCAAATTTCTAAATAAAAAAGTCTAAACAATTTGTAAAGATAAACGATTTATCAAATAATTTCAGTAGCATTGGTAAAGACCAACCTCATATTGACTACACACACACATTAAATAGGAAAGAGTCTGCAGTAATCTTTGATTGTCAGGTTCTACATATTGAAATATTTTCCTTGATAATTTTAACAGCTTCATTGAGGTACAATTGGTATATAATAAATTGCACATATGTAAAGTATACAGTTGGCATATGTACACACCTATGAAAAACATCACCACAATCAACATAATGAGTATATTAATCATACCCGAAAGATTCCTTGCACACCTTTGTACTTCTGCTTCCTGCCTATCCCCACCTCCTTCCAACCCCTGGCAAACACTGATCTATATTCTGTTATTATAGAAGAATTTACATTTTTTAGAATTTTCTATAAATAAGATCACACAATGTATACTCTTTATTTTCTGGCTTTTTATCTAGCAAAACTACTTTGAGATTTATCCATGTAGTTGCATGTATGTGTGCATGCTCAGTTGCTCAGTTGTATTTGATTCTTTGCAACCCCATGGACGGTAGCCCACCAGACTTCTCTGTCCATGGAATTTTGGCAGGCAAGAATACTGGAACAGATTACCATTTCCTACTTCAGGGGATCTTCCCGACCCAGAGATCAACCCATGTTTTCTGCATCAGCAGGCAGATTCCTTACCACTGAGCCACCTGGGAAGCCCCATGTATCAATTGTTTATTCCTTCCTATGGCTCTCCCATGTTTTCCATTTACTTCCTGATGGACATGTGTTGTTTTGTTTTGTCTTCGTTTCTCAGTCTTTGGCTATCAGAGACCAAATTGCTATGAGCTGTATGTACACGTCTTTGTGTGGATGTTTGTTTTCAATTCTTATACCTACATGTGAGATGCCTGGGCTACATGATAGCCCAGAAATGTTTAACTTTCTAAGAAACGACTAAACTGTTTACAATATGGTAATAACAAAATTTTACATTCTCACTAGAGACCTAGTTCAGTCAATTAAATTTAGTCATTTAATAAGAAATATGCAGTAATATGGGCAGGATAAACTACTCATCCCCTGTCTCCAATGTCTTAAAAATCTATTGCTTCTTGATGTCCAACTCTTGTGACCCCGTAGACTGTAGCCCGCCAGGCTCCTTTGTCCATGGGACTTTCCAGGCAAGAATACTGGATTGGGTAGCCATTTCCCTCTCCAGGGGATCTTCCTGACCCAGGGATCAAACCCTGGTCTCCTTCTTTGCAGGCAGATTCTTTTACCAACTGAGCCACCAGGGAAGCCCTATTGCTTCTTAGATCTTCTATTTTGTTCTTTTGTGCCTGGTTTGTTTCAAGTTGGAAAGTAAGCCAACTCCCAGGTACTCCATCTTTGCCAGAAACCTCTCTCAATTTATATTAAAGGCAAGAAAACACTCCATGAGAGAAAAATAAAACAATGAAGTAAACAAATAAATTAAAAACCAATTTTCACTTGCCAATACTGCATTGGAATAATGGCTGTATCTGTGTTCAGCTGAGAATTTTCCCTACCAGTGAAGGCAGTTTAACAGTGTCAGGACTCTCTTAGCAAATTCCTCAGGCTCTGTTCTCCTTGGCTCAGGGTGATTTTCTTTTCACTTACTCATATAACAGTACATGTTTAGATTCTAGATGAGGACCTCCTCTTGAATGTAGAAAATGGAAACTGGCCCCTCTTAGAGAAACCTCTCCTGACCACCCAAATCAAAGTACCCCCTAGTTATTCTGTACTGCATCACTGTGGTTTTCTCTTTGTATTTTACTTATCATAACTTGATATTTTCTGTTTTTTAAAAAAATTATCTGTCTCTTGAACTAGAATTCTCTTCACGAAAGTACAGACTTTACAATCATATTCAGATTCTATTTCCTGTAGTCAGAATAATGTCTAGTGCATTAGAAGTGCTTGATAAAATATGTCAGAAGAGTATTTTCTGCCTCTGGCCTTGGAGCAGCTGTTGCTTTATTAATTTAAAAAAAAAAAAAAGTGTCCTTAAAGAAAAGGAAACATTAAAAAAAAATGTTGGTGTCACAAGGCAGCTCTGACATCCAAACTCCTTTTTGCTTCATTTTTGTATTACCTCTGAACCTTTCCTGAAATCTTCTTGTCTGATTTTTTTCTGGCTGTTACTGTTCCTGTTGCTTCACATTTCCTGTTCAGGAACACTTGAGGTCTTGAGGTCATACCCTCCCTTGGTATCAACATCATGGGAGAAAGAAAAAAGGAGAAATCTGGGAGAAAGAAAAAAGGAGAAATCCTTTTTCTCCCAGAAAAAAGGAGAATCTTTTTTTCTTTCTCCCCACATCCTGCTACCAAATCCTAACTCTCTTTCACAGTCCTATACCTAGAAACACCTTGCCATTTCCTTAGCATCCTACTCATTTCAAGCCAAGCTTTTTGAAAGATGCCTTAACTGGTTATCTGCTTTGAGTTCTCCTTTTGCTTTTAGTTCATTTCATATATGACCAGCAGATATGTTCCTAAAGTAAATTCTATATGTGTTATCCTTCTGTTCAAAAAGCATTATTTCCTAAGCAAGAGTGCAAATTAGGAGCCTATAGTTCTAATGTAGATGGAATATATATTTTGCTTATTTGGCTTACTCAGTTTTTAAACTTTTTAGCCTTTGTTAAGCAATCAAATGACTTTACATCAAAACCAGAACTTCTGATTTTTCATGAAAACCTTAAAGATCTGCAAGTCCTAGGCCCAGGCTGTCATGAGGCATTAAAGAGCTGAGTGTTGAGTACCTCCTAAAGACAAAACAGGTCCACTCCGGTTTGTCCAAGTCCTCAACTGTCCTTTTTGATTCCTGATGCTGGGACTGATTTGTTATTTACTGATTTGTGTGCTTGTGCTGTTGTTTTTCTTAGAGTGGAGAAATATTCTCTTTCCTCATGTAACTTTCAAAGATAAGAAGATAAAAGATAGCCTGAGAAGCTATATGTTTAAATTATAATTGAAAAGCAACATATTTGCTTAAGGAAGTAAAGATAATTTCTAAGTGTTTAATATAAATTAAGTGTATGTCTGTGTCTTATACTTGGCCCTCTTCACCCACTTACGTTACCTGCCTGGCCTCTGTTGCAGTGAGAATTTGTGACCCTATCCTTTTTCAGAGTGAGAACACACTCCTCACTTGGTCCAGTACTGTCAGGGCGGAGACCTAGTCTGACTTTTTAACCTCATCTTCTGCTGCTCCTATTCTATCTCCAACCCAAGTTGTTGTAGCTGCACTTCTCAGCTACTGTCCTCTAGGCCTAAATCTCCCTCCTTCAGTTCCCCCACAACTCCTTTCTAAATAAAATCCTTACCCACATCAGTTCAGCTCAGCTTGTTCACTCAATCATGTCCAACTCTTTGAGACCCCATGAACTGCAGCATGCCAGGCTTCCCTATCCATCACCAACTCCCGGAGCTTGCTCAAACTCATGTCCATTAAGTCAGTGATGTCATTCAACCATCTCATCCTCTGTCTTCCCCTTCTCCTCCTGCCTTCAATCTTTCCCAGCATCAGGGTCTTTTCCAAAGAATCAGTCCTTCACATCAGGTGGCCAAAGTATTGGAGTTTCAGCATCAGTCCTTCCAATGATATTCAGGACTGATCTCCTTTAGGATGGACTGGTTGGATCTCCTTGCAGTCCAAGTGACTCTCAAGAGTCTTCTCCAACACCACAGTTCAAAAGCATCAATTCTTTGGTGCTCAGCTTTCTTTGTAGTGCAACTCTCACATCCATACATGATTACTGGAAAAACCATAGCTTTGACTAGATGGACCTTTGTTGGCAAAGTAATGTCTCTGCTTTTTTTACCCACCTACACTTTGTGAAAATCTTCCCATCTTTGAGGCCCTGGTCAAAGTCCACCCTCTCCAGGACCCATTACTAACTGTTGATTAGATGCTGTCTCCCTTCACTTAGCTGCCAGAGCACCATGTTTCTCCTTCACAGAGCCTGGATTGGCTCCTGGGTTTAGTTCCCTACTGAGGATCATGCCTCGGCTTCTGGAAGGCCCCAGATATGCAAATCTTGCTTTTAGAAATGGAGAGAATGAAGAGAGTTCATTTACAATAAGTCCCCTACATTCAAGCGAGTCTGAGAGCACATTCTTTGGTCCAATTTGTTTGTAAGTCCAACAAGCTTAGCCTAGGTACCCAACTAATACTAATCAGCTATATAGTACTATACTGTAATAGGTTTATAGCACTTTTTATACAAATAATACATAAAAGCAAACAAACACAAATAAAGCATTTTTAATCTTACAATACAGTAGCTGGAAAAGCACAGTATTCCAGTACAACAGCTGGATACACAGGCCGGCATCCAGTGAACAGGCAAGAAGAGTTACTGACTGGAGAAGGGAGAGGAGGTGGGAGATGGTAGAGCTGAAGAATCATTGGCAATAGGAGATGAAAGGCAAATTTTGATTTCATTCATGCCTGATGTTGATGGCGCAGGTTCTGGTTCCTTGCTGAATTTAATTCTGTCTACCCTTTTGAAAAAATGATCCAGTGAAACCTGGGTAGTAGCTCTTTTTTTCTCATCATAGATATCATGGTAGCATTGGATTGCATTCTGAACAGCTGGTGCAACCTTCGGGTACCATTCTTTGTTCGGGTCCTGTGATTCAAAAACTAACGGTGGAGGTTTAGTCGCTAAGTCATGTCTGACTTGTTGCAACTTCATGGACTGTAGCCTGCCAGGCTTCTCTGTCCATGGGATTTTCTAGGCAAGAATACTGGAGTGGGTTACCATTTCCTTCTCCAGGGGATCTTCCCAATTCAGGGATTGAACCCTGGATTGGGAAGATCTGCATTGCACATCTGCAAAGAATCTGCATTGCTGGCAGATTCTTTACCATTGAACTACCTGGGAAGCCCAAAATGTTAGTCAGTCGTGTCTAACCCTGCAGTTCCACAGACTGTAGCCCGCCAGGCTCCTCTGTCCATGGAATGCTCTAGGCAAGAATACTGGAGTGGTAGCCATTCCCTTCCCCGGTGATCTTCCCAACCCAGGGGTCAAATCCAGGTTTCCTGCATTGCAGGCAGATTCTTTACCAGCTGAGCCACCAGGGAAGAACTAATAAGAAATATTAGTTAAGAAACTAATAAGAAAAATTCCCTTGCCATTTCCTGCATTGTAAATCGCTCTGCTTCTTCAGTTACTTCTTCTTCTTCATGTCTCTCTTTGTCCTTCCTCTGGGCCTCTAACTCCATCAGGTCTTCATTAGTAAGCTCCCTGTGCTGTATAGCATGGAGTTCAATGTTATAAGAACAAGTGACTTCTATCACCTTTTCACCTCAATCCACTCTTTTGATTATTTTCACTTTTGAAATTTTGTCACTTGGCACTTCTTAGTGGTACAAGCTACATCCCCACTGATTTTTTGCCTGCTTCCAGATGTCCTGGGCTTGAAATAAAGATACTGTACTACTGTACCCTACACAGTACTATATAATGAAGTACACAGAAGTGCAACCACTTGTAGGGGACGTATGCACATGATGATGTATACCAGACACATGACTTAACTTCCATGTTTGGACATGCAAACGCACATTCTCATCTTTGAAAGTTTGCAAAGAAGGTTCACATGTAGGGGATTTACTAGGACATTAAATATCAGATAAAAACTTCTAATATTTACAGACAAATGAAGACATTTTACTCATACATTAGTACACAACACATAGGCACACACTCTCACGCAAGTGAGAGCAGAAGGACTATTTCACATGGGCACACACACACAGACACATTCTGTGTGGTTAAGAGCAGATGTTTTCAAGCTAATCATATTTACCACTGACTGTGATAGTCTAAGTGTGTTCTTAAGTAAATTACTTAATTCCCTTGAGTCTGTTTCTTTTCACTAAAATACTTGAGTTTAACAATATTTCTTGTAAATAGTGTTGTTGTAAGGATGTGCATATAGAACACTGCAGTGTCTGACATATAATAAGTTCACTGTAAATGGAAGTTGTTGTGGTGGGTAACATTTTGGTAATATTACCAAAATATTTGAAATATTTGGTAACTTTTTAAAATAATTACTATACTTTCCTCTTTTGAATTTCCAAACGCACGGACTTTACCTCAGTACTCCTAGAGGTAGGAAAAGGGAATTATGCAATGTTACAAGAGAAAGCAAATAAAAGATCATTTTCCACATTCGACCTTGAAAACAGAATTATTCATTAAGATGTATTCTAGTGAACAGTTTATCATTTTGAAAGAAGACGTAAACTTTTCCTTAATATTCTCCTCCCACCTTTTTTTTTAAAGCCTAACAAGACTAGCTTCTTCACTTTCCCAACCAGTCCTTCCCAGACTTCCTTCAGAAGTCCCTCAGATATCCAGACAAGATGACTATGGATGATGGTCTGCCCCCTTCTGGCCCCAAGGGATTATGGGAGGAAGGAGAGGAAATGAGGGCAGAGTTAAGGGTTTGCACATGTGTTGCTATTGGCAGTTGTCACTTCTTGGTCATCACCGTCACACACACTGATACCCAGTCGTCACACCCACAAGGGCCCTGACCCTCTCTCAGGCAGGAGGAGGGCATTCCTGTCTGTATGATGCTGGAAGGGCTTTTCCTTCCCATACTATTAGATCTCTTTCAGTCAACTTTCAGTTCTTGAGCTATCAAGGCTCTTTTGCAGGACATCCAGTGCTACATCAAAGCATATTTCTGGCTGATGGTCAACCAGGCATCCTTTCAGCCCTTTTCTATCTCAAGATGTGTTCATTAAAGTTTTATCTAGTCTTCCTCTCCACATTTTTGAAGATGTGAGGATATTGTCCATAAAAATAAAATTCAAATGATTATTAACATGTATGTAAGAAAATTATACTTGAAATTCCTCCAGCCTGAGGTAATTATCTATAAAATTTAATGCATCTCCTTTTATATATATCTTTCTGCATATAGGTACACATTTATTGTTGTTGTTGTGCAGTCACTAAGTCATGTCCAATTCTTTGCTACCTCATGGACTATGGCGCGCTAGGTGTCCCTGTCCTCCACCATCTCCCGGAGTTTGCTCAAATTCAGGTCCATTGAGTCGGTGATACTGTCTAACCATCTCATCCTCTGCTTCCCATGTCTCCTTTTGCCTTCAGTCTTTACCAGCATCAGGCTCTTGACATCACGTGGCCAAAGTGTATGTCTATGTAATTACATAATTTGTGCCATATCATGTTTGCTGTTTTTCTCAGAAACAATCTTCTTGATCTTTTTTATTACCTCTTTCTTCTTATGCAGTCATAACATCCATGTGTCATAAATGTTTGTGTCTTTCTCTAACTCATATTATCATATACAGACAAATACATATGTGTACCCACCCATAATACATGTATAGAAATGTAAGGCTTTGGGGGAACTGCTTGCTTTATAAAAATGGGATCATATTATGATATTTCTTTTTATGCTTATACCTTTGATGTATCTTTTTAATGGTATCATGATATTTTTACTGTATGACTATATCCAAGTTAATATAGCCATTTCCTTATTGATGAAAGTAAGGCTCCTATTATATATTTACTTTGATTTGGATCTGTAGTTTGTCTCATATTTTTATCAAGTTTTCGTTTTCAAAATCAATTTTAAGTCCTTTTATTATAGATAAAAACACTATCTGCCATAGTGTTTGGAAACAGTTTGCGTGCATGCTTGTTGAGTCACTTCAGTCACATCTGACTCATTGTGACCCTATGGACTGTAACCCACCAGTCTTCTTTGTCCATAGGATTCTCCAGGCAAGAATACTGGAATGGGGTGTTGTGTCATCCTACAGTTGGAAATAATTTATATTATCTTAATTTATCATGTAATTTATGATATCTTTTCCCATTGTCATTGTTCATTTGCTAAGTTGTGTCCTACTCTTTGACCCTACTGACTGCAGCATGCCAGGGTTCCCTGTTCTTCACTATCTCCTGGAGTTTGCTAAAACTCATGTCCATTGAGGTAGTGATGCCATCCAACCATCTCATCCTCTGTCACCACCTTTTTTTTTTTTAATTTTTTTATCAGTTGGAGGCTAATTACTTCACAACATTTCAGTGGGTTTTGTCATACATTGATATGAATCAGCCATAGATTTACACTTATTCCCCATCCCGATCCCCCCTCCCACCTCCCTCTTCACCCGACTCCTCTGGGTCTTCCCAGTGCACCAGGCCCGAGCACTTGTCTCATGCATCCCACCTGGGCTGGTGATCTGTTTCACCATAGATAGTATACATGCTGTTCTTTTGAAACATCCCACCCTCACATTCTCCCACAGAGTTCAAAAGTCTGTTCTGTATTTCTGTGTCTCTTTTTCTGTTTTGCATATAGGGTTATCATTACCATCTTTCTAAATTCCATATATATGTGTCACCACCTTCTTATCCTGCCCCCAATCTTTCCCAGCATCAAAGTCTTTTCCAATGAATTGGTCCTTCGCATCAAGTGGCCAAAGTATTGGAGTTTCAGCTTCAGCATCAGTCCTTCCAATGAATATTCAGGATTGATTTCCTACATGATTTATTTTTATAATATCTTTCCTCATTAAACATTTATTTTCTACCTAGGCAAATATGTCTATTTTTTCTCTTACGTCTTGTAATAAAATGTTATGCCTCCTGTATCTATGCTCCATTTATATTATTTTTGCTTTATTTCTTTTAAGTTTTGCTCTATGTTTTGTGATTTTCCTTTGAGTGGCTCTTATAGGTTACCTGTTGGGCATTCATAAAGAACCAATCTCTCCTTTGAATCACTTGCCAACTTTTGTGATTGTGAATCATTTCTAAAGATCTTTTTAAAAAGGTTTTAATAGAATCTCCTTAAATGCTCTGATTATTTATTTTCTAAATTTGTCACTTATCTCTTCCAGCAGTTCTAATCCACAAAGTTCTTCCAAGTCTGGGTATTCTATTTGTTTTTCTTCTTTCTGGCTATTTGCTGATGGATTATAATTACCCATCACTTATTTGTGGTTTTATAGCCTTAGGTCTCAAACCAAGCTTTAGGGACCCCATGTGGCACAAACCTACTAGTGATGGGAGATGTACCATGCTTTGCACCTGTGGGCCAGAAACACATTTACTGACAAATTGTTGACATCTAGTCAAGACACAAAGATGAGGTCTCTCTTGTCTCAGATTTCCTCACCGAAAAGACTAAAGTCTCAAAGTATCAAATAGAAAGAAAGGAAGGAAAGAAAGAGGAAGGGAGAAAGAATGAAAGGAAGAAAGAAATAAAGAAAAGGAAGAAGAGAGAGAAAGAAAAGAGAGGCAGGAGAAGGAAGGAAAGAGAGAAGAAAATAAAGAGAAGCAAGAGTAGGAAGGCAAGTGGGAAGGAGGTAAGTTTATCTGGTAGACAGTCTAAGATGAGCTCTCAGCCAACAGACAGCATTAATTCTTACCCATGTAAGGGAGCCATCTTGGATGACCAACTCAGTTGTCATGTGACTCTAGTCCCAGCTTCCATGAAAGACTCCAAATCTGAATTGCCCAGCTGAGCCCATAACATCATAAAACCCTGAGAGATTACACTGTTACTTTCAAGTGCTGCTTTTTGGTAGTTGTTTGTTAGTCAGGAAATATATAATGAAATAGAAACAAATACCTATATGTGAGGTGTTTTTGTAACAAACACCTAAAACATGTAACATTGATTTGGGGACTAGACAGTGAGAAGAAGCTTGACAGAGCATAAGGAAACAGTTATCAAACTTTTGTGAGAGACAGTGAGGAAGTTATTATTGGAGTCCAGATGAGAGAGGATATATGGCAGAAATACTAGGAATACCATCCACTGAATAAATTTGGAAAATAAGAGTTCTTAACAAACATATAATTTTGCTAAGGAGAATTTCAGGCAAAATTTGAAAGTGATAGTGGTTTCTTCTAGTGTCTATAGTAAAAACAGGAGAGAGTTGAAGTAAAGAAGGAACTATCCAGTTTTTTTTTTAATCAGAATTTATGAAATAAGACCCATGACAGTGTTTCTAGCTAGCAAAAGGTTCTCAGCATAAGAAATGACCTCAGAACAAGATCACATCTTTGGCACTATCAGCAAAATATGGTCTCAGGGTAAAGATGAAGTCTAGGATGTGACTGTAAGATCTTTTGCTGATAACTCAGAAAGATAGAATGTTTGCGTGCCCCATATACCTCATAGACAATGGACTTTTGTGAATCTTAAGAGCATGACTCTCAGGCCTTATCTGCTAGATAAAAAGTCTTCTAAGAATCTCAAAGACATCATCTCAAAGCATTCCGTTCCTCATTCCAAAGAAGAATGTGACCTATCTGGGAGATATTTTGGGGTGTGCCTTTTTGTCTCACAGGCAGAGCAACAAAAAAATCACAGAAAGCTTACACCATTTTCCAAGAGCGTTGCATTGGAAAGATAAAATAACAAACAAACAAAAACAACCACCTACTAGGACTTCAGGAACAGAGACAGTTCAAAAGAAAAAGAGCTCTTATAACCTCCAACCTCCTACAAGAATGAGTCAACCTGAGAAACATGCTCAGCTCTTAGAGCTCAGAGTGTAAAACCAAGAACTCAGAACAACACAAGAGAAGACTCTATGCATGGACATCACCAGATGGTCAACACCAAAATCAGATTGACTATATTCTTTGCAGCCAAAGATGGAGAAGCTCTATACAGTCAGCAAAAACAATACCAGGAGCTGACTGTGGCTAAGATCATGAACCCCTTATCACCAAATTCAGACTTAAATTGAAGAAAATAGGGAAAACCACTAGACTGTTCAGGTATGACCTAAATCAAATCCCTTATGACTATACAGTGGAAGTGAGAAATAGATTTATGGGACTAGAGCTGATAGAGAGCCTGATGAACTATGGACAGGGGTTCATGACATTGTACAGGAGACAGGGATCAAGACCATCCCCATGGAAAAGAAATGCAAAAAAGCAAAATGGCTGTCTGAGGAGGCCTTACAAATAGCTGTGAAAAGAAGAGAAGGGAAAAGCAAAGGAGAAAAGGAAAGATATACCTATTTGAATGCAGAGTGCCAAAGAATAGCAAGGAGAGATAAGAAAGCCTTCCACAGTGATGAGTGCAAAGAAATAGAGGAAAATAATAGAATGGGAAAGACTAGAGATGTCTTCAAGAAAATTAGAGATACCAAGGGAACATTTCATGCAAAGATGGGCTCAATAAAGGACAGAAATGGTAGGGACCTAACAGAAGCAGAAGATATTAAGAAATGAAAAGACTACATAGAAGAACTATACAAAAAAGACCTTCATGACCCAGATAATCATGATGGTGTGGTCACTCACCTAGAACCAGACATCCTGGAGTGCCAAGTCAAGTGGGCCTTGGGAAGCATCACTACAAACAAAGCTAGTTGAGGTGATGGAATTCCAGTTGAGCTATTTCAAATCCTGAAAGATGATGCTGTGAAAGTGCTGCACTCAATATGCCAGCAAATTTGGAAAACTCAGCAGTGGCCACAGGACTGGAAAAGGTCAGTTTTCATTCCAATCCCAAAGAAAGGCAATCCCAAAGAATGCTCAAAGTACTGCACAATTGCACTCATCTCACACGTTAGTAAAGTAATGCTCAAAATTCTCCAAGCCAGGCTTCAGCAATACATGAACCATGAAATTCCAGATGTTCAAGCTGGTTTTAGAAAAGGCAGAGGAACCAGAGATCAAATTGCCAACATCCTCTGGATCATCAAAAAAGCAAGAGAGTTCCAGAAAAACATCTATTTCTGCTTTATTGACTATACCAAAGCCTTTGACTGTGTGGATCACAATAAACTGTGGGAAATTCTGAAAGTGATGGGAATACCAGACCACCTGACCTGCCTCTTGAGAAACCTCTATGCAGCTCAGGAAGCAACAGTTAGAACTGGACATGGAACAACAGACTGGTTCCAAATAGGAAAATGAGTATGTCAAGACTGTATATTGTCACCCTGCTTATTTAACTTGCATGCAGAGTACATCATGAGAAACACTGGGCTGGAGGAAGCATAGGCTGAAATCAAAATTGCCAAGAGAAATATCAATAACCTCAGATATGCAGATGACACCACCCTTATGGCAGAGAGTGAAGAAGAACTAAAGAGCCTCTTGATGAAAGTGAAAGAAAAGAGTGAAAAAGTTGGCTTAAAGCTCAACATTCAGAAAACGAAGATCATGGCATCTGGTCCCATCACTTCATGGCAAATAGATGGGGAAACACTGGAAACAGTGTCAGACTTTATTTTGGGGGGCTCCAAAATCACAGCAGATGGTGATTGCAGCCATGAAATTAAAAGACACTTACTCCTTGGAAGGAAAGTTATGACCAACCTAGACAGCATATTAAAAAGCAGAGACATTACTTTGCCAACAAAGGTCTGTCTAGTCAAGCCTGTGGTTTTTCCAGTGGTCATGTATGGATGTGAGAGTTGGACTATCAAGAAAGCTGAGTGCCAAAGAATTGATGCTTTTGAACTGTGTTGTTGGAGAAGACTCTTGAGAGTCCCTTGGACTGCAAGGAGATCCAACCAGTCCATCCTAAAGGAGATCAGTCCTGGGTGTTCATTGGAAGGACTGATGCTGAAGCTGAAACTCCAGTACTTTGGCCACCTCATGCGAAGAGTTGACTTATTGGAAAAGACCTTGATGCTGGGAGGGATTGGGGGCAGGAGGAGAAAGGGATGACAGAGGATGAGATGGCTGGATGGCATCACTGACTCAATGGACATGGGTTTGGGTGGACTCCAGGAGTTGGTGATGGATAGGGAGGCCTGGCGTGCTGTGGTTTGTGGGGTCGCAAAGAGTCGAACATGACTGAGCGACTGAACTGAAGAAGGCAGAGCCTAGAGCCCCAGAGAATCACTCGTAGAGAGGAGTACCAAACTCAGCAGAATTTCTCTAACTCACTGACAGTTACGTGCTTTTAAAGTAGAAATGTCTCCTACAGGTACCTTCTCCCTGTCTTTCCACTGTATGTTGGGTGTGTATAAGGAGATAACCTGTCTCTTTAATTCACAAGTCTTCAGAATTGAGAGAATTGTGTTCTAGGTGCTATACTCAAGAACCTTCAGGAGAGCTCCAGTCATGTCTATATCCGATTTAGGTAATGAGATCATAGAGTTCAAGCTTGACCCTGATGACTTAATAGAATGAGGATTTGGAGATCTTGAGAAGGTTTTGAAAGCATTTTGCTGCTTTCAAATGGACACGGAGGTCAGAGGAGGATGGTAAGAGCTCATCTTCCAGTATTCAAGTGCCCTGTGGTCCTCTTCTCACTGAGTCTGGGCTGACCCTGTGTAGCTTAAAGAATGTAGCTGAAGTGCTGCCACATGACTCCTGAGAGTCCATCATAAGAAGCCTTGTAGTTACTGCTTTGGTCTCTTGGAAGGCTCACTCTTGGAATGCTCTCTCCAAATCCAGCTGCCATGCTATAAAAAGCCCAAACCACACGGAAAAGCCACATACAAGCACTCTGGTAGAAAGCCCCAGCTAAACTCACAGCTGACAGCCAGAATCAACTGCCAGCCATGTGAACATACTGTTTTCTATGTCAGGCTCAGTCAGGTCTTCAGAAAAATCCAGCACTTAACTACCATCTGAGAGTGACTGAACATGGTCAACCGGTGGACCTAGGAAAGAACAGACTGTTGCTTTTATGTCACTACAATTCATGGTGGTTTGTTACCAGCAATAGACAAATGGAATACTACCAAACACTTTTCCAATGTATTTGTAGGCAATTTATATACTCTTGCCAGTGAAGTATGACAATATCACATTCTGGCAAGGATATGAATCAACTAGGATTCTTATATTTTGCTGACAAGAGATTCTGAAGGATTGTATAATACTAGTTGCTTTTCTTAATATGACAGGTTTATTTATATACTCACATATCCTGGAATCCACCCATTGAAGTGCACAATTCAATGGTTTATATTAATAGTATATTCACAAAGTTGTGCAAGCATGTCACAATCAATTTTGGAGCATTTTATCATCTCAAAAAAAGAAATCCCCTACATATTAGTAGTCACTCCCCATTTCCCTTCAGCTTCCGTTGAAGGCAACCACTAACCTACATTTGTTTCTATAAATTTGAATATTCTCAGCATTTTATATAAATGGAATTGTAAGATTTGGCCATTTGCAAATGGTTTCTTTCACTTAATATAACATTTTCAATGTTTACTCACAGTGAAGCCTGTATCAGTATTTAATTTCTTTTCATTGCTGAATAATATTCCACTTTATAGTGTAATAGATGGAATAATAGCCCCCCAAAGATGTCCATATCCTAATCCTCAGAGCCTATGGATATATTACCTTATGTAGCACAAGAGACTGAAGAGATGATTAAGTTATGGATCTTGAAATGAGGAAATTATTCTGAAGTATCTGAGTACACCTATAGAAATAAGAGGGGGGTCAAAGTTAAAGAGAAAATGATGTGACAATAGAAACAGAGGGGAAAAATGTTTCAGATACAGGGCCATGAGCTAAGTCTAGAGAAGCTGAAAAGGCAAGGAAATGGAATTTCTCCCCACAACCCTCAAAAGAAACACAACTCTGCATTTGAGTGGTTTTCACTTTTGGCTATTGTCAATAATGCTGCTGTGAACATTTGTTTACAAACTTGCATTTGGACACGTGTTTTCATTTTGGGGTATATAGTTGGGAGTGGGATTGTTGTATTATATAATAACTGTATGTTTACCATTTTAAAAAACTGCCAAACTATTTTCCAAAGCAATTTACCATTTTTTATTCCCACCAGCAGTGTCTGAGGATTCCATGCTCTCCAGAAGTTGTCATCATTTATTATTGTCTTATTTATTATAGCCATCCTGGTGGTGTGAAGCCATCCTTCACTGTGCTTTTGATTTGTATTTCACTGATGGTTAATAATGTTGAGCAACTTTTCATGTGGTTATCATTCATTTGTATACCTTTCGTGAAATGTCTATTCAGATTTTTTAATTTGTTATGACAAAAAATTAGAAATGAAGATTCTATAGTAAGAATTGATTAAATACATCATTATACAACAGAATACTGAGTCTCTAATAAACACTGCAATTTTCATATTTATAGTGTGTTATATGTACTGTATATTGTTCATATTTATAGTGATATATTTATAGTTTGGTCAAACAGATTGCCAAAAAAAGAATGGTAACATTTTTGTAAACATACATATATTACAAATATCAATAGGAAAAAGTCTCATGGGGTACATCAACTTTTAGCTGTCACCTTTGGGTGATAAAATAATGAGATAATTTTATTTTTTAACATTTTATAATTTCTCTGATAAAAACATATTACTTATATTTAGGAAACAAAAGAGTTGTTTTTCTTTCAGGCATATTCTATGTTTTTAAACATGTAGGATTCATTGTAAAATTAAAAATAGATTCTTCCTATGTTGGCTTTCTTTGAAAATATGAAATGGACTTGCAGATTTCTCTAAGTAATTTAAAAAATGCCCTCTCTATATAACTGGGCTCCTGAATTCTTCATATTTTCAAGACAGTGTGGTTGCAACAAAGATAAAACTGAAATCTAAACTCAGTGCACAAAGAAATTCTGGTCTCATCAGAATATATCCCATCATTCCAGAGAGAAAACAACAAAAATCATCAGAATTACAAGTTGTTCTACCATCTAGATTTTCTTCAATATATATCTACCCAGTCTACTGCCAAATGTAAAAGACAACTTGAAAACTCTGCTTTGTTGTCATTACAATAAGGAGAACTTTGTACTGCTCTGGTGGTGTTCCAGGTGTACTTGAGAAGAACATGTATCCTGCTGTTATTGGGTAAAGTGCTGTATAGGTGTGCATTTAATTAAGTTGGTTTATAGTATTGTTTGAACATTCTCTGATGTCACTCCTCAGAGGGTGCATGCTTAGGCATGGTGGACTCTGGAATGACAGTGGTTTTGGAAGGGCTCTTTTTGACTGTCTCTTTTCTTGATCTTTCTGTTAAGCTCTTTGCCTCTGTTGGCGTCACACCCAACTATTAGACTTCAGGACTGATTGCTCGTTTGTTTTCAACAGTGCCTCAGTATATGAATTGATCCACAGTCTAATCCAGTTAAATTTGGGCCACTTGTGCATGTGACCAGGTTATCCAGGAGACTTTTTTAAACCTCTTGCTCTGGTTTTCTCTAGGTGAACAAGTTAGCCTACAATTTATTTTATTGCTTTTGTGGAGCTACTAGCTTCCTCTTAGTTTCTTGCCACAAAAATCTCTATTGGTTTCTAGAGCAATTTTATCCTTGATTTCCCCTTCATTCTTTCCTAAATAGAGTCAGTTTCTTCAGGGAGAGCTTCATAGCTCTTTGTCCTCATGTCTAGGCTCATGCTCTGGTCAAAAATAATATCTGAACCATTTAATCTGGAGTTGGGTGTGAGGACACTCCAAGGACATTTCTCTTGGAGTGACACACAGTTTGTGTGGGTGTGTGTTTGCGAGCAGGGCCCTTGGTAAGTAATGAAAGTCCCCTGGTCTGCTTGGCTTTCTTCTCCTAATGTGGAACCTCTGACCTGGGAGCAAACTGGGCCATAGGCAACCAGGGCCCCAGTGCTTTTAGCCGGACACACCAGCAGCAGTGTCTCCACACCCTGAGTGGGAACTGAATGGAGGAAGGAAGCCCTAAACCTCTTGGCTACAGTCATCTGGAATTTAGCCTCTGCAAAACAGAGTTGGGGAGAATGAGAAATGTGGCTTGCTCATCCCAAGGAAGTATTGGGGAAGTAACCTAGAGATTTCATTTTTTTCAAATTCTTGCCTGGAAGCCAGGGGAGAGGAAATCCCATCCTCTTGGCCATATGTCCTTGGAATAGAGCCTTGATGCTGAGCTGGAAGGGGTAGTGGTAGTAGGCAGCAGATTGTTGCTCAAGTGTGATAGAGTCTCACTGTTCTTATGAAGATTCAGTGCATTTTTCTTGAATAACTGTTCATTTGTTATATGCTTTTAGGGCAATTTCTAGAGATTTTAAATGTTTATTTATTTTGAAAAATAATTGCCACCATTCATGGTGGTTTTTTCAGGGAGTGGATCCACAAAACCCTTCATACTGACATTCTGGAAGTGAATCTCACCTTTGGTATTAATTTTAATTTTCTTTTCCTCAACAACTAATAATGTTGAATGCTTTTTCAAAGGCTTATTCAGGTCTTTTGCTCACTTTTTGCTGTTGAGTTGTTTGATTTCTTTTAATTGATTAGTAGGAGTTCTTTAAAGAGTCTAAAAGTGAGTACAGTGTTGAATATATATATATATATAAAACAACATTTTCCTGCAGTCTGTAGCCTTGCCTTTTTTACACTCTAAGTGGCAATTTTATGTATTTATTTATTTGGCTTGTTAAGTTTTAGGTGCTGCGCCCGGGTTTAGTTGCCCTGTGGCATGTGGAATCTTAGTTCCCTGACCAGGGATTGAACCTGGGTACCCTGCATTGCAAGGTGGGCTCTTAACCACTGGACCACCAAGGAAGTTCCTTAATGATAACTTGTAATCCATAAAGGCTGTTAATGAAGTCAAGTTATAATTTTTCTCTTTAATGGATAGTTCTTTTCTGTGTCATGAAAAAGTCTCTGCCTTCCCAAAGATCATGAAGATATTCTCCTGTATTTTTTTCCTCACAGGTTTTTCTTTTCATTTTAATTCTATGATCCATCTTAAATTTTTCTTTATAATATGTTAAGAGGTAAGATTCATTCTTTCTCCCAAGATGGATCCCATTGAATAAGCACCATTCACTAAAAAAGACCATTTTCCCCTCACTGAATTGCATCTTCATCATGAATCAAATGAACATTTATGTGTGGATCTTCTGTACTCTTTGTTCCATTGAACTATTTTACAGCACTGGGCTCAGGCCACATTATCTTCATTAGTGCTGTCTTCTGGTAATTCTTGAAATCCAATCATATATGTCTTATAGATTTGTTCTTTAAGAGATTTCCTGGGCCCTTTGCACTTCCATACAAATCTTGTCAGTTTTGCACACATGCGCGCACACACACACACAGACACAAACACACACATACACAAGCCTGTTAGGATTTTGATCAAACTAAATTGACTTCATAGACCAATTAGGAGAATTTTGACCTTTTATATTGTATTTATTTTTTCATTTACTTAGGTCTTCTTTAATTAGTCTCATTAATGCTTTACAGTTTTCAATGTCTTTTCTATGTCTTATTAGATTTATTTCTAGAGATTTAGTTTTTCATGTTGTAAATAGTATTGGTTTTCAGTTTTTATTTTTGAATTGGTTGTTGCTACAATACACAAATACAGTTTGCTTCCAGGTATTGCAGTATTCTTGCCTGGAGAATCCCAGGGATGGGGGAACCTGGTGGGCTGCCGTCTATGGGGTCGCACAGAGTCGGACACGACTGAAGTGGCTTAGCAGCAGCAGCAGCATTGCATGATCAGTTTACATATTCTTCTTTTCTTTTTTCTCTTGGCTGTTCTGGGTCTTTGTTGCAGCACCAGGGATTTTCCTTGGGGCACGTGGGCCTTTTCTTTAGTTGTGGCTTGTGGGCTTAGTTGCCCCATGGCATGTGGGATCTCAGTTCCCTGACCAGGGATCTAACCTGTGCCCCTTGCATCAGAAGATGGATTCTCAACCAGGGAAGTCCCCTACATATTCATTTTAATCATTTATAGGTTTTGTGTTTTTTTGAGGAATTTTTAGGTGTATAATCATTTAAATTTTTATTTCTGCTACTATTATTTATATCTTTCTTCTTCAATTAGTTCTTCAACAATTGACTTCTACTTTTTTTGTGCTTAGCTAAAATGCTGATTATTTCCTTGTTGTGTACATTTCTTTTTAAAGTTTAGACAAGCAAAGAGATTCAACTATGGTTCAATGAAGTAACTGGGCATTTCATTGCCATGTGTAACTGAATCCAGAATATAACAATATTGGTGACAAAAGCTAAGAATGACTCAGACAAGAGTTTATTTAGTTTAACCAAAACTTCCTATGTACATCAAAACTCAAGATACTTTTTTAACTTGGGTTTCCTTATTCCCACGGTATCTTTAGTACTTTTTATGTAAAATAGTTCCTATAAGGTTTCTCTTTCATCACAGATTTACCTGCCAATTCCTCAAAAAAATTGTATTTTCTTACTCTATTCCTCTTTTCTTCCTGAAATGCAATACCAGCTGCTTCCTCTACTGTGTGCTAATATTAACC
Source organism: Cervus elaphus (assembly GCF_910594005.1). NCBI lineage: Eukaryota > Metazoa > Chordata > Mammalia > Artiodactyla > Cervidae > Cervus > Cervus elaphus. The sequence goes on along the minus strand of NC_057836.1, from coordinate 31,312,589 downwards.
AGAAGAAGTTCAATTTTTCCAGACATTACCACAATGATATAATCCATTATAGCCACTAAAAGTCTCACCTTACTTAGGCCCAAGGATTTGATGAACCTTAGTCCCTTAATGTAATGATTACACTCTTTTTTTTTTAATTAATTAATTTATTTTTTTTATTAGTTGGAGGCTAATTACTTCACAACATTTCAGTGGGTTTTGTCATAAACCCTATATGCAAAACAGAAAAAGAGACACAGAAGTACAGAACAGACTTTTGAACTCTGTGGGAGAAGGTGAGGGTGGGATGTTTCGAAAGAACAGCATGTATATTATCTATGATGAAACAGATCACCAGCCCGGGTGGGATGCATGAGACAAGTGCTCGGGCCTGGTGCACTGGGAAGACCCAGAGGAATCAGGTGGAGAGGGAGGTGGGAGGGGGGATCAGGATGGGGAATACGTGTAACTCTATGGCTGATTCATATCAATGATTACACTCTTACCTTGGTAGCTGTGTATGTAAACTGTCTGAGTCAAGTTGGAGGGAATATTTTATAACACGTGTTATCAGTAACATTCCAATAACATCATTTTCACAGTAGACTTTGGCTCAGTTATCATTTAAAAATTACGCTTGTCAAGAATTGCAAAAGGTATATATATGATCCTCTAATTGGGATGTCAGCTCAGTGATTACATTGCTAGTGAGCTGGGATTAAAATCAAGGACCACACTTGCTCTGTGCCTTGTGTAAAGTTAGTGTTTAGTAAATACTTTTCAATTGATTTGATGAAAGATGTCATCCAAGAGCCAGTCAAGTGTTCTTCATAAATTCAAGGGAGTCATCTTTTCTACCATGTCTTCAGAAGAACTTCTAAATTCCCTGGATTCTTTTGAGGCAAGAGAGGATGATGTGTTTCTGGTTTCCTATCCAAAATCTGGTAAAGTTTATTTCAATGTATCTTTAAAATGTAGATATACAAGAATGATAATACATGTAATAAGTTTTATCAAACATTTACTTTTCAGAATTTTTCCACTGGAAATTAAAGTATCTTAAATGCTTATTTTCATGAAAAAATTTGATACTAGAAAGTCAAAAAAATGTGCTTTGAGAAAATTCAACTGGAGAAATTAGAGCTTTCGTACATTTTGTTTTGACTTTATTCACAAAGACATACAGACATTAATATATAATAAGCATAGTATCTGTAACATTATAAAGATCTCTTCATACTTTGAGCCAGGCATAGTGATAAATAAATAGTTTTTGTTCAATTTGTACTTAATGATTGATCTGTAAATAAATAATTGTTTTCTTCTGGGCTGATAAGAACAAGTGGCTAATTTATACCATATACAAAGAACTATATATAAGGCTTCAACTGGACATATTTTTTAAATATGTATTTATTTGGCTGCACTGAATCTTAGTTGCTGCACAGGGAATATTTTTAGTTGTAGCATGAGGGATCTAGTTCCCAGATGCTAGATCTAGTTGTAGCATGAGGGAGTTAGATCTCCAGATGGAATTTGGGCCCCTTACACTGGGGGCCTAGAGTCTTAACCACTGGACCACCAGGGAAGTCCCTGGACTTATTGTTGCCTATAAATTGGCATTTCCCATTAGCTGCCAGGAGGTCCCCTTCAGCAGCACAAAACTGTGTATTCTCTCTTCTTATCAGAATAAATCAGTATATTTAATTAAAATAATGCAAATATCATTACTATATAGTTACATTTATATGACTGTTATACATATTTAAGACTATTAACATCATAATCTAAAGTAGTCTTAAATTTAAAACATAATGTTAGAGCACTGTTTAAATATTTATTCAACTATAAATTTGTTAATCTTGTATCTAACTGGAATTATGAGATAAATGGAAACTAAGCCTCATTTAAACCAATTTGGAACATTGCTTTCAAATTAGCAAAACATCCTCCCCACCCAGACTTTTACCTCTCTGCTCCAGTTTTCGACAGTCTACACCCCTGGAGCGTATCCTCATTTGCTTTCGGTAAGATAGAGTGGTATCTCTTCCAGACTTCATGGTAGTAAATTTGCATCTCCTTGATGTTTGGATATAGCATTCGTTCATTGTTCAAATGTTTTGTTTGCACAACTGCTGTGTATTTGCATGCAGACAAAAACAAGATCCTGTGTCTGTTTTCAGCAGGGAGCTAGGGAGATAGACATGAATACAACTCTATTTTGATGTGTGCTGCTTCTGAGAGGCAGAGAGGGTGAGCAATTAGAAGAGGGAACTGGGGACTCAGAAGGCAGTTTCTAGAAGAGCAAGATGTATGAGCTTGCAGCACCAGCAGGCATCATGAATGAAAAGATCTGCGTGTTTGCGAATTGGAGAAGGTGCTGGAAGTGAGTGGTAACGTGGAAGAGTGTTTCAGGCTGAGGAAACAGCATATACAGCTTTCATCACTCTTCACGATCTTTAAAATGTGATTCTTCCTGTAAAGGGAACTAACATCTCGAATGTTCCAACAGGTTTATCTGTGTGTCGAGGTGATAACTATTTATAGTAAAACTAATGTATTCATTGCTTTTATAACCTCATGTTCATTTTCTATATTCATTTTGAGTATCATTTGATTAAAAATGCATTTCATTTTATTTTCTTATGAAGGCACTCACTGGATTGCAAAAGTCATTGAGAACATTCCCAATGCTAGACTTACCCTAACACCTCCTATTGAATTGGGAGACATTTCTAAATTCGAAGAACTAAAAACATACTGTGAGAGGAGAGTTATTCCAACGCATTTGAGCTACAGCATGCTACCAATGAATATTAAACAGAAACAGTGCAAGGTAAGCTCAGTGGTTACGGACAGAGGCTCGGGAGTACACCAAACTGAACTTGGAATCTTGCTGTGTCACTTTCAAGCTGTGTGACCTTTGAAAATTGCTGATGTTCTCTGAGTTTTGGTGTCCTCATTTAACACAAGGATAATAGTATTCATCTCACAAAGTGTGATGAACATTAAACAAGAAAATGAGTATATAGGTATTACCACAGTATCTGGCTCATAAAAATCTGAGTATGACATTAGTGTGCCAACTGTAATTATGCTAGATAATGTCTTATTCTATTCTGAATCTAGTTGGAGTCATTTTCTCTAAATATTGATGTCTAGAGAAAGAAAAACTGCCCTAGTAATATTATTTTAATTATTCTATCTATCATTTTTGCAAAAGATTATATGGGAAAGAATAAAAAGTAAAATGTAATTAAAACACTGAAGAATAGTTATCTCAAGCCATTTTTAAAGTCCTCACATTATTATTTTAAAAGTTACTTCTAATTTTAAAAGGTTTTTTCTATTTTCATGTATTTCTTATCAAAATTTGTTTTCATGGAGAAATGCAGGATCAGAAAAAAAGAGGATAAAATTTGTAAAGCAAGGTCATGTGTCCACTGTAAACAATTTCCCAGTAATGATGCCTTTTAAACAATGTCAGTCATATTCTTAAATAAATAAATAAACCTACCAAATGTGCATACATCAAAGCAGATCTTCCAATGATTATAACTCTATGCCCACAATGTCTCCATGTATACCATCTACTCTCCAGTTCAAATAAAAGTAACACAAGGAGAGGTAAATGCCATGGAGTTTGTGTTTATCCCAAGCAAATCTATCAGAAAAGGTGAAAGTATACTAAGCTGATTACAATTTGACTGAATTGAGCATTTTCATTTCAAACAGACTATCTAAGAGAGAGAGATTTGGGTAGAAAAGGAGTCTGGTACACTTGACAACCCTTAAGGCAGTGCAATAACACTGATAACAAATGCCACCGGAGATTAAGTTGTGCTTTATAAACGTTACAACAGTGACAAGAGTAGCTATTTTTCCTCTTATAAGCAAAGAAGCCAAAACTCAGAAAAGGTGTGTGTATGTGTGTGTGCATGCTCAGTCGCTTAAGATGTGTCTGACTGTTTGCACCCCATGGACAGTGGCCTGCCAAGCTCCTCTGTCCATGGAATTCTCCAGGCAAGAATACTGGAGTGGGGGGCCATGCCCTTCTCCAGGATTATAACTGGGTGCATTTAAAACCACCACAGTAACGCTACAGCCTGAAGGTATGATCCTTTCATTGCCACCCTTTAATGGGGACTGAGACTGTCTGGTTGTCCCTGGAATGCCAAGGCAATGACCTGTCTTCTGTTGCTGACGACTGAGCCCCAAGAGCTTGGAGGGTGGGCAAGCCTTAAGTACCCCTGTAGGGCTGGACAGATAGTTAAGTTCCTCCTCCCATTGTTCTCTATCAGCTCTCAACCTTACTTGGCCTCCTATATTTTCTTCCTAACATTTGACTCTCTTTTTGAATGTTTCCAAACTTTCTTGCGTGAAATTTATATTTTCAGCCCATTTCACACCATGTGTGTGCTCAGCTGTATCTGATTCTTTGTGACCCCATGGATTGTAGCCCACCGGGGCTCATCTGTCCATGGAATTCTCCAGGCAAGAATACTGGAGTGGGTTGCCATTTCCTTCTCCACAGATCTTGTCGGACCAGGGATCAAACCTGCATCTCTTGTGTCTCCTGCATTGGCAGGCAAGTTCTTTACCACTGTGTCACATGCTATTTACTTAATATTTAATTTTTTAAATAGATTTTCAATTTTTAAGGAAATTTAATTTTTAAAATATTCAGTTAATATTTAATTTTTTCTCCAGAGTACTATTCTACCTTCTGTTCATATTTCTTAACCTCCCCCCCAATAATTTTTATATTTCTTAGGATACATTCATAATGTGTGTGTGTGTTTATTGAGTGTAATTGACATATAACAGTATGTTAGTTTCAGATGTATGACATAGTGATTTCATATTTGTATATGCACTGCACTTACATTCTTCATTGTACATGAACACCTTCTTTTAATCTTTTTTGGTGAAATATGTGTTAATGGGTTGCACTGTCCCTCCCACTAGATCTGCTGACATGTAGCTTTAAGGAAGAGTTCTCCAAAGTCCCTAAAAAATTATTCTCTTTACCAAGAAATAAAGTCTCCACCTGGATGTCTAAGTCTTAAAATTCTGCCATTTATTCCTTCTTGCTAAGGCAGTCAATTTTTAACTGTGGTGTCTGGGCCCTGGGGTTCTGTGAATCTGCCCAGGAAGCCTGTGTAGTTAGAGGAAGCCTGAGTTGTTGTGTTCTTCCATGATTATCTCTTGGGACGAAGAGAAGATAACTGCGGGGGTAAAGGTGGCTCTTCATTCCTGCCTGTCGTGGTCTTTGTGTATCTTTCAAGTAAAGAGGAGCAGGTGCTGTTAATGAGGGTCACAATACCTGGACTATGAACACAGTAGGGAAAGATAGTTGTGTATAAAAAATGACTCAGTAAACACTTCCTTATCTAAGTCAAATATGTCCTCCCTGATTTTCAATTAAAAAGCAAGTTAGAGTATCTGGTACTCACTCATGCAATGGTGACCTTGACTGGGGACAGTCCTATTATCTCCAGGCTTCTCACATTGGCTTCCAGAGGTTTTTTATATGCTGCTATAGTTCTCTGTATTTCACTATTGTAACCCTCATAACACTGCACTGTCAAAAGTGGATTTAATTATCTGTTTCCCTCACTTGGCTGGGTCAGGAAGATCCCCTAGAGGAGGAAATGGCAACCCACTCCCAGTATTCTTGCCTGGAAAATTCTGTGGACAGAAGAGCTGGTGGGCTACAGTCCATGGGGTCGCAAAGAGTCAGACATGACCGAGTGTGTGCAACACACACACACACACACACACACACACACACACTCTCTCTCTCTCTCTCTCTCTCTCTCACTTGACTGCAAGTTTTGAGAGGGCGGGAATCATTTCTGTCTTGCTCATTATTCTATTCCTTGGCTCTGGAATGTTTTTGTACACTAGCTGACATACAATAGTGAAAGTTACTCAGTTGTGTCTGACTCTTTGCGACCCCATGGACTGTACAGTCCATGGAATTCTCCAGACTGGAATACTGGAGTGGGTAGCCGTTCTCTCCTCCAGGGGATCTTCCCAACCCAGGAATCAAACCCAGGTCTCCCGCATTGTAGGCGGATCCTTCACCAGCTGAGCCAGACATACAACAGTTATTAAATAAATATTTATTGAATCAAATTAAATTGCAGTTGCAGTATTTGTATAAATTGGCAAGGTATCTCAGACTCCTTACTCTTTAACTGATTTAATTGTAGAAAAAGGAATTCCAGAACATTACTTTCTATAAATATGGATAATTTGTAAGAAATCTTCTTATACGTAAATCATATTTTGCCATACATGGATATTAAAATATTAATCTTGTCCTTCACCTGAGGAGGACTTTCTCAAGTCTACCCCTGAAAAGATAGGATCAAATTTTAGCACATAAATTCAAGAAGTCTGGTCAGTGGGCCAGCAGCGTCAACATCTCCTGGGAGCTTGCTACAAATGCACAATGCCAGGCCTCATCCTGGAACTTCTGAGTGAGAATCTGCATTTTAACAAGATCCCTTGATGATTATTATGCACCTTCAGTTTGGAGACACTCTTGTATCTAAGTCTGTATTTAATAATCAGCTGAAGCTACCAAAAAGTTGTGACTTGCATAGGTCAGTGTGGCTGCTACTTTCTTTTAGGAAATGCTTTGTCTTGGGGCTACTTCCATACAAAAATAAATTGATTTTTTTTTTTAACAGATTATCTACATCGTTAGGAATCCAAAAGATATAGCTGTTTCATTCTTCCACTACTACAGGGATAACCCTAATCTCCCTAGCATTGAAACCTGGCATGAATTTTTTGAGCTGTTCCTAAAAGGAGATGGTAAATATAACAGTGATTTTTATTCATAATATACAGAGAATATCTTCACTCAAGATGAAAGCATTTTCCAAAAGTTCAAGTGAATCCTAACAGCCTACTTTCAGAAATATATTCGAATAGATTATTCTTTTGCTTCTTCTATGCAAATTCTTTCTCACTTTGTTTCTTCATAGTTTTTCTTATTACCAAGGGGTAGAACATATGAGCGATGACTTATTAGCTGGTTTTCATGTCTTCAGAAACAGAAATTAATTCTGATCAAGCATTTTTTCCTCATATACCCTCAGTCTGTTCCCTGAAGTAATTATTCACTGATTGAAGTATAGTGATTTACAGCTGAAATCTAGACAGGTAGCTTGAAACATGCCTTACATATACCTGCATGGAAAATAAATCATGTCAAACAGTACACACACACACTCCCAACGCCCCAGCTATAATATGTGAAAGAATTTGCCATCTTGACACTTGGAAGAAAGTAATTTATTCTGAAAACATCTCAGGGATTTGATTAAACAAAAATAATATAGTAAGAAGATGAAGAATCCAGAAGAGACACAATTTAGAAATGGTATAGTCCCTGAAGATCTTATCTCTCACTTGGCTTAATTACTAATTTCACTATTTTACTTGCGAATTGTCAAGCTTTTGCTTGTTAATTTAAGAGAGGCCACAGCAAGAGTAACTTAACATGAGGACATAGGAAACTCACCAGCACCAAGGTTTAATATTTTGTTTTGTGATAATTGCTATGGAAGAACATATTATGCTCACACTGTTTCAACTCCTCTTTCTATTTTGTTCCCTATCTATTGGCACATATTTGGTAGAATCCTCAAATTTCAGAAATGACAGGTATAGTAAAGGTCATCTGGTTTAAAAACCCACCTGATGTTTGAAGCACCTTTACAACACCCCCCAAAATTTGAGGCTAAGTTTGAACTTCTTAACCTTGATAAGTTCGTACCCCTTACTACGGCCCCAAAGCAGCACATTCAATATTGGTATTGCTAAGATGTTTTTAAAAATTTTCCCATGTGATCTAGATTGTGCACATACCATGTGATGCAGACACTTGGTTAGGTACTCTGCAAACACAATCTCATGTCATCCTCACTAGAAAACATGAGATAGATGTTGTTACCCTCACTTTACAGATGAGGAGAATGAAGACTTTGGTAAGCCAAATACCTTTCCCACAGATGCATAAATAATAAGGAGGAGAGCAGAGACTTAAGTCAAGCGTCAACTCCGAAAATCTTTGCTCTGACCACTGAGTCATAACTCATCTGGAAAAAAAAACAAACAAAACTATCTCTCTGATCATTCATTCATCTTCCACCTGATAGTCCTCTAAATATTTGAAGATTGTTAGCATGCCTCACTCTGCCTCCACTCTATTTTTGGAATAAGCAGAGTTTAAATACGTAAATAATATTTGAAAAACAGATCGTGAGTCTGCATTTCTTTAAGAAAAGAAAAGCTGTGTTCATCTCCAACTATTGTAGACTGTGGTTCTCCACCTCTGTCACCATTACATGAGTGCTCACTTGGCCACATCTCTATCATTTTGCAGTGGTTATATGTATGTGAGTTTCAAGGATGTTCTTCAGTTACTTTTTGAGGAGAGGGTTATTTCTCTTGCAAATGACATGATGTAGTAGAAAAAACAAGCTATGGAGACAGTAGAACTGGGATCAAGTCCTGACTATATTTTATTCCATATATAACTTTGCACAAGTAGCTTAGCTATTCTGAGGTTCAGACTCCTAACACAGAATAGGATTTTTAAAATTATCTGTTTTGTAGAATTATTTAGAGGCTAAAGTTTGTTGTAGAAATCTATTCACTGATTCTATTAGACATAGACATTTAAACACACAAATACTCACATAGTTTCACACTAGGGTGGAAATGTTACAAGTAGATGTTTACCTAGAAAGATTAATTTATAGCTGAGGCATCAAAATACCCTGGACCCAACTCCAAACCATAAATATAAATACACATGATATGAGCAGATAGGATAGTGGAGATATACATAACTACACATTTGTCTAATCATTAAATTTTCTCTTTCAGTTTATAAATATGCTTTAGGTTTTCAGATTATATAATAACTATAAATTGTGTTCTGGCAATATCCCAACAGATTAATATCTCAATGCAATATTAGTATTTTCCTTTTTTCCCCTATAGTCCCTTCTCCAGTTTTATATTAGAACTTTATATTTCCTAGGCCACTTCATCTAGGCAAGTTTCATTTTCCACAGTTATCTGTCATCAGAGTGCTTTCTAGAAACTGGTAACCAAGAGCCTCATTATAACAGGATGTAAGAGTGGGGCACAAGGTTTGCAGGGAATGTGGGAGGTTTGAAATAGCTGGGGTGAAGAATAAGAGAATGTGTTAATGCAGAACAAATAGGTTTGCTGGGCAAACTTGGGGCCTTTAAGGCTGGAAAAATAAATTTGCAGTCTATAAACAGAGTTGTGTAAATTTTCCAGCAGAACTCAGCAGCAAAGAGAGAAGACAAGAGGAGGAATTGCTTCATTTTAACACTGGGTGTTTTTTGATGATTGAAATAAACAGGAAGGGGGCAAAAAAGTTGAAGGTATTGGCAAGTCGGTTGTTGAGGGAATAAATAAAAGCAAGAAAATGAAGAGAAAAAGAAAAAGGTCAGAGTAGGGGATTGTAAAAGCTACCCATTAAGGTTTTGCTCTAAAATCAGAATCTTGAGTAACTGTAGGAGAGAGATTGGAAGGTTGATTTCTGACCGAGACAAGGATGGAAAGAGCAGTATATTAAAAAACATGAGTCCCAGAGGAGCTCGGATTCTTTAGGAGAGAGAAGTTCTAGAAGTTGGTAGGAAGCAGTGAGGTTTATGACTCACTCTCCAGACCCTAAGACACTTGGATTGGTTGAGAAAGAGCAACTTCTATTCAGGAGCATTTTAGAAGAGTGAGTAATTTTGGATAGCAGAAGTGCCATCCTGGCATATGTTAAGGCCAGGAAGAGATAGAATAATTCTGTATTACGTGAAGAATGTGCAGAAAAACATTTCGCGTTAAGGAAGATTTCAAATGTGTTTTGGAAACTGTATTTTCTTTAAAGCCAGAGGTCTGCTAATGACCTAGACAATGAGGATTCTGATTAAAATATAAACTAAAACTGTAATTTCCTATATTAGTAACAACGCCACAAGCAGCCAATTTCTTTAGATTCTTTTGGCTGCCTTACATCCTTTTGGAACAGGGTGAAGAATGAATTAATTAGTCAATAGTAGAATAGCTGGCTTTCAAATTATGATCAGGCTATTATGCAAAGTTGATTCTTAAATCTATCTGGGGCATGTTGGAATACGCTTCCTACAGAAAAACCATAATGGACAAGGTCAATTACACCTAATCACTGGGTATGACGCTGGGTCTGTGTCCCTTCTCAGCTTCTTGGTAATAGAAGTATAGGCTCTCCTGAAAGTATTGGGAGCTTTCATAGCCTCAGCAACTCTGCTGTTGTTGTTTAGTCACTAAACTGTGTCTGACTCTTTGCTACCCCCAGACTGAAGCCTGCCAGGCTCCTCTGTCCATGGCATTTCCCAGGCAAGAATACTGGAGTGGGTTGCCATTTCCTTCTCCAGGGGATCTTCCTGACCCAGGGATTGAATCCATGTCTCCTGCATTGGCAGGCAGATTGTTAACCTCTGAACCACCTGGGAAGCCCCAGCAACTCTAGGAGGTGACATTTATCACCAGGGCTGGGCTTGTAGCTGCTGGGGAGAGGAGGTGAGACAGATTGAATCTATAAGCATAGTCTAGGATTCTAGGGACTTCCTAAGTTTGAGAGAAAATCAGTCTTCCTCCTACATGTGTTTTGTGTCTGGGAAAAGGTTGGCCATTCTCAGAAGATGAACTATTATCACTGATATGGTAATTTGGGTAATTCTAAGATAAAGTATTATGTAAGTCACTGAAATAGCAATGAGATTGCTAATAACTGAAGGTTGTATCAGGGAAGCTCTTCTTAGCACCATTATTATTACACAGTCTTTAGGGCCCATAGAGTAGAAAATTGGGCTGATACTCTAATGATACTACTGTAGTCTTGGAAATTCTTGTTTTAAAAATAGATTATAGTTATTTTTTTTGCCCTTTGCTTCCTCATGAGCTGAAGCTATGAAAAATTGCAGTTAGCTTAGAGTTTGTTGTACTTCAATTTAATCAAAGATTTAATGTTCTAAATGTATATCACAATGTCTGGCAGACACTAATAACTTAATAAATGTTGATTAAATGAATTAGCAGTCAGCAAATCTTCAGGAAATTGCTAGTAATATAGCTCTTTTAGGATTGAGGCATTGTGCGTGCTTAGTCACTCAGTCATGTCTGACTCTCCTTGACCCCATGGACTATATAGCCCACAGAATCCTCTGTCCATGGGATTTTTCAGGCAAGAATACTGAAGTGGATTGCCATTTCCTCCTCCAGGGAATCTTCCCAACCCAGGGATCAAACCCGCATCTCCTGTGTATCCTGCATTGCAGGTAGATTCTTTACCCACTGAGCCATTGGGGAAGCCAAGACTGAGCTAGTCTTAAATCTTTGGATGATAAGGAGATGTTGACAAAAATTAATCAATAGTCTACCTAAGAAAAAATGGAAAATTTTACTTAAGTCAACCCGAGGATTAAATCCGAGGAGACAGACTTGCAGAAAGCTCTGAGGACTGTTCCACCTGCTTGAGGTCAAAGCACAGTTATATAAGTTCTGAGACAAGGACTGATATGTCAAATGACGTGTAATAGAAAGTTTACATGGCCCAGATCTACATGTACAAAGTGAGTCATGAATCATCATGATTTCATACGAGATTAAGAAGGAACAGTGTCTCCTAAGGATGTCTGGTTAATACAGAGGCACAATACCCTCTAAGTGGGAGAGAGCAGGCCCAAACAGGCAAACTTTTATGTTTAAAGTTTTCTTGTCTTACCATAAAATATGAGCTTTATTTCACCAATGTCGTGCTTTTGATCGTTATTTTTTTATGGCTATTCTCTGAACATGTATCTTTTTCTTTTCTTTGAACTTTTAAAGTTTGTATTGCTAAATTTTGTAATATAGCCAATTAATGTTGTGATAGTTTGAAGTGAACAGTGAGAGAACTCAGCCATACATACACATGTATCCATTCTCCCCCAAACCCCCTGCCATCCAGGCTGCCACATAACATAGACCAGCGTTCCATGTATTATACAGTAGGCCCTTGCTGGTTATCCATTTTAAACATAGCTGTGTATACGTGACCATCTCAAGTTCCCTAACTATCCCTTCCCCCTGACCACCATAAGTTCATTCTCTAAGTCTGTGAGTCTTGACCATTAATTTTTTTATAGAAAGCATTAGGTGACCAAATATTTGGTCCCTTGATGCCAGGGTAGTTGCTTACCTAGCCTGAGTCCACTGTGTCCCTTGATATCAAATCTTAATAGCCTGGTCCTATTTTTCCTTTTAGGAGGTTGTACTTGTAACATAAATGGCAAAGGGTAATAGTCAGTTCCCAGTTGTCCATAGTACTTAATGCCAATTTTTGCCTTGCATGTGCATCCATGTGTATGTTCATTACTTTATAAAGAGCTGTAGATATGAAAAACAGTTTCAAGTTGTTTAGATATTATTAACTTTATAGGAGCTGGTGATAACTTTATAAGTTACACAAACAGTAGTCAAAATTGCCAATAGGAGTAACAATGTCATTAGTAAAGACTGAAGCCAAAACCCTCCTAAACCATACCGTTTTCCTAGTATTTTCCTTAGATCAGGAAAAGGATCTTTTATAGGGGAAAATTGATTCTTCAGGTGTCATAAGACAAGTCACATAAGACTTATCAGGTATAAACCCAATATTCAGTATTATAGCACATTTCCCCCTGAGAAGGAGTTAGAATATCCAGGACCATGCAATCCTGTAAGACCACTTTTCTTATCGTGGAAACTTCCAAACTGAGCAAGCTAATGATTTGATTACTATCATTCAGAGCTTGCTGAGTAAATTTTGTTAAAGCCTCTATGTGATTAATCATATCTTCCCTTCCAAGTGAAGGAAAGAGTATCACAGCCAAATGGTCATACCATTGGAAAGCTGATTGATGCTTTAATGCCAGCATGCTTGCATTAAAGGCAGATTGGCAGGGGCTATTTCCAAGGCTTCCTATAGGTGACCTTGAGCCCAGGGGAAATCAACTGTGCATCTTCCTAATTAACCAGGGGAAGGCCAAGCCCAAACGTGTTCCATAAATCCACTGCTACCCAACATTTAACATCTAGTGTAAAGGAGTACTTACAACCAGATTCAGAACAAGTGTCATTAATTGGCCAGGTAGGAGAGCCTCACTCAGTGATATTGGCAGTAGCATTAGCTTGCATAGAGTCTCTTCCTCCTAAAGTAAAATTTGTAAGAGCCATCCAGGTAGAACCTTGGAGAAGAGAAAGCCACCAGGGTAAATAGGAGTATTGGACATAGGCAGTTGGCCACAAACCCAGCAACTGGATTGATTTCTTTGAAACTTGCAAACAGTTGAGTCCAAGGAAGAAATATATTTGGTTCATAAGTAAAAGTATGAACAACTATCAAAGTAATTAGTATACCAACCTGGTGTGGCATCTTGGTTCAGCTGCCTACTTCAGATGTTGTCTTCTCATCCTGGTCTGGTAGTGATGGTCTTAGGCAGGTGTCAGAAATAGGATCTGCAGTTCTTTCGGGAGAGAAGGGCTGATTGGGCCCCTTCCATCATGACTATCAATGTTCCTTTACCTGACTTTTCCAGTATGCATAATGTCCTGGTTACAAGTCATGGGGTATCTGTTCTTCATCCTAAAATGGATTACTGTGATAGTAAGTTTCAGAAACAATCTTTATGGTAATATAGCAAGAAGGAGCCCTCTGAGAAGTAAATCTCAGAGGTAGTAAATACAAAAAAACCTTAATGACAACAACAGTAGATATTAATGGCCCATTAAACATGATATTTTTTTATCTCTACTAAAGTAATTACCCTCATTTCTACCAAACATAGCCAAATTAAGACACAATTATTTGCAAAATAAGTCTGTTTTGATAAACTTGGCCTGATTATTTACATAAGTGTAATTGATCATACAAGTCCTTTTAAGGTGACTCTCCTAGAACTCTTTATAAAGAATCTCAAGTTGAAGCTATTTTGGAATTGTGAATCCTTTGGGGACTTCTGCATATCAATTAAAATAGGTGCGATATTTTAGGATGGGAGCTCTCTGTGCTAAGTTGCTTCAGTCATGTCTGACTTTTTGCAAGCCCCTTCTGTCCAGGGGCCTATCCTAGACTATGGGATTATCCAGGCAAGAATATAGGAGTGGATTGTCATGCTCTCCTCCAAGGGAGGTCTTTACAATTCAAAGGATAAGATGGGAGCTCTCTAAGTCTTTACAATTCAGAGGATCCAAGAAATTAGCCCTAACCCTACAAATATTTCCCCCTGCTAACCTAATTTTTAGAAAAGAGAAAGTAAACCTTGCAGGTAGGGATCCAGAAGACTGACTGACATGATAAAAACTGATGTTTTACAGGCTTTTCCTAATTGTGCCCACAAAACTCAGTTTTGGAATGACAAATAGAGCCCCATCTTGACCATTTCAGGGCAGGTTTTCCTTTAATTCACAATTAAATAAATACTTGCAAGCTGGTATCCCTACAGGTGGCTGTCCATTTGGGAGCTATTTGGCTTTTGAGGCACAATTTCCCGTTATCAACTTGATACCCTAATTTATTTATGACATATGATCTGGTTAATTTTCTGAGGACAATGTGATGCATTGGATGCATGCTGCTTCTGAGTCTAGCTCTCCAAAGTGGGTCAGTTCAACTTTTATATGTGTCTCAGTTTTCTTTTCAATAGTATAAAATCACCATCTACAAGATGACCCATCTTTTTGTCCTGTGTCCCTGGAAGAATAATATTTACTTAATGGTTGTAGTAGAGGTCCCTTGCTCTTCGGAGCTGAATAATTCTGTCTCTCATTTTACCAGCAAATGGTTTGTTTAAAACATACATCACCACCTTGTTTGTTTTTGTTTTTATCAGTTTAAATAAAATATAACAAAAACCCAGCCACCTACATTTTCCTGAGCTCCCTGCTCAAAGCCCCCTCTGGTCCCTTCCCCAAAAATGCACTGGTATGCCTTAAGATTCCAAGTCTCAGTGAAGCAAAAAACAACTCCAATAACATTTTTAGGATTGCCACTTAAAAGCAATGAGATCTGAATAGCAGGAGAATGCACCGGAACATTTGAACTGTACCAAGAAGCCAGAGGGGCTCAATGCATACACATCGATACCAAGTACAGGTTCAGGTAGATTCCAGGTACTTTCTGGTGTCCTGCCAGCTACACCATGCATATTGATGAAATGTTGATCAACAGTCAATCTAAGAAGTGGAAATTTTCATTCAAGCCAGCCTGAAGATTATCACTGATGAGACAGTTATTTCAGAAAGCTCTGATGACTATTCTGCCCCTTAGAGGTCAAAGCACAGTTTTGAAATCAAGGATTATATGTCAAATTAGGTATTATTGACAGTTGACACGATCCAGATCTACAGGTACAATATGAGTGGTGGGTTATGAGTCATCATAACCCCTTAAAAGATTAAGGAGGAAAATTATTTCCTAAGGAGTTGTGACCCTTTATGTTTAAGAAGGAATGTTACCACCTAAGGAGGCCAGGTGAATGGAGAAGCACAATGTATTCTAAAGGGAAGGGAGGAGAACCGAATGGACAGAGAAAGCATTTTATGTTAAAATTTTTGTCTTGTCATAAAAACTGAATTTTATTTCATCAGAGGCATGGAAATATGTATATGTAGTATTTTGTCAATTTATTTATTTTAAATATTCATTTGCTGGCGCTAGTAGTAAAGAATCTTCTTGCCAATGCAGGAGACGTAAGAGATGTGGGTTCTATCCCTGGGTCAGGAAGATCCCCTAGAGTAAGAAATGGCAATCCACTCCAGTATTCTTGCCTCAAATAGTCCATGGACGAGAGGAGCCTGGCGGGCTACAGTCCATGGGGTTACAGAGTCGAACATGACTGAGCACATAGTCACTTATTTTTAATATTTATTAATTTATTTGACTGCATCAGGTTTAGTTGAGGCACATGGAATCTTTGTTCTGTCATCGTGCAGGATCTTACATTGCCCCACCCAAACTCTCTACTAGTGGAGTGTGGGTTCAGTAGGAGTGGTGTGCAGGTTTAGTTGCTCCAAGGCATGAGGAATCTTAGTTCCCCAACCAGTGATCAAACCCCTGCCCCCCGCATTGCAAGGCATATTCCTAACTACTGAACCACCAGGGAAGTCCCATATGTAGGATTTTAAATGACTATATTTTATGCTTTAGATTGTCAAGCTAGTCAACTTTTCTGTGGTGAGAAGTTGCTCACTGTTTGTTTTCAGTCATCATCACTTAGAGCTTATTTTGCATGATAGTATTTTACTTTCAAGCGTTAGAGATTTTTAAGGCTGTCAATTTAACAAAACAATAAAGAGAGCATATCAGCTACAGAGAAATCCCTAAGACTGTATTTTTCAGCCTTGAACTGTGAATAGAATTTTTTGAGAAAGTTTGTAAAGTTTTTGTATTAAGAATTTATCATTATGAAACGCATGTCACCTTACAAGAATAAAATGATAAATCCTCATTTTTTTCCCCTATTTCTCCCAAGATCCAAATTAAGTATCAGAACACAATTCTTGGGAAAAAATGTATCTTTCTAGTTCTGCTGTCACTTCTGATGGTAAAAGAATATTTACTAGAAATAAGAAAAAAACACCACAGCTTAATTAAAATAGGTGACCACCCAGCTTCATTTCACAATAGTGTGTTTATTAATAGTTAAAATAGTGAAACTGAGCTCTCTGAAGGAAAACTCTTTCACTGCAGAGTCTAGTATGTGTGTACCTTACATTGACTACTTCACTGAAGTGGGAAGAACCCAGGGATGCAAAGCTATAATGTTTAATGAAAGCTTTTTAACACATTTAATATTAACACAACAACTCACTTTTCTCCTAGTTGTATATGGATCCTGGTTTGATCATGTTTTAAGCTGGGAAGAACACAAAAATGCTAAGAACATTTTAATTATATCCTATGAAGAGATGAAGAAAGTAAGTCTTTTCTGCCATTTCAACAATGAAAATTTAAGTAAAATTGAAACAGGAAATCAATCAATGAATTCCATTTTCAGATTTCAGAGAATGAATTTGATATTTTGACGAGTTACACTTTGTGTATACTTATTTATTTGCTGTTTGCTCAGGATCCTTCTAAAAACATAAAGAAAATAACTACTTTCCTCGGTTTAAACGTGACTGACAGTGAGATTAATCAAATTGTTTGGAAAACATCATTCACTGAAATGAAAAATAACACAGCCAAAGAAAATTGTGATCCAAATCACACCATCTGCGCCCTTACTTCTAACAGGAACCTGGTATTTAGGAAAGGTAAGTCAGAGATGAAATGCTTTGCCTGGATTTCTATTTGGAAGTAGTTACATTTTGCCATTTTTAATGTCTCATTTCACCTTTGTTCACCCCATACCTTGCACAGCGGATTGTGCATTGTTATCCCTCAGTGGAGGTTTATTAAGTGAAATTCTTGAGTTACATTCTTTCCAGATGTTGAGATTCCCAGGCCCAGTTAAGAACCAACTGAGAGAAAGAGACACAGGTGTCAAACAGATGGAAATGATAAAGCAACTTGAAGAATGTGCTTCAGGTCTGCAGCCTAGTGTGACTGCTCATGATGGAGCCTGAAGTTTACAAACATGCTCACTTGGTCATAGCCAGTCCAAGGTAGTCCTGACCCCTGCTGGTGCAGAATACTCAGAGCGTGCTACAGAGCAGTACCGGACACATGTTTTCTCCAGGAGAGAAAAAAGAGCTGATGGATGTGACCAGGGCATTTTTCCAACCTCACCAATCAAACAACTTGCCCTGCAGAAGTAAGGAAGAGGTGGAGAGAAAAGCTGGGATTGTTATCTGGGGATATTCTTCTGCCTGGAAACACAGAGTGCACATGCGCTCAGTCGTGTCTGATTCTTGGCGACCCCATGGACTGTGGCCCACTAGGCCCCTCTGTCCACGGAATTTTCCAGGCAAGAATACTGGAGTGTGTTGCCATTTCTACTCCAGGGGATCTCCTTGACCCAGGAGTCGAACCCTCATCTCTTGTGTCTCCTGCATTGGTAGGTGGATTCTTTACCACAGAGCCACCTGGGAAGCCAGAAACAGAGAGAGAAGGACATAAACATCTGTGAATTCCTAACATTTTACTTAGAAACAGTTTGGGTACATCTGGATATGGAATTGTTTTGAAATCTTTGTGTGTTTTAATCCAGATCTGGGAAGAAAATGTTTTAACGTTTTTCATATTTTTCATAACTTACAAAAACAAAATTCTTTGCATCTGTATATTCAGGTTTCTTACTAAAACACACACATTTATTTGTTCTTTGCCTCAACTGTGTATGTTGTTTAGTCACTAAGTCGTGTCCGATTCTTTGCAACCTAATGGACTGTAGCCTGCCAGGCTCCTCTGTCCATGGGATTTCCCTGGCAAGAATACTGAGTGAGTTGCCATTTCCTTCTCCAGGAGATCATCCTGACCCAGAGATTGAAACCGGGTCTCCTGAATTGCAGGCAAATTCTTTTACCACCAAGCCTATAATTACTCCCAAAGAAAATACTGGCCAACTCATGTGTTGATAGACCAGATACTGTTTTAACTTTGCAGATTACTTTTGTCCTCTTGGGTGGTTCATTTAAAAATTTCCTTAGAGTTGCAAAAATGAGGGTTAGGAGGAAGGAATATTTATTACTTATAAACTATGTTCGAATGTTTACCAAATGTTTATTAATAAACTATTTTCTAAAAATTTTACCCAATATTTATTAATAAACTATTAGGTTTATTAATTGAATAGGTTTCAAAAATTGAATAAAATACAGATCTGTCATTCAGTAGATCATAATCTAGATAGTAATATAAGGTAATGACAACTATGCTAGTAAAATATCAGCAAATGTGAATCTATCTGGGTAAAGAAGAAAGTGTTTGCCTAGCAGAGTAGGTGAAGAGATCAGATCTGAAACTGGGAGCATATGCAAGATTTTATGAGGAAAATGCCAGGAGGAAATACATTGCATCAAGAGCTAATGGCCAGAAGAAAATCTCAGAACCACCATGGAATTAGGTGGTATCTCCTAGAAGGAGCAGGTAGTGCCATGTGCTAAAGTGGGGGTGGTTGTTCACTTGCTCAGTGGTGTCCCTCTCTTTGTGACCCCATGCACCCAAACTCCCCTGTCCTTCATCTGCTCCCGGACTTTGGTCAAACTTATGTTCATTGAGTCAGTGACGCCATCCAACCATCTCATCCTCTGTCATTCCCCTCTCCTTCTGCCTTCAATCTTTCCCAGCATCAGGGTCTTTTCCAATGAGTTGGCTCTTTGCATCAGGTGGCAAAAGCATTGGAGCTTCAGCTTCAGCATCAGTCCTTTCAACGAAAGTTCCGGGTAGATTTCCTTTAAGATTGACTGGTTTGATCTCCTTGCTGTCCAAAGGACTCTGAAGTGGTAGATGATACATAAAGCAGAATGAGAGAGAGAAATATGGCCAGAGAGTAAAATCTCTGATGGACACTATGAGGTCTGTTTGCTGTTTTAAGGATGGACCTGACATAGTCAGACCTGTTTGCTAGAAAATTAAATAGAACCAGAGTAGAAAATTGATTAGAATAGAGTGAAAGCAGAAGCAGAAAGTGCAATTAAGAGGTTGTGGTAACAGTGCAGGTAAGAAACATTGAGGGTCACAATTTGGATGGTGGCAGTGAGCCACTGATCGGTGCTGCTCGGCTGAGAAGTCAGTTTAGGAGCCAGCACCAGACTGTGGAATTAGGTAAAAATCGTTCAGGGTGAGTCGGAGGAACTAGTGAAGAATGGGTAGAAGGGGGAAATCCTAAGAACCCTGACATCAACAGCCCAAGACAAGCCAAGAACAGAGATCAGCCAGAATTAGTAGAAAGAAAAACCAGGGTCAAACATGACCATTTGTTTACCGTTTGTGAATTCTGAGAATGCAGTTTCTATAGCAGTGGAGATGCAAACCACACTGAGGTGGAGGTTAAAGAGATAAGAGATTAAATAAGAGGAGCAGAAGTGAAGGACCACTCTTAAGAAGCGGAAGAATGGAGGACAGTATTAGAAAGATATCAAAGCAGGTTGGGGAGAAGAGTTAGAAGGAGAGAGGAAGAGATGATAAAGGGAAGACAGAAGATAGAAAGGGATGCGTGAAGAAAAGAGTAGAGAGAAACAGGAAATCACTCGGAGGGACCATGGTAAAGAGAATGCTGAAAAATGAGGAAGTTCTGATCCTTAGTCCAGTACTTCTGTTGACGTCTTTTATCTTTGCCCTTTGAGATCTGATTAGCAGTACTCAATATTCACATGGCTTATCCTGAAAACTTGAGAAGTTTTACTCTAATGAGTTAATCTCTAACTTGCCAACTAGTGACCCTAGCAAATATCACCAGGTGAAACCATATCAACATAACTGTAGCTAGCACCAGTAATTCTAACACCTTTAAATTCTCCCAAAAGTGGTTTCCTTATTTTGTATCTAAAAAAAACTACAGGTAACAGTGGAAAGAGCCTCTCTGAGACTAGTTCCCCTGAAGGCCAACTAGTAAACTAGGATTATATGAGGAATTATACACAAGGATGGGTCAATAGAGACCACTCACTTCTTTCCTTGAATGGCTGGATGGAGTGGGTGTGAGTGGGAAATCCATCCTCTGAAAATAATCATTTCAACCAAATGACTGAAGTTATTGATTCGGACTCCATGGTTAACAGAGCCATTCCTTACTTTTCAGAGGAGAATTTGTGTCTGCAGTTGTCTTTGAAGTCGGAAATGGAGCTGATATTCTAGAAAATTACTATGGTGGCCACAGCGATAAGGTGACAAGGAAGGGTACAGAGTTGTTCACATAAGTGTCAGAAGTCCAAAGGCCCATACAAACTAAAACATAGGGGGACTATTACAGGAATATAGAAATATGTATGGACAGGATGCATGTTGCAATATTGCTTATAACAATGAAAACCTTGGATGCACTTAAATGGCACTTAATATATTTAATCAAAAATTTAAATCTACTAAGTTACATTCATATAGGGGTTTATGATGGAGTCACCAAAACTAGAAATGCTAGATGAAGAATAGCCAGTGTTTACTGAGCACTTATTCTATGCCAGGAACATTATTTGATTTATATAAAACTTGGCAACAGACTTTTAGAATGCTGTTCATGTGATTTTATTGAGACACCAGGCATCTGAATAACTTATCCAGTATCACACCACTAGTGCTTGGCAGAGTCAGGATTAGCATCCAAACGGTATTCTTCTACTCAGGATAACTTTCATTGTAGGTGTACAAATAGTAATATTGGAA
Source organism: Cervus elaphus (assembly GCF_910594005.1). Lineage (NCBI taxonomy): Eukaryota > Metazoa > Chordata > Mammalia > Artiodactyla > Cervidae > Cervus > Cervus elaphus. Next base: position 31,291,234 of record NC_057836.1, on the reverse strand, counting down.
GATGGTCAAAGCATAATGAGAAAAGTAGATTATAATTGTATGATTTTAAATGCAGTTTATATGCTTATATATGTTTGCAAAAAAAAGCATCTAGAAGAATGCATGCTAACCAGTCTATCAGCCATGTGAGCGGGTGTATTTTCTTTATTTTCATCTTCTTTTGCTTATAGGTATGTATTTTCTGAAACCTATATATTATTCTTTAAATATTTTTTTTTTAAGTAGAAGAAAGAGTAAAAGAATAGATCAGAAACCAAGCACACAGAAATCAGGTCAAATGTAAAAAGAAAGACAATAATGGTTCAGGTGAATTAATATAAGAAGCCAGAAAGGAGAGCCAAGAAGGATGAAAGGATATTAAGTAAATTGATAGCACTGCTCTTCTAAGGGCCAGGCACCTTGATCTCATGAAGCTGACCCAGTGCCCCAACTGATGATGTGTTTCAGAAGCAGTACCATTTCCTGACTCTGGGATCTTCTATCTCTGATACGACTCTCTTTCCTTTTTCCTCTCCCCCAAACAGAAGAGTTCCGCTTTACTTCTTAAACTCAATCTTCTGAACCAGGAATGAAGAACACCAAAAATTCCTTAGGTTGTTACCTGTTTCTTTGCTGTAGGTGACACTGTCTGACATTCAGTCAAGCCGTGGGTTTTGGACACCCACCCTGTGATCAACATCAGTACTGCAGGGTTACACATGAACAATGCGTTACCGTCCCTAACTTGACCGAGTGTATAAGCTAGTTGGAGAGAAAAGATTATAGAGAATAGTATAAGACAGTCTGTGTACATGCATGCTAAGTCACTTCGGTTGTGTTTGACTCTGTGCGGCCCTATGGACTGTAGCCTGCCAGGCTCCTCTGTCCATGGGATTCTCCAGGCAAGAATACTGGAGTGGGTTACTATGCCCTCCTCCAGGGGATCTTCCCAACCCAGGGATCAAACCCATGCCTCTTATCTCACCTGCAGTGGCAGGCAGCTTCTTTACCAATAACACCACCTGGGAAGCCCATGACAATCTGTAATGAAGGGATAAAATGATGTGTTTTTGAGCTCCAGTGCACCTAGACTAGACCCCAGGGATGAAGCCTGGGGCCAAAGTAACAAAGGACGGTGATCCACCAGGTCAAGGGTGGAGGTTTGGTGTCGTGTGTGTGATGGAGGTGAGAAGGACAGTCTTATGGGGTTGATGCGGTGGCCAAGGCTTTGAGGGTGACTCCAACAATCAGGATAGGCCGAAAGACCATGTGACGTGTATGTCTTATTTCAATTTCAGGACATCTTATATTGAAAGTAAGGGTGTCATACAAGTAACTTGGTATTTGTGTTTTTAACTCTCTGTAACCAATTTTGTAAAAGAAAATTTCCTAAAATGAGACCAGTGAACCACCCCTATAGTATGTTATCAGCCCTGTTATGATTGCAGAGGTGAAAAGGTAGAAAAATAAATGAAACATCATTGTGTCCACTTTGTCTGCTTTCTGTTTGTATTAAATTTAGGTGAGATCCTTCTTTGCCTGCTATAGTATAACCTAGGATATTTATATATTTTTATTTTCCTTTCTAAAAAATAACTTTTTAAGCTATACAAATTAATATGCAATTACTGAAGAAGTTAGAAACAACAGATAAGCAAGTGAAGAAAAGAATAGTTCCCCCACCATCTTAGCAGCAAGAGATAAAATTATTCACATTTTCTTATAAATCTGACAGCTTCCTTTTGTACATGCTATACATTTAAATTGGTTCTTGTCTGATTTCTTTCAGGGGCAGTGGGTGATTGGATAAACTACTTCACTTCAAAGCAGAAGAGAGTATTTGATGAACTATTCACAGAGAAAATGAAGCATAGTGAACTAGCAAAACACTTTGGAGATTACTCTTAATATAAATGGGAAATGAAACCAATTTCCATTTTATGCAAGGCAGTGCTTGGGGAATACATAAATATTTTTCACCAGTGTGGAAAGCAGATATTTCTTGCAGTGAAAAAACAGACACCTTATGAAAAAGTGTCATGTGTGAGAGACAATTATTAGCCTATTTGGGGATAGATAATTAGTAATAAAAGGAAGCATACAGTTTTGCATGGCTGAATTATATGTCTGCTTTCAGGCTGTTCATAAGACAAGGAGATTGCTTTTATTTAGAGATAGAATATTACTGTGGGTGTCCTATAATCTGCATTAATGTACAGCAAAAGAGGTGTGGGGTTAACCAAAATAACAAATGTCTGACAAGAAATTATTTTCTGCCTATTTAGACCATCATGACCTCTAGACAAACATTTTTTATTTCAACATTCCCCAGTGTCTGTGTAAAAATATTCTCCAGTGTCATACAATGACAGACATCATTTTATTAAGGAGAGAACTCCTAATAGATTATATTAAATGATAGTCTGGTATATTAGTGAGGATCAAGAATGAAGAAATATTCTTTACCTTTAAATTCACACTGGCTTGACATTCCAGTACTTTCTTTATCTTTAATAAAGTCAAATTACAAAATGTCTTACTTTTCAATTTTGAAAAGTATGTTTCCTTGAATTATTTATGATTTTTTACAGTATTTTGAATATGTAGGCTTTCTCCCAGAAGCATTTCTAGCATTAATACAATTTCCATAATTTTCTCCTGTAATGAATATTATTCTGTAGGTTTAGCCTAGAGGACATTCTAATGAAATTTCAGTGAACTTATTTTAGGATTATTACCTAAATGACAAAAGACAAGTTTTGAATATCTATGGTATGTTGTTTACACCTTGGCCGTATTATCTAATTCAAGGCTAAATGGAAAATCAAAACTGTGTACTGTATATGACTCTGAGCTATAAATGCAAAGCCAGGGATTGAGTTAGTTAATTCAAACACTTTGATTGTGTATCTCAATGTATTGTTAATCATTTTTGGTAACTTTTGGAGTCTTTGTGGCAAGTTTATCACAATTCAGTAACCATTAGATTTTGATCAGTCTTCTCTATAGACATACTTGTTATGAATAAAATGTATTCCTTTGGACTTTATGCAATTCAGATTTTTTTTTTTCAAAATTAAACACTCACAGAAATCTACTTCAACAACTCCCTTTCCTAAATAAATAAGGTTAGTGAATGAGAAAGGCAATCAGGTATGATTTTGGTCAAGTCTTTATCTTCATGTTAGAACTAAATTCATACTTAACTTTCCCTGATGTTAATGTACAGAGAATGACTAAGTCATCGGAATAAGGCAAAGAAAATCTAATGAGACTGGCAAGAGGAGAAGACAATGACTGTGGTATTCAAGGCACCAAATTCCATGAGGCTGTATCATCTTCTCACGTTGAGATAGTCACTGGGGGACTTCCCTGGAAGTCCAATGATTAAGACTTCAGCTTCCAATGCAGAAGGTGCAGGTTCGATCCCTGGTCAGGAAGCTAAGATCCCATATGCCTTGTAGCCAAAAAACCAAAAACGTAAAACAGAAGCAGTATTGCAACAAATTCAATAAAGACTTTAACAATGGTCCACATCAAAAAAGCAAAACAAAACAAACAAACAAAAAAACCCATCATTGAGATGGAAAGAACTGAAATAGGACTTTATTTGATATGTTTGGGATCATTGTAATCCAGTTTTGGTAGGAAATTGTTTAAGATCAATTATTTAAAGTTATAACCAAGAGCCTTGATTCGTTCATCACTATCAGTCAGGCAAAAAAAGTTTTTGGAGCATACTCTATGTTCCAGGCCTTATTGTAGACTATAGGGACACATGATGAACTTGAAAAAGCTCTCAAGATGCTTACATTCTAGTTAGAATAAATACATAATTTTTTTTAAAAAGTAAACATTTGAGATATGCCAGGTACCAATATGTTCTCTAAAGGCAATAAAATGAGGCAATGTAGCAAACAGTGACTGCAGAGAGGCCTAAGCTGCATGTTGGGTTGAGGACCCCAAGGAGGCGATGTAGGAGATTCAATGCGAGTGATGAGTGGGGCTCCCTGGGCTTGGCGGCATGGCAGGGAATTGTATTTTGTGCTAGATTGGAGATTTCCCATAGAGGAGTGAAACATCCTGATGGACCCTTTCACAAGATCAATCTGATGACTAGATGGAGGATGGAACTAGGGTCAAGGTAAGAGGCAGGTACAAATGCCTAGTAGGGGTGTAGGGGTGTAGGTCAGGGAAGAGGGACTCATGGATAATGTAGCAGTGGGAATGGTGAGATATGGTCAATTTTAGGACATAACATGGGCATTGAAATAGCTCACCTGTTATAGAAATAAAAGACAGAAAGGAATATAAGATGAAGCCTAGATTTTTGGCTAACCAGCTGAGTATATGAGGAACTTTTTATTTAGATGAAGGTTTGATAGCAGCATGATTTTGGTGGTGGCAATGGGGGAGCTAAGGATCAAGACCTCTGCTTGGACCATGCTGTTGGAAATGTCTATTAGATACCAGGTAACTGGCAGGATATGGTATGAAATTAAAAGACACTCGCTCCTTGGAAGAAAAGCAATGACAAACCTAGACAGCTTATTAAAAAGCAGAGACATTACTTTGCTGACAAAGGTCCATCTAGTCAAAGCGATGGTCTTTCCAGTAGTTATGTATGGATGTGAGTGTTGGACCATAAAGAAGGCTGAGCACCAAAGAACTGATGCTTTTGAAGTGTGGTGTTGGAGAAGACTCTTTGAGAGTCCCTTGGACGGCAAGGAGATCTAACCTGTCCATCCTAAAGGAAATCAGTCCTGAATATTCATTGAAGAGACTGATGCTGAAGTTGAAGCTACAATACTTTGGCCACCTGATGCAAAGAACTGACTCATTAGAAAAGACCCTGATGCTGGGAAAGATTGAAGGCAGGAGGAGAAACGGATGACAGAGGATGAGATGGTTGAATGGTATAACCGACTCGATGGACATAAGTTTGAGCAAGCTCCGGGAGATGGTGAAGGACAGGGAAACCTGGCATGCTGCAGTCCATGGGGTCTCAATGAGTTGGACATGATTGAGTAGCAACAGTAAAGAAAATCTCTCTGATGATTGTGGTGCTGTTCCCAGGGGCCAATTGGGTGATTTAAGAAGGTGGGGAAAAATCCCACCGTCCAGATTTGTGTGGGAGATGCAAAGGCAAATGCCTATCTTGTGACAGCACTTTCAGTTTCAAATATACCATTTAAGTGAATGTGAAAATAAAACCCAAACCCTGGTCCCACTGAACGTGTGCTAGTGGAGCAGACAAGTGAGCTGAGCTTCCCCCCCCCCCCGCCATGTCCTTCCTCCTCTTCTGCCGCTCCCTCAAAATACTTTGTGAAAGGCTCTATCTGATAAAACTGTAAAATAAAAGCATTGTAAAAAAAAAAAAAAGAAGAAGGTGGGAAGCATGGAAGTTTGGGCCCATTTAGAAGATATACAGAGCATCTCGTAAATGAGCGTCTGCATGATGATGGATATTGATGGAGATGGACTGTAGGCTAATTGCCACTAGGGGGTTCACCATTTCAGAGATAAGTTCTGGACCTCTCCCCCTGAACTCTGACCCACAGCTCATTGCTTCTTTACTTCCTTGAATCTGACAAAACAACTTATATCCATTTCCTCATCCAAATTGCTCCCCACTACTCCCTTATGGATTCCTTTGTCTTTTATTATGTTTTTAATTTTTTGCTCTTTTTCCTCCATTTCTCTGCTCTACCCTTTCTTCTCTGTAATTAACACATCACTGCTGGATCCTAATGATCTTTCTCAGGTTTCATTGGAAAAGACCCTGGGAAAGATGCTGGGAAAGACTGAGAGGGCAGGAGGAGAGGGGGGAGACAGAGGATGAGATTGTTGGATGTCATCACTGACTCAATGGACATGAGTTTGAGCAAGCTCCAGGAGATGGTGAAGGACAGGGAAGCCTGGCCTGCTGCAGTCCATGGGGTCACAAAGGGTTGAACATGACCTAGCAACTGAACAACAACAGGTTCATTAGGAGGCACTGTCTCATTTCCATGTATTTGTTTGTGCCTTAAAGGCTTTTCACTCCATTATTGGTTTAACACCAGCTCTGAGAAACTCTGAAATTCCCCTTTCCTGCCCCATTGTTTTTCCTTTCTTCCTCATTGGCTCTTCAGTGACCCTTTACTTACATATTACTCCCCACACTTAATAATTGAAGCTTTGTATTACCAGGTAAATTATATTGTAGTTTATAAGGTTCCTGCCAGTTAGAGTCCATGGCCTGTCCATTTTTGTATCCTCTACCATACCTAGCCCGTGACATCGCTCATCATAAAGGTGTAACTAATGTTGGTTGTCAATTGGGTTTATGGACCAGTTTAGTTTTACATCTTCTGAGAAATTCAGTTACAGTACCGTTATCCACTTTGGTCCTATTTTTGTATTCTCCTATTACTTCATGCTTGCATTAGTCAATTTTGTTTATACCTATTTCCTTCAATTATTACTTAAGTGTTTCACATTAGGTAAGTCTTTCCTTCTCAATTTTATAGCAGACTTACAAAGAGCTTGTCAAAAGCTTCTTCAGTAACCGATGCAGTGTTGATCTCAGAAATTATTCAGTAAGGGTGGTTTGAATGAATTAGTGAATGAATGATTTAAGGAGTGAAAACACATTCCTGTCTATCTACCTGCTCAGCAGTAGGCATAAATGCTTAGAGTCATATTTAATTCTTTGCTTTTCCACCACCTTCCACCTCAAATCAGTCAAAAAATACTATTGATTCTTGCTTTTCAGTCTCTCTTAATCTATTCTGCATGCAATGAAAGACTTTGTCAATCTTCCCTCAAACATTAAATAAACAAAGATAAGTTATAAATGATAAGAACAGCTTACCACCTACAGGGTAACTAAATCTCCTGGAGAGGTCTGTGGAGATACAGACAATGTGTGTGCTTTTAGCATTTCCTTGTTTTTTATTTTTTGCAATTTTTCCTTGTCATGTGTAAGACAAGAAATACTTTTGTCATTAGCAGCTCTTTCACACATTAATAAAATATCAATTAAAGTCAGGTAATTGAAAATCAGTGTCAAAGAGGAATTCTGTAACCTTTAACTATAATATTGACATTGATTTATTAAAAGAATCTTGATCCTTTATCTAAATGCACAAGTACAGACCTCAATGGAATTTTCTAAAGAGTTAGCAGAGGAAGAAGTAGGAAATGGCCCAGTGGTTACTTTGGATGAAAACCTACATAAAACATCAATAGCTCAGGAGTCTTCAATCCACCTAATCATCACCCCTCCCCACCAACAGCAGCCAATCTGAAAACTAATTAAAGCCTGTAGGGTTACTTGGCGGTTGTGTCCTATTTGGATAAGCACAGTTCTCTTTATTACCCATCTGAAGTGTGAAGTAATCTACACTATAACCACTATAACAGAATTGGGTAAATAAACTTGGGCATTTTTTTCCAGTTTATTTACAATACAATCATTTAGTAGTTCAAAATCTTCATGACTATTGGTATGTAACTGGGAGGGTTTACTAATCTTTAATTGTTGACTGGCTCTATGATCATTATCCCTGGACGGTAAAGGAGGATCTCAAACTGTAATTAATAACAGAAGTAGAAATATGAGCCAGTCTATGTCTACAGAATATAGATATGATGTTGATGATGATATTTCATCATCAATATCATATATCATAGTGGGTTTCCTAGGTGGCACAGAGGTAAAGAATCCACCTGCCAAAGCAGGAGATGCAGGAGATGTGGGTTCGATCCCTGGGTTGGGAAGATCCCCTAGAGAAGGAAATGGCAACTCACTCCAGTATTCTTGTCTGAGAAATTCCATGGCCAGAGTAGCCTGGTGGGCTATAGTCCATGGGGTCGAAAAGAGTCAGACACGACTGAGTGACTGAACTGAAAACTGAACTGAACAACTGAGCATATACACCAAAGACTTGGATATATACTTTTCTAAAAGTATGATTTCGCTCAATTCAAATTTGCTATTTATTTCAATGGCTTATATTAATTTACATTATCAAATTTAATAGAAATGAGAAAATGTAGGTCTTTGAATGTTCTCAGTTATTTAGACTGCACCTTCATTTTGTGGAATTTCATAGTCCACCAGGATCTGTGCTAAGGACCCTGATGACAGGTTCAGGCAGGCACAGAGAGGGAGAACAGAGTTGTGATAACCAGCCTGGTTAGGGAGAGAGGGCATATTTCTAAGTAATTGGCCCAAAGGAAATTTTAACTAAAATAAACGTGAGCAACTAAATCTGACCAGGTAGTAGATAGCTGAGTTAAAAAATGACACAGAGCAGTTTATTCACTCCTGACAAATATTTAAAAGCCATCTGGTAAACACAAAAATCAATACTGTTAATATTACATTTGCTCCAAAAGTCAGTTCAAACCAGTCCAATCAATGTCTTGTTTCATTCTTCTTTTTCTCAAATGGTAAAGGTCAACTGTATCCTGTTTTGTGAGATTTCAGCTTCTGTTTCATAACTAAGGTTATAAGGCTTCTGTAGGCAATAATAGGTAAAATACCGTTTCCACCCTGATGTTCACAAAGCTGATGTAGGAATTCCTTGAGCCTTCTTTAGAGGGCAAATAAAATCAAGGCCCAAGGGGGCTGAGCTGCAGTGACAGGACTGTCACAGTGCTCTTTCTATGATGCCAATCAAACCAAAGGGCCCAGGGTCACAGGAAGGACAGCTGACAAGCTCACTGGCCAGGCCTTGTTTGATACCTAGACTGTTAAGCTCCTGGCTTCAGCCGGAAGTGCTGGCTCGCTCTCTCTCTTAAATTCCAGGATAATTGCTTTACAATGTTGCGCTGATTTCTGCTGTGCGCGTTAGTTGCTTAGTCTTGTTTGACTCTTTGTGACCCCACAGACTGTAGCTTGTCTGACTCCTCTCTCCAAGGGATTCTCCAGGCAAGAATACTTGAGTGGATTGCCAGGACCTTCTCCAGGGGATTTTCCTGATCCAGGGATCAAACCCACGTCTCTTGTGCCTCCTGCATTGCAGGTGAATTCTTTACCCACTGAGCTACCTGGGAAGCCCAGCTGGGCAGTTGATTTCTGCTGTACAATAATACAAATCATACATATGTGTATATATATATTGTTCTGGCTGATAAATATATATATCTGATATATATATATACCCCCCACTCCCTATTGAGCCTCCCTCCCACCCCTCCCCCACCCGTCCCCCACCCCTCCCCCACCCCTGCCCCCCCTCCCCCTTCCCCCCCACCCCTCTAGATCATCACAGAGAGCTGGGTGGGGCTCCGTGTGTTATGCAGCAGCTTCCCACTAGTTATCTACTTTGCAGACGATAGTGTATATATGTCAGCGCGACTCTCTCAATTCATCCCACCATCTCCTTCCCGCTTTGTGTCCTCAGGTCCGTTGGGTAGGAATAGAGATGCAGATGTAGAGGTGTTGGCTCTTCAAGTCTGGCCCAGGCCTGGGTCCCTGCTATGAAATGAGAAATCTGAAATTCAAAGAAAGAGAACTTGGGCAGTGGTATTTATTTCTATAAAATGAGACAAAGAGACCCCTGAGGGGCCATGTAACTCAGCATCTTCCTCATGCCCTAAACCATCCCCCTCAGGGTCTCTCTCTTCCCACCTCCTCCCCTAAGGAATGGCAAGGATGAGGCATGTGGGTGCCAGGTGCAGATAGAGGGTGGAAAAAGCAGGACAGAAATGTGTTGTCATTTCCCCAGCCACATTCGGCCGTGTCTTTACTCCTACTTCAGTCTGTGTTGCTTTCTTCCTGCCACTACTTCCGGCTTTCTTATTTTTACAGGTGATGGAAGAAAGATCGAGAATCCCTTAGAATGAATTCCAGGTGCTGTGCTAGAAAGTATAGGTGAATAAGCCAGAAGATATTGCTTCTTCAGTGCTTATGGCCAGAAATGGAGGGTGATGATTAAAAAGCCCAGTGGCAGAGCTCTGCAGGACTGAATCTCTGTGTGTGAGCTCAGGAATGGGGTCCTTAAAGGGGTCCCATAGACTGTCTGGGCTTCCTAGATGGCACAGTGGTAAAGAACCTGCCTGCCAATGCAGGAGACGCAAGAGACACAGGTTCTGGGTTGGGAAGATCCCCTGGAGAAGGGAACAGCTATCCACTCCACTATTCTTGCCTGGAGAATTCCATGGACAGAGGAACCTGGCAGGCTACAGTCCATGCCACAGTCCATATGGTCACAAAGGGTCGGACTTGACTGAGTGATTTTCACTAAAAAAAAAAAAAAAAGATTATAAACAACTTTGACGAAGGAATTAAGGTACCATGACATTTTGAAAACACTGCCTAGGCTTTCATCAAAGATATAGTATGCTACCCTCGGGGATGTGCTCTGTCTTGAATTCTGGTTCTGCCAGCTCATGTATGATCTTGAGTAGCTTTGACCTCTCAGTGTCTCAGCTTCTCCATCTGTAAAATGGAGGAAATAAAAGTACTTCCTTTATAGAAGTTGTGAGAATTAAAAGAATTTAAGACAGAGAGAGGTCATAAAAATGACCTTGGGATTCTTGGGAATCCTATATCTAAATCCAAATCTTGGGAATCTCTATAGTTGGCTCTAGGCCTCTAAAAAGGCAATAATTCAACTGCTTTTGTGTCCTCTTTCAGCCTTAGCCTCCCATTCCATTTGCCAAGGCTTCCCAGGTGGCACTAGTGGTAAAGAATCCACATGCTAAGGTAGGAGACATAAGATTCGTAGGTTCAATCCCTAGGTTAGGAAGATCCCCTGGAGAAGGAAATGGCAACCCACTCCAGTATTTCTTGCCTGGAGAATCCCATGGACAGCAGAGCCTGGTGGCTTATGGTCCATAGGGTCACAAAGAGTCAGACACAACTGAAGTGACTTAGCACAAGATTCTCCAGTCATGGTTAGAAGAAACTTCCTCTCCATGTGATCTGCTGTGAAGAAAAACTAAATGTCCTAAAATTGTATTTTACAAAGAATTTCCTCTAGTTGATATGAATGCTTAATGTATGACAGTTTAACAATGAAAATACATTATTAAATCTCTAATGAAATGAAAAATCATGAGATTTAATAAACTCATTAGATTTAACATTAATTGCTTATTAATTAAGAGAGTTCCAGAAAAACACCTACTTCTGTTTATTGACTATGCCAAAGCCTATGACTGTGTGGGCCACAACAAACTCTGGAAAATTCTTAAAGAGATGGGACTACCAGACCACCTGACCTGCCTCTTGAGAAACCTGTATGCAGGTCAGGAAGCAACAGTTAGAACTGGACATGCAACAACAGACTGGTTCCAAATAGGAAAAGGAGTACATCAAGGCTGTATATTGTCACCCTGCTTATTTAACTTATATGCAGAGTACATCATGAGAAACGCTGGGCTGGAGGAAGCACAAACTAGAATCAAGATTGCCGGGAGAAATATCAATAACCTCAGATGCACAGATGACACCACCTTTATGGCAGAAAGCGAAGAAGAACTAAAGAGCCTCTTGATGAAAGTGAAAGATGAGAATGAGAAAGTTGGCTTAAAGCTCAACATTCAGAAAACTAAGATCATGGCATCTGATCCGATTACTTCATGGCAAATAGGTGGGGAAACAGTGGAGACAGTGAGAGACTTCATTTTGGGGGGGCTCCAAAGTCACCTCAGCTGGTGACTGCAGCCATGAAATTAAAAGACGCTTGCCCCTTGGAAGAAAAGTTAGACCAACCTAGACAGCATATTAAAAAGTAGAGACATTACTTTGCCAGCAAAGGTCCGTCTAGTCAAAGCTATGGTTTTTCTAGTAGTCACGTATGGATGTGAGAGTTGGACAATAAAGAAAGCTGAGCACTGAAGAATTGATGCTTTTGAACTGTGCCGCTGGAGAAGACTCTTGAGAGCCCCTTGGACTGCAAGGTGATCTAACCAGTCAATCCTAAAGGAAATCAGTCCTGTATATTCATTGGAAGGACTGATGCTGAAGCTGAAACTCCACTACTTTGGCCACTTGATGTGAAGAACTGACTCATTGGAAAAGCCCATGATGCTGGGAAAGATTGAAGGCAGGAGGAGAAGGGGATAACAGAGGGTGAGATGGTTGGATGTCATCACTGACTCGATGGACATGAGTTTGAGCAGGCTCTGGGAGTTGGTGATGAACCAGGGAAGCCTGGTGTGCTGCAGTGCATGGGGTCTCAAAGAGTCGGACACAACTGAGCGACTGAACTGAACTGAACAAATACTTTATTAGTTACTTCCAGTCAGTTGGTTAATTCCATCTTTTTAAAATGTAAAACTGTAATGTAATGTAAATGTAAAACCCAATTTATCTTTGAAAAGATAAACAAAATTGATAAACATTTAGCCAGACTGATCAAGAAAAAAGGAGAGAGTGCTCAAGTCCATAAAATTAGAAATGAAAAATGAGAAGTTACAATGGACACCACAGAAATACAAAGGATCATAAGAGACAGTGTGTGCATGCTCAGTCGCTGTGTCCAACTCTTTGCAACACCGTGACTGTAGTCTGCCAAGCTCCTCTGCTCATGGGATTCTCCAAGCAAGAACACTGGAGTGTGTTGCCATTTCCTCCTCCAGGAGATCTTCCTGACCCAGGATTTAATCCACATCTCCTGCATTGGCAGGCAGATTCTTTATCACTGAGCCCCTGGGAAGCCCTCATAAGAGAATTACTACAAGCAAATATATACCAATAAAATGGATAACCTGGAAGAAACAGACAAATTCCTAGAAAAGTAAAAGACTGAACCAGGAAAAAATAGAAAATATGAACAGCTGAAATTGAAATTTTGATTTAAAAATCCCATGCAACAAAAGTCCAGAAAGAGTTGGCTTCACAGATGAATTCTAGCAAACATTTAGAGAAGAGTTAACACCTATTCTTCTGAAACTATTCCAAAAATTTTCAGAGGAAGGAATACTTATTCTATGAGGCTACCATCACCCTGATATAAAAACAAGTTAAAGATACCACAAAAAGAAGACAATTACAGTCCAATATAAGTGATGAAAATTAGCACCCTGAATCCAAAAATACGTTTAAAAGATCATATGCAATGATCAAGTAGGATTTATTCCAAGGATGCAAGGACTTTTCAATATCCGCAAATCAATCAGTGTGGTAACCACATCAACAAACTGAAGGATTAAAAACCATATGATCATTTCAATAGATGCAGAAGAAAGCTCTTGACAAAATTCAACATTCATTTAGGATTAAAAAAGAAACTCTCAGAGAAGGAAATGGCAACCCACTCCAGTACTTTTGCCTGGAAAATCCCATGGACAGAGGAGGCTACAGTCCATGGGGTCGCAAAGAGTCGGACACAACTGAGCGACTTCACTTTCACTTTCAACCAAGAATTAGCAGATACTTGAGGAAACCCTCTAAAATGGAGTGAAAAGAATTAATCTGGAAGAATCAAAAACTCTGCAAGGAGAAGATTTAACAAATAAGCATTATTAATATCCTCACAGCTGAAAAAGAATATGTTCCATCCATGGTATAAGAACTGGGGGATACAAAGAAAATAAAAGCCTCTTAGAAATTAAAAATATGAAGTCAGAAATGAAAAATGGCAACAAAAGCACTGGAAGATGAAGATGGGGGAAATTTCCCCAAATTAGAGTAGAGACAAAGGTAGAAAGAAAAAAGAGAAAAGGCAAGAAACTTTGAGGACCAATCTGAATAGTGGATGATCTTGAAAGAGATGAGAGAGAAAGCAGAAAGGGATAAATGATCAATGAAATTACTTAAAAAGAAAACACCTCAGTACTGAAAGATATGAGTTGCCAGATTGAAAGGGCCCACTGAATATTTACCACAGTGGAAGAAAATAGACCCACATGAAGGCATAGCATTATGAAATTCCAGAAAATAGAGACAAAGTAAAGATCCTAAAGCTTTCAGAGAGAAAAGAAAAAGAAAGGAAAGAAAAAAAAAATATATATATATATATAAGCCATTTGCAGAGGAATAGGAATCAAAATGGCCTTAAACTTACTTGCAATACAGGATGCTAAATGATACAATATTATCTTGTAACTGAATGGGAGGGAGACTTTCTGTATCTTTTAAATAACTTTTGTATTTTGAACCCTTTGAATACATGATCCATTTAAAACACAAATATAATTAGAAATAATACTAAAAAAATAAAAAGAAAAAAGAAACTCTCCAGAAAGTGAACATAAAAGAAAACTACCTTAATCTTAATAAAGTCCATATATGACAAACCTTCAGCTAGCATGACACTCAACAGTGAAAAGCTGAAAGTATCTCCTTTAAGGTCAGGAACAAGACAAAGATGTCACTCTCATGATTTTTATTCAACATAGTTTTGGAAGTCCTAGCAAAGAAATAAAAGGAATCCAAGTTGGAAAAAAAAAAAAAAAAACAACTCTCCCTGTTTGCAGATGACATGAAAATCCTAAAGATGCTACCAGAAACCTACTAGAGCTCATAAATGAATCTGATTAAGTTGCAGAATATGACATTAACACAGAGAAATTTCTTGCATTTCTATACACTAAAAATGAACCGTCATGAAGAGAAATTAAGGAGATAATTTATATATATACACACACAGATATATATCATATATATAAAATATATATTTTTTTAAAGCTAGAACTGTGATGACACCTAGTGGCCAAATGTTGACTAGTGAGTGAAAGTCGCTCGGTCGTGTCTGACTCTGCGACTCCGTGGACTGAATTCTCCAGGCCAGAATACTGGAGTTGGCAGCCTTTCCCTTCTTCAGGGAATCTTCCCAATCCAGGAATCGAATTGAGGTCTCCTGCATCACAGGCAAATTCTTTACCAACTGAGCTATCACTGAGATTTTAAAAATGTGTACATTTTCCTCAGCGTCAGTTCAGTTCAGTCGCTCAGTCGTGCCTGACTCTTTGAGACCCTATGCACTGCCGCACACCAGGCTTCCCTGCCCATCACCAATTCCCAGAGCTTGCTCAAACTCACGTCCATCAAATCGGTGATACCATCCAACCATCTCATCCTCTGTCGTCCTCTTCTCCTCCCACCTACAATCAGGGTCTTTTCCAATGAGTCAGTTCTTCACATCAGGTGGCCAAAGTATTGGAGTTTCAGCTTCAGCATCAGTCCTTCCAATGAATATTCAGGACTGATTTCCTTTAGGATGGACTGGCTGGATCTCCTTGCAGTCCAAGGGACTCTCAAGAGTCTTCTCCAACACCACAGTTCAAAAGCATCAATTCTTCGGTGCTCAGCCTTCTTTATTGTCCAACTCTCACATCCATACATGACTACTGGAAAAACCATAGCTTTGACCAGATGGACCTTTGTTGGTAAAGTAATGTCTCTGCTTTTTAATATGCTGTCTAGGTTGGTCATAATTTTTCTTCCAAGGAGTAAGCGTCTTTTAATTTCATGGCTGCAGTCACCATCTGCAGTGTTTTGGAGCCCAAGAAAATAAAGTCTGTCACTGTTTCCATTGTTTCTCCATCTATTTGCCACGAAATGATGGGACTGGGTTCCGTGATTTCAGTTTTTTGAATATTGGGTTTCCTCAGCATACAAATACTTAATATTGAATCTACTTAGTGTTTATATTTTGGGAGAAATTTAGTAATACAGCATGAAATAATCCTGAATTAAGTATATCATCAATAATATCACTTGTATGTGGAATCTTAAAAAATGGTACAAATGAACTTATTTATAAAACAGAAATAGAGTCACAGATATAGAAAGCAATCTTATAGTTACCAGGGGCAAGGGATAGGGGGAAGTATAAATTGGAAGATTGGGATTGACATATACACACTACTATATATAAAAGAGATCACTAATAAGGACCTACTGTATAGCACAGGGAACTCTACTCAATACTCTGTAATGACCTATATGGGAAAGAATCTAAAAAAGAGTGGATACATGTTTATGTGGGTCTTTCCCAGTGGCTCAGCGGTAAAGAATCTGCCTGCAATGCAGTAGGTGCGGATTCTACCCCTTGGTCTGGAACATCCCCTGGAAGAGGAAATGGCAACCCCCTCTGGTATTCTTGCCTGGAGAATCCCATGGACAGAGGAGCCTGGTGGACTACAGTCCGTAGGGTTGCAAAGAGTCGAATATTCCTGAGTGACTGAACACATACACCCGTAAATGTGTAACTGATTCACTATACTGTATACCGGAAACTAACACAACATCATCAATCAACTATACTCCAATAAAACTTTAAAAAAAATATAAAAATTTACCCAATTAAAAAAAACAGAACAATATCAATGAAATGAACACAAACCAGAATTCTTTCATATATTTTTAGCGGTAGAACTTCTCTAACCTGTTCAGGCAAACAAGAGCAGCGGGTCATCAAAGGTGACATTCCTAACGAAAACTTTTCCACTTGGAGAAAGCAATTTGGGTCAGTATGTAGAAAACAAATAAAAGACCAGACACTAGAGAGTTGTAACAGTGTTATTTAGACTTCATATTGTTGTTGGTCAGGCGCTCAGTCGTGTCTGACTCTGTGACCCCATGGGCTGCAGGACAGCAGGCCCCCCCGTGCCTCATTATCTCCCGGAGTTTGCCCAAGTTCTTGTCCATCGAACTCACCTACAACCCTTTAACTAATTAGGAAATATTTAACAATTCGGGCAACAGGAATCCCCCTCTCTAGTTCCCCTCCCAAATTGGTATAGGGTTTATCCTTCTGTGTATTCATTCATTTGCTCATTCAGGAAGTATTTCCCAATGTCCCAGTTGAGGAGCAGGCTCTGAGAGGGAGAGGAGTGTCCAGGAGGCTTACAGGGAAGTGATCTTGAGAGGATTGGGCAGAGGGAGAAGATGGACTGCTATGCATTCTCAACAAAGACATCCGCTTTCCCCGCAGGGAGCTCTGAAGCTAGCATGGCCCACTAGTGCTGTCTCTTGTTGGAGAAAGGGGGATGGGAGAGAACTTTTATCCTCTGAGTCCATCCAGTCATTGGATATGGGCTACCCTTTAGAAGAGGTGACCTTGGGTGAAGCAACTCTCTTTTAAGCTGAAGCAGCACTTAAGAGGGCTGACAGCTGAGGTTCATCTGCTGACAATACTCCCAGCAATAAGTCCTTCATTCTCAAGATGATCTGCTTGGCCCATCTCAACATCCTCTGAATTACCAAGCTGATATCATACAATGCCCACAGAACAGATTGGCCTTCTGACCTTAAACATAACTGTTAGTTGCTCAGTCCTGTCTGACCCTTTGTGACCCCATGGACTGGAGCCCACCAGGCTCCTCTGTTCATGGAATTCTCCAGGCAAGAATACTGGAGTGGGTAGCCATTTCCTTCTCCAGGGAATCTTTCTGAGTCAGGAATCAAACCTGAGTCTCCCGCATCGTAGGCAGATTCTTTACCATCTGAGCCACCAGGGAAGCCCTGAACACCCAAATAAATACTCAGGGCTATGAAGGAAGAATGAACTTCAAGAGAAAAATGGGCACAGGTGGAGTAAGGAGAGGAAGGTTAATTTTGGCTCTCTGCCGATTCTGCATCAGGGTAGAAGAGCAGGAAGGATATAGAAAACTATCACACTTGGACTGGGAAGTGTTCCTGTGGGCAGCTGTGAGTCACTGTAAGTCTTTTTGTTTTTATTTTTGGCTGTGCTCTGTCTTCGTTGTTGTGCAGGCTTTCTCTAGTTGCTGCAAGTGGGGTTACTCTCTAGTTGTGGTGCGTGGGCTTCTCATTGTGGTGGCTTCACTTGTTGCAAAGCACAGTGCATGGGCTTAGGATGCATGGGCTTAGTACCTGCAGCTCATGGGCTCAGCAGTTGTGGCAAAAGGGCTTAGTTGCCCCTCAACATGTGGAATCTTCCCTGACCAGAGTTAAAACCTGTGTCCCCTGCATTGGCGGGTGGATTCTTAACCACTGGACCACCAGGGAAGTCCCCTGAGTCACTGTAAGTTTTTACAAAGAGAACCACAAGCGCTAAGTAGACAAACAGCTGGTAGTACAATAGATTGACTTGGAATAACTTCGGGCATTTCCAAGTCAACACAAGCCTCAACTATTTTCTTTTAAAGGTCACCCCCAATTTGATCCTAGATTTCTGGTCTCATTTCTCACCATTTCCTTCTAGATTCTCTAGGTCATGTACACAGTGAGCCTCTTCTTTTCTCTAAATCCCATTTCTCTCATGTTATCCTTTGACATCTAATACATTTCCACAGTCTTTAAGGCCCAGGACAAATTGCACCTTCACCTAAAAAGTTTTTCCTACTTCAAGATCTTTAAGGACATCTCTCTACCTTTAGTCTTAGAGAAAAAAAAAACAGAAATTCCTTAATGTAACTTACAAGGCCATGTTTGATTTGGTTCTCTTTATTTACCACTCCAGACTCATCTCTCATTTCATTCTCCTGTATCTATCAACCAGCCTAGGTGGTGAACTGATGTCTTATTTGTCTTTTTATCTTCAGGGACTATAGTGATATCTTTAATAGGTTAAATGCTCCATTGTAGAATTGAAGAAAAGTAAATAGTCCTAACGGATTAAGTTACTTTGCTGATAGTTGCTCATCTGGCTGTTGCCAGATGTGAGTGAAACTAGCTTGGATCATTCAGTCATTCTAGCCACCAGGCTGCAACCACAAGAGTGAGCCCGGGAGAGACCAGAAGCGCAACCATACTGTGCTCTGCTCAAGCTGCTGACCCAAAGAACTGTGAGAAATTAAATGATGGCTGCTTTAAGCAAACACATTTTGAAGTAGTTCAGAATACAGCAATAGACAAGTGGTACAGTATATGATATTATCATTCGATTAGTGTTAGCATGGTGTTTCTTTTCCATCTCATTACTTTCAGCTTCTCTGAGTCATTATATTTTGAGTGGGGGCTTCCCTTGCAGCTCAGTTGGTAAAGAATCCGCCTACGGTGCAGGAGTCTGCCTGCAATGCAGGAGACCCGGATTCAATTCCTGGGTTGGGAAGATCCCCTGGAGAAGGAAATGGCAACCCACTCCAGTATTCTTGCCTGGGAAATCCCATGGACAGAGGAGATTGGCGGGCTATAGTCTATGGGGTCACAAGTGTTGGACATGGCTTAGCTGCTAAAAACCACATATTTAAAGTATGTTTCTGGTAGACAGCATAAAGTTAGGTCTAGTTTTCTTTAATCCAGTCTGAAGGTCTCTGTCTTTTAACTAAAATGTGCGCATGTGTGCTCAGTCATGTCCACCTCTTTGTGACCCCATGAACTATAACCTGCCAGGCCCCTCTGTCCATGGGCTTCCCAGGCAAGAATACTGGAGTAGGTTGCCATTTTCTTCTCCAGAACTGGTGTGTAGACCACTCATATTTAAAGTGATTATTGATATAGTTGTATTAAAATATATCATCTTTGTAAACTGTTTTCTATTCATTACATTTGTTCATTGTTATCCCACCCATCTTTTTCTGATTTTCATGAGTTTGAGAATTTTGATTGATTCCATTTTATTTCCTCTTGATCTCAATATTTAAAAAACACATTTTCCATTGTTGCCCTAGGAATTATAATATACATTTAAAAATAATCTAAGTCCACCTTCAAATAACACTATACTGCTCCACTTTATAAGAGTATATTCTCAAGTCAGTCTTGCCATCCCTTGTGATAATGCTGTCAGTCATTTCAGTTATCCATATGCTATAATCACCCCAGATAGATCAATCAGACAGAAAATCAATAAGGAAAGAGCATACCTGAATAACACTGTAGACCAAATGGACCTAACAAAATATAGAATATTCCACCCAAGACCACAAAAATACACATTCTTCTCAAGCACACATGGAACATTCTCCAGCAGAGATCATATGCTGGGTCACAAAGCAAGCCTTAACAAATTTAAGAATATTGATATCATGTCAAGCATTTGTTCTCTCCACAGTGGTATAAAACTGGAAGTTAATAGCAGGAGGAAAATGGGAAAATTCACACATATGTGGAAATTAACACACCCCTGGACATAAAAAATATGTCAAGACAAATGAAAATGGAAACACAACTTACTGAAACTTATGGAGCATAGCAAAAGCAGTTCTAAGAGGGAATTTTATAGTGATAAACATATACATTAAGAGAAAGATCTCAAACAACCTAAATTCAAAGAATTAGAGAAAAGAACAAACTAAGCCCTAAGATAACAGAAAGAAGGAAATAATAAATATTAAAACAGAAATAAATGAAAGAGACTAGAAAGACAGCAGGGAAAATATCAGTGAAACTAAGAGTTGGTTTTTTTTTTTTTGGCTCAGTCGTGTCTGACTCTTTAATACACCATGGACTTCAGGCTTCCCTGTCCATCACCAAAGAGTTGGTTTTTTAAAAAATAAGCAAAACTGGAAAACTTTTGACTAACCAAGAAATTTGAGAGGACTCAAATAAAATTATAAATGAAATAGGAGGCATTACAACTGACGCCACAAAAATACGAAGGACTGTAAGAAGCTGCTATGAAAAGTTATAGTCCAATGAATAGAATAGCCTAGAAGTGGATAAATTCCTAGAAACATGTATCTTACCAAGATTGGACTCTCAAGCAGCAGCTGGTAAAGAAAGTAGTTTAACTGCTTCCAGGGAGAAACTGTGAGAAGGCTGTTTTGCCAGCTTCCTCTGCACTGGGTCCTGAGGGAATAGGGTTGGCAAGTGCTCACCTGCCCGTTAACAATTTCTTTTCTGTTTGCTACAGTCTTTGGGTCTGAGGTATGCAAGCCCGATGGGCTCTCAGAGTTGGGTGTTTTGGGGGCCCATTTCTTGGGCGGGAGTCTTAAAAGAGGGGGTGCTAAATGTGAAGTCCAAACCCTTCCTTCTTCAGGAAGAAGCTGGTGTTTGCGAGTTTCCTCTTGGTTGTTCGGTACTGTGATGGAGGTGGAGTTTATAGTGAAAGTGTGTCTCAGCCTTTCCTACCAGTTTCAGCATGGGTATTTTCCCACTTGTCCGATGTTTAGGAATCACTCAGATAGTTTCTGAATTTCTTTTAAAGAAAATTGCTGTACATCTGTTGTGTCTGTGTGGAGTTCAGCAGTATCTTGTGTTACCATATTGGTTGATTCCACATCTTATGTGATGGGCTTCCCTGGTGGTTCAGTGGTAAAGAATCCACCTGCAATGCAGGAGACACTGGAGATGCAGGTTCAATTACTGTGTTGGGAAGATCCCCTGGAGGAGGAAATGACAACCCACTCCACTATTCTTGCTTGGAACATCCCAGAGACAGAAGAACCAAAGAGTCGGACAAGACTGAGCATGCACATGCATGTCTATGTGATCTACTTTATAAATGTTAATTTGCAAATTCATAACACATGTCAACAACCTGTCAATGATGAATGAAGAAAATGTATATATGTGTGTGTGCGTGTGTCACTAAGTTGTGTCTGATTCTTTTTCTACTCTATGGGCTGTCCATGGGATTTTCCAGGCAAGAATACTGGAGTGGGTTGTAATTCCTTCTCCGGGGGATCTTCCTGACCCAGGAATCAAACCCATGGATCCTACTGTGTCTCTTGTATTACAGGTAGGTTCTTTACTGCTGAGCCACTGGGGTAGTCCTACATGGATTTATACAGTGGAATATTATTTAGCCATAAGTAGGAAGAAATCCTGCCATTTGCAACCACATGAATGAAACTTAAGGGCATTATGCTAAGTGAAATACACTCAAGAGAAAAAGACAAATACCACACGATTTCACTTACACGTGGAATCTTAAAATAAACAACAAAAAAGGATTAATAGAGTGTGTATTGATGGTTGCCAGGAGCTAGGGAGTAAGGCAAATAGATGATGTTGGTCAAAGGGTCCAAACTTTCAGTTATAAGATACATTAAGTTTCTGGGACCTAATGTACAACATGGTGACTGTCGTTAGCAATACTGTATTGTATTGAAATTGTATTGTATTGAAACTTGAAAGTTGCTAAAAGAGTAAGTCTTAAATGTTCTCACCACACACACATTCACACACACACACACACACGATGGTAACTGTGTGAGGTAATGGATGTGTTGACTAACATTATTGTGGTAATCATTTTGCAATATATACGTATTTCAAATCATCATGTCGAATACCTTAAACATACACAATGTTATATGTCAAGTATAGTTCAGGTCAAAGCTATGGTTTTTCTGGTAGTCGTGTTCAGATGTGAGAGCTGGAGCATGAAGAAGGCTGAGCACTGAAAAATTGATGCTTTTGAACTGTGGTGTTGGAAAAGACTCTTGAGAGTCCTTTGGACTGCAAGGAGAGCAAACCAGTCCATCCTAAGGGAAATCAGTCCTGAATATTCACTGGAAGGACTGATGCTGTAACTGAAGATGCAATAATTTGGTCACTTGATGTGAAGAGCCGAAAACACCCTGAGGCTGGGAAAGATTGAAGGCAGGAGGAGAAGGGCATGACAGAGGATGAGATGGTTGGATGGCATCACTGACTCAATGGACATGAGTTTGAGCAAGCTCTGGGAGATGGTGGAGGACACGGAAGCCTGGTGTGCTGCAGTCCTTGGGGTCGCAAAGAGTCAGACACAACTGAGTGACTGAACAACAATAAGAAAATCTCAACAAAGCTGGAACATCATAAAGCATAATAAAATAAACATGTAATTCAGGTATACAGAGAAAAATAAAATTGGCTAATGTTAAGAGTTCACCCATTCTTTCCTCATCTGTTTCAAGCATACTCACCCACTCTCATTCATTTCTGTTACTGATTGCTAGCATTTCTTTCTGATTCCCTTAATGTTTCCATCTTTCTACTGACATTACCTAGCTAGTCTTTCATATTGTGTACTTTCCCCATTGCAGCCTTTCATATTAATCATAGCTATTTAAATTGCCTGTCTGATAATACTAACATCTGTGTCATATCTGAGTCTGTATCTGATGATTGCTTTGTCTCTTCAGATTCTGCTTTTTCTCATCTTTTGGTATGCCTTGTAAAGCTAGATACGTTATTGAGTAATAGGTGCTAATACATACAGGTTTTTAGTGTGAAGATTCACATTGATCTTGCTAGGAGTTGGGCTGTTTCTTGTAGCAAGAGGTACCAGAGACCTCAAATTCATCTGATATCCTTGTATTTAGTTTGGGGACTTCCTTTTGTATTGCTTCTCAGAGGACGTCTGTGTCTTGTACCTTTTAAAGGTGTAATCCACTGTTATTATGCTAGCAATATGTTGGTGTGTGGCACAGGGTGTGGAAGACAGAGAACATTCTAAAAATCTTCAAAGTCTTGATCTTTTAGTTGGCTCTCGGGAATATTGGCTCTCTCTCTTAGCCTTCACAAGTGTTTGTCTCTCCTACGTGGTATATAGCTTTCTTCCTCCTGCTCTTACTTTCTTTCTGCCTGCAGCATTCACTACGTTTCCTTGATGTTATCTCCCCTGTTGACTAAGGGAGAGTTTCCCCTCCTTAGATGAGACAGGAAAGTTGGAGTGGAGCAGAGTTCCCTTCTCCCTGTCATTTAGTATTGCTCTCTGGGGCAGAAGTCCTTCCTACTGGAATAGCCCTTTCCTAGGGAGAAAGGGTTTCACAATGGCTATTCTCCTATCAAGGCCACATGGGGATTCTTCCTGAATCCTCAGACCCGTTCTGTGATTTCTGCAGGGAAAGTGTGTCCTACACTCCCACCCATCATGATTACAATCTCCATGACTACTATCTCACATTGGTTCACACAACCTCCAACAGCTTTCAAAATTAGTAGTTAACTGTTCCTGTTCATTTATGGCATCCAGCAGCTTTTGCTCCAGGCAAACCACTATCAGGTGTATACCTCTTCAGATTCTGGATGTTTGTCCTATCTCAGTTCTCTTGAGAGGCCTAAGAAAAGGCATTGATTTTGTTTGGGCAGTTTGTCTTATGAAGAAGTGAAAGTGTTAGTGGCTCAGTGTCTGACTCTTTGCGACCCCATGGACTATAGCCCATCAGGCTCCTTTGTCCATGGAATTCTCCAGGCAAGAATACTGGAGTGGATAGCCATTTCCTTCTCCAGGAGATCTTCCCAAGGATTGAATGAGGTCACCCGCATTGCAGGCAGACTCTTTACCATCTGAGCCACCAGGGAAGCCCATCTTATAAGGAAGGGGTTGGCAACTT
Source organism: Cervus elaphus (assembly GCF_910594005.1). Classification (NCBI taxonomy): domain Eukaryota; kingdom Metazoa; phylum Chordata; class Mammalia; order Artiodactyla; family Cervidae; genus Cervus; species Cervus elaphus. Next base: position 31,267,141 of record NC_057836.1, on the reverse strand, counting down.
CTAAGTTTTTTAACATGTCAGTGCTGAACATATACCTTCTTGACTAAGATTCCCTACCACTGGGCACACGGAAAGCAAGAGTCACAACGAGGACTGAAGGTGTCCTCGTATTTGGCTTTGGGTAATGGAAATGAAGCAAGGACTCCAGTATAACCTATACTCACACATGGTATTTATGAGAGATATTTTGGCAGGAGTTTTTGTAGGAACGAGTAACTCATTTGGTGACTAGAAGGTAGGGTTTGAGAATAGGCTAACAGAGGTATTGTTGGAGAATTACATAGAATAGCTTGATTGGGGTGGAGGGACCCACAAGGATTAGTAGGAACCAAAGCTGGAAATATTACATGTCCAGAGTACATTTGGACTAGGACATGTGTGATCACATTCTGTGATATCCATTTTGTAAAGGATAACAGCAAATATATAATCAATCTAGCAAATAGTATTAGATAAACTGAAAGGACACTGGGTTATAGTGTCAAGCTCAAGATTTAGTGTCTGACTAGAAATGGAGAAACTGAGGAAGGTTTGTTTGGGACATTATATGTCCCAATGATAAAAAAAAAGACCTTTGGGAGATGAGGTACAGGTGTCTGGCCTGTAATATGAAGAATTTGAAATGCAACCAGAACTCACAATGGACATTAGATTTTAGAGTCATTAGATTTTGGAGTCATCTGCATGGAGTCTATAGCTGAAATTTTGAATAGAGATGTGGTCTTTGGGAAGAACAAGAATAGGGGTAAGAACCTTTTGGAATGTGCAAATTTAAGGGGACTGGAGAAAAGAAGTTGCTGCGGGAAAGCAAGAAAGATGGCAGTAAATCCAGGACAAGATGTAAAGGAAATTAACGTAGAAGAGGATCCTTTTTCCTTCTATCTTATGTCTGCGCTAAGGGGCTTACCTGGTGGCTCAGAGGTTAAAGGGAATGCCTGGAATGTGGGAGACCCTGGTTCGATCCCTGAGTTGGGAAAATCCCCTGGAGAAGGAAATGGCAACCCACTCCAGTACTCGTCTGGAGAATCCCATGTAGGGAGGAGTCTGGTAGGCTACAGTCCATGGGGTTGCAAAGAGTCGGACACGACTGAGCGACTTCACTTTCTCTGTCTGGCCTATAGGGGCAGTCTTTGAACTATACAGATTCACTCAGCCCTGACAGAGAAACAACTTCCTATATAGCACAGTCTGAGTGGCCTGCTTCTTGCTAGAGTTTTACCTGAACTCTTTTTATGGTGGAAATAGATGAAAATGTTCCACAGGAAATGGTTAGTGTTTATTAGCTAAGGGTCCACATGTGTGAGCTAACGCCCCATTCTTGGAATCTAACCAGGTAGGAGAGTGATTTGTGGTGGCTGTAAAATTGTAATAATAGCCAAATTTAGTATACAAAATCACCATGACCTCAGAGGTAATTGCAAATGATTTACTACAGATCAATATATAACCTTCACAATACACAAATTTACCCAGACACCTCTGTTTGTATGTATGTGCTGTCTGTATCCACACATGAAGGACAACAGGGCGCTCCACAGCTGCTATTTGGTGGCCTGTTTCTCACACCGATTGCCCTGTCAGTGTCTAAAGGAAATCGGGCAATGTTTGGTAAATCTCTTCTAAAACAACAAGGCAGTTTTCATCAAGTTTGTGAAATGTAATTTTATTAATTAATAGAAGGGCATGTCTTACCAGACAAACTACCCCCAAATAAATAAAGTTTCAGCATCATTAAAAGCACACAAATGCACAACTTTACAGAGTACGATACAAAGTCAATTTTGATGATGTTCTTACTTGCATTGACTAAAAATCTGAGAAAGACTGTAATCAATCTCTAAATGATTCTGCATAAAGAGGAAAAGTAGAGCACAGTTATTTCATAGAAGGTTTCAGAGTGAGAGTTTGAGTGCTTTAAAAGATATTAGATAGATCACAAATTAAATCACACTCTGTTAACATTACAGCATGGAATCGTAGTTAATCAAAAATAAAAGTTAAAACAGCTGACGAAGGCTGCATATGTTCTTTTCCAACATAACACTACTTTCTACTTTTGGCATGAGTTGATGATCTTTTCCATGAGTAGGAAAATGTGCTCTGCAAACTCTCGGAGGGCACCACGGCCTCCACTGCTTTTGCAAATATATCCAACAGCCTTCTGGGCAGCGGCACAGGCGTCAGCGGGAACACCGCTGAGGCCCACTTTCTTCAAGCACTCCTCATCAGACACTTCATTTCCTATTAAGTCGAAGAAACACTGGTTGAATATTTAAAGAGATGAGGAATATTCTTTCTAAATAATGCAAAGAGCAGTCAATAAACAGTTCTGGCAACTTCAGACACTGCATATAAGAATGCTACAGATTAGATGGAACAAAATGAGTTAAAGTATTTCTATGAATAGTAAATACTTGAGGCCTAGTGTTTTTTCTTAAGCAATTCAACATAAATGCTTATCAATTAGAGGAGAATGGAGTATTCTCTCTGTGTGCCATGCCTATTACAGGTACTAGAAATTCTACATATAAATTATAAGTATTTAAACTTTTTCATGAAGGAAAATTTCCAATAAGAACCCCAAATTTATGTGGAATAATTATTAATGTTTTGCCTTATTTATCAATATTTTTATCCATTCCCTGCAAAGTCTTTTGAAGGAAAGGGAGAGGAATTCCCAGACAACATATTTAAGCCATAAACACTTCACCATCTCCCTATAATACAAACATTTTTAAGAAAGTGACACATTATCATCCAACTAACAAAATCAACAGTAATTCCTTACTATCATCTAGTAACCTAGGACACACTCAAACATCCTCAGCTGTCTCAAAACTGTCTTCTTAGTTGATTTATTTGAATCAGAAATCAAAAAAGGTCCACATATTGCATTTTGTTGATATACATCTTAAGTCTCCCTTTAACAGCTCTGATTTGTTTGCTGCTTGATAAATAATTATCATCACACTGACCTAACTATATCCCGCTCCCTGCCTTGCTTTTACTCTCTCTACCTCCCTCTCTTATCTTTCCTTTGATTGGATAAATTTCAGAAACTCCCAGGACCTAACATTCACCTTTCTGAATACAACTATTACTAAAATATAGACCAAATACTACTAATAAAATGTTGGTTAAGAGTGTTTATTTTAAACTTGTTCTACATGTATCTACTGAAATTTTTAATTATTAAATATATGGAAATTTGAATTGTTTTCAGTGAAAGATAATAAATATTAAAGTATCTCTTTGCATAATTATGGCTTTCCATTATTATGGCTGAAAAGAAGGATACCAACCAAGATATGCCACTTCTTTCCAGCACAGGCCCATTTCTTTTCTCCATTCATCTACAACCGCAAGCTTATCTGGCACATTGACTTCCATTTTGCAATCCAGTTTTAAGGAGGAGAGGGTCTGCTTTGAACAGGCCCTTTCTGAGATTAACCTCACCTAAAAAATAAAAGGGCAAAGTGAGAAAACAGACATCACTCACAATAAAATAATACCTTTTAAATAATACAAATCACAAGTGAGTAGTCCTTTGAAGGACTAGTTAAGAAAAATCAACTAACTTATTTTAAAATGATGAAGTTTCAGCAGATTTTATTTCTAGTAGTCCAATAAAGGTGAAAGACTGTTTTCCACAGTGGAAAGTAATCTATTTACAGGTAAAAAAATAAAACATACATTGTCTATTAGCAATCTAAGATTCCCCTATAATTCATTTTATTCAGAGGAAAGTCTATAACTTGTCTTTCGACCTGCTCAGGAACATGTATTTAAGATCTCTAATGAACCATAATAAATCATCTTAAACTTCATTTTTGAAAATACAAATAAATATTGCTACTTTGAATTAAAATATTCAATTGTAAGAATCAGTTCAGTTCATTTCAGTCACTCAGTTGTGTCTGACTCTTTATGACCCCATGGACTGCAGCACACCAGGCCTCCCTGTCCATCACCAACTCCCTGAGTTTACTCAAGCTCATGTCCATTGAGTCGGTAATGCCATCCAACCATCTCATCCTCTGTCATCCCCTTCTCCTCCCGCCTTCAATCCTTCCCGGCATCAGGGTCTTTTCCAATGAGTCAGCTCTTCGTATCAGGTGGCCAAAGTATTGAGAGTTTCAGCTTCAGCATCAGTCCTTCCAATGAATACTCGGGACTGATTTCCTTTAGGATGGACTGGTTGGATCTCCTTGCAGTCCAAAAGATCACAAGAATAAGCTACATTTTTTAAAAAATCCATCTGACATTTGCTTTCTTCCAAATGCTGACACCTATTTTCTATGAAATCTTTCTAGTTGCAAGATCCTATGGGAAATATTAGGTAGCACCTATTTAAAATAATATGTTCACATTCATTAAATAAACAAGAAATCTATTTGTTGACAGATTCCTAATTCTACTCACCTAAAAGTAAAAACAGCATAATTTTCTAGGCATGTCAAGGTTAAATTTGAGACTCTTTAATTGAAAATACTAAAAATCTAAATCTCTTATTTCAGTCACATGTACCTTGACCCTATATCACAATCTTGAAAAACATTGCTATGTTCAGGGGGCACATACCTCAATACCACTTTTCTTTAATAAACTTATCCCAATAGCATCTTTTACATCATAAGATATTATTTCTTTTTGGTCTCCTGATACATAAATGTGGCCATTGGTGAGACATCCATCAATATTGCAAACAAAAAGTTTTATCTCCTTCAGTTTCTCTTTGCCAAAATAACCGTATCTAAAAGAAACCAAAACAGACCTTTGAATCCAAGTGTGAAACTAATCACTCCCTCTCATCTGGCTAACACCAATAAACTTGATAATTCATTCCCATCCAATTATTCAAACATTGCCTTTTCAAGTTACTTCACACACAGACTTCAGCTTATAGTGCAAGAACTTTAAGTGTGGTCCAGCCAAACTATGTGGTTCTGAAGCTACTGAATAAGCCATCTATAGGCAAATTTTATGTATATGTCTTCCTCACGTAAGCAAAATATTACGAAAGATTCTAAGATGTTTGGAGGATCAGAAATCAGTGTCTAAGAGTGAATTTAAATGCACCTACTAAAAATAATTTATGATCTAGTGCAAAGGCTGTGAGGTCTTGTTTTCACCTTAATACTCTTTGTTCTGCAATAGGCCAATCAATGTCCACATCGATGTCCACACTGTGCTCGGCTCTCATCTCGTAGTACGCCATCTTCCCACCCTAAACACATTATGAGTGCCGTGAGGACTGTTGTCAACACGCATTCACGCTTATCCACAAATTTATTAAAATACAGAACAATGAATTCACTGCTACAGTACTAAGAAAAATGAACAACCCAACAATATCAGACATACAACAAGCAATTTCTTTTGGAGGGGAGAGCTTCATATACTTCTTACCCCTTTTCAAATGCTACCTACACAGTGCAAGTTCCCATTTTTCAGAATTCTATTTTAACATTGAAGGAGAGTAGAAATAATACATATCCTCCAGGGTTCTGACCACAAGGAATTTTCTGAGAATCCCTAGTTGTATTCCCTTTGTTCTGGTAAGTCTCTCCCATCATCATCCAAAAGTAGCAGTGTAAGTATTTTGGGAACTTCTGTTCCTATTTGCAATAGGGGTCAGACTGGGGAGGAAAAGAACTGTAGTATCTATTGCACAGAACTGACCCCTGAGGTACAGACAGGAGTCAACAATAACTGAACAGATCACATGTGGGCAAAAGCAAGAGCAATGAGCGTCATGATCCTGGGGTATGCACAGGGCAAGAAGGTTGAGACGCTTCTTATGATTGTAATCACTGACGGGTCAAGATCAATCACTGGAAATTTACATTTTTCAGAGTTGTCAGTCTCTTTAGAAATCTTGTTACAATGAGGAACTTCTATTTTTCTCCACGCTTAGGAAAGGGTCAAACTATAGTCCCCCTTAGCAAAGAGCATAGGGAGAGTTGTACCTATAGATGTCAAATCTAATTTTCCTGAATACTCAAACTTAACTGAACAGCTAGCCTACGGTTTGCCTACTGACCAGAAGACTGGAAAATTTCTTCCCCTTAGAGAACGAGTCACATTAGAATTTTCACTATAAACAGTAGAGTTTGGGGGTTTTAAAATGCTATTTTTTGAGTAACATAAGGATCTGAATTAAAATCCTAACAATGCCATTTACAACTTGTTTTTGCTTTGAGCCAATGACTTCATTTTTCAGAGCTGCCATTTCTTCCTCTGAAACAAAACTAGGAACATGCACTTTATTTCATTATATGAGATAACCTATGTAGTATTTCATATGATCAACAGTAGGTGTTGAATCAATAATACCTATAACTAAAATGAACAAATAGTATATGATATGACCATGTAAGCTCTAAAGCTGAGAGAGGCATCCAACCCACTTATTATAAAATGAGAGCACTTATTGTAAAAGGAAAGCACTAAGATTCAGAACAGATAAAATGATATATTCAAGGTTAAATAGTTACAGATAGAGATATTACTATAATCTGGTTTTCCTAATGCCTAGGTTGCTGCTCTTTTGCCTCTACTATACTGCTGCATTTTTTTTTGGGGGGGGGGGGTCTCTTTTAAAAGCCGTAAAGATTATTTAACTGTACAACCACAACTTGACAATAATACAACCATGGATTAAAAACAGAGTTTTGAATGAAATAATATGAATACCACAACATAAGTAGAATACTCAACAGTTGATTTCTTATCTTAATGTTAGAACTGTAGCAGAATCCTTCGCATATTCACTGAATGTATCCCAGATCAGTTTGGGGTAAGTGTGCCAGATAAATGCCTCAGATGATAAATCTTGTCAGTTACTCCTTTTCCTCTAGGGGTTGATACTTTCCTTTATGAACAGTGCCGCACTGCTTTTCTTAGAACTCAAAGTACATACACAAAAGGGTTTAAAAGATTTTTTCCAAAACGAGAGCACAAACCTGTAAGTAACCCATCTCTATCAAATGTCTTTTAGCAAAATAAAACGAGCCATTTTCATATAATTCTCCATCCCAGTCTTGTCGACGAGGTCGTTTAGCTGGATTCAAATTCAGAGGCTCAGTCATTTCACGAACTAAAGGCAAAAAGCTACAATAAGTCCCAGGTGCTCTGAACACTGAAATAGTTCATTCAGTAATTTTTTTAAAAAAGCAAACAAAAATAAACTCAAAATGTAGAATATTTCTGTTTCTAAATAAACAATTTAGAAGATTTTTTTAAAGGAACAAAACCTCTGATAACAACTCTCAGATGATATATTGATAATAATTCTGATAAATAATTCTGATGATTTATCTTTGCCTTTCAATAATAATAATAATAAGAGGAAAATAAAGTATCTTATGGAGAAATCCTGAATAATTAAAGGTTTTAAGGGATTCATACAAATATAATGCTTTTGGAGGACATAAAAGCAACCTTACTTGCCAAAGAACTGAACTTGTCATAAAATACTGATATTCAATATTTGAGCTCTTTAAATCTATTGCACACTATGTGCTTCTACAGAAATACAATGTGTATATTATTTATCTAATGTGATTGAGAAACGTTTATGGAATTACTGAAAAATGACTATTTCCTCATTAAATTATTGAACCTTACATATTGATGGGAAATGCTTATATAATGTATGAAACATTCTTACCAGTAATTTAAAAACTACTAATATAAAATATACATAACAATAAATTATGTTTATCATTAGTAATAATGAAGGCCAAACAATACCAACATTAATTACACCATGATATAATAAATGAAGCCTTTCTATTAAAGGTCCTATAGTATTTTTCTCCACTGAATCTTCACATGTGATTCCAAGGCTATTCCTGAAGTCCCCAGACAACACCCTCCCATAGTATCCTTATACTTTCTTTTTAGGCCCCAACTGTCCTAGTAAATATGCATCTCAAACACAGTTTATAGTTATTATGTATTTTAATAACATTTCATTACTGATATTTAAAATGCTGACATCATTAGACCATACACTCTGTAAGCAGTAAGTCCCAGCAGCCAGATCCAAGCGTGCACAGAGGAGACACCTGACAAATACATTAATACTTGCTTAATTCTAAAGTGAAAAGCTTGTGACATCTGACTATGTCACAGAGTACATATTACAGTACTGTTCTTAATGGTTGTAAAGTATTTGATTTTATGGATAATCTAGTTTTGTAGGGTATTTAAGTGGATTTTTTCTCTCCATTATTGGCATATTTGTCTATAATTTCTTTCCTAGAAATGCAACCTGGGGGCTGGCAGAGTCAAACCTATGTACATTTTATTAATAGCATACTATAGTACATACTGGAATTCCCTTGCCTTTTTGCTAAACTTTTTGCAAATTTGTATTTGTTGATATGTATAGGTATTTTCCAACCCTTTTTAACTTTAATCATATAAAACTTTATCATATAAAGCTCAACATTCAGTTTAACACTGGGTTTCCTTGACTTATTCAAAAGTGTGCTTTTCAAGCTTTAATTCTTCCTATATTTTATTTTTGATATTTAGTGGTAGTGGTTTAGTCACTAAGTCGTGTCTGACTCTTGCGACCCCATGGACTGCAGCCTGCCAGGCTCCTCTGTCCATGGGATTGTCCAGGCAAGAATACTGGAGTAGGCTGCCATTTCCTTCTCCAAGGGATCTTCCTCACCCAGGAATTGAGCCTGGGTCTCCTGCATTGCAGGCAGATTCTTCACCAACTGAGCTACGAGGGAAGCCCCTTGATATTTAGTGAATAAGTTCAAAATATTATATATATAAAACAATGAATTTGCTACAGAGAAGATATTCAACAATTGTTTATTGAATGAAATCAATAAACTAGTCATTGATATATTTTATTAATTTTGATGACATTCACATTTAGAGACTGAAAATCATTTTCTGCCTATAACTTTTCTTCTTATCTTAATAGCTCTTTTGTGGACCTTCTCCATTTTTACTGCATCTTCCTTACTATCTCCTTTAAATCAAACACAGGTTAGAGACAATTGGCCCAGTTTTCCTACCCTCAACAAATGTCAGGACTGAACAGAAATCATACTGCCCTTCTTCATATGTTTCATTTACCTATTTGTTGGTAATTCTATTCTTTGTGACATATTTTGCTAGTTTGTCTGGAGAGAAATAAGGCTCTAACTAAATGTTACAGTACTCTTTTGGCATAAGCAGTTGTGAACTTTGCGAAGCAATTCTACAGATTCATTCTTGAGGTTCTCCGTAACTTTTTGGTGGAAGACTTCTATTCCCACCATTCTATATGATTCATAGGTAGAACAACACAAAAGTATCTGCTCTAGAAAAATGTCATATTTGCCTCAAAATACAAATAGAGGATTACAAAATACAAATAAAGGATTATTTTATAATTCTTTGTAAAAAGAAAGAGAATTAATTTGGTTTCCATTGTTTTGTCTCAACAATCACAAGATTTAGAACTGATTATAAATGTTATTATCTACTATAGTGATAAAAATCCCACATTCTATTTTACTGCTCCCTTTTTAACTCTCCTACTCCTAAAGAATATTTACATAAGAAAAATTAATTTTCTGTAAGATGAGCTAAAATAAAAATCAATACAACAGATTACCTCCTTTCTGAATTTCACCCCATCGAAACTGATGCCGTCTCACAACAGAGAAAACAGAATCGTATCCTTCTTCTCGAATCATTTCTGCAACTTTTTGAAGATCAGTAGGATGTAAACATGGAGAAGTAGCTTGAATATTTCCTACAATGTCAACCTCTTAAAAAGACAAGACAAATGAAAAGAACATCAAAATGAAGTTCTTTGCAAGCAAGTAATACTAAGATCTAAATTCAAATGTTAAACAAGACTTGTGAAATGAGTAACAAGTTGGAAATTACATAAAATTTTGAATAAACTATTAGTCAAATTCATACCATTGTGATAATTAAGAAATTCTATGATGGCATCTAGTGAGGTAGAACTGTCTTTTGAAGCTTCAGAACTTCTTCGGTGAACTTGTGCACCAAACTGTTTGGCCACATTCTCAATTTCATCATGGTCTGTTGAAACCCATACACTGTACAGATATTAAAAAAAAAAAAAAGCCAAATCACTAAAAAAAAAAAAAAAAGATAAAAAGGAGCTCTGCAACCCCCAAAATACAGTTTATATAATGTTAGAATAGTTTTTGTACCATCAAAATAATGCTACAGATTCAAAGCAATATAAAATTTAGAGAAAAATAAAGAATTTTCTATGGAGACCACATTTTTAAATGCTTGAAATATAAATGTGGTCCCAGATGTAATATTTATATTTATATTATATATAACATTTATATACATATTGTTTACACAGCCCTAGATATTTTATAAAATTAGAAAAAATGGATATTTTTAAGGATAATGCTTTATTAAAAATACTAGTAACACTGGAAGTTCAAATCTAAAGGAAATAAAGAAGATACTATTTCTTTTTTCCCATCAAAATCCAAAACATTGTATAGTTAATATGCCTGTTGAGAAAAAAAATGGACGTGGCTTAGCCAAATTGCAAGGCTGAGTTTCAAGCTCAGTAAAGACATATGCCCAAAACAGTCAGACAAGCCAACTCTTTTTTGGGCGGGATGGGGGCAACTAACAATGGGTACATAAATATCTGAACACAGAATCAACTGGGTGAAGCCACCAATAACAATCAGTCGTGGAGAAAATGACTTGACTGGCTCTGGAGAGCTTAGTGTAACAGCTCTATTAACCACACCTTACATAGCTGACCTTTTGCACTTTGTAAGGTGATAGCTCACAGTAAAATATAAAACATTATTTGGGAGATGCATACTAGTCTCTACTGAAGTTTTCTCAACCTTTATAAATTTCCATTGCTAGAAACAGAATTTTTTACTCTAGCCACAATGCTTTTAGACTGACATTCCACAAAGACTTCTGAATGCCTTCTTTTGTATACGCACATACAGTTGATCCTTAACCAACACAGGTTTGAACTGTGTGAATTTTTTTCAATAAATATATGGGGAAAATTTAAGGAGATCTGCAACAGTGTGAACTAAACTGCAAACTGTGCAGGCTAGTACTATCAGAAAAAATAAAGTTAGGTATGCTATGAATGCATGAAACGTATGTAGATAATGGGTTTCCCTGGTGGCTCAGATAGTAAAGAATGTGCCCACAACGCAGGAGACCTGGGTTTGATCCCTGGGTCAGGAAGATCCCCTGAAGTAGGAAATGGCAACCCACTCTAGTATGCTTGACTGGAGAATTCTGTGGACAGAGGAGCCTGGCAGGCTACAGTCTATGGGGTCACAAAGAGTAGACATGACTGAGTCTTTCACTTTACTTTACTTTCATGTAGATAATAGTCTACCCTCACATAGGTATAAGATGAATGATACTTAATATAAAGCTAATAATGTTGCAGCATCTGCCTACAATGAGGGAGACCCAGGTTCAATCCCTGAGATGGGAAGATCTCCTGGAGAAGGAAATGGCAACCCACTCCAGTACTCTGCCTGGAAAATCCCATGGACGGAGAAGCCTGAGGTCACAAAGAGTCGGACACGACTGAACTACTTCACTTTCACTTTCAATAATGTTGCACTTTTGGCTTTTAAAAAATGGAACAATGTTTCTGACACTGTATTATGAATATGACTGTAATACTGTATACCATAAAATTTTTATAACGATTCATTCATTAGTGTGTGTGGGCTAGGCTACCATGAAGCAATCATACTGATTAATATAGACCACCATTATTGTTGTTTAGCTGCTAAGTCCTGTCCAACTCTTTGTGACCCCAAGGACTGTAGCCTGCCAGACAACTCTGTCCATGGGATTTCTCAGGCAAGAATATTACAGCGGGTTGCCATTTCCTTCTCCAAGGGATCTTTTTGACCCAGGGACCGAACCCTGGTCTCCAGCATTAGCAGCTGGGTTCTTTACCACTGAGCCACCAGGGAAGCCCTAGACTACCACAAAGCAATCATATAGCTGCTTCTTTGTTATCAACGCCTAAATCATTATACCTGTAGATAAATACGAATTTCTTTTTCACAATATCTTTTCATTTTTGATGTTCAGTGTTAGTAATATATGTAACATGTACAGTGTTTTGTATCATATAAGACAATACTGATGTAGGTACTGATAGATGATTCATCTTGTAAACAAAGTAAAATTACGATATCAATACAGCCAAGTACTGTAAATGTATTTTGTCTTCCTTATGATTTCCTTGATAACACTTTCTTTTCTCTAGCTTACTTAACATACTATATAATAAATATATAAAATGTGTCAATAAATAATGAAAATAAATAAAACTAAATAAAGCATAATGTGTCTCAGATATAGAGAACTAGTGGTTACCAGTGGGGAGAGGGAAAGAGGGAGGGCCAATATAGGGGTAGGGAGAAAAAAATCAGATTACATGAAATCATGTGTGTAAAACTTTTGAAAACTGTAAAGCACTACAGAAGTTAAAGAATTTTTCCTTCAATTAAAAAAAATAAATTTAAAAAGTTGGATGCTCAGTTGTGTCTGACTCTTTACGACCCCATGAACTGCAGCCTGCCAGGCTCCTCTATCCGTGGAATTCTGCAGGCAAGAATATTGGAGTGGGTAACCATTCCCTTCTCCAGGGGATCTTCTCAACCTTGGGATCAAACCCGAGTCTCCTGCATTACTGGCAGATTCTTTATCATCTGAGCCACCAGGATAGACTTAAAATAAAAAACAAACAAAAAAAATGTGTTTATGATATTAGGAAGGGTTTGGTCAACAGTAGGCTACTAGTAGTTAAGTTCTGGGAAATCAAAAGCTGATCTGGGACTTCTGACTGCCCTGGCTGAGGAGGGGAGTTGGCACCCCAATCCTCATATCGTTCAAGGGTCAACTGTATTTCTTTCACTCCTTTCATTCAACATCTACTGAATGAAAGAGAAACTGCATGTTTCAAACATCTATGCTCAACTGTCAAGAGTGAAAAGAAAGAAACTCAAGAAAAATTCCTAACAGCTCTAGATTTAAGAAATTCCCTTTACTATTGGCAGAAGGAAGATTTAAATCTAGAGATAAAGTCAATAAACCCCCACCCTGCCCCTTAATTTTTTTCAGAGGAAGCCTAATAAACAAGATGAGCCATTGGCTAGAGGTCAAGTGTGTCATGTCTGCTCATATCATTCTGCAAAAGGCAGAACACCGAAGCCCTCATTTCCCTCCACTGCAAAACAGTAAATAGTTTTGGGATAAGTTTTTTACTGGAAAATGTCACAAAGGTATACAACAAACTGAAGTACCAATGAAAACTCAGTAAATTTTTTAAAGAGAGGATAAAAGGAGGGTGGTGATGGTATGGTAGTAAAGTAAAAAGTAAATGTAAAAGTTTTTAGACATCTAGTTAAATCACTAACTGAAATAAATTACTGAAGCCATTTACTTTAATATCCTGATCTTTACTGCAATAAACATTCAACACCTCAGGATTCAGTGATCTTTTGGAAATGCTTAAAGGTAAATAAAAACAGAGGTTTGCCTATGTTTCTTCTTTCATTATTCATTCATTCCTTCTTTCATGAAATGGAAATGACTCCTGACTGCGTAGTCTGTTTTAGGCCCTTCCCTGGACACCAGGAATGCAAAATCCATTGACATGAGAAATTCTCAACCTACTAGTAGAAATAGAGAATGGCCAGGAAACAATAACTGACCTTTCTATAATGCTTTACTTTTTACAAAGTATTTTTATAGTGCCTGCTATATAACAGGTGCTCAATATATACTTGCTGAATGAATGAAACAGTAAATGGTTAAGAGCATGGACTCTGAAGGAAGGGCTTCAAGTCTTGGCTCTACCACAAGCTAGTTATATGACCTGAGGCCAAATCTCCCTAAGCCTAAATGTTCACTAAAACAGAGGTGACAATGACAGCAATTACCAAATATGGTTGTTATGAAAAATCAATCTAAACCACAATATAGAATAAATGTTTAGTAAGTAATAGCTATTGAAAATAATAGGAATGGTGATAAAGGAACAGTTGACAGTCTCATTTAATCCTCACACTAGCTCTGTTTGAAGGAAAACTGAAGTTTTGCTTTCAGACCTTCAAAGGTCCAAACGTTTAATTTATATGTATTATGTAAGGCAATGGCACTATGAATATGAAAACAACATCCTACATGTACACTTAAAATACAATGATCATCATTTATTACATCATCATAAGGAAGTCAATCATTTCCACTCAGCTAAGGGGCATCATTACATTAGCAAGCTCAAGAGAAAAGGATGAGCAAATGAACAAACAGGTCTTTTTAATAAAATTTAAAATCAAGTATAAAGTAAACATCAAAGTGGAATGCCAATGGCTTTAGCCTCAAATGAAGTCATACTACATCTAACAGGATGAACAGGAGTATCAACCATGATCCCTATAACAGAAACTTCAAATCATAAACTGCCATTTCAAGGACAACACCGCCCAGGCCTTTCATTAATCATAAATCCACACCCTAAAAGTGAAACCAACTTATGTTTATTTTTCACAAGTATATTAGGCAACATGTAAAAAAATCGATTCACTCTAAGATTTACTTACACAGCATTCAACCACTGTTGAAAACCAAGCTCTTACAAACTCAGCTCTCACAATGACTTTTTACTAAATGAAAATAATATCTCAGCAATATTTTCTTGACTGTTAACTATGTAAGTTAATGGGCAAAGTTAGCAACCTTGAAAGTATTGTTAACTTTGATTCTAAGGAGGCTAGAAACTCAATTAAGTCAAAATGATTTTGGATAAAGTAATCTCCAAGCCTGAAATACAAATCGGGTGAGCTACAGTTTTCTCCAATTCCTTCACAGGGTAGATAGAATTTCTGAAGAAAGTAGAAGGTGAGAAGCAGGAAGGCTGCTCCAAACTGACTACAGCTTCAGAACAAGTCAATTAAATTCAAACCTACCCCTTTAGGGTGGTAGATTAGACCTCAAAGGGAAGAGAATGAATGGATAATTACAAGCTTCCTAAATTAACTGTTGAAGAAGGGTGTATAGGGGCTACCTGCCAGAAAGAAGGTAAATCCTCCTGGCAGCATTGAGCACTCCTTTTATGGGGCTGGAATGATCCTAAGAACAAGGCCTTTAAGCCGTTAGAAACCATGATGGAGTTTGGTTGACCACAGAGGCTTGGATAGAGTTGTTATGTGCAGAAAGTTTTGCAGTTTTCAGCAAAACCACCCCCATACCATAAAAGGGAGAGCCTTAGAGGAACCAAAAAATATAGGATTATGGTGATCAAGTGCACCATCCCCTTACTTTTTCTTAAAAATATGAATTACTACCTGATACAGTACAGTATATTAACTATCCTCTCCCTATTATAATGGCAGCTCCGTCTATGGATGGACCCTACTGCTAAACTCCTGGTTAAGTACACATAACAGTGCCTGTCATGTAGTAGGTAGTCAATAAATATTTGCAGAATGAATGAATCATTTTTGCTCTTGAATTTGTATCTCAAACACACCCTACCTTTTTAAAGGTTAAGCCAGTTTGAAAAGGGTTTCCCGACATATGCAATCGGAGTTGTAAAGGAGTTCTGTTCTCAAATCTATTAAGAATGTGATTTTGATCTCTGGTTTATGTCACAGAAATAGGGTTTTATTACATCACTACTAACTTAGATGCACCTTCTCTCGATCCTTTTTGTTTTCCAGTGTGTACCTTTTGTAAGGAGGTAAAAATGTCCCAAAGTCTGTGAGTTTCACAGGGAAAGAACCACGTCACAGTCATCTTGTAATCCCCTTGGATGTGTATGGCAGAAACTCAGCCTCAGTGTTTACTGAATTGAACCAAATCCCCAAGTCTTTCCCTATCTCTCCTCTGCATACTTCCTGTTACATTACTGTTATTAATATCTTTGTGTGCAGGCTCCTATTCACCCAGCACCACCCAAGACTTCCTTTGGATAAAAACATCAAGAAAATTAGTAAACTTATACTATTTTGGTATCTCCCTTGTAAACATGTTCGGTTAAATGAAAATCATTTATCCACATATTAATGTATGTAATTAATATGCTCCAGAGACAGCCATCTCTTTAAAAACCAAAACTCGAAAATCAAAAGGTGAAGATAATTTACTTTTCACGGGGAACAAATTCAAGCACAATTAGGTTGAAATTACCATGTGTAAATTCATTCTTGGCACAGAAAGCTTCCTCCCTTTTATGAATGACATAACTCCTGACTAACATGGCATATGGCCATGTCTCTTAAATGATGCACAATTAAAACCGTCCTTAGGGCAAACGAGGTTCCAAAGGTATGATCAAATCTTTTAGAAGCATTTCATCAAACAGCCCCGCGGTATGCTTTTCCACTGTCTCGCACCCAGGTACAAATGTGGGCAGCTTTCTAGATTGTGCTGACTCACAACAGGCTTAGAGTATTTTCCAAAGGTCAGGAAAGGATCTCCAAGCTGTGCTGGAATGAGAAAAGCCTCGACATCCCACTCCATTCATGAACCTGACGCCTCCTTAATCGATCAGCACCAGGTGGGTGGGAGACGCTGAGCAACAGGGGAAAGCTAGTGGCCTCCGTCTAAAGGAGTTATTATCGCAGACATTTCACAAGGCTGGCCTCCTTGCCTTTACCCTAAGAGGTCAACCTGGGCCGCGCAGACTTTTGAGAAGAGGAAATCTCCCTTTTTACGGGTGTCAATTCTCAAGGGCTGGGGCAGGAACAGTCCCAAGTTCATGGCTACTAGCAGTTACGGAACAAGGAAGAAACTGGAGCCCCGCCTCCCCCGCGGGCAGCCGGGGCCCAGGCACCGCGAATCTTGTGCACCCCTTCCGGGGGCCGCTGCCCCTGGAGCCCTGGCCCCTCCGGCGGCCCGGCTCCCCCTTTCGACCCCCACCCAGGCCGCGCCGCCCACTCTCGCACATGCGCACCTCTGGAAGACCCCCGAGTCCAGGGCCGCACGCAGGACCCAGCCAATGAGCGGGACCCCGGCCAGGTGCTTAATGTTCTTCAGGGGGATGCCCTTGCTGCCGCCCCGGGCCAGGATGAGGGCCGCCATATGCGGGGGCTTCTCCACCCCTCGGCCCTGGCCGCCGCGGGAATTGCGCTGTAGCTTCGGCGGCCGGCCCCGAGAGGGTCGCCCCCGCGGGTTGGAGACGGAGGTGGCGGCCCCCTTCTCCACCGAGTCCATCTTCCTCCCACGCCTTCTCCCCAGCTTCTCCACATCCGGGAGCTCTTGTCTCGCCACCTCAGCTCGGCGCCGCCCGATCTCCCCGCCCGACTGCCCGCGGGGGTGGCTGTTCCCGGCCCCGCCCACCTCCGAACCCGCCCCCCCTCTCGGGGCACGCCGGGAGTTGTAGTCCGTGGGTCGCTCGCCGGGCCAGTAGGCTCCGCCTGCACGACCCCCAAGCCAAAGTCCGGCACCGAGAGCCCCGTCCTGACTGGAAGGCTTCTGCGGAGCTTGATATTGTATGGACACTAATAAAATAGGCAACATGGACACTAATAAAATAGGCAACTTGGACAACAAATAGTTCTTCTGCTGAAGAATTTCCCCATTAGAAATTGTAGTGGGTTTCCCACATCACACCCCGATGCACCCTAACTCGAAACAATTTACATTTAAAAATTTAAGTGTCCGTTTTCATGCTATGCTACCGACTCCTTGTTTCTAAGAGATGACCTCATTCGAATGTCCTCCAGGCCCTTTAAATACAACATTTTTAAAAACAGCTCTGCCTATGAGCTCAAACTGCTTCTATATTTGCATTTACCTTTTCTTTCTTTCTTTTTTAAAATTGAGATATAATTGACACGTAACATGTTCATTTCAGGTGTACAATGTAGTGATTCTGTGTTTGTGTATAGTGAGATATGATCACTACAATGGGAATATTTCTGTCTGCATTTTCTACCAACATCACCATCCACCTAGATGGAAAAACTTGGAAGTCAACCTTGCTTAGTCCCTTCTAAGTGCAACGGACATCTGTTCGGTTTTGTTTGTTTGTTTGTTTTTGGACTACTGAAATCTTTTCCTTTCAGGAATTGTTAGCTCTCTTACCTGGTGGGCATTTCACACAAATCTTTGGCAGTGTTGCATTGAATGTATGACCCAGGCTGATCAATCTAAGTACCTCATCTTCCTGAGAACAGTTGTGGCCCACAGACAGGAATATGATCAAGCAGATCCCCCTGGAGTCCTTTCCAGAGACTTTGGGAAAAAAAGGATATTTTTCTTGCTGAATATTTGGGTGCTAAGGACCCTCTAAACCTGAATCCTCAGGGCAGGATGAGGGAAGGGGGATGAGGAGAGTTTCTGTTCTGAAATTGACTGGGAGGCTTATGATTACATGGAAGAAAGCAGGGTCAAGCCACTCAGGGAGAAGGGAAAAGCTCTTGATCCAGACAAAAGATTCAAAGGGGCACACACACACACACACACTCATGTACACACACACACACACACACACTCATGTACACACACACACACTCATGCACACACACACACACACTCATGTACACACACACACACTCATGTACACACACACACTCATGTACACACACAAACTCATGTACACACACACACACTCATGTACACACACACATATATCTTTTTTGTGTGATTTTTTTAGAAAGAAATCTCCTACCTAACTTACACTTCGCATTTTACCACTTTTACAAGCCTGTATCTGGAAGCAGAGAGTCTGCTTGTCTGTCCTAGGTGGAGGACAGACAGAATGAATGAAAGGTAGAGGTATTGCCTTTCCTTTTCCAGGAGTGGCAGAAGGTCCCCGTGCTTCCCGGGTCTTGGCCCTTTCTGAAGGAGACAGAGTAAGCCTGTAGTGTTTTGAGTCCCAGACAGTCACTGGAAACTTCACGTCTCATCTTTTTGCCTGTGAAGTAGCCCAGCCCTTCTAGGGTCTGGTTCTGGGAGAAGGTGTTGGATATGGGGAAGGATGACTATAAACAGATATCAGTGCGGGGCCTGGAGAAGGGGCCAGGCCCCAGGAACCATCCCAGCCCTGCAGGCCACATGGTCATTTTGCCCTCAAGGCACTGGCTCTTTGAATGGGACCTTCCCAGTTATTGTGGTGAGAAACAGTAACACTGATTTTTTTGGTAACCATGTGAGAGGACACCTACTGCTTCTGACACACGAAACCTCTTTTTCCTTCTCCACTCCAATAATTACTTTAGCTCCCACTGATAGGACAGTTGCCATGCTCCACGGTCATTGCCTAGAGGCCCGCAAACACTAGTGGACCACCGACATCTGAGTGGTTTAACTCCTCCGGCACAGTGGTGTCCTCCACACAGTGGCACCGTTGTTTCTTATCAAAGGAGATTACAGCAATTTGCATAAAAGCTCTGAGACTGTGGACTCCTCCAGGAGAGGGACCGTTCCTTCTTTGTAATTGCATCTAGAACAGCGTGTGGGTTGCAGTATCTGCTTGGTAATAGGCAGTGAACTCCATCTCATGTTACTTTTCCAGTCTCTGCCCACACATACTTTTGTATCCCATTGCAGTCTTATGATAATAAAGTACCTTGTATTCTTTGCATTTTTACAGGGCGGTTTTGGTTAGACCTGACAGCTGGTTGATTCCCAATCTTGAGAAAGAAAGAGAGAAATGCGGGAGGGGATATTCAAAGTGGAAGGTGGTTATCTAGTTCAATATATGACACACAGAAGTTTGATAGTTTATTTTTTTTTCAATAAAATTAAGACCATACTCATTTAATATATTTCCCTTATGTGTGGTCAATGGGCATAACGTTTCAGGATCCCCTGGAGAAGGAAATGGCAACTCACCAGTATTCTCGTCTGGAAAATTCCATGGTCAGAGGAGCCTGGTGGGCTACAGTTCATGGTGTCACAAAGAGTCAGTTAAGACTGAGCACGCACACAAACAAGATTGATAAATTCTAGCAATCTGCTGTACAACATTGTATAACCTGTAGTCAACAATTATGTATTGCACACTTAAAATTTAAGATGGTAGATGTATTCATAACACAATAAATGGAATTTTGAAAAAAGAGAAGGATAATGATTGTGCCAAGAAGAGGAAATGTTAGCTTGTCTTTGGGTTACTCTGAAGGAGTTAAAAATAAACTGCTCTCAAAGTGAATATTCAGACTCATCCTTCCTTTAAAGATGAGTGTGAAGTATATTGCTGCCAAAGAATAATTCATTTGTATTTATAGTGAAAGAAAATATCTTTGTAGTGCCTCTTGTTTTGTGATTCTGTATATGAACAAACACAACACACAGAGAAGTCCTTTAATTCATTGATTTGCTGGCATTTATTGCATTCCACAAGCCAGGCCTCGCGTGACACTTCAGGAATGCCAAAGCAAGAAGGCCAAGACACAGAACTTAGCGCTCGGATGCGGAGATAGGCAGACCTCAGGAGAGTGCAGTTTGTGCTTTGATAGGCATGCATATGCTGGGGTAGGCAAAGAACACAGGAGAAGTATTTAGAGTAGAGTGAGTTTTGTTAGCTAAGATGACTTGTGCAATGCTGTTCAAGTGTAAGAATCCCTTCTAGGCTGAGGGAATTGTATTGGAGAAGCCACAGAAGAATGAAACAGCTTCCCAGTGAGAAACTAGGAAACTATGAGTAGTTTACTATAATTCGAGCATATGACACTGGTGGGTTTGTGATAAAAGATGATAATAGAGGGGATCATGTGGGCCAGATTACAGTACATAAAGCTATTGGGGGCCAGGCCTTGTGGACATTATGAAGAGCGTAAGACTCACTCCATTCTTTCAACAAAGCATTACTGCATTAACTACTGTGTGTCAGGTAGTTTGCCGGGCCCTGGAAATGGATGGAAGGTGCTGGAAAGTGCTCAATTTCTAAGTGTATCTTAGAAGTGTAGTGAATAGGATTTGCTGACAGGTCAAATGAGGGGTGTGAGAGAAGAAGAAAGACAAGAGTGGTGGCAGGGTGTTTGGCCTCTGACCATTAGCATTCTTTAATGTTGGTGAATCTCACCATCAAGTGGGTAGGAATGAAGCTGCACCAGGGTCTGAATCTAGGGATCAGTCAGTCTCTGGTGATGTAAGAGTCCCAACTCTGCAGAAAGTGCCCTACCCTTAGTATTTCTGGGAATCCTCAAGAGTGTCTTATATGTGCCCATGAAAATGAAAGTCCTGGATGCGACTTACAGTGACTGCAGTTGCTAGAGATCCACAGACTTACTTCTCTCTCTGGAGCTACAGCTAAGACTTCTTACTGGTTTTTTAACACATGGATATGTTTTTTGAGTTGTAAGTACTATGTCTTTGTGTATGTGTATGTTGTTGTTGTTTAGTTGCTCAGTCCAACTCTTTGTGACCCTATGTACTGAAGCACGCTGGGCTCCTCTGTCCCTGGAATTATGCAGACAAGAATACTGGAGTGGGTTGCCATTTCCTTCTCCAGGGCATCTTCCCGACCCAGGGATTGAACCTGCATCTTCTACATTGGCAGGCAGATTCCTTACTGCTGGGCTACCAGGGAAGCTGGAACATAAATATAACAATATAAAATTGTATGTGTGCATATACACACAATTTTATATTCTTTTGTTGTTTGTATCATTACAGTATAAAGTCTTTAAACTTTCTGTTAGAGGTTATTTAACATTACTTTCAATGGACAGACCATACTTTATTGAGCAATCCCCTATTGCTAGATATTTTTATGTAAGGTAATAATCCCTAATAACTTTGTGTATAAATTTGTAATGATGTAGGCAATAGTTTCTGGAACAGATTTCTATAAATGAAATTACCCGATTAAAAGTAGTGATTATTTTCACTTGAATCCAAATTAAGATTCAGTGCTTTATCTGGGTAGGTTGGCCACATTACCATTTATGTATAAGTTATCTCTTGTCACACAATAAATTACGTTAAAACTTAGCAGCTTAAATGAACAGACATTTGTATTTCACAGTTTCTGAGGTTCAGAAAAGGATTTAAATGTGTAGTTCTAGCTACAGGTTTCTCATGAGGTTTCAGTCAAGTTCTCAACTGGGACCATGATTATCTCAGGGCCTGACCGAGCTAGAGAATCCACCTGTAATGTGGCTCATCCTCCTGGCTGTTGGCAGGCCTCTGTTCCTTGCTGGCTGGCTGTGTGTCCAAAGGCCTCACTCTGCTCCTAGCCACACGGACCCCTCCGCAGGGCGGCTCACAGTATAGCAGCTGCATTCCCAGAGCAAGTGGTTCAAGAGAGAGTGAAAAACAGCACAATCAAGGGCATCCCCGGTGACGCTAGGGGTAAAGAACCCACCTGCCAATACGGGAGACTTAAGGGAGACATAATAGAGGCTGGTTCGATCCTGGGTTGGGACCCTATGGACTGTGTCCCAGCAAGCTCCTCTGTCCGTGGGATTCTCCAGGCAAGAATATTGGAGTCCGTTGCCATGCCCTCCTCCGGGGATCTTCCCACCCAGGGATCGCACCCACATCTCTTATGTCTCCTGCATTGGCAGGCGGGTTCTTTACCACTAGCGCCACCTAGGAAGCCCGAAGACTCTGTCCATGGGATTCTCCAGGCAAGAATACTGGGGTGGGTTTCCATTTCCTTCTCCAGGGGATCTTCCCGACCGAGGGATCGAACCCAGGTCTCTTGCATTGCAGGCAGATTCTTTACCAACTGAGATACGAGGGAAGCCCAAAGACTAGACTGATAACCCCAAATAGACAATAGATCTGGTAGAATTTTTTTTTTACAGCCCATGAGAGAGCCCTACATGGTCACCAAATCATAGGTTTTCCTGGAAGATGTGACGACAGTACCTGTGGGGGAGAAATTTCAACTTGGCCAGACCCTTTGCTGGGATGTAACCCAAGATGCTGAAGGACTGATGTTGAAGCTGAAGCTGCAATACTTTGGCCACCTGATGCAAAGAGCCGACTCATTGAAAAAGCCCCTGATGCTGGGAAAGATTGAGGACAGGAGGAGAAGAGGGCAACAGAGGATGAAATTGTTGGATGGCAAAACTGACTCAATGGACATGAGTTTGAGCAAGCTCCAGGAGATGGTAGAGGACAGGGAAACCTGGCGTGCTGCACTCCATGGGGTCTGGGGTCATAAACAGTCAGACATGACTGAGCGACTGAACCACAATAGCCCAAGATACACATCTGTCAAGCAGAAGTAGTAAGTAATAAACAGAGTGAAAAATCCTGACCAAGAGGACTTCCACGGCCACAAAACTGCTCATGGTTTGGTGTTTGAGACCTTATATTTCTTTAGATTTGAACTGGCATGTAACACCTGGCATGAACAGATGAATTTTTCAATCTATATCAAGACAAATGTTTTTAAAAACATGGATATATTAATGCTAAGGAAACGGTCTCAAAAGGCAGCTTGGAAAGAAGCTGTAGAAAATAAACTTGAAAACTTTCATGAAACAAGTAAAAGAAGCGTTCATCTGTAAAGAAATGTTACTGTGGAAGCTCAGATTATTTAGTGGACTTGAAGGACTTCCTGGGTCCTTATCTGTTAAGAATTTTAGGAGAAGGAAAAGGAGGTGCCTTAGAACTCCTGATCTCAGAACCAGTCAGGCCTCCAGCTATTAGAGACTTTGAACACTGTGGGAGGAAGAAGTCGATAAAAATGAGGCCGGAGGGTGGGAGAGCTGCCTGTCGTATTCAAAACATCTGATAAGAACTGTCTGCTAGGCCAAGTATCATCTATTTACAGGCAAACACACCCATGGTTCTGTGACTTGTTTTGGAGACTAAAAGGGGGAGGGAAGCAGGTAAATTGTAACTACCAAGGGAGCCGTCCACTGCTACTGAGGATGCCAAGGCAGGGGCACGAGAAGGGCCGGAAAGACACCAAGATTTTATGTTCCATGAAGCTATGGACCCAACCCTCAAAGACTAGATTTAAGGCAAGAACAACAACAGCAACTAGAGAAGATCCTGAAAGGAGAATGCTTCTGGAACAACACCGTGCAATGTGGTGAATGAAAAATTCCCACCACTTTTTTGATGTTAATAGAGAATGACCACTTTCTAGAAGGACAGTGGTAAAGAACCAGCCTGCCAGTGCAGGAGACATAAGAGACGTGGGTTCAATCCCTCGGCTGGGAAGATCCCCTGAAGGAGGGCATGACAACTCACTCCAGTATTCCTGCGTGGAGAATTCTGTGGCAGAGGAGCCTGGTGGGTATAGCCCATGGAGTCACAAAGAATCGGACACAGCTGAGGCGACTTAGCATAGCACAGAAGGATGTATTTATAAGTGTAGTTATTAATTAGTATAGTTATTTTCAGAGAACTTGGTGCCAGGCAGACTGCTTAGTCTTTACATGTGTTGTCTCATTTCAGGTTCTCGACAGCCCTTCAGTTCAGTTCAGTCGCTCAGTCGTGTCCGACTCTTTGAGACCCCATGCACTGCAGCACGCCAGGCTTCCCTGTCCATCACCAACTCCCGGAGCTTACTCAAACTCATGTCCATTGAGTCAGTTTGAGCTTACCCAAACTCATGCCATCCAACCATCTCATCCTCTGTTGTCCCCTTCTCCTCCTGCCTTCAATCTTTCCCAGCATCAGGGTCTTTTCAAGTGAGTCAGTTCTTCCCATCAGGTGGTCAAAGTACTGGAGTTTCAGCATCAGCATCAGTCCTTCCAATGAACACCCAGGACTGATCTCCCTTAGGATGGACTGGTTGGATCTCCTTGCAGTCCAAGGGACTCTCAAGAGTCTTCTCCAACACCACAGTTCAAAAGCATCAGTTCTTCAGTTCTCAGCTTCCTTTATAGTCCAACTCTCACATCCATACATGATCACTGGAAAAACCATAGCTTTGACTAAAGGGACGTTTGTCGGCCAAGTAATGGCTCTGCTTTTTAATATGCTGTCTAAGTTGGTCATAGCTTTCCTTCCGAGTAGCAAGCGTCTTTTAATTTCATGGCTGCAATCACCATCTGCAGTGATTTTGGAGCCCAAGAAAATAAAGTCTGTCACTGTTTCCATTGTTTCCCCATCTATTAGCCATGAAGTGGTGGGACCGAATGCTATGGTCTTAGTTTTTGAATGTTGAGCTTTAAGCCAACTTCTTCACTCTCCTCTTTCACTTTCATCAAGAGGCTCTTCAGTTTCTCTTCACTTTCTGCCAGAAGGGTGGTATCATCTGCATATCTGAGGTTATTGATACTTCTCCTGGCAATCTTGATTCCAGATTGTGCTTCATCCAACCTGGCATTTCACATGATGTACTCTGCATATAAGTTAAATAAGCAGGGTGACTACATACTGCCTTGATGTACTATTTTCTCAATTTGGAATCAGCCTGTTGTTCCGTGTCCGGTTCTAACTGTTGCTTCTTGACCTGCATACAGATTTCTCAGGAGGCAGGTAAGGTGGTCTGGTATGGTCATGACAACCCTAACCCTTTTTTTTTTTAACCTGGAGCCTCAACCCTTAACATTATCGCCAGTGGTAGATGAGAAAACTGAGCCCTGTTTGGCTTTTTAAGGAACTTTAAGTGCTCTTCAAAACGCTAGTACTAGCAAGTGGTCAAGGTGAGATTTGAATGCAGAATCTTTTTTTTTCCCTTCTTTCCTTTTTACTTTTTAAATTATGAAAGTATGATAACACATTTACAAAAGACTTGGAAAATACAGAACAAAGTTACATATAGTTTCACTGTATATTACAATTACTTTTTAAGTAGATAAATTAAGATTTTTAGTTGGAGTTTCAATGTCAGACTCTCAATAATTAATAGACTGAATAGATGGGAGAATAGAAGGATATAGTAGACCTGAAAAGCACTATGAACCATTTCAACATAATTAAAATTTATATAATTTTCACACACCAGCAGGATACAAATTCTATTCAAGTTCCTATAGACTATAAACCAGGAGACACTGGAGCATATCCCAGGATGTAAAGCAAGGATCAAAAATTTCATGGTCTAAAGGTTGCATGTAGGATCTTGAACTCTAGAATCTGGGTTCTGGACCCTTATGTGATGAGAACCCATTTTGAATGATTTAGTAGTTAAAGCTTGACTTGATGGGGAGAGGGAAGCACAGAGGGCATCCAGTTCCAGAATAAATGGGATCTGGTGACAGATGTTTTTGCAGTGTGCCTAATCCTCTTATACAAATAGAGTTCTTGGCCAAGATGGTGGAAAACGTGTGGAAACCATGAGATCTGAGGAGTGAGTGGTGCTGGTATCATCAGGTGCCCGCCTCACAAACTACTTCCTGAGAGGGAGCTGGCAGAAATCTCCACAGCTGCCTTGATACAGGGGCCCTACAGCTGGAAAAGGGTGGGAAGGAGAGATCTTAAAAGGAGCCACATAGCGAGCAGAAACACAGGGTGGTCCCTTGATCAGAGGATAAAAAAGGGGAATCATCTGATCAGATCTTTGTCCCTGGATGTTGCCTTGAGCAGAAGACAGCCCCTAGTCCTAGGTTACATAGGACCAAAGAAACAGGGCCCAACCTGAAGGTCCAGCCCCATTCCTGAAGGAGCCTGTGGTGGGAAAAAAAGAAGCTCTAGGAGGAGATGAGTCATCTGCAGAGGATGTCACAAAGTTGCCCAGTGTCCTGATCACATGCACCGCTCCTGCCCACTGTGGGCATGGGTCTGGCCAGCACAGCTCTTTTTAAGCATCTGGGAGTCTGTGACCCTGGAGGAAGCCAGAAGTATCAGAGTACCCTAGTTAACATTCTGCCCATTTCTCCAACTGCCACAAAGTGATACAAAGATTTTTGCACTGAGTTGAAAGAAGATACAGTGTCTCCTGTGCATGCCTTGTGCTCAATAGTCTCTGTGTTCAGATTTTCCCTTTATCGCTTTTTAGTTGATTGACCTTGACAAATAGCTTAGCCTCTGTGAGTCTGAATTTTCTCATCTATCTCATAATGGCCACATCATCAGATCGTTTTGAAGATTAAGGAATAGTGCATACAAAGCACTTAGCACAATGAATAACACATCATATAAGGGATCAATGAGTGGAATTAATGAAATACTTATGTATTAGAGAAAAAAAATGTTAGTTTATGAGTTGGTACAATATTTCGTATTTCATCAGAGGACTGAACTTTTATTTTTTAATGCCCTGAGAAGCTCTTTGGGTTTAAAAGGTGAGATTTGGGGTGGAAGAGTGAAGCACCTGGTGTGGATATGCTGGGATTAGAGCAATTTTAAGATGTTTGCTATGCTGTGGGTTTCCCTGGTGGCTTACACGGTAAAGAATCTGCCTGCAATGCGGGCAACCCAGCTTCTATCCCTGGGTTGAAAAGATCCTCTGGAGAAGGGAATGGCAACCCACTCCAATATTCTTGCCTGAAAAATTCCATGGACTGAGCAGCCTGTAGTCCATGGGGTCGCAGAGTCGGATGTGACTGAGTGACTGGATACACACACAACTGAGTCACCATGTTATACACCTAAAACTAATGCAGCACTGCAAATCAACTATACTTCAGGGGGAAAAAAATGAAGTAGAGATGAGTAGGAGAAGTGGAAGAATCCCAGAAGTCTGCAGAGAAATACAGAGGGACAATGGATATCCAGCTATACATAGTATGGGAGTATGAGAAAATTTTATTGACATCTTGAAGTACAAGGACTATGAGGATCTATAAACAAGTGATTCTTCATTTGATCTTACCAAAAGGCCAAGAAGCAACAAGTGATACTTATACTACAATTATTATTAGTTTGATTCCAAACTTAGTCGTCTTGGTGAATGGTTGGCAAAAATAATGATGAGTCATGAAGGGCTCAGTTATCTTTGTTCTCATTAAAGCACATGTGTTTTAGTGAAGGAAGATAAAGGAGGCTGAATAGTAGCTTCCCAAAGATGTCCAAATCCTATCCCCCAGGACCTGTGAATGAGATACATGGTGAAAGGGGACTTGCAGGTGAAATTAGGTTAAGGATTTTGAGATGAGGAGGCTATCCTGGATTAACCTCCAATGACTTAGGAGAGTCCTACAAGAAGAAGACAGGCATGTCAAAGTCAGAGTAAGAAGATGCAAGAACAGAAGCAGAAGCCAGAGGGGAGAGAAGATCCTGCACTGGTGTCTTTGAAGACAGAGGAAAGGACCATGAGCCAAGGAAAGCAAGCAGCCTCTAGAACCTGGAAGAGGCAAGAGTTCTCCCGTAGAATCTTCAGAAGGACTGAAGACCTGTAGATGCCTTGACCTTAGCCCAGTGAAATTAATTTTGGACTTTTGACCTCTAGAAGAGTAAGCCAATAAACTTTAGTTGTTTGAAGGCACTAAATTTAAAGTAATTTGTTACAGCGTGTGTGTGTGTTGGTCCCTCAGTCGTGTCTGACTCTTTGCGACCCCATGGACTGTAGCCCACCAGGCTCCTCTGTCCACGGGATTCTTCAGGCAAGAATACTGCAGTGGGTTGACATTCCCTTCTCCAGGGGATCTTCCCAACCCAGGGATCAAATCGGGGTCTCCTGTGTGACAGGAAGATTCTTTACCGTCTGAGCCACCAGGGAAGCCCAATTTGTTACAGTATCCATAGGAAACTAATACAGAGTATCTGGGCAACAGTGGAAAAGCAGAGGACAGTGTGGTGTCCGTGCTGTGCCAAGGCCTCTGGGTTGGCCTCTGGGAAAGAGCTGTAGGCAGAAAATGAAGGAGCTGTCCTCATGAGGAGAGTTTGAGGGATGAGGGCAAAAGCAGCCATGTTTAGGGCTCTGGCTGAGATAGTATGAACAGAACAGGGCAAGTGGGGGCTAGCACTGCTCTTAGGCTAAGAGGGTGCTACAGGATTTGTTAGGGGCTGTTCTGGGCAGATAGAGAGAAGCCTCAGAATCCATGATTGGGGGGCGGGGAGTAAGGGCTGGAGGAGACCATGCCAGGAGAACCAGCCGTGTCACCGATAGGGTGCAACTTGTTTGAAGAAATTTTAGACATCCCTGAAGACTCCTTGAAAGACTTGATGGACACTGATAGAAGGATGAGCTCTTAAAGGAGCAGGGAAAGCCAGACAGTTTGAATTATTGTCATTTCTGTTACTTCATCCATATGGCCTGGAGAAACTTGGACAACATCAGTTTTCAGACTCCTGATACATATAGTCCAACTAACTTCCAAGATTTATCTGAAGGGTTTCCAGGGATGAATGCAGGATTCTTGCAGCAGGCATTTTACAGGTGGAATGCATTGGGAAGCCACAAAATTAAAGTTCTTGACCACTAGGTGGCCCCATCCCCATGGGCTGGAGAATTTGTTTTAGTTCAGTTCAGTCGCTCAGTTGTGTTCGACTCTGCGACCCATGAATCGCAGCATGCCAGGCCTCCCTGTCCATCACCAACTCCTGGAGATTACTTAAACTCATGGCCATCGAGTCGGTGATGCCATCCAGCCATCTCATCCTCTGTCGTCCCCTTCTCCTCCTGCCCCCAATCCCTCCCAGCATCAGGGTCTTTAATTTGTTTAGTGACCTCTAAAAACCCAAGGGCTTGAAACACATCAAAATGATTTGCCTGTTCAGTAACCTGGGCCAGGAAGATCCTCTGGAGAAGGAAATGGAAACTCACTCCAATATTCTTGCCCGGAGAATCCCATCGATAGAGGAGCCTGGCAGGCTACAGTCCATGGGGTCGCAAAGAGTTGGACGCGACTTAAGAGACAGAACACAAGCACGAACCTGGTTACTATAGATTTTGGCTACTTTTTCTTTTTTGTTTACAGAGTTATATAAATCCCGGAGCTCCTTTTTTCACTCTCCTTTTTACTTACAAATGTCACCTGTACCACAAACTCGGCTTTCTTGTCTATGAGATCAAATAGCTCTATGTTACCCAATAGACTTGAGATGTGGACAAGAAAACGGGAATGATATTGAAATTCATTTTTTGAAGATTTAATTTCTTTCTCCTTTAGATGGGAGAACTGAATATACAAGGACGTAGCTCAGTTTTTCACTTTGTGTATTGTTGGCGGCACCATATTCATGAAGCATTCATCTCTGCACCCAGCAAATATTTGCTGAGGGTGTATTGTGAGCAGAAACAATTTCCTAATCATTGCAGTGGGTTATATAACTTTTAAAAAGCCCACAAGCTCCAACAGAAGAAAACCTTAACATTTTATGGAGGAGAACGGAGAGGTAAATTATTAAATATGACATATGGGGAATAAAGTGTAGAATAGAAAGTGTCATCTATCTTCATGTATTTAGTCATCATGTTCATGCATTTATTTTCACATGCCATGCCTTGCCACTTCCTTTGCTTACATTTATAATATTATCATATTAAGAAAATGTGTTTGAGGTCTAACAATGGAAAAAAAATGAAATGTTGAAGCAATCATTTTAAATTCAACCTTCGCATCTTCAGACATAAAGAGGAATGACAAGTACCTATATAAGATTGATCTGAAATACATTTGAAAGTCCAGGAAATGGGGGAAATGGGGAAACTTACAATGTCCTCCTAAAGCCCAGATAAAAATATGTGGAAATAAATATTTGTAGCAAGATACTATTCTTAATATATTGGTAGTATTTGAAAGATACTGATGTATGATGTTGGGAAAGATTGAAGGCAGGAGGAGAAGGGGACGACAGAGGATGAGATGGTTGGATGGCATCTCCGACTCAATGGACACGAGTTTGGGTAAACTCCTAGAGTTAGTGATGGACAGGGAGGCCTGGCGTGCTGCGGTTCGTGGGGTTGCAAAGAGTCAGACACGACTGAGTGACTGAACTGAACTGAACTGAACTGTTCTCTGTATAAGTTGATTGTCCTTACAATCTTTGGGCAGAAGATGTTTTGCTTCCTAAATTTATGTACTGATATTTGAGATTACAGTCTTCTCTTCATTATTTTCTGTTACTGTCCGTCTATGAGAGGTCTGTCTTCTACTTTGTCCCCTTTTATTCCTGATCTCCATTTACTCTCTCCTTTACCATTACAGACACTTATTCTAATGTGTTTTATCTGTGTCCTCAGCTACGTATGCATGTGTGAATGTAGCTTTGCTTTGTGTATATATTTTAAATGTCCTATGTGAAAGAATTTCTTCCTTCTTCACCTACACAGTTTTGTTCAGAATGGCTCTACCAGTAGAGAGAGGGAAGAAAAATCACCAAATAAGCTTGAAGACTCTAAAAGCAGAAAGATTGGATGGGAGTTGGGGAGATGTTATGTATATGTACAAATTTACAACTAGAAAATGAATAGGTTCTAGAGATCTAATGCACTGCCCACTGATTATATTAAAAAATATTGTATTATATGCTTAAATTGCCAAGGGACTAGATCTTAAATATCCTCATCATAAGAAAGAAATGATTGGGACTTCCTGGTGGTCCAGTGGTTAAGAATCTGCCTTCCAGTGTAGGGCACTCAAGTTCAATCCCTGTCAGGGAACTGAGATCCCATATGCTGCCAGGCAACTAAGCCCATGTGCTACAACTAGAAAGTCAATGCACTGCAATGACGATCCCACTTGCCACAACTAAGATGTGATGCAACCAAATTAATTAATTAAAAATTAATATATTAAAAAAGGAAGTGTTACTATTTTACTTAAAAAATGAAATGATACATGTAAATCCATGGCTGATTCATATCAATGTATGACAAAACTCACTGGAAAAAAAAAAATTAAAAAAAAAAAAATGAAATGATAATCATGTGACATGATAGAGGTGCTGACTAAGCTATGATGATACGCAAAAATGTATCAAGTCAACAAGCGTATGCCTTAAGCTTACACAATGTTTTATGTCCATTATACTTTAATTAAAAATGAATAAATAAAATAAAACAGAAAAGATCAGTGTCCTCTCCCTTTGCCAGAGATTGGTAAAAAGGTAAAACCCTCAGCTGGGCCCTGCCATTGCACGATATAGGAGGGGCAGACAACCTCTACAGGAGGTACATGAAGACAGAGCACCCTGAGACACCTACATAGTTTCACTCCCAGCATAACATGGGGTGCAGCCGTTGATTTTCAGTGTACTGGTCAGTAACCAGAGAGGAAGGGCTTTGATCTCACCAACTCTTCTGTGTCTCCAGAGAGGAAGAACAGAAGTAGCAAAGAGAGATTATATGTATCAGCTCTAGCCAGGCTTCTAGCCCATTGCTCATATAGTCATGACAAAGAGAGCACAGTGGTGACCTGCATAGACCCACCACCTGATTAAAATGCAGACCTTGGCAGCAGCTGCTAAAATAAACTGACAATAATGACCAAGACCAGATGCTTCACCCTTATTTTTTGACATTACATAAACACGCTAGAATGTTGACATTTACTGCAGGAGTGGAGGAGGCCACACAATGGACTGAGGTTTTCTGCTTTAGATTTTGTAACTGCAGGAGATGGTCTGTGAGCAGCTATGAAATCATGTGTGATAGAAAAAGTAGAAGAACATTTCCTTGAATTGCATCTGAGCTCACCCTTTTAAAGAACAGCACAGGATTATAGCCCCTGAAAGAAGAATTATATGTAAACTTCAGAGTAAAGTCATAATCTTAACCCTCAAGCAACTTTATTGAACTTATTAGCTGTAATAGTTTTTTTAATGGATTCTTTTGGATTTTCTAAATACATGATTTTGTCATCTGCTAATAGTTTTACTATTTTTTTTCCAATATAGTGACTTTTATTTTCTTTACCTGACTAACTGCCCTGGCTAGAACCTTCAGATTGAATAGAAGTGGTGAGAGTGAAGTGAACATTCTTGTGCCATCTTAGTAGGAAAGACATCACTCTTTCACCATTAAGTATGGTGTTAGCTGTGTCTTTTTGACAGATGTCCGTTTGATTCTTTCCTTCCTTCAGGTTAAGGAAGTCTCCTGCTATTCCTAATTTCTTGTGAGGTTTTATCATGAAAAGGTGCTGGATTTTCCTCAAATACCATTTCTGCATCTATTAATACAGTGTATTACGTTGATTGATTTTAGGAGGGAATGTTGAACCAACCTTGCATTTCTAAGATAGTGCTCACTAGTTGTGGTATATAATACTTTTTTATATTGCTAGACTTGAGGTCTTACTTGTAGTAGGCTATATAATGGCTTTCCAAAAGATACCTGGTGTGCTGCAGTCCATGGGATCACAAAGAGTTGGACACAACTGAGTGACTGAACTGAAAAGATGCACAAAGATTTTGCAAATGTGATTAAATTAAGGGGAGATTATCCTGGACTATCTAGACGGGCCCTATATGCAATCACAGGTGTCCTTTAAGATGGTTTTTGTTGGCATATAGTTGATAAGTCATGCCCAACTCTCTACAACTCCATGGACTGTAGCCTGCCAGGTTCCTCTCTCCATGGGTTTCCCAGGCAAGAATACTGGAGTGGGGTGCCATTCCCTTCTCCAGGGGATCATCCTGACCCAGGGATCGAACCTGCATCTCCTGCTTGGTAGGCAGATTCTTTACCACTGAGCCCCCTTGGGAAGCCCATTTAGGAAGGTGGCAGAAGGAAATTAAAGATAGAATAAGAGAAGGCAATGTGACCACGAAGAAAGAGACTGGAGTGACAAGGGCCACATTCCTTGGCTTTCAGCATGCCAATAAATTTCTGTTGTTTTAAAGCACCAAATCTAGGTAATTTCTTATGGTAGCAAGAGATTACCAACATACCAGTATTTTGTTGAAGACTGTTGTGTGACTATTCATGAGGAATACTGGTCTCTAGTTTTCTTGTGATATCTTTGTCTGGCTTTGGTATCAGACTGAAACTGGCAGCATAGAATAAGTTGGGAAATGGTCCCTCCATTACTGCTTTTTAGAAACTTTTTTGTGGGACTAATTTTAATTCTGTTTTTACGTACATCTGCATTCCTAAAGCTTATTTGAAATCCAGAAACTTTATCTGTCTATTTCATGATGTTGATTGCTCTGGATCAAATTTTCCTGAAAAGATTCATGTCTATTATTTCAGGACAGTTTTCTTGAATAATATAGCTTCAAATAACATATTATGTTCCTGAAGTTTTATTTTAGATGGGAATTTCAGTGATATGTGTGTTGCCTGACTATTGTCCTTTTTTCTTTATTTTTCTCTCATCATTTTAACTCTTCATTTTATTTCATTTTGTGGGCTTACCTTATTTTTTATCTTCTGGGCTTCCCAGGTGGCTCAGTGGTAGAAGAATCTGCCTGCTACTGCAGGAGGCATCAGTTCATTGTCTGCATCATTGGGAAGATCCCCTGGAGAAGGAAATGGCAACTCACTCCATTATTCTTGCCTGAGGAATCCCATGGACTGAGAAGACTGGTGGGCTACCATCCATGTGGTAGCAAAGAGTCAGACACAACTGAGCAACTGAGCATACATGTAGGCTCCTTACTATATTTTCAGCAGTACCTATTTTCCCTTGTGCTTCTTCCAACTTACATTTTTTATTTTTTGTCCACACTGTGAGGCATATGGGATCTTAGTTCCCCAACCAGAGATTGAACCTGCATCCCCCGCAGTGGAAGTGTGGAGTCTTAACCACTGCACCTCCGGGGAAGGTCCACTTCCAACTCACTTTTGTTTTGTGAATGATTTAATATTTTCTCTTCTTATTTCTCTCTGCTTATATTTCATTTCTAGTTCCTCACAAAATCTTTGTTGAACTGCTTGATCTCTGCTCCTTATTCTTATTTCATAGAGGCAATCACTTACTTAGAATTTTCTTATTTATATTAACTGGTGATAATTTAAATTTCTTCCTTGGTGATATCATTTTAGTGAGTGTCCCTAACTTGTCAGTTGATTTTTTTTCCCCTGTTTTTTTCTTCTTCTCCTTCCCCTCCTTCTTCTAATATCTTTATGTGGATCCTGAAAAGATTTCCTTTTTAAAATTTATCAAACATGTCATTTGTGAAGCAGGTCATTTCCTCTAGCTATTTGCAGGAATTTGGGAGAGTGCAGAAGAAGCTACACTTTGTGGAAAGACCTAGACTTTGTGGAAGAACCTAGGCTTTGCAGAAGGACCTAGAGTTTGTGACAGAATAGCTGGAAAGACAGCCACAAAGTTCAACAGTTTAGCAAGGGAAAATCTCTCTTCCACTATTATGGAGACAAACTGCTTCATTAAAAATGGAGCAGTGTATGATTCCGTATTTGGCTTTGCCTGCACCAATATTTGGAACCAAAGTTCCTACAGTTGATGCATTGCTCCGCCAGCCGACACTTGTGGTAAAGAGCCTGCCTGCCAAGTGCAGGAGATGTAAGAGACACTGGTTTGATCCCTGTGTTGGGAAGATCTCCTGGAGGAGGAAATGGCAACCCACTCTAGTATTCTTGCCTGGGAAATCCTGTGGACAGAAGAGCCTGGCAATCTACAGTCCATGGGTTCGCAAAGAGTTGGACATGACCGAGCACACACACATGCAACCTCCCTCCTACTGTTGTTGACCGGGATATAAGATTTTGTACTTGGTGTGTACACTTCTGCTTCGTCATATGTACTTTTTACTCTGGATCTTTCAAGTTACACAGTTGCAGCAGCCCCTCCAACCCGCACTTTTTTGTGGGCCTTTTTCTTCTTGACCCTTATTGCTTTTGAAAGCCCTTTCACCTATTTTCTGGTTTGGAGTTACAACTCTCTTCTAGTTTTGCCAAAAGCAACTTTGGTGTTTATATTTCTCTTTTTCCTTACTGCTTTTGGATGATTTCCATAAAGAGAAGGCAGAAATGCCAGCTTTGGAAACAAGATAGGTCTAGCTTAATTTTGAATACTTTTTTATCCTTTCTTTTTTTACTCTTGTCTTCTCTTTACATTTTTCTTTTTTTAACTTCTTATTTTATATTGGAGTGTAGCCAATTAACAATGTTGTGATAGTTTCAGGTGGATAGTAAAGGGACTCAGCCATACATATACACATATCCATTCTCCCCCAAATTCTCCTCTCATCCAGGCTATCACATAACATTAAACAGGGTTTCCTGTGCTGTACAGAGTCCTTGTTGGATATCCATTTAAAATAACCAGTGCGTATGTCGATCTCAAACTCCCTAAATATCCTTTCCTCCCATCTTTCCCCCGTGGTAACTGTAGATTTGTTCTCTAAGTCTGTGGGTCTGTTTTGGAAACAAGCTCATTTATTTCATTTCTTTATAGGTTTCGCATATAAGGAATGTCATATGATATTTCTCTTTCTCTGTCTGGCCTACTTCACCCTGTATGACAATCTCTAGGTTCATTCATGTTGCTATAAACGGCATTATTTCATTCTTTTTAATGGCTAAGTGATATTCCCTTGTATATATGTTACATTCTTCTTTTGTAGTTTTTCTGTGCTGTTTCATCTGAATGAATTACAATTAAATTTTCATCTCTACCTTGGTTTCTGTCCTTCTGACTGTCTTCTCCCTTGCCTATTGTTAACTTCACATGGGTCTTCCTCAGGAACTCCTATTATCATTGTCCTTCTCTATACTTTGAAGGGGCTTCCCTGGTGCCTCAGCTGGTAAAGAATCTTCCTGCAATGCAGGAGACCTGAGTTCGATCCCTGGGTTGGGAAGATCCCCTGGAGAAGGGAAAGGCTACCCACTCCAGTACTCTGGCCTGAAGAATTCCATGGACTGTATAGTCCATGGGGTCCCAAAGAGTCAGACAGGACTGAGTGACTTTCACTTTCACATTTTGATATTCTTGATCTTGGTCAATGGCATCAGAGTTCTTTCTCTCAAGTAATTTAGCTGAAAATTTTACAATTGTATTTGTACTTTATTTTGTCCATCCTGTGTTCAAAGTACCTCCAACCTAACCTTCTTTTTACTTCTGCTGATATTATTTGCTTTGGACCCTACACCTGGATTCTGCAGGCTGTTATTCTTGGCTGTCTCGGGTGCATGCTTAGTTGCTTCTGTCATGTCCAACTCTTTGCAAATCATGAACTGTAGCCCGCCAGGCACCTCTGTCCATGGAATTGTCCAGAAGAATACTGGAGTGGGTTGCCATGCCCTCCTCTAAGGAAAATATTTCTGACCCAGGGATCAAACCCATGTCTCTCACATCTACCTGCATTGGCAGGTGGGTTCTTTACCACTAGCACCACCTGTGCCAGAGTTAACATCCTTAAATACATCCTATCATGTTATTCCTTTCCTCAAAACTCTCCATGGTTCACCAATATAAATGGAATAACCTCTTTAACCTTCTGTAAATTGACATCTGAACTCTCTACCAACATAAAATTAGCTGTTGCTTCTTAAGACCATTCTTCATTATTATCATAACTCTGTTTATCTTTGTTCCTTTTCCTGGTAAGTATACTTCTTCATCTTAATTTGCTAATGTTTTGGCTGTTTTCCAAGACATTATGCTTAATAAACCCTTTCAAAATATCCATTTGCAAATAATCTCTCCTTTCCCACACTCTTATAAATTTTTTAACCTATTTGTTACACACATCACATTATGCTGTGCCTGTATTTGCCTTTCTCATTACTCTGAGCTCCCGAAGTACAGGAGCCAAGCCTTCTCAGCTTATATTATTCACATCATATAACATAGGTGATGCATGGCGGACACTGTTCCTTGATATGAATTTAAATAATGTGTGTTAATGGGCTTCCCAGGTGGTGCTAGTGGTAAAGAACCCACCTGCCAATGCAAGAGACATAACAGATGCAGGTTCAATCCCTGGGTTGGGAAGATCCCCCGGAGAAGGGCATGACAACCCACTCCAGTATTCTTGCCTAGAGAATCTCAAGGACAGAGGAGCCTGGCGGGCTACAGTCTATTAGGTCGCAAAGAGTTAGACACTAATGAAGTTACTGATCACACGCACACATGCACACAAGATATGCTAATAGATATGTGTCTAATGGATGGAGATCTCTCTCTCTCTCTCTCTCTCATACACACACACACACACACACACACACACACACACACACACGGCTTCCATCAGGCTTGCATTGAGCCAAAGAGCTGCAAAGTCCCTTCCTGAAAGGACAATTAACAACACCAATCCAGGTTTGGTGGTCCGAGGTGATGGCTGGAATTATGTGAAACTGGTAAAAATCTAGGGAGAAAATATTTCAGCTTCAGCCCATCCGAAGTCTCCTCTGAACTGGTCTTAGTAGTAAAAACTCTCCATTTCCACAGGGGTGAACTGTGGCTTCTGGGCGGCTGACAGGGAAAGGTTTCTTGAGGCATTTATTTGGGACCTGTTTCACATGGCCAGGATCTGAGTCACCGTAATTGAAATCTGAATCCATTTTGAACCCTTTGGGTTCTAGCACTAAACACTTTTATGGTGTTTCTCATAGTTTGGACTGTTTCTTTGACAGTCTACATTGCAACCCGCCACTGTCTTTTGAGTTTTGTTAACCTTAATTCACAGACCTTGTTGGCAGAAAAGTTACTAAGAAGCCTTCCTCAGAGATGATTACAAAATGTAATTACTGTGTATATTTAGCTTCTGGATGGTACAACAGATTTTCTAATATTGTTCAGTTTTCTCAGTGAACAAAACTGTGCAAATCTTATATCTTTTTGTCTGCTTTTGATTTGATCTTTCAAATATAGGTACTCTTTTGTATGCCTCATACTCTTTGGGAAGGTGGGGGGTAGTTATCTCCTACTAGATTTCAGATAGCCAAAGAATTTTTAATCACAACTTTTATTTTTCTCATAAAAGTTTATGAATTGAAGATGAAAGCCAGCTTAGTAACCTGGAAAAAGATTTTATTTCATTCAATGGGATCTGTTTGAGAGCACTCATGAAGTGACTTTTTATATTTGAAATGATCCCTTGGGTACTATGATAGAGGGGTTTATAGACTAGAACATTTCATCATATGAAACATATATACTTGTATAAAATATAAATGATTGCATTTTGTGTATGTATATACACGCACACAGAATTTTGAATTGAGTGCATTTATATTGTAAGCTTTTAAAGGGCAATAGATGCTAAACAAGTCAGTCTGATTTGTATAACATTTGGTTGTAGGCAGATTAATTATGATTTTAAAGATTCAATCTATAAAAAAAGAATGTATATACATGTATTAATATAACTGAATCACTTTGCTGTATAGCAGGAATTAACACAACCTTGTAAATCAGCTATACTTCAATAAAAAATAAAATAAATAATAAACTTTTAAGACTAGAGTTAAAAAAACTCAATGTAATCAACATTTATTGGTTTTATTATGTAGAAGATACTAGAATGAGTAACAGACAGCTTTTATCTTCAAGGAATGATTGAAGGGCATTATGTAAATAGAGTTAACAGAAGGTGGGTGGAGAAACTTGAGTACCAAAGGATAAATAATAGAGCTTAGTATTTAAAGGGGAAGGAAAAGGGAAGTCGCTCAGTCCTGTCTGAGTCTTTGCGACCCCATGGGCTGTAGCCTACCAGGCTCCTCCATCCACAGAATTTTCCAGGCAAGAGTACTGGAGTGGGTTGCCACTTCCTTCTCCAGGGGATCTTCTTGACCCAGGGTTTGAACTCGGGTCTCCCTCATGGCAGGCAGACGCTTTACCATCTGAATCACCAGAGAAGCCCAAATGGAAAACTACCCCCAGTGAGAGCATCAGGAGACTTAGAGGAGGACACAGCCTTTTGGAATGAGCCCTACAAAGGGCAGGAGGGGACAGAGGCAACCCAGCATGTGCTCTCAGTTCACTGTCATGACTACATTTCTTCTCCCCTGGCCCTCCTTCCAGGCTTCTTTCTCTTTACCTACTAAGAGGACACAGGTGAGTTTCAGAGCCCTTGCTTCTTTAACACAGTGGAGTATTAATGTGGGCTGAAGATGAGCTGGTTGGAGTAGAAATAAAAGTGACCAGGATCTTCAACTGTAATTCTGTCTCTGTCTTCTCCTTGCTGTTCCTGTTCCTATGATTCATTCTTAGTTCCATGAGCCATAGTTTGCTCACCATTGTAAACCCAGAGCTTGCACGTAGCAGGAATTCAGTAAATATTTGCTGAGTGACTGAACAAATAGAAAGATGGAGGAAAGGAAGGGAGGAAGCACTGTAATTTCTCCATTTGACTTTGGTAAAGTTTGACTTACCTTTAAAGTTTACTATTTACCATTCTGTAAATGATTTGTAAAATAATTAAAGTGTTGGCAAGTGAAGATGATAACATGATTTCCTTATAGATGAGGGGTGCTTAAAGCACAGAGAAAAGAGTAAACAATGATCTTCTACTATCATAAAAACACAAAGACCTATATCCTAGTGGAGTCTACAAATTGATCTTATCAAATGAATAAAATATTTCTCTGTTGATTCCAAAGGGAGAAAAAATAAGGAAAGGATAAGGAGAGAAGATGTTGAGTAT
Source organism: Cervus elaphus (assembly GCF_910594005.1). Classification (NCBI taxonomy): domain Eukaryota; kingdom Metazoa; phylum Chordata; class Mammalia; order Artiodactyla; family Cervidae; genus Cervus; species Cervus elaphus. Next base: position 31,226,815 of record NC_057836.1, on the reverse strand, counting down.
AAAATACACTCAAAACAGATTAAAAACTTAAATGTAAGGCCAGAAACTACAAAACTCTTAGAGAAAACCAGAGGCAGTACACTCTTTGACATAAATCACAGCAAGATCCTCTTTGATCCACCTCCTAGAATAACGGAAATAAAAACAAAAATAAACAAGTTTTTGCACAGCAAAAGAAACAATAAACACGATTAAAAGACTATCTTCAGAATGAGAAAAAATAATTGCAAACAAAACAACTGACAAAGGATTAGTCTCACAAAACTTATAAGCAGTTCATACAGCTCAATATCAGAAAAACAGCCTCCCCACAAACTGGGCTGCTGCTGCTGCTGCTAAGTCACTTCAGTCGTGTCTGACTCTGTGCGACCCCATAGACGGCAGCCCACCAGGCTCCCCCGTCCCTGGGATTCTCCAGGCAAGAACACTGGAGTGGGTTGCCATTTCCTTCTCCAATGCAAAGTGGGAAGAAGATGTAAATGGATATTTCTGCAATGAAGACACAGAGATGGCCAATAAACACATGAAAAGATGCTCAGTATTACTAATTATTAGAGAAATGAAAATCAGAACTACAATGAGGTATCACCTCACACCAGTCAGAATGGCCATGATCAGAAAGTCTACAAACAATAAATGCTAGAGAGGATGTGAAGAAAAAGGAACCCTTCTACACTGTTGGTGGGAATGTAAACTGATGCAGCCATAATGGAGAACAGTATGGAGATTCTTTTAAAAACTAGAAATAAATGTACCATATGACCCAGCATGCTAGTAAAGTGATGCTTAAAATTCTCCAAGCCAAGCTTCTCAATACATGAACCATGAACTTCCAGATATTCAACCTGGTTTTAGAAAAGGCAGAGGAACCAGAGATCAAATTGCCAACATCCGCTGCTGGATCATCAAAAAAGCAAGAGAGTTCCAGAAAAACATCTATTCTGCTTTGTTGACTATGCCAAAGCCTTTGACTGTGTGGATCACAATAAACTGTGGAAAATTCTGAGAGATGGGAATACAAGACCACCTGACCTACCTCTTGAGAAATCTGTATGCAGGTCAGGAAGCAACAGTTAGAACTGGACATGGAACAACAGACTGGTTCCAAATAGGAAAATGAGTATGTCAAGACTGTATATTGTCACCCTGCTTATTTAACTTATATGCAGAGTACATCATGAGAAACGCTGGGCTGGAAGAAGCACAAGTTGGAATCAAGATTGCCAAGAGAAATATCAATAACCTCAGATATGCAGATAACACCACCCTTATGGCAGAAAGTGAAGAAGAACTAAAGAGCCTCTGGATGAAAGTGAAAAAGGAGAGTGTAAAAGTTGGCTTAAAGCTCAACATTCAGAAAACTAAGATTATGGCATCTGGCCCCATCACTTAATGGCAAATAGATGGGGAAACAGTGGAAACAGTGGCTGACTTTATTTTTGGGGCTCCAAAATCACTGCAGATGGTGACTGCAGCCATGAAATTAAAAGACATTTACTCCTTGGAAGGAAAGTTATGACCAACCTAGACAGCGTATTAAAAAGTAGAGACATTGCTTTGCCAACCAAAGTCTGTCTAGTTAAGGCTATGGTTTTTCCAGTGGTCATGTATGGATGTGAGAGTTGAACTATAAAGAAAGCTGAGCGCTGGAGAATTGATGCTTTTGAACTGTGGTGTTGGAGAAGACTCTTGAGAGTCCCTTGGACTGCAAGGAGATCCAACCAGTCCATCCTGAAGGAGATCAGTCCTGGGTGTTCATTGGAAGGACTGATGTTGAAGCTGAAACTCCAATACTTTGACCACCTGATGCGAAGAACTAACTTATTTGGAAAGACCCTGATGCTGGGAAAGATTGAGGGCAGGAGGAGAAGGGGACAACAGAGGATGAGAAGGTTGGATGGCATCACCAACCCAATGGACATAGGTTTGGGTGGATTCTGGGAGTTGGTGATGGACAGGGAGGCCTGGCATGCTATGGTTCATGGGATCGCAAAGAGTTGGACACGACTGAGCAACTGAACTGATTGACTGACTGAATGACCCAGCAATCCCATTACTGCACAAATACCCTGAGAAGACAATTCTAAAAGACACATGTACCCCAGTGTTTATTGCAACACTCTTTACAGTAGCCAGGACATGAATGCAACCTAGGTGTTCATTTACAGATGAATAGACGAAGAAGATGTGGTACATATATGCAATGGAATATTACTCAACATAAAAAAGAACAAATTTGAGTCAGTTGTAGTGAGGTGGATGAACTTAGAGCCTGTTACATAGAGTGAAGTCAGTCAGAAAGAGAAAAACAAATATTGTATATTAATGTATATATATGGAATCTGGAAAAATAGTACTGATAAAACTATTTTCAGGGAAGGAATGGAGACACAGATATAGAGAACAGACTTGTGGACACAGTGGGGAAAAGAGAGTGGGACAAATGGAGAAAGGAGCATCGACATGTAAAACAGATAGCTGCTGAGAAGCTGCTCTATATAACAGGCAGTCCAGCCCGGTGCTCTGTGATGACCTGGCAGGGCTGGATGCGGGAAGGCAGAGAGGCTCAAGAGGGAGGGTGTATGTGTATTGCTATGACTGGTTTGCGTTGTTGTATAGCAGAAACCAGCACAAAATTTTAAGGTCATTTTCCTCCAATTAAAACACAAATTAAAAAATTAGCTTTTGCTAAGTTCTGTGGATATTTGAAATTAACTGATAATACTTGAACTCAGGTCATTGTCTATTAAAGATGGGAAGAGTGTGTGTAACACACATTAACAACAGAAATGTGTTCCTTGGTCTTCTCAGGGTGTCCACGTTTACAGACAGACCCCCTTCAAATCCTCCCCTTTTAAACATTTTCCAGTTATAAATGACCTTGGCTTTTTATACTTCAGTTTCATAGAACGTCTTTATCTCTCCTTAGAATGTTTTTATAAGAATATTTTTAATTTATACAACTCAAACTCAACATAATTTTTCACTCCTTTCACCTTATTTATTGGAATTGCTTTTCATATACAATAGTGCTGTATGGCTATGTTGGTGAATCTACTAAACAAAGTATATGTAATGAAGCTTTGCTTCTACTCCTGTTTCCTCTGCTCTAATCTCTTCTTCCTTCTACAGAATACTGCATTTAAATCTTTAAAAATAGTTTATCTGCTTGTTTTTAAAATAGCACATACATATGTGTTTATAATACACATTATAAATGTATATAATATGTTTACAATACATATTATAAATATAACAATACATAACGTCTTATCCCTATTCTTAGAGAAGTTATAGCTTATGCACAATTTTCTCTAATTTTCATTTAATGTTACGCTCTAGTGATAATTCTGTAGTAAATATAAAACATTAAACAAATGATTAGAGGAAAAGCCAAGTTACATTTCAAAGAAAACTGGAATTACTTGTAGACTTTTGAAAAATATGGCAACTAATATTACTGGATGCAAAGCAGTTGTTTATTAAATAACCAAGTCATTTGTTTGGTAATCAGAAAGTGACATTTTAAGCATTAATATCCTAACATAGTCTGTTTCATACGTGTGTATGCATTCATACATACACACATTTGTTTTGGTTTTTGTTACATTTTATAAAATTGGTAAGAATTTTGTCTTGATGTGTAATGCGTTAGTTGTAATTTTTCCTCAGACATATTTTTTGGATTACTGTTATTATACAGAAAGTCTGATTTCCAGAAAGGGATTACTGATACATGTAATTTATTTATCTTAATTCACTAGTATGTTATGATCTTACTACCAAACAGTAGATGGCACTCTAGGAAAGGACTTGTGTGTGTGTGCTAAGTCACTTTAAGTCAAGTCCAACTCTGCCACCCTATGGACCACAGCCTGCCAGGCTCCTCTGTCCATGGGATTCCCCAGGCAAGAATATTGTAATGGGTTGCCATTCCCTTCTCCAGGGGCTCTTCCCCACCTAGGGATCAAACCTGGTCTGCTGCATTGCCTGGTAGGTTCTTTAGCACTGGCACCAACCTGGGCACCCCGTAAGTATGGACTCCTTAGAGACCAAATCAATTTCTGCTAAACTGCAGCATGTAATTTATATTGTAATATTCGCGGTTGTTTACCTAATGTTCAAAATGGATTGTTGCCTGAGGTCTAGAAATATATTTCTCATATATTCAGAATTTTTACTAAAACTTTATTTGAAGTACTATCAGTTGTAACTACTAAGGGCTTTTGTGTAGATAAAGTTGATGTAGATAAGACTACACTCACGTCCTTATTTTGTGTAGATAAAGCTATTCCTTATTTTGTGTAGTTAAGGCTATTCCTTATTTTGTGTAGATAAGGTTATTCCTTATTTTGTGTAGATAAAGCTATTCCTTATTTTGTATAGGTAAAACTACTCCTTATTTTGTGTAGATAAAGTTGACATAGGGACCTCTGTTGGCACAATGATGTCTCTGCTTTTCAATACACTGTCTAGCTTTGTCACCCCTTTCCTGCCAAGAAGCAATTGTCTTCTGATTTCACAACTGCAGTCACCATCCACAGTGATTTTGAAGCCCAAGAAGAGGAAATTTGTCACTACCTCTACCTTTTCCCCTTCTATTTACCATGCAGTAATGGGGCTGGACGCCATGGTCTTAGTTGGTTTTTTTTAATATTTAGTCTTAATCTAGCTCTTTAACTCTCCTCTTTAACCCTCATCAAGTGGCTCTCTAGTGCCTCTTTGCTTTCTGCCATTAGAGTGGTGTCATCTGTATAGTCAAGGCTATGGTCTTCCCAGTGGTCACATATGGTTGTGAGAGCTGGACCGTAAAGAAAGCAGAGTGTCAAAGAATTGATGCTGAAAGTCCTGAAAGTCCCTTGGACAGCAAGGAGATCAAACCAGTCAGTCTTAAGGGAGATCAACCCTGAATATTCACTGGAAGGACTGATGCTGAAACTGAAGCTCCAGTATTTTGGGCATCTGATGAGAACAGCCAACTCATTGGAAAAGTCCCTGATGCTGGGAAAGATCGAGGGCAGGAGGAGAAGAGGGTGTCAGAGGATGAGATGGCTGGACAGCATCAGTGATGCAATGGACATAAACTTGGGCGAACTCCGGGAGACGGTGAAGGACAGGGAGCCCTGTGCAAGGCAGTCCATGAGGTCACAAAGAGTTGGACAGGACTAGGCAACTGAACTACAACAACAAAGTTGATATAGATAAGATTATACTCACTTCCTTATCTGCACTCACTTCCTCACTGATACCATCTAGGTTTACAGTTTTAAATACAAGAAAAATGTCCACATTTTAAATGGAGTTCAAAAGATACCATTGTGTAAAAAAAAAACCACTTTATCGGTTTAAGGCTAACTGATGCAACCGAATGGGTGGCACTAGTGGTAATGAATCCCCCTGCAATGCAAGAGGCAAGAGACGTGGGTGTGGTCCCTACATTGGGAAGATCCCCTGGAGGAAGGCATGGCAACCCACTCCAGTATTCTTGCCTGAAAAATTCCATGAACAAAGGAGCCTGGCAGGTTGCAGTTTGTGGGGTCACAAAGAGTTGGATGTGACTGAACCTGCCCGGGTGAAAGTAGGTAACCAAGTAGTGGTTGCTAATCAAGTTATAATTAAATTCCAAAAAATCATGGGATGTGTTGTTGTGGGTCATCCAAATTTGGTGACCATCTCTTTCGTGACAATGTTCAAATTAGCATTTCAGGCCTGGACCTCCTCTCTGAATTCTATATTCAACTGTTTATCTGGAAATTCTACTTTGATGTCAAATAAAAATCTCAATATGCCTAATATTTTTTCCCATTTTCAAATCTCCATCATAATCTGATTTATCTGTTGATGGCAGCTCCATACCCTTTCAGCTGATCAGGCTAAAACATTGAAAGTATTCTTGTCAATTCCAACCTGTCAGGAAGTCCTGTTGACTCCACTAACTTAAACATATGCCCAGAAACTGACCTTCTCTCACCCATTTCTGCTGTTACTGAATTGGTTTGATCCATTATCATCTCTCACAAGAATTACTACAATAGCCTTCCAATTCATCTCTCAGCCTCCACTCTCACTGCATTATTTTTTTTTTTAAACTCTTGCATGTTCTGTGCAAAAGCATTTGAACACACAATTGCCAAATTGCTTTACAGTTTTTTATTTGGCTGTTCTGGGTCTTAGTTGCAGCATGTGGGATCTTTAGTTGTGGCATGTGGGATCTATTTTCCTGACCAGGGATCGAACTCAGGACTCCTACATTGGGAGCATGGAGTCTTAGCCACTGGACCACGAGGGAAGTCCCTTTGACTCCTTCACAATCTATTTTCAGCACAGTAGCCAGGGTGGTCCTGTGTATGTGACTTTTCTGCTCAAAACCCTGCAAAGTTTCTACCTTTCACTCACAGTAAAATGCAAATCCTTACATTGAGCTACAAGGTCAAGTGCAATCTGGCCATCATTCACATCTTTGTGTTCGTCTCTTACCACTCTTTCTCTCCCTTGCTCCACTCCAGCCAAACTGACCCCCTTTTTTTCTCAAGCACAGCTGGTCCACCCCTCTACCTCAGAGCCTTTGCACTACTTACTCCCTTTGCCTGAAAGTCTCTCCCCTCTGTGTTTACATGGCTTGATTTTTTTGCTTTTCACATTGATAAGCATATGGAGGGTCCTCTTTACAATGCTGAACCTTATCCCTCGCCCCAGCATCCCATCTCTTTTACCCTAGCCTCTATTTTTCTCCAAAGAACATCGCATCTTTGATACAGCATTTATTATATTATTTCCTAGGCTAATATATAAACTTTATATGGGCAGAGGTTATTGTCTTTGGGGATTACTTTTCTGTCAGGGCCTAGAACAGTGCTCAACTTATTGTAGGTAATCGATAAGTATGTGTTAAATGGCAAATGACCAAATGAATGCATGATGAGGAGGATAAGACACCATAATCTTTGCAATATTTAGGGTCTTGGCTTCCCAGGTGGCTCAGTGGCAAAGAATCTGCCTGCCAATGCAGGAGATGCTGGTTACACGAGTTTTATCATGGATGGGGAAGATCCTATGGAGGAGGATATGGCAACCCACACCAGTATTCTTGCCTGGAAAATCCCATAGACAGAGGAGCCTGCCAGGCTAGAGTCCAGGGGATTGACAAAAGAGTTGGACACGATTAAGCAAGTAAACAACAAACAACAAATATCACTTGTTTTTCACTTAGAAAGCATCACTTATTTTGAAGGTAAACTTCCGCTAGAATAGATTTTTTTCTGGGTTTCTCTGGTGGCTCAGCTGGTAAAGAACCTGCCTGCAATGTAGGAGACATGGATTTGATCCCTGGGTTGGGAAGATTTCCTGGAGAAGGGAAAGGTTACCCACTCCAGTATTCTGGCCTGGAGAATTCCATGGATTGTGTAGTCCATGGGGTTGAAAAGAGTCGGACACGACTGAGCAACTTTCTCTTCACTTTTGAATCTGAGTGAAGCAATAGTGGACTCACTAAAATGAAATTCCGAAATATTAGACAGCTGGCCTAGTGAAAAATGTAATTCACACAATTTAAGGTATATTAGGTAGGTGCTAATATCTGAGGAATCTTTACTATCTTAAAAATCTAGATGTTCTAGTAAGGAAGGAAATTGACATTAATTGGACTGCTAACATATATATATATACAATATATAACAATACATATGACATAATAGGTTTTTCACATATACATTATCATTTATTCTTTGCAGCTTGGCGAGGGAGGTATGGGCATAATTCTGACTTGGAGGTTTTGGCTGAGATCTAGACTGGGTGGGAAAGAATAAAATTACTTGACAAACATCACATATGGTAGCTAGTAGCAGAGCTGGGATTCAAACCCAGTTTTGATTCCTAAGCTCACGATCTTTTCATAACATTCACTACAATACCTCCCTTAATTTTTTAAGGGGAAATATATTCACATTGTATTATACCAGGGTTTCCCAGGTGGCACTAGTGGTAAAGAATCCGCCTGCCAATGCAGGAGATCCAAGAGATGCAACTTCAGTCCCTGGGTCAGGAAGATTGCCTGTAGGAAGAAATGGTAACCCATTCCAGTATTCTTGCCTGAAGAATCCCACGGACAAAGGAGCCTGGTGGGCTATTATCCATGGAGTTGCAAAGAGCTGGACACAAATGCAGCTACTGAGCGCGCACGAGTGTATTATAACAAGACATGGTGTAAATCAAACAGTATAAAAATCAGGCATGCTAAAAATCAAATAGTATAATGATTCTTGACAATTTATATCTCAGAGACGCCTCAGCTTCTGGTTCAGTTCAGTTCAGTCGCTCAGTCGTGTCCGACTCTTTGCGACCCCATGTGAGGCCTCCCTGTCCATCACCAACTCCCGGAGTCCACACAAACCCATGTCCATTGTGTCGGTGATGCCATCCAACCATCTCATCCTCGGCCGTCCCCTTCTCCTCCTGCTCTCAATCTTTCCCAGCTTCTGGACTCACCTCTAATTCCAACCTGGTTCAGAGGAGCTTGATTTTTTGTTGTTGTTCACTCAATCATATATCTGACTGTTTGTGACTCCATGGACAAGCATGCCAGGCTTCCCTGTCCTTCACAATCTCCCAGAGTTTGCTCACACTCCTATCCATTGAGTCATTGATGCCATCCAAGCATCTCATCCTCTGTCATCCCCTTCTCCTTCTGCCTTCAATCTTTCCCAGCATCAGGATCTTTTCTAATGAGTTGGCTCTTCACATGAGGTGGCCAAAGTATTGGAGTTTCAGCTTCAGCATCAGTCCTTCCAATGAATATTTGGGATTGATTTCCTTTAGGATTGACTGGTTGGATCTCCTTGCAGTCCAAAGAACTCCCAAGAGTCTTCTTCAACACCACAGTTCAAAAGCATCATATCTTCAGTGCTCAGCCTTCTTTATGGTCCAACTTTCACATCCATACATGACTACTGGAAAAACCATAGCTTCGACTATATGGTCCTTTGTCGGCAAAGTAATAACTCTGCTTTTCAATATGTTGTCTAGGTTTGGCACAGCTTTTCTTCCAAGGAGCAAATGTCTTTTAATTTTATGGCTGCAGTCACCATCTGCAGTGATTTTGGAGCCCAAGAAAATAAAATCTGTCACTGTTTCCATTGTTTCCCCTTCAATTTGCCGTGAAGTGATGGTACTGGATGCCGAGATCCTAGTTTTTTGAATGCTGAGTTTAAAGCCAGGTTTTTCACTCTCCTCTTTCACCTTCATCAGGAGGCTCTTTAGTTCCTCTTCAATTTCTATCATAAGGGTGGGGTCATCTGCGTATCTGAGGTTATTGATATTTCTCCTGGCAATCTTGACTCCAGCTTGTGCTTCATCCAGCCTGGCATTTTGCTTCATGTAACCTGCATATAAGTTAAATAAGCACAGTGACAGTATACAGCCTTGATGCACTCCTTTCCCAATTTTGAACCAGTCCATTAGTTCATGTCCTGTTCTAACTGTTGCTTCTTGATCTGCCTACAGATTTCACAGGAGGCAGGTATGGTGGTCTGGTATTCCCATATCTTTAAGAATTTTCCAGTTTGTTTTTGCTGTGATCCACACAGTCAAAGCCTTTGGCATAGTCAATAAAGCATAAGTAGATGTTTTTCTGGAACTTTCTTGCTTTTTCTATGATCCAGTGGATGTTGACAGTTTGATCTCTGGCTCCTCTGCCTTTTCTAAATCCAGCTTGAACATCTGGAAGTTCACGGTTCACATATTGCTGAAGCCTGGCTTGGAGAATTTTAAGCATCACTTTACTAGCATGTGAGATGAGTGGAATTGTGCGGTAGTTTGAGCATTCTTTGGCATTGCCTTTCTTTGGAATTGATATGAAAATTGACATTCTCCAGTCCTGTGGCCACTGCTGAGTTTTCCAAATTTGCTGGCATATTGAGTGCAGCACTTTCACAGCATCATCTTTTAGGATTTGAAATAGCTCAACTAGAATTCTATCACCTCCACTAACTTTGTTCTTAGTGATGCTTCCTAACGTCCACTTGACTTTGCACTCCAGAATATCTGGCTCCAGGTGACTAATCACATCATTGTGGTTATCTGGGTCATTAAGATCTTTTTTGTATATGACTTTCTGTGAACTCGAGGACTGTAGCCTGCCTGGTTCCTCTGTCCATGGGATTCTCCAGGCAAGAAAACTGGAGTGGGTTGTCACTCTCTTCTCCAGGAGATCTTCCTGACATAGGGATTGAAACCAGGTGTCTTGCGTTGCAGGTGGACTCTTTACTGTCTGAGTCACTGGGGAAGCCCAACTTGATTTTATTTTAATTTAGATATAGATTAAAAGGAAACAGTAGTGTTAGGTACATATATGTGTATACACACACACACACACACACACACATATATGTAGATATATATCCTAGATTTGGACAAATGGAGGTAGAATATTTCAAATCATGTTGCTCATTGAATACTTTGGTCTTTTCCTAAAAAATGAAGCGGTTCATTCCACACAGTAAAATTATCCTGACAAGGATACAGTTCCCTTGGTTACTCTGACCATTCTAACGAGCAATCTAGATTTATTTTGATTCCCATAAAACATCAACCTAGCTCTTGACCTAAATTTGGGTGGGAAAATAATAATAGAACAAAATACTTTTGTCTGAAGTCGATTCTCCTTCCGGTCCCAGACTCTGGATGATAATGAGTCAAAGGGCAAAGCACAGACAAAGTGCGTGCAAAGATCACAAGCTGTTTAGAAGTGCAGCGAGGTCGCCCAGCACTCCCAGCTGCTCCCCACACCTGGGTCTCTGGAGACTGCTGACGGTCAGACAGAGACCACGTTCTCCCCATTTCACAGCAATACCACCAGGAAAAGTGTTCGTCCCCTGACATGTAAGCTAAGATTGGGAGTCACAGAGAGTTCTCTCCTCTCTCATGCCCCGGTGTTAGTAGAGTGACTTTTAGGCCTGGAGATGTTTCACGTCACTTTTATTTTGGGATCCCATGTCTGGAGACAGCTGGTGAGTGTTAATGACCGGGCCGCTGTGCTCAGGTCTGCACGTCCACTCTCCTCATTTCAGAACAAGGGAAACATCCTGCGATGTGGTTCTCACAACACAAAGGAGACACAAAAGCCTCGGATGGTCCTCAGTGGGAGAGGAGCTATTTTTCAACTTGGCTTGGGACCAAGTGCTGAAAAACGTGAAACCATTGTTACATATTATTCCTTTGGCCAAAAAAAATAGAAATTATACAAACATGTAAGAAAATCGTATTATATTTTTCCCACATTCTTTCTTTTCCCCAGATATATTGTTTAAAATGTGAACAGTCGTACAAATATCCCATGGGAGTGACACTTTCCACAAGGACAGCTTCCTTGCTTGTGAGATTCAGTTCAATTCTCTGGTGGATGAGGGGCCAATTTAGGGCTTTGTTTTAACCATAGAAGTCCTGATGTGCCATTAGGTGGGGGAAGGGAAGGGAAGAATGATAAATGCCAAATCTCTGTAAGTTGATTAAAAATCGTCCTCTGTGATACTGAATTTAGTTGTCTTCGTGTTATGCCTGACTGCACCAACACAAAAGCCTGGTGACATAAGATAAAAGATAAAGAGGTCTCAGACATGCTGTAATTCAGTTCAGATTTAAAAAACCACACATTTAGATCCATATTCTAGGAATTAATCTAGTTGCTGAAGAGTCCAAGATGAATTACATTCAGTCCCTGTCATGAGCTTTACCATCCAAGGGGAAAGAATGAAAGGAAGCTCAGTCATGTCTGACTCTGCGACCCCATGGACTATAGCCCGCCAAGCTCCTCTGTCCATGGAATTTCTCAGGCAAGAATACTGGAGTGGGTTGCCATTTCCTCCTCCAGCACATACATGGAAAGAATGGGCTAGAATTTAAACATGGTATCCCACAAACCACAAGAAAGGATCATACCTAGAGCAGGTGGATATGATTCATTACCTTACAATTCCTTTCGACTCAGTTGATACTACCCTTGTGGCTGCTGTCCATCACAGGGATGAAAATAATTAACAGTTTCAGCTAATGCACTGACTAGATGAATGAACCATCCAAAGTACATTGAAAATGAGAAGCTGGGCTTCCCTGGTGGCTCAGTGGTCAAGAATCCACCTGCAGTGTGGGAGACACAGGTTTGATCCCTGATCTGGGAAGGTCCCCACATGCCAGAGAAAATAAACACGTGGGCCACACTACTGAGCCAGTGCTCTAGAACCCAGGAGCTGTAACTATGGAGCCCACATACAGCAACTCCCGAAGCTGCATACCTAGATCTTGTGCTCTGCAACAAGAGAAGCCACCGCAATGAGAAGCTCTCACACTGCAACTAGAGAATAGCCCTCACTTGTAGCAACTAGAAAAAAGCCTGCACAGCGATGAAGACCCAGCACAGTAAAAAATAAATAAATAAATAAAATCATATGTATGTATATATATAAATATATATGTATATAAATGAGAAGCAAACTAACTGTAGTTTCAGGAGATAATTTATATTGTTGTGTAACTCTATTATATTCTTATAAAATTCAAATTATGCTCCCTTCTAAACAGAAAAAGGTTTGGAGTAGGGATACAATTGAAAAGGTTTAGGGAGATATTCCAGTTTTATTTTTTTTAATAACCTTTGTTGTTATTGTTTTAATCATTACACTATCAGAGCTTTGTAGGGCTACAATCCTCTCATCTCTAAGGATGAGGAAGATCTGATTTCTTTTATGCTATGAAGACTTACTTTACATAAAATCTTGATAGCTCCCGTTTGAGCTACAGACGTCAACCTACAGCAAAGCCTAAAAACACAGCAATTTCTTGAACGTTACTTTACACCAGGCTCTAAGTTATTTGTTTGTCCATACATCATCTTATTTCCTCTTTGTAAAAACTCTCCAAAGAAGCTAACATTGCTTGTCTTATTCAAAGAAAGAAATTGTTCGAGATTAACTATTTGCCCAAAATTACTAATCAGCTAAGTGGTGGCATCAGGGTGCAGAGCCACAGTGTCATAAATAGTGGAACTTAATTGTGAATATGACATAATAAAGAAATTATGCTCAGATTTTCAAAAAAGTCATTACAAATACAATTTTTCATTAAATAGCCCTTTTGCTTTATATGTGATTGTTCTTTGAGAATGTCTGTGCATTTTCCAGAGTAGCTTTGAACTTCACAGAGCTTTAATTCAGCTGGAAAGAGCAGTTTATCCTTGTAACAAATAAAGGTCAAATATTTTTCTCAAACAAATGATTTAGGGAAGAAGATTGCAAATTTAAGAAAGAGCTGTGTGTATGTTTTCTAATCTTTACTAGGAAATCAACCAATGCTTTCCTGTTGACATAATTTCTGCCTTGATTGTTAAAAGTACCATATATCTAGAATACATATGCTTTATAGAACAGATAAGGAAAGGGAGTAATTTAATCACAACTAAGTGGCTAAGCACGTTTGAATGGGAAACAGGAAACTAGGCTTAAAATAGAGTAGAGTATGTGATTCAGTTGGCCTCAAAGCCTAAAACATGCTTTCTCTTTTGCGGTCTTAATAGCTTTCCTCATTCTTTTTCCAGTGCATAAATTGCTTTTTGCCCTGTGAAGAAAGTACTTGTTTGGTAAAAGTATAGGTGAGGATTAAATTTTAATACAGCAGTGAAATCCTACAGAGCACAAAATCCATAAAAAATGCACAATTCTTAGAAAGACAGAGAAAATAAAAACAAATCAGCTTCATGTCTGTACTACATCACTATTTTATCTGCTTTCAGTACCCACTCAGGCTGGAATGAGGGTGGCTGGAAACCACTTCAGTCTCTGAACACTGGTTCTGGAGATCAATTTAGTTGTACCAATGGCTCAGATGGTAAAGAATCTGCCTGTAATGCAGGAGACCCAGGTTCAATCCCTGGGTAGGGAAGATCCCCAGGAGAAGGAAATGGCTACCCACTCCAGTATTCTTGCCTTGGAAAATCCATGGACAGAGGAGCCTGGTAGGCTACAGTCCATGGGGTCGCAGAAAGTCAGACACGACTGAGGGACTACCACTTTCTTTTTAGTTTATTATCTCATTTCACTGCTTCCATAACATCTGAAGAAAACAACTTCCTTTGAAGTCCTATAGCGATGAGCATCTGTGTGATAATGGTAACATTGACTTTTAATATAATTAGGTGTTTTATCTTTAAGAGAGATTGATTTGTGATATTTAAGCTGAGAAGAAGATTCTTTCCTTTGTTAGTAAAGCTGGGAGGGTGTGAACCTGCAGCTGCTGCAGGCCAGACGCCCTGCCATGTGTAAGGAGCTGGTTCCCATTGGGGAAAAGGAACATGACACAGAAAGATGCAAGAATGAGAGGCAGAGAGAGACATATACACACTCTTGCCTGGCCCTGGATTCTTGTTTCCAGTCCCCGACAGCCGAAGCTACTTTGACTTCCGGTTTCCTGATACCTGGCTTTTCAGCTTTAATTCTGCAAGTGGCACCAATAGCTTTCCAGTAAATATCATTTGCTTTGTTATTGCTACTGCTGTTTTTATTGTGAATCTTGAGTAAGCTAGCTCAAGTTGTGTGTCAGTCACCTGCAACTGGCAGTCCGGATAACAGAGAAACATTTTCATCTCATGAGCTGAGGTATGGTCTGAACTCCAGAGGTTCTGTGACCAAGAAACAAAGTATCACACAGGCTGTTGCCCCGGCCGATGAAATTGTCTTCAGGGGCTGAAAATCAAAAGGTCTAGAAGAGTCCATGGTAAAATCATGCTGAATAAGATTCATGATAATAGGGCTAAATAGGAGGTAAAGCTATATATTGTGGTTTTCCTGGGAAGTCCAAGTTTATATGAATTGTCTTGGTCTCCTGTCTGGTTTAGCATTAGTCTCAGAGATTTGATTTTCCAAATTAAGCATTATTATCGATAGTTCCATTAAAATTGTCCAACATTGGTTTGTTAGAGTGCTGCCATTTTTAATTTCTAGCTTCTGCAGCACCTGCCTTATCAGGTAGGATGTGAGATGTGTGTGATGAAGATGCTTTTTAACATGTGATGAGGATGAAAGGCTTCCAGCAACGGCCTGTCTCACTTCTCCTTATCTATCCACATGCAGGGTGACTCACATGTCTCTTGAAATGGCAGAATGCAATGTGATTAAAGATACATTTATTAACAAAGCAAACTAAAATAGCAAACTATTGCCAGTCTTTAGGGGTAGTTGAGAAATAAGCAAACTTACTGCCCTCACCAACCACTTAAAGGACTTGCCAGTTATGTCCTGGGCCATGCCATTGTTCAAGAGGCAGGAAGCTGCCAGGCCACAGGTACCAGGGTTAGAGTGAACTGGAGGAAATTGTAGGTTGTGTGTGTGTGTGTGCATGTGCATGCTCAATTGTGTTCAACTCCTTGCAACTCCGTGGATGGTAGCCCACAAGATTCCTCTGTCCATGGGATTTCCCAGGCAAAAATACTGAAGTTGATTGCCATTTCCTTTTCCAGAGGAACTTCCTCACCCAGGGATTGGACCTGTGTCTCTTGCATTGGCAGGCAGAGTCTTTACCACTGAGCCTCCAGGGAAGCCCATCTGTTATGTTATAGATTTTTAATAAATACTTGTGTACCGAATAAGGCAGGTCTTCTACAGGTCAGTTAGATAGGTGTTTAATATCTTTCAAGGGCCACTACACTCTAGCAATTTCAAAGCTTGCTGGTGTGTTCATCAACTTGTGCAATGACAATGTTGAAGTCATTAATACCTGCTAGCTTAGAGATTTCACTACCTAGATCCTAAATATAACTGCAGTAGTTTCTTTTGCTGATACAGATTATTTTGCAATGGTTACTGGCAAGTTTAAAGAACAATCCACAGCAACTGGCCTAACTCCAGGTTAAATTTAGGAATCCTTTTCTGTATGGGGCTACCATTTCAGGATCTTCTTGGGTGGTATTTTGTCCATAAGTAGGGCTGTATTTCAATTTATTAGATTTGCCTCAAAGAGTTCAATAAAAACCTAACCTTTTAATAAGTCTTCAAAATACAATGCTAATTTTTTGAACTTTCTTCTGTCAATTCTCTCCTTTTAGTGACCTGCAAATAAAAAATTACATGCTGAAAAGATCTTTAGAATCCTTTTAGAAATTCAGGAAGTCCTTTTATCATGCTAATAATTTCCTAATTTAATAGTTTTATGGGTTAAGTTATTTCTATATTATATCTTGCATGTCATTAAGTAAGGACTCAGGATGAAGTTTATCTTCTAAAGAAGTAAAAAAATTACATAAAGGTTTACTTTTCTTCCTAGTTCCAGCCTCTCTCTCTCTCTCTCTCTCTCTGTGTACAACTTCAGACATTTAATGTATAAGTCACTCCCTAATTCTTTAGAAATCCATGGCAAGCTAAGTTGAGGAGTGTGTTGGGCAATTTTCAATGAATTCAGTGAAAGGAAATAACTCAGGCTGATAATTAGCTAATAATTATCCTAAACTCATTGCCTATCCTAAAATCATTGCCTAACTCAACTGATAATTGCTCATAACTTTATTTTTCTTTGTTTAAATATTGCATATTTAACCCAAGTGTACCAAAATATGTTGCTGGTGGGGAGAATCCTACCCATTTTAGCACCCAAACTTGCTTTTACTGTTCCCCTTCAATGTAAGAAGCAATGATAATCAAGACAGAGGCATAATTAGGTATTTCAATTTATCACCTTATTCAAGAAGAGCTATGGCCCAGGCAGGATATCACTGGCTCGTAGTTCTCTCCTGTATCCTCTACTCAAACCCTCTTCACAAAACCTAAACTTTCCATTGACGGTTCCTGCATGTGAAGGATAAAGAGGGAACACTTTCAAGTTAAGATAGCATTGTGATGTGGAAGCCTAAAACCTCACTCCCCTAATACCCACATGCAAGTAGGCAAAAATAATAATGATAAGCAAAGCTAAGGATTCACCAGAAGAAACCAACTACAGGACAAGATTGGGGCAAACATTTCCACCTTTCAAACATTTTATTTTCTAATAACAGAAGCCAAAGAAGCTATGGTGGCCAGGCTTCTTTCTGAGCAGCCTCATCCAAGAAGTAAAAGGGGAACCAACAAGATCCTGAGAAAAACCTCTTAGATTCTTCAACTTGGAAAGAGGTTGGCTAAAGGGGCTGAGAAGACAGTGCAAAGCAAGAACCCATGCACAGGTCAAGCGAAGTCTCTCAAGAGTAGTGACCTTGAATGCCATCGGAAGACCTCAGTATAAGCTCCATGTCACTGAGTTGAGACAGAGGAAATGAGTCACAGCCCAAAGGGATCACCTCCTGTGTGGATAGAAGAGTCTCGTATAGAATAATTAAGGGGGATCTTAGAATATTAAACAGAATCCTTTCATTCAGTTCTTTCATTCATTCTCAACTGAGTTTTCCCACTTCCTTTCTCCATACACCAAGACTATAGCCAGTATATAGACTATTGAGTACTTTAAGTGTAAAATATAAGGGGGTGGAGGGAATAGCCTGAAATAACTGGGAAGAATATTTTTCTATCCCTTTCTAGAAAAATTTCAAATTTATGAAAATGTCTTTCTAGTGCAGAAAGTTCTGGGATTGGCTTACAAGTTAGTTTCACATGGACAAACAACCATAGGGAGAATTTTGATATTAGCTTTTTAAGTTTGGATGTTAATTCTTCAAGTAACCCATAGTTATTTTTTTCTAACCCCAAAGTGTATTAACACGCTTTCCCACAGTCATTTTGACTTTTCTGACGTTTCCTTTTAATCAAATTGTCATTAACATCTGTTTCAGGCAGAAAGACTTTCCCACGATAGCAAAACTATGATGATTTTTTCATATGGAGAATGTAATGGAAATGCGTGAATTGAGGAAAACAAACCAACAACTTGAAAAATCATGGGATGAAGGAAAAATTTGATTGAAATATAAATTGAACATAAACTTTATTCTGTGGGGAAGATTATGAGAAAGATACATTACTCACAGCAGGTTTTTCTTGTCTAAAAGCTTGCAGAGGACCAACCAATAGTTGCAGCATTTTGGTTTTCCTGGGGCAAGCCTCAACTAACTCTTCTGTCTTACTGCCCTTCCTGGGGACTTTCCCAACATGAAAGAAGCCTTTGAAACAGTCTCTCTTGTCATTAGTGGGTCTTTATTGTCATGAGCAATGAGGCAAGTCAAACACTTTTTCCTTAATAATACAAGGTAAAAAAAAAAAATACGAGATAAACCAAGGTGTCAAAAACTGTTGGATAAGGAAATTCCCTGGTGGTCCAGTGGTTAGGATTCCATGCTTTTAAGCTGGGGTTCGATCCCTGGGCTGGAAACTAAGATCTTGTAGGACTTGTAGCACAGCCAAAAACCAAAACAAAACCATTGAATGATAACTAGTGAGGCACTTGTCTTTGTTATTATAGCCATTTGATGGCTAAAACTGTCTCTAACTCTCATCCCCACTGGCATAAACTTTTACCCATTTACCCATTCCCATCACCAAGAGAAGTACTGAAAAATGGCAGGTACCACTGAACTAACTTTGTTCATATGTTCTTTTTAGAACAGGTTCTTGATTACTTTCCATGAACAACAGACTTCTCAAGCTCATCAAAATTTACCACAAGGCTCCTGGCTTCTTTTAAACACCATACTTGAGTATTGTACCCAAAACAAGTTTGCTTCAAAAAAGGCAAAGGAAGGATTGTTTAGCAAAAGCATTCTACATAATTGCCCTGAGAGGTTGGCTAACATTCTAGAAAATTCTTTATAGATTAAAAATTAAACAGATCAGAATCTTAGAGCTGGAAAAAATATCCAAGATATCTAGTTTCTCTCTCGCTCTCTAGTATACTGTTGTTTGATATGCAATTTTTCTTAATAACCTTTCTTCATTCATCTGTTCTACAGGTATTTATTGGTGGTGGTGGTTTAGTTACTAAGTGGTGTCTGACTCATAGTGAGATAGCCCACCAGGCTCTTCTGTCCATGGGATTTTCCAAGCAAGAACACTGGAGTGGGTTGCCATTTCCTTCTCCAGGGAATCTTCCTGACCCAGGGACTGGACCTGTGTCTCCTGCATTGCAAGTGGATTCTTTACCCCTGAGCCACCAGGGAAGCTGCAGGTATTGATTAATCTCTGTTAATCTCTGCTAGGTACTGGGTATAGAGGGCTGAGCAAAACACATAGTCTCTGGTCTTATGGACTTTCAATTCTCCTGAGAAAGACAAAACCAGATCATCATGCAAATAACTCTATAATCCCAATTTGACAAGTTTTGGTTGCTCCAGTTGTACAGGATTTATTATTTTTATAGGTAGCTATTCTATTTATATAGTACTGACTATGAGAAAGTTCTTCTAAATCTATTTCTATCTCTTGTAACTCAGGCCATCATTTTTACACGCTTTGAGGAAGCTTCGTAACACCATGTTTGCACCATCTTCTTCAGCCTTTGCCAGGGTTTTAAATCCTGTATGTCAGGAGGGTATTTCTTAGTTGAGTTCATTTCCACCCTTATTGATCGAGCACACTCAGAATCCAGCTCCAAATAGAAAATATGGTCCAAAAGAGTACATGCTCTCCAGTGTTCACTGCAGCACTGTTTACAATAGGCAAGGCATGGAAGCAATCTAAATGTCCACTGACAGAGGAATAGATCAAGATGTGGTACATATAGACAATGGAATATTATCCAGCCATTAAAAAGAATGAAATAATTCCATTTGCATCAACATGGATGGGCCTAGAGATTGTCCTACTGAGTAAAGATACATCAGACAGAGAAGGAAAAATGTCATAAGACATCCCTTAAATTGGGAATCTAAAAAGAAATGATACAAATGAAATTATTTACAAAACAAAAACAGACTCACAGACTTAGAGAACAAACTTAAGGTTGCCTGGGGGAAGGATGGGGAGAAGGATAGTTAGGAAGTTTGGGACTGACGTGTACATGCTGCTATATTAAGAACAGATACGGGCTTCCTTGGTGGCTTGGTGGTAAAGAATCTGCTGGCCAATGTGGGAGACTTGGGTTCAAGAAGATCCCACATGCAGCTAAGAAACAGCCTATGCACCACAACTGAGCCTGGACTCTAGAGCCCAGGAGCCACCACTACTGAGCCCCTGCACCCCAGCTACTGAAGCTTACACGCCCTAAGACTGTGCTCTGAAATAAGAGAAACCACCTCAATGAGAAACCCATGAAGCGCAACTAGAGAGTAGCTCCTGCTCGCCACAACTAGAGAAAAGTCTGTGCGGTAACAAAGACCCAGCACAGCCAAAAATAAACAGATAAAAAAAAATTTTTTTTTAAAAGAATGGATAATCAACAAGGTCCTACTGTAGAGCCCAGGGAACTCTGCTCACTATTATGCGGCAGCCTGGAGGGGAGGGGAGTTTCAGGCAGAATGGATACATGAATATGTATGGCTGAGTCGCTCTGCTCTGCACCTGAAACTATCACCACACTGTTAATCGGCTACTGTTGTTCAACCGCTAGGTCATATCCGACTCTGCAACCCCATGGACTGTGGCAAGCCAGACTTCTCTGTCCTCCGTTCTCTCCTGGAGTTTACTCATGGTCATGTCCATTGAGTCAATGATGCTATCTAAGCATCTCATCTGGCTGTACATAATCGGCTATACCCCAACACAAAACACAAAGTTAAAGAATCCAGCTCCCTGGGAATTCTCCCAACTTCTGCTAGTACGTGTTGGCTGGATGTTACAGCTCTGTCAGAGTGGAGTCTCTTTTCTTCCTTATCAGGTCCAACACATTCCAGCTGGGTTATAGTTGTCTTTGTGGACAGTGGGGGAAGTGGGGGCCGATCCTGACTATGTTTTAGACTATTTCACAGGAAGACATCTGCAGAAGTAAAGGGGGAAGTTCAGTCCCTTAATGGGAAGGAGTAGGCCATTCTGGGCTCACAAACAGGGGAATCTAGAGATTCAAGAATTTCAGATGACCTCACCCATATGTCAGCATCTCATTCTTTGTCACAAAAAGCCTGATCTTGGCCCAGCAGGCTGAGAAGAATCTTGAGTTCTTCTCCTCTTAATCAATGCTGGGCCTGGTCCTCTGCTTTCATTGCCCACTAGCTATAGAACATTATAATCTTTCATATGTTATGGATACAAAAGACGCCCTTGGGCTTACAAACTCAACTTTTCATTGCCAATTAATAACTTTCTGCCTTTGATCTTTTCCAATTTGTCAATCAAGCTTAGCACTCAATTTTTCCATCCTTATAGTTACGTTTACCTCTATTTCTCAAATGCCAGGAACATCACACATGCATGTGAAATTTCTTTCACCAGGATCCCATTTCAGGTCACCATCAGTGAAAGTTTTAGCCGTAGCCCAGTAAACTTCTGCAGGGACTGTGTTTCAACTTCTGACAGTGCTAGAGTCCTCATTACCAGTTGGGTGGCACATAATCTAATCTCCAAATCCCATCTTAGTGTCTGCTTTCTTAGACTCTGATACGGAGAGTTGCACCACTGGGTTTCCCAGGTGGTGCTGGTGGTAAAGAATCTGCCTACCTATGCAGGAGGCATAAGAGACATGGGTTCAATGCCTGGGTCAGGAAGATTTCCTGGAGGAGGGCATGTCCACTTCAGTATTCTCGCCTGGAGAATCCCACGGACAGAGGAGCCTGTAGGCTACAGCCTGTGGGGTAGCAAAGAGTTGGACATGACTGAAGCAACTTAACACACACATTGCAACATTAGTCCCCGAGGAAGCAGACTTCTAGACAGAAATTAGAGAGAGAGGAGTTTATTAAAGTGTGCTGTTAGGATGGTGACTGCAGCCATGAAATTAAAAGATTCTTGCTCCCTGGAAGGAAAGCTATGATCAACCTAGACAGCATACTAAAAATCAGAGACATTACTTTGCCAACCAAGGTCCGTCTAGTCAAAGCTATGGTTTTTCCAGTAGTCATGTATGGATATGAGAGTTGGACTATAAAGAAAGCTGAGCACCGAAGAATTGATGCTTTTGAACTGTGGTGTTGGAGAAGACTCTTGAGAGTCCCTTGGACTGCAAGGAGATCCAACCAGTCCATCTTAAAGGAAATCAGTCTTGAATATTCATTGGAAGGACTGATACTGAAGCTGAAACTCCAGTACTTTGACCACCTGATGCGAAGAACTGACTCACTAGACAAGATCCTGAGGCTGGGAAAAATTGAAGGCAGGAGGAGAAGGGGATGACAGAGGATGAGATGGTTGGATGGCATCACTGACTCAATGGACATGAGTTTGAGTAAACTCCAGGAGTTGATGATGGACAGGGAAGCCTCATGTGCTGCAGTCCATGGGGTCGCAAAGAGTTGGACACGACTGAGTGACTGAACTGAACTGAATTTAGGATGTACATCTATGAAATAGAAGAGGAAGAAGGGAGACAGGACTGTACAAAGGATATATTGGCCTTGCCATAGTCTCAACAAAGGCCTCAACTCATCCTGAGGGAAGTTCTGAAACTGGGATACTCTTTAGGGCTGTCCAAACTTGGGACAAGGGGGCTAGACTTTTATACTCCTGAGTCAACCCATCAGTGAGTACAGATCACCCTAGGAAGGCACCATGACCTTGGGTGAGATGGGACTCTTCAGTGGAACCACTCACTAAAGAGAGAGCTGAAGCTGTCTGCTGGGCATTCCTCCAGCAGCTTGGGAAAGAAATCTTTCATTTATGAAGGTGGTGCATCATATCTATCAGGCTTCCCAGGTGGCACTAGTGGTAAAGAATCCACCTGCCAATGCAGGAGATGTGGGTTCAATTCCTGGGTCAGGAAGATCCCTTGGAGGAACAAATGGCAACCCATTCCGGTATTCTTGCCTGGAGAATCCCATGGACAGAGGAGCCTGGCCGGTTACAGTCCACGGGATCACAAAGAGTCAGACACAACTGAGCCACTGAGCACGCATGCATCATATCTATTAGAGAGAAAATGGGAGAACTTCTGAATTTCAAAGTCAGTAAAGTGGCTGGGTCTATCTCTAGTATTTTCTGTTTAAATATGCTTCACCCCCATTCTGGGCTTCCCTGGTGGCTCAGTTGGTAAAGAATCCGCCTGCAATGTGGGAGACCTGGGTTCTATCTTTGGGTTGGGATGATCTCCTGGAGGGGGGCATGGCAAACCACTCCTGTATCCCTGCCTGGAGAATCCCCACAGACAGAGAAGCCTGGCGGGCTACAGTTCATGGGATCACAAAGAGTCGGACACGATTTAGCGACCAAACACAGCAGCAGCCCCATTCTCCTCTGCACTAATTGCCTCATGATACAAAAGTGCATCTGTATCCACAAAATAGTCTTTTCAAAATATCAAAGAGAACCTGTTTTATTTCTCTTATTAACCTATCTGAGCTTTATACCATCTTAAGAAAACAGATTTTTTTTTAGTACTGAGAAAGGGTGTAGGAAGCTTTGAATTCAAATGCTTTCTGTTTCCCCACTCTGTCTTTTCTAGTTGATAGTATTCCTTATGCTGCAGTCTCTAAGTAATCTTTACTGTGAGTAATAGATATACAGTAAAAATCATTCCATTGTCTGTCAGCCAGACTTGCCTTGTGATTTATAAATGCAGTTTTGGAATTCAGGAATTCCTTTTCTCTTTATCAATTCTGGCTCTCAAATTAAACTCTCTGCAGAGTAGAAATTTAAAAATTAATTTGGGGGACTTCCCTGGCTGTCCACTGACTAAGACTCTGTACTTTTAATGCAGAGGTTAGAGTGGGGGCATGGGTTCAATTCCTGGCCAGGGAACTACGGCCCTATATGCCATGTGGCCAAAAAAAAAAAAACAAGCAAAACAAGTAAACAAAAAAAAATTCCCTGATGACCAAAGAAACTTTATAGCAGCTCTGAATGCAGATCTTCAGTCCTCTCCTGTATAAGAGAGAAATAAATTTAAAAATAAATAAATAATAATAATTTATTTGGCAATAATAGTTGACTAGGGAATTTATGGTTCTCCTAAAAGTCAATGTTTCAAAGGATGGAGAGTTTTAAAGAATTACTAATTGAAATGAATATAGCTGTGTTTAAAGTTTTCCCAAACTCTAGTTATTATACAGTAGTGTTCCATACTTTACATATATATTGGCATAATATATTTAAAATGTAAAAAATATTTGCATCTCATCCCAGTTTTTGTATCCATTGCTAAACTCCATTCAAGTGGTAGAAAGAATTTTTTATATGTACTTTCCTGAAGATTGGGCTGATACAACAAATAAGCCAATTAAATGCTTAATAGGATTTG
Source organism: Cervus elaphus (assembly GCF_910594005.1). NCBI lineage: Eukaryota > Metazoa > Chordata > Mammalia > Artiodactyla > Cervidae > Cervus > Cervus elaphus. The sequence continues at coordinate 31,202,536 of NC_057836.1, read as the reverse complement.
TAAATCTACAGCAGGAACAAATAATCTTGAAAACAAAGCTAAAATGTGCAACAGCAGGCTCTTTTGGGAAAAAAAAACAACAAGGATAAGTGAATTCTGACTTCTCTGAACTAGTATAACTTGAAGCAGATTCAAAAGATACAAGATGTGACCTGCATGCTCAGTCATTCAATTATGTCCAACTCTTTGAACCCCATGGACTGTAGCCTGCCACACTCCTCTAGCCATGGGATTTTCCAGGCAAGAACACTGAAGTGGGTTATCTTGATTCAGTTCAGTCGCTCAGTCATGTCCCACTCTTTGTGAACCCATGGACTGCAGCATGCCAAGTCTCCCTGTCCATCACCAACTCCTGGAGCTTACTCAAACTCATGTCCATTGAGTCACTGATCCCATCCAACCACCTCATCTTCTGTCATCCCCTTCTCCTCCCACCTCCAATCTTCAATCTTCAATCAGAGTCTTTTCAAATGAGGCAGTTCTTAACATCAGGTGGCCAAAGTATTGGAGTTTCAGCTTTAGCATCAGTCCTTCCAATGAATATTCAGGACTGATTTCCTTTAGGATGAACTGGTTGAATCTCCTTGCAGTCCAAGGGACTCTGAAGAGTCTTCGCCAACACCACGGTTCAAAAGCATCAATTCTTCAGTGCTCATCCTTCTTTATGGTTCAAATTTCACATCCATACATGACTACTGGAAAAACCATAGCTTTGACTAGAAGGACCTTTGTTGACAAAGTAATGTCTCTGCTTTTTAATATGCTGTCTAGGTTTGTCATAGATTTTCTTTCAAGGAGCAAGTGTCTTTCAATTTCATGGCTGCAGTCACCATCTGCAGTGATTTTGGAACGCAAAAAAAATAGTCTGCCACTGTTTCCCCATCTATTTGCCATGAAGTGATGGGACCAGATGCCATGATCTAGTTTTCTGAATGTTGAGTTTTAAGCCAGTTTTTCACTTTCCTCTTTCATCAAGAGGCTTTTTAGTTCCTCTTCACTTTCTACCATAAGGGTGATGTTATCTGCATATCTGAGGTTATTGATATTTCTCTTGGCAATTTTGATTCCAGCTTGTGCTTCTTCCAGCCCAGCTTTTCTCATGATGTACTCTGCATATAAGTTAAATAAGCAGGGTGACAATATACAGCCTTGACGTACTCCTTTTCCTATTTGGAACCAGTCTGTTGTTCCATGTCCAGTTCCAACTGTTGCTTCCTGACCTGCATAGACATTTCTCAAGAGGCAGGTCAGGTGGTCTGGTATTCACATCTCTTGAAGAATTTTCCACAGTTTGTTGTGATCCACAGTCAAAGGCTTTGGCATAGTCAATAAAGCAGAAATAGATGTTTTTCTGGAACTCTCTTGCTTTTTCAATGAACCGACAGATGTTGGCAACAGATGTTGGATTATCTTGATACCAAAGTATAAATTAAACTACCCCCAGGGAAGATACAGGAACTTAATAAGATGAAAGAAGGAAATAGAGATGATGTATCATTGATGAGAGCTTAGAAAAGTTGATTTTTAAGAAAAAGTTCTTTCCTACCTGTTTTTTACATAGGAGAACTGAAATTCTGGATGGGTTTAGAAGTATTGGGGAACATATAGTCACCATCCTCTGGACTCCTGAAAATGACGTATGAGACCATAAACTTCACAGAGAAGTTTCATGTGTAACTTTACTGTACCTTAGGGATAGATCAGCAGTGACTTAGGGGGATGACTAGGCTGATGGGCTTGGGGTGGCCTTAGAAAGCCACTTGTAGCTCAAGCAGTAGACATTACACTTTTATCCAATACCCTTTCTCCTTCTCTGTCTCCCTGTTTGCATGTGAAAGAAACATTTCCCAGTCCTCTTGCAGTTAGGTGGGACCATGTTTCTAATTTGGCCAATAAAATGTAATTGGAAGCAGTGTGTCAAGTCAGAAGCCGAGTTAGTGAAAAATCCCAAGTTGATTCTCTAGTTCCTCTCTTACCTATCACAGTGACAGGGAATCATGTTGTCTAGACACTATGGCTACAACATGGTTAGTGAAATTTTCAGCATGGTCCCTGACAAGCTCTATGGAGCAGAGTCCTCCAGAAAACCTCAGCAGGCACGCAGCATTAGTTAGAAACAAACTTTTGCGTGCTCAGTCACTGATATTTGGGATTAGTTTTCTTTCTTCCTCTCCTTCTTTCTTCTGTATCCTATCAGTAGGTAAATAGATGAAAATTCTCAAAGTCCCAAATGAAGAGAATTCAGAGGGCCTTAACAAACTCAAGGTTAGAATGTAGAGGATTAGCACATATGTGGGCAGTAGTTCCTGTCTTCATGATGGCACCAAAAAATCTACATGTGATATGCATAAGTGCTAAGTTACTTCAGTCATGTCCGACTCTGTGTGACCCTATGGACTGTATCCCACTGGTCTCCTCTGCCCATGGGATTCTCCAGGCAAGAATACTGGAGTGGGTTGATATGCCCTCCTCCAGGGGATCCTCTTGACCCACGGATCAAACCCACGTCTCCTTACGTTTCCTGCATTGGCAGGCAGGTTCTTTTACTCCTAGCACCACCTGGGATATGTGATATAGCAAAGGCCAAAGACCCTAATTCTTGTTGCAGAATAATATGTAAGTATCATGTAAGTAATAATTATATAAGTAATATGTATGTAATATTTAAAGTGTTCTCTGAAAATATACATTTGCACTAAAGGAAAGGAAGAAGAATAAAGGTAAGAGGGAAATTTTTGAGCAACTGATTTTAAATACTGAATGGTCCACTTTAAAAATCATATATAATGGCATTACTTTAAATGCAGAATTAATTTTTTTCCTGTCGTCCACAAAAAGTGAGAACTCATAATGTAAGTTGAGTAGACCAAGCAGAGTCAGAGATAGTACCAAAAATCAATAAAAGGCAGAGTTGGCTTTGTAGAAAATTGGCCCGTGAAGAATACTTTAGAAACCTGAGCATGAATGAGGCACAATAATTAAAAAGAAGAGACAACATTAATTTTATTTCCAGATGATGAAATGACTTTCTTAATATTTATTTTTAATTGGAGGATAATTGCTTTACAATGTTCTATTGGTTTCTGTCACACAACAACGTGTATCAGCCATAAGTATAAATAGGGAGTGTCCCTATTATAACTAAAATTGAACCTCCTATTGAACCTCCTATTGAACCCTCCTTATTGAACCTCCCTTCCACCCTCCAACCCATCACACTCTTCTAGATTGTCACAGAGCCCTGAATTGAGTTCCTAGTTGATACAATTTCCTGCTAGCCATCTATTTTACGAATGGTAATGTATGTGTCTCAGTGTTACTCATCCCACCCTCTCCTTCCCTTGCTGGGTCCATACATGTGTTCTTTATGTCTGCGTCTCTATTCCTGCCCTGCAAATATGTTCCTCAGAACCTTTTTTCTAGATTCCATGTATATGCATCAATACACGATATTTGTTTTTCTCTTTCTGACTGACTTCACTCTGTATAACGGGCTCCAGGTTCATCCACCTCACTAGAACTGACTCATTCATTTCTTTATATGGCTGAGTAATATTTCATTTTATATATGTACCACAGCTTCTCTGTCCATTTAGGTCGATGGATATCTAGCTTTCTTCCATGTCCTGGCAATTGCAGATAGTGCCACAGTGCACATCGAGGTACATGTGGACAGAGGAGCCTGGTAGGCTGCAGTCCATGGGGTTGCTAAGAGTCGGACATGGCTGAAGCGACTTAGCAGCAGCAGCAGCAGTTTTCTTTTGAATTATGGCTTTCTCGGGGTATATGCCCAGAGGTGGGATTCCTGAGTCAGATGGCAGTTTTATTTCTAGTTTTCTAAGGAATAAGCTGACTAACTTTAAAAAGTCTGATGAGTCAGCAGCAAAACTATTAGAACAACAATAATCTCAGTAACTTATCTAATTTCAATACAAATAAGCATTGATTCAATACAAATGAAGCCACCAATTTCCCAAATTTAAGAAGCAGAAGTTATAAAATACAATGTTAAGATGTTCTATTCATACCTGTATATCAATTATGTATTTGTGTTGCATTTTGTTGCTAATTACAGAGTTTGGTAAGATGTCTAGCATTTAAATGATAAGTAAAATAATTTTTCTATATAAAAAATCACAAGCTACAATACACAACTTTAAGAAATTCTGTTTACAATAGTGTATCAGTTTATGAAATGCACTTTGCTACTTGGGACGGGGACTGAAACATAAAAGCTGTGTGAACAAAATGGAAGCCCCTTTGCTTTTCACTAAAAAATGTCTAGAGATAGATAGTCCAGGGCTAGTACGGCTCTAAATTTTCAGGCTTCTTATCTCTTTCTGTTTTGTCATCCTTGGAAAATGGCTTTCTATCATTAAGTTTGCCCCATGTTTATTATGACTGCTGGAACTCCAGCCATCATGTCTATAGTCCCAATGGCAGGAACGAGAAGGTTAAATGGTACCCTTACCCTATTGTCTGTCCTCATTGTAATAAACCTTTCCAGGAGTGTCATCTGAAAACATTCACCCATTGGCCAGAAATTAGCCACAGGCTAGCTATAAGGGAGAAAGTGAAAGTCACTCAGTCATCTTCAACTCTTTGTGACTCCATGGACTATACAGTCTATTGAATTCTCCAGGCCAGAATACTGGAGTGGGTGGCCTTTCCCTTCTCCAGGGGATCTTCCTAACCCAGAGATAGAACCCAGGTCTACACCATTGCAGGCAGATTCTTTACCAGCTGAGCCACAAGGAAAGCCCATAAGGGAGATAGGGGAATGTAATCTTTGTGGAAATTTCTTCAAGAGATGAGAATACCAGACTACCTTACCTGCCTCATAAGAACCCTGTGTGCAAATCAAGAAACAACAGTTAGAATTGGACATGAAACAATAGACTGATTCCAAATCGGGAAAGGAATACGTCAAGGCTGTATATTGTCACCCTGCTGATTTCACTTCTATGCGGAGTACATCATGCGAAATGCTAGACTGGATGAAGTACAAGCTGGAATCAAGATTGCCTGGAGAAATATCAATAACCTCAGATATGTAGATGACACCTTATGGCAGAAAGCGAAGAACTAAAGAGCCTCTTGATGAAGGTGAAAGAGGAGAGTGAAAAAAGATGGCTTTAAACTCAATATTCAAAAAATGAAGATCATGGCATCTGGTCCCATCACTTCATGACAAATAGAAGGGGAAACAATGGAAACAGTGACAGACTTTATTTTGGGGGGCTTCAAGATCACTGCAGATGGTGACTGCAGCCATAAAATTAAAAGACACTTGCTCCTTGAAAGAAAATCTATGACAAACCTAGACAGCATGTTAAAAAGCAGAGACATTACTTTGCCAACCAAAGCTATGGTTTTTCCAGTAGTCATGAATGGATGTGAAGGTTGGACCATAAAGAAGGAGGAGTGCTGAAGATATGATACTTTTGAACTGTGGTGTTGGAGAAGACTCTTGAGAGTCCCTTGGATTGCAAGGAGATAAAACCAGTCAATCCTAAAGGAAATCAATCCTGAATATTCATTGGAGGGATTGATGCTAAAGCTGAAGCTCCAATACTTTGGCCACCTGTTTCTAAGAGCCGATTCATTAGAGAAGATCTTGATTCTGGGAAAGGTCAAAGACAGGAGGAGAATGGGAACAACAGAGGATGAGATGGTTGGATGGCATCACTGACTCAATGGACACGAATTTGAGCAAGTTCCAGGAGATAGTGAAGGACAGGGAAGCTTGGAGTGCTGCAGTCCATGGGGTCGCAAAGAGTCGGACAACACAGAGCTACTGAGCAGTAACAACCTTTTAACTGAGCACTTAACCACTTCGAATCAAACCAAGATAATTTTATTAAAGGAGAAAAGGAAAATGGATATTAGTTTGGGCAAGTAGCCATCTCTGCCATAAGAACCATTTGAAAATGTATAATGTTTAGAATTATGGAAAATCTGTTCTTGGCCATGTAAAATAAGATTTGAATAAACCAAATTTCAGCAAAGTTGAAAAATATTTGAATGAAATTAGAAGTGCAAGGGTGACCTTAGGTGGGAGAGACCTGAGGATGGAATGCATTGCTGTCAAAGTTCTAGCTTTTGTTCAGGGTGGCGTTTACAAGTGCTTATCTCATTATTAAAAATTACTGGGCTTCCCTGGCCGTCCAGTGGTTAAGAGTCTACCTGTCAATGCAAAGGACACAGTTTCAATCCCTGGTCGAGGAAGATTCCACATGCCCTGGGACAACTAAGCCCATGCACAACTACCGAGCTTACATGCTGCAACTACTGAAGCCCTGAGTGCCCTAGAGCCTATGCTCCACCACAAGAGAAGCCACTGTAATGAGAAACATGTGCTCGGCAACTAGAGGGCAGCCTCCGCTTGCTGCAACTAAAGAAAGCCCATACACAGCAATAAAGGCCCAGAGCAGCCAAAAGGAATATAATAAATTAAAAATAGAAAAATAAAACCAACTTTATTACAAAAAAGAAATCCTAGGAAAAAATTATTAGCTAACAGTAAATAGAAGCAGACCCCACATGAGCGAACAATAAGAGTGTGTCATGAGTCAACGTTTTGTTACTCATACATTTCAAAAAAAGGTGCAATTTTCAAATTTGAATTTTTTTAATTCAAAAACAACTTTAGAGTTAGAGCTATACATGGATGAGAAAGCCAAGAAAACAATGAGAAAAGAGAAGAAAGAAAAAAATGTGCAGTGTCAAAATTTTAATACTCCAAACACATTATTTTAGCTAAGCACTTTGCTTCTTGGAAGAAGGAACCAGATCCTAGTCATAAATCCACACTGTTGTAAATTCACGGGTGACATCTTGTGTGTATTTTATTGGGAGTAATGGAAAGGAATTTATTGTTCATCTTTCTGCACCAAAGAAAGGTGCTCCTTGCTGTATTCATTCTACTACATTCTGCCATGACTCATCTAAGGATTTCAAGGTCTTTTTTTTTTTTTTTTTTTAATGCTGTGTCATTATCACCTTCTGCAAAGACTCTTAGTTACTTAGCCCAATATCCATCCTCTCTTTCTGCCTTGATCTTGTTCAGAACCACCAGTGGCATGGAAGTGAAAGCATGTAACTTCTAGGAAATTCTCTGAAAAGCATGCTCCTTTTGGCTTTTCTACTGTGTCTTCCCTCCTCCTGCCTAAAATGCAGAAATGATGCATTTGTGAGCCCCCTGTGTGACTGAAGCCTGAAGTCTGTGACTCCACAGAGCCCCTGTATCAGGCTCGGGCTGCACTCGCCGAACTTCCTCCAACACCAGAGCATAAACTCATGCTTTTCCATTTCCTTAGTAGGGTCTCTGTTACACGCGACTGAACCCAATCCTAACTGACACAGTTACCTTCTCTAGGTTATTTGCATGCGTGCTCAGTTGCTCAGTCTTGTCCGACTCTTTGTGACCCCATGGACTGTAGCCCACCAGGCTCCTCTGTCTATGGGATTCTCCAGGCAAGAATACTGGAGTGGGTTGCCATGCCTTCCTCCAGGGGATCTTCCAACCCTGGGATCAAACCTAAGTTTCCTGCGGCTCCTGCATTGCAGGCGATTCTTTACCCACTGAGCCACCTGGGAAACCCTTTTCTTGATTAGATATCAAGCAATTTTGTGTGTGTGTGTGTGTGTGTGTGTGTGTGTGTGTGTGTGAAGCAATTTTAAGAATCACGGGAAGCCAGCAGGAGAATGCTAAGCAGAATCTATATTGTGAAGCAGGATCTTAAAGACAGTGATGGGAAAGATTCTTTATCCTGTGCATTGGAGAAGACATCCTCTAAGACACACACGCATTACATTTTACTGTTCAGTTCAGTTCGGTCACTCAGCCATGTCCAACTCTTTGTGACTCCATGCACTGCAGCACACCAGGCTTCCCTGTCCATCACCAGCTCTTGGAATTTACTCAAACTTATGTACATTGAGTGGGCGATACTGTCCAACCATCTCATCCTCTGTTGTCCCTTTATCCTCCTGCCTTCAATCTTTCTCAGCCTTCAATTTTTCCCAGCATCAGGGTCTTTTCCAATGAGTCATTTCTTTGCATCAGGTGGCCAAAGTATTGGAGTTTCAGCTTCAGCATCAGTCCTTCCAATGAATATTCAGGACTGATTTCCTGTAGAATGGACTGGTTGGATCTCATTGCAGTCCAAGGGACTCTCAAGAATCTTCTCCAACATCACAGTTGAAAAGAATCAATTCTTCAGCGTTCAGCTTTCTTTATAGTCCAACTTTCACATCCAGACATGACTACTGGAAAAACCATAGCTTTGACTAGATTGGCAAAGTAATGTCTCTGCTTTTTAATATGTTGCCTAGTTTGGTCATAGCTTTCCTTCCAAGGAGCAATCATCCTTTAATTTCATGGCTGTAGTCACCATCTGCAGTGATTTTGGAACCCCCAAAAATAAAATCTGTCACTGTTTCCATTGTTTCCCCATCTATTTGCCATGAAGTGGTGGGACCAGATGCCGTGATCTTAGTTTTCTGAGTGTTGAGTTTTAAGCCAGGTTTTTCACTTTTCTCTTTCACTTTCATCAAGAGGCTCTTAGTTCCTCTTCTTTCTGCCATAAGGGTGGTGCCATTTTGCATATCTGAGGTTATTGATATTTCTCCCAGCAATCTTGACTCCAGCTTGTGCTTCATCCAGCCTGGCATTTTGCATGATGTACTCTGCATATAAGTTAAATAAGCAGGATGACAATATACAGCCTTGACATACTCCTTTCCCTATTTGGAACCAGTCTGTTGTTTCATGTCCAGTTCTAACTGTTGCTTCTTGACCTGCATACAGATTTCTCAAGTGGCAGGTAAGGTGGTCTGGTACTCCCATCTCTTGAAGAACTTTCCACAGTTTGTTGTGATCCACACAATCAAAGGCTTTGGCATAGTCAATAAAGTGGAAGTAGATGTTTTTCTGGAACTCTCTTGCTTTTTCGGTGATCCAATAGATATTAGCGATTTGATCTCTGGTTTCTCTGCCTTTTCTAAACCCAGTTTGAACATCTGGAAGTTCACGGTTCACATACTATTGAAGCCTGGCTTGGAGAACTTTGAGCATTACTTTACTAGCGTGTGAGATGACTGTAACTGTGCAGTAGTTTGAGCATTCTTTGGCATTGCCTTTCTTTGAGATTGGAATATTTACTGTTATAGTCTTACAAATAGGAAAATTACCTCTTCCAAAGCAGTCTCTTCCATCTTAAGAGCTCTTATACTTTCAATGTGGAGACAAGATTTGTATTTACAAATATAAAATGGAATGTTAGTAAACAAAAATTATCTGGGATTAACTAATATTCATTACTCAAAATTAAGTCTGCAGGCCAGAAAGCATGTTTGATGAAGTGTAAATTATCTATATAATACTCAGGCCCAGGGAAACATGCCATTCCTAAATGTTTGCACCTCAGCAATATTTTTAAATTTTTGTTGATTAACACAAGAAATAATCTTGTCCAACAACAAAAACAAGAGAAATAGGCTTATCCAATTCTTTTAGGTTGACTACTAGTCTGAAAGGTAGAAACCCTCAGTATAGTGCCACCTTGTTTCTTGGTATATACCCTTGTGACTAACCTGATATAATATTACCTGACTTTAAACTTTAAACTGGCCATAGAAGCCAGTTGTTGCCAATGCCAAGGCTTGCTCTCAAATGAGGGTTTGTAAATATTGAAGGGAAAGCTAAGAATTAGCTATTACTTCCATAATTGAAAGAGGCATTCAGAGTGACTTTAAACCTTATGTAAACATTCAGAAAATGGGCAGAGTAGAAATTACCAGAGATATTTTGTTCCCTCAGGGTTGTAAGAGGCTAAAATATTTTTATACAATTTCTGTTCTCCAAACCTAACAAACACATTTATGACATGAATTAAAACAATTTAAATACATGTATGTTCTTAACCTCTGTTTTACTTCCACCCACTTAAGTGGTACCAACTCTTTCTGCCACATTGCCTCTTCTCCTCTATCTCTGAGGAAAGTTTTGCCTTTCCCAGCTGGGTTACCCTCAGAAATAAGGAAGAAAATGATAGGCACAGGACAAATACTATGAAAGATTATAGAATTAAGCAAAGATGGAAAAAATAGAGGGGCCAGGTATACAGTGTTTACCTTACAGTGTTTGTGGGGAAAAAAGCAAAAACATGGAGTTATTTTGAGATTACTATTTTTGTATATGGATTGTGTAATTTTGAACCATTGCTCTGAGATTTTAATAAGGTAATGGACTTTATGCCCTAATCTAGACCCGTATTTGTCAACTGTTGAAAACCCATGCTTTTTTAGATGCATATAAAACTTACACTGCTACCCTATTGCAGGGATGCTGACATGGCCCCCCTAAGGCATAGTTGAAAGTCACCGGGTATCTACCAAGGCAAACTTGTCAAGATTTATTTTCTGTAGATTGAATTATGAAAACAATAGATGCTTTTTAAAGAATATAAGTATCCTGTTATATGTCAAGTGATATATGAGCTCTCATGCCAAAATTGGCTATGTTCCTTATGATCAAGACCATCCCCAAGAAAAAGAAATGTAAAAAGGCAAAATGGTTGTCTGAGGAGGCCTTAAAAATAGCTGAGAAAAGAAGAGAAGCTAAAGGCAAAGGAGAAAAGGGAAGATATACCCATCTGAATGCAGAGTTCCAAAGAATAACAAGGAGAAATAAGAAAGCCTTCCTCAGTGATCAATGCAAATAAATAGTGGAAAACAATAGAATGGGAAAAACTAGAGATCTCTTCAAGAAAATTAGAGATACCAAGGGAACATTTCATGCAAAGATGGGTACATTAAAGGACCGAAATGGTATGGATCTAAGAGAAGCAGAAGCTATTAAGAAGAGGTGACAAGAATACACAGAAGAACTATACAAAAAGATTTTGACCCAGATAACCACAATGGTGTGATCACTCACCTAGAACCAGACACCTTGGAAAGCAAAGTCAAGTGGGCCTTAAGAAGCATCATTACGAAAAAAGCTAGTGGAGGTGATGGAATTCCAGTTGAGGTATTTCAAATCCTAAAAGATGATGCTGTGAAAGTGCTACACTCACGTGTCAACAAATATGGAAAATTTAACAGTGGCCACAGGACTAGAAAAGGTCAGTTTTCATTTCACTCCCAAAGAAGGGCAATGCCAAAGAATGTTCAAACTACTGCACCATTGCGCTAATCTTACATGCTAGTAAAGTAATGCTCAAAATTCTCCAAGCCAGGCTTCAACAGTATGTGAACCGTGAACTTCCAGATGTTCAAACTGGGTTTAGAAAAGGCAGAGGAACCAGAGATCAAATTACCAATATCCATTGGGTCATCAAGAAAGCAAAGACAGTTTCAGAAAAACATCTGCTTTACTGAGTATACCAAAGCCTTTGATTGTGTGGATCACAAGAAAATGTGGAAAATTCATCACGAGGTGGGAATACCAGACCACTTTACCTGTCTCCTGAGAAATCTGTATGCAGGTCAAGAAGCAACAGTTAGAACTGGACATTGAACAACAGACTGGTTCCAAATAGGGAAAGGAGTATGTCAAGGCTGTATATTGTCACTCTGTTTATTTAACTTATATGCAGAGTACATTATGTGAAATGCCAGGCTGGATGAAGCACAAGCTGGAATCAACATTGCCTGGGGAAATATCAATAACCTCAGACACACAGATGACACCAACCTTATGGCAGAAACTGAGAGGAACTAAAGAGCCTATTGATGAAAGTGAGAGAGGAGAGTGAAAAAGCTGGCTTAAAACTCAACATTCAGAAAACTAAGATCGTGGTATCCAACCCCATCCTTTCATGACAAATAGATGGAGAAAGAATGGAAATAGCGACAGACTTTATTTTCTTCGGCTTCAAAATCAGTGCAGAATGTGACTGCAACCATGAAATTAAAAGGCGCTTGCTCCTTGGAAGGAAAGCTATGACCAAACTAGACAACATATTAAAAAGCAGAGACATTACTTTGCCAACCAAGGTCCGTCTAGTCAAAGCTATGGTTTTTCCAGTAGTCATGTATGGATATGAGAGTTGGATTATAAAGAAAGCTGAGTGCCAAAGAATTGATTCTTTTGAACTGTGGTGTTGGAGATGACTCTTGAGAGTCCTTTGGACTGCATTGAGATCCAACCAGTCCATTCTACAGGAAATCAGTCCTGAATATTCATTGGAAGGACTGATACTGAAGCTGAAACTCCGATACTTTGGCCACGTGATGTGAAGAATTGACTCACTGGAAAAGACCCTGATTGATGCTGGTGAAGATTGAGGGCAGGAGGAGAAGGGGATGACAGAGGATGAGATGGTTGGATGGCATCACTGACTTAATGGACATGAGTTTGAGCAGGCTCCGGGAGTTGGTTTTGGACAGGGAGGACTGACGTGCTGCGGTCCTTGGGGTCTCAAAGAGTCAGACACAACTGAGTGACTGAACTGAACTTACCGTCACTGTTACTTCAATGGAAAGGACTTGCTCACAGTCTAAAGTGAGAGATGCATGGATCCCAGCCAACAACCCAAAAGTCAAAGAGTGAAGTATGATAGACTGGGGGATGGAGCTGCATAGATGGAGCTGCTCCCTAAGTTAGGGAGGAAAGTGAAAAGTAAAGACTGGAAACAAATGGTGGACTGTTGAGTACAGACTGCAGGATAACTCTTACAGGGCTTTGTTAGAAGCTACCTCCAGCTTTAAAGGATCATGTGATTCCTGGCTATTCCGCAGCTCTTAGCCTATGACAGGCAAACAGATTCCTCAAAAGTCTGGGGACTTCCTTGGCAGTACAGTGGTTAAGACTTCACTTCCAGCACAAGGGACAGGGGTTCCATCTCTGGTTGGGGAACTAGAATCCCAGATATCTCTTGGCCAAAAAAAAAAAAATCTATGGGCACAATATCCAATGGTCAGAGTCACTTCTAGGTTGAAAACTGCTACACTGCTTCTTTCCAAATGTATCTGAATCCTTTGAAAATATAAAGCAATTTTTAAAGAATTAATTATTCCTTTTTTCATAGCTAGTTGGATAATGCCATTTTATGATAAGATGTTTCAAAAATGTGCCAAAAATAAAAGACATATCTTATATTTAAGATGAAAAAAATAAAAATTTAAGATAGAGGCAGTCTCCATATTTTTCTGTTCCGTGAATATGTTCTCTCTGCAGTTTGGTTCAAAGGCTACTTGTTGGGAGTCTTATGCTGCATTCATTGCGGGAGACACATTGATGAATAGGACCATACCCCTGCCTTGCAGAAATACTTTCTATAATTCTGTAATTCTTTCTCCAATTACCTTTTTTATTCATTACTGTTGTTCAGCTGCTAAGTGGGGTCTGATTCTTATCAACCCCATGAACCCCATCAGTCCACCACCCAGTGTGGAGAATAAATTAGGGTTAGGTTTAGGGTTAGGGTTAGGGTCTGCAGCACGCCAGACTTCCCTGTCCTTCACTGTCTCCTTGAGTTTGCTCAAATTCATGTCTACTGAGTCAGCAATGCTATCTAACCAGCTCATCTTCTGTCATTTCCTTCTCCTTTTGCCTTCAATTGTTCCTAGCATCAGGGTCTTTGCCAATGAGTTGGTGTTTCGCATCAGGTGGTCAAAGATTGGAGCTTCAAGTTCAACATCAGTCCCTCTAATGAATATTCAGGAGTGATTTCCTTTAGGATTGACTGGTTTGATCTCCTTGCAGTCCAAGGGACTCTCAAGAGTCTTCTCCAACACCACAGTTCAAAAGCATCAATTTTTCAACACTCAGCCTTCTTTATGGTCCAACTCTCATATCTATTCTTTAAATAAGCAAAATGCTTATGTTGTCTCAGGAATACTCAGTCCTTTTACTCAGCACTAGAGGGAGCAACATTGCAGAAGAAAAACTGCGAATCTTTGAGCTTCCCAGTCACTGTAGGACTATAGAAAATTACCAAGTTTCAGAAACAAATGGCTGAGAAGTGGTAGAAAATCTAACAATCTATGTGATGAGCAAATTCTGTAACTAGACAGGAAGGCACTTTCTAAGTGAAGTTAGTGAAAGTTGGGGATCCTGCTTTGGATTTTTAAAACCTTTTTCAGGAAATTTTTTTCCAAAGACTGAGACTGTTCAAGTCCATACATCGAATAGTATCCAGGAAACGAGGACAACACTCTTTAAGATTTTACTGCCCAGTTTTGCTAGTTCACAGGGATAAGGCAAGAATAATTAGGTAGAAAAGTGTTTGGCTGAGAGCAATACAAATATGTTGCTGTTGTTGTTCAATTGCCCAGTCGTGTCTGGCTCTTTGCAACCCCATGGACAGCAGCATACCAGGCCTCCCTGTCCCTCACCATCTCCCGAAGTTTGCCCAAGTTCATATCCATTGCATTGGTGATGCCATCCAACCATCTCATCCTTTGATGCCCTCTTCTTCTGCCCTCAATCTTTCCCAGCATTAGCGACTTTTTTTAATGAGTCAGCTGTTCACATCAGATAAAATACTGGAGCTTCAGCTTTAGCATCAGTCCTTCCAACGAGTATGCAGGGTTGATTTTCCTTAAGACTGACTGGTTTGATCTCCTTGCTGTCCAAGGGAATTACAGGAGTCTTCTCCAGCACTACAGTTCGAAGGCATTGATTCTTTGGCATCTGCCTTATTTATGGTCCAACTCTCACAACTATATATGACACTGGGAAGACCATAGCCTTGACTATACGGGTCTTTGTCCACAGGGTAATGTCTCTGCTTTTCAACAGACTGTCTAGGCTTGTCAAAGCTTTCCTGCCAAGAAGCAATCATCTCCTGATTTCATGGCTGCCGTTACCATCTACAGTGATTTTAGAGCCCAAAAAGAGGAAATCTGTCATACTTCTACCTGTTCCCCTTCTATTTGACATGAAGTAATGGGACAGGATGCCATGATCTTATTATTATTTTTTTAATGTTTAGTTTTAAGCTGGCTCTTTCACTCTCCCCCTTCACCCTCATCAAGAGGCTCTTTCGTTCCTCTTCACTTTCTGCCATTAGAGTGGTATCATCTGCATATCTGAGGTTGTTGATGTTTCTCCTGCCTGTCCTGATCCCAGCTTGTAACTCACCCAGCCCGGCATTTCTCATGATGTGCTCAGCGCATAGGTTAAACAAACGGTGACAGCAGACAGCCCTGTCATACTCCTTTCTCAATCTTGAACCAATCAGTTGTCCCATACAGGGTTCTAACTGTTGCCTTTTGACCTGCCAAGAGGCTTTCAGGAGACAGGTAAGATGGTCTGGTATTCCCATCTCTTTAAGAACTTTCAACAGTTTGTTATGATCCACACAGTCAAAGGCTTTAGTGTAGTTGATGAAACAGAGGTAGATGTTTTTTTGGAATTCCCTTGCTTTCTCTATGATTCAGAGAATGTTGTTAATTTGATCGCTGGTTCCTCTTTCTTTTCTAAACCGAGCTTGGACATCTAAATGTTCTTGGTTCACATAACGCTTAAGTCTAGCGTGCAAGATTTTAAGTATGATGTTACTATCATGGGAGATGAATGTAATTGTCTGGTGGTTAGCACAGTCTTGGGATGAGGATTGACCTTTTCCAGTCCTGTGGCCACTGCTGGGTCTTCTAGATTTGCTGCCATATTGAATGCACCACCTTGATGGCATCCTCCTTGAGGGTTTTGAGTAGCTCTACTGGAATTCCCATCACATCCACTAGCTTTATTAGCAGCAGTAAGGCCCACTTGACTTCACACTCCAGAATGTCTGGCTCTGTGTTACTGACCATACCAACCTAGTGCGAGTGCGTGCATGCTAAGTCGATTCAGTCATGTCTGACTCTTTGTGACCCCATAGACTGTAGCTCACCAGGCTCCTCTGTCCACGGGATTCTCCAGGCAAGAATTCTGGACTGGGATGCCATTTCCTTCTCCAGGGGCTCTTCCTGACCTAGGAATTGAACCTGTGCCTCTTATGTCTCCTGCATTGGCAGGAGGCTTCTTTACCACTAATGCCACCTGGGATGCTCCATTGTAGTAATCTGGTTCATTAATACAAACATGATTTGGTCATAATAAGTAGCATCTGAACACTAAAGACTTTTTAAATGAATGATAATTCTATTTATATTACACAGAGAACATACTATGTTGCTCTTGATTTAAAACATTTTTTTAAAAAACTGAAAGTGTTCAAATCAAGGACAAAGAATTATGGAGAAAATATTGCAATATTGAAGACAAAAAAATAACTAGCATGTCCTAAGTGTCTGTCCTTGTGTTTTATATGTTATCCTTTAGGTTTCTCTATCATCCTAATGGGGGCTTCCCAGGTGGCTCAGTGGTAAAGAATCTGACTGCGAAGCAGGAGACACTGGTTTGATCCCTGGGTCAGGAAGATTTGGGGAGGAAATGGCAACCCACTCCAGTATTCTTGCCTGGAGAATCCCATTGACAGAGAAGCTTTGAGGGCTACAGTCCATGGGTCATAAAGAGTTGGATGCAACAGAGTATGCATGCACACGCATGACCCTAATGAGGCAGGCAGTGCCAACCACATTTTTCAAATTAGAAAAATGTTAATTTTAAATGCTTTGTATAATGCTCCATACAAACCAAGCATTATGTTTATACTTAATTATGTGATCCTCACCCTATATTTACATAAAAAATATGATCATAATCAATATAAAACATGGTTAACTTTATTTTGAAATTCTGTAAAAACACTAAAACTTTATTGTCTAAGAAAAGCTAATTGTTGGTGTTTGACATTTGGTAGAAAAATTAATCCTTTAAAAGTAAACTGTACAATTTATTACAAGAAGAAAAAGCTCAGCTCATATTGTTCTTGACTTTTAAATGTGGTGGTTTTAATCCTAACTTATTTGATCTGAGCATGTAATAGGATGTGTTTATAATCAGAAGTCACTAATACCCTGTAAAGTCTCTGTAATTCCTTATGACCATTCCAGTGGTGTTGATGTCACTTTCTTTTGGTGCTTTTGTATTATGAATGTGCTAACACAGACATGAGGATATGATGTACTGACTCAGATCCTTTCTAGTAATCCTGTGGCATTACTGACTGGTATGTGGGACTTCCTAAACTCATAATGGAGATCAAAAGATATTATGAGCTCACATTTTAAGCACAAAAAAATGTCCCCTACTCAATAATCCCATATCATTCTACCATTGGGTTTGCAAAGTAGTGGGTTCCCACAGAACCTTGGGTGAGGGGAGAGGAAAGTGATCACCCTCCTAGAGGATATAGTTCCTGAAGCATTTAGCTAATCCCCAATCCCCAAATTGGAAGAGGCATTAGACTTGCATATTCTGAAATTTGAAAAAAGTGAGTGTTAGTTATTCATGTCCAACTCTTTGCACCCTCATGGACTGTAGCCCACCAGGTTCCTCTGTCCTTGGAATTCTCCAGCCCATAATACTGGACTGGGTTGCCACGTCCTTCTTCAGAGGATCTTCCTGACCCAGGGATCAAACCCGGGTCTCCTGCAGTGCAGGTGGATTCTTTACCATCTGAACCACCAGGGAAGCCCAAATGCCTCATTGCAGAGGAAACAGGTAGTACAAATGGAGATACCAAGGCCTCATTATCAAACCCAACCTCAAGAACAGGCACAGATGGGGTTCAAACCCACGGTCTTTGGTTTACCGGACCAACGCTTTACCAACTGGCCACAGCACCTCTCAGCTAAAGGTGAAGCACCTAGCAGTTAAAGCTGTATTTGGAGGCTTCTAAAACGGGGGGATGTTGTTGGCTTTTCATCTGGAGATTTCTGAAGACAGGAAACACACTGAGGAGGGGGTTCACTGGAGTAGGAGGCCGGCAGGGCAGGAGGGTGTCGAGTGTCATAAGGTGACATAAAAGGGAGGTGTGAGGGCCACCTTGTCCCTGTTCCCAGACAGCATGGAAGCCAGTGCTCAGGGCTCCACCTGCAGGAGCCCAAACCTGAGCAGAGTGACAGGAGCCGCTTAGACTGTGGTTCAGCAGAAGAGCTTGTGCACCACTGGTGAGGGCCTTGGAGAGATGCACACTGGCTAAGAAAATCCCATATGCCACTTACATGGAGGCCCCCACATCAGTGGAGACAACTGACATCTGACCGAATCTCCTTCCTCTGAAAGGACCTCACTGTGACTTTGTCTTTGCTCAGGAGCTCCAATTCCTGGGGCCAAACCAGAGTATGACATCAGTGGCCGAAGTCCAAGGAGAGAAACAGGATGGGAGATGGGGAGAGAATATCAGGGAGGTAGAGAAGGAAGTCATGAGAAGAGGATGTATAGTCCTACGGGACACGTTTCATAACATCAGAGGACAAAGCTCAGAGCTGAATTTATCAGGAAGGACTGAGTCAGCAGGGAGCAGTGGTTCATGGACTTCAAACCAAACGGCCATGTTCAAAGCCTAGCTACTCCATTGACAAACTATGAGACCTAAAACAATTAATTGTCCCTGCACCAAGGTTTCCTGAGAAAATTTAATGAGTTAGAACAGTGTCTTGAACGTAAGAAACACTCAGTGCATGTTAGATGTAATGATGATGTTGACAAGTTCACCACCCAGACACAAGTGGGCTCATGAAGTTGACCCTGGTTAGGAGAAAATAAATTCTAAGTTTGTACATAATTGAGTTATCAATGCTTGATGTACACCTCTTTTGATGTTTATGTTTAAATAAAGCATGCTTTAAAGTTGTTGCTAATAAAGTGTTCTTTCAGCAATTATATAGTTATGCAGTCATAAAATATTATGCTAATTAAAGTCACGTTCATAAAAATAAATTGTAACCAAAGAGCTTGTTTTGTTTAAACAAAAGAGAAACATTCTTTACTTTCTATAATCAAATCTCAAAACATGGATTTAAAATTACCATCTTGTGTTGAAACAAATGGCCAATCGCACACAAGACTTACAAGATGAAATGTTAATTCCTTTGTGTGGCACACAGACCAACTCCAATCCCTGCCTGCCTGTCTAACCACTTATTCTTCTATCATAAAATCCATTCTCTTGTCTTTATATGTTTTTTTTTTCCTGATTACAGACACACAGACAGATACACACAGAGACACACAGACACACACACACACACATCTTTGCTGTAGACAACTTCTTTTGTTTCCTTCAAATATAATTGTAACCATCCATGAATTCATTTCTTCGTCATTTATTTTTTACTATGGGATATAGTGGTGGCTCAGAGATTAAAGCATCTGACCACAATGTGGGAAACCTGGGTTTGATCCCTGGGTCGGGAAGATCCCCTGGAGAAGGAAATGGCAACCCACTCCAGTATTCTTGGCTGGAGAATCCCATGGACGGAGGAGCCTGGTGGGCTACAGTCCATGGGGTCGCAAAGAGTCGGACATGACTGAGCGACTTCACTTTCACTTTCATAGTCACTTTACAATGTTGTGTTAGAGTCTACTCTTCAGCCAAGTGAATCAGCTGTGCGGATACATGCGTCGCCTCCCTCTTGGACTTCCCTCCCAGCCCACCCCCATCCCACCCATCTAGGTCACCGCCAAGCTGAGCTCCCTGTGGTACACAGTAGGTTCTCACTAGCTACCTGTTTTACGCGTGGCAGAGCACAGATGTCAACCCCACTCTCCCAATTCATCCCATCCAACTGCTGTGTCCACACATCCATTTTCATTCAACATTCATTTTCACTCTTTACATTCATTCTTTTAACAACTATTTCCACAACACATAATTGGTTCAGGCAGCATTCTGCCCTTGAAGTAAAGTGATGAACAAGACAGACAAGGTCCCTCATCTCAAAAAGTGGCACACATGTGGGAATAGACAATAAATAGGAAGACAAAAAACTGAATAACATTGAACTTCAGATTGGTGATCAGAAGAGACTTCCTGAATAATCAAAGATGCCAGCTGCTAGGACAAACACTCAGTAGGAGCAAACTTTTGCCTCCTCTGCCCACTGCTATATCCCCAGTGCCTAGAACCGTTCCAGGAGCATAATTGAGTCTCAGTAAACATTTGTTTGATGCAAACATGTATGTAACGGATACTTTGGGAAAGCAAGGGCAAAGTGATCCAGACAGAGGAAAGAGGGAGTGCAAAGGTCCTTCAGGAAGAAGGAGCTTAGCATGTTTAAGGGAGACAAAGAAGACCAGGGAGCCGGAGGAAGAGCAGTAGGAAGTGGGGTCAGATAGGGAGACAAGGCTTTGCAGATCCTGGTCTGGAGTACACTTAGAAAATCTCACAGTTGCTGTCTGAAATGTCTTTCTTTTCTCCTTCTTTAGTGATAATTCAACTTAGTTTAGTTTATTTTCCACTTTGAAGGCGTTCTACTGCTGTCTTCTGGCCTCTCTCACAGCTGAGGATTATATGCTCTGGTGGTCTAATTATTGTTTATCTTTGGATAATCTGTCTTTCCCATCTGGTTACTTTTAAGATGTTCCCTCTGCTTTTGTGTTGTGTAATGTCTCTTTGCGGCCCATTGACTTTTTATTCATCCTACGGAGGAATCGGGTTGTTTCCGACCTTCCATGACTTCTGTAAGCCACTCTGACAATATTTCTTCCAATAGATCTTGCCCCTCCACAGCCCTCTCTTCTCATCTGAGGAGTTGCTACTATCCCTGTGGCAAACATTCTCATTGTTCCCCTGTCTTTCTTAAACTCTGTCATCCTTTCCATTTTTAGTTCTCTCCATCTGTATCCTGGATAATTTATATATTCTGTCAACTTGTTTTTCTATTACACAAAGTCCTGAGTAGCACTAATACTTCTGTTATGTTTTTGCAGACTATCTCAGAGTTTTTGCCTTGCATATTTTATCATTCTTTCTCTAGAGTGCTTGTCTTTAGAGGTGCTTGTTTGTTTTTTTGACAGAATTCCTTGGGAGTCGCGTTCTCTCAAACCAGACACTTGAGATGAAAATTCAGTGACCATGCTTATTAAGGAAGTGTTCCAGGGAAACTAGCAAGGGCGTGCGGGGAAAAACAGGACAGAGAAGAGGAGGAATGGGAAAAAGGGTGTGATCTCAGGATGATCCTGCAAGAGACTCTGGAGTTTAAAGTTTACACCACAGAATTGTACCAACTGAGGCGAGATACTATGAAAACCATGGGGTGGAGATGTGTATTGGAGGGCAGGTCTCTGAAAAAGGAGATCCAGAAGGGGCTGGATGGGAAAGCACAGCAAAGAGGGAGTCCCCCACCCCAAGGAACAGTCAAACTGGGTCTTGGGGATCTGGGTGAAGCACAGACATTGACATAGTCCACTGCAGTGTCTCCATGGGGTAATTTTGCATTTGATTCTGCCAGGCACTTGAGAGCATGACTGGCTGAGGACCAATATTTATGTTTGCTTCTCAGCTTGGTGATATCATGTTGGTTTCTATTCTGAAAAGTGAAGGCTCAGGGAACTGAATTATCGTTTAAGACTTGTTTTTGCCCTGAGTACAAGCCAAGCTGAGTTTGCAAAGTCAGTTCCCTGGGCAGCTGAGCCATTTTTTTCTTCCTTCTTTACATTAAGGGCACATCTGCAGGAAAGGCTTTTAAGCTAGGTTTCAGTTCCAAACCCTAATCTTCTACTCTCTGCAAGGATTACAATTCAATCCAAGTGTTAGCTGGTCTAACCACAGTCCTTCCAACATTCCTCCCATGTCACTCTTAGGTATAAACTCAATATAAACTGTCAACCTCTACACCTCTTTTTTTTAAAAAATTACATCAGGACACCTGAATTACTGGTTTACATGTTTATTTTTATTTATCTACTTGACTGCACCAGGTCTTAGCTGTGGCACACGGAATCTTTAATTGCAGCATGCAAACTATTAGTTGTTGCAGTGGGATCAGTCCCCTAACCAGGGATTGAACCCCCAGGAGCCCAGTATTGGCAGCATGGAGTCTTAGCTGCTGGACCACCAGGGAAGTCTGTGCACTTACAACTCTTTGATTCTGACATTCAGATACTTCCTTTTCTTTTGGAAGAGCTTAGCTATGCATCTATCTTTTAAGTCTAGATTTTCTAGCAGACTGTGGTGTGGAAGATTTTTCATGTAAGATTTGTCTACCATCTTATAGAACTGAGAAGTCTCACTGTAACTTTTACCTGTTATCATTATAAGAATAAAATGTAGGGAACTGTGCTCAATATTTTATAATAATCTATAAGGGAAATAATACACACATATATATGAAGCTGAATCACTTTGCTGCACACTTGGAACTAACATAACACTGTAAATCAATTACATTTCAATTTAAATAAATAAAAGAATATATTATACCCTCCTTGAGGGTCTACACTGTATTTTTTTTTATCTCTATAACCTGGGCCAAATAAACAGTCTTTGATAAATATTTTTCCAAAAATGACTAAGTGGCTCATAAAACATCTACTTTTTTTTTTCCCAATTATTTTTATTAGTTGGAGGCTAATTACTTTACAATATTGTAGTGGTTTTTGACATACATTGACATGAATCAGCCATGGATTTACATGTGTTCCCCATCCTGAACCCCCCTCCCACCTCCCTCCCAGAAAACATCTACTTTAAGGAAACAAACACTATTTTGTTGATAGTCCACATTCGAGACCACAAAAACATTTAAATATATATCTGTGAAAGGATAGGGCTTTTCAGGTGGCTCATTGGTAAAGAATCTGCCTGCCAATGCAGGAGAAACAAATTTAATCCCTGGGTGGGGAAGATCCCCAGAGCAGGAAATGGCAACCCACTCCAGTATTCTTGCCTGAAAAATCCCGTGGACACAGGAGCCTGGCAGGTTGTAGTCCATGGGGTCACAAAGAGTCGGACACAACTGAACGACTGCGCAGGCGTGCACATGTGGAAGGATAACACCGGTGTGAACTAGCAGTAAAGGCATAGATTCTTGCACAGAAAAAGAACTCAGTGTTATGATTTTTCACTCACTAGGTTAAAAATGAGTTGAAGATAAAAGTGTCTTGGTACTTTCCTCTCTACATCTATTACTAAAGAGCTTCACTTTCTCATTAACTCAGAGTAACTGGATTCTTTAAGATACACACTGTTCTGTTAATAGCTCTATCTCAGAAATTTAGGTCTCAAACCTGAGACAGCTTTTACTTTTTTCTCACTTGGCTCCCAAGTGTGTCAAGTCTACCCTTCTGAGTCCTTCCCTCTCAGCCCGACATCTTATTCTTATTTCTGGTCAGTGAAAACCAAGCCAGTCTCACAGCTGGTAGATGTCTCTGCCTCTAACAGGTCTCTTTTCCATCATCTAACATGCAGGTAATATCAGTTTAATCTACCTAAAACACCATTTTAATCATGTCTTTTAATTGTTTAAGAATCTCTTTTATCTAAAGAGTACAGAAACATCACAATCCCTAGAATGTAAGTCAGTATCATGATTGTTTTTATGACACACTGATCCCTAAATAAAGAACATGATAAACTAAAAATAAAAAATCTCTAATCATTTCATGATGAAACAATGTATTTTCTAATCTGCCATTGAAAGTTCTCCTGGATTTGGATCTAACTCATTTATTTTTCATCTTTTCTTCTTCTCCTTTTTATTCCCCACACCATCCTCAACCCACACTCTGATCAAACTGAATCTTGTTACTGTTTCGATTACAGATCTTTTCCCTTTACTGAGTTTAGTCCTTTTACTTGAATGTTCTTGGCTTAACCAGAAGTTTCAGAAGTTTCAGTTCAGAAGTTTCATGAAACAGAAGTTTCAGTTCAGAAGTTTCATAAAGTTTCAGTTATGCTCACCTTTTTAATGAGCACATACTTGTGGCATTAACTGTTCTTTGAATTAAGTGTCAAGTCCTGAACTCTATATGATCCTTTGGCTAATTTGCCCTGCATTTATTTTATTTTATTTTTTTTTAGGAACTGAAAAGAATTTTATTCAAGCCAAACTGAGGACTACAGCTCAGGGGACACAGATTCAAGAAGTACTTGAATTGTGTTCCTCTGGACTAAAATATGGGAGCAGCTTGTATATAGGCGAAATCCACTAAGTTACATAAATTGTTTGTCAAGAATTAAGATTGGAACTGGCAAGTAATAGTGCTTGTGAAGCAAAAATAGGTTGTTTGCCCTGCATTTAAATGATAGTGGATGTCACTGGATGTCACCTTTGTCTCCAAAGGTTTTTTAATATTCATTTGGCCAGGAGATACTGTAACCAAAGAATGTTAAATGCCATTAGCACCATTTAATGAGCTCCTGTTTTCACTCTATGGAGTAAAGCAAATTGACTGTCACGTTAAATGCCATTAGCACCATAGTAATGAGCTCCTGTTTTTCACTCTATGGAGTAAAGCAAATTGAGTGTCGATGTCACACTCTAGTCTGGATAGAGACTTGGGGCTGTGTCCACAAAAGGGCTCTTTTTATGTCTCTTTTGGTTTTTCAGCTTATTTAATCCTTCAATTTTGGATCTTCTGTCTCTTTTCTTTCAGATGAGTTTTATTTGGAAAGAACTTCAAATTCAAACTGGCAGTAAGATTCTTGCCCCACTAGTCTCAGTTTGGACACTAGGAGTCCTGAATGAACCCTAAATAGGTCCTGTTAAGCTCAGTGATGGAGAAAAACTGGAGAGAGGAAATAGAGATCAAAGAGTTCCAGGAACTGAAATGTGGAAAAGTTGATATTCCTGAGAAGGATAAACAGGAAGGACACGTCACCACTATAACCAGAAGTGGGGGTGGATGCATTTGTGTGCTCCATGGCCTACAGCTGTATTGTATTTCTTAGCATGAAAACAATTGGTTTAAATTGTTTTAATTAAAAAGTCTTAATTTTTATAAAGTCTTTAAAAAGTCTCTCGTTTATACCCTTTTTTTCCTAGAACATAGTATGTTGCCCAGCTGGTTGGAGAAACAACTGAAATACAACTTTTCTTAGTTTTCATTTTATCTCAAAGAAACTGAAAAATCCCCATTTGTTGACAGTTTGACAGGAATGAGACTGAAGTCTTGAATTCTGATTTCTTTTTCTTTAGCACTTTCTTAAAAGTACTGACATCATATTATCTCTTCTAGTTTTGCCCCTCCTAACATTGTCTTATAAGGTAATAAACAGCCCAAGGAAAGCTGTGTGAGAAGCATTTAGGTTTCCAGAAAGAAAATATTTTAACAAATGATTCAAGTGCACCTGACCTCTTCAGCTGTGGTTTCAAAGTATTAAGCATTATTTTGATTTCCTCAAATGCAAGTAGTTGGGCTGAAAACATTCCAGCTTGTGTTAGTGTAACACATAGAAAAGTCAAATAAAAGCTTAAGAGTATTTATGAGGAGGGTTACTCATGATTCTGCCCAGCTTGGCAAACAGACTTGTCTCTGTCCTGGCTATGGATGTCCTGTATGGACCTACCATTCTGGCTGGAAGGGGTTTTTTGACTTTTTATGAAGACCGAAAAAGGATTCGTTGAGAATAATTCTGTTTACGCCATAGATGATTGTTGTCTTCAGTTTCTTACAGAGATTGCACGCATGTTCTGTCGTGTCCAACTCTTTTGTGACCCCATGGACTATAGCCCGCCAAGCTCCTCTCTCCACGGGATTCTCCAGGCAAGACTCCTGGAGTGGGTTGCCATGCCCTCCTCCAGGGGATCTTCCTGACCTGGGGATTGAATCTGCATCTCCTGGATTGCAGGCAGATTCTTTACTGTCTGAACCACCAGGGAAATCCCCTTACAGAGATTATGCTCTAGCAATTTTTCATTCTCTAATAACTGGAGAAAACTCTTAAGCAAATGCCCTGAGAATTTCAGCTTGCATCCTAACGTGTAAGAAGAGCTACAAAAGGCTGGAAGGTTAGGAGTGCACTGCACAACCAGGAGTTGTTTTTCCTACTAAGGAAAACAACAAAAACAACAACAACAACAACAAAACTCCTAAGATAAGAGTGAAAATGAACACAGAGTCTGGTCAAAATCTAACGTCACTATCAGAAGGGGGAGTGTGTTTGCATTTGGCACTTAGATGATCAATCAGCCCAGTCTTCCTCAGCCTCAGAGTAAGGGAGCTGCAATGAAATAGGAAGCAAGATCTCAAAAAGCTGTATGTCTACAGATTCCATAAGAACTTGAGTCCTCTGGAAGTGACGACACTGGTGACACGGTGATAGAATGTTAGCGGTGTTGAAGCGGCTGCACTGGTGATATGGCTGATGGTGAAGGGCTGGCTTTAGCGCCTTCTGCTCCTGCCTATGGCTTCTGGTGACTCAGCAGTAAAGGACCTGCCTGTAGTGCAGGAGCCGCAGGAGACACGGGTTTGATCCCTGGGTCAGGAAAATCCCCTGGAGGAGGGCATGGCAACCCACTCCAGTATTCTTGCTGGGAGAATCCCATGGACAGAGGAACCTGGTGGGCTGCAGTCCATGGAGTCGCAAAAGAGTCGGACAGGACTGAAGGAACTTAGCATGCACACACTCCTGCATATAAGACATCAGCATCCCTGACTCGAGATCAGAATTCTTGATCTTGGGCAAATTGGCATCATCAGGGGTACTTCCTGTGGGGCAGTATCTGGATAGTCATGCTGTCCGTGGGTAAAAATGGCACAGCTGCTCTTCTTAACTTAGGTGTAATTAGACACATTCTCTTGGATCTGTACTGGGAGTTAAGAAAAACAGTAGGTTCCCACATGGCAGTCAACAGAATGTCATTAGGGCTCATGTAAGACACCCACTGGATATTCTTACATTTATTTGGGAAGATCTTCTGGAGGATAGATTTCTTGAGGGGTAAGTAGGATTGCAGATGGGCTTCTCAGGTGGTGCTATTGGTAAAGAATCCACCTGCCAATGCAGGAGACATAAGAGATGAGGGTTCGATCCCCGGCTGGCAAAGGCCTCCTGGAGGAGGAACTGGCCACCCACTCCAGTATTCTTGCCTGGAGAATCCCATGGACAGAGGAGCCTAACGGGCTACGGTCCATGGAGTCACAAAGAGTCGGATATGAGTGTCTGAGCATCATCAATGTCGAGTAGGATTACAGACAGCTTTTTCTTTAAAAAGAGGTTGTTTTTGTAATCTTGTTCTTGGATCCAGACTGCTGTGATTCAGGAAATACAGGTGATGATCTTAAGAATGATCTCTGCTTTCTCTTCACTAGTCTTTCAAGCTCTGCTGCTCTTCCATGTATCTGTGTAGACGCTGAAGTGAGCTGCTCAAGTCTCCCTTCCAAATGGTCTGCTGCCCAGCCATGAGGAATGTAGGAGCTGATGGTCTCCAGCAATTGGCTCCCTTGGGATGTGCCTCAGTGTTTGAACAGAGGTCAACTTCTCAGAGTGCCCCTCCAGCCAGTGATGGAGCAAAGTGATGCTACAAGGTGGTACAAGGGCTTAGCTTTGGACAGTCACTGCTCCAGAGAGCCCTAGTGGACTGGCAGAGTTTTGCCGTGTCTGTGACATGACCCAACAGCAACCCCTGCAAAATCCTACCTCCTTCTGTTTCCTTTTAAGGTATTATACTTGTTAATAAATCATTCACACACACAACTCATCTCAGTATCAGCTTTATAGAGAGTCCAACAGGAAGGGTAGCTCTCACTGTCCTCCTATCCTTTGACTAAGTTATTGTTTTGTTTTCTAATGTGGAGAGGAATTAGCTCTTGGTCTTTATAATTAATAGGCTGGATTTCAGATGTGAATTTTGCCCATTGGGTTATTTAGTGCATTTCAAAAGAGAGATCTCACTCCATTTAGCTTCTTCTTTGTCTTTTAAAATAATTAATTGAAATATTTTCCCTGATGTTTTTCCGTAGAAACAAAAATTTGGGAGAGACATAGAGAGAGGAGAAATATGGAAAATGTTTCAACTGAAGTTAGTTTTTCTTTTGTGCTTTTCACTTTCCTTGCCAAGTTTAAAACCATGAAATCTTGACTAGATACTAAATACAGCAAAGTCCCAAACAAACTGAACCTGGTTTAAGTATGTTTACGTATTCCTATATTATGTTTTGAGAAGGGATCTTTTCAATGTAATGAGTATTTATAATAAATAAACACTAAATAATACTAACATCTTATGATTTTATGGTGTTTTACACTTTGCCAAGGACTTTCACTTTATCTTATTTTAATCTTGTGTAAAAATACCCCAAAAGGCTGAACTGTTCCTTCTAGACTTTCCAGTCTTCTTTATACAACACTAAGAAGATTGAAAATGTGTAATAGAACATTAAAATGAAAGTCTTGCTTAAGATTTTAAGACCACAGAGCCTAGAGACTCCAGACACACTTGGGACAGTCCTCCCCCAAAGAAATATATATATATATGTGACTTCCGTGATGGCTCAGTGGTAAAGAATCCACCTCCCAATGCAGGAGACACAGGTTTGATCTCTGGGTCGGGAAGATACCCTGGAGAAGGAAATGGCAATTCACTCCAGTATTCTTGCCTAGAAAAGCCCATGGACAGAGGAGCCTCAGTTCAGTTCAGTCGCTCAGTCGTGTCCGACTCTTTGCGACTCCATGAACCGCAGCACGCCAGGCCCCCTGTCCATCACCAACTCCCAGAGTCCACCCAAACCCATGTCCATTGATGCCATCCAACCATCTCATCTTCTGTCGTTCCCTTCTCCTCCTGTCCTCAATCTTTCCCAGCATCAGCGTCTTTTCAAATGAGTCAGCTCTTCACATCAGGTTGCCAAAGTATTGGAGTTTCAGCTTCCACATCAGTCCTTCCAGTGAACACCCAGGACTTATCTCCTTTAGGATGGACTGGTTGGATCTCCTTGCAGTCCAAGGGACTCTCGTGGACTACAATTCATGGAGTCACAAAGAGCTGGACATGACTAAACAACAATAACTATAATATATTAAATATTATATATATATGATATATTAAATATATTAAAATATAGTATAAGAAATGAAGATATTTCTACCACTTAAATCAGTAAGCTTATTCTTAGTAATGCATAGAAAAAATAATCCAACACAAGAAAGTAGATGAGTACAAAAGATCTCTATATGGGTTTATATAAAATAGAAAAAAAAAGAACAAATCACTTAAATGTTCATCTGCTGGTTGATTTCCTACTGAAATTAGAATAAAATTCAAGATCTTTATTATGACCTTCCCAGGCCTTGCCCATCTGTCATCTCTGACCCCTCTTTGCCTTTACCACACTTTAGCCACTGGCCTTGTTAGTGCCTCAAAGGCATGCAGTCCCTTCCACCACAGGGCTTTTGCACATTTTCTCCAGGTTTGTTTTTGTTTTTTAAATTATTTTGTATTGGAGTATATTTGACTGACAACGTTGTGTTAGCTTCAGTTATACAACAAAGTGATTCAACTATACGTATACATCTATTCTTTTTTAAATTCTTTCCCTGTTTAAGTTTTTACAGAATATTGAGCAGAGTTCCCACTGTGTACAGTAGGTCCTTGTTGGTTATCCATTTAAAATATAGCAGTTGCACATATTCTCCTGACTTACAACATGATTATCCTCCCTGACCTCTCTTCCTCTCTTACACTGCGCCTGACTTACTCCTTCTCCTTCTCCATGCTACAACTGAAATGTCCTTTCCATGGGGAAATTCCCCTGGCTAGGTCTGGTCTGGCAATAACAAGCTGTCATCATACTTTGTATATTCTGTTTGTAGCACTTAGGACAGTTTTATCTTTAACAATGTTTCTTCTTATTTAATGGCTTTCTTCCTTGCTAGACTTAAACTTCTAGAAAGACAAAAGGCATGTCTATCTTATTTAGTGATATTTTCTCCTGCCACATGTAAGACACATAGTAGACCACCAGTAAATATTTATTGACAGAATAAATTAACCCAAGTCTTCATTCTCTTCATTTCAAGAAGCGAATGCTCTGAGGGCTGGTGGAACCAGGCATATCAACTGTGGATTTTCAGAACTTCATTTTCATCAAGCTCTAATGAACTGGACTGTTCTTTTGCTTAAGACAGATATCTTTTTCCTCCCCCTAAATGAATCATAAAAAAGGGAAATGCACTCTCTAAATGGTTCACATTTGCAAAAGAATAAAAAATCTTTATTACGTGACTGGGCCAATGTAATCTTAGTGCTTATCTGACTTTATTAAATGCCCTCAGGACCTGTTTCCCAGATTAGCCTCTGTGATCTGCTATTCCAGGAACAACATTGGATTTTTTTTTTTTTTTTACTCTAACCTTATATCCTTTTATAGTATTTCCTAAGGAAGTTTGTCTGTATTCGCATCCTCAGTAGGAGTGTGTGAATATTCAATATTACATGCACGTGTCTGAGTCTGTATTTCCAGATTTGCAAGACATAGTTATGGAGATAAAGATCTTACCCATGCTTTTACTTTTGTATAAACATTATGAATAGCCTTTATTCCTACAAACCATCTCTGGGAAGATGGTTCTCTGGTTTCTACTGCTCAACTCATGTAACTATAGCACAATTCAGAACAAAGCTCATTGTTTTACAAACAACACACTGGGTTCAAAATCCTGTTGGGCTCTTACCTGCAAGAATCCTCACTGATAACTCTCCGAGAACACAGCTCACCGCTCTTAACCTCTGTAATTCTTCCCTCATGAATCTCTGCTCTCATTTTAAAAAGACTTTAGGACAGGAGAGTATCAAGATGCCCATGAAGCTTGCTATGAGGTAGTGGGAACAAAAAAAAAGATACAAATTAACTTATTTACAAAACATAAATGGAGTCACAGACATAGAGAATAAGCTCATGGTTACCAAAGGGGAAAAGGAAGGGAAAGGATAAATTAGGAGGTTGCAATTGACATGTACAAACTATCTGTAAGATAGATAACCAACAAGGACCTGCTATATAGCATAGGGAACTATACTAATGGGGTAACAAAGAATTGGACACAACTGAGTGACTGAGCATAAATGCACATAAGGGAAAAGAATCTGAGAAAGTATATATATATATATACACACATGTGTGTATATATACATATGTACATACATGCATGTACATATGTACACACACACGTATATACATTTATATATGGAATTGGATTTGGGTGGACTCCGGGAGGTGGTGATGGACAGGGAGGCCTTGTATGCTGCAGTCCATGGGGTCGCAAAGAGTCAGACACAACTGAGCGACTGAACTGGACTGAACTGAACTGAATACAATTTAACTTTCATTTTCATTTCCTTATTCAATTCACCATGGAAAAGTGAAATTACTATTTAAACTGTCAAATCCACACTTTCCATTGCCCAGGTGGTTTGTTAGTGCCTCTCTTCTTTCTGCCAATTGTCAGCGCTTTCTCTGTCCAGTCTTTTCGAAGTAGAAAGCTGAAAAAAAAAAATCGTCTTTATAACTTAGATAAGAGTAGAAAGTATTGGGAAATAATACAATAATACAGATAATTTGAATAGAGAAGGAGTCTGAGGGGGGCAGTAGAAAATCTCTCTGCGCTGCCTTGGAAGGCACAAAAATTCACTCCTTTATTCATGAGAAGTAACAACAGTGACAGGTAATTTGAGCAATTGCTATGTGCCAGGCACTACACTAAGCATCTTATTCAACCTCACTACTATTGTATCAGCTGAGTATATCACAATCCCTTATCTATTGAAGAAATGAATGAAAAGATAATAAATGTATTTCTTGCCACTCCCACCAACAACCTATTGGTACTGGGAATATAAGTGGGATTTGACTAGCATGGAGAACACTGCAGAGTAGAAATAAGTAAATAAGCAAATGCACCATGCTCACTTCACAATTCCATAAGGGTTAGACTTAATTTTGGAGGGCTATAGGGGAAACCAAGATACTAGGCAGAAAACTTGTTTCCATATCTTTAGGACCTGATAAAATCTAAGCTTTTTTTCTATTAGAGTGAACTACAGGCATAATCAAAAGGTAAACTCTGGTGGCTCAGGCGGTAAAGAAGCCACCTGCAATGTGGGAGACCTGGGTTTGATCCCTGGGTTGGGAAGATCCCTTGGAGGAGGGCATGGCAACCCTCTCCAGGATTCTTGGCTGGAAAATCCCATGGACAGAGAAGGCTGGCGGGCTACAGTCCATGAGGTCGCAAAGAGTCAGACACAACTGAGTGACTAAGCACAGTAGGCATAATCAAAATGTAAACTTTCTGTAGAATATTCCTTCTCTTTCGCCAAACTCGCCCCATCTCCCAATTCTCTCTTAAATTGCTCCAATAACTCAGATTTAAAGCATTGGTGGGATCTTGCATCCTCATAAAGTTATTAAATCACGTAAGTTATGCTTAGCAATGACTTTCCTGACTCTTTTCCTTTCTTTCGGCCTCCTTTGTATCTTAGAGTCTCATTAGTTAGTACGTCAACCACTCAAGGCTTAAGACTTAATTATGGCCTCTCACACCCTAAAGTATTTTACACATGCATAGTATATGAATCTTCCTACAGGGCACCTTCAATTATAAAATAACCACACTCCCAAATCTCTCATGACTCACTCTGTCATTTAAGGTCCTTGCAAAGCTTGCCTCATCCTCCCTAATCCCTTGTTTTCCAACCAAACTCTAACTGCACATAGCTGCAGTACACCCCCTGCTCTGACCACCTCAAAACCCTTACTTTTGCTTATCCAACTGCCAAATGATCTCTTTGATCCTTTTCCCTCTTTGAATTCTAACCTGTGTTCCGAACGCCTTCATATTTTGCATCACTCCCCTGTGGATCGAGTACAGTGACTGCCGCATAGGAGATGTGAAATGGATTGCTACGGCCCTTTCTCTCTAAAACTGCAGTCATGGCGCCACTTCAGTGTGGCTTTGCAGTGTCCCCCCCCACCCCCGCACACACACACAGCATGGGCTCTGCTTTCAGTCCCAGCGCTCCTCCCCAGATCAAGCTGGCCTCGAGGCAGCAGTCTTTGTGTCTCCTGCTACTTCCCTTCTCCCTTCAGTTACAAAGTGTAAATGATCCGGAAGACACAGGAGAAAAGGCCAATGGACTCTAATCAAACATTTGTTTTTTTACAGGCCCACCTGGTTTTATTGTGCTTTGCCTTATTGCACTTCACAGATGTTATGTTTTTTATGAATTGACGGTTTGTGGCAACCCTGAGCTGTAGGATGATGGTTAGCATTTTTTCCCCCATTTTTATCCATATTTTATTTTCCCCTATTCCCATCACATCTATAGTTACCAAAAGCAGTCAACTGTACAAGATCAATTTAATGGGAAACAAACTTTTGTTTACAAAAGCATATGCGGATTCACAGAAGAAAACATTGCTCTTACTTGGGTCTCAATCTAGAATGCACAAATTCTAGTAAGTCAGCCTTTAAATGTGTTAATTTGGATGGTTAGCATTTTTTAACAATAAAGTATCTTTTAAATTTTTTTGAAGTATAGTTGATTTACAATGTTGTGCTAGTTTCAGGTGTATATCATGTGTGTATACACATATGTGTGCATACACATGTATGTATACACATGTGCACACACACATATATACACAAAATATACTTCAAAAAAATTTAAAAGATACTTTATTGTTAAAAAATGCTAACCATCCAAATTAACACATTTAAAGGCTGACTTACTAGAATTTGTGCATTCTAGATTGAGACCCAAGTAAGAGCAATGTTTTCTTCTGTGAATCCGCATATGCTTTTGTAAACAAAAGTTTGTTTCCCATTAAATTGATCTTGTACAGTTGACTGCTTTTGGTAACTATAGATGTGATGGGAATAGGGGAAAATAAAATATGGATAAAAATGGGGGAAAAAATGCTAACCATCATCCTACAGCTCAGGGTTGCCACAAACCGTCAATTCATAAAAAACATAACATCTGTGAAGTGCAATAAGGCAAAGCACAATAAAACCAGGTGGGCCTGTAAAAAAACAAATGTTTGATTAGAGTCCATTGGCCTTTTCTCCTGTGTCTTCCGGATCATTTACACTTTGTAACTGAAGGGAGAAGGGAAGTAGCAGGAGACACAAAGACTGCTGCCTCGAGGCCAGCTTGATCTGGGGAGGAGCGCTGGGACTGAAAGCAGAGCCCATGCTGTGTGTGTGTGCGGGGGTGGGGGGGACACTGCAAAGCCACACTGAAGTGGCGCCATGACTGCAGTTTTAGAGAGAAAGGGCCGTAGCAATCCATTTCACATCTCCTATGCGGCAGTCACTGTACTCGATCCACAGGGGAGTGATGCAAAATATGAAGGCGTTCGGAACACAGGTTAGAATTCAAAGAGGGAAAAGGATCAAAGAGATCATTTGGCAGTTGGATAAGCAAAAGTAAGGGTTTTGAGGTGGTCAGAGCAGGGGGTGTACTGCAGCTATGTGCAGTTAGAGTTTGGTTGGAAAACAAGGGATTAGGGAGGATGAGGCAAGCTTTGCAAGGACCTTAAATGACAGAGTGAGTCATGAGAGATTTGGGAGTGTGGTTATTTTATAATTGAAGGTGCCCTGTAGGAAGATTCATATACTATGCATGTGTAAAATACTTTAGGGTGTGAGAGGCCATAATTAAGTCTTAAGCCTTGAGTGGTTGACGTACTAACTAATGAGACTCTAAGATACAAAGGAGGCCGAAAGAAAGGAAAAGAGTCAGGAAAGTCATTGCTAAGCATAACTTACGTGATTTAATAACTTTATGAGGATGCAAGATCCCACCAATGCTTTAAATCTGAGTTATTGGAGCAATTTAAGAGAGAATTGGGAGATGGGGCGAGTTTGGCGAAAGAGAAGGAATATTCTACAGAAAGTTTACATTTTGATTATGCCTACTGTGCTTAGTCACTCAGTTGTGTCTGACTCTTTGCGACCTCATGGACTGTAGCCCGCCAGCCTTCTCTGTCCATGGGATTTTCCAGCCAAGAATCCTGGAGAGGGTTGCCATGCCCTCCTCCAAGGGATCTTCCCAACCCAGGGATCAAACCCAGGTCTCCCACATTGCAGGTGGCTTCTTTACCGCCTGAGCCACCAGAGTTTACCTTTTGATTATGCCTGTAGTTCACTCTAATAGAAAAAAAGCTTAGATTTTATCAGGTCCTAAAGATATGGAAACAAGTTTTCTGCCTAGTATCTTGGTTTCCCCTATAGCCCTCCAAAATTAAGTCTAACCCTTATGGAATTGTGAAGTGAGCATGGTGCATTTGCTTATTTACTTATTTCTACTCTGCAGTGTTCTCCATGCTAGTCAAATCCCACTTATATTCCCAGTACCAATAGGTTGTTGGTGGGAGTGGCAAGAAATACATTTATTATCTTTTCATTCATTTCTTCAATAGATAAGGGATTGTGATATACTCAGCTGATACAATAGTAGTGAGGTTGAATAAGATGCTTAGTGTAGTGCCTGGCACATAGCAATTGCTCAAATTACCTGTCACTGTTGTTACTTCTCATGAATAAAGGAGTGAATTTTTGTGCCTTCCAAGGCAGCGCAGAGAGATTTTCTACTGCCCCCCTCAGACTCCTTCTCTATTCAAATTATCTGTATTATTGTATTATTTCCCAATACTTTCTACTCTTATCTAAGTTATAAAGACGATTTTTTTTTTTCAGCTTTCTACTTCGAAAAGACTGGACAGAGAAAGCGCTGACAATTGGCAGAAAGAAGAGAGGCACTAACAAACCACCTGGGCAATGGAAAGTGTGGATTTGACAGTTTAAATAGTAATTTCACTTTTCCATGGTGAATTGAATAAGGAAATGAAAATGAAAGTTAAATTGTATTCAGTTCAGTTCAGTCCAGTTCAGTCGCTCAGTTGTGTCTGACTCTTTGCGACCCCATGGACTGCAGCATACAAGGCCTCCCTGTCCATCACCACCTCCCGGAGTCCACCCAAATCCAATTCCATTGAGTCAGTGATGCCATCCAACCATCTCATCCTCTGTCGTCCCCTTCTCCTGCCCTCAATCTTCCCAGCATCAGGGTCTTTTCTAATGAGTCGGGTCTTTTCTAATGAGTCAGCTCTTTGCATCAGGTGGCCAAAGTATTGGAGTTTCAGCTTCAACATCAGTCCTTCCAATGAACACCCAGGACTCATCTCTTTTAGGATGGACTGGTTGGATCTCCTCGAAGCCCAAGGGACTCTCAAGAGTCTTCTCAAACACCACAGTTCAAAAGCATCAATTCTTCAGTGCTCAACTTTCTTTATGGTCCAACTCTCACATCCATACATGACCACTGGAAAAACCATAGCCTTGACTAGACGGACCTTTGTTGGCAAAGTGATGTCTCTGCTTTTTAATATGCTATCTAGGTTGGTCATAACTTTCCTTCCAAGGAGTAAGCATCTTTTAATTTCATGGCTGCAATCACCATCTGCAGTGATTTTGGAGCCCAGAAAAATAAAATCAGCCACTGTTTCCACTGTTTCCCCATCTATTTGCCATGAAGTGATGGGACCGGATGCCATGATCTTCGTTTTCTGAATGTTGAGCTTTAAGCCAACTTTTTCACTCTCCTCTTTCACTTTCATCAAGAGGCTCTTTAGTTCTTCTTCACTTTCTGCCAGAAGGATGGTGTCATCTGCATATCTGAGGTTATCGATATTTCTCCTGGCAATCTTGATTCCAGCTTGTGCTTCCTCCAGCCCAGCGTTTCTCATGATGTACTCTGCATATAAGTTAAATAAGCAGGGTGATAATATACAGCCTTGACGTACTCCTTTTCCTATCTGGAACCAGTCTGTTGCTTCCTGAGCTGCATATAGGTTTCTTAAGAGGCAGGTCAGGTGGTCTGCTATTCCCATCTCTTTCAGAATTTTCCACAGTTTATTGTGATCCACACAGTCAAAGGCTTTGGCATAGTCAATAAAGCAGAAATAGATGTTTTTTTGGAACTCTCTTGCTTTTTCGATGATCCAGTGGATGTTGGCAATTTGGTCTCTGGTTCCTCTGCCTTTTCTAAAACCAGCTTGAAGATCTGGAAGTTCACGGTTCACGTATTGCTGAAGCCTGGCTAGGAGAATTTTGAGCATTACTTTACCAGCCTGTGAGATGAGTGCAATTGTGCGGTAGTTTGAGCATTCTTTGGCATTGCTTTTCTTTGGGATTGGAGTGAAAACCAACCTTTTCCAGTTCTGTGGCCACTGCTGAGTTTTCCAAATTTGCTGGCATATTGAGTGCAGACTTTCACAGCATCATCTTCCAGGATTTGAAATAGCTCAACTGGAATTGTAATTACTGTAGCCTAAAAGGGTATTTTGGTATGATGACTCAGCATTATTATCTGCTTTTAGAAATATTTTCTGGGGACTTCCCGGGTGGTCTACTGGTTAAAACTCCAAACTTCCCCTACAGGGGGCATGGGTTTCATCCCTGGTTGGGGGAGCTAAGATCCTATATGCACCATGCAGCATGGCCAAAAAAAAATTACTAGAGCTATTTTCTGGAAGTTATCCTCGTAAACAATTAGTTGTGAGGCCACTTTACCACATGTTTCTAAAATGGGGATATGTACATTCAACAGTTGACACCACAGAGCAATCATGGAACATATACTTAAGGCATGGATTTTGCTTGAAGATACACTTACTACCCCTACCCACCACCCCATTAACGTCAAATTGGATATATTACTTAGTCATTCAACAAGTATTTGCATTCAGGCAGAATGCTGTTTGCTGGGCAATACTGATTTAGAAAGCAGAGACATCAGTTTGTAAACAAAGTTCTGCATAGTCAAAGGTATGGTTTTTCCAGTAGTCATGTACAGATATGAGAGTTGGATCATAAAGAAGGCTGAGTGCCAAAGAATTGATGCTTTTGAATTGTGGTACTGGAGAAGACTCTAGAAAGTCCCTTGGACTGCAAGGAAGTCAAACCAGTCAATCCTAAAGGAAATCAGTCCTGAATATTCTGAAGGACTAATCCTGAAGCTAAAGCTCCAGTACTTCGGCCACCTGATGAGAAGAGCTGACTTTCTGGAAAAGACCCTGATGCTGGGAAAGACTGAAGGCAGGAGGAGAAGGGGACGACAGAGGATTAGACAGTTGGATAGCATCATTGACTCAATGGACATAAGTTTGAGCAAACTCTGGGAGATAGTGTAAGACAGAGGAGCCTGCTGTGCTGCATTCCATGGAATTGCAAGGAATTGGACGACACTTAGCGACTGAACAACAAAAACAATAACAACTGATTTAGAAAATGGATATGGCTCTTGGTGGTGGTGGGGATTGCAGGATAAAATGCAAAATTTTATACATTTTTAAGTCACAATATAAGATGACAAGAAATTTTGACTTTGTGGGGGACCTCTTTGGATTAAACTGCCAGGTCTATGAAGGTATACATTCACTTCCCTTAAATTTTGAGGATGACTCTAAGGAAAAGCTTGGCGAATAAGTATGGAAAGCTGGAGAAGCATAAGAGAAACAAGCCCTGATAAGGTTTACTGAAGCAGACACAGCAGTATAAGTTCCCTATTGAGCTGTGAGCTTTCAAAACTGTGAGAGGCCAGCAGCCTTCAGGAAATAATATTTTCACTGAAACTAGTGATTGGTTTCTGACCCAAAGAATTCACTGTTCTTATGGCTTTTGATTTAGAAACCTAGACAAAGTATTAAAAAGTAGAGACATGACTTTGGTGACAAAGGCCTGTATAGTCAAAGCTATGGTTTTTCTAGTAGTCATGTGTGGATGTGGGAGTTGGACCATAAAGAAGTCTGAGCGCCAAAAAATTGATGCTTTCGAATTCTGGTTCAGGTCATTAGTGGACCACACTTTGAGAGATTGGGAAGGAAGGCCATGATTAGATCTTTACAAAGATAATTCTGGAAAATGTGGTAGAAAATGAGGAAGACAGTTCAGCCACAGAATCACCAGTTTGCAGGTATCAAAATAGTCTTAGCGAGAGACATGAAGATCATGAATTAAGGCAGCAGCAGTGAGATGGGGAAGGGCTTCCCAGGTGGCACTAGTGGTAAAGAACCTACCTGCTAATGCAGAAGACATAAGAGATGTGGGTTCGATCCCTGGGTGGGGAAAATCCCCTGAAGGAGGGCATGACCACCCACTCCAGTATTCTTGCCTGGAGAATCACACGGACAGAGGAACCACAATGGGCTACAGTCCATAGGGTGGCAAAGACTTGGATATGACTGAAGTAACTTAGCGTGAGCATGCATATATATATATATATATATATATGTATATATTTGTTGTTTAGTCGCTAAGTCGTGTCCAACACTTTGCAATCCCACGGACTACAGCACGCCAGACCTCCCTGTCCCTCACTAACTTCTGAAATTTGTCCATATTCATGTACATTGAATCAGTAATATTATCCAACAACTCATTCTCTGTCTCCCTCTTCTCCTTTTGCCTTCAATCTTTCCCAGCATCAGAATCTTTTCTAATGAGTTGGCTGTTTGCATCAAGTGGCCAAGGTACTGGAGCTTCAGCATCAGTCCCTTCAATGAGTATTCAGCGTTGATTTCCTTTAGGATTGACTGGTTTGATCTTGCTCTCTCTCTATATATAGATAGTCAGCTTGATTTTGTGTGGTCACACTCAAGAGTCTGTCTCTTGGGACTATCTGCACCCCTCAATTTCAATTCGCTCTCCCTAGATGCGCTGGGAGCCTCTGGTCCCTCTAGTGGCTTGTTGACGGGGTCCCTGGGTTCCAGCCACACTCCCCGGATCCCATCCTGGAAGCGCGCTCTCTCCCTGCGCCTGCGTCTGGGC
Organism: Cervus elaphus; assembly: GCF_910594005.1. Lineage (NCBI taxonomy): Eukaryota > Metazoa > Chordata > Mammalia > Artiodactyla > Cervidae > Cervus > Cervus elaphus. Next base: position 31,162,919 of record NC_057836.1, on the reverse strand, counting down.
TAACAGCTTCAGGCTGAGCTAGCCGAACTTTCAAAGTCCGCGGGACCGGAGTCTCTGGAGCCCTCCAGGGCGCCGCCCCTCGAGTTCTCGCAGACTCCTAGCGGCCGCGGCTTCCAGATTTCAATCGCCGGCGGAGGCCAGGCCTCACTAGGGGGTGCAACGACCTTCCGAGCCGAGGCGCCCGGAGGGAAAGCCCGGGGCTGGCAGGAAAGAGGACGCTCTGCTCCAGAGTCGGAGCGGTCGCCAGGGTTCGGGGTTCGGGTGTGGGGACCAGCTCCAGCTCCCCGCAGCCCTGGAGCTCTGCCCCTCGGGGGTTGCGCACCGAGCCCTGGAGGCCCCAGCTCCCTCCCACACCCACCACCTCCCACCCAGGGCTGAGCATCCTTTATCATATCAAAACAGTGGACGAAAACAATGGTTATTTCAAGTTGACAGCGCGATGACCCCTGATAAAAGCGAGTGTTAATTACAATAGTTGCCTGGAACAAAGTTTACCGCTTGCATCAAGAAGAGGGGGGTTAGATCTTGTGGGGTGAGTGTATTTTAAACACGTGATCGCCTTGAGACTTTGCGATCTCTCTGGGGGAGGGAGGGCAACAGTGAGGGTAACTGTCTGTAAAACAGTGGAAGAAAAAGCCCCAGTTTCGGGGGGGGGGGGGCAGGTGTTAAGGGTCCCCTTTTGGGAGCGCGGTGCCGAGCACAGAACACCAAGTTTCCCTAATTATTCAGCTGGAGCCCGCCTCGCAAGGCGAGACATTCTCACAGCACGAATCCAGCCCGGCAGCCGGCTGCTCCGGGTGAAATGAGCCCTTCATTTTCCCGATCAGCTCAGGAGGGGAAATAGTGAAACCCCCAAATCCGCTTCCTTACGTGTTGCTAAAAGGGCACACGCAGAGCCTAGGGGGTGGGGAAATTACAAGTGCAAGTGACTTTGGGTATACTAAGGTTAGTGATTCCCCCACCCCCGTTATCTGGGGATAACGGAATCGTAGGTTGTAAGTTTCAGTGTCTAATGAGTTGCGGGGGGCGCACATCACTCGTAAAGTCCTTGTCAGGCGCGCCCCAAGTTTGTGGCTCGGGCGCGGACGGCTGGGCCGAGCGGGGGTGGGGAGGGTCTCCAGTCCCAGGCTTTGCGCTCGGGGCTTCTGCTCAGTTTCCTGCCTCGGAGTGGCCGCGTCCGCCCCAGCCCAGAGGAGTGTGTGCAATCCAGAAACTCGATAGGAGGCAGCAGCTGATCACCCACCGCCCTAAAAATAATCCGCTCGGCGCCCGGCGCGCTTCGGCCGGGGGAAGGAAAGCGCTGGCTTCGGGGTGAGTGAGTCCGTGTCTTTTTCATAAATCTCATTTCAAGAGTCTCAAGGATAACCCTCAGATGTCGATTTTGATCTAACAGCAAGCGGAAGGCTCCCGCGTGCTCTCGCAGCGCTTCGCCGTCTCTATTTCTAGGATCGAAGCGACCGGGCCCCAGCCCTGGGGAAGAGAGGGCGTGGGGATCAGGTTTCCAGCTGGACTTAACAAAACTCTGGCCGGCTCCTGCTTAAACCAAGTGGATAGAGTGCGAGGAGTTAATACAATTGTGTTTTGTTTTTCCTTTTAGATATTTCCCGTCTTGTTCACGAAGTAACTTTCTGCTTAATTTCTGTCCTTCTTTGCTTTGTAGGAGTTCTGCGTCCGGCTTTGAAATTTATACTTAAAGACAGAGTAGGAAGCTGGTGTTTTGAAGGTAAAGCAAGTGCACCAGTGGGGGTTTGAAGCAACGTCAAGCCATTGCCCAAGGTATCTATTTGTTGCTTTATTTCTACAGATTGCGATTTAAAAAAAAAAAAGTCACTAGAGTGTCTGTGTAAGGAATCTTATCTACTTAGTAGCTCCAACATTTCCTTTGGTGTGCAACAGAACTTTGATGGGTGCGTTGAGATCAGACACTTAATCAGATGTCTGTCCTTGTTGCTAATGATTTCCTGCTTGGTTCTGTAGTTCATATATAAATAGACCGATATCTTTTAATTCATGTTTTATAAACCATGGACTGAATAACTTCAAATAACTTATTATTAAATATTAACATTGGTTTTCCTAAGTGATCCGATCCTGAGCATACCTGAGATGATGATAAAGCCCTGAATGAGTTCTTTGAAATGTCGTGTTTCTGTCTCACAGTGTAATTTGGTTAATCTCTGAATAGGTAAAGGATGAATTATTTTGTGTGTGAGAATGAAAGCTTTTATATTGCATTTAGTGTGCTTTCTTCAGGGGTCCCCAGCTTGTTAAATTCTCTGTGATTACTCTTCTGTCAGAACTGATACTGTTTGCTGGGTGAACAGTGAAGAGTGCTAGTTTTCACTTTACTTTATATTCATCAACTGCATCCAAATGTTTTCAGTCCTGAGGGTGTGGAACTTTATAAGATGCATTTCAAGGCATCAGAACACTGAGGGTAGTATCCATGAAATCATAAATTTGGTCACCAAGACCTGTAGAAAGTTCTGTTCTACAGACCATTATTGTAATCAGAGTTTCACTTTTGGTGTTTGTGTTTCAAGTTCACTCGGTCAAATTCTCCAACCCTATCAACTGTCATAAACACTTGAACGTCCTTCTGTGGATTTATGTTTGTGGGGAGAAGAATGTCCTGTCTTCTTCTCTGGCCTGCTTCCCTCTCTCTCCTCTTTGATGCTGGGGCCTGTCAGTGTTGGCTGAACTAGAAAGCTGGAAGGGGCGGGGCTGTAGGGTGTCACGTGATTTATCTGGGGAGAGCAGCAATTTATACCTTCCCAAAGTATCCCCAACTTAACCTGGGTTCCTGGAGGGAAACCCTGAATAACAGTTGGAGATTTAAGAATTAGTTTTAAAATCCTGATTGAATAAAATGCCTCAGGTGAACACAAATAATGTCAACAGGTCTAGAATAAGTTTACTTTTTCCCTGTCTTTATTCATGCTGAGTTGTAAGAAGAGTTGGCTGTTAAGAGTGTGCCACGTGCAGGCTAGGTGTCTGGAGGAGGGGGGACTAAGGGGCAAGGGGAAGAGGATGAAAGAAGAGGCAGAGGAAAAAGCAAAAGGAGAGATGCCGTGAGAGACAGTGAGCAGGTTGGGAGCCAAGGGGAAATGTGAGGTTTAAGATTATGGCAGAAGGAAAACATCATTCTAAAGTTTTTCCTCTACCCATATGCACTTTAATGAGATGATGTATTATTATTATGTATTTCCCAGTCTTTGGAATCATAATCTTTACATTATACCAAGACCATTTGGGTTTTGTCTAGTCTGATTTATACAGCCTAAGACCATAAGGACTGTTTCTGCCATGGGCACCGTTGAATTCCTGGTGCTCAGGGCATGGTCAGCATCAATAAATATTTTTACACTTAATTCATGCCTGAAGTCCCAGACATCAAGTGCATCGCTAAAAATGTTCTTGGATTTTTTCAGGTTATTGTGTTTCTCTGATATTTTCTTTCCACAGTTATACAGATTTATCCAGAGGTTAATTGGTAGGTTTCAGGATTGATTAGACAACAGGCAGGCAGTGCTAAGCTAATTAAGTATATATATATGTTTTGCAAATTCAGATTATGTTTTAGCAGCTGCCTTAATGATCATGATGAAATATCAAGTCTTAGCATTGAATATAGCACTGAAATATAGCACTGAAATACTATAGCTTTCAATAACATTATAAAACTAGTTTAAGAAAAATGGGAAACCCCAATGGCTCAAGAGGTAAAGAATCCACTTGCAGTGCAGGAGATGCAGGAGATTTGATTCTTGGGTCAGGAAGATCCCCTGGAGAAGGAAATGGCAACCTATTCTAGTATTCTTGCCTGGGAAATCCCATGAACAGAGGAGCCTGGCGGGCTACAGTTCATGGGGTCACAAGAGTCAGACACGACTGAGCATGCACATGCAACGAGAAAAAAAAAAGTAAGCAAAGAAAAAAATAAAGCAAAAAGAATTTCCCAGTTAGTTCTAGGAAACAGTTTATGCATGCCTTTCAATTAAGTGAGCTTAAAGTTTCCTTTTATCATTTCTATTAAGTAAAGGAAATAGTCTTAAAAATTCCATTACAAGCTATTTTTTCCAGTTTCTGTTTCCTCTATTTTTATCAGAAATATCTAACATATAATTATAAAACTCAGAACTTCCATTTTATTGATAGTTTAAAAACCTCAAGTCCTTTTGATTCTCTTATTAAGCTTCGAATCTTAACAGTTGGTAAGGATTTGGCAAGTGTATAAGCTGATCTTGAGGTTTTTTTTTTTTAATATAACATTTTTTAAAAAAGATGAAAAAAGGTCTCAACTAGAGAGCGTATAAAAAAGTATTTCCAGAAATAATGTATGAGAAGAATTCCATATGACAGTTGACAGACTGTCAACACACAGACTTTCTAACTAGTTCTATTCATATGTTTTATAAAAATTTAGTTTAAAATTTGGTTTCTCCAATAGTTTGCCTGCTGTTGCCTATCTTTTCTGTGTAATACCCTTTGTTTTTTTCTAGGAAGCTATATGATTCCTGGCCATTGCTAAATCAATTATGAATGAAAGGGAAGAGAGAAGAGGTGCTTACTTTAGTTATCCAAATTGTTGCCAACCTTGAATAATCTAATTCAGAATCCAGGGTGACATAAATATGGAAAAGAAACAAAGTCCAGGGAGGTTGAAATCATAAAATGCTACTTATTTTAATATGAATAGATAAGAAGTTTCTTTAAAAAATATGTCGGGAGCTATATGATGGAGTGGAATGAACATGGCTTATAGTCAGACACATGTGGGTATGGCTTCCGGCTACTCTACTGGTTGGGAAGTTACTGAACCCGTCTGAACACCCAGATCATCATCTGTAAAATTCGAAGAGCTCCACAGATACTGCTTCATTGTTCTGGGGGCTTAAATGGTGTATGCAGAGTTCGCAGAATTTAGTAGGTGCTAAATAAATAGTGCTGCAGTCCATGCGGGGGACTGCTCTGTCCATGGTGTGCTGCGGTCCATGGGGTCACCACGAGTCAGAGATGACTGAGCGACTAAACAACAATAGCAACAAATAAATGGTAGGCATTATAAAGAAGTTTTCTGAATGCTAAAACTCTTGGTGGCATTTTACAGTAGTTTTTTTTGGATGAAATAGACCCTTGCTTTTTAGACTATCTGTTTCAGCACAACAGTAAGAATTCATTTAAAATGTAAGTCAGAGTTTGTCACGCCTCTCATCTCCACCAAGCCGGAGTAGAAGCTCCATCCCCCACGACGGCTAAGAAGACCTCCGCTTCTTCCCCCAGCTTGTCCACCTCTCCTCTGATGGAATACAGCCTTCCAATAAAAAGGCATCCTTTGTTTCCAAACTTGAGTCGAGTGTGTTTCATGTAAAAATATTGTCTGATTCTGGGAGCTGTGTAGTTTCATTATCTTGTCATTTGAATTATATTTAATTGGTCTTAAACACTTGATTTTACTGTTGTTCAGAGAAAGGCTGTATGCTGGTGGCCTCCACATTGCTCCCTTGGTATTACTATTTCCTGCAGTGAATGAAATGCTACAGTAAATTGTGTTCAGCTGAAGTTGTTTGTGAAAGCATTTTCAATGAATGACTGTGGGAAAGGATTTGATATTATAGCGTTTTGACTTTTCTGTCAGTTTCATCTTCCCCCTCCTTTTTCTGGATAAACAACCATTTTTGGTTCTTGATAATTTATTTAGACAAACACTCCTTGGAGGTAGCACTGTTGGTAGATATCAGTTATAATGTATTTTCCAAATTAAAATGGAATATTTTAATCAGGAAAAAAACTATTGACAAGTGGACCTTATGGGATGTATAAGGCCTTTCTAAGTAACTCTCAGATAACTTTGACCATAAAAGTTTCCTATTTCTTCAGCTACAAAGATAAAAGGGATTGATTTTATAAAATAATACCTCTTTAAGGCTATATCCCTCGTAGCTCAGTTGGTAAAGAATCTGCCTGCAATGCAGGAGTCTGCCTGCAATGCAGTAGACCTGGGTTCGATTCCTGAGTCCAGAAGATCCCCTGGAGAAGGAAATGGCAACCCATTCCAGTATTCTTGCCTGGAAAATCCCGTAGACAGAGGAGCCTGGTGGGCCACAGTCCATGGGGTCACAAGAGTTGGACATGACTTAGCGACTAAACCACCACCACCAAGGCTATAATTTAATGAAGGAGAATTTTGTAGTAAGAGGCTTTTCTTCCTTTCTCTCCCTTTTAGAGTGAACTATATAAGAAGAAATGAGCCTTTCATTCTGCGGTAACAACATTTCTTCCTATAATATCTATGATGGTGTGTTACAAAATCCCTGCTTTGTGGATGCCCTCAACCTGGTTCCTCATGTCTTCCTGCTGTTTATCACTTTCCCAATATTGTTTATTGGTAAGTAACATACTGTCCTACAGTTCACCACCTAATGGTTACTTTTTAATGGCTTGAGATTAGGTGTAACATTGATGTAGCTTCTCCAGTGTGAGAACTAGCATGTAAGTTTATGGGAAAAGAATGAGCAAGTGTTATATTTTCTGTTTTCCAATTACTTATGTTTTTGGCACTTGATATTCTGTAGGTAAGCTTCCCTGTTTGCTCCTGCCTGCCAATGTAGGAGACTTGGGTTCATTCCCTGGGTGGGGAAGATCCCCTGGAGAAGGAAATGGCAACCCACTCCAGTATTCTTGCCTGGGAAATGCCATGGACGGAGGAGCCTTGTGGGCTATACAGTACATGGGGTTGCAAAGAGTCGGACATGGCTTAGCAACTAAAGAAAAACAAAATTCTATAGATAAATAACAAAATTATTATTTTTTTATTCTATTTATTTTTTTAACCATGAGGCATATGGGATCTTAGTTCACTGACCGTGGATCGAACCCAAGGCCCCTGCACTGGAAGCCCAGAGTTTTAGCCACTGGACAGCCAGGAAAGTTCCCACAAGCCTTCTTAGAAATGGACTTTAAGTAGCAGCAGCTTCTAAAAAGAGGGGAAAAAATTATCTGAGATAGATCAAAAGTATTTGTTGCGTGCTTTCTTTGTGCTGGGTGAAGAGAATGGAAAATGGGTAAAACACAGTACCTGCTTGGAATAGTCGCAGGAGTTTTCCAGTGAGACAGTAGGTAAAAAAATCAAAAGAAATGCCTGTACCACCTTGTAAACACGTTTACAGATACAGGAACAGATTATCCTGAGCTTTAACCCACTGGAGCAACTAATTCTCAAGGCTGGTGGGGGCTATGCATAGAGAGACATGTTTGGGGACTTGAAAGATACAGAGAGTGCATGTAAAAGTAGGGTGTGTTTCAGGTAAAAGGAGTACATGAGCAAACTATTTAGCAAGAAGTTAACAATATGGTTTGCCTATTTTAAAGTTTGAATGTTTATACACACAAAATCCAGTTATTTAGAGCACTTATGTATAATTTGTGTAACTTTTCCAAAACAACCAAAATAGACCTTAGAGCATTTTAAAATTATAAAATATTTTTTCATATATAAAAATGCATAGACTAATGTAACAAACATCTATTACCAAAGTCACTTTAAGGGATCTCATCCAATAAATACCATTTCCTGACCTACTTACTTTTCCCACATCCTCTCTTCCTATCCTTTTTCATAATGGAGAAATGATCAGACTGATTAAGAAATCCAGCATAATTTAAGGATCTGCTTTAAACAAAGGTTTAAAAATAATTTGTAAGCTTCTTTTTCTTCATTGAACAAATCTTAATATAGAGATTGCTATGAGCCTGGCATTCTAACAGTGACCAAAGGGTTTCAGTTATATGACATACATTATGTAGAGGCTAACATAACTCTTGGTATGTAATTATTCACTGCAAACAAATGCATAGACATAAAATATATTGGGACCAGAGTGGCCATACACTTATTGTTGAATGTGTGGTGACAAATTTGTAACACATTAAGAATGTCCTCTGGACACAATTTTTGAGGCTCTAGCCTACTGTGTTCCCTCTTTGCCTGGCAAAGAAATAAAGCCACTCTTTTCTTCTCCATTAGAAAAAAAGAATGCCCTTAAGCCCAAAGTAGAGCATTATTTTTTATTGTATTTCTATGGTTAATAATTCCTTTTTGACATCCAGTTAACTTACTAAGAGCAGTTGTTATGGCAGTGTTGTTCGCATTTCTAGCATGGAACACAGAAGCTTGCAAAAGGGTATTTGAATCAATGGAATTGAAACTACCGTTGTCAAAGAGAAATGGCTAAAAATGCAGACTATTTATAATGTTGGCTATTTGGGTTAGTGAGAAACCACAAATAAATCTCAAAGAAGTATCAGGTATAAGGAAAATTACAGAGATGCAAAGAAGGCCAGAGCCTGCCTGCAAGAGTTTAATAGCATAAATTATAGTAGAATATGTTAAATGTAACTAATTTTCAAATAATGAAGTTCTTTTCGGAATAATTTAGAGGTGAATCAGTATTCTTTTCAAAGAATGCTTCAGGAGTCCATTTTGTCCAGAGACAGAAATTTCTTCTTTCAGTACTTTTAGCACTCATACCCCTCCCAACCCTGTTCATTCTTGAAGTTTATGGGACTTCTCTCTATTTGAAAAGTTGAGGGAAAAAAAACAAAAAACAATGGTGAGAAGAGACACAAGTAGGGTCTTGTCTTAGCACGTCATATATGAGTTGGCATTATGCTGTTTTTGAGGGGAACCAACAAAATTTTCTAACATATAATCTGGTAACTTAATTTTTTTCTTCAATGAAGAGCTAAAGGTGAACCTGTAATGTTCTTGAGCCTCCTTAAAGTCCCATCAATGAACAAAGCTTTAGCTTTCTTTCAGAAAATATCAGTAGTATTGCTGAATGGTGCCGGCTGAGTCATAGGTTATCATTTTTGTTCCATGACATGCATGTGGGTAAGAGTTGACACAGCCAGTGGGCCCTGTATCTTGTCACCAAGTGTGGCCATTGTATTTTTTTGGCTAGGCCTCCCACAGATCCCATCTTTTAAAAGATTTGAGACTTTGAATTGCTTTTATTAACATCATCACTAATTTATTTTTCTTTCGAATGAATGAGATCTGTCAATAAGAATTGTGATGAGCATGAAATAACCAGGTTGTCACCCAGAGTTTGTTATTCCTGAGCTAGACAACAAAGTTGATGTATTAACTTAGGCAAGCTTGGAAAAATCCTTTGAAATTATTCTTTTTTTTTTTTTCTAGCATGACAAAAATAGAGAAGGATTTCTGTTGCTACCCTAGAAAGAAATAAGGTTTCAGGACCCCCTCTCCCCTACCCGCAAAGCATATCACAATGTAAATTATTTCCGTGATTATAGTTGATTCCTTATTTCCTTACCTTTTCCTCTTTTTTTCAGGGTGGGGGAGTCAAAGCTCGAAGGTACAAATTCATCACAACACATGGCTTCATTTTCCTGGACACAACCTGAGATGGATCCTTACATTTGCCCTCCTGTTTGTGCATGTTTGTGAAATAGCGGAAGGCATTGTTTCAGATTCGTAAGTGACTCCATTTAGTTCATGGGATAACGCTATCCTAGTGGACATGTTGATATGGATAGTAGCTAAGAGCGTACCAAGTCAGCCTTAACTTTTTGGTTATAACGTATTAGGCGCCACAGCAGTCACCCATTTTATGCAGTAAACATGCATATTGTCCTGTGTTCAGTACTGTATCCTTTCTCTGCTAACACAAGGTCAGATCCCTGGGGTCTGTGATCACTGCTATGCTTTCTGTTTCTTTACATAGCGCTGGCAGAAAGTTTTCTCCATTTAAACACCTCAATGATTATCTTATTTTTCAGAACAAATATAAATGGTAAGAATGATTGTTGTATTAACATAGAGCTCTAACTGGCATATTTGTTGTTCAGTCACTAAGTCATGTCCTACTCCTTGCGACCCCATGGTCTGCAGCATGCCAGGCTCCCCTGTCCTTCATTATCTCTCAGAATTTGCTCAGATTCACATCCAGTGAGTTGGTGATGTTATCTAACCTTCTCATCCTGTCGCCCCTTTCTCCTCCTGACCTCAATCTTTAAGAGCATCAGGGTCCTTTCCAATGAGTTGGCTCTTCACATCAGGTGGCCAAAGTATTGGAGCTTCAGCTGCAGCATCAGTCCTTCCAATGAATGTTCAAGGTTGATTTTCTTTAGGATTGACTGTTTTGATCTTGCCATCCAAGTCTAATATATTTATGTATAAATATATAACCAGTTCTCAGATATTTTGATTTATTTTGTAAAACTGCAGAGATAGATGAGGCAGGCATTAAAAGAGTTTGAGAGTCAATGAGGATATGACTACAAATTGAGGCAGAGTACATAATTATTTCAAAATCATGATTTGTTATAAAACCCCTATTTTTAAAGGAATTTTGTCTTTCTTATAAAAGAAGTTTATATTAAGCAGTTAGAATGTAATGAATTCTATTTATAAAGCTGAACATAATGCATGATAATACTTTTATTATATAGTAATAGAAAATAAACTAAAGTAATAGGAAAACTTTGATTATTACACTAAATGGTGTATCTTTCATTGAAGAATTGATAGGAAAAGATCTTTAAAGTCTACGAAATGAAAGCTTCAAAACTCATTTTCTTCTTATCTAATAAGAACCTCCCCTGACATCTGTTTATGTTTTACTCTTGCAATTAACAAGGAGTGAAACTTGGAGACTTTTGTCATGGAGTCATCTATTTTGTAATGTTTTATGACAGTTCTTTGCATATATGTGCATATCTTAGTTTCTGATTAAAAGGAAGATTAAAGACCCTAAGTCTCCTCTCCAAGCATTTAGAAGCTTATCAGCCATTATTTTATTGAGAATTGCTTACAACTCTTTGGCATATTTATATTATGTTGTATTAGCATAGCCAATTTTAGTCTTCATTTTTTAATTCCCTTACCATATGGGCTGACTCTCCATGTTGTTATGTGTTTGTATAAAGTGGAAGATAGTAGAAGTCTCATGAGTCCTATGGCTCTTCCTTTCCAGCCTCATGTTTGATGTGTAGGTTCGGAGACTTTAGGACAGAGGCTGAGGACATGTACTTATGGGGGAAATCTGTTTCACAGCAGTTGTGATGCAAGAGACCCATGCTTAAAATAAGCAGAATTACCCTCTTGATCTTGTGTACCCTCTCCTATTCTTTACTACAGACTCTTATCCTTGCCCTTTTCATCCAGAACTCCTAAAAAGATGTCTTTCAGGGACTTCTCTGATGGTCCAGTGGTTAAGGCTTTGCATTCCAATGCTGGGGGCATGGGTTTGATCCCTGGTCAGGGAACTAAGATCCCTGCAAGCTATAAGGCAAGACCAGGGGGGAAAAAAGACATCCTCCAGTATTTCTGAATAACTGGAAGATTTAGTTTGGTTTCTCTCTTATCTTGTCCTAGTCTGGAAGCTGCTTCTACAAGAATGCCAAAGAATATTAATGACACTTTCATGGGTATTTTTTCCTCTTTAACACACTTATTATATTAAGACCCTACTGATTATGCCTTCCTTCTTTCCTTCTTTCTTTTTTTTAAAACAAAACTCTATGAACTATTTTTTACTTAAAATAGCACAGATGTTCACTGTAGTTTCACTGTAAGTGAAATAATGCAAAAGACTTTCCTAATTGAAGATTGGATTTTCTTTATTAATAGTAATACAAATATTAAAGCTATTGATTTTTCTTTTGAAACATCCTGTTTTACACAGGTTTTCATAAGAAGTGTTCTTTCTTTTACTTCTGTCTGAATAATTTGTCATTCTGATGGAGAAACTCTCCTAGGCCTAGGAATCATTTTTAGTTTGCTCTTCAGTGTAATTTGATTAGTTTATTACTAAAGCATGTCATTCGTTAAATGAATGCCTTTGGGAATTTATTAGCATTTTCAAGATAGTCAAATATTTGTTTAATTAATATAATTAATAAGCATTAAGAACTAATATATATTTTTTTTAGAAGACAAACTTTTATTGAATTTACTGATTGGATTACTGAAGTCCTTGTCTTGATTATTTTTTACTATTTAATTCTTCAAATTATAAAAGTGTGCATTAAAATCACTATTATTGTGTTTTCATTTAGGTTTTTATTTTCCATCATTTTCTCTTTTTTGAAATTGTTTGTTTTCTGGGATATATAGTTTTTGGTTTTCTCTTGAACTTTCCTGACTAAAGATTTTCTACCATAATGGGATGTATATGCTTCAATACTATATATCTACCATTTGATTATATATACCAGAATACTAAAGTCTGCAAATTATTCTCTAAAAATAGTAGTGTAGTGTATTATTAGTTGTTTAGTCGTGTCCGACTCTTTGTGACCCCGTGGATTGTGGCCCGCCAGACTCCTCTGTCCATGGGATTCTCCAGGCAAGAACACTGGTCTGGATTGCCATTCCCTTTTCCAAAAAATAGTAGAGGTTAAAGGAAAGAATAGGGTTTGGGGCACCACTCAAACCCTATACCACTTTGTAAGGAGAGCAGTAACACTACGAAAGGAATCAATAAAAGCACTAGTATGGTTAAAAATCACTAAAAAAGAAATGCTATAAATATAAACCTCACTGTAGCTTCTGCTGTCTTTATTAAGCCTTCATTACTGCCTTCCTTACTGCTGTTTTTCTTTTTCTAACATCTTGAATTGACTACTTAATTTATTTATTATAATAATTTCACATTGAATTTGTTTAAGATTACAAACTTTCTTCTGGGTATGGTTTTAAACTGCATTATATAGGCCATCACAGATTATATGCTTATTTAAAAATTTTCTAAATATTAATTATTTTTTAAATTCTTTCTTTTGTTTAATAATTAAAGAGTATTAGAAGCATTTTAAATTTTTTACTGATGAAATATTTATTTTCTATTTTTCTTTTTGATTATTTGAACTATTTCTGAGAGGTGGTGGGGGGTTTGTAAGCCAACTCTTACATGCTCATAATATTATCACATTTTCATTATCCTGTCTGTATTCATAACTCCAAATCTCTGCATACACTTGCCTGTTAGACAGCGTCTTTTGCAGATTTATTAGAAACTTCACAATCCACACATTCCTGTTGAAACGTGTTAGCTTCCTCTCTCCAATGGGCTTTTCCTCTCAAAATCTTACTTGGTCGTACCATCATCTACTCAAGCACCCTGGGGATTATTCGCCCCATTGCCATCACCATCACAGTCATACTCAAACACTGTTAAAAGTCCTATCCATGTTGACAGTTTTTTCCAAAGGTATTATTTCCTCCATGTTACTGCTGCCAAAGCTTCACTTGGGCTTTCATCATCTCTCATCTGGCCTCTCCCCATAGCTTCCTAACTACTTTCCTTCCTTTGTGTCTCTCCTCTCACCTCAAACACGTATTACCTGTCAACTCCATTATCGATACTACTAGTACCAGATTGATCTGTTTCTAAAACCCTAATCTGATGGTCCCACTTCCTTGTTAAAGTATTTGTGTTTTCTGCAAGATTAGGTTTCAGCTCCTTACCACAGCACATGAAGACTTTCATAATATATCCAAACTCAAACTTTCTATTTAAGGGACATTAAACTGCTTGGAATTTTGCCCATTCTATTCCCTGCTTATTAAGTGTTCTTCCACCAGTTTCCTGATGAGTGGATTCCCTTTTATATTTCAGTTCCCATTGTCAGCTATACCTCTCCTGAAATGACCTTCCCAAATTGTTTCTCTTTCCCGCATTCTCAAACTACTTACTTTCTTCTTAATATCATTTGTGTACTAATACATTTAAATCATTTGAGAAAATGTAAATGTTTAGCTGTATGGCATTTTTAATACAAATGGAATTGAGGGCTATCTGCACATTGTCCTGGCATATTTCTGATCTAACTGAAGCTCTTTGTTGCCCTCAGAATGAAGTGTCGTGTCCTTGCAGTCACACTGAATTGCTTGAAGTACCCTTGAATGTATGGGCTTCCCAGGTGGCTCAGTGGTGAAGAACCTGCCTACCAATGTAGGAGATGTGGGTTCGATCCCTGGGTCGGGAAGATCCGGTGGAGGAGGAAATGGCAACCCCACTCCAGTATTCTTGTCTGGAGGACCCCATGGACAGAGGAGTCTGGTGGGCTACAGTCCCTGTGGTTGCAAAAGAGTCTGACACAACTGGGCGACTAAACAACATCAACCACAACTCTTGAACATATCTAGACTCTCTGCTTGGAGCAGTCTTCCTCTCCTTCCTCTGAGTAGCAGTTCCTCATTCTTAAGGTCTCAGTTTAGAAGTCACTTCTTTCAGGGCTTTCTCTGTTTCAGGCACTAGTTCTACATGAATTCCCAGTCCCTTCCCCTATGTTATAATTTCCTGTTTCCAGTTGTTCTTCTCAGCGGACTCTAGACTTTGTGATCACAGACACTATGTCTTATCTTGTTCATTGTCGTATCCCACAAGCTAATGCAGTGTCTGGACCAACAAACATATACGTGTGTTGAATGAATTAATGAATGTGAGAAATCATTGAAGACCATGAATGAGTGAGTGAGTGAGTGAAAGTCGGTCAGTCGTGTCTGACGCTTTGTGACCCCATGGACTAATACAGTCCATGGAATTCTCTAGGCCACAGTACTGGAGTGGGTAGCCTTTCCCTTCTCCAGGGGATCTTCCCAACCCAGGGATCGAACCCAGGTCTCCAACCCAGGTCTCCCACATTGCAGAAGGGTTCTTTACCAGCTGAGCCACAAAGGAAGCCCATTGAAGACCATAATGTTTGGGAAAACTATCAAAAGAATAAATGTATTTTCACATACAATAGCGTTCATATTCAGTTTATTGTTTTTACTTGCTTTAGGTTAAATTATTTCAGCAGTTCTGCCTTTCAGTATAGGAATAGTTATCTATTTGCTTTTGTTGTAAGCATTGTAATGTCTTGTTTAGCTGTATTTATCCAACCTTCCATGTTAGGATAAACCCTTTCAGCAGAATTATATTTCCTTGGGCTTTCCTGGTGGCTCATTGGTAAAAAATCTACCCGCCAATGCAGGAGGCATGGGTTCGATCCCTAAGTCAGGTAGATCCCTTGGAGAAGGAAATGGCAAACCACTCCAGTATTTTTGCCTGGGAAATCCCATGGACAGCGGAGCCTGGCGGGCTATAGTCCATGGGGCCACAAAGAGTTGGACATGACTTGGTGATTGAGCACTCAATGTAGTCTTCCTTATCTGTTCTCTTAGCATTCTGTATATAAAATACCTCATTCTGCATTTTAAATATTGGTGAGGGAGCATTTTAATGAAAAAAATTGGAAGCAAAAATGAGAAACTGTCTGGAACCTTCAACCGTAGTCACTGACACTGTACCACTCTCTGTAGACGGCGGGAGTCGAGGCATCTCCACCTCTTCATGCCTGCGGTGATGGGATTTGTTGCTACCACCACATCCATAGTATATTATCATAATATTGAAACATCAAATTTTCCTAAGTTACTTTTAGGTGAGTATGATCAAGTGCTGTTTCCCCCCCCCCACCCCAAAGAACTATTTGATTTTCTTTTTCCTCAGAGTAAATGCTCTCAGCACTGGTTGGACTGGAAGGCATGGGAAAACCAAAATAATTAATTCTCTTTAGTCTCCCATTCAATGTGGAGATGAAGTCAGCTGTTTATTGCTCTAGGCTGTGAAAACTCCGTCCCCTGAGGACATCTAATGAGCAAGTCATCTCAGCTATTTCTGTGTATTTCTGCCTCTGGCTTGGGAGTCTTGAGGCATTTCCAAAGACCCAGGTCTTTCATGATGGATACTGTGGGCATGTCACACTCTTCTTGGGATTTCTGTCCAGACAGATAGAGGGGCACAGGGGAGGCTCTTTGCAGCAGAGCGTGCTCCATTGTATGCTGACAAATACACTGTCCTGAGAAACACCCAGGGCACAGCCCCTCACCTCGGCGTTATTTTTTCTAAGCCTCACTTGCCTCCTTGTCCTGTGGAAATCAGAGACTGTCTAAAGTTTTCCATATTCTGCTTTATGCTGAAATGATTGAACTCATCCCCAATAGTTATAATACTCTGATCCATCCTTGCATTCCTTGGTGGACACTTTCACACAGAAAGCTGAGATGAAGATTACAGAGCATGGATTATGCATGGGCTGCGGGGGCCTCCATGTCCTCTAAAATGGTAGGCAGGATTGTATGTGTTTGCGTGAATGTTTAGTTTTCTAAGGTTTATGGATTTGGTTTGATTGCTATTTGATGAAAATGACATCAACTACTGATATTGCAATTAGGAAAAGGAATAATTAAACCATGCAATTATTATATTATTTGCATATACAGCAGGCATTAAAATTTGAAGTGAATAAGTGATAAGTGCTGTTTATTTAATTCTGTGTTGCATCACGTTATATGATTTGGTAAAGGTAATCAAACAAAGACAAGTTGTCAGAATTAAAAATTAATTTAAAAGCCTTGTCCAAGTTCAGAATTATCTTAATAGAAAGCTGTTTGGTTCAACATGGTAGGCAGATATTGTCAGAGAAATCTTTTGATATAGATGCCCAGAAAAGGCACCAGCAAAAATAAATGTAACATTGGGAATTTGATACTCTAGACAATGTTTCTGAAAAACTGATGAGTATATAAGAGTTATAAGATGTGATTGGAAAGGAAATGTGCATTTAATAATATTTTGAGAATTTAGAGTCAAAATCCTGCTCTAAATTTTTATGTAGATACAAGGCAGAGGGCACAATCTGATCATGTTTCTGGAAGGACTTATAGAATTATAAGAATTATAAGGCCTTATAGCTTATCTAACTTTTTATTTACTTTAGAAGAGGAATATTTGGATCTAGAAGAGTCACACATTTTTAGAACACAGAACTAATAATTTTGTCCCAACATTACATTATAAACACCACCAAACATACAGAAAATGGAAAGAATTATATGAATACTCATTTTCCTACCACGTAAATTCTTCTATTATTTTCTTCTATTTATTTTATCAAATATCTGCTTTCCTCTGTTCATCCACCAATTCATCCTAATTTTTTGATGCATTTTAAAGTATGTTCCAGGAATTGATATTCATCACTTCCTGATTATTTCAGCATGCACATTATTTGCTAAAGTTAAATATTTGCAGTTCTTTTTGTGAGATAAAATTTACATACCAAAGTACAGAAATCTTAATTTACTAAATGCACACACCTGTATAACTCTGTAATGATTTAAAGTGTTGCCATCATCCTTGAAAATTTTCTTGTGTCCCTTACTAATCAGTCCTTTTTTCATCTCTGTAGAGGAGCATCTAATCTGATTTTTTCTCACTGTAGATTAGATTTGCCTGTTGTAGAACTTCATGTAGATTGAATCATACAATTACATACAATTACATACAAGTGTAAACTCTTCTCTCTAAGATTACCTTCTGTCAGCAGCATTTTTGGAGGCTCATCCATAACGTAGTTTTAGTTGTATTTTGTTCTTGTGATTCTTGGGTCATATTCCATTATATACCACAAATATTCCATAAATATGCTACAGTTTTTCCATTCTCTTGTTAATAGACTCCTGGACTGTCTCCAGATTTTGACTATCATGAAAAAAAACAAGCTGCTATAAACATTCATGTGCAAGGGTTTTTGTGTGTGTGTGTATTTGTGTGTGAATCTGTGTTTTATTTCTCTTGGGTACATACCTAGGAGTGGAATTGCCGGGTCAGAGGGTAAGTACATAAATGTTTATATTTGTGAGAAACTATCAGATCATTTCTCAGTGGTTTATTTTACACACACTAACAGCATTTGGGAATTCCAGTGGTTTCACATCCATTTGAAGATCTTGATTTTCTAATTTAGCCATGCTGGTGTTTACTAACGCATTGTGGTTTTAATTTGCATTTCCCTGGTGACTAATGATCTTGAGCACTTTTGATGAGTTTATTGGCCATTTGTTATCTTTGTGAGGTGCCGGTTCATATTTCCTGCCCACTTTTTATGGGATTGCATTTTTATTATTGAATTGTAGCAGTATTTTGTATATACTAGACACTAGTATGTCATTAGACACATGTTTTAAGAATATTTCCTTCCCAGTCTGTGGCTTGCAAGCTCATTTACTTAATAGGGTCTTTTGATGAGCAGAAGATTTAATTTTAATGTGGTATAATTTATTATATTTTCATGTAAAATTACTGCCCTGTCTCTTAAGAAATCTTTGCTGTCCCTCAAAATATATTTTCCACATATACTCTTGTTTTATTTATTTTTAGAACCTTTATAGTTTCAGTTTTTATTTTAGGACTGTGATCCATTTGAAGTTATTTGTGTGGCTGGTATATACGGTTGGTGTCAAGTTACTTTTTTTCCCAATTGTACGTCTATGTGTTTGAGTACCATTTGCAGAATAGACTTTCCATTTCTCATTGGGTTGCTTTGGGACCTTTGTAAAAGATTAAAGCAAGTGACTGTTTAAATATAATCTATTTCTTGCCTCTGTATTTTCCATTCCTTTAATCTGTTCATGGACTTTTATGTCATCACTATTCTGTCTTGATTACTATAACTTTGGAGGTCTTGAAGTCATGTGTTTGATTATATAGCTTGTTTTCTCTGTTTTTCTTCCAAAACTACTTTGGAGAGTTTAGTTCATTACCATGTGCAGGTTAGAATTAGGTTATCAGTTTCTACTGAAAAAAAAAAAATTCCTGATGGGGTTTTGATAGGGATTGCCCTGAATGAACAGAACAATTTGGGGGAAGAAATGACATCTTAAAAATGTTGAGTCTTGCAGTCTATTGTCTACTTTTATAGATCTTTCATTTCTTGTAGCAATATTTTTTAGATTTTAACGTAAAGGTTTTTTATGTTTTACTAAAAATTATTACTACCTTTTTTGTTTACCATTGCTATTATAAATGGAATTGTATTAAAATTTTTATTTTCCAATTGTTCTACCATTGTATAAATGCAATTGGTTTTGTATATTGACCTTGCATCTTGCTACCTTGGAAATTCAATTAAAAAACAATTAAAATTACTTTAACTTATTTCGCTGTAAGTTTTTTGGGATTTTCTATATAAACAAACCTACCATCTGAAAATAGAGGCAGTTATATTTGTTCTTTTCAAACTTTATGCTTTCTTTTTTATTTTTCTTGCTGTTTTGCACTAGGGAGAATCTCTAGTAAAATGCAGAATAAACGTGGTGAGAGGAAGTCCTTATCTAGCTCCTGATTTTAGAGGAAAAATAATCTTTTGTACTTAATTACAGAATTGATATAGACTTTTTATATAAGACTTTATCAAGTGAGTGAGTTTGCTGCTGTGGAAAGCTTTGCTTTCTCAGAGGTTTCTTTTTTAAAAATCATGAGTAGCTGTTGTAATTTATTGACAGACTTTTTTTCTGCATCAGTTGTAACTTATATTTCTGTTAAGGTGCTTCTGCTGATGTTCACTGATTGATTTTTCAAATGATAAAGTAACCACGCATACTGGACTAAGCCACATATGGTCATGGTTTGTTTTCCATGCTGTATGTTGCTAGAGTTTATTTGTTAGGGTTTTTACATCTATCATGAGGGATATTGGTTGGGTTTGTTTTTTTTTTTTTTCCTCAAAATAGTTTTGCCAGGTTTTTATATGTTGGGATACATAAATGAATTGGAAAATACTCGCTATTTCTATTTAATGAAGGACATTGTGTGAGATTAATTTTATTTCTTTCTTAAAAATTCAGGAAGATTCATCAGTGAAGTTATCTGGGCCTGGAGTTTTAACTCAGGAGGGATTTTAAATTATAAATTTATTTCTTTATTATAGACTCTTCAGAGTATCTGTTTCTGTCAGTTTTGGTAGTTACAGTTTTTGAGAAGATTTCCATTTCATCTACATTTTTTGATTTATTGTCATAAAGTTGTTCAAGATACTCCCTGATTATCCTTTTTAAGTACATAGGAGATATAGGGATAACTTTTCCTTTATTCCTAATATTGGTCATTTGTGTTGTTTTCTCGATCAGTCTAGCTGGGGACTTATCAATTTTCTTGATCTTTTAAAAAAATCAACCTTATTGGTTTATTTTCTCAATTATTCTTTTTCTGTTTTATTGCTTTTTACTATTATCTCTCATTTTTAAATTTTGTTCATTGTTTTTTCCCTACCTTTTTAAGGTGGAAACTTAGGTCACTGATTTTGGATACGTCTTTTTTTTTCTAAAATAAATATCTAAAGCCATAAATTTTCCTCTCAGTATTGTTTTTAGTTACAATTCCTAAATTTTCAATCTGCAGTATTTCCATTATAATTTATTTAAAATATTTTCTAACTTCCTTGGTAATTTATTTTTTAACGTGTGGTTAATTAGAAATGTATTGCTTAGGTTCCAAATGTTTGGAGATTTCTAGATATCTTAGTGTGTGAAAATACCCCTTCCATTACCTCTGACTGGTGTTCACACTATATGATCCTCCACCCTTGAGTGTGAGTGGACCTGTGACTTCCTTCTAGCCAAGAAGGTTTGGCAGTGATGAAGATACCACATCTGTTGAGATTGCAGCCTTTGTTCATTAATTCAAATTAATTCAAACAAAATTATCTGAAAATTGAATATCTTAAATTGTCTTTGTTATTAAAAAGTACTGTATTTATTTTGAGATTTCAGTAAAATTTTAAAAAATAGCAGTGACAGGTTGTACCTTTTCTTTTTCTGTTTAATTTTCCAGCCTTATTCCTGTATTGGGTAATGGCCTTTATCACAAAAACCATAAAGCTGGTCAAATATTGGCAGTCTGGTTGGGGAATATCAGACCTGCGTTTCTGCATCACAGGCATAATGGTCATTTTGAATGGACTCTTGATGGCTGTGGAGATCAATGTCATTCGGGTCAGAGTAGGTATCTAATAATTTTTGTTTAGTTACTGGAGTTCAGAAGCAAATATTAAAGATCATGGTCAGCTTGGCATCATTAGTATTCAAGAGCCTATACAATGATATATCATTTATATGTACAAATATAAAGTTGAGCAATTACTAAGTTCAGACCATTAGTTTTCCAGAAATCTCAATATGACCCTGAAATCTATTGATTCATTCGCAAATATTGATTGAGTGCCTAGGATGTGCCAGACATTATGCTTAGTCCATATTATAGATTAAACTGTTTTCATCAGGAAGTTCCATCACCTGTAACTGGTCCAAAGCAAACCTGGCTCAATCAAATTAGTGTATTCTCAGAAATGTCAAGCTGATAAGAAGATAGCTTAATCCACTTTCCTCATTTCACTGATGAAGAAACTTCTGTAGACAGAACTCTAGCTTTATAAACAAAGTAATATGATCAAATCTCATACCCGGTCTGTGATTACAAACCTATTGTACTTCCAGCCACATAACATTGCCTGTTACATTGTGTGACATACCAGTGATCTGTTTTTCAATGTTTATTTTCTGTCAGAGCACTCTGAATTTGCTCTGAATAGCAAGATACATGTTGCAATGGATAGTGGAAACAGTAAACATCAGCCAGACCACAAATTAATAGAGAGTGACTCAACAATGCTGTTGATAAAACATTTAAGCAATCTGCACAGTGTAAAAATCTTCATTTAGTTGACTAAATATCATGAAATATCAGGAAAGGATATCATGAAAGACTGATTTTTAATGATAACTTTTTTTTAAAGAGATAATTGATTTTTTTTAACATTCGCCTGAGTGTATTAAATATGAAATTCTGGAATTTAACTAGAATCTAGTCATAATAAAAGGGAACTTTTTTCTCAAAAGAATATTTCAGAAAGGGATGGAAAGAAGTATGAAAATATAAAGATTGGCCTCATGAAATGAAAATGTAAAAAAGGTTAAAAATTTATTTTTACTATGTGGGAAAAGAATTAGGTTAATTGTTACTCTGGAATTTTTCTTACCACAGAGATATGTGTTCTTCGTGAATCCGCAGAAAGTAAAGCCCCCTGAAGACCTCCAGGATCTGGGTGTGAGGTTTCTCCAACCGTTCGTGAATTTACTGTCAAAAGCAACCTACTGGTGGATGAATACACTCATCATATCCGCTCATAAAAAGCCTATTGATCTGAAAGCAATTGGAAAATTACCAATAGCAATGAGAGCAGTAACAAACTACGTCTGTTTGAAAGATGCATATGAAGAACAAAAGGTAAGTCAGTAACTGTTTTTCATGCCCATGACTGTAGAGAATGGGCCTGTTAATACAAAGGCACTGAGCTTAAATAATGTTAAGCTTTTGTTGTTTAGTCGCTCAGTCTTGTCCGACTCTTTGTGACCACATGGGCTGTGGCCTGCGAGGCTCCCCTCTCCATGGGATTTCCCAGGCAGAGAGTAC
This sequence comes from Cervus elaphus, assembly GCF_910594005.1. Classification (NCBI taxonomy): domain Eukaryota; kingdom Metazoa; phylum Chordata; class Mammalia; order Artiodactyla; family Cervidae; genus Cervus; species Cervus elaphus. The sequence goes on along the minus strand of NC_057836.1, from coordinate 31,140,594 downwards.
TGGAGTGGGTTGACATTTCTTTTCTCCAGGGGATCTTCCTGACCCAGGGATCAAAGCCCTCTCCTGCATTGCTGGTGGATTCTCTTAAGTAATAGTAAATAATATTTAGGGAGAGCAGATTTTCTCCATCTGTCTTTCCCAGTAGTTTTGAGTCATGTTAACTGGACTGCTGGAAATATACTGGAAGAACCAAGAGGAGGGACAGAGAGTGTTGTCTTTTCTCTGGCGCCTAATGGAAAGTAAGAATTAAAATCAATAGTCATGTATGTCAAATCCTTGTCACCATATAATATTAATAATCCACGGAGTTTTTATTGTTTTGTTTCAAGTATCTTAATAATTTTATTATTTAAAGGGAAAATAGATCATATCCATGAATAACTTTTGAGAAATGAAATTCTTAATTATTAATTCAAATTTGGACTCTGCATTTCAAAATTGGGGAATTAAATAAAGGGGCATCATCTGCCTATTCCATATATCACTCTATATGTCTGGCAAAATTGATTTCTTCTGGTATTTTCTGCGGGTGTTTATAACTGCCTTTAAAAATTTAAATATGAGACTCTGGATATTTTCAATTTGTCTTTTTATCATTCTGAGTAGTCTTGTGTGCTATTCACAGTGGAAGATGTATTTTATATTGCTGTCACCTACAAATATTATTGTAATTAAAATATGAATATTTATACCAACATTGGAAGGGAATACTGTATGGTGGATCAGTTAAAGAGTTTTTGGCTGTTCTAAATCTAGGTCAACAAAGCATTTATGGTAAATGATGAAAATGACCTCTGTTCTGTGTCAAAAATGTGTGTTATGAAATTAATAATTCAGGAAATGGTTACTACAGATGAACCTGAGTCATCTCTCTGGTTTCACCTCTGGGAAAAGTATTGCATAGTTTTTTGAAAACTTCTAAATAAAGATTAATAATATAGTCTAAGCCTAGCTCTAGTTTTCTGAATGCTCTTGATAACACAGATTTGCTTAAATATCAGTAAACTTTAAAATATAATTGAATTATTCATCTCACAAGGAGTTGAATATGAAACACAATTGAACTCTACTGCATTGAGTTAGCTTCTTTGCCAAGACATAATTATGATTGTTCAAGTCTTGAAATCTTTTCAACAAATGATTATAGAGGTATGAAGCCACGAGTTGGCCTAAGCAGATATACCATTCTTCATTTTGCGTCTCTTTAAGTAATAACTAGGAAGCATAAGTCTAACATAACTTTAAAAAGTATTGACCGCATTTAATGGAGATAGGAAAAAGCAATTTGAAGCTGGGATTGATCTCAGAGGGAGAACCTGAAGAGACACGAGCGATCCTGAAGGGTGGGTTCCCTGCCCGGTAATTAAACCTGGGTAACCTGGATGAAAACCAAGAGTCCTATCCACTAGACCACCAGGAGTTAAAGATAGAAGCATAGTGGCCCTGGCTCTTGCCCCTATTTGAAAGCGAGAATGTTTCAAGCAGAGAAAAACTGTAGTAACAGGTACAAAGTTTATTATTAGAGACATAACACAATGCATGGGAGAGCATACAGGAAAACAGTTTGCTTATCTAACTCAGAACCAGGGCAGAGATACACACCCAGAGAAAAAGGGTATGGGCATCCTCTCTAGTGAGGAGGAGGGCAGTAAGTCAGAAGCTAGGCAGAGAGACACACCCGGAGAGGAGGTGGAGCATCCTGAGTGAGGAGGAGCTCAGTACAGAGGTGATGTAAATCACTTATATAGAACAGTCTCTCTGGGTCTTTGTTTACCTTTGGCCAATTACTTTATTTCTTTCTTCACCTCTGACTGGTCCATGCACCCTCCCCAAGATGTGTGAGCAACTTTTCTCTAAGGTGGATCGCACCGCAGAGGCCTATGTGTGCATGTCCACACTTAGGGGAGGGTTCCCCTCCCTTTTCAACCCCCAAGAAGCCTTCCAGCACATGTGCAGACAGGGAAGTCTTCCTTGACCTCAAGAGTGGGCACTTCATCTCTTTGCTTTAGCGGAGCTCAGCTTTTGCCACTAGCTTTGTCTTCGCAGCGTCGGGGTGAGAACAAAAGCTCCCCTTGACAAACACCAGGTGTCTGGCCCAGAGGCACGTGGTCTCCTACCTCAGGATGATCTCTTTTGCTTAGCTTGTAATAATTTGATAAGTGAATCTCTTGTGACCTAATATCTTAGATCTTAACTAAACTTCAGAAATCTTAACTAGACTGTCAATAACCTGTACTTTGTATTTCACTATTTTCCATACAGCGTCATTTGGTAATATTCATAACTGATATATTCATTTCTTAAAGGGAATTAAGCTTAATTTGGACTTCAGAAATTTAGGGTCATCCTTTGACAACTCAAAATAATACAAAATGTTGGGAAAATTTGCCTAGATACTCTTCATTCTCTTTCTTTCCTTAAAATGCTTTCAGTAATGCATATTTATGGAATCTCGAAAAATGGTGATGAACCTATTTGCAAGAGCAAGAATAGAGATGCAGACATAGAGAATGGACTTGTGGACAGAGTGGAGAAAGGAGAGGGTGGGATGAATGGAGAAAATAACATTAAAATGTATACCTTACCGTGTGGGAAATAGAAGGGTAGTGGGAAGTTGCTATATAACACAGGGAGCTCAGTCTGGTGGTCTGTGATAACTTAGTGGGGTGGGATGGGGGTGGGTGAGAGGCAGGCTGAAGAGGCCTTATGGCTGACTCACGACCTTGTACAGCAGAAATCAACACAGCATTGTTAAGCCATTAAGAATTAAATATATGTATTACATACATACAAAGTTTTGGAATGTGTTCACAATTAAAATAACTAGCTAAATAAATGGAAATATATACTTAAAAATTAATTAAGTATCTATTGTTTGCAAGAATGCAGGAATACCAAACTATATGTAGTATATTGGAAGTAACTCAGTAACATTTATTTTTATCTTTTAAAATATAAGAAATACTAGAAGAGATTTGCATAGTGGCTAAGATTAATTGCCACTCTATCATTTTATTTTGGTTCATCAAATTTTTTTTTTCTTTCAGAAAAAAGTGGCAGATGACCCAAATCGGACTCCATCTATATGGCTGGCAATGTACAGAGCTTTCGGGCGACCAATTCTACTTAGTAGCACATTTCGTTATCTTGCTGACTTACTGGGTTTTGCCGGACCTCTCTGTATTTCTGGAATAGTTCAGCGTGTAAATGAAACCCAGAATGAAACAAATAACCCAACAGGAGTAAGTTTGTGGTGCCTTTGAATGGAAATATATTATGGGCAAATTTCTTTTAACAGTTACTTTTTAAAAAATGCAGTTTTATGAGCAGTGCAAACAATCTTATTAACAGAGAATTGAATGCTTTTTAAAAGAAAGAAAACTGTAATTTTTCTTGTAGAGAAAAACATTACTGTGTGTATTCATTGAATGGATTTGGCCAACAAAATTATTTCTCAGATTCAGAGGCTATAAACATTTAATAGCATTTACTGTGTTCTGCAAATGATGCTCAGAAATTTCACATTGGTTATTTTATTAGGTCTTTTTAGCAATCTTGTAAAGAATTTTCATGCATGAGTCCTTGGGGGTGGCTGAGTCACTTTTTTTTTTTCCGTGATGGCTCAGATGGTAAAGAGTCTGTCTGCAATGTGGGAGACCTGGGTTCGATCCCTGGGTTGGGAAGATCCCCTGGAGGAGGAAATAGCAACCCATTCTAGTACCCTTGCCTGGAAAAATCCCATGGACAGAGGAGCCTGGTAGGCTATAGTCTATGGGGTCGCAAAGAGTTGGACATGACTGAGTGATTTCACTTTCAATGGCCAGTGATGTGGGCAATGTGATTTGATTTGGTTTCCTATATAGTGAAAGTCATCACCTTGTTTCATAATGATCAGGTCAAGTCACATTATATTTTTATTAGACATTATGTTACTATTGGGGACTATATAGTGTAAAATATTTGCTGTTATTAATTTACAACCTTATATTTTCTGTTCTTGAGAAAGTCTGCATCATGAGCTTCCCAATTTCCTTCTAAAATAAGAATTGATTTCCCTAGTTTCACGTGTAGAAACTCTAGTCCAGATGAATCAGTTTTCCTTTTTTATTGTCTTAATATGATTTCCAGTCCTCTTTTTTTTACCTATTGGAATTGTATGCATTCCTAAAGCCTTCAGTAAATGCTGCCTTCTCATTGAAGCTTTTTCTGATTGTCCTTGTTGGTGAAATTTGATTCTCCTTGGTCATCTCCTAACACATTGTTTGCTTCACATTGGCACTTGCCATAAATGCCATTTTTATAATGAAGCATGTTATCTATGGATATGCTTATCTTTCTAGGTTGTGAGCTCTCTGAAGAGAATGACTATGAAGTTCCCATTTTTGCCCTCAAAACCCAGTTCCTTGAATATATTAGTGCTCAATTGTTACTAATGTGAACCAGCTATTTTGCCATTGAATACATGTTTGTGATGTTTTATCCCTACTAGCCTGATTATATACAGATATTGAAATTCCACATAGTATCCAATCATCCCTTGTACTTACGTGTGTTAACCCTGTATTTTTCTGAGAAGGAAGAAAATTTACACATTTGTGTATATCCCCCAGAAAGACGAGGAAGGGACCAAAAGTATTTAGAATTTAACTGATCGAAACCATAAAGAAAAAGTGGCTCAATTGACATGTTGTGTTTATCTGACTGTTACTTTTCCCTCATTTCTAACAAATAAGTGACCATATGCTACTGTTGCAAACAAAAAGCTATCAATTTGTATATCCTTATGATGACTTCAGTTATTATCTGACTGAAATAGGTTTTTAAAGTTATGTTTTGTCACTGAAATTGTCTTGTGGGCGAAATAGCCAATTTATGTTTTTTTACCATTTATAATTTATGTTTTCATTATATGAATTAAGATGAAGATCAGAAAAAGTCAACTGTGTAGACTTTATTATTTTAAATTAATAAGGCTATGGAAATTGTATATTTGTCCCATTGGTCTTGCTGACATTGTAGGTTCTACTTCTAAATTACATACAATCTAAACTAACTTCTGTCTTGGTTTACTACTAATATTTTCCTGTTAACCAAGGTAGACTATATCTTTGTAGAAAATGTATTAACTTAAAAAAATTTAAATGTACCTTTTTCCCTACAGTCAGGCATTTCCAACAATCTTAATGATCAATTTGAAATTTTTTATGTTCAACTGGTTTGTGTTTGTATCTGTTGACATTATGAGGAAAAGCCAAAATTGCCTTGCTCTGATTCATTCTACTGCTGTATTATAAAGACATTGAATTTTTATATTAAGCAACCATGTATTATTTGATAAATGCAACTATATACTGGTATATGAATAATTTTAATTTATATCTTTTTTTTTCCTTTTGGGATAAGGCTTCAGAAATCCTCTCATCAAAGGAATTTCTTGAAAATGCTTATGTTCTAGCTGTTCTTCTGTTCTTGGCTCTTATTCTGCAAAGGACATTTTTGCAGGCTTCCTACTATGTGACCATTGAGACTGGCATTAACCTCCGTGGAGCCTTGCTGGTATGTACAAGCTCTGAAGGATCCTGACCACAAACCATTCAGTGATAGGAATAGTTGAGAATTCAGTTTTGTTTTTCTCCTTCCCTTTTCAGTTTGATATTATGACATCAGTACTTTCAGGATCTACTTAATAAAAAAAAAAACAACCTATAAAGCTGATTAATAAACCCACTGAATTAAAAATACTTCTAGTAATATATTAACAGATTTTGAAATCTTGCATTTATTTACTTCTGTTACTGTTTGTTCCAGAGATTATGTTTAAATTTGAATGTATGTTGAGATTATATCATCAGGAAAAATAAGTTTGTATTTAGTTGAGGACTAAAAGTACCAATGCTGAAATGAAAATAATAGCTGACTTAAGATGGCATTATAAGATTTTTTCCTTTTTTTCGGGAAATTTAAAAATGTTAGTTTTTTCTATGCAAATAAATAAGCATAGTGTTGATTTTAGAATTTTGAGCTTCAAATATGTTTTTTTCCCTTTTTTGCAGGCCATGATATATAATAAAATCCTTCGGCTTTCTACATCTAATTTATCCATGGGTGAGATGACCCTGGGTCAGATCAATAACTTGGTCGCCATTGAAACCAATCAGCTCATGTGGTTCTTGTTTCTGTGTCCCAATCTATGGGCCATGCCTGTTCAGGTAGATCAATATAAGTAAGATTCTTATTTGTTGAGGATATAATAAGAAATTATCAAAAAAAAAAAAAAGAAATTATCAGTTTTTAAATGTGTTTGCTTTTTCATTTGAAAAGCTAATATAATTCCAAGAAAATATGGAATGCTGATTTATGGTGGATGACAACGTTTTCCAGAAAAAGTTTGTGTCCTTTTAAAAGTTTGCTGACTGTTTCTGGTCAAAAGCGTCTTGGGACCCCTCTGCAACTTCACGTAGTAAATTGGTTCGACACCAATTGTACACATCATGTTGCTAAAAATAAATTCCTACTGCCTAGCCTTCCCCAGATAAATCATCATGAAATCCTGCTGTCACAGCTGAGTTGACTTCCAAATAAACTTAATAGTCCTTCAGTTGCTAAGTCGTGTCCAGCTGTTGGCGACCCCATGGGCTGCAGCATACCAGACTCCCCTGTCCTTCTCTGTCTCCCAGAGCTTGCTCAAATTTTTAAACTTAATAATTAAGAAATACTACAATTTCACTAAAAAATACTTCCTTTTATGCAGTGGTCCCCACATCCCTGTTCTTTCGCCCCTTTCCTTGTGCTTTCCTTCAGATCATCATGGGAGTGATTCTTCTGTACAACTTGCTCGGGTCCAGCGCGTTGGTTGGTGCCGCTGTCATTGTGCTCCTCGCGCCAATGCAATACTTCATCGCTACAAAGTTGGCAGAAGCTCAGAAGAGCACTCTTGTAAGTAAAATCTCTTGGAAACCTTATTAGGAAAATCTAGTAATGCGGTTTCGTTTTTAAATATATAGGAAATTAATACCACTCAGGGTTCTTGGGAAATCATTAGATTGAGATGAAATACCAATATTTCTTTTCCCTTCTTGGGCAGTGAATGTGCATGTTCTGGGTTGCACAACAGTTTTTAAAAGGGGATTTGACATCTAAGATTTAATGACCTTAAACGCTAAATACCACCACAAAGCCTGATGTTTTTACAAGTCATGACGTGATGATGAGGCTTTAGATCTTGTAGGTCACTTACTTACGCTTAGCATGTACCAAAGAATACACTTACTTGTGCATTTGATTACGTGTATATTGGATGTCAATTACTGATGTGGGACGAATGGATCAAGGAATAAATAAAGGGTCAGATTTAGTGCTTCTGAAATTAAATGCTCTCAGGGTTGAGTCAGACCACGTGATGAGCTATGGAGTTACACTGAAATGTTTCAGTAGCAGCTGCTCTGCCTGAGTATGTTCATGGTCAACTTGGCAAGCAAGAAAAAGCTCAGTTATTGCCCCTTTCTGGCTTCAGTTGGGTTTCCCAGGTGGCGCAGTGGTAAAGAATCTACCTGCCAATGCAGGAGATGCAAAAGATGCAAAAGATGATCCCTGGGTCAGGAAGATCCCCTGGAGTAGGAAATGGCAACCCACTCCAGTGTTCTTACCTGGAAAATTCCATGGACAGAGGAGCCTGGTGGGCTGCAGTCCATGAGGCCGAAAAGAGTTGGACACAACTGAGCGCGTGCACACACACACACACACACACACACACACTGGCTTCAGTTTTCCATGAAATCATTTTATTTGAGCAAGAATTGGCTTCTTTTAAAGAAATATTTGCAAATAAGTATTGACATCATGTTTAGAAATAAAATTTGATTAAATATGAGCAAGTCTACCTACAAGTCAGGCATGAAATGTAGAGATGCTGCCACTGGTGGACCATTTTCCAACCTGGTGTTTCCACTGTGACAAGCAAGTCCCTTGTCACGCAAATGGTTTTTATCACTTGTTTTTCTGCTGCTTCTGGTGAGGTTACTCATTACTCTAGGACGTGAATACAGAAAGGTGTGGAAGAGAGACACAAAGAGGGGACATGACAATCTAACATCTGACTCTTTTTGCCATTCATACTGTTGTCATTCACTCACCAGCAATCATGGATAGGCAATTAAGAGCCTCAGGAGACAAAAAGATGAATAAAATCAGATCGTTTGCTAATGCCATTTGCAGCAAAAGGGATGTGACGAGATTATCATCATACTAAATGAAGTAAGTCAGAAAGAGAAAGACAAATATTACACGACAACACTTAGGTGTGGAATCTGAAATATGACACAAGTGAACCTATCTTTGAAACAGAAACAGAATCAGGGACATAGAGAACAGACAGGTGGTTCGCAAAGAGAAGGGCTTGGGAGCGGGATCGAGTGGGAGGTTGGGGTTAGCAGATATAAGGTTTTATATACAAAATGGATAAGCAACAAGATCCTCCTGTATAGCACAGGGAACTGTATTCAATATCCTATGATAAAACATAATGGAAAAGAACATTTAAAAATAATGTGTATGTATGTATATGTGTGTATGTATATGTATATATATATATATATAAAATTGAGTCACTTTGTTGTACGGAAGTAATTAACACAATACTAAAACTCAACTATACTTCAAAAAATCAGATTACGTGCTGCTTTTGCTTCTTCCTATCTACCTTCTGCCACTCTGCAGCTCCTTTTAAGAGTTCACAGGTGATACTGTACTTTCCTAGTAAATCTAATAGAATTTGGAGGAAGCTGGAAGAGTTGACTAAAGAGAGGCTTTTGTATCAGCCATGTCTCTACAGTTAATCCAAGTTGTTAGCAATCAGTTAATCTAATTTAGCAATATGTGAGACCAGGTTTGATCCCTGGGTCAGGAAGATCCCCTGGAAAAGGGAATAGCAACCCACTCTAGTAGTCTTGCTTGGAGAATCCCATGGACAGAGGAGCCTGGTGGGCTACAGTCCATGGGGTTGCAAAGAATTGGACACAACTGAGCAACTAACACAACACAATAACAACAAAATCTAATTTAGGCTCTGTGACAGAGCTTATGAAGAAGGAGGTAGGAATCTCTTGAAGTTAAAGATAATAGGCTTGGTTTCACTAAGTGTCTTATGAAGACTCACTGCGAATACACGCAACAAACAGTGTACACTCACATTCCCAAATCAATAGTGACCTAACTTTTTTTTACATTCATTGTTTCTCATCTCCTAAGCATGACTTATAGACCTGAGGGGAGAATTAAATGATTTAGGTATGAGAAGGCACCCTTGGAAGTCTCTTTATCAACTCCTTACATATCTGTGTGTGTTATCTGCAGACATCATTCAAGGAAATCATATGAAACTTAAGACACTGCTTTTATTTAAACCAAAGCAACAGAGGCATAAACAGTTTCTAGGTGGAAAGAAATTGGAGGCTGTCTCATTCAACTCTTCATTTTCATGTTGGAGGCAGAAGCACAGAGTTTCACTATTTCTCCCAGGAGTCTCACAGCCATCATTAGAGCCCAAGCCAGGCAGAAATCAAGTTCTTCTCAATCCATATCCAGTAATGGCCTTGCCTCTCTGATTCACTTGGATGCAGCTTGCATTGTTTTTTATTCCTTCCTTTTATAGGATTATTCCACGGAGAGACTGAAGAAAACAAATGAAATACTGAAAGGCATCAAACTTCTGAAACTGTACGCCTGGGAGCACATCTTTTGCAAGAGTGTGGAAGAGACAAGAATGAAGGAACTCTCCAGTCTCAAAACCTTTGCTCTTTATACATCACTCTCCAGTAAGTTGCTGTCGCTCTGAGGACCACCAAAAACATGTGGTCTGTTTGGTGTGACTTAGGATCATTGAGACATTCTAGACATCAGAGGAAGTACATTTATTTTCTCCATTTGTGAGGTTCTGTAGCCACTAGCCAAACAAGTTTATTTAAATTTAATTTTTTTTGGATCTGGACCATTTTTAAAGTCTTTTTGAATTTGTTTTACGTTTTGGCTTCTGTTTTACATTTTGATTTTTTGGCTGTGAGACATGTGGAATTTTAGCTCCCAGACCAGGGATCAAACCCACATCTTTTGCATTGAAAGGTGAAGTCTTAGTGACTGGACAGCCAGGGAAGTTCCTATTTAAATTTAAAGAGCAAAGTCAAGATAAGCTTAAAGTCAAGTAGAACTGAATTTGACTCCTTGCAAGTTTGTATCTTTGCCATGTTACTTGACATCTGAAATCCTTGGTTTCTTCATCTCTAAGCTGGGGATGGTAATGATTAGGAGTCTGATCATTGAAACCCTCATTTCAGTTACAGTTGGGATGCATAGTGGGTTTTCAGTAAAAATTTGCTTATAGAGAATAGACTTGTGGACCCAGGAGGAGGAAGGAGAGGTTGGAACGAATTGAGAGGACAGCATTGAAACATATACATTGCCATATGTAAAATTAGGTAGCAGTGGAAATTTGCCGTATGACACAAGGAGTTCAAATCCAGTACTCTGTGACAATCTGGAGGAATGAGATTGTCACTCCTCTAGAGGAAAGTGGAAGGTGGGAGGGTGGTTCAAGAGGGAGGGGACATATGTGTACGTATGGACGATTCATGTTGATATATGGCAGAAACCAACACAGTATTATAAAGCAATTATCCTCCAATTTTCAAAAAATGTAAATTAAAAAAATATCAATTGGAAAAATATAAATAAATAAATTGATTTGGCTATATTACTATTGATTTTATCCCCTAAAATCCTTAAAAATTATCTGCGGTTGTCTTCCCTGTCTCTTGGGGGAGCTTATGATATTATATTTCCTTGAAGATTGCACTTGAAATGCCAGTTTTGGAAACTGAGGAGGAAAAAAAAGTCAACATTTCCAGGTGAAAAAAGCCAAACTGCATTTACATAAAACCCTCTTTTTCCAGTACATGCTTAAGACTTTTTAAATATAAAGCTTTTCCTCCACAACTCTAATTTTTAAAACATGATTATTTCAAAAATATTGTTGTTGTTTTCCTCAAACGGTGACACGGAGTACTTGTAAGAAGAATGAGTTCATGTTAGTAGAATTCTTATGAACTTGGCCAAACTACTCCCACTAATGTTTGATTTAATTTGTATGTCAGTTTTGCTCCTTTCTATTGTTCTCAAGGCTTTATTTGGAGGTTTATAGATGGTTTCCTCTTGAATTCTGAACTCCTTGAGTCCTTAGAGATTATAAACACTTCTTTTGTGAAATGGATGTAAGGAAAGTGTTTGGTTTATATAGCTCATTTATTTTAGCCCTAATGCTGGATACATTAGAAAGGAAACGGGAAGGAGATTTATATTCCAGCTCTGCACCACGACTCATAGAGTGTCAAAATGCTAGAAGATGAAATGATTGATATCTACTTGCTTATATGATAGAACTGTAAGCTGCTGGCTCCTAAAATCTATTTCTGTCTGCAGTATACTAAAGTTCTCATGGGGTAGATGGATGTGGCCAGAAATGGTGATGATGATAGTAATAGTAATTATGATAATAATAACAAAAACATTTTGAGATATTCCGTCAGTTTTGCTATAAGTGACTTTATATATATCGTCCTATTTAGTCCTCACAGCAGCCCAGTGATTTTGATTCCATTATTAACTTCATTTTGCAAATTAGAAGACTGAGGTTAGAGCTTAAATAACTTGAATTTCCCCCAAATCATCCAGCGGCTAAACAATAGAGGTGGGTTGTTTAACTCAACCCGGTTATATAAGATTTGGGTTAGTCTTTGAAAGTCAGAGACAAAAGAGGAGAGAACAGAGGAGACCATACTAGAAACAAAAAGCAAAGAAATCATGAAGGTCAAAGAGCATAGTCACTTTTTTATGATTGTACGCAGCAGGAATTCTTGGTGCAATGATGTGAAGTTCCACTTACACCATGTCCAAGTTTTATAATTTGATTACTTAGAGTGTTGGTGGTAGTGAAGAGCTTCCACTATATGAGTTGAATACAGCTGGTTGTAAATCTCACCTCTGCCACTACATAGCAGGATGGCTTTGACCAAATCACTACTTCTCTTCTCCAAGCCTCAATTTTTCATCCGTAACATTGGATGATAAAAATCCCTATCATGTAGGATTGTGATAAAGATGACAATAGATTAAAGAGTGCTGCAGATGTTGGTTGACTTGTTGATTGACTCTATTCTAGGCAGTATGTCAAGTGCTTTGTACTCATTGTGGATAAAGCCCCTGGCAAGTGGGCTAGTGTTCAGTAACCTCACTCCCTCAGTTTCCTCCTCTAAGAATTGGTATAATAAAAATAATGCCTTTCTCAGGACTTCCCTGGTGCTCCAGTGTTTTAAGATGTCACCTTCCCATGCAGACAGTGCAGGTTCAACCCCTGGTCAGGGCTCTAAGATCCTACATGCCTCGCAGCCAAAAAACCAAAACGTAAAACAGAAGCAGTGTTCTAAAAAATTCAGTAACATACTTCAAAGATGGTTCACATCAAAAAATCTTTAAAAAAAAAAAAGAAGAGAGAGAATACCTTCTCACAGGCATATTGTGAGAATCAAATGAAACAGTGAATGTGGCACTGTTCTGTAACTGTTAAAAATATTTTATAAATGGTATTTGCAGAAAACATAAGAAAAAAAAAATGAAAGAAAAAAGTCAGCCATACAATGTAGTGGGTATTGCTGGGTCTTGGAGTGCAGGCTGACCTGAAATGAAATCCTGCCTCGGTGCCTGTCCACTCTGCCCCATTGGTCAGCGTTTGGTGGCATCTCAGTTTCTTCATTAGGAAGTTGGGCTGTATTAAGCATACCTGGGGGAATTAAGTAAGATAATGTACACAAAAATGCTCAATCCATGGTATCGGAAAATATTGAAAAATAAAGTTAAACGGGACAAATGCTAATAGAACTGAAAATCCATCTGTATGAATCAGTGTTCTTTCCACTAGAGATGATATCTGGGGGCAAAAGAAATTCTGTTGAATCATTTCCTAATCTCCACTGCCAAATGGATATGTGCTGTTTATGGATTTAATTTATTGGCAAAAAAAAAAAGAATGAACGACACTTTTATTTTTTCTCCCTTCACTTTGATAGAGTTTTACATGGAGAAGTGGGAAGAACATGAAGCTTTTGACCAGAAAAGTGTGGGTTTTAATCCAAGCTGTGTCATCTCCTAGTTTAGAATCTTGCCTTTTACTCATCCTTGCTGTTTTCTTTATTGCGCGGGGGTAGTTGTAACCGTTAAATAGGAGAATGCACGTGAAGGTGCTCCTATCATAGGTGAGTAATTGTGAGTTGCTGGGTAGTGGCAGAGCGAAGTGGTGGTCAGCACGGTCTGAGAAGCCCAGCTGGGTGACCTCCTGCATCTCATTCTCATCTTTATGCTGAGATAGAAATGGTCCTGCTTCCTGCATTGGGTGCAGAGTACCAGATAAGTAGTTTTTAATAAAATAGCAGCTGTTCTCGCTCTCCCTCATCCAGAGATAACTTATTTAAAGATATTTAGAATGAGTCATAAATAATGATATGAAGGAAAAGAAAGAAATACACTTAGAAAAAAATAAGGTAACACTAGGCAGAGAAAGATGATGGAAACACAGCTCTTCATCTGTACTATTATGATCTCAGAGCTGTGTTTGGGTTGCTGGTACCGTACAAGAATTCAGATTTGGTAGCTAAGCCTCTTCTGGACCTTTAAAAGCATAGGCTGAGTCTGTATGTGGTGGTAAGGACAGTTCATGAAAACAGATCATGAGAGCTGGTGGTGATTTTTGGATGGAATCTCTTTTTTATTAATTAATTTTTATTGGCGTGTAGGTGCTTTGCAGTGTTGTGTTAATTTCTGACCTACAGCAAAAAATGAGTCAGCCATATATACATACATGTATCCCCTCCTTTTTGGATTTCCTTCCTGTTTAGGATAACAAGGTACATTTTTGAGTTCCCTGTGCTATACCATAGGTTCTTGTTAGTTACCTATTTTACACATAGTATCAATAGTGTATATGTATCAATCCCAATTTCCCAGTTCCTCCCACCCCACTCCTTTCCCCCTTGGTATCCATACATTTGTTCTCTATGTCTGGGTCTGTTTTTCTGGTTTGCACATAAGGTCTTCTATACCATCTTTCTAGATTCCACATATATGCATTAATATACTATATTTGTTTTTCTCTTTCTGACTTTACTCTGTATAGATGGACTCTTCTGAGTGTTGAGAAAATTAGATTCTAGTTCTTACTCTGCCGTTGCCTGGCTCTGTTACCAACAATGCAGTTGCTTTGTGGTTCTCTGTCCCTAAAACTCTATGTTTTATGACAAAATAACTACAAATCATCAACTTGGCTTTTGATTTTTTTTCCCCTATTACTTCCAAATGCAAGTATTTTAGCCTAAATCTGAGTTTTTCTTATTTCAGTTCTGCGTATCATGCTTATCAAATGATAGTGCACTATAGTCCTGGAGAGAGATTTAAACAAGCAGAGTGTCCAGGATATGGAGTTATTTTATCAAACAAAAGGTCTCTAAGTGAAAACTAATATCACTTCGGGAGAGAGATTTTTCACATAATGTCAAATTCTTGCTTTTTGTCTGTGTGTGAAAATAAAAGTGTTAACCGCTCAGCGTGTCTCTTTGCAAACTCATGGACTGCAGCCCACCAGGCTCCTCTGTCCATGGGATTCTCCAGACAAGAATACTGGAGTGGATTGCCATTCCCTTCTTCAAGGGATCTTCCTGACCCAGGGATCAAACCCGGGTCTCCTGCATTGCAGGCGGATTCTTCACCATCTGAGCCACCAGGGAAGCCCCCTTTATCTGTGTAATATCCCAGCTTTCATATTTTTAAATTAGTTTAGTGGAAATAAAATGTGGACTGTAAATACTCTGAAGAATGTGTATTTGTTAAATTCTAATAACTTAAGTTATTAAAGGATTATTTTATTTAAATTTTGCTCTTTGTAACATTTCATAAAAATATAATTGGGGGGGACTTCCCTGGTGGTCCAGTGCTTAAGATTCCACACTTCCAATGCAGGGGGTGGGGGTTCCATGCTGGGGAACTAAGATCCAGCTTGCTGTGTGGCTCAGCCAAAAAAAGAAATCGATGCTCAAAAATAATTTTTCAATAAACTAGAACATTTTCTGGTTAAGACTCATGTGTGGGAGTTCACAACTGTGAACCAAGAAATACCAACTGGGAAATGTTTGTGGACTCAAAGACAAAATGTTATTTAATGCACTCAGTCCTTGAATGTCTTCAAGGAAAGTTAAAATAATAATGATTAATTAAAGCTCCTGAAGATGTTTCACAGTTCAATGACACTAATGCCTTTGCTTTCTTTCCACAGTCTTCATGAACGCGGCAATTCCCATAGCAGCTGTTCTTGCTGTAAGACATATTTTCTTACCTTTAGAAATGGAACCAAGTCAGTGTTTAGAAATGACTTAGGAATAAGCATGTGTGGGTGGTAACATGTATTACCACCTTTTTGCTGTCTCCACTGTGACGGTTCTAATCTGGGGTTTCTCAACCATGGCACTATGGAACGTTGGGCCACAAAGAATTAATTCTTTGTGGCTCTGCATTAGGATGTCTAGCAGCATCTCTGGCTTCCACTTATTAAATGCCATTAGTACCATCAAAAATATCCCGACACTGCCAAATGTGCCTGGGGAACAAAATGAACAGAGGCTGAGAACTTACTGTTCTAACATCCATGACCTGATTCCTGGACATTCTTACAACAGGATTGTACTAGATCAACAACCCAAATATGTTAAATGATTACATTTCAAAAGAAAAGGACAAACCCAGGAACCAGTATTACATTTAGAAATGTAAGTTTGCCTTGGATGCCAGTGTTGGCGATTTTAGGAAAGAGTCACAATAGGGACCCCCAAACAATGGAATTTTCTTTTTTCTTTCTCAAAAAATTTAGTACTGGTTGGAAAGAGCCTGACCAGGTGTTAAGAACTCTGGATTCTCTCGTAGTTATTCCCCCTTTTCAGTAATTTGACAGAAGTCAGTTTTCTGATCTTTAGAATCTGTTTTGCCCTTTTCACAAGTTTACTGTTAGAACTAATGTAGACCATTAAGTACTCTAGTATTTTAGTACTTAAGTACTCAAGTGTTGTTTTTCTTAGGGAGTAATTTGGATGAAGTAATAGTATTTTTCAGAGTTGCAGTGGACCTGCTGGCATAGAAGAAGCTGTTTGGTTTGTAAAATGTAACATAAGTATTTGTGACACTTTCTCCAGCTTTCTCTAAAACGCTTTCTTTGCACAGACGTTTGTGACCCACGCGTATGCCAGCGGGAACAACCTCAAGCCCGCAGAGGCCTTTGCTTCGCTGTCTCTCTTCCACATCCTGGTCACCCCTCTCTTCCTGCTGTCCACCGTGGTCAGGTTTGCAGTCAAAGCCATCATCAGGTATGTGCTGGGATGTCTGGTGTGTTTTGCTTGATTACAGAAATACTACTAGCTCATGTTGGCAGTGGTTTAGGCACTTCTGTTGTGTCCGACTCTTTGCGACCCATAGACTGTATCCTGGCAGGCTCCTTTGACCACAGGATTATCTGGGCAAGAATACTGAAGTGGGTTGCCATGCCTTATTCCAGGGAATCTTCCTGACCCAGGGATTGAACCTGCATCCCTTACATCTCCTGCATTAAAAGGCAGGTTCTTTACCACTAGCACCACCTTGAAGGCCCATGGTAGTAAGTTAGAAAATGTATAAAAAGAACATCTTAATCACTGCCCAGAGATTACTTGGTATCAGAGATAACTTGTTAAAACTTTGCTGTGAGACCTTTCAGTCCCTTATTTCATGTAAAAATAATTATTCTAAAATAAAAATTTTGAATTTTTTGGTTATTTTTTCCCTCATTAAGATCATATGCATGATATTTACTGGCTATGTGATATTCCACTATTTGGAGGTATTTGAATTTACTTAACGGTTACCACTTCACTGGACATTTAGAATGTTTCTGTTTTCACCCTAACATAAATAACATTTGAGAGAAGCATCTCTTTATCTTTAAACTTTTCTCTGGTTATTTTCTAAAGTCAGACTTCTAGAAGTGCCAACACTCATTCTGATAGTGTGCATCTTCTTAAGGCGCTTAATGAGTATGGCCATGTGGTTTTCCATTAAAGGAGATATAGGTCAAAAGATGTAACAAGTTTTTAAGATTTTTTTTTAATGAGTATGGCCATAATGTTTTCCAGCAAAGCTGGGCCAGTTTATATTTTTACCAACAGTGATAATATTCACATCAACTCATATTTTCTGTTTTATTTTTGTTTAGTTTGGCAAAGAAAAAATAAATAAAATTCCAGACTCACAGTCTCTGCAAATGGGAAGACTTTGCAGAAATGAGTGCAGTGTTTTGTTCACTTTAACTATACTTTTATAGTGTTTCTGATCAGTGTGGACCTCACCTTCAACTCACAATGTCCCATAATGCACAGCTATAAAAAGATGTGATCTGATAGTAACCATTTCCCCACCATTTTTACTTGTATTGTATAATACATATGTTAGAAAACCATGTTATACTACACCGTATGTGCTTTAGTCTCCTATATTTGATAGGTATTCTTAAGATAGTATTTTGCTTTTTGCTATGAAGTTTTATAAACCTTATAAAACCTCAGCATGTTTCATAAACAGTATTTATCATATTTATATCTGGCCTTTGAAAAAAAAACCAAGATGTTGCAATACAGAAATGAAACTGGAAAATTGAAGCCTTAACTATACTAAGCATAGTGTTGCCACTGCTAGTAATGTGGAGCATCTATCATAAGACCTTTAAAAATGAGTAAATTTCCCAATGTTTATGTATTATTGGGAAAACTGGTATTTAATATTCAAAATAACAGAAGCTCCAGTTTTAGGCAATAGTATATAGTGACTTAATGACTTAATACAAAATATCATTATGATGTGTATAATTTGTGTTAGTTGCTTAGCCGTGTCTGACTCTTTGTGACCCCATGGACTGTAACCTGTCAGACTCCTCTGTCCGTACTGTTCATGGAATTCTCCATGTAAGAATACTGGAGTAGATAACCATTCCCTTCTCCAGTGAATCTTCCTGACCCAGGGATTGAACCCAGGTCTCCTGTATTGCAGACAGATTCTTTTAGCATCTGAGCCACCAGGAAGCCCCAATGGTTAGCTCACTGCATTGTGCGGGAAATGAACCAAGGTAAATGCTTGGGTAGATGGGTGAACTTAACTCAGATGACCATTATATCTACTACTGTGGGCAAGAATCCCTTAGAAGAAATGGAGTAACCATCATAGTCAACAAAAGAGTCCAAAATGAAGTTCTTGGAGGCAATCTCAAAAACAACAGAATGATCTCTGTTTTTTCCCAAGACAAGCCATTCAATATCACAGCAATTGTCTATTTCCCAACCAGTAATGCTGAAGAAGCTGAAGTTGAATGGTTCTGTGAAGACCTACAAGACCTTCTAGAACTAACACCCAAAAAAGATGTCCTTTTCATTATAGGGGTCTGGAATGTAAAAGTAGGGAGTCAAGAAACACCTGGAGTAACAGGCAAATTTGGCCATGGAGTACAGAATGAAGCAGGGCAAAGGCTAATAACAGTTTTGCCAAGAGAATGCACTGGTCGTAGCAAACATCCTCTTCCAACAACACAAGAGAAGACTCTACATATGGTTATCACCAGATGGTCAACACTGAAATCAGACTGATCATATTATTTGCAGCCAAAGATGGAGAAGCTCTATATAGTCAGCAAAAACAAGACCAGGAGCTGACTGTGGCTCAGATCATGAACGCCTTATTGCCAAATTCAGACTTAAATTTAAGAAAGTAGGGAAAACCACTAGACCATTCAGGTATGACCTAAATCAAATCCCTTATGATTATACAATGGAAGTGAGAAATAGATTGAAGGGATTAGATCTGATAGACAGAGTGCCTGAAGAACTATGGATGGAGGTTCATGACATTGTACAGGAGACAGGGATCAAGACCATCCCCAAAGAAAAGGTCAGAAGGAGGCTTTACAAATAGCTTAGAAAAGAAGAGAAGCAAAAATCAAAGGAAAAATCAAAGATATACCCATTTGAATGCCGAGTTCCAAAGAATAGCATAGAGAGATAAGAAAGCCTTCCTCAGTGATCAGTGCAAAGAAATAAAGGAAAACAACAGAATGGGAAAGACTAGACATCTCTTCAAGAAAATTAGAGCTACCAAGGGAACATTTCATGCAAAGATGGGCACAATAAAGGAGAGAAATGGTAGGGACCTAACAGAAGCAGAAGATATTAAGGAGAGGCGGCAAGAATACACAGAACTATACAAAAAATATCTTCACAACTCAGATAATCACGATGGTGTGATCACTCACCTAGAGCCAGACATCCTGGAATGTGAAATCAAGTGGATCTTAGGAAGCATCACTACAAACAAAGCTAGTTGAGGTGATGGAATTCCAGTTGAGCTCTTTCAAATCTGGAAAGATGATGCTGTGGAGGTGCTGCACTCAATATGCCAGCAAATTTGGAAGACTCAGCAGTGGCCACAGGACTGGAAAAGGTCAGTTTTCATTCCAATCCCTAAGAAAGGCAATGCCAAAGATTGCTCAAACTACCACACAATTCCATTCATCTCACACGCTAGCAAAGTAACGCTTAAAATTCTGCAAGCCAGGTTTCAAAAGTACGTGAACTGTGAACTTCCAAATGTTCAAGCTGGATTTAGAAAAGGCAGAGGAACCAGAGATCAAATTGCCAACATTTGTTGGATCATCGGAAAAGCAAGACAGTTCCAGAAAAACATCTATTTCTGCTTTATTGACTATGCCAAAGCCTTTGACTGTATGGATCACAATAAACTGTGGAAAATTCTGAAAGAGATAGGAATACCAGTCCACCTGCCCTGCCCTTGAGAAATCTGTATGCAGGTTGGGAAGCAACAGTTAGAACTGGTCATGGAACAATAGACTTGTTCCAAATAGGGAAAGGATTACGTCAAGGCTGTATATTGTCACTCTGTTTATTTAACTTATATGCAGAATACGTCATGAGAAATGCTGAGCTGGGTGAAGCACCAGCTGGAATCAAGATTGCTGGGAGAAATATCAATAACCTCAGATACACAGATGACACCACCCTTATGGCAGAATGCAAAGAACTAAAGAGCCTCTTGATGAAAGTGAAAGAGGAGAGTGAAGAAGTTGGCTTAAAACTCAACATTCAGAAAACTAAGATCATGGCATCTTGTCCCATCACTTCATGGCAAATAGATGGGGAAACAGTGGAAACAGTGACAGACTTTATTTTGGGGGGCTCCAAAATCACTGCAGATGGTGACTGCAGCCTTGAAATTAAAAGACGCTTGCTCCTTGGAAGAAAAGTTATGACCAACCTAGACAGCGTATTAAAAAACAGAGACATCACTTTGCCAACAAAGGTCCGTCTAGTCAAGGCTATGGTTTTTCCAGTGGTCATGTATGGATGTGAGAGTTGAACTATAAAGAAAGCTGAGCGCCGAAGAATTGATGCTTTTGAACTGTGGTGTTGGAGAAGTCCCTTGGACTGCAAGGAGATCCAACCAGTCCATTGTAAAGGAAATCAGTCCTGGGTGTTCATTGGAAGGACTGATGTTGAAGCTGAAACTCCGATACTTTAATCACCTCATAGAAGAACTGACTCATTGGAAAAGATCTGGATGCTGGGAAAGATTGAAGGGAGGAGAAGGGGATGACAGAGGATGAGATGGTTGGATGGCATCACCAATTTGATGGACAGGAGTTGAGTTAACTCCAGGAGTTGGTGATGGACAGGGAGGCCTGGTGTGCTGCAGTCCATGGGGTCGCAAAGAGTTGGACATGACTGAGCGACTGAACTGAACTAAACATCTGCTTGGAAGCAGCTATGCTCATGACTATACTGCCACACCTTATCTTATTATAAAGCAAATTCTGATTGGTTACACTAATTCATATCATGATCATTACAATCCTATTCTGTAAGATATGTCATTTGTAACAGACTCTGGAGCGGTTCAGCATTTAAAGCTCAGGCCCTCTGGACTCATCTGCCCTCATTTTCTTTGCTCATTGTTCTGCCTTCTGAAACACTTGTACGGATCACTGACTGATTTCTGTAGCACCACTTCCAAATTAGGCAGTGCCCTGGAAGAGAAGCCACTTCAAACAGTAAAACTGATAAATGGCCAGAGTCTGCTATTTTGGTTCTTATTTTCATTTTCTCCATTTAATAGTTGCCCCTCTCATTGCTGCCTTCTTAATTGAATTTGACTTTGTGCTACAAGTAGAGATAGAAAACAGTTGATAACTAATAATAGATCACTCCTCTGAAATCAGGAGGTTGCCAGGTTGCAAGCAGTGAAAGGACTTTAACTATGTTACTATGAAAAAAAAAAAAAAACTAATTAATCTCAGGGTGTGGGTTTCCCCAAGTCCACAGGATACATTCCTGCTGTAGTGAATCCTAGTGAAACTGAGAGTGGATCATAATCCCTGTGTATTTCTGCATTGCACTCTCTCTTCTGTATGTTCCAGGGAATAGGCATTTGCCAGTTTGATAAAGACCAGTCTGTTTTCAGGGCTCAGCTCCAGATTTCCCAAGCCATAGGCCAAATGGAATCAGCTTATAAAACCTTGCTTCTCTAAAGTGAATTTCAGTGGTTGATTTGTGGGTCCTAGGGAAATGACCAGTCAACAGAAGAGGCCAGTGCTTTTTCCCACTGTGTGCTGGTTCTCGGAACCCAGATGAGTATTCTTCCCCAGCGTGGACTGGGCTCGGCATTTTCCTCTGCGCCTGGGATCCCATGACCAGTCTTGAATGCCAGTTGGCCCACAGCGAGTTGAAGCAGCCTGTTTATAATTGGAGACTTTGGTTAGCTGATTTTGAAACTGCTTCTCAGGACTGTAGAAGTCCAAGTTATTTGCTACATTCAGATGCATTCTGAAATTTGGAGGGTTAGAATGGGGTGCAACATGTGCATGTAAGAGACGTGTAAACTTCTCTGCTATAGGAAAATTCTGTGCCATGGGAGATGTGTTGCCTCAAGAAAATTCTATGCTTTATTTAAAAATATTTAGCTTGTTAGATACAATTGTTTGTGGTGCTCAGTGGGTGGGACCTTATACATACATAATAAAATGGAAGAAAGAGGCAATTAAAGATTCAGATTATTACTTCTTAACTGCAACATTCCATATCATTTGAGTTCTTTCGACCTTTTATGATGATATGTTCCAGTCTGCATTTGCAAAATGGAGGGAAAGAAGTGAAAAAAAGTAGGAAAGTCACTAATTTCTTAAATATTAAAATACTTGAATAAGAGTGATTTTTTTTCTGGATGCTTGCCTTTCTTATCCTCTTTGGTTTCTTGGTAAGAAAATAGTTAATGTAAATTGCTTTTCTGGAGGAAAATGTCAGTTGCTATGTTGTATCCTTTATAAATAATTTGAGTTTAGGTTTCTGGTATTTGAAGTATAATGCAGTATCTATGTCCAAAGATGTCATTTGCCAAGGAAAAAATGTGTAAAACGAATCCCTTGCTTTGTTGGAAGATAACTTTGTGTCCTTTCTCTCGTGTACCTCCCAGAGGAAAGTATATTTGGCTAGTCCACTGTGATTACCTTCAATCAAATAAATTGTTACTGATATTTGTCATAGAGCATGCTCACAGGTTGACTTGGTCTGCATTTACAAAACTCTCATGGTTCACATAAGAAAAACACGTAACTGCCAGTAAAAATAACAGTTATTCCCCCAAAACATAGTACCTGTCCGAGATTCTCCTGTGTGTATGTATGCTCAGTCATGTCTGACTCTGTGACCTCACAGACTATAGTCCCCCATCCTCTGTCCATGGGATTTCCCAGACAAGAATACTGGAGTGGGTTGCCATTTTCCCCTCCAAGGGGTTGAACCCACATCTCTTGAGTCTCTTGCACTGACAGGTGGATTCCTTACCAGGAGTGCCACCTGGGAAGCCCCAAGGTACTCAAACTGTATCTAAGCACCCAGATTTAAAAAGTGAAAAAATACCATGGGTAACATAAATTTAAATACGCGGACTTCCCTGGTAGTCCAGTGGTTAAGACTTCACCTTCCAATGTAAGGGTTGGAGATTAGATCTGTGGTTGGAGAGCTAAGATCCCACATGCCAGGTGGCCAAAAAACCAGAGCATAAACAACAGAAGCAATGTTGTAGCAAATTCAATAAAGACTTTAGAAATGAGTCATATCAAAAAAAATCTTTTTAGAAACCTTAAATACTTTTATGAATTACCTAGTCAAATAAGAAATTAGTGAAAAAAAAAAAAAAGAAATTAGTGAAACGTTGAACAATGAAGGTGAGGGAGGCAGAATAGGAAATTGGTTGGGATCAAATGTACCTGCTTGCAAAACCTGCATAGCAACACCTGCATAGCAACTGTTCAACCGCAAGCACTGTTCAACTACAGGCGTGTTATTTGGTACCTCTGTGGCTCAGGTTCCTCACTTATCAGATGAGCATCATAAGGCCTCCTGCTTATGGAAGTTAGGAGAATTAAATGAGATGATACATGGAAAAATGTCCAGCATATTGCCTAAATATATTAAATATTGAACAAATCTCCATTTTACTGATGTGCTACTATTTTACTAAATTCCATTCCACGCTTCAGAGAAGTATCTTTCTGTGGGTCCACATTCAATTATTAAGTGGTTTAGGTATCTTGCTAAACACTGGGGATGGCAGCGATGAAAGATGAAGTGAGATCCACAGCAGTCCACAGTCTAGCTGGAGAAACTGGCAGGGAAGCTGGTTATACCATGGTGCATAATTCTGTGATAGAACACTACACAGAATGCCATGGGCCATATATAAGGTTCACTGAAGCTTATCAAGAGAGAAGGGAGATAGTCTAGTCAGTACCTTCCAGGGACTAAACTTAATTGCATGTAGTGGGAGAAAGGTCCTGATGTGGCAAGCAATAGGGGATAAAGCTGGAGAGTAAAATCCCAGTGTGCAGAGAGAGGATGCCAATGATGCTGAAAAGTGCAGGGTGGCCATTTGTTATTTTAAGGCGAGGACTGTTTGAACAGATTTGCATTGTAAAAATATGACTCTGGCCGCGTGGTGGCAGTTACTTCACCCTTGGTCAGGATTCATGCATTTTCCATAATTGTGTTGCCTCTCTGAGTTCTAAAAAGCCCTCATATGAACAGGAAATGCTTGTTGTATTATCTATTTATTCATTCACCAGGCATTTCTTGAGGAATTGCTATGTTATATTTTTGGCACTGGGCTAGATTCTGAAGATGAAAATCTTCTTGTTTTAAAGACTTCACAGTCTAGTGGGAGACATAGACAGTAACAAAACAAACAAAATAGCCGTTCAGGGGACCCTTAGCCAGAGAGCCTGGAATAATGGGGACAAGGGAGGGGAAATGGAGGGGGAGGTTCAGAAAAGTGCTAGTATTGGGTCCTCTGAGGTTCACTAATTGGAGATCCAAAGTGGGATCTTATGAAAAGGAAAGATGGTTCTACCCATGCTCCAGTCACACTGGAACATTGCTTCCTTACGTTCAGCAAGAATTATTGTTGTTTGGTCTCTAAGTCATGTCCGACTCTTTCACGACCCCATGGACTGTAGCCTGCCAGGTTCTTCTGTCCGTGGGATTTCCCAGTCAAGAATACTGGAGTGGATTGTCATTTCCTTCTCCAGGGGATCTTCCCAATCCAGAGATCCAACCTCTGTCTCCTGCAATGGAGGCAGACTCTACCTCTGAGCCACCTGTGAAGACCTTCAGCCAGAATGGGGCTCGTTAATTTCATAAAAGCTTCAGTAAGATTTGTATGTGTGCTAGAAATGGAAAATTGAGTCAACTGATCTTACATGAATGTCTGAATCATTGGTTTATACCTTCTTTGATTGATTCAACAAGCATTCATTGAGTAATGTGTGCCAGGGGCTACTGGACTTAAAGTTACAAAGATACACGAACTCAGTTGTGTACTTTGTATACAGAGACATAGTGTGAGGTTGTTTCAAAGGTATTCCTTTGATTGATAAAGCCATGCTCCTTAAAATCCAATCTCTTCAAGACATTAGAACAGAATGACAAAGTCTACAAAAGTAAAGAAAGGAGTGCTGTTTGATAAGGCATTTCTACACCGTCTTTCAAGTCTGTGTGATCAGGCTTTGCTGTCAAAGACTTAAAGAGAGTGCAAAACCCAAAACTCTTTTTTTT
The DNA here is from genome assembly GCF_910594005.1 of Cervus elaphus. Taxonomy (NCBI): domain Eukaryota; kingdom Metazoa; phylum Chordata; class Mammalia; order Artiodactyla; family Cervidae; genus Cervus; species Cervus elaphus. Next base: position 31,115,314 of record NC_057836.1, on the reverse strand, counting down.
CTTTTTTTTTGGTTCTGAAATTATTTTTAAAATATCAGTAATATATATACAACATACAGTTTATCGTTTAAACCACTTTACGTGACAGTTCAGTGGCCTTCAGACTGTCATGTCATTCACACAGTCATGTAAACACTACCATAGTCCATCTCTAGAACTTTTTCATTTTCTCAGATTGAAACTCTGTAATCACTAAACAATAACTCCCCTTGTACCTCTCTTCCCAGGCCCTGGTGACCACCACTGACGTTCTGTCTCTATGAAATCTGTGTATTCTAGCTACCTCATATAAGTGGAATTAAGCAATTTTTGTTTTTTTGTGTGTGTGCCTGGCTTATCTTATTTAGCATAATGTTTTCAAGGTTTATTATCCATGTTGTCATAATTCAAATATATTTGAGTCAAGAATTCCAGAACCGTGGAAAAAAAGTATGGCAGATGCTCAAAAAATTAAACATAGAATTACCATATGATCTAGCAATTCCAGTTTTGGGTGTATACCCAAAAGAATTGAAAGCAGGGACTTGAATAGATGTCTGTACACTCATCTTCATAGCAGCATTAATCACAATAGCCAAAAAGTGAAACAACCCAAATGTCCATCAACAGATGAATAAACTAAATACAGCATATAAATGCAATGGAATATTATTCAGTCAAAGCTTTCCTTAAACATTTCTTTTTAGTGAAATCTAAAAAATATTGGGTTGGCCAGAACATTAGTTCAAGTTTTTCCTCAAGATGTTCCGGAAAAGCCTGAACAAATGTTTTGGACAACCCAATACAACAAACTTATGAATATAACAAAAAAGAGGTTCACAGATATATAGAGAGCTAGTGATTCTCTATAGTATCGTAACTGCCATTGGGGAAAGGGAAGGAGGGAGGGGATACAAAGGCATAGGGCATTAAGAGGTCCAAACTCTTATGTATAAAATAAGCTACAAAAGATATATTGTATAACACAGGTAATATAGCCAGTGTTTTGTAACTATAAATGGAGTATAACCTTTAAAAACTGTGAGCCACTTTACTGTACACCTGTAGCTTATATAATATTGTATCAACTAAACTTCAGTTAAAAATTATTTCTCATATGAAATTACCATGTACACACCACTACTGATATATATAAAATAGATAACCAATAAGGGTCTATGGTATAGCACAGGGAACTATACATAATACTTTGTAATAAACTACAAGGGAAAAGAATCTAAAAATATGTGTGTATATATATATAAATGTATTTAGATAGATGCAGATATATATATCTTGATTCCTGTGCTATACACCTGCAACTAACACGATATTGTAAATCAACTATTGTTGTTGTTTCGTTGCTAAGTTGTGTCTGACTCTTTGCAACCCCATGGACTATAGCCTGCCAGGCCCCTCTGTCCTGGGATTTCCCAGGCAAGGGTACAGGAGTGGGTTGCCATTTCTTCCTCCAGGGGATCTTCCTGACCCAGGGATCGAACCTGAGTCTTTTTACCGCTGAGCCACCAGGGAAGCCCCAGATCAACTATGCTGTGCTGTGCTTAGTCGCTCAGTCAAGTCCGACTCTTTGCGACCCCATGGGCTGCAGCCCGCCAGGCTCCTCTGTTCATGGGGATTCTCCAGGCAAGAATCCTAGGATTAATTGCCATGCCCTCCCCCAAGGGATCTTCCCAACCCAGGGATCAAATCCAGTCTCCCACATTGCAGATGGATTCTTTAGTGTCTGAGACACCAGGGAAGCCCAAGAATACTGGAGTGGGTAGCCTATCCCTTCTCCAGAGGATCTTCCCGACCCAGGAATTGAACCAGGATCTCCTGCATTACAAGCAGATTCTTTACCAGCTGAGCTACAGGGAAGCCCCTGCGTCAGTTAAAAAAAAAATTTTTTTTAATTGTTTTCTGTAAATGAAATTTAGAAGTTAATAGATAGACTGCCCCAGTGGCTTTTATTTACCTTCATGTTTCCAAAGAAAGCATGCAGTTTCTATGGCATGCAAGGCTACAGGGCTTAAAGTTCATGGGCAACAAACTGAATTAAATTTACTTTTCTTTTTTATTATCTGTCCTTTTAAATTTTGTATTATATTGTCTTTTTAAATTTTGTATTGTCTCTTGTGTCTCCTGCATTGCAAGCAGATTCTTTATCATCTGAGCCACCAGGGCGTCACCCTTTATTAATAACCACTGTACACCAAAGTAATTCAATTATACATACAGATACTTTTCTTCATTGTATTAGTCTGTCACAAAAACAAACTACTGAGACCTACCTGGGGGTACTTGACTACCAGCTCCAGTGAAAAATAAAAAAGAAATCTCTTGTTTCAAGTATATGTTTTCTGGTTTCCTACCAATGGCAGTTTTTCCTCTATAGGTGATGCTGCCTGTACCAAGCTGGTTTGTCTACTGTTAGCATCCTAGCATGTTAAAAGGAGCATTTCTCATCCTTCAAGTTCACCGACTTTTCTTTAGTATATCATTTTATTGATGGAGGGGTGTTTTCAAATTATGTTATTGTTTTCTTTGATTCTTTCTTTTTACTCTGATGCTGTGTTGCTGGTTTGAGAAATTTAGAGTGGGTGGGGTCGATGGGGCAAGGGGTCTTGTGTCCAGCCTCTGGAGAACACAGTAAAGGATGTTTGTGAACTCCTCTTCTAGAGCAGGGCTTCTTAAACTGTATCATGCTTATGAAGCATCTCTGGATCCAATTAAAATACAAATTTTGCTTCAGGAGGTCTTGAGGGGTGGGGGGCTGAGATTTTCTGTTTTGAGGAAGCTCTCAGATGATGTTGATACCACTGATCTTGGCTGACATTTTGAGGAGAGGGCCCTGTCTATGCAGGTTGCTGGAATATGGGCAATATATAAGCAGTGCTTATGCAAGGTTGTATAGTGGGTGTGGACCCTTGATCTCTGTGTTATATACATGCTTTTACTTACTTCTCTGTACCTTTTCCCCCCTTACTTTTAAAATTAGAATAATGATACTTCCTTTGTTAGTATTATTATTTTTTAGCCACCTTGTTTCAAGTTCCTCTGCAGTCCTTCTGTTGTCTTTGACAAGAAATACAGTTGCAAAAAAAAAGTGCAAGAGTGATTTGGTTGCATTTAGGTTCTGGTTTTTCTAAGATTCTTCCATTTTAAGCACTGAAAGGCCCAAGTCCCATGAGGCCATCAGTCCCTGGCATTCCCTAGCTGAATTCCCAGTGGGTCTTGAAAAATGATACTTAGAGCTGACTTACTTACCATGGAAATGGTTGGGGGAAAAGTTTGTTTACTTAGGTAGAACTTCTTTGGTGGTGGTTTTATTTTTAACCCATATCGTGTGCTTGTTTGCCTCTTGTAGTGTTCAAAAGCTGAATGAATTTCTCTTGAGTGATGAGATTGGTGAGGACAGCTGGCGAACTGGAGAAGGTACTCTTCCGTTTGAATCCTGTAAGAAGCACACTGGAGTCGTAAGTGTTTTGCTTGTTACGGGAGCTGTGAATAAGGGACCATCCTGAGGATGGATGATTTAAAATGGGTGCAATTAGAAGAAATTGTCAGCTTTACTTGTAACCTATGTGAGGAAAAGGGGCTTCCCAGGTGGCGCTGTGGTAAAGAACCCACCTGCCAATGCAGGAGACTTGAGACGTGGGTGCGATCCCAGGATTAGGAAGATTCCCTGGAGGAGGGCCTGGCAACCTACTCCAGTGTTTTTGCCTGGGTAATCACATGGACAGAAGAGCCTGGTGGGCTACAGTCCGGGGGGGGTCGCAAAGAGTCAGACATGACTGAGTGAGCACACATGTGAAGAAAAATTACTACCTGCTTCTACAACAAACCTTATAGGTTTAGAATCAACAAAGAAATATATAAGGCTTATCTTTATAAATCATCAAAAGATTATCCCAAGAGGGACAGCTCATGTTCAATTCAAAAGGAAACAGAGAGGTTGTCTACCCCAAGCTTTATATAAAAATAATACAAAATAAAACTCATGTATCATATTCTTATAATACCTTTAACTATATTATACTTTTCAGCTAAAAACTTGCTTTTTGATGCATTATATCTTTTGATTCATTTAATATATTACATTACCTATATTATTTTCTAGATGAATAGTTTTATTTGCATGTTGTTTTAGAGTCATAAGATTGGTGAGTGACAGAGCCAGAATTGGGTCTTCCCTGGTGGCTCAGTGGTAAAGAATCCGCCTGCAATGCAGCAGACGCGGGTTCGATCTCGGGGTCAGCCTGATCCCCTGGAAAAGGAAATGGCAACCCCCTCCTGATATTCTTCTTGGAAACTCCATGGACAGAGGAGCCTGGTGTGCTACAGTCCATGGGGTTGCAAAAGAGTGGGACACGACTGAGTGACTAAACAACAATAGTCAGAATTAAAACCCAAGTCCTGTGACTCCTGAACCAGTTTGTTCATCCATTACACAAATATTTACTCATATCTCTGTAAAGCCTGGAAACACTGTTGATATTATTTTTCATGTTTTACATGGAATGTTACAAGTATTATATATTAGCTTGTGTTTCCAGACTTAGAAACTGCCCTTTGCATTGTGTCAAGACCCGTCGATGTAGCTCTGAGCAAGGCAGGCAGGATCTTTATCGTCACAGGGTTTGCTGTCTTGAGGCAGGAGTCAGATGATAAAAAGTAAAAAGATGAGATCATTTCCCTGTGGGAAGAAAATTAAAGAAGGTGTTAGAGAGTGACTGGTGTCCTCAGAGCAGGGTAGTCGTTCTCCAGAAGGTCCCTCTGAAGAGCTGGTGTTGGAGCTGAGACCTGAATGAAGAGTCAGTACCTCTTCTGCAGAGGCCTTGGAAAGGGGCCAGATCATTTCGGGGGGAGAACTAACAGATGCTGTGGCCCTGAAGTGGGAATTAATTTGGTGTGTTCAAAGAACAGAGGGACACTATGGCTGATGCCTGGTAAGGTAGGGAGAGATAAAATGAACTAGGAGCAAGGATTAAGTGCTAAAAGTTGCTTTGGTTGTGTCCAACTCCCTGCAACCCAATGGATTGTAACCTGCTAGGCTCCTCTATCCATGGGATTTTCCAGGCAAGAATACTGGAGGGGGTTGCCATTTCCTCCTCCAAGGAATCTTCCCAATCCAAGGACAGAACCTGCATCTCTTATGTCTCCTGCATTGGCAGGTGGGTAAAGAACAAGGACTGCAGGTCCTGTAAGCCAGGGAGAGAGTTTGGATTCTACTAACAAGCAATAGGAAACCATTGGAGGGTTTAAAGTAGGGACGCATATAATTTTGTTTATATGTTTAAAGGATCACTCTAACTACTGAGGGGAGAGTTGTCACTGGTGACAAGAGTAGAACAGATGGATCAGTAAAGAGGTCATTATAAGGGCAGCGCAAGAAATGGAGATGGTTAGAATTTGTTTTGGTTGCAGTGGACCTTGTGAGAAGTTATGAAATTCAGTGTACACTTTTTTGGGTGGAGCTGATGAAGGCTTGCTGATGGATTGAATGGAAATGAGGAGGGAGAAAGAAGACTCAAGGCTGAATCCTAGGTTATTGGCTTGAGTACTGAGTAGATGGCAGAGTCAATAACTGAAATAAGGAAGCTGAGAAACGAGTAGGTTGCTATTGAGGTGGAATCAAGAGGTATATTTCGCACATGATAATTTTGAGATATTTATTGACATCCAAGAAGAGAAGTCACCCTTGGAGATGTAAATTTAAAAGCCATTGGTCATTAGATAATACTTAAAATAATGGGACTAGATTACACCACTTTTGTGAAAGCTGTGTCAGAAAAATTCTGAAGAAAGTCTTTAAAATTAATATGCCTATTTCATAAGAGTAATGTATAAAGGAGTTTGTCTAAAATTAGTTACAAGTTAATAATTATTCATTTACTATTAGAGAATATGTGACTATATCTACCATTTGTGTAACCAAACAAAAATGGACATGCAGTCTCCTGACAGGAAGGAGTTGAGGCTTGGAGAGCCTTCACAGGAAGTCATTCTGCATTAAGTTTTTCTTTACAGTGTGTTTAAGACTGCTAAAAATACTTAAGACAAGCACTGGGCTGTCTTAGACTTGATTTCTTCTGCTTTCCTGGAGTTATTTTCTTACTCTCTGTTGAGTTATTTTGGTAAGCAGGTGTGGTTTGTTGTTGTTTTTTTTTTTTTTTTTTTGTCTGAGAAGGAACTACCACTCATACTTGTAGATACCGGAGTGACAAAGTCTGAGATGCCTGTGTGGTCTTGTGTGGACATGGACACCAAGATGGGAACACGTCACAGAGCATCTACAGTTTGAGGCAATAGGAAACTCAGGCATTTGGTGAGAACCAGCCTTGTCACCTTTTGGGCGATAGTTTCCCAAAGAAATTATTAGATCATCTTTCAGAGACATGGGGATGAGTGGAGGGAGATGACCTCAGGAGAGGGGACAGAGGAGGTCAAGTGTGCAGAGTGAGGGGATTCTGAAGACTCTTTTGCATGAGAGGAGGGGCACATGAAAAGTTGAACTGAGTGAAGGTTGGAAGGGAAAAAGGATCCCCTTTAGATGCCTCCAATATCTTTGGGGTTATTGAAACCAGACTGGACTTCTGATGTCTTTTGGGGCCATTCATCAACTGCTGACGCGCCAAACCACAAATGACAAACTTTTAGAAATGGAGAGAAAAAAAACTGTGTGTTTGAAAAGAACGCGAATGGAAACTCCTTCTTGAGAGTGCTTAAGAAGCTATGTATTCTGTAAAAGCTTAGAGCTAAGTGGTTTTGGCTGCCAAATCTCCATGGAGAATTAGTGACTTTCTAGTGCCAGAGTCTCTTCAAATTACATCTGTGAGATTCGGACTCAAATCTCTGTCAACACGTCTCCTCCTCCCACCCCTCTCCTTAGGTTTGTGAAGAACATGAAGTCATCCCTTTTGGACCTCTGGGGCCGATTCTACTATAGAAGTTAAGACTCTAGAAGACAGCGAATATGTGTACAGATGTAGACAGGTCTTGTGTGGGGAAAATACTCAGCTGAAAGGATAGTTAGTGGCTCTATCCCATCCCCTGTGAGGTTATCTGCGAGGACTCAGAAGAAAAACAAAACTAAAAATGTTGTGAACATTCTCTTTTTTCCCTCTTTCTTTTTTAAGTTTAAAATGCATTCAACAGTTTCTGTGTAATGGAACCGATGCTAGTTCTTCTCAGTGGCTTTTTAATCTGTGTATTGATTGGCATGTAGCCTAGCATGTGTTATTTAATTAGTTTGATTATGATCTGAGCCACCAGTGAAGCCCTAAAGTGAAAGTGTTAATCACTCAGTCATGTCCAACTCTTTGCAACCCTGTGGACTGTAGCCCTCCAGGCTCCTCTGTCCATAGGATTCTCCAGGCAAGAATACTGGAGTGAGTAGCCATCCCCTTCTCCAGGGGATCTTCCCAACTCGGAGATTGAACCCAGGTCTCCTGCAATGCAGTCAGATTCTTTACCATCTGAGCTACCAGGGTAATGTGGTTGATACACTAATGGATGTAAACTGGATGGTGTTATCTTGTTGGGATTAAATTGCTGGTTATTTGAGGTCATGCCTGATTCTCATAATAGAACTCAACAGATTGATCAAAAAAGCTAAACCTAATGTTCCAAAGCCAAAAACGTGTTTTGCAATTATAGAATCTTTTGTTTTATAGCTTATTTGATAGTTTTGAAGTGTATAACTATTTAGCTTTGATAGTCTCTATAGGTACTACAGATAGTTATTTATGTTAAAATAGTTGCTTACAAGATTTCTGGGACAAATTTTGAGCTTATATATTTTATGATTTAGAGGTTAACAGAGCTGGATTTTCTACCTTCTCTTCAACCATTTGCCTCTATCTGTGTGAAATTAAATTCAAAATTAGAGAATAACAAAAGCTTCTAGTCATGACCTAATTCGAGTTTAAGTATAGGAAGATTGTCTAGCCTTAGCTGACATCCTCCATATTTTGGATGCTTTAGTACTTTGGCTCAGAACAATAATGCTATAATATTTGAGAAAGACTAGATCATTCTATAGTGCTTATAGATCTCCTTATGAAATAATATGGGCTTCCCAGGTGGTACAGTGGTAAAGAATCTGCCTGCCAGTGCAAGGGGGTGTAGCCCAGAGGTGGAGCACATACTTCACATGTACAAGGCCCTGGATTCACCCCTCAGCTCCTCCATCTGTGTCTTTTGGGCTTCCCTGATGGCTCATATGGTAAACATTCTGGAATGTGGGAGACCTGGGTTCAGTCCCTGGGTTGGAAAGATCCCCTGGAGGAGGGCATGGCAACCCACTCCAGTATTCTTGCCTGGAGAATCCCCATGGACAGAGGAGCCTGATGGGCTACAGTCCATGAGGTCCCAAAGAGTCGGTCATGACTGAGCAACTAAGCATAGCACAACAGTGCAAGAGATGCAAGTGACGTGGGTTTGATCCCTGGGTCGGGAAGGTCCCCTGGAGGAGGAAATGGCAACCCACTCCAGTATTCTTGCCTGGAGAATCCCATGGACAGAGGAGCCTGGCTGGTAACAGTCCATGGGGTTGCAAAGAGTCAGACATGACTGAGTGACTGAGCACACATGAAATAATATACATAAAGCCTAGATCTTTATGCTTTTTCTCATTCCACCATGGATCTTCAGGTGACATGTAGACTCATCTGATTTATGTGAGTGTATCAGACTCAAAATCCTCGTAATTCAGAGGGTGACCAAAAATGTACTGTTGGAACATTTACAAGCCTGATGGCCTAACAAGTAGACTCTAGTTTAACCTAAGTTAGCCTGCTTGCCTTTTGCCATGACACACACTTTTTTTTATCTCCTGGGTCTATTCATCCAGAAAAGTAGAGAAAGAATAGCCAGAGCCTAGTTTGGTGCTCAGCATTTTAACTTCCATCATTTGCAAATATCATATCTTCATATTTTCATTTTTCTTAAAAAGTTTCTGAATTAGGTTTAAAATGAGTGCATAACACTTTTTTATTATTGTTTGCTTTGGGGTGGAGTGGGGGGATGCCATAGAAATAATTAAAATATGCCATTCACTTTACTTCTTTTTCTTAGACTCTAAATGGAGCAGCAACTTTGTGAGTTAATGTTCAGTAAAACCTCAGTTTTTTCATAGCACTTCAACTTGTGTTCTTTTCCATTTGGAATGCAGCAGCCAAAAACTATAAACAGGAAGCAGCCTGGAAGATATCACCTGGAAAACTACGAACAATCAACACGACGTCTGCGTCCCATGGAGACAGAGGATATTGCAATAAAGGTTATTTTATGTCCTGAATTTTTACATGAATAGAAGCACTGATGTTACCATTTTATGGTGACGTTCTGCCAAGTGTCCCATGTCGTGTCTTTAAAGTCTCTCTAGAGTGGTCACTCATCCTCATAACATTTTCAGAAAATATTCTGCTGAGTTTATAATTCTCAATGCTGCCTAGCCTCCCAACCACAGCTTTGCTCCAGGAGTATGTTTAAATAACTGGATGATGAATCTTTCTTCTGAATCTGTGGTACACTGGATACACCTAGTATCCAGTGTACTTCCTCTCATACTCTTATTTCATCTACTCTACATTCATCTCTATAAATTAATTTATAAAGAATGCTGATATTATAGGTCCAGTTTTTTTAATTGCTTTTATTTATTTATTTTTTCATTTATTTTTATTAGTTGGAGGCTAATCACTTTACAATATTGTAGTGGTTTTTGCCATACATTGACATTAATCAGCCATGGAGGTCCAGTTTTTAAGGAAGTAGATTACATAGCAATTATCTTCAACCAGGAAAGGCTTAGACCAGGGCTGTGTGTGTCCACCCAGCTTCCCAATATGGCCTTTGACTCATCTCAAACTCAGACTTTTAAAAAAATTTTGTTTTATCAAGATATAGTTAATTTAGGCTTCCCAGGTGGCTCTAGTGGGAAAGAGCTCGCCTGCCAATGCAGGAGACTCAAAGAGATGTGGGTTTGATCCCTGGGTCGGGAAGATCCCCTGGAAGAGGGCACGGCAACCCACTGCAGTATTCTGGCCTGGAGAATCCCCATGGACAGAGGAGGCTGGCGGGCTGCAGTCCATAGGGTCACACAGAGTCGGACACGGCTGAAGCAATTTAGCATGCACACACACCCACGGTAGATTTATAAAGTTGTATTGATTTTTGCTGTCCAGCAAAGTGATTCAGTTTTACACACACACACACATATATACACATTCTTTTTTACATTCTTTTCCATTATAGTTTGTTACGGAATATTGACTATAGTTCCCTGCACTATATAGCTCTATATTGCCCAGCGCAGGTAGAGCAAGAGACGCTCAGGGAGGTGTACAGTTAAGCCAAGAGCCACATAGGGTTCTCCTCTCTCTCCTCATTGCCTGATCCCATACCTGTCCCACAATAGGCACTTAACAACTGGAGTAAATGTGTTATTGGATGGAATAAGCTAATGCTGGCTTTCACTTTGTCATTAATTTGATGTGACTTTTGGGCAAAGTGCTTGTCTAAGCCATGGTTTGCCCCGTTGAGGTGGGGATGCCATACCTACCTCAGGTATGAATACTTTGAGGATAAAATATATCACCTGTGAATTTCAAAGAGCTGTAGTGATTCTTAACCTTGGCTGTATGTTAGAATCACCTAAAAGTCTTTATATATGTAAAACCTGAGCATCATATTTGAAAACAGCTCTAGTAGTTCCCTAGACAATGATAATTTACCAAGAAGATTTGAGCTAAACTATGCAAAAGTAAGTAATGAGAGACTAGAAAGGGTTCTCTATGCTGCCAATTCACAAATATGCCAAGAAAACAACTAATAGTAACTAAAAAATCAGTTTTTTAATTGGCATTTTCTATGCAGTATTGTGGGAACCTAGAATATACATATTTTTCCATGTGCCTTATTAAATTTATTTTTGTTTTGAATGGGGAAAAGGGAGGCTATCATGATTTTTTTCCCGCAGAATTGACCTTACATGCACCAACTCCCCCCTCCAAAAAACCAGAAAAAAACCCTGCATATCAATGACCTAGAGTGCCCTGAATGGGCACAATAATTTCAAGTACCCCTGCAACCTTGAATTCATTGTTTATTCATGGTGGAAATAGCCAATTGGTAATGAACTCATTTGTCTTTTTGAATCTTTTTTGTTGCGAAATACAGAAGTAAATATAACATATATGTACTGTTAAATGAAAAAGTAAACATTTGTGCAGCTATCACTAAGTAAAGAACATCACCAACTTCGTCCAAAGACCCTCCAACACACCCTGAACTTCACTCTCTTTATTCTTCAAAATATAATTACCGCTTTGACTTTTATGGTCATCATTTCCTTGAACATTTTTGCTATGTTATGCCTCCAATATTCTTGGGCTTCCCTGGTGGCTCTTGACAGTAAAGAATCCGCCTGCAATGCTGGAGACCTGGGTTCTGTCCCTGGATTGGGAAGATCCCCTGGAGGAGGGCATGGCAACCCACTCAAATATTCGTGCCCGGAGAATCCCCGTGGACAGAGGAGCCTGGCGGGCTACAGTCCACGTGATCACAAAGTGTCAGACAAGACTGAGCGACTAATCATAGCACAAGCATAGCGCATGCCTCCCTAAAGACGTACTTAGCTTTTTTCAAGTTTGAATATATGCATGTATATGTGTGTATTTTTCTTCTGCTGCTCAGCATTATGTGGGTATAATTAACCCATTTTACTGTGTGAAGCTGTACTTCATTTATTCTCATCGTTGTGCAGTGTTTCATTTTATGAATATCCCAGAATTTATTGATCCATTCTACTTTTGATGGGCTTTTGGTTAACTTTTATTTTGAAGCCATTGGGGAGAATTGCTGAGTCATAGGATCTGTACACCCTCAACTTTATTTATTTATTTATTTTTTTACCCTCAACTTTCCTTCATAATGGCCAACTTTTCTCCAAAGTGATTGTGCCAGTTTACACTTCCATTAACAGTGACTGAGAATTCCAGCTGGTCTCCATCTTCCCCAGTGCTTCCAATATTTTGTGAAAATGCATGTTTTGTGTTGGGAGGCAGTGCTGTTGTATCTTGCTGTGGTTTTTATGTGCATTTTTCTGATTTCTAATGAGCTTGAGCACCTTTTCCAATGTATATATTGGCCATTTGTGCATGGAGCTCCTCTTGTGAATTGCCAGGTTATTGGTTCCTCTTTTTTTAAAAAAATTCTGAGTACTACTAATACTTCTTTGGCAGTTGCATATGTTGCAAAATTCTTTTCCCACTTTGCAACTTGGCTTTTCACTCTATGGTATTAGAAATTCTTAATTTCAATGTAGTCTAGTTTATAGAGGTTTTCCTTTATGGCTAGTGCTTTGCTTTTTGCCTCTTTTAAGAAAACTTTCTCTACCAAAAGTTATAAAGATGTTCTATATTGGTTCTTAAAAATCTTTGAAGCTCTACCTTTTGCTTGTATTTAATTGATTTAGAATTGAGTTTTGTGTTGGTAAGAAGTCAGGTTGAGATTTAGCAGGGGAAATCAGTAATAAATAATTTTAGCCATAAGTTTAGCAGTAATAAACTTCCTGGTAGTAATTTTACTATACTCAGTAGCAAGTCAGTAAGGTCAGACTTAATTTTTTATGTGATGGTGGGTTGTCCTCTATCAATGTATCATGTATCAATGATACCATGTCTCAATCGCTGTCCCCACTGACTTTTAGTACGATCTTATCACACACATTTCCTTGTTTATTTTTCTCTGATTTATTTGTCTGTTCAGTATTCCACTGCTGTGATTATTATGGCTTTCTAATAAATATTGCCGTTTTTTAGGACAAGTTCTTACACCTTATCTTTTTTCTTCTAAAGTGTCTTAGCTGTTCTTGGCCCTTTTGAGGGGAAAGAAGCTTATATCCTCCAGCGCATACATTTCTTTTTGTACTTCTCTTAATACTTTCACTAGACATTTCCTTACTCCTTGATTTAATGAGATTTTTTTACAAGCTATATTTAATTCAGCATTTTTGCTTCTTTTCAGTGGGAGGAAATGGAAATGGTGTGTGTAAGGTCTCACCTTTAAATTTTTAAACAATTATTTCATATTCAATATCCTGTAAATAAAACCATAAGAATATTGAAAGGAATATCAGAAAGAATACACATATGAATATATATAACTGAAGGATTTTGCTAATATACCAGAAACTAGCACAACATTGTAAATCAATTATACTTCAAAAAGAAAACAATTATTTCAACTGAGGTGAAATTCACATAGCATTAAATTAACCACTTTCAAGTCAATAATTCAGTTGCATTTAGATTTATAGTGTTGTGCAACCATCCCCTCTATCTGGTTACAAAATATTTTATCACCTCAAGAGGAAACCCCATACCTATTAATCAGTCATTCCCCACATCCCCCTCTCTTGTGCCCCCACCACCTCCAATCTGCTTTCTGTCTCTGCAGATTTACCTATTCTGGATATTTCATATAAATGGAATCATAGAGTTGGTGACTTCGTGACTTTTTGTGTTGTCTTTATTTCTGTCTTTACATTTTTTTTTTCTTTTTTTAAAATTTTGGCTGTATGTGAGCTCTTTGTTGTGGTTCCTGGACTTTCTCTAGTTACAATGTGCGGGCTTCTCTTGCAGCGCACAGGCTTAGTTGCCCTGAGGCGTGTGGGATCTTACTTGCCCTACTTGGGACCAAACCCATGTCCCCTGCCTTGGAAAGTGGATTCTTAACCACTGGACCACCAGGGGAGTTCCTGCCTTTACATTTTAATTCATTCTTTCCCTTTATCCTGTTCCTCATGCCTGTATCCCTTCATCCCTCCTAACACTATGGTGCTAGCATAATGTGCTCCATATATGCACTTAAATATACTTACATCTTTGTAAAATATGTATTATTGTCATGAGCATTTATACTTTCAGTTTCCTGAAATTGTTTGCTCCTTCTAGCTCCACCACTGCATTCTGCTGTACACATTCCTGCCATTCATTAGTCTCCTAATGATGGCTGCTGGGTTGGCCTCCATCCCCACTCCATCACAGACCATGCTGTGATGACCATCTTTGTACCTATCCTTTTAGGAAAGTTTGCAGTAATTTATATATTAGCTGATTTTCCAAGGTCGAACAGCTAGTTGGGGAAACCAGAATTTTAACTCTGCTGGTAGAGAAGTGAGATGATTTTGTAAAAGGCAAGAGGTTATGGAACAGCCAATCACAGCTGGACAAATTCCCTTTAACCCTCTTCCTTCTCCTCACATGGATACTGTTCTGCCTTATACTTCTTTTGGGGACCAAAGCAGGAGATGGCCCTATATTCTTCTGATTCTTCCCTGCAGTTTTCTAACCACGTCTTTCCTCTCTCACACTCCTGTGAAGGTATAGTGTGTTCTACCTTTCTCGTGTCTATGAGTAGAGGACTTAGTCACTCCCCCACCTTCACTGAAGGTTTGGGTGCCTGTTTCCGAGTCCAGCTTTCTGCCTTAATAAGTGCCACACCTGGATATGATTTCAACTTCCAGATTCACAACCCATCTCTTAACAGTATGTGTGTGTGTGCTCAGTCATGTCCAGCTCTTTGCCACCCCATGGGCTGGAGCCTGCCAGGCTGCCCTGTCCTTCACTGTCTCCCAGAGTTTGCTCAAATTGTTGTTTTAGTTGTTCGGTGGTGTCCGACTCTGCGCTCGCATGGATAGTAGCCCACCAGGCTCCTCTGTCCATGGAATTTTCCAGGCAAGAATACTAGAGTGGGTTGCCGTTTCTTTCTCCAGAAGATCTTCCTGACCCAGGGGTCAAACCTACGTCTCCTGCATTGGCAGGCAGGAGCTTTACCCCTGAGCTGCCTGGGAAGCTCCCCACACTTAGTATCCCAACCTCTAAATCCCTCAATCAACCATCACTTCTTTTCCACAACCTCACCTGTGTTCACACTTGCCCACCACTTGGATGTGCAGCCTCTGTGGCATCTTTTAACCTTTGTTATCCCAGCAGTCACCGGCAGCACAACCCTATCCTCCAGCTCTCCCAGACCTTCTCCTTCACTGGCAGTGGCTTTTAAGCTCCTTGAAACCTACAGTTTCAAGCCCCACCTTTTCTCCCAGCACTTTCACATCCTCCTGGAACAGTCCAACTTTGTGACTTCTGGGCTCCTATACCCAGGCCACTGTGCTCTCTAGAGGAAACGACTCAATGGTACAAGTTGGCATGGCAACAGCCTCATTACCTCCATCCTCGGCTGACCCTCTGTGGTCCTTGGCAATCCTTTCCCATGCCTTCCCTCAGTGATTCTCCGTCTGCTGCAGTAGCTCTTCGTCTGTTACCAGTCTCCTCATCTCCTTCTCTCTCCTTCTGCCTCCTCTGTCTGAAGATAACTTCCCTCCCAATCCACTGAAGACATAAAAGCTGTCATGGAGGGCCTCTCAGTTCCACGCTGACCCTCTCACCAGCTAGTCTGTATTTGCACATTGTTTAGGCCACTTTCTACTCCCCCCCTCCCCCGATAAAGAGGGTTTCTCAGCTTTGGAGACCATAGATTTTCTTTAAGCATCCTTTGTCACTTAGTCACACCTGGTGGGCTACAGTCCATAGGTTTGCAAAGAGTCAGACATGACTGAAGAACCTAGTATACCTGCACACTGTATCTTAAACCTCTGCCCCAGCCAGATCTATTCATTATTTCCCACAACATATTTTATGGTTTTCTGATCATGGGCCTGTTCTCATTGAGCTCTTTATGTTGAATTTCAGCATATTTTCTAAAACTAGCTAAGTGACCTTCTTTTCCAAAATGTTTCCTTTTTTTTTAATCTCTGATGTCAGTGATTTTCCTTATGAACTGCTATTACACTTTTGTCTGTTCATTCATGTTAATTGCTCAGTCGTGTCCAACTCTTTGCAACCCCATGGACTGTAGCCTGCCAGATTCCTTTGTCCATGGAAGTCTTCCAGGCAAGAATACTGGAGTGGGTAACCATACCTTTCTCCAGGGGATCTTAATGATCCAGAGATCAAACCTGTGTCTCCCGCATTGCAGGCAGATTCATTACTGTCTGAGCCATGAGAGAATCCCCAAAGAACCTGTTCTTAGCAGAGGATGATTATGATCCATCAACCCCTGAGTTATGGCCCCAGCATGCTCCACAACATGCCTCTCTATTCATTACTTAGCCCATTTTCTCATGTCTTGGTTTAACTACGCAATTGACTATAAGCTCCAGGAAAGCAGGGAGAATACATTATACCTTCTTTGTAGCCCACATCAGTCCTAACACAGAGCTTCACATAGACTGAGTGCTCAGCAGATATTTATAAAGTGATCAATAATTCAGTCCTTCCAGGCTATGCTCCTTTCAGGACCAATTTCATGAGTATTTATGTAGATATTAATTAATTTAATATTACTAATGTTATTATTAAGATATAGATTAGATATTACTAAATGCCATACATTTTCCAAGCTAAAGAAAACATACATGGAAAATCATGGCCTAACCTTTTCAG
The DNA here is from genome assembly GCF_910594005.1 of Cervus elaphus. Classification (NCBI taxonomy): domain Eukaryota; kingdom Metazoa; phylum Chordata; class Mammalia; order Artiodactyla; family Cervidae; genus Cervus; species Cervus elaphus. The sequence continues at coordinate 31,098,824 of NC_057836.1, read as the reverse complement.
GTAACTTTTGCACTCTTAAGTTGTTCATTTTCAGAACTTTTAAAGGATTTTTTAGTTATAATTTAGACATTACCAATTTATTCTGCAAAATTCCTAAACAAAAATATGCTTAGAAATTTCATTACTTGGGGCTTGGAGACAAAATATTAATTTATGAGCAAAGTATAGCCTTACTGTAGTTTCCTCTAATGTTTCAGGAACTCTCTCTCCTCTCATCTGCCACTATTAACCTTTCCAGTTGTTGGGTTCTGTTATACTTCTTTTGTTTCCCATTTTTGTAATTAATAAGACCGTCAAATTTTCTAAATGCTTATTAAAACAACTGAATGCTGAGGATGACTCTAAGATCTTTTTTTTTTTTTGCTGTCTTCCTGATTGTTGAGGTGAACTCCTTATTGCCAAATTCAGACTTAAATTGAAGAAAGTAGGGAAAACCACTAGACCATTCAGTTACGACCTAAATCAAATCCCTTGCAATTATACAGTGGAGGTGACAAAAAGATTCAAAGGATTAGATCTGATAGACAGAGTGCCTGAAGAACTGTGGACGGAGGATTGTGACATTGTACAGGAGGCAGGGATCAAGACTGTCTCCAAGAAAAAGAAATACAAAAGGGTTGTCTGAGGAGGCCTTACAAATAGCTGAGAAAAGAAGAGAAGCTAAAGGCAAAGGAGGAAAGGAAAGATAACCCCATGTGAATGCCGGGTTCTAAAGAATAGCAAGGAGAGATAAGAACGTCTTCCTCACTGATCAATGCAAAGAAATAGAGGAAGACAATAGGATGGGAAAGACTAGAGATCTCTTCAAGAAAATGAGAGATACCAAGGGAATATTTCATGCAAAGATGGGCTCAATAAAAGACAGAAATGGTATGGCCCTAACAGAAGCAGAAGATATTAAGAAGAGGTGGCAAGAATATACAGAAGAACTATACAAAAAAGATCTTCATGACCCAAATAACCACAATGGTGTGATCACTAACCTAGAGCCAGACATCCTAGAATGCGAAGTCAAGTGGGCCTTAGGAAGCATCACTAAGAACAAAGTGAGTGGAGGCGATAGAATTCCAGTTGAGCTATTTCAAATCCTAAAAGATGATGCTGTGACAGCGCTGCACTCAATATGCCAGCAAATTTGGAAAACTCAGCAGTGGCCACAGGACTGGAAAAGGTCAGTTTTCATTCCAGTGCCAAAGAAGGGCAATGTCAAAGAATGCTCAAAGTACTGCACAATTGCACTCATCTCACATGCTTCCCTGGTAGCCCAGAGGGTAGAGCATCTGCCTGCAAGGTGGGAGACCTGGGTTCAATCCCTGGGTTGGGAAGATCTCCTGGAGAAGGAAATGGCAACCCACTCCAGTATTCTTGCCTGGAGAATCCCACGGACAGAGAAGCCTGGTAGGGTACAGTCCATGGGGTCACAAAGAGTCAGACATGACTGAGCGCTTCACTTTCACTTTCACAGGCTAGCAAAGTAATGCTCAAAATTCCCCAAGTCAGGCTTCAAAAATACGTGAACCATGAACTTCTAGACGTTCAAACTGAATTTATAAAAGGCAGAGGAACCAGAGATCAAATTGCCAACACCTGTTGGATCATAGAAAAAGCAAGTAAATTTCAGGAAAAAACATCTACTTCTGCTTTATTGAGTATACCAAAGACTTTGTGTAGATCACAACAAACTGTGGAAAATTCTTCAAGAGATGGGAATACCAAACCACCTTACCTGACTCTTGAGAAATCTGTATGCAGGTCAGGAGGCAACAGTTAGATCTGGACATGGAACAACAGACTGGTTCCAAACTGGGAAAGGAATACATCAAGGCTGTATATTGTCACCCTGCTTATTTAACTTATATGCAGAGTACATCATGCAAAATGCCAGGCTGGATGAAACACAAGCTGGAAGCAAGATTGCTGGGAGAAATATCAATAACCTCGGATACGCAGATGATACCACCTTTATGGCAGAAAGTTAAGAGGAACTAAAGAGCCTCTGATGAGGGTAAAAGAGGAGAGTGAAAAAGCTGGCTTAAAACTCAGCATTCAAAAAACTAAGATCATGGCATCCAGTTCCATCACTTCATGGCAAATAGATGGGAAAACAATGGAAACAGTGACAGACTTTATTTTCTTGGGCTCCAAAATCACTGTAGATAGTGACTGCAGCCATGAAATTAAAAGATGCTTGCTCCTTGGGAAAAACGCTATGACCAACTTAGACAGCGTATTAAAAATCAGAGACATTAGTTTGCCAACAAAGGTTCATTTAGTCAAAGCTATGGTTTTTCCAGTAGTCATGTATGGATGTGAGAGTTGTACTATAAAGAAAGTTGAGCACCAAAGAATTGATTCTTTTGAACTGTGCAGTTGGAAAAGACTCTTGAGAGTCCCTTGGACTGCAAGGAGATCCAACCAGTCCATCCGAAAGGAAATCAGTCCTGAATATGCATTGGAAGGACTGATGCTGAAGCTGAAACTCCAATTCTTTGGCCACCTGATGGGAAGAACTGACTCATTTGAAAAGACCCTGATGCTGGGAGAGATTGAGGGCAGGAGGAGAAGGGGATGACAGAGGTTGAGATGGTTGGATGGCATCAGTGACCCAATGGACATGAGTTTGAGCTAGTTCCGGGAGTTGGTGATGGACAGGGAGGCCTGGCGTGCGGCAGTGCATGGGGTCGCAAAGAGTTGGACATGACTGAGGGACTGAACTGAACTGAACCACCGAGCAATGTTGCTTCATTTCTGTACTTTTTTCCTTCCTCCCCTCTATTCTTTCAAGATCAGTGAATAGCAATAAGTCCACATAGTTCAGGAAATTCATTCGTTACTAAGCCTTCATCCTTAGCTAACAAGTCATTTGTTGCAATAATTTGTAGTTATTTCTCTTCTTGACTTTACATCACCAGGTTTCTGGCAATTGCAGCAGTGAGAGAATAATCCATGTCAGGGTTACATTGGACAATATTTGAGTGATTGCTTTTTAAGAATGTTCACATATAAACGATCCAGTAATCACATACTTTCAGGGAAAATTATTGTAATTTTTAGCATTCTTCATAATACCACTGATTTAAAGACCGTCTCCCTTCCATTCTTTTTTGTTTTTCATCTATGCCTCTAAATAGTCATAACTCTAAATTAGAATTTTACCACTGTGTGTTCTACTGTGTTGAAAGTCTTCCAGTGCTTTATAAAGAAAATTTATTTTAATTGGACTTATCCTGTGATACCACATATTTATGTAATGTTATAATTAAATTTCTGTACTCTTATTTTCTAGGTCACAAATGGGTACTTTTCATGGGGCAGTGGTTTAGCAACCTTATCCAATATCGATATTCGAATTCCAACAGGTAAGAATCATTTATTACTAGTTTGTAATTGTTTTTTTTAAGGAACAAATTTATTTTTGTGAATTCAGGGCGAAAACGTTTGTCACCTCCAAAGCGTTAGTTCTTTCATTTGAATAATTCATCATGAAATAATATAAAGCCACATTGTGAACTAGCATCAAGTTTGTATCTGTTCATTATCATGACCGTGATTTTCCAAGATAACTGAGCCTAACAAAAGGAAAGACTTTTTAAAGACAAACATTACTGATCGTTATCTGTTAGCACTGTGAAGCTCATGAATCCCTGTATCCCTGAGAGAATGACTGGGAATTATAAGACCTGCCTGTCACTACAGAGTGGGGACCTTGAACAAACTATTTACCATCCAAATGAACTGTTTTTAGTTTATTTGCTGATTTGTGGCATTTCAATAATGGAGTAGTTGATTTCTCATTTTGTTGAAGAAAGATTTTAAAGAAATAGTGTTTGAGAAAATAGTTTTCTATCCCCAAAGAAAACTGATGACGTTTTCAGATATTTAAGACTCAAATACCCTGTAGTTTTTACTAAAATGTTTGGATAATTGAATATAAATATTTTTTGACTTGGCCTCATGGTCAATAACTTGGAATTTTTCTATTAAACATGCAAATCAAAGTAAGAACTGATTAAAGTGATTAATCACTTTAATCTTAATTATCTGTTTTAGTCAAAATTACCTTTTTCTCCAGAATGAATTGAATAATAAAGGTAATACTAATCTAGGTGACTTAGGCAAGTATTTCACTGCTGCTTCTACTAGAGTCCGTTATTCTCATAATTTAAAAATAATACATCAAGGGACTACCCTGGTGGTCCAGTGGCTAAGACTTCAAGGGCTGAGTTTGATCCCTGGTCAGGGAACTAAATCCCCCATACCACAGCTAAGACCTGGAACAGCCAAATAAATAAATATTTTTTAAAAATAGCATATCAAGACCTATAGATTTTAATTTTCCTTCCCTTTTCCAGAAACCTTATGTATCAGTAAAAGGAGCTGTTTAGAATACTATTGCTGGGGACCAAAACTGGGCCATAGATTGTGAAACATCAGCCTTTTCTAAATGTGTTTTGATTTTTATTTTATAAGTGAATTCCTTTTCATCCTGTTATTATCCTTTGTTTCTTTTCTTTAGGTCAGTTAACCATGATTGTGGGCCAAGTGGGATGTGGGAAGTCTTCTCTTCTCCTCGCCATCCTCGGAGAGATGCAGACCTTGGAAGGAAAAGTTCACTGGAGCAAGTATGTGTATTTTTAATCAGTCTCTGTTGGTCTGTCACACATCCGATGATCTCCCAAGGGAAGGAATGAGAACAGTAGATTCCCATGTTCGAGGTCTGAGGGCCCCTTGGAAATAAGCACAGCTTTAAAAAAACAAATCAGTGGAAACTTTAAATGTTATAAGTTAAAAAAGATAAAAGAATTCACGATAGAGGTTTATAGTATGTATAAACTAATATATTGCTTTTAGCAAGATTGGGATTGTAAAGGTAAATTTTGAAAGTTAAATGGATAACACAGATAAAGTTTAAAAATTTATCCTATAATTAAAGAAAATTTGCATTATTTATAAAGTTTAAATGCACACAGAGCCTTAGTGGTCCAGTGTTCAGAGAAGAAATATCAAATAATCTTTTTGAAACTCTTCCTAAGAGACTGAGAAATCATCCATTTCTCTTCACATCCAACTTAAACTAGACAGTTAAAGTATCTAGTTAGGGATGTGGCTATGTCAGATTAGTGTGTTGTGCATCCACAAAGACATTGTGCTTCTTCTGAATGTTTGAATCTTTGTTTTGGATTCTTCAAAAAACATCATAGTAATAAGGCTACTCCAGACCATACTATTATATAATTGTGTAATAATGAATAAGTCATATTTATTTATTTAGTTTGATCTATCTGGTAGACAGGCTTCCCAGGTGGTGCTAGTGATAAGGGACTGGCCTGCCAATGCAAGAGACAAAAGAGACTTGGGTTTGATCCCTGGGTCGGGAAGTTCCCTGGAGGAGGGCATGGCAACCCACTCCAGTATTCTTGCCTAGAGAATCCCATGGACAGAGGAGCCTGGTGAGCTACGGTCCACGGGGTCACAAAAGGTAGGACATGACTGAGCAACTTAACATGCACACACACACCTGGTAGACCACCCCAACCCCCACAGTCATTATGGAGAAATTGCTAACAGCTTATCTATGATATTGGACTGTAGACAGTCTACAGAAAATCACTGCAGTGATTTTCATCCAGGTTATCCCCAGGGAACACTGGACAATGTCTAGAAACATTTTTTGGTTTTCATACTAAGGGAATTGGTTTGCTTACTGATCTAGTTGATGGTGGCCAGTTCAGTTCAGTTCAGTCACTCAGTCATGTATGACTCTTTGCGACCTCATGAACCGCGGCATGCCAGGCCTCCCTGTCCATCACCAACTCCCAGAGTCCACCCAAACCCATGTCCATTGAGTCGGTGATGCCATCCAACGATCTTATCCTGAGTCATCCCCTTCTTCTCCTGCCCTCAGTCTTTCCCAGCAGCAGGGTCTTTTCCAATGAGTCAGCTCTTCACATCAGGTGGTCAAAGTATTGGAGTTTCAGCTTCAACATCAGTCCTTCCAATGAACACTCAGGACTGATATCCTTTAAGATGGACTGGTTGGATTTTCTTGCAGTCCAAGGGACTCTCAAGAGTCTTCTCCAACACCACAGTTCAAAAGCATCAATTCTTCATCACTCAGCTTTCTTTATAGTGGCCAGAAATGCTACTAAATATCCTCCAACACAGGACAGCCCTCCACAAGAATCCCCCTTGCAGGAGACCTGGCTTCTATCCCTGGTTGGAAAGATTCCCTGGAGAAGGAAATGGCAACCCACTCCAGTATTCTTGTCTGGAGAATTCCATGGACAGAGGAACCTGGCAAGCTATACTCCATGGGGTCGCAAAGAGTTAGGCACAACTGAGCAACTAGCAGACACATCCTCCAACACACAGGACAGCCCTCCGCAGCAGGGAATTATCTGGCTCCAAATGTTCATTGTGCTGGGGAGACCTTGCCCCAGACTTGCACACGTCCATTTAGTTCTTATCATTGTAGGTTCCCTTGTGGCTTAATCTACTGCTAACATACACAGACATCTCTTCAGAATGAGTCAAAACTATTTACAGGCATTTTGAGAATAGATTCTATTTTAAACTCCAATTAAGAGACGGAAATGCTTGGATGTGAAATTTGAGCTGGAAACAGCAGAACTGTAAATCCTATTTTTGGTATCATTGGTGAAAGAAGAAAGCTGAGAAATGTGGTGGGTACAGTTTATTCCTGTTGCAATTGTATACATGAAACTGTGTAGTGTGTATCCAGCAGTGAGCTCGGTGAATAACTGCCCCTTGAAGTTTCATTCACGAGGGGGTCCTGTTGATCACTAAAGCCAGATGCTATGGACGTGTGCCCTGCCACCACCACCTTCCATCTTGGATGGATGCAGGTTTTGAGGAGCAGGTTTTACTGAATTAAATTATATCATGTGACATGTACGGCCATAATGAAGTTATTTGGGTTTTGTTTTTACCTTGTTTCATTAGTGTTAAAACAGAAAGAATTAGAGACCATGACAGAAAAAGCTTGAGATTTTATTTTCATACCTCTTTTTTTTTTAATGTTTTTTTTTTAATATTTTTATTATCTAGTCTTCTCTAGTATTACTCTACCTGGGCCAAATTCACTCTCAGTATTATCATTAAGAATTATTATCATTTTGTTAATGGATAAATAGATGATTTGGGAATTAGAAAAGCATTTTACACAGTCTGTTTATTTATTGAGTTTTCTAAAAAAGATACATACATGTATGTATGTATACATATATATATATATGTTATATTTTAGGCAAATTTATACCATTTATAGCCTATCTCATTTCTTAAAGGTTGTAAGGTATTTTATTTAATATAACATACTATAATAAACCTTGAAAAACAAAGATATCAAGAAAGAAAATAAGGCTTAAATAATAATCTGAGCAATTAATAGGTAGAATGCATGTATTGGAGTCCTGCATATTTATAAAACATAGGCCACAAATTCTACTCTGAGTTCCATGGAAGCCAGTCAAAGAGGGACGTATGAGATAAAATCAGACATATACTTAATAAAGGTTAAGTTTCTTTTTAAGAAATAGAAAAGAAATATCTCCCATAAATCCTAATTTTAAAAAAGGTAAGAAAAGGTTATATCTTAAAGTCAGAGTCAATAAAATGAAAATATGAGAAAGGATTTAAGAAAATTCTAAGTATTTATAAAATCACTATAATTTAAAAATCATCTCTTTATGAATACTTGCCTTAAGAATATCCCATCTCTTCATAGCAGAAAGGGCTAAATTTTTCTTCAAAAATATTTGGGTTGGCTCTGACACACACCCAATAAAAACTAACCCCTTAAAGATTGGATAAGCTAATAAAAAATTCTATTTTTCTTATTTACAAGAACTACTTAATTTTTTTCCATGATATCCATGATTATCTGATAAAATATATTTTCAAATCAAGAATGCTTAGAGTTTTGGCTGCTATCCAAAAGTCTACAAGCAATAAATGCTGGAGAGGGTGTGGAGAAAAGGGAACCCTCTTACACTGTTGGTGGGAATGCAAGCTAGTACAGCCGCTATGGAAAACAGTGTGGAGATTTCTTAAAAAACTGGAAATAGAACTGCCATATGACCCAGCAATCCCACTTCTGGGCATACACACTGAGGAAACCAGATCTGAAAGAGACACATGCACCCCAATGTTCATTGCAGCACTGTTTATAATAGCCAGGACATGGAAGCAACCTAGATGCCCATCAGCAGATGAATGGATAAAGAAGCTGTGGTACATATACACCATGGAATATTACTCAGCCATTAAAAAGAATTCATTTGAACCAGTCCTAATGAGATGGATGAAACTGGAGCCCCTTATACAGAGTGAAGTAAGCCAGAAAGATAAAGAATATTACAGCATACTAACGCATATATATGGAATTTAGAAAGACGGTAACGATAACCCTATATGCAAAACAGAAAAAGAGACACAGAAATACAGAACAGACTATTGAACTCTGTGGGAGAATGTGAGGGTGGGATATTTCAAAAGAACAGCATGTATACTATCTATGGTGAAACAGATCCCCAGCCCAGGTGGGGTGCATGAGACAAGTGCTCGGGCCTGGTGCACTGGGAAGAACCAGAGGAATAGGGTGGAGAGGGAGGTGGGAGGGGGAATCGGGATGGGGAATACGTGTAAATCTATGGCTGATTCATATCAATGTGTGACAAAACCCACTGAAATGTTGTGAAGTAATTAGCCTCCAACTAATAAAAAATTAAAAAAAAATAAATTAATTAAAAAAAAAAGGAAACATAAGCTAATAATTTTCATTATAATAAAGTTACAGCTAGAAAAAAAAAAGAATGCTTAGAGGATGCTGACCTTTTTTAAAAGAGTTATTTGCAATAACTTTATTCTGAGAAAAATAACTGTTGCATCTATTCCAATAAGGAAAGTTATACAAATGTTATTAGAATAAAGCTAGCTTAGAAATTATCCATATTGACAGGTTGATTTTGTGTAAATGCTGAGAAGTACTTTACCTTGGAGTGAATTGTTTGCTGTTTTTTTTTTTTTTTTTTTTGCTGTTTTTTAAAGCTCAAGACAAAATAAAGTGAAACAGTAAAGGGTATGGTGAAGTACCAAGCACCTTGCTGTCATTCTTTCATCATTGCCTGTATCTCTGGTTGCATGAATTTTATTTTTAAATGTGCCCTCATGGTTGGCAGGAACAAAGCCCTGTAAAGTACCCTGTCCTATTGCAGGAAGAAATATTTACTTTGGACGGGAGAGAAGGCCCTGGTCCTCACGCAGGACAGACCCACATGGGTAGAACTTGGTACACAAAATCCATCTAAATATAGATGCCTCCTCAGCAATTGCTACCTTTAATGTATTCTGACATGCAGTAGCCCCAGTAGAGAAAGGAGAGAGCGGTGAGGGAGGGACTGAAAAATTTTCCAAGCTTGTCGTAAGGCCAAGGGTCTTGCTCCTGCGTCTACTGTGCTCTGTATTTGTTGAAAAGCAAATGTTCTGCCCAACTGAAGTTGTCCTTTCCTAGTCGTCATGATAAATAATAATTCCTACTGACATCCCAGGAACTAGAACGAAATAAAACGCTTCACCTGTTGGATGGTCCAGGGAGGGAGTCCAGAATATGTAATAATCCCGGTAACTATATAAGACATAACCATCATTTATCTCTGGCTTCCCTTACTTTTTCTTCCATCTTGCTCATGCCATCAGCCATCCTGTCAGACCCCATCTGTTGTGATGGTCTATTTTCTGATGTCTTAGTGTAACTGCCTTTATAGCAGTGGCTCAATCACTCTAAGACTTTGCCTGGCATGAAGGGATAATAACACAATGAGTCAGCTTTCCTGGATCAGACATGACATAGCATGTTTGTGTTCACATCTAGCTTCCCCTTTTCCAAATACTGTTCCTGATTTCAGCTTGCAGAAGTCACTCTTTCCCATTCCATAAGATACCAACCATGAACTTGGAAGCTGGTAGATTACCAAGTTTTAACTTTTACTGTTGAAGGAAAATACACACAAATCCTGCATGCAAAAGTGAAATTGGATGCTATTTTCCAGAAGGGGATTTTCCATCTGACATGTTTTGAATTCAGGTGTTTCAGAAATGATGGAGTTCACCTAAAATATTAAAATTTAGAATAATAAAATCAATAAGTCCTTAGGCATATTTTTCCCCTTGGTATAGGTATAACTAAATTTAATTATCCAAATGCCTCATTTTACATTACTCATATAGATCAGTAATTAATTATACCCAAATGTTACAATGTGACCTATATACAGGTCTGTCTTTCTTTCCAGTTCCTTAAGGGCCAGGCTGTGTCTCAACCCTTCAAGTTTAGAGTGTAAAAAAGTATTTCTTCCTCTCTTGCCTTAGGGTAACTAATAAGGAATTTAAATAGATTAAATTTGAATTTTAACGGTAGGGAGTGCCTGGAGATATCAAATTCTAATACAGACTAGGAAAGTATTCCATAAAGATTATCCAGACTTACACAGCTAGTTGGAGCAAAGTTGGGGCTGCTGCTGCTGCTGCTAAGTCACTCAGTCGTGTCCAACTCTGTGCAACCCCATGAACAGCAGCACGCCAGGCCTCCCTGTTCATCACCAACTCCCAGAGTCCACCCAAACCCATGTCCATCGAGCCGATGATGCCATCCAACCATCTTATCCTCTGTCATCCCCTTCTCCTCCTGCCCTCAATCTTTCCCAGTATCAGGGTCTGTTCCAATGAGTCAGCTCTTCACATCAGGTGGTCAAAGTATTGGAGTTTCAGCTTCAGCATCAGTCCTTCCAATGAACACCCAGGACTGCTCTCCTTTAGGATGGACTGGTTGGATCTCCTTGCAGTCCAAGGGACTCTCAAGAGTCATCTCCAACACCACAGTTCAAAAGCATCAATTCTTCGGCGCTCAGCTTTCTTTATAGTCCAACTCTCACATCCATACATGACTACTGGAAAAACCATAGCCTTGACTAGACAGGCCTTTTGTTGACAAAGTAATGTCTCTGCTTTTTAATATGCTGTCTAGGTTGGTCATAACTTTCCTTCCAATATGGCTATTGTGTGAACCCAAATTTTATATGAAGGAGAACAGTGCTGTCTTTTGGAAGCTTAATTATTTCCTAGTTGATGAGGATGTAAAAGAAGACTGTCATTTATCTGGTTTGTCTTTGGGATTAGTATCAACAGCCATTTGAAAGTGTAATTATTTAGTATATACAATGTTTATCTCTTATCTGATTTGTACACGCATTCATCCTATATTTGTATTTCATAATTAATGAACATTGTTTGCCATACTTGCAGTGTAAATGAATCTGAACCTTCTTTTGAAGCGACCAGAAGGTATTATTTCTATTTTAATCTGCGTTTAATAAGAATAACTATCTTCCTCAGACTTTTCCTGATATTCCACCTCTTACTCTTAGTCATTTTATTCATTCTGATGATGTACAAAGTTGTTTATTAAAATGGACTAGTAAATTTCTGATCGCAGTAGTTCGCAACATCTGGAAGCTGCTGAAAGAATTAATTTGCTGAACTAAATGGCCCATTGTATCAATTGTTGCCTTCTCCATGAGCCACACAGATCTCAACTTTGACTAAAACTCAAACAGTTCTTAGCAAATTGGATTTGGTATTTCATAAAATAAAGATGAAATTATTATTATTATGTATTACATAAAATGTTTATGTAATTAAATATATATTATTTATGAGTTAAACAGTGATGAAATCTGCCTGTAAACTAGAACTGGAGAACCAAGTGCTTCATCTATTTAAAAAAAAAGAAAAGAAAACCTTAAAGAATGGTGGTGGGGAAAGGAGGGAAGCAGCCATGCCAGAGACTGGGAACCACTGTTTTAATGCACAGATGGTTATCTAAGAGACCACTGGCATTCTATATATTATGCCATGATACATGGCACATGATACTATATATTATCATGCCCTCTAAACTCCTAAGATGTAATGTTTCAGGATGATCACTGAGCATTTCTAACTACTTTTTCCTACACTTTATTCTCTTTTAACCTTAATTCCTAAATTAGTAGTTACAGAACATAACTAACTCTGAAAGTGTGAATTTTAAGCTGACCCCTTCCCTACCCCAAGCTCATCATCCTCTTTATCTTCAACTCACATGCATTTTCCTAATTACTGCAAGTTAAAATATGATGTATAGACATCTGGTAGAATTTGCAAGCCAAAAAGTGGGGCAACAGGGAGGAAGCTATCATTCTTTAAAAATAAACTGTTTCAATATGTATTGAAATATGTGGTTTTTAAATGTGTAGTTATTTCATTGTTGAAATGGACTCCTCAAAATTATTCTTTGCTTTGAAATATTTGCATTATCTATTCCCTTAAAATATGTTCATGTGAATAAAGCACAAACCCATAATTACAGTATCAGTTCACATCCTCTTTAAAGGTATTCCTGTAAAATTCATAGTTAATGTATAGTGCTTTTAATATGAAGTAAAATATCTGTGGTTATTAAAGTTAATTGTTATTTATATTTAAATTATTGTAAAAATTGTAGTCATTTTAGAAAATAAAATTTTAATTAATAGTTCATACCTCAAAATATTTCTTTAGCATAGCAAAATCAAATTTGCACGTTGTGTGTTGTTTTAATTAAGTTCTAATCCCTTTAATTTAGTGGAATATTTAACCACTAATTAATAAGGTTGATGGTCTTTAAAATATTCTTTTAAAAACTCTCCATTTCTGTCTTTGAGATATTTTTTCACCTTTCATTTTTCTTAGTTATACAAAAGTACAGGTACAGCACAGCTCTCTTGAGTAATTTTGGTATTTTGTTTTTCTTCTCCATTTTCCAGTAGGAACAGGTATTCTGTGGCTTATGCAGCTCAAAAGCCTTGGCTATTAAATGCTACAGTAGAAGAAAATATTACCTTTGGAAGTCCTTTCAACAAGCAAAGGTAATTTTGAATGTATAAAATTTAGAACTAAAAAGAGCAACTATTTCTGACCCTTCTGTTTTGTTCACAGTTTCTGGAGTCTTTTCTAAAAAAAATTTTATTGAAGTATAGTTCATTTACAGTGTTGTTAGTTTCAGGGGTACAGCAAAGTCAACCAGTTTTAGTATACATATATCCACTTTTTTAAAGATTCCTATCCCGTATAGGCCATTACAGAGTATTGAATAGAGTTCACTGTGCTATGCAGCAGATAGTTGATATCTGTTATAGTAGTACATACATGTCAATCCCAATATCCCAGCTTCTCCTTCCTCCCACCCATCCCCTGGTTCTGAAATCTTTATATCAAGACTGCCTTTCTTCTCTGTTTGCCCTGCTTCTGTCCTCATCACCAGATCTACTAAGTCAACTTTTGTAAGAGAAGCCTCACTGGGATTCAGCCCATTATATGCACTTACTGAGGACAATTTGTACAGCAAAAATAAACAGCCGAAACAGAAGTTGTGTGTGTATGGCGGGCAGGGGGTACAGGGTGAGGGTGGTGCTGAGGTTGTTGGTAAACAGAAGAAAAATCCCAGTAAGTTGCAGAAGGAGGGTTAACCAAGGAAAAAGAAGAGAAGGAATATGGGATCTGAGAGGTCTGATTACTCAGAGCAGCCAGAGTATGTCTTCTTTCAATCATCTTCTAAACACCCATTGGAGAAGGGAATGGCTACCCACTCGATTATGCTTGCCTGGAGAATTCCATGGACAGAGGAGCCTGGTGGGCTACAGTCCTTGGGTCTCAAAGAGTTGGGCACAACTGAGCAACTGACACTTTCACTTTCACTTCCAAACATCCACTGGAGTGTACAAAGGCAAGACCCTTTCCTGAAGCCACCTTCACGAGGGGTAGGGGGTGTCCTAAGACTCAAAGCAGGGTCCTGAGAGTTAAGGAGAAGTAGATCTGGGGAGAGGCATGAGGAAGGGGGAGGGGAGAGGAAAGTGTGGGAGGAAAAATTCAAATTACATGGGATTGTTTGGGGCCTGGGAGTAAACCAGACAGAAAGGGATCTGTGTACATTGATGGTGGCAAACTCCATTGTAAAGGAAGGCTGAGATGGGCAGTAAAGTGCCTTCAAAGCCAACCGGTATGAATCTGAATTTTCCGGAGGCCCAGCAAAGTGTTAGAAAGAGGACTCACAAAGTAAATGTAATCTGCCCATGTCATGATGGATTTATATAAGGTGAATCTGAATTAGGGAGCAAGAAGACATTTAGAAGGTTGTTGGGCTAATGATCTGGACATGCTGTGTTTGTTGCCTGTACTTAGCAGTGACTGTAGAAATGGGAAAAAAAAGAGATGGTTGACAGAGAGCATTCTGAAATAAGAATGGGAGAAGAAAATGGAAGAATCACTTGGAATCTAGAAAAATGGTACAGATGAACCTATTTGCAGTACAGGAATAGAGACTCAGATTTAGAAAACAGATGTGTGGACACAGTGGCGGGCAGCTGAGGAATGAATTGAAAGAGTAGCACTGACATATATACACTACCATGTATAAAACAGATAGCGAGTGGGGAGCGAGGAGACCCAGCCGTCCATCCTCAAGGAGAGCAGTCCTGGGTGCTCACTGGAAGGCCTGATGCTGAAGCTGAAACTCCAGTACTTTGGCCACCTGATGCGAAGAGCTGACTCATTGGAAAAGACACTGATGCTGGGAAAGATTGAGGGCAGGAGGAAAAGGGGACAACAGAGGATGAGATGGTTGGATGGCATCACTGACTCAATGGACATGGGTTTGGGTGGACTCCGGGAGTTGGTGATGGACAGGGAGGCCTGGCGTGCTACGGTTCATGGGGTCGCAAAGAGTCAGACAAGACTGAGCAACTGAACTGAACTGAAGTGGGAAGCTGCTATATAGCTCAGGAAGCTCAGCTTGGTGCTCTGTGATGACCTAGATGGGTGGGATGGAGGTGCGGTGGGATGTAGGGCCAAGAGGGAGAAGATACATGTGTACACATAGCTGGTTCACTTTGTAGTACAGCAGAAATTAGCACAACATTGTACAATTAAATTAAAATAAAATAATTACTCAAATTATTAAAAAAACAATAACTCAAATATTTTAAGAACAGGTGATTGAGAAAATGAAACCGTTGATATTTTCCCCAGAACTCCCAGTCTCCATGCTTCCTTGAATGTCTAGTCCACCCAGTTTCCAAATCCAGCCTTAGGTCAACTTTATGTCAGTCCTTATCGATTTCTGTTTTCTTCGCTCTTCAGCATCATGACTGTGGACACAGATTCCTCTCCCCTGTCCCCACTTCCCCCTGCCCCATAACCCATGCTCTAGCCCCTGTAAGGCTCCTCTTATCCTTCACACATGCCATGAACTTGTCCACTGTCATACAGTTCCTTTCTCTCTCCCCTCATTGTCATTCCTGGCAAATTACAGTTCATCTTTCTGCAGACACCTCACAAATCGCCTCCTCTGCAAAAATGTCACTAATTTCTCAGTCATTCCTTCCTGCATATTCTAGGAGCACTTTGTAACTACCCTTCTATGGTACCTAACAAGGTACATTTGTATCATATGTTTCTGTGTCAATTTTCTGCTGCATTTAATAGTTGTGTTAAAATTTTTAACCATTTTTCATTGAAGTATAATTAATTAACAATCTCACTTCGAGTATACAGCAAAGTGATTTGATTGTACATATATCTATTCTTTTTCAGATTATTTTCCATTGTAGGTTATTACAAGAAATTGGATATAGTTCCCTGTGCTATACAATAATTTTACAAGAGTGGACACCAATATCTATTTGTCTTTGTATCTACAAGCCTAATGTAGAGGCTAGAATATACTAAATTCTTCAATAGGTGTTTTATTTCAGCTTCTGAGACATTGAACCTGGAACTTGGTTTATGGGCAGTATATTAATCATGATTTAAAAACTCAAAACCACCTCTCCTACAGGTACAAAGCAGTCACAGACGCATGTTCTCTTCAACCAGATATCGACTTACTACCATTTGGAGACCAAACTGAAATTGGAGAGAGGGTGAGCTATGTGTGGTATAATTACACAATGAACACAAATCCAGAAAAGTCTTCCAGTTATCTTTAACCTTTAATGGAAAATTTAAAAATCAGAGAGCACCGGAATTATGTTTTCCTAGTGACAAGTTCTAGAAACAGAAGCACAGGAATTCTTGATGCTACTGTCTTAAGGATGTGTTGAGTAACTAGCATGAACTTCACATTTTGCTAGCCACTCAGTTCTCAAGGGAAAGGAACCAGTCCCTGCCTTTGATCAAATGTATTTTTACTTAACTTAGAGTTTACTTTAAATTGGTTTGGAAACCGAGATTGCTTCCGACAACTTTTTCCACTCTTGTCAACATCCATTTATTCTTGTTAAAGTGTTCTTTTTGCTTTGTATAAACAGGTTTTACATTGGCGTCATACTGTTCCAACTAGCCGAAAAATATTTATATCTGTATATAATCTTTTTTTTTTGTATATAATCTTTATAACAATGTTGGCTAAAGTGTTTGACTCTTATGGGGTCAAGTACTAAGCAAAAGACTATATATATATATATATGCATTATTTGCTTTTACAACAAATCTGTTACATAGGCGTTTTGTTATCTGCATATTGTAGCTGAGAAAACCAGGGCAGAGTAAGGTTAAAGAACTTGCCTGGTCAGAGTCACTGGGACAGTTGAGATTGGTCTGACTCTGTCGTCTGTGTTATTCATTGCTGTTTTTTATTGCAGCATGGTATAGTGTTTAAGAACATGACCTGAACTTCTCTAAGCCTTAGTTTCCATGTGGAGAGCAATACACTGAAATTGCTATGATAAGAGAAATAAGGAATGGAAAGCCATACACAGCAGCCTGACACATTTTACTAAAGTGTTAGTTGCTCAGTCATGTCCGACTCTTTGCAACTCCATGGACTATAGCTCATCTGTGCAAGGAATTCTCCAGACAAGAATACTGGAGTGGGTAGCCATTGCCTTCTCCAGGGGATCTTCCCGACCCAGGATTGAACCCAGGTCTCCCACATTGCAGGCAGATTCTTCACCATCTGAGCCACCAGGGAAGCTCGTCACATACTAAGTGCTCAGCAAATAGTAGTTTTTTACATTTGTATATTTAGCACTTCATTATAAAAGCATACTGCTGTATAGTTCACTTGAACACAACTTGTAATATTGAATTTAAGAGACATGTTAACTGTTAAGCATACTACAGACACAATTCATGAAACTAGAAACAATTTCAAGATTATTTCCAGTCTTCAGCACTCATTTTGGTTTTTTGTTATCGGAGCCCTCTACTAGAGTGAAAAGAAGATTAATATTATCAGTCAAAGATGATCTTAATATAATTCAAGTGTTGACCACTAGAAAGCTCGCGTTTTATCTTCCCAGTGTTATCACTGTTTAATTAATAAACTACCATTAATTTAAGATTTTTAAAGAGAAGTTTGTATTTTTAGGGATTTTTTTTTTAACCAGCAGATTATTTACTATTGTAAATGGTGAATGTTAATGGGTATTTCTTCTCTAGGGCATCAACCTGAGTGGAGGTCAGAGGCAAAGAATCTGTGTGGCCCGAGCTCTCTATCAAAATACCAACATTGTCTTCTTGGTAAGAATATATGGTCTTCCCTTTCTACTTCATCTTTCCCTCTGGACAAATGAATCTTTAAGGAGATAAGTAACTCAAGGAAAGATGGTTTAACTTGTGAAATCACAGAGAATTAAGGCAAAACAAATCCTCAGAGTACAAATCAGATCAGCATGTAAGATGAGCGTGAAGGACCCCAAGGGACTGAGGTTCCCAAATAATTGCTTATATGCATTCTTAAACCATGAGGATCATTGATGAAAGGGTGTGGATGCTGCTGGATGAACTGGACAGGATTATAGATCTTCTTATTTATATTTGCTAGTAGAAAGCTTGGTGGGCATAAGGGTTAGTAAGGATGCAACTCAGAGTGTGGTTAAGATTTATGTGTAAAGTTTCCTGAAATTATTCTTAGAAATCTTGATACCAGCCTAGATCTACTAAATCATAATCTGTAATGGCAGAGTCTAGAATCTGTATCTTAAAAAAGCTCTGCCAACTAATAAAAATAAATGAAAAAAAAAAAAAAAGCTCTGTAGATTTTCTAGTATATTCTGGGTTGATTACCTATGGATATAGAAATAAAAATGGATGATTATATTGACGATGAATTTGCTCTAGTTTTATTCCTCCAGCAGATTGTAGCAAAAATCACTTAGCATACAACTAGACAGTGCCTAGAGATCAGCAGGTTATATAAATCCATCCTCCCGCTGTCTTCTCCCTCAGTGCATGTGTTAACCATGTATAAATCTGGTTCTCAGACCTTTAAACTTTTCACTCCATCTAATGAACATCTTCAGAAAGTGGCTTGATTTTAGAGTTTTCCACTCCAAAATTTTGGATCCATTACTGGGTATGAAAGTAGAAAATGAAAGTATTACTGGAAATGCACTTCAGGTTAATGTCTCTAAGAATTCCTGCCCCCAAATTTTCCAGAAAACAACACTATAAAAGACATAGCAGGATCTAGCAGTAACCTGTTAAAACTCAACGTTAAAAAGACTGAGATTGTGGCATCCAGTCCTATCACTTCATGGCAAATAGATGGGGAAACAATGGAAACAGTGGCAGATTTTATTTTCTTGGGCTCTAAAAATCACTGTTGCTGCTAAAACATTATTCAATTTTAGGCTGCTATGAAGAAAGTATAATATTTAGATCATAAGCTCCATTAGTTTTAAGACTATCTGAGTTGATCAGAATGCATCTAGAACACGCGTTTTCAAAGGGACCCTAACAAACACTATTATACCCAGAATTAAGAAAAGTTATAAAGATAACATTACTGTTGAAGAATTAAAAATATTAAGCTTTGACTAAATAGACCTTTGTTGGCAAAGTAATGTCTCTGCTTTTTAATATGCTGTCTAGGTTGGTCATAGTTTTTCTTCCAAAGAGCAAGTGTCTTTTAATTTCATGGCTGCAGTCGCCATCTGTAGTGATTTTGGAGCCCAAAAATAAAGTTTGTCACTGTTTCCATTGTTTCCCCATCTATTTGCCATGAAGTGATGGGACCAGATGCCAGGATCTTACTTTTCTGAATGTTGAGTTTTAAGTCAACTTTTTCACTCTCCTCTTTCACATTCATCAAGAAACTCCTTAGTTCTTCTTCACTTTCTGCTGTAAGGGTGGTGTCATCTGCATATCTGAGGTTATTGATATTTCTCCCGGCAATCTTGATTCCAGTTTGTGCTTCATCCAGCCTGGCATTTCGCATGATGTACTCTGCACATAAGTTAAATAAGCATGGTGACAGTATACAAACTTGACATACTCCTTTCCCTATATGAAACCAATCTGTTGTTCCATGTTCAGTTCTAACTGTTGTTTCTTGACCTGCATACAAATTTCTCAGGAGGCAGGTAAGGTGGTCTGGTATTCCCATCTCTTGAAGAATTTTCCACAGTTTGTTGTGATCCAGTCACTCAATGGTGTCCAATTCTTTGGACCCTGTGGACTATAGCCCACCAGGCTCCTTTGTCCACGGGATTTCCTGGGCAAGAATACTGCCCAGGAATACTGTGGGTTGCCATTTCTTCCTCCAGGGGATCTTCCTGACCCAGAAATCAAACCCACGTCTCCTGCACTGCACGGCAGGTAGATTCTTTATCACTGAGCCACCTGGTAAGCCCCATAGTATTAAACTTTCAGTACTGTGTTGAATAAAAGTGGTGAGGCTGGGTATCCTTGTCTTATTCCTGATCCTACGGGGAAAACTTTCAACTTTTCACGATTGAGTGTGGTGTTAGCTGTGGGCTTGTCATATATGATCTTTATTATGTTGAGGTATGTTTTCTTTATACCCATTCTATTCAAAGTTTTTATGATGATTGAATGTTGAATTTGGCCAATGTTTTTTGTGCTTCTATTGAGTTGATCAAATGATTTTTATCCTTTATTACTGTGGTTATCATATTGATTGATTTGCAGACATTGAACCATCCTTGCATCCCTAGAATAAATCCAACTTATTCATGGTGTATGAACCTTTTAATGACTGTTGAATATGGCTTGTTAAGATTTCGTCAAGGATGTTTGCATCTGTGTTCATCAGAAACACTGGTCTGTAATTTTCTTTGTGTGTGTGTCTGTGTCTTTGGTATCAGGGAATCATCGGTTTTAATATCAGGGTAATGCTAGCTTTGTAAAATGTTTGGAAGTATACTTTCCTCTTCTATTTTTTGAAAAAGTTTGAGAAGGATTGGTTTAAATCCCAGTTTAAATGTTTGATTGAGTTCACCAGTGAAGCCATCTGGTTCTGGGCTTTTATTTGTTGGGGTGTTTTTGATTACTAATTCAATCCCCTTACCAGTAGTTTGTCTATTCAGCTTTTCTATTTTTTCATGATTCAGTTTTTGTAGATTATTTTTTTCTAGGAATTTATCCATGTCTTTTAGATGTCCAGTTTGTTGGTGTTCATAGTAGTCTCATGAGACTTTGTATTTGTGTGGTCACAATTGTAATGTTGCCCCTTTCATTTATAGTTTTATTTGAATCCTCCCACTTTCTTTGGTGAGTCTTATTAGTGAAAGTGGAATTGCTCAGTTGTGTCTGACTCTTTGTGACCCCATGGACTGTAGCCTTCTAGGCTCCTCTGTCCATGGAATTCTCCAGGCAAGAATACTGGAGTGGGTTGCCATTCCCTTCTCCAGGGGATCTTCCCAACCCAGGGATTGAGCCTGGGTCTCCTGCTTTGCAGGCAGATTCTTTACCATCTAAACCACCCTGTATCTAATGAGTCTTGCTAAGGGTTTGTATATTTTACTTATTTAGTTTCATCAATCTTTCCTTTTGTCTCTTTAGTTTATATTTTATATATTTCTATTCTGGTCCTTGTTATTTCCTTCCTTCCATGAACTATGGGCTTAATTTGTTCTTTGTTTTTCTAGTTTCTTGAGATGTAAAGTTAGGTTGTTTATTTGAGGTCTTTCTTTTTTCTTAATGTAGGAATTTATTGCTATAAAATTCTCTTAGAACTGGTTTTGCTGCATCCCATAAGTTTTGATGCGTTGTGTCTCATTTTCATTTGTTTCAAGATATTATTTGATTTCCTCTTTCAGTTTCTCCATTGGTTGTTCAGGAGCATCTTGTTTTATCTCCATGTATTTGTGAATTTTCCAGAGGTGGGGTTTATGATGAGAATGTGTCTCAACCTTTCCTACCTGTTTTGATGTATTTTTCTGTCACCTAAAATGTAGAAATCACTCCGTTTCTGGATCTCTTCCAAAGGAAATTGCTCCGTGTGCAGCTGTATATCAATGTATTCATGGCAAGAGGGAAATTCAGGAGCCTCCTATGTTGCCATCTTGGTCCAGAGTCTGTGCCTGTTTTTATTCGTGTCTAAAGTGAATCGATATCAACTTTAACTACTGTCATATTCTTTGTTTTGGTTTATTGTTATAGGTTGTCAAGTAATGTTGGCTTTTGAACTTGGAGATACTATATATAAGAATTCAAACCACTCCAAATATTGTTATTTACTTTTAACACTATTTTTAAGGTGAAAGAGAAAATAAAATCTTCATTTTTAATTTAGTAACTTTTTGTCATTTAAAGCTATTCAGAGTCTGTTTATTATAAAGTGAATTTTGTGGGATAATTTGCCTTTAGTTATTTGTATTTCTGTTTTCTGGAGGAATTTCATTACAAAGAAAATATGAAAAATTTTCATTATCTCTCCATTTTACTTGTTGTAGGATGATCCATTTTCTGCCTTGGACATTCACTTGAGTGATCACCTAATGCAGGAAGGAATTTTGAAGTTTCTCCAAGATGACAAGAGGACACTTGTTCTTGTGACTCACAAATTACAATATCTAACACATGCTGACTGGGTAAGAGTTTAAAAGAAATTAAAAGAATTTTTATCTTAACAGCTATATAAATGCTTCCTGAGATAAATATAATTCACTTGGCCAATTATGGATTTTGTTGTAATTCTAATATATGCTTTCCTTAGATCATAGCCATGAAAGATGGAAGTGTTCTAAGAGAAGGGACTTTGAAGGATATTCAGACCAAAGATGTAGAGCTGTATGAGCATTGGAAAACACTAATGAATCGGCAGGATCAAGAACTAGAAAAGGTAATTGCTCAGATTTAGAAGAGTTCAAAGTTCAGTTAAGAAGAGTCAGAAATACAGTGCAAAATTACTAAAAATACTTTTAAAGAAGTATTACATTTAATTTTTGACTATATAATAATCTCATCTGAAAATGAAATAATTGTATATTTATATACCATTAATTGATAAACTACTTTGAAACCTAGAAAATTCTAATGATATCTTTTACTATCAGGCCTTTAGAGGACTTTTATTTGAATTGGAGGCATATTATATGTGTGTTTAAAGCAATCATATATGCATTTAAAACTTGCTCAAGCATGCTCTTTCCTCATTTTATCTTATTTTCCCTTATGTATGTCCTATTTTACTCACCTTCAATATGAGTTTTTCATTCATCACTTACAAATGGAGGGTTGTGGGCAAAACAAAATCTGAGATGATTTTGAAAGAAAGAAGATCTGCTAGCTGTGGGTATAGTGCAAAGTATGCCTGAGATACAGTTGGGGGAGGTGAAGGAAGGTAATCAGAAAGAAATTACAATGAAATTTTGTATTTAGATAGTTTTTAAAGTCCATAAAACCTTTTTTACATGATCTCTTTTAATTCTCACAAAATAAGCAAAAAATAGGAGAAATAAGCAAAGAAAATATGATCTCACTTTTACAGATGGGAAAATTGAGGCTCAGAGAGGCTAAGTAACTTGCCTAAACTTGTACAGTATATATAATATTTTGTACCAATTGGATTTAAACCCAGGTTCATACCAATGTAATGTATTTATATAATGTAAATATAATATTGAATGAAATGATAACAGAGTTGAAAACCAATTGAGTATGATGAAAGAAAAACCACTCATGGTTGAGAGGTAAATTGTAAATTTAATTAGTAAATTTTCAAAATGTTTTCTCTTGAGTTGTGGGGCTAGAAAAGGTCCAGAATTCAATAGTCCTGGTCAGGAATGAGCATTATAAAATGAAAATGTTTATATCAGCAAATTTCTGAAAATGTCAAGAAGTTAGAATGTATTATTTCTTAAAGGAAAAAAAAATCTTGTTTCAATAGCAGAAGAAAGATAAAAAGTCAGACAAACCATCGGATTGCTCTGTATTCTGTGAGCTTGCCAAAGATATCAAAGGCCAATTACAAACATCTCAAAAGAAGGAAGAAAAGCCGTATGTCAGTGTCTTAGTAGAGTAGGACAAATCATAGAACCTTTGAAAGGAGGATATTCATCAAAACATTGCAGTGTACAATTGGCAAGAGCTCACGTAGAAATTATGCAGTGATATGCTTGATAATAAACTTACTGGGATGACTCCAAAAGACATTTTTTTCAGTGGTCTAGGTGCCAGGGACAAAAGAATATGATGTAAGCTTAAGGAGTGGACCATTTATGGTTTACTTTGAAAAGAAAATCTGGAAAAATCGCAAGAGAGAAAGGGGGCTGCTTTTGGCTTGATTTTGAAGTAATACTGACTACTGAGCATGCCAGGAAGAAAGTCTGTTACATTGTGTTTAGAAATGAAGTGATCACTCAAGAAACCATAGCGCTATAATTAAAGACACATCACAGGGTTAGAGGGCTTCCGTGGTGGCTCAGACAGTGAAGGATCTGCCTGCAATGTGGGAGACCAGGGTTTGATCCCTGGGTCTGGAAGATCCCTTGGAGAAGGGAATGGCTACCCACAACAGGGAAGCAAGGGCTACTGGCATCTAGCAGGTAGAGGACAGGGATGCTGTTAAACATACTACAAGGTACAGAACAGCCCCCACAACAAAGGATTTTCTGACCCAAAATGTCAATGGTGCCAAGGTTGAGAAAAGCTGGCTTGGCACCAGAGCAGATCAAGCAAGTGGAGAAGGAAGTGAAACTAAAGGACTCACAAAACATCCCATCTTTGGTCTTTAGACAGATCAGTCAGTTTAAAGGTTCAGGAACAATGGGAAAGTATGCTAAAGAGGATAGTAATGACAGCTTTGAGAAGAAGTTGATAACACTTTTAGCTGATTTAAATGTTGTTAAAAATTCTGCCTTGGATGGCATCACCCATTATCTTCATAATATTATTAAGCAAAATAAAGTAGCATCTTTGGATGTTTCTTCCCTCAGCCTTCAACCCTCACTTTGATTCAACTTTTCCCAGGCATTCAATAAATATGCATTTAGTTGTTGTTGTTATTTAGTCGCTAAGTTGTGTCTGATTCTTTTGCGACCCCATGGACTGTAGCTTGCCAGGCTCCTCTGTCCATGGGATTCTCCAGGCAAGAGTACTAGAGTGAGTTGCCATTTCCTTCTCCAGAGGATCTTCTCCACCCAGGGATGAAACCCACGTTTCCTGCTTGGCAGGCAGCTTGCTTACCACTCAGCCACCTGGGAATCCTTATGTATTAGATAAGTGAAACTAAATTTGTATTTACTTAATCCATATGTCAAAACAATTTAAAATATTTAATCTCAGATGAGCTTAGTGTGAGCATTTTACTCATAAGGAAAATGACTAAAGATTAAAGTCCCCGAGATGATAACTCTTTTGCTCACATAGATTGGCAACTTCTGTTTATTTCATTTCATTACACTATCCAAAAATATCAGTTCTTTTTTTAATTTTGTTTACTCTCAAAAAATAGTTTACAGTGTACAAATATGGCTTTTCATATCATTAGGCACAATTAAAAGCTAATGTGAAATTATCTCTGAAAAATACTATTCAAAAGACACTTTTGCTTCTACTTTTTTTTTTAAAAAACAAGAACTTGGAAGCAACAGAGCTTTCTAGAATAGCAAGTCTCCTAAATCACACATTGTATGAGGCCAAACAAACAAAAACAAAACAGGACCACTATCTAGAGACTGATTATCAAAGAATTATTGGTTTATCCCTGTAACAAACAGATTTTTTTTTATATGTTAGCATGTACAGGAAGCCCTTAAATTACTGTCAATTCCAGAAGTCAGTGGGTCAGTTATTTGGAACTCAGAATGCATTTCCCCACAGAAACAGAGATACGGGTAGTTTCCCAGACTGTCCTGCGGAAGCTGATTTAACCCACAGTGTAACTGAACTGATACTACTAGTCCAGTTCCAAAGCCAAGAATGAGGAGTATTGGAAGCAGAGAACTGGAGAAAACAAAATGCTTTTCTCTTTCTTAGCACAGGATGAGTCTGGAGCAACCCTTAAAATTTTGCAGTTTGTTTTTGATGTTTTCCCTTCTCTCCTTTCCCATTTACTTCAAAAACCCGCCTTCCTCTTGTTTCTATTGAAGTCTCTTTCGTTCATCCCCTGAGTTAGATCCTCAGTCAGAACCTCATCTTGATTTGATAATTCATAATAGTGTATGACTGATAGTGCTTTAACCAATCCAGAACTACATGCAGTTTTAAAAGAAGATGTTTGTTAACATTGATGAATCATTAGAAAAATTCAATCAGTTCAGTTCAGTTCAGTTCAGTCACTCAGTTGTGTCCGACTCTTTAAGACCCCATGGACTGCGGCACGCCAGGCCTCCCTGTCCATCACCAACTCCCGGAGTTTACCCAAACTCATGTCCATTGAGTCGGTGATGCCATCCAATCATCTCATCCTCTGTCGTCCCCTTCTCCTCCTGCCTTCAATCTTTCCCAGCATCAGGGTCTTTTCAAATGAGTTGGTTCTTCACATCAGGTGGCCAAAGAATTGGAGTTTCAGCTTCAGCATCAGTTCCTCCAATGAATGTTCAAGACTGATTTCCTTTAGGATGGACTGACTGGATCTCCTTGCAGTCCAAGGGGCTCTCAAGAGTCATCTCCAACACCACAGTTCAAAAGCATCAATTCTTCGGCGCTCAGCTTTCTTTACAGTCCAACCCTCACATCCATACATGACTACTGGAAAAACCATAGCTTTGACTAAATGGACCTTTGTTGGCAAAGTAATGTCTCTGCTTTTTAACATGCTACCTAGTTGGTCATAACTTTTCTTCCAAGGAGCAAGTGTCTTTTAATTTCATGGCTGCAGTCACCATCAGCAGTGATTTTGGAGCCCAAAAAATTAAAGTCTGTCACTGTTTCCATTGTTTCCCCATCTATTTGCCATGAAGTGCTGGGACCAGATGCCATGATCTTAGTTTTCTGAATGTTGAGTTTTAAGCCAACTTTTTCACTCTCCTCTTTCACTTTCATCAAGAGGCTCTTTAGCTACTTTTCAATTTCTGCCATATGGATGGTGTCATCTGCATTTCTGAGGTTATTGATATTTCTCCCAGCAATCTTGATTCCAGCTGGTGCTTCATCCAGCCCAGCATTTCTCATGATGTACTCTGCATATAAGTTAAATAAGCAGGGAGACAATATACAGCCTTGATGTACTGCTTTCCCTATTTGGAACCAGTCTGTTGTTCCATGTCCAGTTCTAACTGTTGCTTCCTGACCTGCATACAGATTTCTCAGGAGGCAGGTCAGGTGGTCTGGTATTCCCATCTCTTTCAGAATTTCACAGTTTGTTGTGATCTACACAGTCAAAGTCTTTGGCTTAGTCAATAAAGCTAAAGTAGATGTTTTTCAGGAACTTTCTTGCTTTTTCGATGATCCAACGGATGTTGGCAATTTGATCTCTGGTTCCTCTGCCTTTTCTAAATCCAGCTTGAACGTCTGGAAGTTCATGGTTCACGTACTGTTGAAGTCTGACTTGGAGAATTTTGAGCATTACTTTGCTAGCGTGTGAGATGAGTGCAATTGTGCGGTACTTTGAGCATTCTTTGGCGTTGCTTTTCTTTGAGATTGGAATGAAAACTGACCTTTTCCAGTCCTGTGGCCACTGCTGAGTTTTCCAAATTTGCTGACATATTGAGTGCAGCACTTTCACAACGTCAGCTTTTAGGCTTTGAAATAGCTCAACTGGAATTCCATCACCTTCACTAGCTTTGTTTATAGTGATGCTTCCTAAGGCCCACTTGACTTCACATTCCAGATGTCTGCCTCTAGGTGAGTGATTACACAACTGTCATTATCTGGGTCATGAAGATCTTTTTTGTATAGTTCTTCTGTATATTCTTGCCAGCTTTTCTTAATATCTTCTGCTTCTGTTAGGTCCATACCATTTCTGTCCTTTATTGTGCCCATCTTAGCATGAAATGTTTTCTTGGTACCTCTATTTTTCTTGAAGAGATCTCTAGTCTTTCCCATTCTATTGTTTTCCTCTATTTCTTTGCATTGTTCACTGAGAAAAGCTTTCTTATCTCTCCTTGCTATTCTTTAGTTAGTTAAGTAGCTCAGTCATGTCCAACTCTTTGCAACCCCGTGGATGGTAGCCCCCCAGGCTCCTCTGTCCATGGGATTCTCCAGGCAAGAATACTGGAGTGGGTTGCCATTTGCTTCTCCAGGGGATCTTCCTGACCCAGGGATTGAACCCGGGTCTCCTGCATTGCGGGCAGACACTTTAACCTCTGAGCCACCAGGGAAGCCCTGCTATTCTTTAGAACTTTGCATTTATATGGATATATTTTTCCTTTTCTCCTTTGCCTTTCGCTTCTCTTCTTTTCTAAGCTATTTATAAGGCCTCCTCAGACACCCATTTTGCCTTTTTGCATTTCTTTTTCTTGGGGATGGTCTTGATCCCTGCCTCCTATGCAACGTCACGAACCTCCACCCATAATTCATCAGGCACTCTGTCTATCAGATCTAATCCCTTGAATCTGTTTCTCACTTCCACTGTATAATTGTAAGGGATTTGATTTAGGTCATACCTGAATGGTCTAGTGGTTTTCCCTACATTCTTCAATTTAAGTCTGAATTTGAAAATAAGGAGTTCATGATCTGAGCCACAGTCAGCTCCCAGTCTTGTTTTTGCTGACTATATAGAGCTTCTCCATCTTTGGCTGCAAATAATATAATCAAACTTATTTCATTGCTGACCATCTAGTGATAACCATATGTAGAGTCTGCTCTTGTGTGTTGGAAGAGGGTGTTTGCTATGACCAGTGCATTCTCTTGGCAAAACTGTTATTAGCCTTTGCCCTGCTTCATTCTGTACTCCAAGGCCACATTTGCCTGTGTTTCTTGACTTCCTACTTTTACATTCCAGTCCTCTATAATGAAAAAGACATCTTTTTTGGGTGTCAGTTCTAGAAGGTCTTGTAGGTCTTCATAGAAGCATTTAACTTCAGCTTCTTCAGCATTACGGGTCAGGGCATAGACTTGGATTACTGTGATATTGAATGGTTTGCCTTGGAAACAAACAGAGATCATTCTGTTGTTTTTGAGATTGCATCCAAGTACTGCATTTTGGACTCTTTTGTTGACTATGATGGCTATTCTGTTTCTTCTAAGGGATTCTTGCCCACAGTAATAGATATAATGGTCATCTGAGTTAAATTCACCCATTCTAATCCATTTTAGTTCACTGATTCCTAAAATGTTGACGTTCACTCTTGCCACTTCCAACTCTTCGACCACTTCCAATTTGCCTTGATTCATGGAACTAACATTTCCAGATTCCTATGCAATATTGCTCTTTACAGCATCGGACCTTGCTTCTATCACCAGTCACATCCACAACTGGGTATTGCTTTTGCTTTGGCTCCGTCTCTTCATTCTTTCTGGAGTTATTTTTCCACTGATCTCCAGTAGCATATTGGGCACCTACAGATCTGGGGAGTTCATCTTTCAGTGTCCTATCTTTTTGCCTTTTCATACTATTCATGGGGTTCTCAAGGCAAGAATACTGAAGCGGTTTGCCATTCCCTTCTCCAGTGGACCATGTTTTGTCCACAGAAAAATTATAAGAGTATATGAAGATGATATAAAAACAAAACAAGGAGCAATGGTGGGACCGGGTTTAATGCTAGAAGAGGTGTCCCCCTGCCCCTGGAGTCAGCTCCATCACATTGTTACTGCTTTTCCTGGCTTCTTACTGCCCTGTGCCTCTGAGCTCTGATACGTTCCCCAAAGGCCTCAAGTGTTACTTCACACCTTCTCCTATGATAGGAGTTTTCCATATGTCTGCAGTTGTCCATCCATCTTGAGCAGAGAGCTCCAGACCCAGAAAGGTAACTAACGGTTGGTATTTGGTACATGTGGGTCATTGACTGTAAGTAGAATTTGCCTGTGGCTGTGAGCTCCTTGCATGACAGCTCCATGTTTCCTGTAGGATATGGAAGCTGACCAAACAACTTTAGAGAGGAAAACACTCCGAAGAGCCATGTATTCAAGAGAGGCCAAAGCCCAACTGGAGGATGAAGATGAAGGTAGATCTTTTAAAAAAAACATTCCAATGGGTAATAGGATATGGAAGTCCTCTTTGGCAATTGATGTGTGTCTATCTCAGTGCAGAATGACTAGCCACCTTGCAGAGCAGTGAAGGCAAGGTCAAACACATGAAACTGAAAATGGACGGAAGGGGAGTGAAATCAATAGGTGTATATAGATGTATGTAAACAGGTGTATGCTGTCAAACGAGGCATCTTGAGGGGTTCCCCAACGTGTTTGAGTGCTCTTGTGTTGTGTGTGTGAGAACTGACAGGACAATGGGTCTAGACTCTTGTTCGGATAAGCGGGTAAGGTCTAGTATAATAAAATGTCAGTCCTTGGGAAATAAACAATACATGGGGAATACAGTGAAAATACTGCTTTGAAAGATCTATACTTGAGTCTGTAAGTTTTTACGGGGTTCTCCTGGTAATATAGCAATGAAGAATAAGAGAATTAGAAAGCTGTTTGTTGTGTTTCAATTTTCTGGATCTAATAAAATATAGTGGGTGAAAAAAGTTTACTGGAAATTTGAGGAATAAAATGAAATAGTTACATTGCTTTGACATTTGTTGCCAAGACGTTTGTAAGATAAACCATAAGAGTCCATAGAGTAAGTGTACTGTACTTCAGTCTTCCTACATGGATTTTGCCTAGGACTACATTTCCACGGGCCAGTTAAGAAAAGATTATCATTTCCAGCAGAAGGACACCAAAATGGGCCATCTTTACATTTCAGATGATAATTATTCTGTGTTTCAGTAAATACTCATTGAGTAAATGAATGAATTTTTCACTCCCATTTCTTAGATTTTAAAATGTTTTAAAAGAATATTTGGGGACTTCCCTGGTGGTCCAGTAGTTAGTGTTTTCACTGCTGTGGCCCCAGGTTCAATCTCTGGTCAGGGAACTAAGATCCTGTAAAGCCCCATGGGGCAGCCGAAAAAAAGAGACTGTTTGGTACTGAATAGCCTTTAGAACTGCAGTTACTCTCTCCAGTATGTCAGTGGGAAATGCAGCATGTGAGGGGCTGACTCTGTCCTGGGCTTGCTGTGTTAATTCAGTTATTCATGTGTAAAATAAGATAATGATACTTTGGTGTCAGAGTAAAAGAGGAAATATATAAGAAAGATCCCAGTAAGTACATATTACCTGCTAGGTTGCTGATGCTATTATCCTATGTCTGTTGAATCCGCCAGGAAGGGAAAGAAAAGTAGTTGCCCATGTTGTTTCTACTACTAACCATTGGCTAGATCATCGTGTGGACAGATTAAGTTCTGAGGAAGTGAAGAAATGCTGGCTTTAGTTGGGTAGCCATAGGCAAGGTAAAATTTCAATTAATATAGAAACAGAAAATGGATATTGAGCAGACAGGTAGCAGTCTGCAAGTGTCTACCTCTTTGATCATGCAAATTTCTAACTCTGTTTCACTCACAGACCCACCCTCACCAAAGGGTAGATTATCTGACACCTGTTCTTTTTTTTTCTTTTGTCCTTGAATATCTGAAAATGTCTTTATTTGGCACAAAATTCTAGGTAAAAACTGTTTTCCCCCAGATATTTGAAGGCTCTACTGCCTTCCAGCATTGATTGATACCTCCTGTCTGATAATAGTGATCTCATGACTCTTTGTTGATGACATGCCTTTTCTCTCTGAAAGTGTTTACAATCTTCTCTTTGTCCTTTATGCCATGAAATTGCAAAAGGATGTGCAGCTGTGTATATTTTTCATTTCTCCTTTTCAGTTCTGGTCTTCCCTGGTAGCTCAGATGGTAAAGAATCTGCCAGCAATGTGGAAGACCTGGGTTTGATCCCTGAATTGGGAAGATCTCCTGGAGAAGGGCATGGCAACCCGCTCCAGTATTCTTGCCTGGAGACTCCCCACGGACAGAGGAGCCTGGCAGGCTACCGTCCGTGGGATCCCAAAGAGTCGGACATGACTGAGCATCTAAGCACAGCATTTCTCAGTTCTAATGCTGAGATCTGTTTCTCTTTTGTATCTAGCTCAAATATGAAGATCCTTGATGATAGATCAGTCTTCCCATCATATCCATACTTAGATCTCTGTTGTCTGATAATTTACAAACCAAATTATCTATCTTTCCTACTCACAGCCTGCTCATTCTACAGTGGTGGAGTACATACAAGATGACTACAGTGAAAACTGTCTTTGGGAAAAGAAAGGATGGGAAATACACCACAGTCACTAAACCATTTGTTGTTTAGTTGCTAAGTTGTGTCCAGTTCTTTGCAACCCCATGGACTGTAGCCCACCAGACTCCTCTGTCCATGGGATTCTCCAGGAAGAATACTGGAGTGGGTTGCCGTTTCCTTCTCCAGGGGATCTTCTGATCCAGGGATTGAACCCATGTGTCCTGCATTGCAGGCAGATTCTTTACCACTGAGCCACCAGGGACGCCCTCACTAAACCATACAAATGACCAAATTTTACTGCTCAGGAAATACCATAGTTACCTGTCTTTGTAATGGAATATGTTCTTAAAATAGCTGTCTAGAAATTTCCCGGTGGTTTAAACAGCTGAGAGGAGCTCCCTTCCTTTTGTCCTCTGTTCCCTGGCTTTGCCTTCAGGAAGGTTCCATTTTGCTCATGCACCTCCATGACCACATTTAAAAAGAACCACAGAGATTATGGATTATGCCCTCTTGAGCTATGCACAAATTTCAAAACCTACTTCCTCCTAGTGCAGTTTTACAGATTCAGAAATATAAAGTTCAAAAAATTATAAATGTTTGCAAGTCTGGCATGTGGTTTTATTGGCACACAGTTCCTTCAATAATGTAATAAACTTCTAGTCTGTAATTCTAGCTAGTTTATTGTAATAAATTAACAAGTTTTCGCATCCAAAACATATACTTTATTTTTTCATTTATTCATTTTCACATGTTTTTAAATTTCTTTTGTATTGAGGTGACATTGGTTTATAACATTGTGTAAGTTTCATGTGTACAACATTGCATTTCTACTTCTGTAGAACCAACAGTATGCTCAACACCAAAAATGTATTTCTGGTCTGCCACTATACAGTAGATCACCTTAATCCATTTCATCCTCCCCTCCACCTCTTTCCTTTTGGTAACCACTACCCTGTTCTCTGTATATCCACGTGTGTTTTTATGTGGTTTGGACTGTTCACTTGCTTTGTTTCTTTTTCTTTTTTTTTTTGGTTGTTTTTTAAAATACACATATGAGTGAAACAGGACAGTATTTTGTGTTTGTCTGACTTGTTTCACTTAGCATAATGCCCTTATCAAGATCCATCCCTGTTGTCGCATATGGCAAGATTTTGGTCTTTTTAATGACTGGGAATTATTTCATTGTATATATATACCACAGCCTCTTTATCCATTCATCTGTTAATGGGCACGCACCTATTTTTTTTTAAATGTTTATGTATTTATTTGACTGTGTCATCTTAGTTGTGTCACATGGGATCTTCACTGAAGCATGAGGGGTATTTAGATATGGCACACACGGGCTCCTCTATAGTCATGGCACATGTGCTCTGGAGCATGTGGGCTGAGTAGGGCTGGTGCATGGGCTTCATTGCCCCATGGCATGTGTGATCTTAGTTCCCTGACCAGAGACTGAACCTGCATCCCCTGCATTGAAAGGCGGATTCTTAACCACTGGACCACCAGGGAGGTCCCTCACCTGTTTTTTTTTTTTAAATGATGCTTTTCTCTGCTAAAAACATTTAAATTTCTAAGACTTGTATTTCTAAAATTTGATGAAGGTTTGTTGGTAGGTGGGAATAATACAAATTCTATATCTACCTGTTGCCTGTCAGAAGATTAAACAAGTGCTTCTTACGCAGAGGAAGAAGAGGAGGAAGATGAGGATGATAACATGTCCACGGTAATGAGGCTGAGGACTAAAATGCCATGGAAGACCTGTTGGCGGTATCTCACTTCTGGAGGATTCTTCTTGCTCTTCCTGATGATTTTCTCTAAGCTTCTGAAACATTCCGTCATTGTAGCGATAGACTACTGGCTGGCCACGTGGACCTCAGAGTATAGTATAACCAGTACTGGAAAAACTGATCAGGTACTGTAGGTTTTGCTTTTACATTATCTACGAAATGTTGAGATGATACTCTTATCTAGTTAGATACAAATAGCTCAGATGTCACAGGAATTCTGTGAGGTTTTTTTGTTTGTTTTTATTTTATTGGAGTAGAGTTGATTTACAATATTGTGTTAATTTCTGCAATACAGCAAAGTGATTCAGGTATACATATTATACATTCTTCTTCATATTCTTTTCCATTGTGGCTTATTATAGGGTACTGAATATAGTTTCCTGTGCTGTAGAGTAGACCTTGGTGTTTATCCATTCTATGTCTAATACTTTACAGCTGCTAATCCCGAACTCCCAATCCATCCCTACCCTACCTGGCTCCCCCTTGGCAACCACAGGTCTGCCCTCTGTGACTGTCACGGTACTTTTGTAATGATTCAATAGGTTAATTAGGGCAAGACCTGAAATATAATAAGAAATATTTAATGATAATGCTTGGGTTTGGATTCAAGAGAGTTATATACATTATGTGTGTGTGTGTGTGTGTGTGTAATATGCACACAGGACTTTTGTTCTTGTTCTGATAGTATCTGATTTTAACTGCTATACCAATGAATCAGCTGGTCATTCTGAGATTACGGATAGAAAGAATGAACTTTATGATATTAAAAAGTCAAGAATATTTCAAACCAGAAAACTAACTCTAATGCTTCATCTACCCTTTGGCAAACCCTGAAAGAGAGTGAAGGGAGCAAGCGGGGACTCGGTCATGGGATTATGGTGGGGATACTGCCCTGAGTATCCCCAGGAGTATCCCCAGGAGAACTACCCTCCTTCCACTGTGTAAATTAATGTGAGATAATAGAAATTGACAATATTGCCAGACTTTGACATTTGGTGTCCTAGCAAGAAAATACTCAGTTGATAATGTCATCTGTGCTTTTTTGTATTGGTTGCTTTTTAGACCTACTATGTGGCTGGATTTAGCATACTTTGTGGAGCAGGTATTTTCCTCTGCCTTGTTACATCTCTCACTGTGGAATGGATGGGTCTCACAGCTGCTAAAAATCTTCACCACAATCTCCTTAATAAAATAATTCTTGGACCAATAAGGTAAAAAAGTAGTTATTTATTTTACAAAATCATAAAAATATGCATTTTACATTAAAGTGAAGTGTGAAATTTTAAAGAATTTATTCAGTCTTTCAGCAGATGAATAGGGATAGTCTCATTTTTATGACACCAAGATGTCTATTAGCAGTGTTTAGGCTCCAGATCATTTATCTGTTCTATCATTTACATTCAATCTGTTTATTGCCTAGATTCTTTGATACCACACCACTGGGACTGATTCTCAATCGCTTTTCAGCTGATACAAATATCATTGATCAGGTGAGTGCCTGAATTACTTCCAAGTTCAAAAATAAATTTATCATTGTAAGCCAAACAACATTTTAAGGTAAATCATGATTCCTGTTAACAGTAGAGGATTTCTAGAACCTAAATAAAAGCCTATTTGCATTCATATCAATATTACATATATGCATAAATTTCTAGACTATGAAGTCTATGAAATATGCATAGATTTCTAGAATGAAATCTTAAAGGAAATAGATCAATTTAAAGTAATTTATCCACATGGAAGAGGATACTTAGAGAATCAGCATGAAATAGAAATGGAAAAGAATGAACATTAAATGTTTTTATTGTAAAAGAAGGGATTTTAATCAGTGTTGTATCTCCATTCACAGTAACGTTCTTAAAGTTTAGAATTAATGCAGAGTGTCTCCCAGAAGGAAAGCATGGAATACCAAGTCGTCTTAGATGTCCTTTACTTTTGTTAGGTTGATGTGATATTACATGATGGGATATTTTAGGGAATAATTTCAAGGATGCCTGGTTTAGTCTTAGGTCTTTAGGCCTCCAGAAGTTTATCCTGAAATTAAAGACCTCAGAGTCTGAAATTGGATCTATGAACAGACTCTTTAGGGTGATTGAGTGAAGACTTAGCAAATTCAGTTCTTTCCTTTTCTGATTTTCCAAAGTGGCCTTAAGAACACCTAAATTACCATCAATTAAGGTAAAGAATGATGCATGCAACTGACTAAAATGTATGTTTAAAAATTTTGGTGTTTTCACAATATTGGTGTCAGATTATGCTGCACCTAAAACACTTCCTAAGGAGTACGTATTGGAAGAGAAGAGACAGAACACTCTTTATTTGGAAGATGACACTATTGCTCCCTAGAGAGTTGGTATGGAAGAATCAACTAGGAAATTCAGCAGAGTATTTACATTAGATATGTGATACAAAAGCCAGTAACTTTCTCTCCACCAATTAAAAAATTATGTGAAAAATACATTTAACCTATAATAACAGCAAAAACTAGAAAAATAGAAATAAGCCTAGTATGAAGGAAAGTGATTCAACTATCCTGGAAATCATAAAACTCCTGTGTCTGTGTGTGTGTGTGTTTACTTTCCTTATCAGATACCTAAAAAATACTGTGAAATTAAAACACTCTGATGATTACAGAAAACAAGTTGATCAAAAGAACAAAACTGAGAACTCAGAAACACCAGTCTATCTTGAATCAGTAATAACGGGAATGTTTTTTCAGTAGAGGGTGTTGGGACAATTAATTATTTATAAATACACAGCAAATTCACATGTAATAAAGGAGGCCATCTAATAACATAAAACCATAAAATAAAATGTAGAAGAATACTTTTAGAAATCATGGGAAGTGTCTTTATAAGACACAAAACTCAAAAACAATAAGAAAAAAAAGCCAACAGAAATGGCTCTAAAATTTTAAATTTCTATTGAGGTAAAAGCATCATATTTAAAATATAATACATCCTTTGGGAGAAAAACGGGCAACTCATGTAAAGAAAGAGGATAAACATCCATGATATATAAAAATCATCTAAAAATCAATAAGGAAGATAAACAATCCAGTTGAAAAGCATGCAAAGAATATGAAGTAGCAATTAAAATTATTAGAGGGAAAGCTAAAGAGTTCTTTAATACTATGTAGCCCTTAAAAAGAAATAGATTGGTATATAGTGGCATGGGAAGATTTACAATCCATCTTATTCAGTCAAACAAAGCAAGCAAATGGACAAATGAGGTTTAGAGTTTATGTTTATGCTATTTATATAAAATAGTTTATGCTATTTGTTTAAAAATCCCATAAGATATTAATAAATAGGTAGATAGGTAAATAACTGACCACTGGTTAAGCAGATAGGTAGAAAGATGGATCAATATACTAAACAATGGGAAGTGAGTGAAATCGAAGGAGTGATGAATTGCTTACAACGAAAATGTTTATATATTAATTTTGGAACTGATTATGTAACTTAATATGAAATTAATGTGTTGTTGCCTTATTACCCGTGTTTTATTTGAGCTAAAACATTTTCCTTTCAAACTGTTTTCTTAATAGCATATCCCGCCAACTTTGGAATCTCTAACTCGGTCAACACTGCTCTGCGTGTCTGCAATTGGCATGATTTCTTATGCCACCCCTGTGTTCCTGGTTGCACTAGTGCCTCTTGGGGTTGCCTTTTATTTTATCCAGAAATACTTCCGAGTGGCCTCTAAGTAAGTAAAACACTTCTCTGTTCATCTTCAAAAGCCTGTATATTTGATTGACTGTGATTCAGATTTGCTATAATATTTTGGTGGCTCAGGTGGTAAAGAATCTGCTGCAATGCAGGAGACCTGGGTTTGATCCCTAGGTCAGGAAGATCCCCTGGAGAAGGGCAAGGCTAGCCACTCCAGTATTCTTGCCTGGAGACTCCCATGGGCAGAGGAGCCTGGCAGGCTACAGTCCATGGGGTCTCAAAGAGTCGGGCATGGCTGAGTGACTTTTACTTTTCTCCAATTAAGATGTGGAATTTGGAAAAGAAACTTAATTTAACTTGATGAAACCTATCCTGATATTAAGTTTCATTTAGAGAGATATTTTGCTTCCATGGCTTCCCTGATAGCTCAGTTGGTAAAGAATCTGCCTGCAATGCAGAAGATTCCAGTTTACTTCCTGGGTCAGGAAGATCCCCTGGAGAAAGGATATGCTACCCACTCCAGTATTCTTGGGCTTCCCTTGTGGCTCAGCTGGTAAAGAATCCACCTGCAATGTGGGAAACCTGGGTTCAATCCCTAGGTTGGGAAGATCCCCTGGAGAAGGGAAAAGGCTACCCACTCCAGTATTCTGGCCTGGAGAATTCCATGGACTATATAGTCCATGGGGTCACAAAGAGTCGGACATGACTGAGTGACTGTCACTTTCACTTTGCTTCTGTAATTGGTTGTCTGAGCCTTTACATAGTCTTAGACTTATGTGAACAAGTTGATTGATCTGGTTGAGTTTTAAGTCTACAGAATATGCCCAATTTTTCATTCCATGGTCCTTTCTCTGAACATGGCATTGACAGAAAATTTATGAAACCAAATATAGCCCCAAAGAATAAGTAGTTTAATATTATGTTCTGCAAGTGGGGAAATAAAAATATTTTCAAATGAGTAAAATGCACTCTGTAAAAGATTAGTAGAAGTAAAAAAAGTTAAAGGGATAAATCAGAGTGATAACTATAAAAGTAGAGAATCTTGAATGTCTGGTAAGAGTACTGTAACTTTAAGAGATTGGAAATTTCCAGATTGGGTTATTTAACATGCCCTTGAATATCCAGCCAAATAAAAGATAGCCGTGAATTTTAAATTCTTCTGCTAATATAAGATTTATCATTTGCTGAGATGTTGAATAATTAAGTGAAATATAGTACTAGTTGTTTTGAAATTTCCAGTTTAACTTTGAAGTTCTGCCTTAATAGTACTGTAAATTTTATATCATTGCGGTAATCTCTTTATTTCAACAAACACTTATTAGGCATTTAGTGTGTTGTAAATAACTGCACAAGCCATGTGACAGAGGAAGAGATCAACATGGCAAGAAGCAGTTCTCAAGAAATCTAGTTTCTTGGGAAGATAAAACATAAATAAGGTAACCTTTATATGTGGATTAAGTGCTGGAATAGGAAGCCAGATATAGAGTTTACTCAGTAAAATGAAAAGATTCAATAGACTTGATTGCAGGGATAGTGAAAAAATTATATGTGTGTTATGTATGTGTATGTATATATGTATACATACATAAATTATGTGTGTGTTATGTATGTGTATGTATATATGTATACATACATAAATTATGTGTGTGTTATGTATGTGTATGTATATATGTATACATACATAAATTATGTGTGTGTTATGTATGTGTATGTATATATGTATACATATATAAATTATGTGTGTGTTATGTATGTGTATGTATATATGTATACATACATAAATTATGTGTGTGTTATGTATGTGTATGTATATATGTATACATACATAAATTATGTGTGTGTTATGTATGTGTATGTATATATGTATACATACATAAATTATGTGTGTGTTATGTATGTGTATGTGTATATGTACACATACGTATATATATGTATGTATATAGATTCATCAGGTAACAGGAAAAAGCAGGATTAAGATTGGGAATCTCTGGACTATATCTGCAAATTTTTTTTTCTTGCTACATTTCATTATTCATTCAATTTAGAGGCAGGCTGATTTACCTTTAATCTCTGTAGTCTTGTCTTTTCCAGAATGTGACATGATTGGAATCATATAGTATGTGGTCTTGTCAGATTAGCTACTTTCTCTTAGAAATAAGCACTTAAGATTCATCTGTGTCTTTTCATGGCTTCAAAGCACATTCATAAATTAGAATATTATAAAACTAATTTATCATTGAATAATATTTATTTTGTGAATTGCCATATTTTGTTTATCCATTTACCTATTGAAGGACATCTTAGTTGCTTCTAGCTTGGGGTTATAAATATTATGAATGTGTGTGTGCATACATGCTCAGTTGTGTCTGACTCTTTGCGACCCCTTGGATTGTAGCCCTCCAGGCTTTTCTGCCCATGGAATTTTCCAGGCAGGAATGCTGGAGTGGGTTGCCATTTCCACCTTGAGGTTATCTTCCCCACTCAGGGACCAAACCCACATCTCCAGAGTCTCCTGCATTGACAGGTGGATTCTTTACCACTGAGCCACCAGGGAAGCCATTACTATTACAAATAAAACTACTGTAAATATTTGTATGGAGATTTTTTGTGTGGACATAGGTTTTAAAATTGGTTGGGTAAAAAAAATAAGTAAATAAAATAAAATTGGTTGGGTAAATACATAGGAGCATGATTACTTGATAGTATGGTAAAACTGTTCAGTTTTATGAAAAACTGAAAAAATGTCTTCCAAAATAGTTGTTCATTTGCAACATTTCTGGAAAAAAAAAAAGTTGTTTCTCCCTTGGGGCTGTAAATTAGGATCCTTCAAATGTTATGGACATATGTCAAACCTAGAGTGCTTTTTGATCTCTAGCCTCTTCTCTTTGCTCATAGAAAATTCAGACCAGAAGGAAGAGGCTAGCCATTACATTTGCTCTTTCGTTTCTTCTGGTATCACTGTTGATGTTGCATGTTGGAGGGGCAGAAAAGTTCGGTCACTTCCTTTCTGCTGGCTATTTCCAAATCTCCTCTTGCCTTCTTACCACTGATATTCAACAGTTATGTTTTACTTCAGACTCATGCTTATGTGGACCTGTTTTCATCCCTGGGCAATAGAAGTTGAGCACAGAGGCCAAGCAAATAATCCTAGTTCTTTACAGATTTGAATTGCTAAGTCTTTTCATCATAGTAGATTATTAAAATATGGAAGGGATGGTCATTTTTAACGAATGAACTTTGATAATGGATTATAAACCATTTTTATTTGAAATTCTCTGGCCCTTTGCAAATAGGACCACATGATATTAAATCTCATCCATAAAAAGACACCTCTCCATGCTGAGGTTCTAAATAAAACACTCATATTGAAAATCTTGAGCAATTTAACACACTATTTTGTAAACACCGAAGGGAATTAAAGTGGGGGACTTACTGTTGTTCAGTTGCTCAGTCGTGTCCGACTCTTGCGACCCCATCGACTGCAGCACGCCAGTCTT
The DNA here is from genome assembly GCF_910594005.1 of Cervus elaphus. Lineage (NCBI taxonomy): Eukaryota > Metazoa > Chordata > Mammalia > Artiodactyla > Cervidae > Cervus > Cervus elaphus. Next base: position 31,058,324 of record NC_057836.1, on the reverse strand, counting down.
CCCTGTCCTTCACTGTCTCCCGGAGTTTGCTCAAACTCATGTCCGTTGAGTAGATGATGCCATCTAACCATCTCATACTCTGCCACCCCACTCTCCTCCTGCCCTCAATCGTTCCTAGCATCAGACAGGAAATGCCATTGAATTTCGAACATCTAACATCAAAGACCCCTGTGTGGCTAGCTCTGTAAGTAAGCTTTCCTATTTACAAGAGAATAAGGTCAAGCTGTAACCTCACCTTCCGGGTTTCATAAAACACAGTCCTGTAAAAAGAGGTTCTTCCTTCCTCATCTTTACCCCTTCATGTCAGACCTCAATGTAGTGACCACTTGTTGCTTGTGTCAGATTTACAAATAGCCACTGAGTTTTCTGTTTAACAATCGCAGACTCTTTACATTCCTTCATATTCATCCTCCTCTTCACCCCTCTCCTTCCTTCCCCTCATTGAGTTTCTGAAGTGAGAAATTCATTTTAGAAACTCACAGAAGGACTTTGCCTTTGGTCATGGGAGAACCCAGGCAGTCCCAAAAGATCTAAGATTATTTAACAGTTGAAGATTATGTAACAATGTAATCAGTTCCATTGACTGACAGGTGAATATCAGCACTGCTACTCTTGATTCCCTCCACCCCCAAAACCTAAGAAAGACAGAAAAAGGCTGAAAAGAAAAATAAAAGCATATTTTGAAACATGTGATAGAACTGCTAGCCTTCTAGAAAGGCTAGCTTGTGTGATTTACAAAGTTGTCTAGTGTGTGCATCTTTATAGAAAGGGTGTGATTCAGGCATTTGTCCACCAGCCATTCACTGAGTACTTTATTTACCTAAAAATATATATTGACACTTGGAGGACCAGTGAATGCCAGTTCTATTTAGGGAGGAACTCAATCTCATTGTGGCTGAAGCCAAACTCATTATCTGTCTCTCCCGATATCTTTCTTCTCTGTCTCCCATCCTGGTATATAGCACTGTCATCTTCCAAGTCTGCTAAGTAACAAACAAGCCATATTTGACTCCCCTCTCTTTTTAAATTTATTTTATTTTTAATTGAGGTATAATTTACAATATTGTGTTAGCTTCAAGTGTAGAGCAAAGTCGTGTCAGACTCTTTGTGACCCTATGGACTGAAGCCTACCAGGCTCCTCTGTCCATGGGATGCTCCAGGCAAGAACTCTGGGGTGGGTTGCCATGCCCTCCTCCAAGGGATCTGCCTCACCCAGGGGTAGAACCCATGTCTCTTACGTACCCTGCATCGGCAGGCAGATTCTTGACTGCTAGCACCACCTGGGAAGCCCATGCATGTATATGTATATACATATACTTTTTCAGATTCTTTTCCACTGTGGATTATTGTGACACATGGAGTATAGTTCCCTGTGCTGTATAGTAAGTAGGTCCTTGTTGTTTACCAATCTATTTAGTAATGTATATATGCTAATCGCACATTCCTAACCTCTCTCTTCCCAATCACCTTTGGTAGCCATAAGCTTGTTTTCTGTGTCTGTGTGACTCTTCTCTCTTATTCACTCTGCTACAATGAGTTGATTGTAGCAGTTTGGAAGGCTACTTCTAATAAGCTATCTCACAGTCTCCCCCTATATTAAACTGTACCAGCATCACACCTAATTCAGAATTTTTAACAAGTTCTGATAAACTATTCTTACTCATTCTCTTCCATCCTTTACACGGTCTCCAAATTACGTTGCTTTAAGTAAGCTCTGGTCATTTTATTTCTCGTCCCCAGTGATTTTTTTCCCAGAGCATTCAGGATCTTCTACAGTCTAGCCCCTCCCCCCATTGCTTGTCCAGCCTTTTCCCATGACAACATCCCCAAAGGACTCTGGTCACCAGCCAGATTGAATTCGCCAGTTCTTTAGTCTTCTGTACTTGCTTTGGTTTGTTCCCTTAGCTGGAATGCACTTCTTGTCTGTTTGGTTGAAGCACACTGCTCATGCTTAAGGTTTGGCCTAAGTAACACCTGCTCAAAGAAAACATTTCCCATCTCCTACATTAATTGCTCCTTCCTATGTGTTCCCATAGACGTTTACTTTAACTGTGGTACAAAACTGATACTTTTGTACAACACATAACATTCAGCCTAGACCCATGTTTATTATGTAGTATTTATTTTTCTCTTCCTCTTTAGATTATAAGGTGTTGGATTTTTGTTATTGAATGTTGGAGGAAAATATGTGGGTTGGCCAAAAAGTTTGTTCAAATTTTTCCAAAAGATGGGAAAATCCAAATGAACCTTCTGGCCAACCCAGTAGTTACTCTGACAACTAATAACCTTAATTTAGAATGAACAAAGCCCCCAGATCAGACAGTAAAGAATCTGCCTGCAGTGTACGATATCTGGGTTCGATCCCTGGGTTGGAAAGATCCTCTGGAGAAGGGAATAGCAACCCACTCCCATATTCTTGCTTGGAGAATTCCATGGACAGAGGAATGTGGCAACGTATAGTCCTTGGTGTCTCAGAGTTGGAAACGACTGAGTGACTAACACACACACAGTATTCTTTGAGTCTGAATGAGTGCAAAGTTTATTTCTGTACTTTTCTCTGTCCTAGGGACCTCCAGGAACTTGATGACAGTACCCAGCTCCCTCTGCTTTGCCACTTCTCAGAAACTGCTGAAGGACTCACTACCATTCGGGCATTTAGGTAAGTAAACATATTTTCATTTTGTTGATTAGGCAGTTACATCATCAACAAATATTTGCCTACAAATATCTGATCATTGCTCCCATTTTCCGATGCCCCACTGTGTGTGTGCCTGTGTCCTAAACTAGTGGTAAGAAAAACATGACAATAAATGATCACAGAGGGCTTCCCACGTGGCTCACTGGTAAAGAATCCTCCTGCCAGTGCAGGAGATTCGGGTTCAATCCCTGAGTCAGGAAGATCCCCTGGAGAAGGAAATGACAACCTGCTTCAGTATTGTTGCCTGGAAAGTCCCACGGACAGAAGAATCTGGTGGACTACAGTCTATGGAGTTGCAAGAAGAGTTGGACATGATTTAGTGACTAAACAACAACAACAACAAATGATCATAGTTATTTGAAATTTTAATGAGAATAGAGAAAGAATTCAGCATCATGTTGGATAGATACTACCTGTGTGATTTAGACTAGGCTTTTGAATTCCCTAACCTCATCTGTGAAATAGGGAAAACCATTTTGCTTTTTAGGGTTGTTGGACTAATTGATATAATGCATGTAAAGCATTAGGGATTTCCTGGTAGCTCAGCTGGAAAGAATCCACCTGCATTGCAGGGGAACGTGGTTCAATTCGTGGGTCCAGAAGATCCCCTGGAGGGGGGATAGGCTACCCACTCCGGTATTCTTGGGCTTCGTGGCTCAGATGGTAAAGAATCCATCTGCAATGCAGGAGGCCTGCCTTCCCTGGATTGGGAAGATCCTCTGGAGAGGGAAATGGCAGCTCACTCCAGTATTCTTGCCTGGAGAATCCCATGGACAGAGGAGCCTAGTGGGCTATATATAGTCCATTGGGTTGCAAACAGGTCGGACAGGACTGAGTGACTTTCACTTTTCATTTAAAGCATTGGCTTCCCCAGTGGCTCAGTGGTAAAAAATCTGCCTGCAGTGCAGGAGACGGTGGTTCGATCCCTGGATTGGGAAGATTCCCTGGAGGAGGCAATGGCTACCCACTCCAGTGTCCTTTTTGGACAATCCAATGGACAGAGGAGCCTGGCAGGCTACAGTCTGTGAGGTCACAGAGTTGGATGCAACTGAGCACACACACCTAAAGCATTAACCACAGTGATTAGCAAAGAAGTAATATAGAAGCTAAAATACATGCATTAATAATAATAATAAAAGAAATATTATTACACCAAAGTTACTTCAGACTTTAAATAGTTTTTCTTCAATGTTGGTAAACATTGAAGTAATATCCCAAGATTTTCATTAAGAGAGTTTACCTAATACTCAAAAAATTACCTGGCTCTATTTTCCCTATTCAGGTAAAATCAGAAAAGGAGGTGGCATCCTTGAATGTTATATTTAATCCAGAAAATCAACTTGTTAAAATGTTATATCTTTCTGCAGTGCTAAATGCAAACCTGTAGCAATTTCAATAAGAGAGTTTTCTAACCTGAGAAATATTTAAATCACATAAAAGTGTGTATATAATGGAGTCAAAAGTAGAATATAAAGATACAGCCACTATCTACTACATGTACCACAGAATTTCTGCATAAATCTACCTAGATTTCATAGTGGAGCATTTATACTTTTCACAGAGATGTGTTTTCCCATCAAAGTTTGCAATACCTTTTATTGGAGATGGAAGAATCATTTGACTTTGAATGTAAGTATTAAGACATAAAAGACCCTAACGCTGGGAAAGATTGGGGGCAGGAGGAGAAGGGGACGACAGACGATGAGATGGTTGGATGGCATCACCAACTCAATGGACATGGGTTTGGGTGGACTCCGGGAGTTGGTGATGGACAGGGAGGCCTGGCGTACTGCGGTTCATGGGGTCGCAAAGAGTCACACATGACTGAGTGACTGAACTGAACTGATTAAGACATAATTTGTGTTCTAATAGTAGCCAGCAACGCCCAGTGGTACTCATAAGTACACCATGTTAAGAATTTCGTTTTCTCAGCAAAGTTCTTTTGAGTTAATTTATCTGAGTTTTGAACACATGCCAAGTGCTAGTCTTGCAATGAATATAGAAAGACTCCAAAGATATGGCCTTTTATTTCTACCCCAGATAAATACCACAGGGGAAATGGTTGGGATAACATGGCAGGTAGGGAACAAGCAGTGGCCTGATTCAGGCAAGCTGGCAGGTGAAACAGAAAACAGCCTCTGTCTTCTCCCTGAATAACAAGTGAGGTCATTCACTGAGAATGATGAGGACTGGACCATGTAAAACATCTTGAAGAAAATGAGCACGGTCTCAAATGAAAGAGAAGCTTGACCGAAAGTCAAGGTTTAGATTTTTCATTTAATCATCTATTCTTCACTAGACACATGAGCAGAATTTGGCTTGACTGTTCCTAATTTTACATCAGGAAAATTCTAGGGAGCTCTAAGAAGGACAAACTATTACATATCACCTAAGACTTGAATGAGGCTTCCCAGATGGCTCAGTGGTAAGGAATCCACCTGCCAATGCAGGAAATGCAGGTTTGATCCCTGGATCAGGAAGATCCCCTGGAGAAGGAAATGGCAACCCACTCCAGTATTCTTGCCTAGAAAATCGCATGGATAGAGGAGGCCAGTGGACTACAGTCCGTGGGTCGCAAAGGGGCAGACACGACTTAGCGAGTGAACAACAGTTTAGAATCAAACACATTCTTTTCCATCTGCTTCTTCCTCTCTTTCAGGCTAGTAAGAGTCCCCAGAGTCGTCAGCTCTCTGGAAAGTTTGTATTTACTGATTAGGCTGCTTTCCTCCCCTGCGTTCAGGGTTCACGGTGTACTCAGAGGCAGCATGAACTAACCTCAAGTAGTTTACCACTAGAGGATCACAGTTAAATTAGACTGAGATTTCAGTGACCTTTCCTACTTTTTTTTTGGTCTGACAGAATAAAGGTCTAAGAATGTTCAGAAGATGAGCTGGATGTGGATGAAAAGATACAGACTGAGTGTGTCAAAGTTTCCATTAGGAAAACAGAAGGGTTCTTGCCAAATAGAAACACACAGAAAGAATGTTCGCTGCATTTCCACCCCTCCCCTTTCACTGCTGCTTCAGACTGTTGCCAGCTCCATTTACAAACTCTTTAAGAGTGTATCTGCAACAATATCCCCAAACTAGAGGGAGAGGAAGAAGAGTCCCAGACAAAACACTTTGTCACAATGAAGTGTTGAATGTTCGTCTCAACTGGAGTCCACAGGCTTTGGTCCAAGTTTCCCCCTCCCCACATCTCTCCATCATCACAGCCCTCTGGGAAGGGGGACCCTGACTCCAGTTCCTGACCTTGTTTTCTCATTTCTGTTCCTTAGTTCATGTTGTTGCCGATACTTCCAATGCTTTTGTCCCTCCTTGTCCACCTGAAATATTCTGTGAACCAGTGAAGTTGCTCAGTCGTGCCGGACTCTTTGTGATCCCATGGACTGTAGCCTACCAGGCTCATCCATCCATGGAGTTTTTCAGGCAAGAGTGCTGGAGTGGGTTGCCGTTTCCTTCTTCAGGGTATCTTCCCAACCCAGGGATCGAACCCAGGTCTCCCGCATTACAGGCAGACGCTTTACCATCTGAGCCACCAGGGAAGCCCTAAAAAATTCAGCCCATTTCTTAAAACCTCATTCAGTCCGTCTTCCCAGCCCATCCCAGAGATGGTTTATCCATCTCTCCCCACCCTCCACCCTAATCCCTGCCACTCTGGTCTTTTAGCCAGTGCAAACCTTCACCTTCCTTTATATTCACGTAGCATTTTTCACATAGGACCATTATGATTGGCTTCTGTGTTGAGCCATCTTTACTTGCTCATACTACAACAATACCATGCTTACCTCTTTTGCTGGACAATGTGCTTGCTTCTCTAGGGCAGAGGTTGTGTCCTGTTCATACATATATGTTGTAATGTCTCGCTTTGAGTTCATGCTTGCTAAATGTTCCTGAATGAGTGGGTGAAAATCCACCCAATAATGCAAATGCAGAATTGGATATATCTGTTCACAGTTGAGATCCACTATCTCAGTAAACCCTATCGCTCTGTGAGTCATCCTGTGTTAATTATTTACTCTGTCCCTGGTGGCTCAGCTAGGAAAGAATTGGCCTGCAGTGCGGGAGACCTGGGTTCGATCCCTGGGTTGAGAAGGTCCCTGGAGAAGGGCATGGCAACCACTTCAGTACTCTTGCCTGGAGAATCCCCATAGACAGAGGAGCCTGGTGGGCTACAGTCCATGGGGTCGCAGAGTCGGACGTGACTGGGTGACTAAGCTCACATCTGTATGAGGGTCATGATGAGGCTAGTCTTGTTTCACTGTCTGCTTGGTCCCGCCCAGTGTATTGCTATTCAGCACAGGTCCTCCTGTGCATGGCATTTGGGTCAAGGCTACATAACTCAAAGTGAGGTAATTATTTGGCTCTGGTTGTCAAATCCTTTGATTATCGTAGATCAGATGTTGCTGTCTGACTCAATTATCTGATTTTTCTGGTTTGGCATGTTGGAGTGATCAGATTGACTGGATAAATCCCAACTATCTGCTTTATATTGGCCTGTATGGATGGCTTCACGGGCCAAGTGAACACCCTACCCCAGACTTCTTCATTTTTGACATAGTGATAGTTTATTGTAAACTTTTGCAAATTGATTGGAAGATTTGGGGCGATGGTGGGGGGCGGGGTACTTGGAGCAGTCTTTTATCAACGAGGAATCACCATCAGGCTGTCAGATGAAATTTGGTTATTCTCTGCAAACATAACACATAGACAGGAGGTCTCTGTAAGATAAGCCGAAGCCACAGAAAGTTGAATTTGGCACTTCCTCCAACCTTCCAATCAGTTATTTTGTTTATATGATCCAGCTTTCCATTGTTTCTGTTACCCAGGGAAAATAATTGAAAAATAAAAAGAGACTATTTTTGTGATGTAGAAAAGATTTATCAACATGGAACATGAGTTTCTGTGAGAAGTAGCTCCCATGTTCAAATGGATGAAGTTTCTTTTTAAAAAATATTTATTTATTTTTCTGCATCAGGTTTTAGTTGCAACATTTGGGCTTAGTTACTCTGTGGCATGCAGAATCTTAGTTCACTGCCTAGGGATTGAACCAGCATCCCCTGCACTCCCGGGCAGATTCTTAATCACCGGACCACCAAGGAAATTCCTGGATGAGATTTTTATTAGAAGTTTCCTTTGTAACAAAGGTTACACAGAATTTGGTCTGATTATGTTGATCACCAAGAATGAACTTAATTTGACCTAGCATCAGTATCTAAACTATATGTGTCATGTTGTTGTTTAATTGCTAAGTCATGTCCGACTCTTTGCAACCCCATGGACTGTAGCCCACCAGGCTCCTTTGTCCATGGGATTTCCCAGGCATGAATACTGGAGTGGGTTGCCATTTCCTTTTCTAGGGGATCTTCTCGTAGTTCCAGGGATCGAACTAGGAGTCTTCTGCATTACAGGCAGATTCTTTACCATTGAGTCTCCAGGGAACATGTGTATGTGTCCTGCTGCTGCTGCTGCTAAGTCACTTCAGTCGTGTCCGACTCTGTGCGACCCCATAGACGGCAGCCCACCAGGCTCCCCCGTCCTTGGGATTCTCCAGGCAAGAACACTGGAGTGGGTTGCCATTTCCTTCTCCAATGCATGAAAGTGACAAGTGAAAGTGAAGTCACTCAGTCGTGTCCGACTCAGATCCCCATAAATACTACACACCAAGAGCTTCTTTCATGCAATGACCATTCTTACAAATAATTCGTAACTTTGAGGTGTAAGATACCTTGCTTAACAAGGACATCTGCCGTTCCCAAGGACCCTCATCCTCTACCTCTTGCCACCTCATTGTCCTTCTTTGATTTCCAGAAACTGAGTGAAAAGAACATTTTTAAGGTATATATTTGCCTGTTACAAACCCATATTTCCTGTCTTTCGTGAGTCTCTTCTAGTTCCTTCTACCCAACTCCGACCATGCCTTGTGGAAAAGTAAGATACATGCAGTAAAATCTAGGTCAAGTGTATTGCATTTCTGTACAACTTCTTCTGGGTTATGTAGGGCCCTTGAGACATCGGCCATGCCTTGTTTTCATGGCTACTATCCTTATGTAGAAATTTATGAAATGATCTTTAGTAGGACTTTGTCGTCGGAAACATTCCTTTCTGTAGCAGAGGTTGAGAAAGGAAGGAACTACTGCTCCGTGCCATCTCTCAGGAAGGGTGCAGGAGGGCAGTAGCAGCTGGCCTTTATTTGTAAGTCTTCCGTTTACCAGTCATTCCATCCCACCAGTTCGTCACCGTGTGGAGTAAATAATGTAGTAGGAAGTGTGACTGTTTTTTATTATTTCTCCTGTTGTGTGGCTAGCATCATAATATTTTTGTTTTCTGCAGGCATGAGACCAGATTTAAGCAACGAATGCTGGAACTGACAGACACTAACAACATTGCCTACTTATTCCTCTCAGCTGCCAACAGATGGCTGGAGGTCAGAACGGTACGTTCATTTCGTGATTTCGAAATGGAAACCACACAGAGAAGAGGCCTGATGCAAAGAGGGAGACAGTTGTTAAAACTAGGCTTCCACTGAGATTCAGCACTCACTCCACATTTTCTGGACTTTAGCTCAGGTTTGTTTATGGTACGGATGAAATTTGTCATGATGTTTTTAGCTAATGGCAAGACAGATAGCCCCAAAAGCAAAAATTCATTTCGTGTTCATTAGTGGCCAGATGACATAAGTTAATGGAATAGCAAATATTTGTATAACTTCAGGTGTTTTTTTTTTTCCCCCCAAAATTTGACAAGTGAACAGATGTACTCACTTCTACTGAACTGGACCAGCCTGGAAGAGATGGCAGCTTTCTATTTTAAGCCAGTGGAGGGTCATGTTAACCCAAATGTAAAAACTTGCAGTTATTCATCTGTTGCCTTCTTCTGTCCTGTATAAAGGAGGAGAATGGGTATAAGCTTCGGCATTGTACAGACTTGGTCTAGCAAGTTAACAAATTTATTTGGGTCCCAGTTTGCCATTTGTAAACTAGAAGTATGACCTCATGGGTGTGTTAAGTTTAAAAATAGTAATATAAGTCCTGTAGCTCACTTATTGGCAGGTACACTCAACAAATGTCTTTTGAATGGATGGATGCATGGATGAGTGAATAAATGAATGGAAATGGTACCTGCCTTGGTAAGTGGTTAATAAGTCAACCACTCCTAATAAATGAAAGAGGAGATAGGTTAGACCCAAGTTCCAGAGGGAAGGAGATGTTGTTTGCAGACTGGGCTGTGTAATCTGCAGTATGGATAAGCAATTTTGGTAGAAATGATGAGTTGACTGTCATCTTTTCTTTAAAAATAATTATCTATCAGTATGTGAAAAGGAAAAGGAGGTTTATCTGCATTATTGTTAAGAACCTCACTTCCACTGATTAAGCATCCCTGCCATATGAAGGCTCTTTTTCAAAACTCAGTGGATCAGAGAGGGCATCTGGGAATGGGAATTTGATAAAGTGGAAAGGAAGGAGCCCAAATTAAAATCTGAGTTGTTGATGGATGGATAACATATTGATAGAGAATCTCGGGTCCCCCTGTAAGCTGTAGTTGTCATAATTTGTCACTAATAACAGATTCTCTACCACTATATTGTGTTGTGTTGTGTTGTTGTGTAGAAATTATCCAGCAACATAACACAATTATATTTCACAAATTTTAAATAGATAAGAAATTTCTTCCAGATCACTGTGGGGGTTGGAAGGGGGCAGGGCAGAGATTTTCCAATTACCTATAAGTAACAGAAAGGCAGGCGAAGTCTTTGGGATTTATAACAGAAACAAAATACTATTCCTAGATCTTACCCAGACCCTAAATCCTTGCTTTAAGCTTCTGTGTGTTTGCTCAAATCTGTTTTCTCTGAGGAAAAGAAATCATATCTGAATAACAAAACTAGTGATGAAACAGCTTAATCAGAGAATGTCCTAAAATCACAGGGGGTGAAATGTCAGTAGTTTCCTTTGGTTTGATTTTCCTGATGTTGAAGATCAAGTGTGTTTTTTAGGGGCGAGTGTGTTTGCTTTGGACTTGAGGTGAGTGTCTGACTTGACTCCTGCTTCTCCTCTTTAGCACTTCCTACTGTCAGGTTAATGGACAAACGTTTAACAAGAATCTTCAAGCAAACCATATGTTCTGCTCTTGTAGCCAGAAGACAAAATATTAGAGCGTTCAGACTGCCAAGAAAGGGAAGTTCAGGAAAAATTAGAGAGAAGTAGCAGCCAGATTCAGGGTGGGTTAGTTTAGCTTGACTCATACCCCGCTACTTAACTCCCCCATTAAAGGCAGCTGGACCTACTTGAATATAAATGAATTCTAGTTCCACTTGTAGAAATCTAAGAAAAAAAAAAAGAAATATGATATTTGAAAAAGGAAGGGCAGAATCTGCCATTCATTCTATTACCATATAACACATCTGTTTTTATGTCTTTTTTTCTTTTCTGTTCATTATAATCTTTCCACAACTTGCTATTTGGTCTCATTACCAGGTCTGTCCCTTAAAAACCAACACAAAAAAGTTATAGAGTCCTTTGCTCTATTTCTGATGAATAAATATAAAAATTGGTAAGAAACTTGTTGATTTATTGCAACATTCGGGCATATCTGCTGATAGAACTCAAGGTCGAGAGTCTTTTGTGGATGATTTTGTCTCTTTCATCTCTCATATTTGTTTATCAATAAGTTTATGTGGGTATAAAGAACCTGCCTGCCAATGCAGGAGACATAAGAGACCCTGGTATGATCCGTGGGTTGGGAAGATCCCCTGGAGGAGGGCATGGCATCCCACTCCAGTGTTCTTGCCTGGAGAATCCCATGGACAGAGGAGCCTGGTGGGATACTGTCCATGGGTTGCAAAGAGTTGGACATGACTGAGGCAACTTAGCATATACACATATACACAAACACACACACCCATACACATACACAAACACTCACATACACAGATACCCTTCTGGACAATTGCAGAAATCCAACTTGAAACCAGTCAGATTTATTCTCCTATTCTGTACACTGAAAGTACAGAGTTTTCATTAGAACCAGAATATTTAGAATATTAGAAAGTTTATTTGAATATAAATGCTATAATCCAAGAACATATGTTCCACAATAGGAGTGTTGAATAAATAGAACAGATAAGTCTAATTAGGAAATAACCTTTCTCCCAATTGTACACATGTAAATGACCTCATTACTACTGTGCTTTACTGGAGACACTATTTCAGTTTGAAATAAATGGATCTTATTTCAGAAATATGAGAAATATAAACGTTCAGATATAGGACCTTGGAGACCGGGGTGTGAACTGCTCTTTGAACCCCACAGCTGAATACTTTCTGCGTTGTAAGTCATTTACAAGATAAATAATGAAAACCTCTATCTGGCCCACTGATGCTGCATTGATCTTATCTACAGTATCAACACAGCTGCCTCCATTCCCTATTCTTTGATATGTTAACCAGCAAATTAACAAAAATATCTCCTTATCACAAATAATCTGGGAGCTCCCATAACAGAAGCACAGCCAGTTGGTACCAGGACGGGAGCAACCTTGGGAAGAGCTCAGAAAAGGCCAGCAGGTCTCCTGATGCGGATCTGAGGAGCTCACCAACTCAGCATATTCAAAAGCAGAGACATCAGTTTGCTGACAAAAGACCATCTAGTCAAAGCTATGGTTTTTCCAGTAGTCATGTATGGATGTGGGAGTTCCTGACCATAAGGAAGGCTGAGCGCTAAAGAATTGTGGTGCTTTTGAACTGTGCTGCTGATTCTTGAGATTCTTGAGAGTCCCTTGGACAGCAAGGAGATCAAGTCAGTCAATCCTAAAGGAAATAACTCCTGAATATTCACTGGAAGAACTGATGCGGAAGCTGAAGCTCCAATACTTTGGCCACCTGATGCAAAGAGTTAGCTCTTTGGAAAAGACCCTGATGCTGGGAAAGATTGAGGACAGGAGGAGAAGGGAGCCACAGAAGCTGAGATGGTTGGATGGCATTACTGACTCAATGGCCATGAGTTTGAGCAACCTCTTAGAGATAGTGAGGAACAGGGAAGCCTGCTGTGCTACAGTCCACGGGATCGCAAAGAGTGAAACTGATGACTGAACAACAAAATGACCTCCATGGAGAGAAAGAGGAGAAAGCTTATCATAGTTTCCCGTGACTGTTTTTCCTTTTTTCTTCATTCTCAATTTTAGTTTTCTGGAGCAATGCCACTGGATTCTGTGAACAGACGATCTCCAAGAGAAGTAAGGGGTAAAAGCATAAAAATACCTTTTTTGAATTCGGGAAGATCCCCGAGCCCCATCCAATTTTTATTATCTTTTTTTTTTTTTTCAAATATATGGCTTTCATTTCTTTTTCTGGTCATGCTAGATAAGTGTTAAGGCAATTACAGAGGCTTCCCTGGTGGCTCAGTGGGTAAAGAATCTGCCTGCAATGCAGGAGACCTAGGTTCGATCCCTAGGTCAGGAAGATCCCCTGAAGGAGGGCATGGCAACCCACTCCAGTATTCTTGAGAATCCCCATAGACAGAGGAGCCTGGTGGGCTACAGCCCATAGGGTCTCTAGGAATCAGACACGACGGAGTGACTAACACACATAAGACAAAGTATTCCCTTTTTCTGGCTGAAGAGTGTTAGCCATACAAGATGTAGCCTGCCCACCATGTTCATTTCATGCTTATTCTGAACCGGGGGGAGAAATAAAGGTCACAGCACATAGCACTCAGAAAAGGACAAGAACCTCAAAGAATAATTTGGCTGGTAGAAAAGTAGCCAGACTGTGACCACCCAGGTTCCTTTGGCAGGGGAGGGGAGTGTTTCTCCTCTGGGCACCGAGTGAAGTGGACCACAGTCGTGCATGTGTCACCGCAGCCTAACCTTTGAAGGCTGCTTACGTTCTTTCATTCAGCACAGCATTTGCTGTTCATCCCTCTGCACTAAACAGTTCCAGTTCTTTGGCATTGGTGTTTCCATTTGCAAAAATTGTGTAACTCTATCTAAAGGGTGTCTTTCCAAGGCTTTGTCTTGCTGTGTGGTGAAAGGATAAAAGAAAAATCACATCGAGAAGCCAAAAAAAAAAACAGTCTTTAGAATCAACAGGCTAAAGTGAAAATAATCTTCAGGGTGAACTTGTATGAGAGTCTATTTTGTGAAACAGTACAGAGCTGTTCTGAGTGTTTACAACTCCATTATAGACAGGTGTGCGTTGATCTTTTCGTGTGAAGACCCAGACACTCGGTGGAACCATAAACATTGACTTTTTGTTTTTAGACATGGATTTCTGAAGACTATGAAAAAAGAGAGAGATGGTAATCCTATAACTACTTATGAGGTTGTTTTATGGAAAATTATTATTTTCACTATAATCGCACATAGAGATAGAGGTCATTGAATCACTAGAAATCTGACCAGAGGCCTCTCTTTTGACCTGGGGATCAAAGGCTTCCCTTCTGGAGGGAAGTGTTGAGTTCCCAAACTCAATGGAAGTTATAATTTATCACTAATATACAAATGTCCTGTGGTTGGGTCCTCTTTAAGAATGGAAATTCACATGTGTCGTAGTTTCTGTTTCCTAAGCAGAATCTCTGTTTCCATTGTATCATTTTGACTGAAAGTGTTTTATTCAATGAATTGATTGGGTAGGATCATAGAAAGCCTTAATGGGAGGACATGTGCTGCTTGCACATGAGCTAATTCAGATTATCTGCTTGTCCCTTCTTACTGCTTTTAAGCCATTTTGTTGTTCACATGTATTTTTGCAGTGGAAAGGAAAGGAGGTGTGGAAAGGTAGAATCACTGTATAATTCATTAAACTAGTTAAGTTTAATGGTAAAGGAAGTGGAAATGGGGAACTAACATAAACTCTTATATTATCTGTCAATTTCACATGCCTGTTTCTCTTACAGTACTATTGGAAGGGAAGTGATTGGAATTGAGTTATTTTGCTATGAGATTTCTTGATAAACATGCACAAAGGGGCTTCCTCTCTTATTCAGATCAGGTAAAATTCTGATCAAATGCCTCCAAAAAATCTCCAATTTCTCAGAAAAAAAAATTATTGAGCAGGGGTGGTAATCCAGGAATGAGCTGGAAAGTATCTCACCGATATAACTAAAAGACAACACAAGTAGCACTTTTTAAAAAAAAGAAAGAAAATGATAAAAAGTATTTTTTATAAAAAATAAAATAACCTTGTTTTAGATACTAAACTGCAGACCTATGCCTGTGCTCTAAGTTGCTTCAGTAGTGTCTGAGTCTTCATGACCCTGTGGGCCGTAGCCCACCTTTGTTCAAGGGATTCTCCAGGCAAGAATACTGGAGTGGGTTGCCGTGCCTCGTCCCAGGGCATCTTCCTGACCTACGAATTGAACCTGAGTCTCTAATGTCTCCTGCATTGGCAGGCAGGTTCTTTACCACTAGTGCCACAAACCGCAGACATACTGGTTTTTAAACTCTTGCATCTATTTGAATTTACTAGATTATGGAATTTGGCAATGGATTCATCCCCTGAAAAATCTGCTCTGACTTCAAAAAGCTATGCCTTGGGCACTTCCCTGGCGGTCCAATGGTTTAACACTTCACCCTAACATTTCAGGGAGTGCTGATTCCTTAAATGGGTTGAATGTAGGGGTGAATTGGTGGGTTGAGGAGGAAGAGTAGCTTAAGTGGTCTGCCCACCCCTTTGATGGTACTGTGTGCAGGGATCGTGTGCAATACCATGCTTCTGTTCCTGGCACCTTAGAAATGGCAGTTGATTTACAGCCTTTTTGTATCTTATTTTAGGTAATGACCCCAACGGCGCATGCGTGCCATTATTTTTAGTCCCTTTGAGTTTCTTTGTACTCTCTTGCTGGAGGATTCGTTTGTTCAGGTTCAGGCACTGCAGTAAAGGGTCCCAGGTCCCAGTTTATCTGACCGAAGACAGGCAGACCAGCATAATTGGAGCACAGTGAAGGAGTAGGAAAGGAATCTCAGATAAGGTCAGAGGAGGCAAGGTCTAGAACCCAGACTTCGCATCATCTGCGGCTTTGTAATTCATCAGAGTCTGAATTCATTATAAGTTCAATAGGAAGACATTGGTAATTATAAACAGGGAAGTTATATATACCTTTAAAAGACCACTGAATGAATGGAAAGATGGGATGAATGAATGAGGCCCTTCTGAGGTCATCTAGGAGGAAGTGGAGAATAGAAACTAATAAAACATACATTGTTTCAAACCCTTAAAGCAGGGGTCCCCAACCTTTCTGACACCAGGGGCCAGTTTCATGGAAAGCAATTTTTCCATGAACCAGGGAATGGGGAGTGGTTTAGGGGTAATTCAAGTGCATTACATTTACTGTGCACTCTATTTCTATTATTATTACATCAGCTCCACCTCAGATTATCAGGCCTAAAATACTGGAGATTGGGGGCCCCTGCCTTAAATTGTATGTTGCCCACAGAAATTTCTTAGACACTGACTGGAATATTTCTTTGTATCATGCTGGGATTATCTTGCTGGAAGTATCTCCTAGTGCTAACTTACTTTCTGAGATTTATCACATAAACTCTTTATGAGTCTCTTTAGAAAAGCTAATATTGGGAATAACAAATTTATAACATAGCGTTAAAAGTATTAACTTTAATGAGAGCGTGGGAAGGAAAAATTCATATTGTCATAAATGTTTTAGAAGTATTTGGGGAACACATTGGTGTTTATAAAATATAAAAAAGCAGCCCAGGCTGGTTAGATTCTACATTCATATAGTTGTTGCTTCAAATAAAGGAGGGTCTGATTGGGAAGTGACAAGCTGTTAATAAATGAATACACTGGATACACCGGAAGGAGCTATCAAAGGAGTATTTACTAACTCTATGGAATTTGCTGCCTCGAGGGATTAAATCTCATGATTTCTTTCTTTATTCTTTGTAAAGACCATGGGAATCATGACAGAATTAAATTTTAGTGCCTGTTTTAACCTTTGGTGTTTTATGATGCACATAAGCTTTTAAGCTTGCTTCAAACATTTGAAAATCATCCAGGGGGGAAAAGGACATCCTGTTACATGGAGGTGGGAAAATCTAACTGATTTTTTTTTTCCTTTCAAAATCACTGTAAATTAGGTACTATTTCTATTTCCCAAAGAAGAAACTGAGTTTCAAAGAAGAAACTGACTCATTTAAGTGTATTAGCTGGTAATTGACAAAGGCATCATTTGAACCCAGACCTGTGGTTCCAAGGCTGGGATCATTGATTGCTCCCCAACAAGTTGATCTTTGGTGCTAATTTAAAAGTTGCAGAGGGACTTCCCTGGCTCTCCAGTGGTTAAGACATCACCTTCCAGTGCAGGAGGTGTGGGTTCGATCCCTGTTCAGGGAACTAAGATCCCATGTGACTCGTAGTTAAAAAACCAAAACATAAAAGGCAAGCGGTATTGTAAAAAGTTTGATAAAGAGTTTTAAAATGGTCCACATAAAAAAAAGAAATCTTTAAAGAAAATAGAAATAAATAATTAAAAGAAAATAGATGCTGGGATGCACATGTGTGAGCTGATTTGAGAAACCATTCTTGATTTCAGCATGTTAAACACTCTCTTACTGTCATTAAAGTCTTCTCACCTAATTACTAATTTTTTTAAGGTATCAGAGGTGTATCTTGCTAGAGAAGATCATCACCAGTAAGATGAGACTTGAGATAATTCTAGAAAGTGTTCATGCCTGAAATTTGACCCGCTTCTGGCATGTGTGACACCTCAGCTTGACAAATTTTAATGATTCTATTGACTATGGGCAATTCCATTAACATTTTGTTAGCATTTATATTATCTTTAAGAAATAAATAAGAAGTAAACACATAAAATTTATATAATGTTTTATAATTTAAAAATCCTGCTGCATATTTTATGCCTGGCATTTTTTATTCAATGTAAAATGATGACCATTTCTCATTATTAAAATGTTTAAAACATTATTTTTAATCACAGCAAAATATACAATACCATCACATATCTGTATGATGATTTATTTATTGATTCTGTGCTTCCCTGGTATAGGTATTCTAGGGCTTCCCTGGGAGCTCAGCTGGTAAAGAATCTGCCTGCAATGCAGGAGACCTGGGTTTGATCCCTGGGTTGGGAAGATCCCCTGGAGAAGGGAAAGTCTACCCACTCCAGTATTCTGGCCTAAGGAATTCCACGGGCTGTATTGTACATGGGATCAAAAAGAGTTGGACACAACTGAGCAACTTTCACATAGTAGAAAAATTTCCTTTTTTTTTTCAATTTTTTCCAATAATAACAGCACTGAAATAAATCTCCTGATATACAAATCTTAAAAAAAATGAAATTTCTTTTTCAAAGGATAAGACATAACAATGCCTAAGAATGTTGGGAAATGGAGGCAGAAGAGGGTGTAGAAAATAGACAGGTGCCCCCCATCTCTCCTTTGAGTTTAAGGTTGACCTTAATTAATTTTTAAATTATCTGAAAAGAGTTTATCATTGAGTCATAATCAATTCAGATATTCTAAGACATGTTCATATTTCTAATGTAGGGAGAAAAATTACACTTATTCCTATTTCTATGCAATCTGTAGATTTAATGTCCCAGACTCTGAGTCCATATTATCGACAAAAAGTTCAGATATTGATTCAAATCCCAACAAGCTAACTAGATACAAATTTCTGCACAGGCCTTGAATTAGCATTCAGTTCAGTTCAGTTCAGTCACTCAGTCGTGTCTGACTCTTTGCGACCCCATGAACCGCAGCACGCCAGGCCTCCCTGTCCATCACCAACTCCCAGAGTCCACCCAAACCCATGCCCATCGGGTCAGTGATGCCATCCAACCATCTCATCCTCTGTTGTCCCCTTCTCCTCCTGCCTCCAGTCCCTCCCAGCATCAGGGTCTTTTCCAATGAGTCAACTCTTTGCATGAGGTGGCCAAAGTATTGGAGTTTCAACTTCAGCATCAGTTCTTCCAATGAACACCCAGGAGTGGTCTTTAGGATGGACTGGTTGGATCTCCTTGAAGTCCAAGGGACTCTCAAGAGTCTTCTCCAACACCACAGTTCAAAAGCATCAGTTCTTCAGCGCTCAGCTTTCTTCACAGTCCAACTCTCACATCCATACATGACGACTGGAAAAACCATAGCCTTCAGTAGGCAGACCTTTGTTGGCAAAGTAATGTCTCTGCTTTTTAATATGATATTTAGGTTGGTCAAACTTTCCTTGCAAGGAGTAAGCGTCTTTTAATTTCATGTCTGCAATCACCATCTGCAGTGATTTTGGAGTGATTTTGAATTAGCATACAAGAGAGCTAATCCCAACCCTGGTATAAGCGCACATGAAATTCAAGGTAGAAAGTTAAGTTAAAAATAATTGCTTGTCTGGTAAAATGCAGTAGATAAGAAAAAAAGAAAGAAAGAAAAAAGAATCTTGCATCTGATCCTGGTCGTGCCAAAAATTGCAGCTTAATTTCTGACCAGGTATTTACCATCTCTGAAATGCTTTCAGATATAATCAGAGCCTTGCATCACTTCCTTTCCGGTCCTAAGACTGTGAGTTATTATTCTTCCCTACCTTCTGTAACCTTGTTCTGAAACCTCACAGGACACACAGTGAATAACGTCTATTCTGTTAGTGATCATCTGGGTTGAATGAGATCCTTGATTTTAAGAACTTAGGGAAAATCTTTTAACATTTTTTCTCACTCTTTTTTAGGATTATCTGGGAGCTTGCATTGTCCTCACTGCATCTATTGCATCCATTAGTGGGTCTTCCAATTCTGGATTGGTGGGCTTAGGTCTTCTGTATGCACTTACGGTAAGTATGGATGAAAACCTCTCTCTCTCTTTGTACCGCACTTGAGGTACTTTCTGTAGTCATCATCAACTCTTATTCATGGATGTTAGAGGACTAGTTAGAAATTCATAACAAGATGATGGCCTGCAAATAATAGTAGATTTGGGCCTAAACCCGGCATTTTAGGATGGCATGGATTCATTTCCGACATTTTGAACCAATTTTTAGAAACTCCTGAAACACTGCGGTCAGAGTTCTCCCAAGGTTGTTTGGGATTCTTGTCCTGAGTTGCTCACCACCCATGTAGGAACACTAACTCCCGCGTGGGCCTCCCTTATAGCTCAGCTGGTAGAGAATCAGCCTGCAATGCAGGAGACTCCGGTTCGATTCCTGGGTCAGGGAGATCCGCTGAAGAAGGGATAGGCTACCCACTCCAGCATTCTTGGGCTTCCCTTGTGGCTCAGCTGGTAAAGAATCCGCCTGCAATGCAGGAGACCTGGGTTCAATCCCTGGGTTGGGAAGAGCCCCTGGAGAAGGGAAAGGCTACCCACTCCAGTATTCTGGCCTAGAGAACTCTATGGATTGTACAGTCCATGGGGTCACAAAGAGCTGGATACGACTGACTTTCACTTCACTTTCACTTCAACTCCCATGTGAATATACATGAGGTAAGTGGAAGCATACAACTATCCACTGGGCAAGGAAGTCAGGACAGTGCACAAATCAATGACGTTAGAGGACCATTGAAGAAGAGCAGATACCTACTTTGCCAACGTTGGCCCATGACATCCTCTCTGATCTCTGATACCCTGTAGCGTTTATGAACTGTACCCACGTGAACAGTCCCAGTCATCCTATGCCCTGATATCCAGTGTTCACAAAAACTGTTACTTTATTTGCTATATGCTCATTGTTTTTGTCACCTGACACAGATAACCAATTATTTGAATTGGGTTGTGAGGAACTTGGCCGATGTGGAGGTCCAGATGGGCGCAGTGAAGAAAGTGAACAGCTTCCTGACTATGGAGTCTGAGAACTATGAAGGCACCATGGGTATTGTTCTGAATATTATGGTGTTTCACCTAAATAGTTACTTAAGAATATTAGTTGTGTGTCAGGCACATTGTCATTTTTGCTTTTGTTTTCCATTTCAATAGCCAGAGAATCCTCTCTCATCTTGACTTTGCCTGATAAGATCCAACTGCATCTGAAAAGATGTAATTATTTAGGCCTGAAAAAATCTTAGATACAACCAGAGTCCAAATAGATTTACTTAGTAATATTTAGAGAGAAATTATAAAGACACTTGCTTCCCAGGTGGCATAGTGGTAAAGAATCCGCCTGCCAATGCAGAAGCCTCTTGGAGGCTTGGGTTCAATCCTTGGGTCGGGAAGATTCCCTTCAGAAGGAACTGGCAACCCACTCCAGTATTCTTGCCTGGAAAATCCCATGGACAGAGGAGCCTAACGAGCTGCAGTCCATGGGGTCACAAAGAGTCAGTCACGACTAAGCACACATGCAATGGCATAAAGATATTTGAACTTTATTATATTAATTACCAACCTCAACTATGAACTGTTGTATTCTTTTTCTCAAGAGCTTATTAATTTAGAAGCCAAGGAGTTTAGGTCTTAAAATAACCAAGACTCTTAGCCTTACTAGAATAAAACCGGCAGGAAATTCAATCCTGAGGGCAGAATAATCTTCCTTAACTGCAAATCTCATGCTTAATATGCATTCTGTTGCCTAAACCCTTCAATACCTCTTCAGCTCTTCAAGGACATGCAACCATTCATTAGTCAATCCTTCCTCACCTATCTAGTCCCATCTTTCATCATCCACCTACATACCTTTCACTCTGGCCATATCAACATGCTATGCTTTCTTTTTATCTTTGTTCCTCTCTCTCTCTCTCTCTCTCTCTCTCTACATATATATATATGTATGTATACATAGATATACATACATATATACATATATGAAACAAATTTCCCCACCTCTTATCCTTTAAGATTCATCTCAGGCACCATCTCCTCTTGAAACCCTGCTGGAACTCCTGGGCTGCCACCATCTCTGCTCCCAGAGCATCTTGGCTCAGCCTCCGTCATGGGATTCTGCATGCAGTCCTATAGGCGCTAACTCACTTGCATGCGGTCGCCTGGAACACACTGATCACCTTGAGGCATGTCTTCCCTCTCAGCTCCCTGCATAACCCCTCTCACATCTGAATCACTCAAATGTTTGAGGGCTAGCTGACTGAACAAATGGATTCATTGACAGATGAACCAGTGGGAATAGAATTGAGCAATAGCGTGCTGAGAGGCGTGATGCCCGTTAATGCTCCAAAACAAACACACAAAAACTATTTTTAAAGTTCTTAATCAAGAGACCTTTACTCTGAATGTAATGTTAATTAAAAGAAAAAAAAAAAAAAAAACCCGTATGGGAATTCCCTAGTGGGCCAGTGGTTAGGGCTCAATGCTCTCACTGCCAAGGGCCAGGGTTCAATCCCTGTTTGGGGAACTAAGATCTTGCAAGCCAGGCAATGCAGCCAAAATCCAAATAAATAAATAGAATCTTTTAATTAAAGAAATTTTAAACCCAGAAGTAGGCTTAGCATGACCTTAAATTTAGAAAACAATTATTACGTGTGTATGTATAAATGTATATAAGTATGTGTGCTTTTCTTTCTACCTCTTTCTGTGTCTCTCTGTCTCTGTCTCTTCTTCTACTCCATCTCCATCCTTCAGATCCTTCTCAAGTTCCAGAACATTGGCCTCAGGAGGGGGAGATCAAGATTCATGATCTGTGTGTCAGATATGAAAATAACCTAAAGCCTGTTCTTAAGCATGTAAAGGCTTACATCAAACCTGGGCAGAAGGTATGGAGTTTACTGTCATTTGATTTAATTCATACAGAACCTCAGATGGAACCATCCCATTACCACTTGAGCTCCTTAGACGTGCCAGCCAAGGATCTTCTCACTGGGCTCCCATTATATTCCTTACACTTTATAGGTCAAATTATGTGCATAAAAGAGAAAAGGGAGAGAGTGGATCCAGATAAAGTATACATTCTCTAAACTGTATTGCCATTCATTCATCTCCCATGAAGATTAGAAAAGTGAACAATAGGCATGTTTTTCAAAATTTCTAGCTTTTGGCTCATGCCCATTCCAGATGTCCCCTTGAGAACCTTTGTGTTTTTACTAGCTCTGGCCCCACAATGATTTATTTTAGTTATTGTAAAAAGAGCAAGTGTGCAGAAAAATGGGCTCATTTTACTTTTTGTTACATAATAAAATCATCACTTCTGAGACAAAGTGGAGTACTTGTTTATTAGGTCAATGATATACTAAATGGAAAAATGAAGCCACAGAGGTAAAAAAATACAACCATATAGAATTAAAAAAGAGTCCTAGTGGAATCATTGAAGATTTGAAGACCCTGTGTTATCTTAATAATGATAACTCGGAAGGGAGACCTGAGAAGAGAATGACAATTTTAATGTAACTGTTTAAATAGAGTTGCAGTTTTATCATGGTGTCTTATCTAAGTTAAGAATGCTTTGCCTACTTTTTTATTTTGTCTGAGTCCTCTTCTGTCTAAGTGACAGTTGCTTTCTTAGGTGGGCATATGTGGTCGCACTGGCAGTGGGAAGTCATCATTATCTCTGGCTTTCTTCAGAATGGTGGATATATTTGATGGTGAGTTACTAACTAAACTTTTTCATTAGCCATGTGATACTCTCCCTTTAAAAAAAAAGGCACATCTCCTGCATCTACTTACCTAGTCCTGCAATAATATATTTATTATTTTATTTATTTATTATATTATTTATATATAAAGTTATATATTTCTAAATATATTTACATATTTATTATTATATATAATTATATATATTATAAAAATATATTTAGAATGACTTCAGTATTCTTGCCTGGAGAAACCCATGGACAGAGGAACCTGGTGGGCTACAGTCTGTGGGGTTACAAAGAGTCTGTCATGACTGAGCACACATTACTACTGCTATAACTACTATTGTGTCCTACAGTCCATGATTTGAGGCAGGTATTCCAGATAAATAGGCTTCCTGGGTGGCTCAGTGGCCAAGAATCTTCCTGCCAATGCAAGGAGATGCAGGAGACATGGGTTTGATCCCTGATCCCCTGGAGGAGGAAATGGCAACCCACTCCAGTATTTTTGCCTGGAGAATCCCATGGACAGAGGAGCTTGGCAGGCTGTAGTCTGCAGGATTACAAAGAGTTGGACACAAGTGAGCATGCACACATCCCAGATAAACAGTTTAGGAGTAAAGAAAAAAAAAAAGGAACTGGAGAAATAAAATAATTAGCCCTAAACTCAGCTCTAGAAATTATTGTTAAAGAATTTTGTTAAATTAGTAAAATGAAAACAAGGCCACTCATTATGAAGAACAGCAGATGGAAGTGGCATTTCAAGAAGGAAGAGAGAAAAAGGCTGTCTAGTTTCCTGCAAACTAAAAGCACATTTCTTTCCATTAAAGGAAAAAAAGGAGATAAATAATCTGAATTTTAATTTTAGTGCATGACTCTTATTATCATCTTCTTAATAACATGGTTTAATGATGTTGGATGTTTTGGGAGGAGGTGACCATTGCTAATAAAGTGCCAAGGACATGTTGACAATATACAAAAATATTTATTCATCTGCAAAATTATTAATAGTATCATACATGGAAGTAATCTAATATTTGTTTTAGAAAAAATATGTCACATTATTTAGTCTATTAAGTGACCTATAAATAGGCCAGCATATATGCCATCTTGACTGAAAGGGGAGCCATCAAGTCAATAATTGCTTAAATATTATTATCTCTAATCATTGTGATAATAGTGATAGTACTTCACACTTTTATTGTACTTGACAGGTTACATTATTTAATCTACACAACAACTCAGTGAAATAAAGAGGTCAGTTTATGAACAATGAAGTTGAACTGTGGTCATTGCAGGGTTTGGGACTTAGATTTAGCAAAGAGATAGCTATCCACCTCTAGATGAGCAGCTCGCTCTTTCCATGGCTGGTAATGATACACAGATCCTTTAAGGATTTTCTGTGGGATTTGCATTATAAGCCAATTACAGGATCCAAGACAATTGATTGAAACTTTTCATTAAAAAACTGTCATTATGATGGAACATATTAGATTAGCCATAGTCTCATGAGTTCAGAAACATCATTTCAGCCCCCAAGAGGACTATGATGACTGATTATCTTTTTAATACCATTAGGCAATTGAGATTTTAATAGATAATATATTATACCCAGAAGAAAGTTTAAGCTAATCACCTTACCTGCTCTTGAATCTAAATCCAGCAGAAAAGGAACTCTAATTGCCATCCTTCTCTTAGCATGCTTATCTCATAGAGCAATATTATCTTTGCACAAAACAAGATCATAAAATCAATCAATCAAGGTAAGGAAAAGTCATCAAGATTGCACAAGTTCATGTACAGTGAAATTTACTAAGAGTTGATGCCTATAGAATTTACGATAGAATTTACTTTCTTACTTGTACTATACTGTACTACTCCTCAATCAATAAATGAGCAAAGAGACTTCTCTGATGGTGGTCTAGTGGTTAGAAATAAACGTCCTCACCGTTGTGGCTCAGGTTTGTTTCCTGGTCAGGGAAGCCTTTCTTCTTGGGGCTTCCCTGGTGGCTCAGATGGTAAAGAATCTGCCTGCAATGCAGGAGACCCAGGTTCAATCCCTGGATCAGGAAGATCCCCTGGAGAAGGGAATAGCAACCCACTCTTGTATTCTTGCCTGGAGAATTCCATGGACAGAGGAGGCTGGCAGGCCTCCTGCAAAGAGTTGCAAAGAGTTGGACATGACTGAGTGACTAACATGGACAGTCCAGTGGTTAAGCATCTGAGCTTCCATTACAGAGGGCACAGATTCCGTCCCTAGTCAGGAAACTGAGATCCTGAATGTCACTTGGTGTGGCCAAAAAATAAATGAAAACAAATATTAAAAATAAATAAATATAACACAATACTGTTAATTAGCTATCCCCCACTACAAAGTAAAAATATTTTTGAAATATATAAGTAAATAAATGAGTGAATAAGACAGACAAAAATACCCATCTTCAATAACCTGATATTCTAGTTTGGGGAGAGTGCTATGCTTAGTCACTCAGTTGTGTCCGACTCTTTGTGACCTCATGGACTGTAGCCTGCCAGGCTCCTCTGTCCATGGGGATTTTCCAGGCAAGAATACTGGAGTGGGTTGCCATGCCCTCCTCCAGTGGATCTTCCTAACCCAGGGATCGAACCCAGGTCTCCTGCATTACAGGTGGATTCTTTACTGTCTGAGCCACACGATTAAAAAGATCTGTGGTGGTGGTTTAGTTGCTAAGTCATGTCCAACTCTTTGCAACCCCATGGACTGTAGCCTGCCAGGCTCCTCTGTCCAGGGGATTTTCCAGACAAGAATGCTGGAGTGGGTTGCCATTTCCTTCTCCAGGGGATCTTCCTGATCCAGGGATTGAACTTGGGTCTCCTGCATTGCAGGCAGATTCTTTACCAACTGAGCTACCAGGGAAGCCCCAAAAAGATCAATAAATGTGTATAATAGAACGTCCTATGAAACAAAATAAAGCTGGGAACAGTATAAAGGAATACTGTAAAGAAGACCACTTAGGGAAAAGAGTACCTTTGGTTCGTATGAACCATGTAAACAGTAAAAAGTAGAAATCCCTTTAGGAGAAAATAAAAGAAAGAAAGAGAATAAAGAAAGAAAGTAAAAGAGAGAAAAAAAAGAAAACATCACCAAAATGCCTGTTTTTCTTAGAGACATATCATGATGTTTTTAAGACTTACATGGAAAGCATCATCTTCTGAATTTCAATCCTGAACTAGGAAAGCACTTCCAATTGGTAAACAAATATTATTTTACTTGTGGTTTTATTACAGGCCTGCCATTTTTGTTTTTCTTTAACAGGAAAGATTGTCATTGATGGGATAGACATTTCCAAACTGCCACTGCACACACTACGTTCTAGGCTTTCAATCATTCTGCAGGATCCCATACTCTTCAGCGGTTCTATTCGGTAGGTCATGTATTCAACAGAAACTCATGTGCCTCAGTATTTACCCTTTGGCTCATAGGAGGGTTTTACTCAGAGTTGCTTTTCAGGTAGGTGTGAAAGGTCGTCACCAGGATGATGAGGTCAGATGTTCTGTCCCACCGTTTGGATTGAGGCACTTAGAATGGCTGAATTAATCTAAAGAACCCCACCCTTTGTTGATGTTGCTCAGTCGTTCAGTCATGTCTGACTCTTTGTGACCCCATGGACTGCTGCATGCTAGGCTTCCCTGTCGATCACCATCTCCTGGAGTTTGCGCAAACTCATGCCCATCTTTTGTGTCCCCCCCAAAGTTCATCTCTTCTGTTCAACTCCACAAACACCACCCTTCCCTCTGTACCTGGGGACGGTGATTCTTGGCAGACATTGCTGAGGTGTCCACCCTACAGATGTGGTGCCTGTCTCTTGTGTGTCTGGCTTGGGCTCAACAGATACTAAGTTTGGTAAATACCTTGCTTCTCTTCCACCCCTCACAATTTTTCTTTCCACCAAAATTGCTCTGAAGAAGCTGTCACATTCTTCCCCATGCCTGGCTTGCTGTTTCTCAAGAAAGAAAAGAGAGAAAGAGAATGGAGGCATCTGCTCTTGGCTGAGTCCTCACAGTGCTGCTCAAGGGTTTATATTATTGTCCCCATTTTACAGATGAGGATTTTCAATCTCAGAGAAGCTGTGGCTCAGCCAAGTTCACACACTTACTTGGTGGTAGAACTGCCATTCCGAATAAACTTTGTCTGACTCTAGAGTTCACTGTTACTGTCCATTAGATCATGTCTGTTATTCCATCCAGTCTCTTTTCTCTCTTGTTCCCCTGCTTCATCTATTTCATTGCAAAATGTTTGTCACCTTTTACTGAATATGCCTTGTCTCAAAGAGAAAATGTATGTAAGATTGTTCAATATTTAATTGTAAAGTTGTTGTTATTTAGTTGCTAAATTCTGTCCGACTCTTTGTGACCCCATGGACTGTAACACTCCAAGCTCCTTTGTCCTCCACTGTCTCCCAGAGTTTTCTCAAATTCTAGTGCATTGAGTCAGTGACGCCATCCAACTATTTCATCCTCTGCCACCCTCTTCTCCTTTTGCCTGCAATCTTTCCAGCATCAGGGTCTTTTCCACTGAGTCAGCTCTTCACATCAGGTGACCAAAGTATTGGCGCTTCAGCATCAGTCCTTCCAATGAATATTCAGGGTTGATTTCTTTTAAGATTGCCTGGTTTGAGTTCCTTGCAGTCCAAAGGACTCTCAAGTGTCTTCTCTAGCACCACAATTCAAAAGCATCAGTTCTTCAGCACTCAGCTTTCTTTATGGCCCAACTTTCACATCTATACATGACTACTGGAAAAAACTATAGCTTTGACTTTGTTTGCAAAGTGATATCTCTGCTTTTTAATATGCTGTCTAGGTTTGTCATAGCTTTCCTTCCAAAAAGCAGATGTCTTTTAATTTCATGGCTGCAGTCACCATCTGCAGTGATTTTTGGAGCCCAAGAAAATAAAATCTGCCACTGTCTCCCCATCTATTTGACATAAAGTGATGGGATCAGATGCTTTAATCTTAGTTTTTTGAATGTTGAGATTTAAGCAAGCTTTTTCATTTTCCTCTTTTACCGTGATTAAGATGCTCTTTAGTTCCTTTTCACTTTCTGCCATAAGGGTGGTATCATCTGCACATCTGACATTGTTGACATTTTTCCCAATAGTCTTGATTCCAGCTTGTGATTCATCCAGCCCAGCATTTTGCATGATGTACTCTGCATGTCAGTTAAATAAGTAGAATGACAATATACAGCCTTGACGTACACCTTTCTCAGTTTTGAACAAGTCCATTGTTCCATGTCTGGTTCTACCTGTTGTTTCTTGACCTGCATACAGGTTTCTCAGGAGGCAGGTAAAGTAGTCTGGTATTCCTATCTTTTTAAGAATTTTTCCACAGTTTGTTGTGATCCACACAGTCAAAGGTTTTAGCATAGTCAATGAAGCAGAAAAAGATTTTTTTTCGCAAATTCCCTTGCTTTCTCTATAATCCAGTGGATGTTGTCAATTTGATCTATGGTTCCTCTACCTTTTATAAATCCAGCTTGAACGTCTGGAAGTTCTCAGTTCATGTACTGTCAAAGCCTAGCTTGAAGGATTTTGAGCGTTACCTTACTGGCGTGTGAAATGAGCATAATTGTACAGAAGTGTGAACATTCTTTGGCATTGCCTTTCTTTGGGACTGAAATGAAAACTGACCTTTTCCAGTCCTGTGGTCATTGCTGAGTTTTCCAAATTTGCTGGCATATTAAGTGCAGCACTTGCATAGCATCATCTTTTAGGGCTTGAAATAGCTCAGCTGGAATTCCATCACTTCCACTAGCTTTGTTCATAGTAATACTTCCTAAGGCCCACTTAATTTCACACTCCAAGATGTCTGGCTCTAGGTGAGTGACCATACCTTAGTGGTTATCTGAGTCATTAAGAATTTTTTTATAAAGTTCTTATGTGTATTCTTGCCACCTTTTCTCAATCTCTTCTGCTTCTGTTGGGTCTATACCGTTTCTGTCCTTTATTGTGCCCATCTTTGCATGAAATGTTCCCTTGGTATCTCTAATTTTCTTGAAGAGATCTCCAGTCTTTCCCATTCTATTGTTTTCCTCTATTTGCATTATTCACTTAAAAATGCTTCCTTATCTCTGCTTGCTGTTCTTTGGAACTCAGCATTCAGTTAAGTATATCTTCCCCTTTATTCTTTTCCTTTCACTTATTTTCATTTCTCAGCTATCTGTAAGGCCTCCTCAGACAACCATTTTGCCTTGCATTTGTTTCTTGGGGGTGATGTGGTCACAGTGTTACAAACTTCTGTCCATAGTTCTTCAGGCACTCTGTCCACCAGATCTAATCTCTTGATTCTCTTTGTCACCTGCACTATAAAATCATAAGGGATTTGATTTAGGTCATACCTAAATGGTCTAGTATTTTTCCCTGAAGAAGTGAGTGAAGTGAGTGAAAGTCGCTCAGTTGTGTCCAACTCTTTGTGACCCCATGGACTACACAGTCCATGGAATTCTCCAGGCCAGAATACTGGAGTGGGTAGCCTTTGCCTCCTCCAGGGGATCTTCCCAACCCAGGGATCGAACCCAGGTCTCTTGCACTGCAGGTGGATTCTTTACCAGCTGAACCACAACCGAAGCCCAAGCATACTGAAGTGGGTAGCCTATCCCTTCTCTAGTGGATCTTCCCGACCCAGGAATCGAACCGGAGTCTCCTGCATTGCAGGCGGATTCTTAACCAACTGAGCTATCAAGAAGACTTTCTTCAATTTAAGCCTGAATTTTGCAATAAGGAGTTCATGATCTGAGCCACGTTGTAAAATTACTTCAGTTAAAACTTCTAGGTGTACCAGACTATTTAGCAATCTGATAGAAATCTCTATCTCTGAATATATTTATTATGAATACTATTACTGTGGTTTGTACAGCATAACTCATCTGAAATAGCATTGTATATTTCCATATAGATTTATGTATTTAACATTAGTTCTGTAGGAATGATTAGCTAGATACTATTCAAGTTACACTGAACAAAATATGACTTACTCTGTGTAAGTCTCTAGGTCCATCACTGTCTCTGGAAATGACACAATTTCATTCCTTTTTATGGCTGAGTAATATTCCATTGTGTATATGTGCCACATGTTCTTTATCTATTTCTTTGTTGATGGACATTTAGATTGCTTCCATGTTCTGGATATTGTAAATAGTCCTACAGTGAACATTGGGGTGCATGTATCTTTTGGAATTATGATTTTCTCTACTCAATTCTATGTGGTGACCTAAATGGGAAGTTAATCTGAAAAAGAAGGGATATATACATATACATATCATTGATTCACTTTGCAGAATCTAACAACACTGTAAAGCAACTATACTGCAATAAAACATTTTTTTAAATAAAATAAATTTTAAAATATTTCTTAGAGATTTTCCAAAAAATGTAATATGAAAGTGGATGAATCTAATTTAATGAATTTTATTAAATCATATCATTAATTTAAACTTACTAATTATGTCATCAGAAAACCATTACTCATAAAATTCAGATCATTCACCTACAAAGCATGAAGTGAATGCTTGTTCTGTCCTAAGCACTGTTGTAGATTCTGGGCATACAGTAAGAGCCAAAACAAATAGGATTTCCATCTTTCGGGAAGAACAGCAATAAGCAAGCATACATTAAACAGTCATTTTTAAAATTTATTCACTAACTGATTTTTTTTCCTACAGATTTAATTTAGATCCAGAATGCAAATGCACAGATGACAGACTCTGGGAAGCTCTTGAAATTGCTCAGTTGAAGAACATGGTCAAATCCCTACCAGGAGGTCTAGGTATATTTTCTAAATGATGCATTTATTTTTTTATATATGCAATGAATTCTACATATCTACATTTTATCCTAGAATCACATAATTCTAGCACTAAAGCTCCTTATATTTATTTTTGTTTATTTTTGGCTGTGCTGAGTCTTTGTTTCTGCATAGTCTTTTCTCTAGTTGTGGCAAGTGGGAGCTATTCTCCGGTTGTGGTGCTCCAGCTTCTCACTGCAGTGGCTTTTCTTGTGGAGTATGGACTTTAGGGTACGAGGACTTCGGTAGCCACAGCTCCTAGGCTCTAGAGCACAGACTCAGTAGTTGTGGCACATGGGCTTAGTTGCTCCATGGCATATGGAATCTTTCTAGATCCCTGATATGAATTCAGCCCCAGAGGTAGCATCAGTTCAGTTCAGTCACTCAGTCATGTCTTATTCTTTATGACCCCATGAACCGCAGCATGCCAGGCCTCCCTGTCCATCACCAACTCCCGGAGTCCACCCAAACCCATGTCCATTGAGTCGGTGATGCCATCCAACCATCTCATCCTCTGTCGTCCCCTTCTCCTCCTGCCCTCAATCTTTCCCAGCATCAGGGTCCTTTCAAATGAGTCAGCTCTTCCCATCAGGTGGCCAAAGTATTGGAGTTTCAGCTTCAACATCAGTCCTTCCAGTGAACACCCAGGACTGATCTCCTTTAGGATGGACTGGTTGGATCTCCTTAAAGCCCAAGAGACTCTCAAGAGTCTTCTCCAACACCACAGTTGAAAAGCATCAATTCTTCAGCTCTCAGCTTTCTTTATAGCCCAACTCTCACATCCATACATGACCACTGGAAAAACCACAGCCTTGACTAGACGGACCTTTGTTGGCAAAGTAATGTCTCTGCTTTTTAATATGCTGTCTAGGTTGGTCATAACTTTCCTTCCAAGGAGTAAGCGTCTTTTAATTTCATGGCTACAGTCACCATCTGCAGTGATTTTGGAGCCCTCAAAAATAAAGTCAGCCACTGTTTCCATTTTTTCCCCATCTATTTGCCATGTAGTATAATTTCTGGCAAATAATTGATGACAAAAACAAAAGAACAACATGAATAACGAAAGAAAAACATGATTAATGAAACAAGGGAGAATTCATTATATAGTCTTTCATTCATGAAAGTGAACATTTGTAGTTTTGGACTTCTGTTTCCTTAATATCTAAACTCATTTAAGAAAGCATCTGAAAGATAATGGTTGATATTCTAATTTTAATGCTTAATGTGTAGTTGCCAAATTGTATTGTTGCCATCTAATTTTTTTTAATCAACCTACAGAATAAAATTATATTTATTTGTTAGCTTATTTGGGAAGTGGGGCCTACTCAAAAACAATACCTTTTATGATTATAATTCAGTCCAAAGAAAAAGACATCCACAACAAAGTGGAGACAGCATGTCTTTAAGGATAGTTTTACTGACCTTGCCAGTGTCAGACAATGGGAATAATTCCAGAGGTCTGGATGAACTTTCCCATAATAATTTTTGATGTCTCCTCTGGAAAGTCCAGCAAGCACTTAAAAAATTGAAAAGTCTACTTGAGATAATGCTTGTAGATCTTTTTCCACTAGTGATTTTCAGACTCTGCCCTTCCCCCATTAGTACTTGGAAAGATAATTATATCTATATAGTTCTCCTCACTAATATGAGACCTGAATGTACCTGTTTTGAATTGTGGGCATAGTATTTGGGAATTATGGGACAGTGTAAGCAACAAGGAATTATATTTATGCTCTGTAATTGAATGCTGTTTATGCTCATTGTCTTAATAAAGATTGCTTCAATGGTTTGATAATGATCTGGTTCAGACCAGTTCTAGTGAAGAACATTCATCATTCCCTGCTTCCTTTTTATTTATTATATACATTAAAATTTGGAGAATAGATGCATAGTCTCCAAGCATGAGGAATTATAAGAATTTGAAGCAGTGAGACAATAATCAATAGAAATTGCCCCTTGGAGCCCTACTACAATGTCTGTGAATCCTAATTAAATAGGTCATCTTGGAAATAGAATTTAAGCTAAACTCACAGCAGTAGTTTATAAAATGTGGTTGAAAACCAAAAAAAGGAAACTATAATGAGGACATAATTCACTTATCCACGCAACAAGGTTTTCTATTCAGGTGCTATGTCAGATGTTCATTGATAAGTACTGGGGATTCATTAATAAGTCCTTACTGACTTGGAGCTTAGAGTCCAAGGGGACGATATAATGGAAAGAGAATAGGTATTGGAGTTGAGAATATTCTGTTTCTCACTAAGCTCTGCTACCAGTTATCTGTATGATCTTGAGCAAGTCACTTCATTTCTCTGGGCCTTGGATAATTACATCAGATAATTGAATCATCTTGAAGGTCTTCCAGTCTTTAAAATGTTTAACAGCATTTTATGTCCTACTGTAAGGAGACAATTTACCACCTACTGTCAAACATAAGATGGCCCAGGATCATCTTCATTTTCCCCAAGTAAAGTTCCTCTTTGCTTTTTCCAAAATGAAATCCTTGCACCAGTACAAAGTGATATCAATAGGTTTTTATAGGACATCATGTGTTTTCCACTATGTTGCCCAAAGAAAGTGTTAATATCATTTCTTTAGTGAAGTCCTTGCTTTTTTTTTTTTTTTCATTTAGATGCAGTTGTCACTGAAGGTGGGGAGAATTTTAGCGTTGGACAGAGACAGCTGTTCTGCCTTGCCAGGGCCTTTGTCCGCAAAAGCAGTATTCTCATCATGGATGAAGCAACGGCTTCCATCGACATGGCCACGGTGAGTGCATCATCTAAGCTGCTTTCAACTGATGAGTCGAAGAAATGCGTGCAAAAATTACAATTTATTTTTCCTGACTGGGTTCTGAATATCCTCAGGACTATTGTTTTCAGTGTCTTCTCAACTACCTCCTTGATCAACTAGTGGTATAGCACGTTGAGAATTTCAATAAAGGAGGCTTGACTCTTGTTTTAAAGAAGCTCCTGTTGTCCAATAAGCATCAAATAAACTTGCCATCACTTTTTGATTAATCCTCAAGAGAGTAGAATTCCAGGGCTCAGTTGATGAGACTGCTGTCCTGTATTCAAGTATTCAGGTGTGTTGCCATGGAAGTTCTAAAATGAAGTATGCAAATCACTGTTTAATAGAATCTATTGATAATCAAAACCAATCATTTTCTAATGGAATTTGAAGAGGGATTCACTAAATTAATACTGGCTAGAATTAATAATGGCCCTCTCAATGTACTGATGGTAATAAGGCAGAAACTTTGCCTTTTGAAAGAGATCATTTAAAAGTGTCAAATGAGGGGAGGGGTAAATTAGGAGTTTAGGATTAACACATACACACTACTATATATAAAATAGATAATCAAAAAGGACCTACTGTATAGCACAGGGAACTGTATTCAGTATTCTGTAACAACCTAAAAAGGGAAAAAATCTGAAAAAGAATGGATATATGTATATATATATAACTGAATCACTTAGCTGTATACTTGAAACTAACACAACGTTACAAATCAACTGTACTCCAATATAAAATGAAAATTAAAATCTTAAAAAAACATCGAATATGTCCAAGAAGGATCTGTTTGAAGGTTGTGACTGAGTGGGGAAAATGTCACATTGAACTGCAAATGTTACGAGCTATCTATTAATGTTGTTCTTATAAAAGTGAACTTGATATTAAAAGTTTGGCATCAGAAAGGACAAAAAACCTTATTTCTTTTCCTGCTGTATACTTTAGAGTGAATAAAACTATCCAGAAAAATGAAACAGCTTCAAGATTATTAAGAGCCAATTATATATGGAGATGTTAATTTGACATCATTTCTTTGTATTGTTGTTGTCGTGGTTCAGTCACTAAGTTGTGTCCAACTCTTTGTGATCCCATGAACTGCAGCACGCCAGGCTTCCTTTCTTTGTATTAAGTAAGACTAATTAGTTAAACTGGGCTTCCCTGGTGGCTCAGTGGTAAAGAATCCGCCTGCAATGAAGAGACAAAAGACACATGGGTTTGATCCCTGGGTAGAGAAGATCCCCTGGAGGAGGAAAGGGCAACCCACTCCAGTATTCTTGCCTGGAAAATCGCATGGACAGAAGGAGGCTGGTGGGCTACAGCCCATAGCGTCGCAAAGAATCAGACCGAGCAACCGAGCATAGAGCGCAATCAGTTAAAGTATCTATACGAAGTTATATATCTTCTCCAAGTTAAGATAATTTAAAGCAATGAAGCTGTTTCTAATGAAGCCATTTTGCTAAATCTAACTACATTAAAATTAGTTTTAATTACTAAGTTCTTATAACATTGTGGGTTATTATAAGGATAGTACTGCCTCAACAGAAACGAGAGAGAGAGAAAAGGGGAGAATAAGAATGAATTAATTGGCAATAAGTCATGTGATTGGAAGAAATAACAACTTCACATAAAGACTTTGGTAACTGAGCCTTTTTATTGAGGAGAGAGGAAGAATCTTTACCCCTGATATCTTTTAAAATATAATAACAATTTGGACCATAAAGAAGGCTGAGTACTGAAGAATTAATGTTTTCAAACTGTGGTGCTAGAGGAAACTCTTGAGAGTCCCTTGGACTGCAAGGACATCAAACCAGTCAATCCTAAAGGAAATCATCGCTGAGTATTCATTGGAAGGACTGACGCTGAAGCTCCAATATTTTGGCCACCTGATGTGAAGAGCCAAGTCATTGGAAAAGACCCCAATGCTGGGAAAGATGGAGGGCAAGAGGAGAAGGGGACGACAGAATATGAGATAGTTGAATGGCATCACTGACTCAATAGACATGAGTTTGAGCAAACTCAGGGAGATAGTGAAGGACAGGAAGCCTGGCATGCTGCAGTTCATGGGGTCGCATAGTCAGACGTGACTTGGCGACTGAACAACAACAATGGTTTGTGGTGGGAATAAAAATAGCTCCTGCCAGGAATGTACTTTTATGGGTCAAAATCCAAATTTTTGGCATGTATTTTATTTTCTCCTTTTCTGACCCCAAACTTAACACTGTTTTAGGGTTTTATTAGTTTTGAATACATCCTTTTTGTGGCATAACCTTAAGTGAGCATTTCCCCACCCATTTGGTTTCATTTTCCTCATTCATTTTCCTGGCACTAAATCTATCAGTCATTCCTAGTTGATCAGTCGAGTTTTCTTTACATTTTTAAGATACTACAGAACCCAGCCTGAGCTCCCTGCTGGGCACTGCTCCCTGTTAGACCTTCTGCAAAAGATAGGAGTGAGAATTCTCAGAAGAGATTGGGCATGTTGAAGCATTGTTCTTGGGGACAAAATACTTTGGCAACGGAAAGGAGTCCAGAGAAAATTCAGACTCTATTTTTATTTTTTGGCAGGAAAACATTTTGCAGAAAGTGGTCATGACAGCTTTTGCAGATCGCACCGTTGTTACAATAGCTGTAAGTATAGGAGACAACGTTGCTTTACTCCTCTTTGGTTGATTTTTGAAGATTCAGTATTCTTTATTTGGGGGCAATTAAAAGTATACTTATGTTAAATCATGTATTTCTCTGCTAATATTTCTGTATCTGTGCAAAAAAAAAAAAATTGCTATGCTTTGAAAGCCGTTACACTGTTTTTTTCCCAAGCTGTCGGCTCTACCTTCTTCTCCTAGTTTACAATGAAAGAGCATTCTAAATTTCAGAATTCCAGCAGGTCATGGCCTGTACTATTTCACCAGATACAGACGGTAGTTCATATGGGATGATTCTTGTTTGAATAATCGAATTGTCTGATGATCAGTTTCAGAAGCAAAATTCATCAGTTTGATTGTTGATACTATTTACACTTAATTTCTGTGTTCCTGTTTACTCAGCTGTTTGCAAAAAGAAGTCCGTGAGTTACCAGCAGATACTTTCTCTGATTTTTAGATAGCCCCAATCAAATTGAAGACTTGCTTAAGTGTTTGCAATGCCCATTACAAGTTACTGCAGAGAGGCCATGGTTTTGCCTCTGCCTCTTTGCAGATGGATGGGTTCTTACTGACAGGCTTAAACTTTAACAAAAGTCTTTTTAAAATGAATTGCTTGGACATTTCCCTCTTGCTGATTCTCTTCTCTCCTTTCCATTTTTCTTTTCTCTCCAGCACCGTGTCTCTTCTATTTTGGATGCAGGCCTTGTGTTAGTCTTATCTGAGGGTATATTAGTAGAGTGTGATACTGTTCCAAACTTGCTTGCTATCAAGAATGGCCTCTTTTCCACTTTGGTGATGACCAACAAGTAAACATCACGAGCCACCCTGCCAAAAGTCCCATTCTCTGGTAGTTATCTTAGCCACCTCCCCCACAGTAAGGCAAGAGGAATGCAGATTAAAGGGGAGGGATGGGGGAGGGAACTAACTACAAGGTGTTATTATACAAATCAGCTCAACTGGGTGCTTCTTTTGTGCTCAATACCAATGAGGCATTTGCATATATTTTCAAATGTATCAATGCACCAGAGAGAGTGGTCTGGCAGAAAGTGACCTTGACAGCTTTTACAGACCACATCATTGTTACAATAGCTGTAAGTATGAGAGAAAACCTGTACCCAGATTTACCTCTGTCCTAAGGACCAATTTCACTATTCCTTGGAGATGTTCTGTAACTGTCCTTAAAGTACCAAACACATTCCTTACCTGCCCTAAAGAATGCCTTGCTCAATAATTAAGTTTTTAACAGTTGAGTCATAGGAGTTATGTGTGAAGTGCTCGCTTGTGCTTCTGGTTTTGTGAATGATGCATGGGAGAAAGTATACCCTTAGGACTTCCCTGGTGGTCCAGTGGCTAAGACTCCATGCCCCAAATGCAGGGGACCCAGGTTCAATCCCCAGTCTGGGAACTAGATCCCATATTCTGCAACTAAGAGTTTGCATGCCACAACTAAAGATTTAGTGTTCTGCAGTGAAGGTCAAAGATCTTGCCTGCTGCATCATAGACCCAGTGCAGCCAAACAAATAAATAAAAATATTAAAGAAGAAAGAGCACCCTTGAAGTGCAGCTTTCTCAAGGTAGCTGGAAACGATTCCCCATCAGGGCTCTCCTTCTGTAAACTGGGCCTAAGTAAAGAGATAGCACTTTCTTTCACTTTCCCAGTGAACTCTGTGATTCCTTCTGCCCTGGAGTTGCCTACAGGGAGACTTGAGAAAATTGGCTAACTTGAAAAACAATTTTATAACATTTTCAAGAATTTTCTCACTGGAGAGATGAGGAGAAAGAGCTTCCTGCTCCCCTTAAAAAGGCAGGTTAAAAGGGGGAAAAGCAGACCCTTGCCTACTCCGAAGACTATTTTTCTCTGCTCTGCATGAAGCATGGTACTGATGGGTGGTCCCATTTAGTTGACAGCTGGAAGATTTCTTGAGCATAATTTGTATATTTTCACCCAAAAATTATGTTATCTCACCTGATTTCTGCTTTTCTACATTCATTGAATACTTTTCTGTTTACTTGTATGTCTTTCACCCATTCTTCATTTCAAGACCACCCAGTGTGGAGGTGGCCACCAGGATACCAAGAGCTCTTTCCCCAGACACAGAAAATTGTGGGAAAGGACCAAATGCTGTGGGCCCAGCTCCTTTTACCAGGCTCATAAGAGGGAGAGCCAACTTGTGGTACATCCCTTGTATAATACTCCTCAACTCTGTTAAAAGCTTCATCAGCTCTGTTGGGCTTTCCAGGTGGCTCAGTGGGAAAGAATCCACCTGCCAATGCAAGAGATGTGGGTTCAATCCCTGGGTTGGGAAGATCCCCTAGAGAAGGAAATGGGAACCCACTCCAGTATTCTTACCTGAGAAATCCTATGGACAGAGGAGCCTGGTGGGCACGGTCAATGGGGTTGCAAGAGTCAGTCATGACTTAGCAGCTAAACAACAACAACTGTTAAGAGTAATTGGGGCTTTGCTGGTGGCCCATCAGTTAAAACACTGACTTCTAACAAAGAGGGCACAGGTTCGATCCCTGGTCAGGAAGCTGTGATCCCACACACTGTGTGGTGCAGCCAATAAATAAATAAATGAATTTATTAAGAGTAACTATTTTTCCTTCCCTGATAAAAGTTGTTCTGTTACTTTTGTTAACTGCCACTGAAAATTGTGGAATAACTATAGAAGATAACTTTCTCAAGTTTCTAAAAATAAGTCCTCATGCCCCCAAATAGTGTCATTTTTTTTTTTTTTTTTGCTAATTGAATCTTGGCTTATGTTTTTTTTTTTTTTTCATTTATTTTTATTAGTTGGAGGCTAATTACTTTACAATATCGTAGTGGTTTTTGTCATACATTGACATGAATCAGCCATGGATTTACATGTATTCCCCATCCCAATCCCCCCTCCCACCTCCCTCTCCACCCGATCCCTCTGGGTCTTCCCAGTGCACCAGCCCTATCGTTTTTTAATGGAAGTAATCTATACTTCAGTCTTGTTGAGGTTTATTTCTCTGGAGCGTTTTGAAAATTTCATCAATGCTATGGCAGTTGACACTTTGTCAAGCAGAAATTAATTTGGAGTAATGGAATAAACACCAGATATATTTACTTCTATAGGCCAAGTTTTTCAACATTTTTAAAAATAAGCATCATTTTAGAATATCAAGGCAATATTTATAATATCCTATTTATGGGTTTGAAAGCTAAGTTTTTAAAAATATCTGTAATATGGTTATTGAAGAACTAATTTTTTGAAGGAAATGAACAGCAGACATTAAACAGCTCATTAAGTTTATTTTTTTCTAAATGCCTGGAGATGCAAGGGGCTCTGGCCCTTTCTTAAAGATAAAAATTGTCCTTTAAAGTGTGATATCTTAAATACATACCATTGTTTGTCACTCAGTCGTGTCCTACCCTTTGCAACCCAATGGATTGTAGTCTGTAACCCGCCAGGTTCCTCTGTCCATGGAGTTCTCCAGGCGAGAATACTGGAGTGGGTAGCCTTCTCTAGGGGATCTTCCCCACCCAAGAATCAAACCCAGGTCTCCTGCATTGTAGGAAGTTTCTTTACCATCTGAGCCACCAGGGAAGCCCATTAATTACCAGTATTTAGTGAATGATACAGGTTTGTCTTTGGATGTTGAAACTAGTGGTGCATGTTCTAAGCTGGCATCTTTATCACACTCCATATATGTGCTGCTTTGCCCCTTAGTTGTGAGTTCCAACCAAGACTGCTTGCTTTTCTGAAAGCATGAACACTGAGTCTACCCCGTCTTCAGGTCCAGGGCAAGGGATAAGCTTTTGCTTTGGGGACCGCCCTAGGTTGAACTTTGGGTTGTTACTAACGTACATTACTAAAACAAATTCCACCTGTTTATTTGTGCTTGTAAAATATGGCTCCTAAGAGATTTGAAATTACATGTGCCGCCTATTTGTGGCTCACATTATATTTCTATTGGACAGCACTTACCAAGAGTAGCGAAAAGGCTCACTGCAAAGACAAAGCGCTGAATTATTTTTTCATGCATTATCTCATTTGATCCTCACCACCATTCCCCAGCCATCATTTTACTGGTGTGAAAGTTAAGGCATACAAAAGTTAAGTTTGTTCCTCAAGATTGCACATCTAACAGATGGGGAAACCAAAACATGAATCCATTCTGACTTCGGAGCTTGCCTTCTTAACCATGACGCTAATAATGACAGGTGAACAACCCTCTGAAGGACCAGATCCTCCCAACAGAACATCCTATGGCAGAGTGGAAGTAGCTCCAAAGTTAATGAGCCTGGATTGGATGTTGATTCTGCTACTTACTATCTGTGTGATCTGATTTTGCTTTATTTATTATGAACCCCAGTGATCTCCCCCATAAAGTGGAGAGAGATTAACACCCACATTTGTGGAATGTTCTGATGATTAACAAGTATGCGTGCGGAGTAGCTAATGTATAATATACGTTCAGGAAGTGGTAATTTTTATTATGATTAATTACTAACACTAGAGCTTCTTTCCAAAAGGTACCATGTGGGAAGAGAAAATGACTGAGTGGATGGCAGTGATCTCTAAAGACAAAAAGACAGCATGCCGACCTAAAGTCTTGGATAATACCTTTTAACACTGCATGCCAGAATGGACTTCCCCATATGGTTTTCTCAGAATTAGACCACCTTCTGGGGTTCTTCAAATTGTGTGTTATCCCAGGGAATTAGTTGACTTTACTAAAAAGCTAATTTTAGTCTAGACTAAACTATAACCAAACTGGTTCACAGTGACTCTTATCATTTAATTATTTGACAAACATTTGTTATCCTATTCACAATTCTGTGAAAATGATGAAACTACTATATTAGGTACACTCAATCTAATACAGCCTATATAAGACCCAGTCATACTAGCTGGTGTTTAAAAGTATGTAAATAAATCATACTTTACATAAGAAAGAAAAAGAAGAGCTGTGCCCAAGATAAAGAAATGCCCTTGTATAAACAGTGAAATATGCATTTTCCATTGCTTTGGCTGGTGCCCTGAAATTTATAACGAATACATTTATTCTTTTCTCACTCACAGCATCGGGTTCACACTATTCTGACGGCAGACCTAGTTATTGTGATGAAGCGAGGAAATATTTTAGAATATGACACTCCAGAAAGCCTCTTAGCCCGGGAAGATGGAGTATTCGCTTCTTTTGTTCGTGCAGACATGTGACGGAATGTCTTAAAACCATGCTTGTATTTAAAACAATGCTCTCATAACCTACTTAATGGATCATCAGGTTGGCCTTTGGAAAGTGGCATCTTAAACTTTTACACACTTTTGTGAAGTTTAATTGTTATGTTGTGGAATTTGTAATTAGTAACAATATCACTGTACCAGTGAATATTGCATTTTCTATGTTGATGTTTCTTCTTCCTGTTTTCTTTGTTTTGCTTTGTTTTCTAATCTGTGACTGCTTATTATGTTCATTACTGATGTTTTTCTAAAGATTAAGCTACAGAATAACAGATTGTATTCAAACAAGTAAGCTACTCTAAGTGGTAAATCAACTATTCTGCTTAAGTCTGGAAAATATCTCTCAAGCATAGAAGTTACAATTAGCATTCAGTATTATTTTACTCTTATTTGTAAGAATATATTTCCTTTTTGTTGGTGTTTCCAGATATTATTGGAAGAAATTAAAAGGAGGACAGGTTTTCTAATCAGTTAGAAAATGAAACACTCAAATTCATTATTTACTGTCTGAGAACATGTTCTGTATTCATCAACATTAATAATACTGACATTTCTTATAGAAGTCTCTTTTTTTTCATCTAAATTGTTTCTGGTCACCAAGACTAGAAGTTATTATCACATTTATAATAACTCTGTAAATCTAAAACCTTCATTAGAATGATCTTAAGAGTTTGAAATTTTGACAA
Source organism: Cervus elaphus (assembly GCF_910594005.1). Taxonomy (NCBI): domain Eukaryota; kingdom Metazoa; phylum Chordata; class Mammalia; order Artiodactyla; family Cervidae; genus Cervus; species Cervus elaphus. The sequence goes on along the minus strand of NC_057836.1, from coordinate 31,016,006 downwards.
ATTATACCCAAGGTTCCATTTTTCCTTATCTAGTAAGAGGAGAGTTCTTAAGATATCGAGCATAATGTGCTTTTCCAGACTGAAGTTCAAAAAGTAATAAGGCTCAACCCTTCAGTGACAGGTCACTACAGCTTTCCATGGTTTAATTAATCATTAGATGTGTTTATGATCCTCAAGCCCTAAAATTCCACATTATTCAAGACTGGAGAGCATAAGCAAGTGGCCTTATTTTCACAGGATATATCTATACAAACATACATACATATATAAACATAGGTAGACATACACATATATGTAAAACATGTGTCTATTTCTAGGTGGAAGTATGCCTAGTTCTTTTAAACAGTTATACCCAGTGGTGTAACACAGGTATATATTTGCTCCTGCTCTAATTTTAATGTACATGTAAAGAGTGTATCAAAATTTTATTCTGATTTTAATGTGCATATTCAAGGTGCATCAAGATTTATGGGATATTAATGTCATGCTTTCTTAAATGTAAATTAATAAATTGAAAAAAACACTAAAAGTTACATTCATTGTCATGCTAGCAGCCAAAGATTTATACTGCAGTTTTGTACATTTGATACATTTGTATCAATATTGATTTTCACGTGAGGGTCCATGTGCATTGTAAGGTTTTGAAGAATTATAACTGATGGAAAAAGAGAATGTAAGCTCCCTTTCTATAGCTCCTGTGTTCAGTTTATTGTATTGTGTATTCATGCTTGGAAAATTTGTATACTTACTCATGCAGAACTTATGCCTGGGCCTTCACCTGAATTTAGAGTCTTGATGTTTACCTAAAATAAGTTTCACAAGGATGGACAAAAGTGTTCTATGTTACTTAGTACAAACTGTCAACTCGTTGGATATATAAAACTTCATTAGGAGAAAAATCCTCTTAATTCTTCCCTGAAAGTTAAACAGAACAGAATCAATAACTGTTGATTTGATCGTCAAAATATTTTCTAAATGTTCCACCAATCTACTCAAAGTGTTTCTAGCATGCAAATGCTTTGTAAGGTTGAATTTATACGATGTTTTTTACCAAATTATATATTCCGGTATCACAGAGAAAGGGCTTCCCAGGTGGTAATAGTGGTAAAGAACCTACCTGCCTAGGCAGGAGACTTAAAAGATGCGGGTTCAATCCCTGGGTTGGGAAGATCCCCTGGAGGAGGGCATGGCAACCCACTCCAGTGTTCTTACCTGGAGAATCCCATGGACAGAGGAGCCTGGTGGGCCATGATCTATCAGGTCACAAAGAGTCGGACATGACTAAAGCTTCTTAGCACCCACACACAAGAAGAGAAATGAGGATTTACCCACTGAAATAATCCCTCATGATATCTGTAAATGCTCTACTGCTATCCAGGCAGTGTCAGCAGAAGCATCTCTAATTACACTAAACAGAAAATCACATTTACCATTTTTACAAGTCAGTGGTCACTGATTTCCTCATAACTTGTAGTCACTTGAGTGTTTAATTGTTTACAAAACTAAATTGACTGAATAAAGTCAAGGATGATCTCTTAAGTTGTTTAATCATGTATTGTGTTATATGTATGATCTATTGAATATGGAAATGATTCATCTTGAGATAATTTTTTATTAAATAGGTATATATCTATAAAAGAAGACCAGCCTTTACTTAATCAAATTTCACATCACAAATTTTACATTTAATTAACCAAATCATTTTTACCAATTTTAATTCCTTAATATTTGTGAAGAGCAGTAAATACCTAAAGCTTTATATGAAAATAGGATACTGATAATGTTAAAAGAGAAAAAAATTCTTCTCTTAAAGGACTGTGCACCCTCTACTTCTAAGCGCTCCTTGTGATCAATTTAAAAGTCAACTTCGCTCCAGATTAGATAGATAAGAGAAGATCCTTCCAAGTAACTGGTTCTTGAGGTCTGGGACCATGTCTTGTTTGTCTCTGTGCCCTTGGCATATAATAAAAGTACCTGAACCACAGCAGGCCCTAATAAGGATAGTTGATTGGTCCATTGATTAATTTTACCACTAGCCATGTGCCTATAGCTTTTCACTGTCTGTGTTGTATTTCTTCTACTATGAACATATGCTGCTTTGGTATTATATAATAAATTACTTTTTTCGTTTGCTTAATTAAGAAGGATGATTATTCTTTTACTTACAATACCATTGGGCATCAACCAGGACTGATCAATAGATGTAAATTAACACAAGTTGACAAGACAGTACTTGATTATGCTTTGACAGTTTTGTTTCACACCTGTCACAGTCATAGACTCAGTTTTATATATAGGCTTTTGGGAAGTTTTCATCAAGTGGCACAACTATATCTATAAATTTTGTTACATCTCTAATTAAATAGTTGGATGTCTGGACTTTTCTCCAAGGTTTATTGATTAGTCTTTATGGTTGTCTTCCAATATATGTTAAATGACTATTTTGTACTCCATTCTTTGGAGGTCTATGATTTATAACATTTTAATAATTCCCTAATTAATTCCTTATCCAAAGTTAAATGCAGTCTTCTAATCTTAGCCTTTGATAATAAGAAACTGTAGCCAAGAGGCTATATTCTGTAACTTGAGTTTAATTTTTTTCTTCAGTAACTACACATCATTTTCAAGATTTGCTCAGGCATTAGTAAGATTCCTCTAGCTCAAACTCCCCAGTGAAAGGGTTTATACCTGTATTTCTAGCAGATGCTTCCAGATGAGATTCATAATTAGCCAGGTTTGGGAATCGTCAGTCTGCCTTGGTCACCACTCTTATTTCTTTTTATTGTGCATAATGTGGAGCCATAAGATGCTGGAGGTGATACTCACTTGCTTCCTAGCTTTGCTGACATTGACCTATCCTAGGCTGCCAGAACAAACCTCTTGGTGTCATTGAATCAACTGCCTTAGTTTGTCATAAAGGAAACAGTGAAATGAACCGAATCTCAGCTGAGAAGATATAAACAGGGATTCTGAACACTGTTTTACTTTGTGTTGTAGTTTAATCAACAATGTGTGATCTAAAGGGGAATTTTTTGGAAAAGAGGCAAGCTTTTTTTTACCCACATCTGAATCCCCTGTTGAGTTATTTGCATGTTACCCTATTGAGTTTGAATTCATATTTTCAAATGTTTCTAGTGTGTAAATGTGAGTAGTTTTGCGTAGGTTTCACTATTGATGTTTCACAATGTGGAAGGATGGCAAATTACCTGTGATGATTATTCCCCTTGCCACCTTCACATTTTTCCTGTTGGTATCATCATCACTGACATATGAAAGTTGATATATTAATTCTACATATTCACTACAGGGGATTTAAATTTTTTTTCTTTTTCTATGAGCTGGAGCTCATTTCCCTTAGTCATTTACATTGTGGTCACCAATGCCCTTTCTAAATTGACAAAGATCAAGGGAGCCATACCTGGCTAACTAAGTTAATTGGCTCCAAGAAGAAAGCCTTCTGTGATCTCAGTGCTATCAACCATCACAGACCATCTCAAATATACGCTACACATTAATGGCAAAAAGCATTGCTTTCAGATGGTGATTTCTATCGCTTAATCTGCCCTTGGCATAAAATAAGTAGCTTGTCCATAAAACAACAGTACAACACTGGCTAATGCTGCTTTGTTTGCATTTTTCCCTTAGACAGGGCTACAGTATGTGCTATTTATACACGTTATCAGTTTTAATTAAGTGAAAGACTATTGACCTTTAGTATTATCAGGGCCATGTGGATTTAGGCCAACAGTTTCATATCTAAGTATTTGTACTTTGACTAATAGTAGTTGGAGCTTCGTTCCAATGCTACTTAAGCAAAGAGCATGCTTCCTTGATAGCTCAGCTGGTAAAAAAACAGTTGCTCAGTTTTGTCCTAGCAACCCCATGGACTGTAGCCCACCAGGCTCCTCTGTCCATGGGATTTCCCAGGCAAGAATACTGGAGTGGGTTGCCATTTCTTTCTCCAGGGGATCTTCCTGACCCAGGGATCCCACATTGCAGGCAAACACTTTAACCTCTGAGCCCCCAGTGAAGCCCTAATAGTAGTTGGAGCTTTGTTCCAATGCTATTTAAACAAAGAGATGCTTCCTTGATAGTTCAGCTGGTTAAAAAAAAATCCACCTGCAATGCAGGAGACCTCAGTTTGATTCCTGGGTCAGGAAGATCCCCTGGAGAAGGGATAGCCTACCCACTGCAGTATTCTTGGGCTTCCCTGGTGGCTCAGATGGTAAAGAATCTGCCTGCAATGCGGGAGACCTGGGTCGATCCCTGGGTTGGGAAGATCCCCTGGAGAAGGGAATGGCAACCCACTCTAGTATTCTTGCCTGGAGAATTCCCCAGACTACAGTCCATGGGGGTCACAAAAAGTTGGACATGACTGAGTGACTTTCATAATTTAAAAAAAAATTCCTAATCTCTTTCTTTCAGATACCCAAAATATTCATCAATCCTTTGAAAGCAGGCATAAATAGAATCCATCAAGGAAGTTTACTGTTAACCCTTTTTCACAGGTTACAATCTATCTCCTGATCTCTCAATATGGTTGGGTGCTCCCTTCCACACACAAACATCTGAGTATGTACATTCACATCTATCTTAACTGCCTTAAAGAAGTGTATAGTTACTATAAATTTTTACAACACATATTAACACGATGCATATATAAGTCAAATACAAGTGTTTAGAATAGATGGCAGAAAGATGCTTATAATAGTCTTTAAGTGTTTCTTCTAGACAAAAGAGTCACCTTTAGGAATAAGTTTTAGATAAACTGTGAGATGTATTTCCACACTTGGTCTTAGCCAAAAGGCTGAGAAGTGATAATGAAATGTATTTTCAGTGATAAGAAGTTCAACCCACCTTTTCTACCAGTTTTTAAGATAACAGTGGCAATACATTGCTGAGTTATACTGGGCAGGTTCTTTTTAGTTCAACAAAGGGATGATCATAATTGTTATGGGGACTTCTCTGGCAGTCCAGTGGTTAAGTCTCCAGGCTTCCACTGCAGAAGGACATGGGTTCAATCTCTGGTTGGGGAACCAGGATTCCACATGCCATATCATGTGGTCAAAAACTTTTTCTAAATAAATAAATAAAATAATTTTTATGAAAGCTAGTGAACTGGGCATTTTTGAAAGATGGTTGTCCCCCTACTAAAGGAGGTTGCATGAAAATAAACTTCAGTTATTTCATCTTGATTGATGGCATTTGTTTAGTATCTGCTAAGTGTCACTTTTGAGTGATAAAGTGTGATTCAGAGAGATTATTTGTCAGAGTAGGTCAAAGCTTTCTAGTATATTAAAACTAGTATAAAATCTTATGAAATAACTATTTTCCAAAGTTTTTTTTCTGAAAAATATTTTTCTGAAAAAACTATTTTTTTTTTCATTGTACTTAAGTTACAGATGAGACAGCTGAGGCTAGAAGGTAAATGAATTACTCCCAAATAGTTGATTTAATCATTGATCTCTGTCTGACTCCAGAGATGGCACTTCTGTTTTTGGAAGTACGTATTTTTATTAAGAAAATAGTTTTTACTAAGAAATAGTGTATTATATCCTATATAATAAAGCATAATTATACTCTAAATTTTATATCTAAAGTGGCAAATTACATAAAAAATTAAAATTGAGCTTAAAAAAATTGAGCTCCAGAGATGGTACTTGCAAACACCAGAGAAGGGAGTAGTAAGATTGGGGTGCACTGAAGAGAGACTCATGCATTAGAATCTAGGAAATGCAGAATTATTGGGCCTCAGCAAGAGTGAGGATGGGGTCAGGTCTAGAGACTCTCCACTCTCTAATACTATTTCTGTCAAGTTTCTCGGCTTCATTCTTCCCTTCAGAGCTGTCATCTCCACCCCTCTGTCCACTCCTTCCTCATCTTGCATGTAGACTTTCTGACCATCCTTATCTCAGATGAAATCTTGGAGCACCTTCACCCACAGTCACTTTCTTCACTTCTCAGATTGTCTATTTCCAAGTATCAAGCAAGGAATCTCTTATGTCCAGCTCATCCTTTGATCTTACATATGACTGGACAAATTTACACGACTTCACTTTGGGTCAAGGATCAACCTTTGGCCTAAAAAGCTGTGGCCAGAAGGTCTGAGCCAATTGAAAGTAATATCTTCTGCTGAGGGGAGTTTCACAGTCTGGAGAGTGACATGAAAATCAGAATACAAATTCAAACCACAACCAGTAGTTCCAGAAAAAAAAAGAGTGATGGGACTGGGCTGGCTACTGATTCTTTGGGGGAAAAAAAGAAAAATTGGAAAAAGAGAGGGAGTCATTCTTCAATTACTTGAGTGAGGTAGCTGACTAAACTCTTGGGCATTCCTTCTATGTTCAAATCCCCTACCTTTGCTCCAGAGAGAAGGGAAGTCCAAAGAAAGATATAATTTTCTTTAAAAAACAAGAAAGCAAGACAAAATCTCCTGCCATAAGTAATCACTTCCAAATATTGACTTTTTAATCCCAAGTTTTATTTCCCTGTGGAATGACTGCATAACACACAGCTTGTGAGACATTTTCTCCCACTGCCCATTCAAAATGAGCAGTAACACTCACCTAGAATTGCACCATCCTGCTCATTTCAGGATCCCCAACACATATGACAATCACAAGCACGCTTTAGATAGAGGCACCTGTTTCTCCCGGTGACCTATCACTTCCAAGTGCCAAGGACTTGGCTCAGACACAGAGTTTGCTGTGTCCTTGACAAACAGGAGAGAGAAAGTGGCAGAAGCCGATTTAGGAGTAACAAAATTTCACCTGAAAATAGGAGCTTCTTTTCTTTGTTCCTACTTGACAACTTCCAGCCTATATTAAATGCAGTATAACATTATATATTGGAAACACAAAAGTATAACATTATATTGGAAACACAAGGCATCTAGGCTTTTGGCCAAAAATGTAGGGAAAAAAATAGCAAGCCTAATATTTCATGGAAAATTCTTGGCTTATATAATATTTTAATAAAGCTTAGTTCCATGTGCCAATAAGGCATAGAGATGACAGAATGATTTATGATTTAAATATCATATAATCACTGTAGTGTCTAGTACTGTCTTGTATCAGACAACATGAGAGAAGAAAATTCCCGGGGGCAAAGAAGAGAGAAGCAATGCAAAATCAATGCAGATATCAGTAGGGTGCATATGGCATAAACCGTCTCATTAAAAATCTGATGAAAGGATAATAATAGCTAACACATACTAAGAAGATATGAGCTTTATAAGTGTACTCTCATTTAATCTTGACAAAAATTCTATGAGGCAAGCATTATTACCTCCATTTTACAACTGAGATCCAGATTGGCTAATGTGCCAAAGGTTTAGTTGAATTGAGATGCAAACTCAGGCAATCTGATTTCCAAGCTCATGCTCATGCTCGTAGCCATGTGCTATACTAGGCTACTAATGTAATTAGTGAATGAGTTAACTTCTCTTGGGATTAAATGATTTCTATGATATGTGATCTATAACAACAAGGAGTTATGTCAGTCTACATAGAATATATTGGAAAAAAGGAACTGGGCTAAGAATTAAAAGAGTTGAGTTCTAGTCTTAGTCTGATCACATATTGAATGTATGGCCTTGGACTTATCATTGAAAGCCTGAGTTTCCATTTCCTCATTTGCAAAAAGGGAAAAAAAACAAGAAAGCATGATAACAACTGCCTGCTCGCGTCACTGAGTTTTTGTGAAGCTCAAATTAAATGATTTTGAAAAAAGTATATAATTTGAAAAGCACGTTCTGATATGAAATATTAACATTGAGAACTCACTACATATATCACATCTGAATAGTATCATAGAGATTCTCTGGTGGCTCAAACAGTAAAGAATCCACCTGCAATATGGGAGACCTGGGTTTGATCCCTGGGTTAGGAAAATCTTCTGGAGGAGGGCATAGCATCCCACTCAAGTATTCTTGCCTGGAGAATCCCCATGGACAGAGGAGCCTGGCGGGGCTGCAGTCCATGAGGTTGCAAAGAGTTGGACATGACTGAACAATTAAGCACAATATTATTATAAGGCATTATTTAAGTCAGAAAATCAACTTTTTCTGAAAGTTTAAAATTTGATATGATTTTAAAAATTTTGATATGATTCCAACTTTACAATGTTGAGATCATATATTCAAGCTGAAATATCATGTAAAAATGGCTCCAGAACATTGAAATCCTTGGAATTCTGGAAAGGGCAAATGCAAAATCAGTCTGCTGAGGTACAACCTCAATCTCCTGGGAAGGATGAATAAAATCAGATTAACTCACATTCAAAATTAAAATCACCAGGATAGAAATCAAGAGACACAACAAATTATAATATTAGCACAAAACACTAGAAAAAATTAGACGATCTATAAGATATTAAAAATATGTATGTTTTTCAAAAAAAGATGTGAAAATGTGCTCAATATCATTTTTCATCAGGAATGCAGATAAATGAACAGCTACCTACCCACTAAAATGACTAAAACCACGAAGACTAACAATACCAAGTGTTGGTGATGGTGAACTGTCCCACGCTGTTGTTGAGAGCAGAAATGGCACAACCAATATGGAAAACTGGCTGCTTCTACCAAGGCTAAAAATATGCGCCTCTGCCAGGACTCAACATTTCCACTCCTGGGCACATATCCAAGAGAAATGAGTGCTTATGTCCACAAAAAGACTTGTACAGAAATGTTAAGAGCAGCTTTATTCCTAAGAGTGAAAAGAAAACAAAAACAGCCCAAATCCCTGACAACGGGAAGATGGATGAATAAATGGTGGCTAATCCACACCAGGAAATAACTATTCCTGGTATATGGAACAACATGGCCAAAGCTCACAAATATTATGTTGAGTGAAAAAACACAGATACGGAAGAGTATCTTTATATGTGGTTCCATAAGAGTATCTTTATACATGATTCCATGTATACCAAGGTAAGCAACAAGCAAAACAAACCAATAATAAAATTAGTCATAACAAAATGAGCTCTGGTGGGGATCAATTACAGTCTGGAAAGGGGCAGAAGGAAATTTTCTAAAGCGATAAATATGTTTCATGGTCGATCTGTGATCTGTATGGCAGTTACATAGTTGTATACAAAGGTTTTTTTGTTTTTAATATTACATTTCTTGTTATATTCTATAGATTCCTGAGGCCATGCTAATTTTTTTCAGTCTCTTTTCTCATTTTTTAAATAATGTTATTTATTTATTTTTGGCTCTGCTGGGTCTTTGTGGCGCTCAGGGTTTTTCCCTAGCTGTGGCAAGTGGGGTCTACTCTCTAGTTGCGGCATGGGTTTCTCATTGTAGTGACTTGTTGCAGAGCACAGGCTCTAGGTGTGTGGGCCTCAGTAGCTGCAGCACATAGACTCAGTAATTGCAGCTCCTGGGCTCTTGAGCTCAGGCTCAGAAGTTGTGGTGCAGGGACTCTGTTGCTCTGTGGCCTGTGGGATCTTCCCTGATCAGGGATTGAACCCAGGCCTCCTGCATGGACAGACAGATTCCTTACCACCAAGCCACCAAGGAAACCCCACAAAGGTTTTCTAAAGGTAAGAAAAAGAGCAAATTAATTTAAAATAATCAAATAGAGACCTTCTAGAAAAGAAAAAAAGCCATTAAAATTAGCAATTCAATGGAGAGGTTCAACAGCAATTAAGCTTAAATTATGAGAGACTTCTTTGCACTGGAAACAGATCTAGAATGTAGCACAGAAAAAACTGATAGAAAATAAAAACACTGAAATGTAGAAAACTATTTACCAGTGGGAAGAGGGAAGGGGGTAGGGGAGGAAGAGATATAACTATTACGTATAAAATAAGCTGCAATGATATATTGTACAATACAGAGAACATAGCAAATACAATAACTATAAATAGGGTATAACCTTCAAAAATTGTAAATCAGTATATTATATGTGCATGCATGCTAAGTCACTCCAATCGTGTTCAACTCTGCAACCCCATGGGCTGTAGCCCACCAGGCTCCTCGGTCCATGGGATTCTCCAGGCAACAATAGTGGAGTGGGTGGCCATGCCCTCCTCCAGGGGATCATCCCCACCCAGGGATGGAACCCATGTCTCTTATGTCTCCTGCTTTTGCAGGTGGGTTCTTTACCCCTAGCACTACCTGGAAAGCCCACTATATTGTACACCTGTAACATATGATAATGTACAGCAAATATACTTCAATTAAAAAAAAAAAGGACACTGAAAAGATATGGAGGATAGATTTAGATCGTCTGAAAGAAAGATCCCAGAGGGGAAAACTGAGCATGAAGAGGACTCAGAGAGCCAAGAACTATTCCTAAAAAATTTGGACTCGGATGATTTCAGGAAGTACCTAATCCCTATTCTATTTAAACTATTACCATCCATAGAGAAGGGATATGTATCAATTCTTTCTACAAACACTCATAACAATTATCCAAAATCAGGCAGAGATAACACAGAAACAATAATACTAACTCACTTAAAGCTACCAATGCAAATACCCTAAGTATATAATAGGAAAAACAACCCAGTATTACATTAAAATAATAACTTACCATGACCAAGTGAAGTTTATCACAGGCATGTAAAAATAATATGACTTTTTTAACCTAGTAACTTAATTAACCCTATTAACTAGCCACAGAAGAAAAAAAAAGGTCACTTTGGTATATGCTAAAAAGGTCTCTTATGTAATTCTTCATTCCTTATTGATTTTAAAAATATAGAAAAGTTAGACTTCTCTGATGCTACAGTGGATAAGAATCCTCCTGCCAATGCAGGGGACATAGGTTCGATCCCTGGTCCAGGAAGACTACACATGCCACAGAGCAACTGAGCCTGTTCACTACAACTACTAGTCCACAAGCCTAGAGCCTGTGCTCTATGATTAGAGAAACCACTGCAATGAGAAGGCCATGCACTGCAATGAAGAGTAACCCTCACTCACCACAACTCGAGAAAGCCAGCCCACAGTAATGAAAACCCAGTGTGGCAAAAAAAAAAAAAGCTTTAAAAGAAACCCAGAAAGGTAGAAAAAGCACACTACCTCAAAATGATAACCATGTGAACTATATATTCTGGAAGCATTTTCTCAAAATCACTAAAAAGAAAAGCATGTCTGTTAGCATCATTATTTACTATTGATCTGAAAATACCAACAAATGCAGGCTAAGAAAAAATACACAAATTAAAAATTAAATACTAATTAAAGAAGTAGCATGAAAGTTATAATTATTTTAGAAAATATTATGTGTTAAGTGTAATTAGCCTGTGCTAAATCCTTTTACACACTTACCTCATTTAATATAAAACTCTTGAGAGGCAGATATTAGCGTCTTCATTGTACAGAAGAGAAAATGATGCTCAGAGTGATTGTGTTCCTCAAAGCCATTAACCAAGGAAATGGCAGAATTGGTCACTGATCCCACATCTCTCTGACTCTAAAAGTATATGAACTTAAACAAAGGGTATATTTCATGTGTGAATCAACTGCATAATAAATTTCTGTAGATTTACAGAGAGGAGAGTATTTTATTATCCCATTTATTCTAACAATAAAAGAGGGGATTTGACATTTTAAATTAGCAGCAAATACCGAATATTTCATTCTAACTTGAACCTGTTTAGAAAAACAACCTCGTGAAAGCTTTTCTGGCATAGGTCATTTTTACCTAAAGGAAAATTCAGGATATTTAACAGCAGAAAAAATCCTGGTAAATGATCACTGGGACCAATGAATCTACATGTCACTTTAAAATGTTCAACTTCTAAACAGCCCTTCTGCAGCAGGCATTTTTGAAAGGTGGCAGTAAGGAGTACCCTCCTGAGAGAGTTCTGGAAAATATCAGGTTCCCCTTTCCAAGAACTGCATGAGTCACTGATTTTTTAAAACATAGTGACGTGAAAGCTTAGCAATGGATCAAGACATTGTTGGGAATTGCTATCTCCCTAAGAGCTTCAGAAAAGCCTATAGCAAGACAGACCTGAGGCTTCTGCAAACTTGCCTCTCTCTGGCATGAGAATATCATGGCAAAATTTCACAGCCTGCAAACTTTCACAGCCTGCAAAATTTCTATTCTCCATCTTCTATTAGAAGATGCTAGTACCAGCTTCATTTAGTACTAGCATTTTTCACCCTATCAGTAAAAAATAATTATCACAGGGAAGGTCTACTTGACTGATAAAAGCACTTTTCTCTTGGAGACACTATTACAGTAAACCAGACATGCTGATTTCTTGGGTCTCTATTTTATTACCCGTATTTTGGCTGACTCACTTTCAGTCACGTGTCTTGATTAAATTCAAGAGTTGAGGAGATGCCAGTATAAATGCTGGGCAGTTGGGATTCTGAAGGTTGGTGGGGGTCTCAAAAATAATACTCAAACTGACCTTTACTAAGTACTTACAACAGACCGGTCACTAAGTGCTTTGTATGGATTGTGTCATCTTGTTCTCATAATAATTCTATGAGTTTCTTAAACCTAAGTGGGCAATAGATTCTCCAGGGGCATTCTTAAATGTACCTCATTAGAAGTGTTTATACCATCTCACGAAAGATATTTCAGTCTGGGGGCCAAAGATATTATCTTATTCTATCTTTCCTTCATAAAAGCTTGGAAGAGCATAAAATAAGGTAACCATGTGTCTCTCATGTAGCTGGATCACAGATTAACAATCCTCACTTTGAGATATTGTTCATAAAAAGGGTTGAGGATTACGGATCAGATGTTTTAGGGCTTCCGTGGTGGCTCAGATGGTAAAGAATCTGCCTGCAGTGTGGGAGACCCAGGTTCGATCCCTGGGTCAGGAAGATCCCTGGAGAAGGAAATGACAACCCACTCCAGTATTCTTGCCTGGAGAATCCCATGGACAGAGGAGCCTGGTGGGCTACAGTCCATGGGGTTGCAAAGAGTTGGACACAACTGAGTGAGTAACACATTTACATCAGATGTTTTGAGTATGTTGTAGCTTTCCACCTGGTAGGTATTTGACTCAAATAGACTCTTGGGTAAGATCAGGAAAATAACCTAATTCTCAAAAAGCTGCCCAAATAATTAACTCAATGTATTCATCACCTAGAATATGCAGATTCTGAATCTTTATTCACTGGGTAAATGGAAAGATGCATGGATCAGTGAATGCACTTCCCATTTTCCCCATCTCATCTCCTGTTTTTCCTCATTTCCATCTGATACATTGATCTTGTTACTATTCTTCAAACACACCAAGCTTCTTCCCAATTCAAAGTCTTTATACTTGTTCTTAGGCTGCCTGAGTCTCTGACTGATTTCTTTTTTCAAATTTAGGCTTCTTAACGAGGGTTTTGGGGTTTCCTAGGTGGCGCTAGTGGTAAAGAACCCGCCTGCCAATGCAGGTGACATAAGAGACATGGGTTCAATTCCTGGGTCAGGAAGATCGCCTGGAGAAGGGAATGGCTACCCGCTCCAGCATTCTTGCCTGAGAAATCCCATAGACAGAGGAGACAAGAGGGCTACAGTACAAAGGATGGCAAAGAGTTGGACACGACTGACGTGACTTAGTAGGCACACACACAAAGAGGTCTTTTCTGAACTCTATGTAAAATTGCCCATCTCTGGCCCCAGTTACTCTCGTTCTTTTTCCTGCTTTACCCTCTTTATAAATTTCAACACCACTGATAATTATAGAATGTATTACTTGTCTATTTGTTGGCTAACACCTTCCTCTCTAAGAATGAGTTGGAGCAGGGGCTTTGTTTTGTTCACCTGGTTGTACATTAAAAGATAGTCATTGTCATGAATGCCCCCTTCCTGGCCCACAGATTCACACCTGTGAGCTGGCAGAAGTTTGAGGTGTTGCACATGCACGCCGCATGGAAAATTTTTTTTCACTGATGGCTCTAATGGATATCGTTGAAGAAACGGGTAGCCTAATTTGGAGAGTGAGGTTCTTTTGCACATAATAGATATATATCTCAAAAAGAAATGTTCTCTGAAATCATTGGAACAGATAAGTACCAAGGGTTATATTGTCATTCCCACTTCATGATAACTCCAAAAAAGTGAGTGTATAACATGTTGTTTTGATTACTAGTTTATGTAACAGTTTTATTAAGTTGATTCCAAAGCAATATGTTCCAAAGTGGTTTATATGAGGACACTAATAAAGCAGCAGACCAAGCAAATAGACGAACTGTTATTTGGGCTGCTAACATTAATCGTTTCCATTGTCATTTTGAAGACTCTCCAAATTCTAAAATCTAATAAGGTTCAGACAAACAAAGAGTTCTAAATTCACAAGTCAAATCAAAGGCAAAGTCATCAAATGCAAGGCCTTTACCTTTTACCTGAGATAAGAGGGAAGTTCAAGAGGGAGGGGACATACGTATATCTATGGCTGATTCATGCTGAGGTTTGACAGAAAACAAAATTCTGTAAGGCAATTATCCTTCAATTAAAAAATAAATAAATTTTTTAAAAAAGGGTCCTTTCAAGGACTTCACTGATTTGTATTTGATAATCAAAGCAGCAGACAAATGGGGAAAGCATCAGCCTTTCTTGTTTGAAGTCACCCGACCAACTCTGTTTCTTCGGAGAATGAGAACTGCAGAAATTTTTTTATCTGCAAATAAAATGCACATAAAGTCTAAAAGGAATCTAACCGATGTTTACTTATAAGTGAATAGCTATCCTTAAATTGTTTCCCGATTACTGTATAAATTTCTCTGGGATGTAACATGAGTAGATTCTTACTGGATTCCTAAAGTCAAGAAAACCATAAAATTTAAAGTTAGCTCTGTTCATTAGAGGTCTCCTCTGGGAGTAACGCACAAATCAGTCTTCACTCTTGAGCAATTAGGACATTATAGAACAGTTAAGAAAATTTTAAGTGGGTGACAGCAAGAGTGATTAAATAAGCAGACCAATAAAATAAGCCTGAAGTAGTAAATATGTTCTTGAAAAATTGATTTCCTTCACAAATTTCTCAGAAGTAAATTTAAATGTTCATTATTTGGCCTATAATATGAGAAAAGGGGGATCATAGGGGAAGAACTAGAATCAATTAATACTAGATATTTATCTAGCAGCTACTTGTGTCCACAAAGATCTCTGGGGATACAGATATATCTCCATTAGGTTCAAAAGTTGTCAAGAGAAACATAGCCGGCAAACGCCAAGTTTAAACAAGTTTCATATGTAAACAAATGTAAGTACTGGGGACCTGGAGCAGTGAGGACAGTTGCTGAGGAAGGAAGGAGTTTGAAGGGAAGAGAAGGGAAAAATAAAGAAAGAAGGGAGAGATGATAAGTAATGAAATCTTTGCAGACAGATATGGCCCCAAACTTCAAGGAGGGCTTCCCAGGTGGCTCAATTGTAAAGAATAAGCCTGTCAATGCAGGAGACACAGGTTCAATTCCTGGGTCAGATAAATTCCTTACAGAAGGATGTGGCAACCCACTCCAATATCCTCGCCTGGAGAATCCCATGGACAGAGGAGCCTGGCGGGCTACAGTCCATGGGGTGTCGAAAGAGTCAAACTCAACTTAGTGACTGAACAGTGACAACAATAAAGACTTCAAGGAGACCCCCAAGCTTCAGATTACCTATGTGAGCTATGAGAAATGGTTGTAAATACACAAAGAAAGATGAGAGTTAGAGTAAGTGCAAGACAGACAGAAACACAGTGTTGCGAGCACTATTCCTTCTTTTCTTCATTTGACGAGTATTTGTTGAGTACCCATTTCCAGGAGCTAGGAATAATTCCAGACACTGGGTCTGTGGTATTAACAACAAACTATGTGTCCTCATGCAGCTTCCATTTAGCATAGAAAAATTAGTTAAAGGAAAAAGACATAAAGATTTGGTTTAAAAAATGTCAGGAAGAAAAAAGAAAAAGCCTGTGATGTTTTTATAGTACACATTCTCCATCTGAATGGCTGCTATTTGTTTTTAGGCATATTATTGCCAAAACTTTGCTTATCAATTTCTTAAAATTAACCTTTATTGTGTGTATTCTTAGTGCTCTTATTTTGAATTAATTTGAAGCACTGACTACTAAAAAGTAGGGTACAGAGTTTATCATTCCAAAACAAGTCAAAACTTGAAACTGCATATTTGGAAGAATTACATCTCACGAGGAAAAAAAAACTGAATTCTAAATATGATTATTATCACAAAAGGCCAGAATTTCCATAATATTCTGATATGGATTTGTGGCCCATCCTCTCATAATTCTCCTCAACAGTTCACCATTTCCCATCCAATTTCCCTAATATTTCTCTCTCATCACAATGTCACAGTCCTCTGTGACTTTACCCTCCAAATATTGACTCTGTAGCTTTCCTTTTGTATACATTTGTATATTGTCTACTGACATTGTTTATTAGCCCCAGACCTCACTCCTTCTCTAATTAACACAACAGTTTCCAGTGTCCCCTTCTGCTGATCACAGCATGTTGGAGCCTGAAAGGACCCTTAGCAATGCAAGCTTCAAAGCCATCTTGGCCTCTTGTTCCTGATCAACCCTCCTAAAGCAGGCACTTCTGGTGTTCTCTAATCAGATTCCTTCCATGGCTTACCACTACCTCCTAAAGACTGTCCAGACTTCTTTTTTTGAGCATTTAAGGCTGTCTGGTGTTTTGTTTTTTGTGGTGGGTGTTTTTTTTTTTTTTTTTTTTGAGGTATCAGCATGGTTTTCAACCTTACCTTTCCCATTCATTGACTCAAAAGTATTCTTTGAGCCCCTCTGACATATAGGCTGTGACATTGAGTCACAGCCCTGCTCTCTAGCAGCCCCCAGTTTCATGGACTGCGGGGAAGAGTGGCGAGGGCATGGGACAAGGACAGGAATAACTCCTTGTGTTCAGAGTGGTGGTGGCAGAGGTTGTTCGGGGAGCACTGGGCCCACACATCCAGCCCCGCTCTTTTGCCTGTGTTGCCGCATCAGTGCTGATCAGTTTGTTACTAAAACATGGCTCACTCTTGTCAATCCTCCCTCACACTCTTCCTTCCTGAGAAAAGTGGAATGTCTTTTCTCAGTTTTGCTCCAAACCCAAATATATCTGGGCTTTCAAAGACTAGTGATCATGTCCTACTCTTTTTGACCCCATGGACTGTAGCTCGCCAGGCTCCCTGTCCACGGGGATTCTCCAGGCAATAATACTGGAGTGGGTTGCCATGCCCTCCTCCAGGGAATCTTCCTGACCCAGGGATCGAACCAGTGTCTCCTGCACTGCCGGCAGACTCTTTACTGCTGAGTCACTGAGGAAGCCCCTCAGACTAGACCAGATGCCAAATAATCCATGCCGATTTCTTTCCTTAGTCTTCTAGTCTTAATATATCTAGATTAGTTCTATTTCCACTCGCATTCTAATCACATCCTTGCTAGTATTAGAGTTTATTATCAAATCCATGTCTTTTACTACAACTCTCTCTTAAGAACAGCACTGTGATTATATATATATATATACACATTCCTTGCCCAAATAGGTATTTGATGAATGTTATCCCAGCTAAAATAACAGGGAATAAATTGTACACCAAACAACTGCAAAATGGAATAATGAGGGGATTAACTGTACAATTGGATCCCCACACATTTGTAGTAAAACTACTGCGCAAAATTACTGTAAAAATTCACAACAGTGGAGAACAGAGCTACCACCAATAGACTAGGATCCCCAGGCTTGAAGGGGTTAAGCAGGTCTATCCAGGAGGAGGAAAAAACGATTCTTCATTTGCCTTCATTAAAGACTAATTTTAGGTCTCTTGGTAATTAAATGAACACATTGTTTATGCTCCATACTGCTTTCTGCTCTGAGTCTTGGAAAATACATGAAATTTCCAAGAATTAAAGTTTCCATTAACACAAGTGCCAAATCAGGAGGCCTGACCTGTGGGAGAAAGCACATTTGTCTTTGCTGGCTCTTTTTCAAAAAGCTATAGAAAGATATTTACTATATAACCTTTCTTGCGCACAACTGCTCTGTTCTATCATCCAGGACATCTACACAAGAGGGAGAAGCTGCAACATTTCAGAAAGCCACCAATTACTGAAGACGACGGTTTGAGTTCTAAAGTGTTGACAGCAGTCCCTGTTTGGGATAAGTTTTTTTTTATTGGAAGAGACTTTGAATGGTTTTTTTTCTTCTACTTTTTTTTTTTTTCGTCGCAGTTGTATGTGTGTGCGTGTATTTAATTCCCTGAGAACCAGCTTTGGCTGGTGAAGAAATAAATGAAGTGGGTTTCAGAACATCTTCTACTTGTATCATCCCTACCAGACGGAAATTTAATGTAAATAATCACGTGAGCACATAGCCTGGATGCCTCTGAGGAATATTTGCTGAGCTCTATCTCTGGTTTTACTGGATCTGAAGTAGCACAGTTACCTACTCAGGTTTAAGAAGAAAAAAAAAATCTCTTTACGTCAATGCATTCGAACTCCAAGTTCTCTCCCCTAAGCTGGGAGCCTTTCAAATTCCTGCTGGCGTCAGGGGGTCTCGGCTACTGGGGAAAGAGCCGGTTCTGCAGGCCCCGCCCTCCCCCGCCGCCCCTCCCCCAGGCTGGTTCCCTAACTCCCCCGGACTCGCCTCCCCCCGGCACCCCCTCCCGCCCCCATCTCGGAATTTCGGCTGCCTCAGAGGGCTGGCGCGCGTCAAAGCCCAAACTGGGAGTCTGATTTGTGGCGCATCACCCACAGGTCCTCTCCCCGCAACCCCTCTTCCGCCCCCGGCCGCAGCCCAGGGCTACAGCCGAGCAGGGGGAGGGGGGAAAGCTACAACCATCCCCCTTCCTCCAGCCCGCCCCAGCGGGTGCAGATTCAATTGCACCTTTTATTACTTTAACTCTTCTCCCTAGGACACGCGGCCCCCGATCGGTCCCTCCGGCAGTCGCAGTTACCGCTCCCGAGGGCGGAGATGGGACAGCAAGGGACCTGTCCGCGGCGGGCCAGCGAGTGCGGGGACTTGCGGCCGCCCAGCCCGCGGCCGGGAGTCTGTAAGTTTCCACACTCCTCCGGGGGAGGGGAGGGGGAGGCTGAGCGCGTACCCGCAAAAGATTTAAAATGCAAAACACCAGCGAGGTTGACAGCGTCGGAGGGATTTTCGGGGCACGTTGTTTTACTGAACTCTTTACGCAGCCGGCAGGCTGTTATCCGGGTTTTCCTGCAGCTTGTATGGTTGATCCCTTTGTCATAAAGAAGTTCAAGTTATTACATTATGAGTTCAAATGGGAATTTTTTTTAATGCAACTCATACTTCTTTGAAATGTAAAATACCTCTTCGTAAAATTACATAACAGTGCTTATTATTTTGTCGAGTTGTTATTTATACTGTGCAGGAGTGTCCACGGCCTTTTCTTTGCCTACTTCTAAAAAAGAACAGAAAAAGAATCCCCCTCTCTACTTTTGATATTGCTACATCATGTGAGGAGTTTACTAAATAGATCGTGATACCAAGCTGGCCTCAGTTTTCCTCGCGATCGCGGTGCGCTTGGGTTTTGGCAGTAATCTCCAGACGCGGGTAATCTCAGAAATATCATTAAAGCTGCTGTTTACAGGAAGGCTCCGGGTTTTAACTAAGGCTGTGCCCTTAAGTGTTCAAAACGATAAGGGCTATTAAAACAGTTCTGGTTTAGACCAAGTAATTTTCCCGAGATCTAAGAACTCATGCACTATAAGATCATACCTTTAGCTTTGCACGCCACCTGTAAGGTATAGACACACCCCTCCAATGCAAGGACGGAAGAGTCGAAGAAGGGGGAGGTGGGTAATTCTGAATCTTGGTTTCCCTCCCGCAGGACGGGTCTCGAGGGAAGGAGAGGCAGGTCGCAGACAGGTGCCTAGGCTGGCTATGGTGACGGGACGATGTTGGCCAGGAAGAGCATCATCCCCGAGGAGTATGTGCTGGCGCGCATCGCGGCGGAGAACCTGCGCAAACCGCGCATCCGGGACCGCCTCCCCAAGGCCCGCTTCATCGCCAAGAGCGGGGCTTGCAACCTGGCGCACAAGAACATCCGGGAGCAAGGACGGTTTCTCCAGGACATCTTCACCACCTTGGTGGACCTGAAATGGCGCCACACCCTGGTCATCTTTACCATGTCGTTCCTCTGCAGCTGGCTGCTCTTCGCCATCATGTGGTGGCTGGTGGCCTTTGCCCACGGGGACATCTATGCTTACATGGAGAAAAGCGGGATGGAGAAAAGTGGCTTGGAGGCCACCGTGTGTGTGACTAACGTCAGGTAAGAAGGCGTCGGGCTGAGGTGGGGTGGAAGACAGAATAGAAAAATAGATGAAACTGCCCTTTCTGTCTTTGTTGTTTTGTTGACAGTGAACTAAAGACTTTATTTTAGTACGTTCAGAAGCAAAAACATAAAATAGCAAAAACAAAAAACGAATCTGATGTATTAAAAATTTTTTGGGGTGCAGCCTTGGATGAGGAGTCTTTGAAAATGTAGAGTTTCAATCCCTTGGGCTAGCCTTGAAAATATTTTACTGGTTATTTAAAAAGCATTTCACTTAGTTCCTTGCTCAAAAAAAAAAGAAAAAAAAGCACACATTTAGTTTTCCGTCTGAAAAAGCTGCTGTCCATAGTTCCAGTATCCACAAGGAAATATCTCTGATCAACAAAAAATGTTGTGCAAATGCTAGTCATGTTCCATGACTTCTCTTCCCCGTGACATTTTCAGAAATAATGGAAAAAAAGAAAAAATAAGAAAACCCTGGTGGAGAGGGGATCTAAATTAAAAAACAAAAAATCCACCAGAAATGAAATATATATTAAGCTTTTCTTTATCAAGATGATCTTGAATAGCTGATTGCTTGCTTTAATTCCAAAATTAAAAGTTATGTTAACATTCAGAACTAGAAAAAAACTAATCTTTGATAGAAATTGGTCCAAATTTTTGATGGAAGAGATTATGTAGAAGTGATTTAACATTGTGGTTTTCTCTAAAAGGTTTAGTAGGATAGGGAGGCAGTTCCTAAATTGCCCTAATTTTTTTTCTTATATCATAAATATTTCAAAGATAAGTGAATTTGGTTTCAGTGATTCTCTGCTCATATTTTCACATGGCCTAAGAACATTTACTTGGGGGTGATTTGTCTCTTAATTTTGTTGTTTAAAGATGGAAAAAGATAACATCAATTGCAAAAATATTCACCCTGTAGAGAAATATTTGTAATAATACAAATAATTTTTCCAGGACATTTTCCAAATAATATCCCAAAATCACAGAATTCATAAAACAAAGCAACTTGAACAGGCACCGTTCTGTCAGGAAACTGGAAAGAATAAAACCTTTACTGATCCTGAAATGTCAAATTAGCATACCACTGCAAGAAGCAGAAACACAGACTGTAAATTTGCCCATTCTTCCCTTCCCTGAGTAGTTGAGATGCCAGCTTATCAAAATGGGCATGCAGTATTTGTCACAGAGATCACATACCACAGATTTCAGCTCAGATTTTGAGGAGAGAAAGCCAAATTGAATTGATCCATTGCCTTTACCATCGAGTTAGATATTATTTTCTTGTCTTAAACTTGTCACAAACTATTGTCTCAAAGAAAATACAGGTAAAAAAATGTACGTGATCATCAGTACACCAAATATAAAGGAAACAAAATACTATGTTTAACAGATATGTATAGGTCAGATATCATTATAATATTTCTCTTTAAGAAGTTTATTGGCACTGCTATTAGTGAATCATTTTCCTATCGAGGTACACTTTTAATAAACATGAAGTAGACACACATAAAATGAAATAAAAGAAACAGAAATAATAAACCTTGAAAAATAAATGACAGATTTTATTCTGTCATTTTATATTTATAAAGCCAAGATGAATATATTGGCTTTCCTTGTGGAAAAAGTCATTAGGCAATTGATTAAAGATATGTCATTACAAGGGAGATATTTTCAGTGATTTTGTAAAAGAACTTGACAGAGTACCTGGTTATTAAAAGCTGTTTTACTGCTAGCTTTTATTGTTCAACAAGATGTGTTTTGAGATATGTTCATTCCTCTGATGGATTCCTGCTGCTGTGAACATTCAATTCACTATTAGAAATAGTGTTGCAGATACAATGAAACAAACTTGATTTTAGCAATGTGACAATTTTAGCATTTTATTTATTTATTTTTCATTATATGATTATCTAAACATTTTTAAACTTTTTATTGAAATATAGTTGATTTAACTTTAGCATTTTAAATTTTGCTTCTTACCTAAAAAATATTATTGGACATCTTTCAATGTAAAAAATTTACTTATTTTAACATTTTGGTACTATGTATACTTCAGTGCAATATAAATTTTAATCATAACCAACTGTACATAATACTTTTTCACCAAAGAAAAAGTAGATACAGAAAACTTTCTATTTTTTTCCCAAAGGAGATTTAAAACATGACTAATAATATGTCTAATTTTTTTGCATTTCCTTTCCTTTCTTAAGTTCAATGTCCCACCTTGTCATCAACACTGAAAATAACTTATTATAATGAACATTCTCTATTGTGTCCAAATAATATTTGACGTTCTTCTTCTAGGCTGGTTGACCTTCCCTTTCAGGTCGATGACTTTCTAACATGAGTCAGAAAGTAACCAACGCATTTCCTCTTCTTATTCAGCCTAACTCCCTCTGTCTCAGAACAAACCAGAAGCTAAACACTTTGATCTCTTGAGGTTGTTTAGCACAACAGGTGTTCATTAAAACACTGAGTCTTGCACCATATAGTTTGGAAACAAGTTCTTTCATAAATAAATAACATACACAAATCGCATATGAATAGTCTCTTAAGTCATTAAAATGAAACATCTGGGCATATTCATCATTACACTGCTCGCTGAAGCATGTATGTTGTTTAGTTGCTAAGTCGTGTCTGACTCTTTTGTGACCTGCATGGACTACAGCTTGTCAGGCTCCCCTCTTCATGGGATTTCCCAGGCAAGAATACTGGAGCGGGTTGCTGTTTCCTACTTCAGGTTGTTATTTCCTACTTCCTGACCCAGGGATCGAACCTGCATCTCCTACATTGGCAGACAGATTCTTTAGCACTGAGCCACTGGGAAAGCCTGAACTATGTATACATTATCAGAAATCACTGTTGTGTCCATGCCCCTTCTCTGGGGTCTCTTCTTATTCTTTGCCATGGTTTTGGTTTATACAGTGTATCTTGTGTGTAGCTAGTGCAAAAAGCAATCATTGTGGTTTTCCATGAATCTTTTTAACAACAGAACGGATAGGAAAGGCACTTTTTCATTTAAAAGTTAAAGGAATCATCTGCGACATCAACTATGCTTCAATTAAATAAAAAACAAAAATCCCTGATTATGAGCCCAGTTGGAAAAAAAAATCACCTTATGTGTGTTTGCTTACCATTCATGGGGTCCCACCAAAATATAGTATGTATACTCAATATCCAAATATTTAAACATTTTGCTCACTCACTGTGTGGCATTAAGAAACAGCTAATGCTTTGACAGTTGACCTATCATCTATAAAATTAGAGAAGTTTGAAATTGGAGTGGAGGGCAGACATGACTAAGACTGTTTCTATTAAGAAGCCACAGCAGTAAGGGTTATGTACTTAAGTGAATAAATTAAAGAGAAAAATGACCAAATGTGGTGCCTCTCAATTAGGGAGATAAATCTGAGTTATCTGCAAGCTTTTCGAAAGTCTTGTGCAGGTCCACACTAAATTACCAAATCAGTGTTTACACTGAGATCAGGAAGAAAAGCACAGTGTGAAAAATCTTCGCAGGAAAATCCTGACACATGTTGGCCCCTTCCTTGTGTCTCTTTCAGAAACAAGGCCAGAAGTGAGAGGATTTGTGCCCTTATTAATTATGATCTTGACACAGTCACTTAATAATCTTTACCTCAAATCCTTCCTGTAAAAGCTTCAGTATTCTCTAGCTCACTTAGAGAACAAAAGGAAACAATCAATGAGAAAACATGTTTGGTTCCAAATAGCACAACATTCTTTTTTTATTTAAAAATACTAGTATTTTGAATGGCATGTTTTACACCACTCTTTAGCACTGTGCTTTCTCTATATAAGGTACATAGTGTTCACTAATGAATATGATTTTGAAGGTTGTAAACAATAAAAAGTTCACTCATGACTCAGTTTGTTCCATATAACTCGAGTCACTTAAATACAGCTTGGCAATAAATAATAGGCACCGACTTGGATGAGTTTAACAAAATAAACCATGCCTTTGTGAATGTGAAGGGCTTCCCTGATAGCTCAGTTGGTAAAGAATCCGCCTGCAATGTGGGAAACCTGGGTTCAATTCCTGGGTTGAGAAGATCCCCTGGAGAAGGGAAAGGCTACCCTTTCTAGTATTGTGGCCTGGAGAATTCCATGTTCTGTATAGTCCATGTGGTGGCAAAGAGTCAGATACGATTGAGCGATTTGCACTTTCACTTTTCACTTGTGAAAGTGAAGTATTTCACAATGATACATGCAGATAAGAGAGAAAATGAACAAGTGCTTGTGTTTAGAATAGGGCATTTGATATGTTAAGTTAGCTAGTGTTTCCAAAAGTATTTAATAGCCTTTGGACGTGAACAGGTAAACAGATAAAGAAGATGTAGTACACACACACACACACATATATAATGGAATATTACTCAGTCATAAAAAAGAATGAAATAATTCCATTTGCAGCAATGTGGATGGACCTGGAGATTCTCATATTAAGTAAGCTAGACAGAGAAAGACAAATATCATGATATAACTTATATGTAGAATCTAAAAATATGATACAAATAAACTTCTTTACAAAACAGAACTAGTTTCACAGATGTAGAAAATCAGCTTATGGTTACCAAAGGGGAAAGGAGGGGAGAGGAATAAATTAGGAGTTTGGGATCAAAATATATATACTACTATATATAAAACGGATAACCAACAAGGAGCTACTGTATTACATGGGGAGCTATACTCGATATTATATAACCACCTATAATAGAAAAGAATCTAAAAAAGAACATATATAACTGAATCACTTTGCTGTATACCAGAAATAACACAAAATTGTTAATCAACAGTAATGAAAAAAAAATTTAAATAGCCTTTGAAAGAAGAGCATGAAAAATTCAACTTCACGTGTTATTTCATGATTCAAAAATCTGAACTGATGGCACTCTTTTCTGACCTCATTCCTTACAGGTCTTTCACCTCTGCCTTCCTCTTCTCCATTGAAGTTCAAGTGACAATTGGATTTGGAGGGAGAATGATGACTGAGGAATGCCCTCTGGCTATCACAGTCCTGATTCTACAGAACATTGTGGGTTTGATCATCAATGCGGTCATGTTGGGCTGCATTTTCATGAAAACAGCCCAAGCTCATCGAAGGGCAGAAACCTTGATTTTCAGCCGCCACGCGGTAATCGCCGTCCGAAATGGCAAACTGTGTTTCATGTTCCGCGTGGGGGACCTAAGGAAAAGCATGATCATCAGCGCCTCTGTGCGTATCCAAGTGGTCAAGAAAACCACGACCCCGGAAGGCGAGGTGGTACCTATTCACCAACTGGACATTCCTGTTGACAACCCCCTTGAGAGTAATAACATTTTCCTGGTGGCCCCTCTGATCATCTGCCATGTGATTGACAAGCGCAGCCCCTTGTATGATATCTCGGCCACTGACCTGGCCAACCAAGACCTGGAGGTCATCGTGATTCTAGAAGGAGTGGTCGAAACTACTGGCATTACTACACAAGCTAGAACCTCCTACATTGCTGAGGAGATCCAGTGGGGCCATCGCTTCGTGTCCATTGTGACCGAAGAGGAAGGCGTGTATTCTGTGGATTACTCCAAATTCGGCAACACCGTGAAAGTAGCTGCTCCAAGGTGCAGTGCCCGAGAGCTGGACGAGAAGCCTTCCATCCTTATCCAGACCCTCCAGAAGAGTGAATTGTCCCACCAGAATTCTCTGAGGAAGCGCAATTCCATGAGAAGAAACAATTCCATGAGAAGGAACAATTCCATCCGCCGGAACAATTCTTCCCTCATGGTGCCCAAGGTGCAATTTATGACTCCAGAGGGAAATCAGAACACTTCTGAATCCTGACAGCAAGACGACCCCCAGAAAGTCTTTGATCCGCTGTTGAAGAGTTTCTGCAGGGCATGGACAGATTGCACTGGAGCTGAAACACAACAATTTGTCCTTGTTTATCTTATTACACTAAATAATATGCATATTCCAACAGCAGCACTTTCTGTGTCAATAAATGGTAACTCACACGGTGTAGGGTTCCTGTCTCACACTTGTTTCACCCTTGCAATATCACCCTATCACCCTCAGTGATAGGCTTAGGTTATGCAGAGGAAATGCTCTCATTTCTGTCCATTTGAAACACAAGAATTACACAAATAGTAATAGACCTTAAATACAAAAGTGGGTCAAGAAATGATACTGCTTGAAATGCTTACTGGGTGACACCACAGATATCTGTTCCTATGGTTCACCTTGGAAAAGAGATAGAATGGGCAAGGAGACCCAAAACTATGTTTTTCCTATCTCCCTTTCCCTCTCTTTTTTAAACTGCACCAGGTAAAAAGCTTGAGGCAAAAGCTGCTTGGTTCCTTTTTTATTTTTTTGTTTATTTTGCTGATTAATTTTTAAATATTGAATTTTATTTTTTTCTCAAATTGTATATTATGAGGAGAAATAGTATTAGGAAAATTGCACTAAAATGTTAGTCAGGAACATCTGTGAAATTGGAAAACAACAACTAAGTTCAATTCTAATCATGTTCCTACATGAACATAATGAAGTTTAACTAGAAACCAAAATTCCTATTCTGTTAAATCAGCTTATTGCAGTGTAAGGCTCAATGTTTCAAAGCTAGAAATCACCCCACAAAATGATTGATGAATGAAAGTTCCTGTTAACTTCTCATTCAGGGTCTTGAAAACATGAACAGAAACAGAAACTCATTCAGGGTCTTGAAAACATGAACATAATTTATTTTTGGATTTCCCACAGAAAAACTGCTTAGTTCTAATCACTTCTAAGTGGATTCTGTTCACTCACTTTGTTCTTCACAGTGACCTCCAGAGGTTTCTTTGTCCCTTTCATGGCCACCTGTTGGCAGAACCAGGCAAAGAACTTTGGAGAATAGCTAAGAACATTCCTTTCTCACTTAGGACTGAATTCCCCCAAAGGACATCTACTTCTTTTGGCTTCTCACTTCTTAAGAGCCTCCATTATAGTGAATATTTTACTAAAATATTTTCTTTGTATTCACTGTAGTTTTGCAGTTTCTTTTTCAAAAAATTATCCCTAATGAACGCTCAAGGAAAAAAACATTCATTTTTAGAGTCATACGAAAGAGACATCACACATGTTGATACTCACTTCTGAGGGCCCCTCTCTTTGAGATCTGTTATTCCAAAGGAACTATGTTTTTAAATTTTCATGTTGATTTCATTTCATTCCAAGTTTTAGAATGTTCTGTGGGCTTCCCTGGTGGCTTAGATGACAAAGAATCTGCCTGCAATGTAGGAAACCTGGATTCGATCTCTGGATTGTGAAGATACCCTGGAGAAGGAAATGGCGACCCACTTTATTCTTGCTTGAAAAATCCCATGGACAGAAGAGCTTGGCAGGCTTCTGTCCATGGGGTTGCAAAAGAGTCAGACACAACTTAGCACCTAAACAACAACAAATCTTAAAAGACTCATGCATCTAACCAAATGAATGGAAATTGTTTCTCAGGTTACCAAATTAATCATCTCTAAAAAATTTTAACTACTCCTTTGAATTCCAGACTTGTATATCAAATAGGTACTTGAAGCTCCACTTGATACCTAATACACATTTAAAAGTTACCATTTCTAAAACTAAAGTTTTCATTCCTACTAGCAAAACCTGCCCTCTTCCCACAGCCTTTCTTCCAGTCACTCAGGCCAAGACTGGGAGTCCTACTTTATACCTCTATTTTAAATCTCACATATTCTCCATTAGCAAAATTTCATCCAGAGTATGACAAGTTTTCTATATCTCTACTGCCTCCTTCAGTCCAGTCTGGGTACTCATCACTGAGTATATAGGGATGCAGTGTACCAGTTGCTAGTATATTGAAACATTTCTATATAGTTGGCTAAAGAAAAATCTACCTTAAATAAGGCTTAGCCCACCAATGATTATGGAGTTGAATATCAGACCTCCTGGCAGTTCTGAGTGAGATACGGGTCCCCCATTCCCACCCCAGGGCGTTTGAACAGACCCAGAAGGCAACCGCTGCACCAGCAAGAACATGCCAAGTACTCGCCTGTGGCTCCATGTGGTGGCAGCTCCACCTTTGCAAAGGTGACACGGGCAGCGGAGCAGGTGATGTCCTGACATAGGTCAGTGAGGCCGAGATGCAGGATTCCTGAGGCCAGGTGAGCCCTGGCACCCAGGGGCAAATCAAGCAATGGAGTAGGAATGGTTTCCCCAGCCACCTTCCAGCTGCAACCAAAGACCGCTGCCAAGGACATCACGGCCACCGATTTCTTGGGGAAGTCAACGGAATAGTTTGGTGGGGCCCATGTAGCAAGTCATGGCTCAGATGGGGACACCATCTAGCTAGTGATAGCCACATCAAACAAACGGCCACATCGATTTCTAAAAATCCGCAAATGTTTTAAAACATTGTAATGATTGCAGAAGCTATTTTTGTTGAAATATATTTAACTGGCTAGGCAGTTTCAAAACTACCTTGTTTTAGAAAATAAGATTTTTTATGTGTGTAAAAGTCACTCAGTCGTGTCCAGCTCTTTGTGACCCCATGGACTGTATAGTTCATGGAATTCTCCAGGCCAGAAAACTGGAGTGGGTAGCCTTTCCCTTCTCCAGGGGATCTTCCCAACTCAGGGATCGAACCCAGGTCTCCCACATAGCAGATGGATTCTTTACCGGCTGAGCCACAAGGGAAGCCCAAGAATACTGGAGTGGGTAGCCTATCCCCTCTCCAGTGGATCTTCCTGACCCAGGAATTGAACTGGGGTCTCTTGCATTGCAGGTGGATTCTTTATCAGCTGAGCTACCAGGGAAGCCCCCTTTATGTGTATGTGTGTGTATAATTTTGACTTATGTATTGAATTTAGACTTTATTTGATATTAAATATTTCGATTTGTTACTTGCATCCTAGTCACTCTACAGCAGCCACAATATTCTTTTAGATCATATTACATCATGCCTCTGCTTAACACCCGCCTATGGCTTTCCATTTTTCTAAAAATGAAAATAGAAACCCTTCCCAGCGCCCATAAGCCACTACATCTTATTGCTGCCTCTTCCCCTGGAGCATTTCCACTCCACTGCAGTGGTCTTGCTGTTCTGTGAAACAGAGCCATACATACTTTCATATCATGAGTTTGCTTCTCTGGAACATTTCTCTAGAAAGCATTCTGGATCTCTCTCTGTGATATTTTAGGATCTCTGCTCTAGTACCATATAATGAGACAGTGCAGTATAGTGGTTAAGAAAAATAGACTTTGCAGCCAGAACTCTCTTGGTTTAAATTTCAACACTTATCATCTATGAGGTCTTGACAAAATTAATTTTTTGCACCTCATTTTCCCAATATGTAAAATCAGAATGATCATAATACCTACTGCATAAGTTGTTGTAAGAACTAAGGGAGCTAATGTGTATAAAGGACTTAAAATAGTTTAATTCAGTCACAAAAGACAAAAGCTTGAAATGAAGGACTGCCTTGAGATTATCTGGACTCTTAGTAAATTACTAATTCAAGGCATTATATTTTCTCAGGACAGAGGAAAAAATCTTTGCAACATGAATCTGATCTCTTAAAAATTCTGCAGCAGAGACTTTATACCTGCTCAATTCAGTTACTCACCTACCAACTACCTGTCATCAGATAGTATTATGTGTAGAATACTACAACGTGTAAAGACAAACATTTTACATACAGAAGATATTTCTGGTTTCTTGTATCTATCATTCATTTGTTCATTCACTAATATATACTGAACTTCTACCATGTCTGACATTCACCATCTGGCAAAAATGACTAATTGTCTTTTTTTTCTTTATGAAGGAGTAGAGATTTATAAGCAGGGTAGATGCTGATTCTGCACTCAAGTACTCTGAGATGGAAAGCATCAGGAGAGAAAAACTGGCTTAGGTGTCAGAATTGGAAAAACCAAATCTGAGGCCTACCCTTGGTTACTGAGCAGGCGTGGAAAGACAATGGAAGATACAGAGCTTTCCACAGATAGCTTTGCAGGGAGCTGGGTAAGAAAAGAGAACACTGCTCAATCTTAGGACTATCATATTTTCCTGTTCTAACTTACCCCAATCCCACAATCGTATTCAATTCCTCATCACTTTCCACTTGACTCAAGACTTTTCTCTGAGTAAAAAATGTCTAACTCTCTGGCCAAGTGTTCTGACACCCAAGTGTCTCAGAACCAGAAGTGACTTAAAGAAATGACCTCAGTTCCCAAAGTCTAACCCCCAGAGAAGTTGTTGTGCATGTGTGCTAAGTTGCTTCAGGCGTGTCCGACTCTTTGCGACCCTGTGAGCTGTAGCCTGCCAGGCTCCTCTGTCTATGGGATTCTCCAGATTTGAATACTGGAGTGGGTGGCCATGCCCTCCTCCAGGGAATCTTCCCAACCCAGGGATTGAGCCCACCTCTCTTATGTCTCCTCCTGCATTGGCAAGTGGGTTCTTTACCACTAGCGCCACCTGGGAAGCCCAGATGTTACCCCCTTAGTCAACATGGGGCACAGCTTTTCCCTCTCCATTGGTTGGAATCATTTTCTTTATTGTTGCTCAAAGACTTGGCATTTATGGAACGAGAAATTTCCTCACTGATAATAAAATAATTACAAACAAAGAAGAAAGAATGAAAAGATATCTCTAGGGATTCCCATCCTCAATTTTTGTCATCTTCATCATGTCACAAGTAGAGGCAGAACTGAAATTCGTGTCTCCAAGGACCAATGCATTAAAATAACCATAACAAATCCTACAGGCTGTTTAAGAGGAAACCCAAGGGCCACGCTCTTCCCATGATCTTTATGCACAGTTCTCATCAATGGTGATGGGAATTCCCCGTGGACCTAGGAAGGAAGTGACTCTAATTACACCCCCTTGATAATTTCCTGCACAGATTCAAGTTCACGAAAAATATTAATCAGCCTTCAACTTCAGATCAAGATACCACCTCAGAGCCTGATTTCATTTTAGAGTGTTTGCATCTTCATTAGTATTCGTTTTCAACTGTGTTCCCAGTTCTCATGGAGATTCTGTTGGTTGTACTGTATGATACCCCTCCCCTAACTCTAATACTCTCAGGTTATTTAACCAAAACTCTTATTTTTCACTGTTTATTTTAATCACTTGAGAAAACAAAAATGTTAAGGCTGGATTTCCACATACTATTGGAATACTTCAGTTTGTTTTGAATAAATATTGAAAAAGTGGAGGATAAAATAGTTACCTGTAAAGCTTAAAATGTACTTTTTACTGAAACTCTACATATTAGCAGATTTTTTAGAAGTTTTCAATTACTTGCCATTGACTATTGAAAAAAGTCTATGTTCTTTAAGCACGATAGTCCAGGGTCTTTGCAGTTTGATTCCAACACACTTTACAATCTTGCTTCCTAAACACTTCAAATAGTGAGATATGTAAAATACTACAAGGTATAACATAGTGCTTCAAGTTCACTGTTTCACTCATATTCTGTCTCCCATACAAGTCTGAAAGTCTCCGAGGTTGAAGCTCTGCTTTCTTTTATCTACCAAAATTATTGCTTTTACAAAGCCCTCTCAAATCCTCCATCTAAATTACTTCATCTCTATAATTTGTACATTTGTTGGTTGATTATTTCATAATAACTGGCTCTATATCATATATAACTCTTTGATATCATATGCATCTCTCCTCAGATTGTCTTTCCCCCAGACTATTTACCACAGTGCTTGCCTAAAATAGATGGTGAGCAGCCTGATTGTTATCGCCTCTAAATCCTCTCTTCCTTTCTTTCACAGCAACAGAGTTGTTTGGTTAGAGCTACATTTTCCTGCTTCTAGTGCTGTTAGCTGTGGCCAAGGGCCTGATTTGGGGCCAATGGCCCATGAATGGAAGTCAAATGGACCACTTTCCATTCTTGATTTTAAAAACTCTGATTTTAAAAAACCTGTTTCTGTACCTTCTTTCTCCTCTCATGGACCAGACACATATGTGGTGGAGACCAGATGGGACCATACTGATGATGTAAGAAAATGTGGTATATGCAAGTCTGTGTGTGTGTGTGTGTGTGTGTGTGTGTAGGAATATTACTCTGCCATAATGAAAAAATAAGCAGAGTGGATGGACCTAGAGAGTATTATCCTTAGTGAAATAAATTAGAGAAAGACAAATACCGTATGATATTACTTACATGTGGGTTTGAAAGAAATGCAAATGAATGTATATGCAAAACAGAATTATGCTCAGAAATGACAGAAAATACATTAGGGGTTACTGGTGAGGGGAGGGAGGAGGGTGCAAATTAGGGATAGGGGATTAAGAAATACAAATTACACAGGAATTGCTTGACAGTCCAGTGGATAGGACTAAATGTTTTCATTGCGAGGGCCTGGGTTTGCTTCTCTGGTTGGGGAACTAAGATCCCACAAGCTGTGTAGTAAGGCCAAAGAGAAAAAAGAAATACAAACTATTGTGTGTAACTTAGGGCTTCCTTGGTGGCTCAATGGTAAAGAACCTGCTTGCCAATGGAGGAGGTATGGGTTTAATCCCTGGGTTGGGAAGGTCCCCTGAAGAAGGAAATGGCAACCTACTCCAGTATTCTTGCCTGGGAAATCCCATGGACAGAGGAACCTGGCGGGCTACAGTCCATGGGGTCTCAAAATGTTGCACATAACTGAGAGACTAAAAAACAACAACAACATAGATAACATAGATAAGCAACAAAGATATATTGTATAGCACAGGGAATTATAGCCATTATTTTGTGATAACTTTTAACGGGTATAATCTATAAAAATACTGAATCATTATGCCATACACATGAAAATAATACAGCGCTGTAAATCAGCTATGAATGCATGCTAAGCCACTTCAGTCACGTTCGACTCTTTGCAACCCTATGGACTGTAGCCTGCCAGGCTCCTCTGCCCATGGCATTCTTCAGGCAAGAATACTAGAGTGTGTTGTCATTTCCTCCTCCAGGGGATCTTCCTGGCCCAGAGATCGAAACCACATCTCCTGTGGCTCCTGCATTGCAGAAGATTCTTTACCACTGAGCCACCAGGGAAGCCCCAAATCAACTATACTTCAATTTTAAAATGAAGAAGAAAATATGGAAATAACCTAGGACACTAAATGGCCTTGATATATAGTGGGATAGAGATATATCAGCCTGGACTGTCTAGTTTTTAGGCAGTTTCATAAGAAAGAAGTACATATTTTACGTTAGTGTCATGCCAGTTTTTTAAGCTGTCTGTACTTCTTGTTGCTAGACTACAGCTTAGCATTAGATCAAATGGGAAGGCAATGTACAGAACGGCAGAAGACATTTGTCTTTCTTGTATTCTACAAAAGATGCATATTTATAATTCAAAAGGAACTCTTGCAAATCCATAAGAAAAATACAGATAATCAAATAGAAATAATTGACAAATAGCATTAAAAATCACATCATAAGAGTCCAAAATGCCAATACACATATCAAAAGGTGCTCAATGTCACTAATGCAAATGTAAATTAAAACCATGATGCAATACCATTTAATAACACCAGAATGGTTAATCCAAAAAGGATAAAAGCAAGTTTTGGGGAGGGTGAGAATCTCAAATGTACTTACTTCTAGTGAAAGGGTATATTGCCTCAATCATCTGGAAAAACTGTTTGACAGGGTCTTTAAAACTAAATATGGCAGATTCTATGATGCAGCAATTCTACTTTGGGTATATACTTAAAAGGCTTGTATAAGAATGTTCATAGTATTATTGTTGCAATAGCTCCAAACTGGAAACAACCCAGATATTCATCTCTAATAAGGTGGATATGTGAATTACATTATAGTTATACAAAGGAATACTGTAGAACAATGAGAATGAAGCATTCACAACTACTTACGTTGGTATATACTTCAAACACACTATTGAGAAATCAATAGTTAAAAACAGGCAGCATAACTGTGTGGTGTTTACTAGTCAGGACATCATTTTTCCTTGGAGGGCCAAGGGTAATACCTGGAAGACAGCATGAGGAGGCTTTGAGGGTTCTGTTTCTTGAACTCTGTGCTAATTACTCGGGTGTGGTCACCTTGGAAAAACCCACTGAACTGTATATTATATCTTATGAATTATTTTATACGCACAGCTTTTTTAAGAAAATTTAAAAGAACTTAAGCAAATAATATATGTTAAAGAGAGGAAAAGGCGTGGTAAAAAAATGAATCACTAAAACTAATCAACTAATTAAACTACTTTTCTAACTGTGGTAAATGTACTAAATTTTCTCATATTGATTATTAAGTGACCCCATAAAATTAATTCCATTTAAAATGCAATGATCTGACAATTTTTAGATTTATATCTCATGTAGGAGCATAACTGTGATCATTCATTTAATGATTATTTTTTAGCAACCATTCTGTGCCAGGCACTGTGTTAAATTCTGGGAATACAAATTATAAACCAAGTCATCACAAGATGCCTAGAGACTAACAAATTAGGCTGAATTACATTATTGTACATGCAACATATATTGTGATAGCTATATTACATATATAACACACATATATACATAATAGAAAATGTATATAATTATAAATAATATATATTTAGTGCATATATTGTAACAATATAATGTATAACATATTCATTTATATATGTTATATATAGTGTTTAGTCTATACATATTATTATATGTTATATATTAATATTTTATATCATGTATTATATATACACAATTATATATAATTATAATATAACAATGGTTTATTTTACATAACATATGCTCCATATAGAGGGTGTGTGTGTGTGTGTATACTCAGTCATATGTGACTCTTTGCAACCCCATGAACGGCAGCACGCCAGGCTTCCCTGTCCTTCACCATCTCCTGGAGCTTGCTAAAACTCATGTCCATTGAGTCGGTGATGCCATCCAACCATCTCATCCTCCGTCATCCCCTTCACCTCCTGCCTTCAATCTTTCCCAGCATCAGGGTCTTTTCCAATGAGTTGGTTCTTTGCATCAAGTGGCCAAAGTATTGGAACTTCAGCTTCAGCATCAGTCCTTCCAATGAGTAATCAGGACTGATTTCCAATAGGATTGACTGGTTTGATCTCTGTGCTGTCCAAGGGACTCTCAAGTCTTCTCTAGCACCACAGCTCAAAAGTATCAATTCTTTGGCGCTCAGCTTTCTTTATGGTCCAACTCTCACATCCATACATGACCACTGGAAAAACCGTAGCTTTGACTAGATGGACCTTTGCCAGCAAAGTAATGTCTCTGCTTTTTAATACACTGTCTAGGTTTGTCATAGCTTTTCTTCCAAGGAGCGAGTGTTTTAATTTCATGGCTGCAGTCGCCATCTCCAGTGATTTTGGAGCCCAAAAAAATAAAAACTGTTTCCATTGTTTCCCCATCTACTTGCCGTGAAGTGATGGGACCAGATGCCATGATCTTAGTTTTTGAATGTTGAGTTTTAAGCCAGCTTTTTCACTCTCCTCTTTCACCTTCATCAAGAGACTATTTAGTACCTCTTCAGTACCTCTTCACTTTCTGTCATAAGGGTGGTGTCATCTGCATATCTGAGGTTATTGATATTTCTCCCGGCAATCTTGATTTCAGCTTGAGCTTTATCCAGCCCGGCATTTTGCATGATGTACTTTGCATACTGGCATCATGGACTCAATGGACATGGGTTTGGGTAGACCCTGGGAGTTGGTGATGGACAGGGAGGCCTGGGATGTGCGGTTCATGGGGTCGCAAAGAGTCGGACACAATTGAGTGACTGAACTGGAACTGGAAGTCTGCACATAAGTTAAATAAACAGTGTGACAATATATAGTCCTGACACATTCCTTTCCCAATTTTGAACCAGTCTGTTGTTCCAGCCTATGTTATACAGTAGTCCTTTGTTGGTTATCTATTATATATCTATCTATATGTATATATATATACACACATATATTTATTTAATATTGGATAAAGCAATGGCAACCCACTCCAGTACTTTTGCCTGGAAAATCCCATGGACGTAGGAGCCTGGTAGCTGCAGTTCATGGGGTCGCTACGAGTCAGACACGACTGAGCGACTTCACTTTTTTTTTTTTCATTTATTTTTATTAATTGGAGGCTAATTACTTTACAATATTGTGGTGGTTTTTGCCATACATTGACGAATCAGCCATGGATTTACATGAGTTCCCCATCCTGATCCCCCCTCCCACCACTCTCCCCATCCCATCCCTTTGGGTCTTCCCAGTGTGCTTTGGAGAAGGAAATGGCAACCCACTCCAGTGTTCTTGCCTGGAGAATCCCAGGGACGGGGGAGCCTGGTGGGCTGCCGTCTATGGGGTGGCAGAGTCAGACATGACTGAAGCGACTTAGCAGCAGCATATTTATTTAATATTAGCATGTGTTTGTTAATGCTAAACTCCAATTTCAGCTGAGACCTGCAAGATAAGAAGTTGCTGGAGGAAAGGCAATGAGAAGGATGCAAGCCTGAGACAGGGCTTGTTCAGAGGAGTAAGACAAAGGCCATATGCCTGAGGGGTGAGCATTTGAAGAGTCAGAATACTAAAGGCCTCCACTTTTACTCTAGAAGCAATGGGGAGATATTGAAAGGATCTTGGCAGGGAACATCATGTAATTTATATATATATATATATTTAGAGTTTATTATGGTAGCTGCAAGTAAAATAGAAAAGAAAGGGACCTCCTTGAGAACAGCAAGAAGGAGTAAGATGAAGTCTTGATGGAGGAAATAAATGAGAAAAAGAACAGAAATTGAATTCAGAGGTTAGGGTCATATTATGAAAACATTTTATACACTTCATTAGGTTCTCACGGCAAGTGTACTGGGGTGGTTTGCCATTCCCTCCTCTGGTGGATCACATTTTGTTTGAACTCTGCACTATGACCTGTCTGCCTTGGGTGGCCCTACACAGCATGGCTCATAGCCTCACTGAGTAATGCAAGCCCCTTCGCTATGACAAGGCAGATATACAAATGATACCACTTTAATGGCAGAAAGCAAAAAGGAACTTAGGAACATCTTGATGAGGGTGAAGGAAGAGTGAAAAAGCCAGCTTTAAGCTAAATATTAAAAAAAAACCAAAAACTAAGATGATTGCATCTGGCCCCATTACTTCAATGCAAATAGAAGGGGAAAAGGTGGAAGCGAACAGATTTCTTTTTCTTGTGCTCTAAAATCACCGCAGATGGTGACTGCAGCCATGAAATCAGAAGACAATTGCTTTTTTGGCAGGAAAGTCATGACAGTGTGCTGAAAAGCAGAGACATCACTCTGCCAACAAAGGTTTGTATACTCAAGGCTATGATCTTCCCAGTGATCACATACAGAGCTGGACTGTAAAGAAGGCAGAGCACCAAAGAATTGATGCCTTTGAACTGCGGTGCTGGAGAAGACTCCTGAGAGTCCCTTGGACATTGAGGAGATCAAACCAGTCTTAAAGAAAATCAACCCTAAATACTCATTGGAAGGACTGATGCTGAAGCAGAAACTCCAGTATTTTGGTCACCTGATGCGAAGAGCTAGTCCCTGATGCTGGGAAAGATTGAGGGCAGAAGGAGAAGAGGGCAGCAGAGAATGAGATGGCTGAATGGCATCACTGATGCAATGGACATGAACGTGGGCAAACTCTGGGAGATGGTGAGGGACAGGAAGGCCTGGCGTGCTGCTGTCCATGGGGTCATGAAGAGTCGGACATATAACTGAACAATAACAACATGAAGACTTTTAGTGTTTGGGTGGGAAGTATGGATTTAATTTAGAAGGAAAGAAAAAGTTTAAACAAAGGATGTGATTGTGGTTTCACTTTATGAAAATGATTTTATTAACAGTATGTTGGACAGTCCAGAGAACAGAGAGGCATGAAGATCAAATTGGAGGTAATTGTCTGAAGTGAAAAGTGAAAACAACATAGGTAATGAGGGCTTTGTCTAGGACGAGAGTAAGAAGAGTGTAAAAAACAGACATGTGTGCACAGAACACTGTAGGAGAGGAAATCTCTAAAATTTGGAAATTTACTGATGA
Organism: Cervus elaphus; assembly: GCF_910594005.1. Lineage (NCBI taxonomy): Eukaryota > Metazoa > Chordata > Mammalia > Artiodactyla > Cervidae > Cervus > Cervus elaphus. The sequence goes on along the minus strand of NC_057836.1, from coordinate 30,977,775 downwards.
GAAAACAACCCCCTATTGATGAGTAGGGGATCAAAGAAGAGTAATTATGCTTTACGTTGGGTTTTTCATCAACCAAAAAATGGATAATAAGGGACATATGTGTGTGTGTATGTGTGTGTGTGGCATCTGCATAGACAACTCAGATGACACCTCAGAAATGGATGCCAGAAGAGAGAAGAAAGAATGCCTAAGTCAAGAGAGAAAGAAAATATGCTAAATTTCAGAGAGACAAGAAGAGGGAAGATTCTGTGGGAAAAAAAAATATACAAGAAAGGGAAGGGGAAAACCTGGAAAATTTATCACAGAAACTCCAAAATAAGAGAACTCTCCAAAGGATAAGTAAGATCAATAGTATTAAAGTGACAGAGAAAGAAAACAAATCTCTTGCATCACTATGGCTGCTTTTCAAACCCTATTTTCAGTTTAGCTCAGTCGCTCAGTCGCGTTCGACTCTTTGTGACCCCATGAACCGCCGCACACCAGGCCTCCCTGTCCATCACCAACTGTCGGAGTCTACCCAAACCTATGTCCATTGAGTCGGTGATGCCATCCAACCATCTCATCCTCTGTTGTCCCCTTCTTTTTAAGATGATTTAATATCCTGACTTGATTCAGCTGTATATGAGTCAAGAAATACCCTAGTCATGCTTCATCAGAGGTTACATAGAGGTGTTGACAAACTGTTGTCAAACGTGTGGGAATTCCACGTTATATCAGTTGGTTGCACATCAGTGGACAAGGATAGTTCTTGGTGCTTCTCAGTTATTGAAGCATTTTGTTACAGTTCAGACCCTAAAAGTCCTGTCCCAAAGCATCCTCTAGTTCCCGAGCCTCAGACTCCTTGGCTTTGGTCATGCATTACTCATTTAACAAAGAATCTAACCTTGGTGAAGATATACAGGATGTACATGAAACAGATTAATTATCCTGTCCTATGTTTTTGTTGTTCAGTATCTATGTGCTACATCGGTTCAGTCTTGTCCAACTCTTTGTGACCCCTATGGATTGTAGCCTGCCAGGCATCTCTGTCCATGGGGTTCTCCAGACAAGAATACTGGACTGGGTTGCCATGCCCTCCTCCAGGTGATCCTCCAGATCCAGGGATCAAACCTGCATCTCTTCTTTCTCCTGCATTGGCAAGAGGGTTCTTTACAACTGGCACAACCTGGGAAACCTAAGAAGAGTATTAGGTGGGCATTTTTCTAAAGCCTTCTCACCATCAACCTAGGTTGATAATCCAGGACTCTTTTTCATTTTTTAAATATTCACTTTTAATTGAGTTATAATTGCTTGCCATGTCATGATCCAGGACTCCTGTAGCTGATCCAAGTACTGGTCCCATTTGTACCTTACTGTATTCCATCTTCAGTTCACATTTTAAAAAAAATGTTTACATTTTTTTAAAGGTGGTCTCTTGGCCCAGGGTCCTACTGAGATGTAGGCTTTGCACTTTTGTTCATGCCCTCTATTCTGTGTCTACTCATTCCCCTAAAGCAAAGGAATCTTCATCCACTTCCAAATCCTCAATTATTTTACGACTCTGGAATCTGAGCCTGGATCACATCATTTTCACATCCTTATATTTAAACACTTTAAGTGCTTTCTAGTAGGGCAGGCATAGGAGAGCTTAAAAATGTTGATTTATTTCTCATGTGCCATAGAAGAATGAAGAATTATAGATTCTTAAGTAGCGCCCATTCACCGCAACTAGAGAAAGCCCAAGTGCAGAAACAAAGACCCTGTGCTGCCAAAATAAATACATAAATTTTCTCAAAAAGAAAAATTATAGATTCTTAGGATGTTAAGATTACAAGGAAAAAAAAAAGATTACAAGGAAATTCCGAGGTTATGTAAGGCAACACTCTTCGTTTTGTGAGTGAGCATCCGAAAGGCAATGTTGTTTAAAAGAAAGTTGAATCAATTTGCCTGCTTCTCCTTCCACCGTACAATATAGTCGTTTGGGGGAAAAAGGGCAGAAATGTTAAAGCCACACCATCTCTATTACAATTACATGTATCACTATATTACACAATTTAAATCATGTCATATATATGAAGTGATTTTAACTGTTAGTTGCTATATTTTTAGACGCTTGAAAGGCTTTCCCAATTTTGTGTATGATAAGTGAATGGTGCTACTTTGTTTCAATGAGCATTGAAATCAGACCACTCAAACAATGCTTACAGAAAGTACTTGCTTCTCCTGTTTCGATGCTTACTGACCCAAGTTGAAGGTGAGAGGGCAACTGAGTCACCCAGAATCTGGGAAAAGAAGCTTCTCTATTGCATCTGCCAAAAGGGAGACTCCATTTTAGTTAATAAGAAGTCTGCATTAATTCAACATTTGGATGAGGTCCAAAGTCAGTTGCAGTAAATCTCGATAACTACTGCTCATTTCAAGCCAGAACCAGGCAGTTTGTTTATTTTAAACGCTTGCTCGATGGGTTACTCCCCTGGGAAAATGACCTTATTTTCATCTCAGACTCAAGGGAAGCTTCTTATACTGTGGAATCTTCTTCTAGAACATGTCTGGAAAGTTGAAAGTTATAGCTTATACTCAGCATCATAGGGTTCACTTCATTAACAAAGATTTTTCATTTTGAAAAATAAAAGTAGGAAGACTGATAATATTGAAACCCTTCCTACTCCCTGCCCCCACCCCCAGTCTGAAATCAGACTAGAGAACTGCTAAATGGGCTTCCCAGGTAGTGCTAGTGTTAAAGAACTAGCCTGCCAATGCAGGAGACTAAGACAAGCAGGTTCCACATTTGGGTCGGGAAGATCACCTGGAGGAGGGCATGGCAACCCACTCCAGGATTCTTGCCTGGAGCATCCCATGGACAGAGGAACCTGGCTGGCTACAGTCCATGGAGTTGCAAAGAGTCAGACATGACTGAAGCAACTTATCACACTTGCATGCAAATACCATCTGCACTAGGGCATTCTCTTTACTTGCAGTGTCCAGAGGGGCTAGGATCAGCTTTAAGAGTCCTCTTATGGGTAAACTCAAAGGAAACCTTTATTTTCAGCCCCAGAGGTGACAGAGGTAACAACCCTGTAAAGCGAAAACAAACTCAAAGGTTTCTATGGACCACGGGTGGGTGTGAAGCAATGTAACAGGTAAACTAACAGCAAAAGACACCAGCTTCCAAAGTGGGCAAGAGATGAGTTTGGAGTGATCTTGTGTAAATGTGAGACCTGTTGTCACTCTAGAATTCTCCCTCCTCCCCATCTTCTCCCTCCTTCTTCCCCTTCCCAAGCCTCCTTCCCTTTCCCACTTTCTTCTCCTCCCCCACCTCTTTTTCTTCATCTCTGTCTACAAAATTACCAGCTAGGCAGGTGTTTGTGGCGCTTGCCTTTGGTTAGGAACCAGGTCTCTCTTGCATACTCATCTAAGTTGTAAATGCCCCTTGGAAGATAACAGCTTATGTCATCTCAGTTACTAACACAACTCTGTGCCTTGGTTAATTTTTTTACTTTTCTTAAACACCCAGCTGAGGAAAGAAAACTGCAGAAAAGGAGCTTTGTAGTTGGAAGTGAAACACCTTAAGCACAACTCTGGAGCATCTGTCTTCACCTTCTTAAAAGGTTGAATAGGAAAGCTATACAAACATAGATGTAAGCTATGATCTCAGAAATCCTTGGGTCTGGAGAGTGGGGGTGATGGGGGGAGGAGGGAAGGGAAAGACAAGACGACAAAAGAAAAAGGGGAAAGAGTGAATAAGAACATAGTGGTGAAGAGATTGGATCACCATCTCGCTTAGAACCACCAGGCCATCAAGTTTACACCTTGTCAAAAATCACTCCATTTCTGGAGCCAGACTTCCACTGCATGCTCAGTCACTCAGTTGTGCCCGGCTCTTTGCAGTGCTTTGAACTGTAGCCCATCAGGCTCCTCTGTCCATCAATTTTCCAGGCAAGAATATTGGAATGGGTTGTCGTTTCCTCCTCCCAGGGGATCTTCCCAACTCAGGGATTGAACCCAGGTCTCCTGTGTCTCCTGTAGTCTCCACAATACAGCTTCTGCACATACATACAGCCTCTATACATATATACAGCCTCTGCACATACATACAGTTTCTGCACATACACACAGCCTTTGCACATACAGCCTCTGCACACACGTACAGCCTCTGCAAACACAGCCTCTGCACATACAGTCTAGTCCCCCATCTGAGGTCACAAAAAAAATCATTTTGACCAGGATGCTTACCAAAGATACATTGAGACTAGACACCTTGTCCAGAATCATGGTGAAAACAGGCTCCTAGTGACAATTTCAAGATGCCTCAGTATGTCAGGTAAAGCAACACAGGCTGGTGAAAGGCAACCTGTGCAAGATAGAATCTGTCGATATGCCAGGCCAACCCTGCTTCTTCTGCTGGTGTCTATTACAAGCCAGAAGCAGAAAAGGAGAATGGAAAACGAGAGGTGACCCCATAAAGCTCTGTGTCCAGATTCATAGACTAACCTCCCTAATCACTCTTCAGATACCCTAGACATGAAGTCTGTACAAACAAACAACCCCCCCCCGATATATATATATTAATAGGAATTTTTTTTCTAGTGCTCCATTCTCTCAGAACATTTACTCAAGACATCTTGGTTAGAATAATAATCAGGAATTAAAAACAAGTATAAGTCCCTTCTTTGCATAATCAAAAAGTTTCCCATACGAAAAGTGCACTACCTCTCCAAAAATATTGGGATATGCTGAAAAGGAGATAGTGTTTTCTTGGCGGAAAAGATTTTCAAAAGCAAGTGTTGCCCTCCTTCATGTTCTATATTCACAGCATTCACTGTGAACTTTATTAAGTTCAAGGCATTAATAAAAAAAATAGTGCGTTATAAGAATTCTTCAGTAAGCTACCCATATTTTTTCAGGGTCTAGGCAAACCACTTAGTGACCTATGATTTGCCCACTAGTAACTGAGATACCAAATAAACTTTGGCAAGGACCTAACCAGGAATCTATTGCTGAAGCCATAATTGTATGCATGTTTAAAGTAATAGTAGAAGACAGCCTATCTTGGTTTTAAATTTCATAATGCTTGAAAAATAGCTCAATAAAAAAATTTGCATTTAAGCAGTTGTTTAAAAACACTTTGCAGTTGTACATTTTATGCAAGAGAGGTTTTCCCAAATGGGTAGAAAGTATAGCTTGATATAGAAAATACTGGCTAGCAACTTCACTTGTGGTTTCCAATATGTAAAGAGAACAGATCAAAGTGCTGGGAAGACACTATGCTAAGACTCTGTTGTTGCTGCTGCTGCTAAGTCGCTTCAGTCATTTCCAATTCTGTGCGGCCTCATAGATGGCAGCCCACCAGGCTCCTCCGTCCCTGAGATTCTCCAGGCAAGAACGCTGGAGTGGGTTGCCATTTCCTTCTCCAATATGCTAAGACTCTAGTGTTACTAATATAGGTTTAGGTTCCTCAGAGAGACACAAACAGCTGGAAGCAATGAAATTCCCATGGTGGTATATTCAATCTTAAGAAAAATAAACTTGTAATATCAGGGATTTAAAAAACAAATTAATTTGAGGTGACCATTCATTATAAAAAAGACAAGCCCATATAGTGACCTAAGCAAGATGAGAAACTAAAAAGATCCAGGCCCTCCTTCCTTCATAGAAACACTGAGTTAACAATGATATCAGACCAGAATACTTATGTGAGAACTCTAGAGACCAGCTGAGAAGCCACACCATTCACACCAGTGTAAAACCAAGAAGGGATTTCAGGGAAATGGGTAGTTGAGAATTTTGCCAGTTTTGCATGTCAGTCCATGCCTCTCCCACTACGAGGCATAATGCTACTGAAGGGCAACTGTGAGAAAGCTTCCCATATGGGACTTCTCTCCTCTCTCTGGGCAGAAACAAAAGAGTAGGCCAAGCATCCAATGTTCTAGCTTGCCTGGGGGGTACCTGAGAGCCTGGTTTCTGTCTCTCCTGACTCCAAATGCTAACTGGACTGGTGGCATAATTTGGAAGATGCTGAGAATAGGCCAGCAACCAGTCACATTAGAACTACAGTTCCACATGCAAATACCAAGAAGAATAAGAGATCAGAAAATGTTTGAAAGGTCTTGGATCCTCTAGCCAGGGTGACTGGTGAAGGTCTTCTCCTCTAGAGAACTACTATGCAAAAATTAGGCAAATCAGGTCTTTTTTTTTTTTTTCAAATGCCCAAATCTCAGCAAAAGATTAAGAGGAACACAAATAAACAGGAAACCCTGGCTCCATTAATGAAACAAAATAAAACTCTATAAACTAAATCTAAAATGATGTAGATCTTTGAGCTGCCTGCAAATGAATTTAAAATAATTGTCAAAATAATATTCAATGAACTAAAAGGGAATATAGATACACAGTGGAAAAAAATCAGGAAAATTATGTAAAAACAAAATAAGAATATCAATAAAGAGATAGAAACTATTAAAAAGGATCAAATGGAAATTTTGTAGCAGGAAAAAACCCACAATTGGGGTGAAATATTTGCCAGAAAATTCTAACATCAAACTTACCAGCCAAAAGAAATAATTAGTGAACTTGAAGAAAAGTCATTGAAATCATCAAGTCAGGAGCAAAAAGAAAAAAAAGAAGAAAAGTGAAGAGCACCCACAGGACTCATGAGACACTATCATGTGCCCAGTGTATGAATTATAGGAATCCTAGAAGGATAAGAGAGAAAATGGCAGAGAACTTATTTGAAGAAATAGTGACTGAAAACTTCACAAATCTAAGCAGAAAAAATAAACATAGAAATTCAAGAAGCTTAGGAAAAAGCAGAATCTTAAAAACAGCAACATAAGCAACTTGTCATAGAAAAGGAAATGTCCATATAATTACCAGTGGATTTGTTAGCAGTATTTTTGCAGGCCAGAGGTAGTGGGATAATGTGTTCAAAGTGCTGAATTAAAAAAATCTGTCAACCAAGAATACTGTATCTAGAAAAAGTATAGTGCAAAAATAAACAAGTTAAGATTTTCCCAGATAAGCAAAAGCTGAAGGGATTCCTTAATACTAGACCTGCTATATAAGAAAAGTTAAAGGGTGTCCTTCTAGTTGAAACAAAAGATAGGTAGATGGCTACATAAAGCCACATGAAAATATAAAGTTTCCTAGTAAATTAAATATACAGTTTGGTGTGTAGAATTTAAATGACAGAAGCACAAAAAGTAGCTCTAACTACAAAAAATTAACCATGTCAATTGGTATATAATAAATAAAGATGTAATTTGTGACACCAATAACATTGCCAGGGAGTGGAGAAAAACATTCTAAACCCCAAAATAACACCCTGGAAAAAATAAAAAAGATTAGAGCAGAGATAATAGAAAATAGGAAAAAAATCAATGAAGCTAATAAAAATTTTTGTCTGTTAAATTCATCAACCCTCAGCTGGATTAATGTCAGAAAGTAAGAGAGAGAGAGGAGACTAAACAGTTAAAATCAGGACCAAAAGAGGACATTACACATAGGCAGGGAAATCACAACTCTTCTGCTTTTAGGTAATCACAGAGTAAATAGTTCAGAACTACCTTCTTGCTGAGAACAAGAAAAAATTGGGAAAGTATTTTAAAAACTGTTTGAAAGCAATAGAGAGTTAATAAGCTAGTAAAGAATGATGAGACAAAATCCACAGAAAGATAAAGGCTTAAAAAGGTGAGCTAGAATTTAGGACCACTTTTCTTCTGCAGGAATTCTTAAATTCTATGCAGGTGATGATAACACGATGACACACCAGGAAATGAGATAATATGAGTTAACCAGCAGAAACAACAGACAGTAGAAACCAACAAAAGCTCCAGACACTGGAGTTATCAGAGGGGCGCTTTAAAACAACACTCATAAAAAAAAAAAAAAAAAAAAAAAAAAAACAACACTCACTTGATTCAAGGAAATGATGAGATTAAAAATTTTAGCAGTGAGCTGAAAATAGGCATATTTATATAATAGATGAGGGCTTCCCAGGTGGCACTAGTGGTAAAGAACCCACCTGCCAATGCAAGAGACAGGAGACATGGGTTCAATCCCTGGGTGGAAAGCCCCCTGGAGGAGGGCATGGCAACCCTCTCAGAATTCTTGCCTGGAGAATCCCATAGACAGAGGAGTCTGGCAGGGTACAGTCCATAGGGTCGCACAGAGTCAGACACAACACAAGCAACTTAGCACGCACGCATATAATAGATTAGAACTCAAAGAGTATAGCAGCAGGTGTGGAAAGAGTGAGATAATTAGTGAACTGAGAGATCAAAACCCACAAGTCCATAATGAAACGTGAAGAGACAAATGGGTGGAAAACCTAAAAGAGAAACTACAAGACAGAGGACAGAGTAAGAGTCAACAAGTAATAATACTTGTGCTTGGAGTTCCAGAGAGAGAGAGAGAGAAGAAAATGGTCAAAGGCAATGTTTGAGGAAATAATGGCTGGGAGCATCTCAAAATTAATAAAACCACAGATTCTAGAATCCCTTACATAGTCAAACAGAGAAGTAATTAATCGACCTTCCAAGGACAAATTTGTGAAATGTAAGCATACTTTTAGAAATATTATCTGTAGAACTGAAATAATACCACTTCACGGGATTGTTGTATGGCCAAATGTGGTAACATATATGCACACCATAAATAAGTTAATTGTTATTTTGACTATTTTAATAGTCTAAACTCTTTCATTTACTAAGCTAAAAAATCTTGTAAAAGCCTTTATTTCATACGTCTTGAAAATACTAGGTTACATATCCATATAACTTATAGATTCGACTCATATAACAACACCCATTATAATACATGAGTTTCACGTTAACTATTCTCCCTCTTGGGGTTCCAGGTAGCTCAGAGGTAAAGGATCTGCCTGCCAATGCAGGAGACACTAGAGACACACATTCGATTCCTAGGTCAGGAAGATGCCCTGGAGGAGGAAATGGCAACCCACTCCAGTATTCTTGCCTGGATAACTCCATGGACAGAGGAGCATGGCAGGGCTACAGTCCATGGGGTCACAAAGAGCTGGACACAACTGAGCCCACACAAACACATTCTCCCTCTTAGCCTTTATAATTTTTGAGTGTAATATTTATCAATCTTAAAAAGTTGCTGGAATGATTTGGAATTACTAGAGCCAAGTGTGGTTTTTCTGGCATCGAGGAAGGAATGTGGAAGAAAACCAGAAAGCTAAACCAAAAACTGAGCTTCAATAGTCCTTCAATGACTGTGGTATGGGATCAATATTGGTTTATATGCTTGTGAAGATAATGATCATGAAAACTCCATGGTTTATGTGACGCTCAAATAAATCTTTTTTAAAAATCCGTATCTGATTCTTAAAAACCACTGTAAGATAATTACTGAACATTTATAATGCCAGGGAGTTGGGAAAGCAGAAAACTTGAAACTCATAAACATTTTAATGACCTAATAAGAGTTATTTTCACCTACAGCTATTGATCAAACTCCAGGAGAAGGGAGATTATTCAGCCAAGTTTACTATCCTCACATGACCTATGTTGGCTATTTATCTTTTTTGCCCTCTGTTGAAGTTCAAATCAAGACTTTCATGTTAAAATAGGAGGATAATTTACTGAGTGAATTAAAGGAATCGACTTGCAGAGCCAAACAAACAAGAAAGCATCACAAACATTTTGGTGTTTTCTGGGATGTTTACTTTCAAAATCGTAGATATATGTACTTTAATAAGAAATTATTTAACCAATAGCAAATCATCTACCCAGAGTTTCACTGTCATAGTAGCTTGCACTCGGTCCAGGAAGATACAATTTTCTCTCCACATCAGATGTCATGACAATGTTTTCAGCTGGGGCCAGGTTTTCAAAAATGAAGTATAACAACCAGGAAAGTAAACAACTATTAGTATAACTACAGAAAATTAATAAACTTTAAACAGAGTCAAATAAATTTTGAATTAATTTGTTTAGCAAATATGTATTTGGAGATCAACTACAGAAAGACAAGGACCAGAGGAAAAGATGAGAAGATACAGGGCAAACCTGAAGGGTTGTACTCTAGAGATCAGCACCCATGCAACCCACAGTTAGAGTTGTTCAATAGCTAAGATGCACAGTTTTTGCATAAGATATTATGGAACCATAGTTACAGGTATTTCTAAGTATTCTTGGCAAAATCCACAGAGACTTCAGAGAGGTCCACCAAAAAATTGAGAGTGAGGAAAAGGGGGCAGCATTCTAGTCTGTAAGAATAGTTTGTGCAAGTGAATTACATTAAATGCTTAAGCATAAAAACAACAACAAGGGAAGAGTAGTAAATGAGATTAATTAGGTAACAGGGGGGCTTCCCTGATAGTTCAGCTGGTAAAGAATCCGCCTACAATGCAGGAGACCTGGGTCGGGTAGATCCCATGGAGAAAGGACACACTACCCATTCCAGTGTTCTCGGGCTTTCCTGATGGCTCAGACCACAAAGAGACCGCCTGCAATGCAGCAGACCTGGGTTCGATCCCTCGGTTGGGAAGATCCCCTGCAGGAGGGCATGGCAACCCACTCCAGTATTCTTGCCTGAAGAATGCCTATGGACAGAGGAACCTGTGGACTACAGTCCATGGGGTCACAAAGAGTCAGACACAACTGAGCAACAAGCACAGCACAGCACAGCACAGATATTCAGGGACTAGATATTGAAAGAGTTGAGACTTCAACCAACAGGCCAGTTGTTTTCTAAAGAAACCAGTGGTTCCCAAAACCACTCCACACTGTGGAGTCCAAGAGACCAAGTAGATGGCCCTGAGGGCCAGGCCTCTTTGAGTAAAATGATGTCATTTTATATATTGAGGATTCCAGCAACATTTTAATTGAAAATCACTTCTGAAAGCAATAGGAGCTACAAAGGACTGTTACCCAGGTTTTCTCAAGAACTGAACTAATTAAAATATATTTCACAGAATTCGTTTCAAATTGTTTCAGTATATTCCTATTTCAAAAGCCACATCATCCATTTAAAAAAGACAAGGAAAAATGACAAGAAACAGAGGCAGGGACCCAGAAGATGACTGAGAACACCTGCTGAATTCTGATAATCTGCATTTTGCTGTGTTAGATCATCTTTAAGCGGGTTGGCAACACACTTAATATGACACACATCACCTCTTCCATTGAAAGTTGCCATGTCTGACAATCACAGATATGAATGGTAGCTCAGTTTAGTGATGATACCTTTATGTCTTACAGTTCTTAAATATCCTTCAACATATAGGAAGAATAAAGAAGTTACTAACAGCAGACCATCCTACCTTTAGGTATAATAACTCTAAATTCCAAATATTGTGTGAAATTGATCAACATGAGCTTTAACAAAACTAGATTCTCACTTAAACAACAGAAGTTCCAATACTTGAGGGTATCCCAGGCATTAATCATTAAACAAAATCAATAGGGAGAGACAGCAACTGCTTATCCCCTGATAACTATACCATGAAGACACTCTTTGTTAAAATGTAGTTGGTGTGAAATTGACTTTCAAAACCCTTAAACCAAGCAGAGTATTTCTAAAATATTCTTTACTATAAAATATGATTCCCAGAATGGTTCCCCTTTGGTTATTTTGAGAAGTTGTGATTTTAAACAAAAATCTCCATATATATCTCAAAATTCATTCTGCTATTATTGATGAAAATATAGAAACTAGAACAACCACATGGAAGACTGTCGAGACAAGAATGCTGGGGCTTATGACTGAAATAATTTATTATTTGCTCAGAGCCAGCAGTATGCTTAGCATGAGGCAAGACAGCCAGAGAACAGGATCCTAGCCATTGGTCTCACAACTTAAGCCAGACACACAAACAACCAAATCATAAATCACAACAGCTAAAAAATGGTATAAATTTCACAGGCGTGAATTCTGGTGTTGATATACTTTCTTGACAATAAAAAATTAAGAGATACCAGAAATAATCATCATAAAGGTTGTCAATGCGTGTTATTAATCCAGTCCCATAATCAACTACCTGACTGAATTATAAAAGCATATTTTTGACATTTATATGCAAGCATGGAAATGCATATTTTTAGCAGCAGCACTTATAAAACATTTTATTACATAATGATATGAAAACAAATTATACTTCAGGTCCTTAACTTCTTGTGTGTACATTCATTAGTTTCCACTTTCCATTCTCTCTTGCCTTCATGATCAGTAGTCTTTTTTAATAAATAGGAGGGAGCAGTAAGCCAATAAGATTAATATTTTCCCTGCTTTTTTTTTCCTCTTAGGGTAAATTTTTATATCCAGTCATATGGATATTAATATCACTGTGGCTCAAGACATCAGAAAAGCATGAACCAGGGACTTCCCTGGTGGTCCAGTGATTAAAAATCCACCTTAAAAGTCAGGGGATAAGGTTCAAGCACTAGTCCAGAAACTAAGATCCTACATGCTTTAGAGCAACTAAGCCCACACGTCACAACTACTGAGCCTGCACACTCTGGAACCTGAGTGCCACAACTAGAGAGTCTGCATACTGCAACAAAAGATCTCACATGATGCAACTAAGATCTCATGTGCTGTGACCAAATAAATATACATTTTTTAAAAAGAACAAAAAGCAAGAACATCAAATATTTTCCCTGTTGTCACCTTTCCAAAGAGTGACAAAAATCTTGATAAATAGCTTTGAGATGAGAAACCTACACTTGGGTACAATTCACAAATTTTCTGTCTTTATCATTCTGTAGAAATTAGGTGATATTTAGGTTTTGACTATCATAGAACACCTTTGGACCTCTGTTTCCTCACCTGTAAAATGGAATCAGTATGCACTCAATAAAAGGGAAAAGGAGGTTGGGCTCATAAAGATGAGTTTGGGGGGATAATGTGGGGAGGAGAGTCATTTTTTCCCTCTTAGCAATGGAAACCCTCAACAAAGGACTGAAGAGCTCATGACTCTGCTGTGGTCATGACGAAGTTCCGCGGCACTTGGTCTCACCACGGCCTCTCAAGGCCACTGTGGCATGTACTTGAGATGGATCCCCTGAGTCCTTGGTCCCACCCTGCCCACTCAACATGCCTTTTATTTCGTCCTCTTTGGTGCCCAACTCTGGGCCTCAGCAGTGAATTCTGTTTCTTCCCTGACTCTCATCTTTGCTGCCAGTTGCTTCATTTCAGTCCGTTGCTCACATCACTTCACGAGACTAGCTAGTCCGTAATAAGCACACTGCCATCTTACTGTGGCCCTTGGCACAGATCAATCTACATCACCAGACTACTGCCAAAACACACACAGCGTTTATTTTTTCATAACGTCAAGCAAAATCATAACATGAATTCTACTGTCGAGTAAGTGAGCTGAATCCAGAGGTGAAAGTTGTTGCCAATTACCTAGAAATTTGCATCCTGTATTTCACAAGGAAGAGAACACAATTTAGAGAAAGAAAAAAAGCCAGCAGTTCACAGTACATGCATTACAATAGGAAGCTAAATCTCTTCTACTGTTTCCCAAGTTATACAGTTCATTTTCATTGGCTCACATAAACACTCAAGTCTGTTAAAGTTAGCAGTGTGACCAGTACTAGGCTAAAAGTAGACTGGAAAGAATTTGCTTATATACACAACTATAATAATTTGAGAAGCTGTGATGAGCTATGCGTTAGCTTATCATTTACTCCCTCCATCCCCCCATAATCTTTTTCTGCATCCATTTGAAAGAGATTCATCCTTTTTCTTCCCTAGGACAGATCTCAGCAACTAAAGCTCCAAGTCTCTAAATTATTGAGCACTCACTGAAGACTAGGCCCCAACAGAAGGGGGCTATGTACAGTGCCTCATTTAAAATCACCAACACCCTGGGGAAGAAGGTGGAAAAAATTTAAGCTCAGATCAGGCAAGTAACTTGTTCAAGGTCACACAGTTTATGAGTGCCTAAACCAGGATCCTGGTGAGCTACAGTCCATAGGGTCACAAAGAGGATGACATGACTGAGCACGCATGCACACAAGCCAGGATTAAACCATACAGATGGAGGATGCTAGAGCTTAAGATTTTAACTATATTCTCCATGTTCTTAAATGTCAATCCTGATAGGAGGGCAGATCAGGCAGAGGAAGGCAGTGTCCTCCTGACAGTAATAAATGGCTTCCTTTCTGCGGCCAACATTTGTTATTTGTCTTTTTTCCCCGGTCATGGAAGCCTGATGTTGTTAGGTGTAGGAATGGAGCATGTGTTAGTCGTGTCTGACTCTTTGAGACCCCATGGACTGTAGTCTGCCAGGTTTCTCTGTCCATGGGATTCTCCAGGCAAGAATATTGGAGAGTGGGTTGCCATTTCCTTCTCCAGGAGATCTTCCCTACCTACCCAGGGATCGAACAGGCATCTCCTACATTGGAAGGCAGATTCCTTTATCACTGAGCTATCTGGGAAGCCCAAGGTGGGATGGGAATGTGCCTAGCTAAATACATTTTCATCTTTCCTTGCACCTAGAGATGGCCACATAACTCATGGCTAAAAATATGTAAATTAAATTCTGCTAGGCTGTTCTGGGAAAGGTTGTGTTTTCAAGCTTTCCCAGAAGGAAACAAAGGACAAGCTTAATTAGAATCTTCCCTCCTCCTTCCTTCCAAACCCAAATGTGAGAAAAAAGGCTAGAGGAGCTTGCATTTGCCATTTCAAAACTATAAGGGAAAATCTAAAACCAAGCAAAGACAAAAACTCATGGAGACCTTGGCAATGAGTTTGAAACCCACACCAGACCACCTCCTCAAGATAGCTTGTAAAAAGATAAGATGTTCTTTCAATGCTCTGCTGCTGGCCGGGTGCTCTGTTTCTTGTAGGTAGATACTGGCAGCCAACACAGACTGTTAGAGACCAGCGTACCCTAAGATGGTGATTCTCTATGTGGTTACTCTTCCATCCCAAATACATATTACCAACCAAACATTTAAATGATATACAAACTATAGAATCAATGTTTAGCTAGGTACCTTGAGGTCAGCTGTGTCCTTACTCCACATAGATGCAATGATTTTCTTTTCTGTCATTTATTTGTTCACTTCTCATTTGTTTTCTTTTCTTATTTTTTTAAAAAATATTTATTTATTTGGGTGAGTTGGGTCTTTGTTGCAGCATGTGGGATCTAGTTCCCTGACCAGGGATCAAACCCGGGTCTCCTGCACTGGGAGTGCAGAGTCTTAGCCACTGGACCACCAGGAAAGTCCCCTCATTTGTTTTCTGTGCATATGTTTGTTTCCTTCCCCTAAATATTATATTCTTCTGGGACAATGGAGGGTTTTGCATGCATGAGGAATTGATAAATACTTGTTAAGTGAAATGCAATAAATCAAAGGGTCACTTGTTACACAAATTTTTGCTGAATTTTATCGTCTCTTCAAAGTTCAAAACTTGCTTTCAGGCTGAGGTTTTATTTTTTTCCTACTGCATGGAAGAGTTATGTGAAATACTTGTCAGCTTTATCAAGTAGCAGACTAATATTTAAAATCATGTAATGATCTCTAGTCTCTATCTTCCCTTGATTCTCATTTAACTAACTGAATCAAGGAATATGTTGTAATTTAGTTTTGAGTTTCCTTGGTTCAACTCAATGGAGGACCATGCTCTGACACAACATTTTCAGGGTGGCCAAGGTAGAGGACAAATCCAGTCTAGTGAGAGATATTCTTTCCCAGAGTTACTGGAGCTGTCGTTCTGAAATCATCCATCTATACCTGCTCTGGGACATCAATAGAGAAATGACGTCACCAAAAAGTGAAAACAGTCTTCAGAGATGAGTTGTGTTATAACTTAAAGCCATAGTATTGGAGTGGGGTCCCCAGACTGGCACCATCAACATGCTCTGGGAACTTGTTAAAATTTAAAATTCTCAGGCCTTAAAAATCTGTATTTTAACAAGTTCTCTAGGTGACTGTGGTAATGCTACAGTTTGAGACCCACTACTCTTTTTTTTTAAACTGGATTAACAATAGAAGGGACTGACCTGGCAGTCCAGTGGTTAAGACTTTGCCTTCCATTGCAGGGGATGTGGGTTCAGTCCCTGGTCAGGGAACTAAGATCCCACATGCCTTGTGGCCAAAAAACCAAAACATAAAACAAACAGTATTGTAACAAATTCAATAAAGACTTAAACAATAAAAGAAGGAAATAATTAAAGTGCCTTTGAAGAATCTGGAAAGAGAAAAGGAGATGTGAGAAGGAGAAAAAGGTAAGTATGTTGGCTGATCACTGTGGGACATTTTTTCATGATTATCCCCCATACCACCTTAACAAAATGTTTCTGTGAAATCTATAAAAGGTATCACAATGGCTTTGGGGGAAATTGATGAGATAGAATGTGTGTGTACGTGTAGAATCTGGTCAGGGTGGGGACCGAGTTCTGGGCATAGGTTGATATGGTGGGAGAGGGAGGGAGAAATTGCATGATTCAACAGAAGGGACAGGAAAGGCCTCATTGACATCTAAGTTATACGGGGAGTTTCCCTAAAGAAGTTCTCCTAGTGACATCTGACACAGAATCTACATGTGTTGCAAACACTTCCCTTCCCATCCTTCTTCTATCTTGGCACCCCTGCATAAGTGCTCTGCCACCCTATATACATAAACACACAGAGATTTTCCTAGATGTAGGAAAACATCCATATTGCTTCAGCACTTCTTTAATTGGACATTTTTATCACCTTTTATAAACTCCCTGCTATCAAGTCTTGATGTAACATCCTGATATTGTTTTTCCTCCCTGATCACCCATCAGAGTCAAGGTTCTTCCTGGAAAGTGGATTTCCTGTTATCTTTAGGGAATCTTGGGAGGAAAATATGCTCTTGAAAACAGTTACAGAAATCCTCCTTCGGAAGTTTTGTCATTTATTTGGAATTTTAACCTTCCACCTAGATACAATTTTCACTCTTGCATTGATTTGTGATCCCCTCCATCTAGCCTGTGAGCTTCTTTCTATCTCGGACTTGGTGTTAATTCATCTTTGGGTTCTCAACGACTAGTAATAGTGCCTGATATAGAGTGAATACTCAGTAAATGGTTTTTTAATTTTATTATTTATTTATTTTGGCCACACTGCGAGGTGTGTGGGATCTTTAACCAGGGATTGAACTTGAGCCTTCTGCAATGGAAGCATGGATTCTTAACTGCTGAGAAGTTCCTCAGTAAATGCTTGATGAGTAAATGAACGATGTTGTCAATAGATGCTAACCCTTCTAAGGCCTCAGCTTTTCCCACTGGACTCCTGTGCTGGATACTTGCCCTCTGCCCCCTCCACTCTCTTATAGTTTGACCCTTTGATGGCTTTGGCCAATGGAGATCCATGACAAGAGATCTGGAGGGAAAGAAGAGGGTTAGATCAGAGTGTGTATTCCCTTGCTGCCTTCTTACCAGTGGAGCCACCTTGAACTGGTTCTGTCCCTTGACCTAAGGTCACTACTTCTTTCAAGGTAACATCCTCCATGCTCTTAGTTCTCATTCTAGAAACTTCTTCCTGTCGTTCCTTTGGAATAAAGAATGGTAATAGCTCTCCTGACCCTAACCAGGTTGACTAGTCTTTGTGGTTGTTCTGTACCTGACCCACATCCCTGTAAATAGACCCATTATTAAGCCATCCTCAAATTACCCTGTTCTGAATGAGCCATCTGTTTATTGTTGGAACACTGACTTACATAACTGTCAAATATAAAAATATTGGAAACCCTTCCATACCTTTAAATATTCTCCAACAACTGGCTTGTTCTCAATACATGTTATTTCTGCATAAATATGCTATTTTAGATATTTCATAAGCATAACATTTTACACCAGGGGAGTTATGAAACTTACATCCTCTCTAGCCTCCTGGAGAGGCAGTGAAGAGGGGCTCTGAGCCAAGTTGAGTCTGTCTATAAAATGCTCTAATAAAGCCAGGATTCCTGCAAATAACTTCACACAAGTAAAGGATTTCAGAGAATGCACAGATATACATGTAAAAGATATTTCATTTGGTTTTCACATGCATAATACAATTTTTCCTGTGGGTATAATATCTTTGACATATTCCTTTTGTTTTTTTGATTTCTTAGAATAGTTACATCTTAAACTTTTCTTCTTAGCAATGAAATCACTTATGAAACTTTTTAAAAATGTACTTTGAAATCTATATTTCAAAATACTAAAAACTTCTAAAAGCTCATCAGATGGTTCTGACTGGAACCCAGAGTGGTGCCCCAGATATATTATAGAGGTACAGGGCTGGTATTAAATATTTTTGACTCTTTGATTTTTTGTATCCTTTTGTAAATGTCATACTACAGTCCAGGATTGTAGATAACCCACATTCTTATCTTTGCATACAAGAGAAATGGGGAAGGAAGTATCCTGAGAATCAGAGACCCTTACTTGTCCTACTTTGTGGCTGCTGCACCTGGTAAGAAAGTGAATGTGTTAGTTGCTTAGTCGTGTCTGACTCTTTGTGACCCTATGGACTGTATAGCCTGCCAGGCTCCTCTGTCCAAGGAATTCTCCAGGCAAGAGAGTGGAGTGGGTAGCCATTCCTTTCTCCAGGGGATCTTCCCAACCCAGGGATCGAACTCAGGTCTCCTGCACGGCAGGCGGATTCTTTCTGAAACACCGGGGAAGCCCTAACTTACCTATAAATAAAACAGTTGCCGTTAATGATCTCTAGAGTCATTCCCAAATCTGTAAAATTTTATCCTGGTGTCTTTAGGGGAAAAAAAGGAATGTTTCTTTTCAAAACTCAGTATTGGGCTTCCCTGGTGGTACAGTGGATGAGAGTCCCCCTGCCAATACAGGGAACATGGGTTTGATCCCTGGTCTTGGAAGATCCCACATGCAACTAAGCCCATGCACCACAACTATTTGAGTCTGGGTGTTGCAACTATTGAAGCCTATGAACCTAGAGTTCCACAACAAGAGAAGCCATCACAATAAGAAGTTTATGCTCCACAATGAAGAGTAGTCCCACCTCACTGCAACTAGAGAAAGCCCACAGGTGGCAACGAAGACCCAGTATAACCAAAAAATAAATAAATATTTTTAAAAAAAATGTCCACCACTCAGGGCCTTAAAAAAACAACTCAGTATTGGGACTTCCCTGGTAATGCACTGGCTAAGACTTCATGATCCCAATGCAGAGGGCCTGGGTTTAATCCTTGGTCAGGGAACTAGATCCTACATGCTGCAACTAAGAGTTCTCATGCCACACCTAAAGAAGCTGTGAGCTCCAACTAAAACTTGGAACAACCAAAAAGATAAATATTTTTTTAAAGACTCAGTCTTCATAACTGTGTCCTAGCTATATAGAACCCCAAGTGATTTGAAGCCCTATATTCATTATCTCCAATTAAGGGAAAATTAACTAGCTGTTCAACAAATTCTCAAAATTCTTTCTGCCTATAATTTCAGCTTCATTAACTACCACAGCTAAGTTAATCATTTCACATAATTATTGAAACAACCCCTTCCTCAAATCTCACCCTCCAGCACGCCTTACCCCATGCTACCATTATGCGGAAGGAGTAGGACTGCCCAGAACACCTTCTGTGTGCCTTACTGGGTCTATGATATCCAAATATGTTCCTTAAAATCTTATGATTTTAAGTAACCAATGTACTCCACCAGGTCACTCCCCATGGCTTTCCTTTTGTGATTTGAATTTACAGAAGACCTTCTTCAGCCTGGTGGCTCAGACAGTAAAGAATCAGCCTGCAATGTGGGAGACCCAGGTTCAATTCCTGGGTTGGGAAAATCTCCTGGAGAAGGGAATGACTACCCACTCCAGTATTCTTGCCAGGAGAGCTCCCATGGACAGAGGAGCCTGGCGGTTGACAGTCCAGAGGGTTGCAGAGTAGGACACAGCTGAGCGACTAACACTTTCCCTTTTCCTTGATCTATTCAATCTAGCCCTCTTGAAATGGTTCTTATTTTGAACTTCTTTGCCAAATCTGTGTCTGAAAACATACCCAAGTTTGGCGCTTTTTCCTGTGACTACTGCTTCCTCCATAAAGCCTCCTGGGGCCAGAAGACCAGTTAACACCTCTGTGTCCCCTTCAATGACAGCAGGACCTTAGCAACTCCCCCCCTTACTCATCCAGCTGTCCTGTTGAGCACCTATACCAAGGGAGTACTCCATGCATCACTCACAAGTGCTTGATGTCCTTTTACACGTGACTATGAAACCTTGTTATTCATTGACCAAATGGATAAATATCTGCTTGTGCTCACTTGTATCAGCATAAACCTATGAGGATATGGAAATAACATCTGCTCACTGTAGTACAGTCATGACATCAGTTGTCAAGGTCACACTGCTTGTTCCTTGAAGGCGTACTAGGCTTTCAGAACCCTCCTGCCCAGGCACCAGTAAACACCAAGATATGCAGCTCATATTCTCTTGCTATGATGAAGGACTTTCTACCCCTAATGCCAAGAGTATTGCCTGCACACAGCCCCTCGGGTCAGCCTCCTTCAAATATTGCCTTGACCGTACAATTCTTGCCCAAGTCAATTTCTCTTTGAAGATGACCTGTATCTAAAAACTGTTTGGCCTGGGAACAGAAAGACCCATCTTTCTCCTTTCAATCTAAGGTAGCTGTGAAGTCCTTTAGAATTTCCCACAGAGCTGGCTGAGGCTTTTGCTGAAACTGTCTGGAAGTTTGACTTTTTCCTCCATTGAGTTCTGCTTCTTACTCTCTCTTTCAAAAGCGTTGCTCCTAAGAGCCTCCATAAAATCCCTCCTGCATCCTGATCTCCATCTTAGATTTTGTTTCTCAGGGACCTCAACCTACAAGACACATAATGGTCGAGCAAAAGTTCCTACCACTAAAGGGGTAGGAATTTAAAGCGAGAGCACACCTACAGCAGGTAAGATCTCAGTTTCCCAACTTCATTTAGTTTGGGAACTTCATTCCCAACCTAACTGTCCGCTGACAGATGAACAGGTAAAGATGAATGGAAACACACACACACAATGGAATGCTCCTCAGCCATGAAAAAGAATGAAATAATGCCATTTGCAGCAACATGAATGGACCTAGAGATTATCATTCTAAATGAAGTTAGTGAGACAGAGAAAGACAGCTATCCTAAATATCACTTATATGTGGAATCTTAAAAAATGATATAAATGAACTTATTTGCAAAGCAGAAATAGACTCACAGACATAGAAAATGAATTTACAGTTACCAAAAGGGATGAAGTAGAGGGATAAATTAGGAATTAGGAGTTTGGGACTAACCTATACACACTTTTATATATAAAACAGATGACCAACAAGGACCTACTGTATAGCACAAAGAACTATATTGGATACTTTGTAATAACTTATAATGGAAAAGAATCTAAAAAAGAATAGATTTATATATGTGACTGAATCACTTTTTTGTATACCTGAAACTAACACAACATTGTGAATCAACTATACTTCAATAAAAAGTAAATAAGGACAAAAAAAAAAAAAAAAGAATGAGATGCAGTGACTAAATAAACTGGTTCCAGAAAGTATCTGTACTTTTCAAGTCACTAAATTTAGTAAGTAGAAATAAATGTTTAGTGAGATATGATTTTTTCCTCATGAAGTATTTTACATTCATAGTAAGATTTAAAAAATATGAACACCTAAATGTTACTATATCCCCCAAATAACAATAATTTCTTAAATATTCTAATACTCAATCTGTATTCAAATGTTTCCAGTTGCCTCAAATTTTTCTCTTACAGTTGATATATTCAGATGATAAGAATCGAAAAAGTTCATAAACTGCATGATTGCTCTCTTAATTTATTTTAGTCTACATAGTTCCCCTACCTCTCACACTACTGAATTTATTGAAATAGTCAGATTATTCATCCTTTATAGAATTGTACCTCTATTCTAGCATTGAATAATTGTTTTTCTGTGATTTTTAATCAGTATTTTAACTGAACTATAGTTGATTTATAGTGTTGCCTTAACTTCTTCTGTAGAGCAAAGTGATATATATATACATTTTTTATATTCTTTTCCATTATGGTTTACCATGTGAAAGTTAAAGTCACTCAGTCGTGTCTGACTGTTTGTGACCCCATGAACTATATGGTCTGTGGAATTCTCCAGGCCAGAATACTAGGGTGGGTAGCCATTCCCTTCTCCAGGGGATCTTCCCAACCCAGGGATCGAACTCAGGTCTTCCAGATTGCAGGCAGATTCTTTACCAACTGTGCTACCAGGGAAGCCCAAGAATACTGGAGTGGGTAGCCTATCCCTTCTCAGCAGATCTTTCTGACCCAGGAATCGAACCGGGGTCTTCTGTGTTGCAGGCAGATTCTTTATCTGCTGAGCTGCCAGGGAAGCCCATGGTTTACCATAGTATACTGAATATAGTTCTCTGTGCTATACTGTAGCACCTTGATGTTTATCTATTCTCTATATAAAAGCTACATCAGCTAAACCCCACCTCCCACTCCACCCCTCCCCTAAACCTCTCCCCCTTGGCAACCACCAACCTGTTCTCTATGTTTATGAGTTTTTCTGTTTCATAGGTTCATTTGTTTCATCTTTTAGATTCCAAATATAAATGATATCATATAGTATTTGTCTTTCTGACTGACTTCACTTACTATGATAATCTCTAGTTGTATCTATGTTGCTACAAATGGCATTATTTTGTTCTTTTTTATGGCTGAGTAGTATTCTATTGAATATATGAACCACATCTTCTTTATCCATTCATCTGTTTATGGACATTTAGGACATTTATGGACATTATTTCCATGTTTTAGCTATTGTGAATAGTGCTGCTATAAACATAGGACTACATGTATCTTTTAAATTTCAGTTTTGTCTGTATATATACCCAATAGTGGGATTGTTGGATCATATGATAATTTTATTTTTAGTTTTCTGAGAACCTCCATACTGTTTTCCATAGTGGCTGCACCAACTTGTATTCCCACGAACTGTGTAGAAGTGTTCCCTTTCCTTCATACCCTCTCCAGCATTTATTGCTTGTAGACTTTTTAGTGATGGCCTTTCTGACTGGTGTGAGGTGGTACCTCATTGTAGTTTTGATTTGCATTTCAGTGAGAAACTGTTATGTTTTGGGCATATTGCCCACATTAGTTCATTCAGTCTTTATGGTTATTCCAAAAAGGCTAATACACTCAAACAGTTAAGGTAAGTTACCAAATATCACACCATTAATAAGTTAGTTAAAAAGATCAGATTTTAAATACTACAAAAGATATATGGATATAAGTTTTCAACTCTTAAAAAAAGAAGCACTAACTAAAATGTCTCCTTTCTGTATAACTCTTTAATACAAAGTTTTAAAAAGATTTATGCTGTCTGATCAAAGGGGAGACCATGTTGCTAAGTTTGCCTTTTGAAGCCACATTGGAAGCTTCTGCCAGTGCTTGGTTAGATGTAGAGAGAAAAGAATTCTTCTTGCTCCTTGTCATCTACATACTTGACAGAACAAGACCTTTACAGTCAAGCATAATCACTCTTTGAGGATGTCAATGCTTTTATCTACCAAGAATAAACTAGTGTTGGTACATGTCAAGTAATTTTGTGAAACACAAGGTTTTGGTAACTTGAAGATAAATGGTATTAAATTATACTTTCCCCCGGATCAACATATCCTTCTCTGGCTTTTTTTTTTGTCGAAGACCATCCCCTGAATGTGCTCTTTAAACTCCTGTGAGGGCTTATTTAATTTATGGCCCGGAGAAACGTGTTAAGTATTAGAGAATTGTGCCAAGAGACTGCTTAACGGGGTTTTTGTTAACTGACCTGAAATTTTCTGGGCCTTTTACAAGACTTGACAATTTCAAACTGAATTTATTTTTGTTTATAATAGCCAGAAGAATCAAAGTGAAAGGGACCAAAGAGACCTCTGGAGCTAAGGTCTCTTTCTCATGTAGACAGTTTAATAGCTGCGTGTGAAATAACAGCATGCCATTAAAGATACTTTGGGAGGGCCGGTTTCACCCATAAAGCAGTAGATTTCCTGAGAGTATTGCAGAATGTTGCCATTGGCTCCTCACCGCTGGAAGGCTCCTCTTGGAATCCTACAAAACTGGCTCTCTGTGACTCCTCTTGAGCAAAGATCACATTCAGCAAATCGTAGGAAGGGACAATAGGTCACTGGCTCATGAAAAAATAGGTCTCTATCCTAGTGGTGTTCATGTCTTAAATAACTTTGAGCCCTTAAGGAACAATCCCTCTTTTTTTCCAACTTCCTGCCAGACTCTTTATCAGAGGAAATTAAATACCTATCCTTGCAATCTTTATGTCCTGAGTAAACAGTGTCCGGAAAATTGTGAAAAATCATAAAATACCAATTTTTCCAATGTTAGGAATTTTTGTGCTTCTTCACACATGACTTTTTTTATTTGAAGTTCAGGTTTTTTAAAAAAAAAAATTAAACTATAGTTGATTTATAACGTGCTAATTTCTGCTGTACAGCAAAGAGATTAAATCATTCTTCTTCATATTATTTTCCATTATGATTTATCACAGGATATTGAATATAGTTCCCTGTGCAATATACACTTCCCAAGTGGCACAGTGGTAAAGAATCTGCCGGCCTACACCAGAGATGCAAGAGACACGGGTTTGATCGCCGGGATGGGAAGATCCCCTGGAGTAGGAAATGGCAGTATCCGTGCCTAGAAAATTCCACTGACAGAGGCGCCTGGAGGGCCGCAATCCATGGAGTCACGAAGAGTCGGACACGACTGAACACATACGCACTTGCACACTCACACTATCCAGTATGACCTTGTTGTTTAACCATTCCATATAAAAGAGTTTGCAACTGCTAATCCCAAACTCTCAGTTCATTCCTCCCCAACCACCTACTCCCTTGGCAACCCCAAGTCAGTTCTCTATGTCTTACATTGCTTTTAATTCTTCTAATAATAATATTGACTAAGAAAACAGTAAATTGCCCCGGTTAAAGTGGCTATAAATTATGGATATTGATAGTGACTATTGTGTCAGTCACTCAGTGATGCCAACTCTCAGAGACCCATGGACTGTAGCCTGTCAGGCTCCTCTGGCCATGGAATTCTCCAGGCAAGAATACTGGAGTGGGTAGCCATTTCCTTCTCCAGGGGATCTTCCCAACTCAGGATTGAACCTGGGTCTCCTGCATTGCAGGCAGATTCTTTACCATCTGAGCCATTTATTAAACACATACTAATCGGAGAAGGCAATGGCACCCCACTCCAGTACTCTTGCCTGGAAAATCCCATGGACGGAGGAGCCTGGTAGGTTGCAGTCCATGGGGTCGAGAAAAGTTAGACGTAACTGAGCGACTTCACTTTCACTTTTCACTTTTATGCATTGGAGAAGGAAATGGCAACCCACTCCAGTGTTCTTGCCTGGAGAATCCCAGGGATGGGGTCGCACAGAGTCGGGCACAACTGAAGTGACTTAGCAGTACTTAACAGTAATCCTCATTATGGGCCAGGTACTAATTGTACAATTGGTGAACATATGACTTCAACCACCCTGAAAGATTTTAAAAGACTGGGGGAAAAGGAAATACAATAAAACTCAGCCCCATTTATGACTCACTCCAGATTATGATTTTAAATCATTGAACTGTTCAGCCTTCCCAAAATGAAGCTAGAAGACAAGGAGTGACCTCTTTTCTCCTTCCCTTCTCTAGAAATGCTATTTACAATCCTCTCACAATGCAAGAGAAGATGGGAGCTTAATACAGTCATATTTTATCAAACAGTGACTTTGGGAGGAAAGTAATGAAACTAACATCAACTCCTGGCAAAATTCTTACACATACAAAGCATATTGCTTATTCTCTTTTGCTCTTATCTGATAGAGAGTTAGGTGGATAGATAAATAAATAAATGCACACATATATTACAAACTACATATAACATTTAAATTATTACACATATATGAAAACATATACCAAAAAATTCTATAATGAAGGAACATTACATAAGCATTTATGGAGAAGTTACAAAATGTTTTCAATGGAGGAATGTATATTTATTAAGGGAACTCTGCCAAGAGCATTCATATTCTATTAGTAGTTGAAAGGAATATATTTTGATTCCATTTTATAAATGAGTAGCCTGAGGATGAAGTCTCTGGCACAAGGTCCCATGGGTACTAGAGCTAATCATCTAAACTAAAGCACCCTCTCACATTCTCAAATTGTCAACTTTCTTATCGTAATAACCTCACCATTTCCGGCTGATTTCCAACAGCTGTTTTTGTTATTGTTCTCGATGTTGTTTTCATTTCCTGCTCCCCATTTATGTAGAGATATTTTCAGAATAAATCTGCCTTTTCGCCAAGATCAATTTGTCCTACTTTAATTCTCACCAAATGGTATAATACGAGGTTGACTCTATTGTAATAGCTGCCAAACTCTGCTGACATTGAAATCACCTAGGAATCTGGAAAGACACACTCATGCTGTGTGCCCATTTGCAGGCATTCTAGTTTAATTAGTATGACTTGTGCTTGGGAAATCGGGGTGTTTTAAAGGTTCTATTTTAAAGTTTTAATGTAAATTGAAAAAAAAATAAAGTTTTAATGTAAATTGATACAGTCACTATGGGAAACAGTATGGAAATTCCTCAAATAACTAAAAATACAGTGCTATATGATCCAACAACCCCACTCCTGAGTATGTATTCATACAAAACTGTAATTTTGAAAAGAGTCATGCACCCCAGTGTTCACAGGAGTGCTAGGTACAATGGTAGAGACATGGAAGCAACCTAAATGTCTATCAGAAGAATGGATAAAGAAGATACACACACACACACACACAATGGAATACTGCTCGGCCATAAAAAGAATGAAATGATGCCATTTGCAGCAACATGAATGGACCTAGAGATTATCATGCTAAATGAAGTAAGTCAGACAGAGAAAGACAAATACCACATGATATCATTTATATGTGAAATCTAAAATGTGAAAGAAATGAACTTACCTACAAAACAAAAACAGACTCACAGACATCGAGAACAAATTTCCATCCTTGGCTAAATACCACTCCCCATCTAGTTTCCATATACACCAAAAGAGGAAAGCAGAGCTTTTTTAAAAAACCAAAAAAACAAAAAAAAGCATCCAATCATGGTGATGGGGCTTACCTTAAAATAGGACCATCAACCGTAAGTACATCCTTAGTGTGGCCAGTAGAATTCTACTCATTTCCTTAAAATTCATTTCCTCATACATTTTCCTAGTTTCTCACTTTGAACTGATGACTGACATACTTGTTCTGTAGAAAAATGAGTCAAATTGAGAGACAACATCTACATGGGTCTACCACCAAACCTACCACACCATCTTTTTGTGTGTTCATATGCTTATCTTCATTCGTGTGCCATGGATGAAGCTTCCACTTACATACTGAATTCCACCCCTCTCACTTACTTAAGGCCCTCATTCAGGTAATGCTCTTCTTTTTTAAAGAGATTATTTCTATTAGCATAGATATTAAAATATTGATAGGTCCTATTTAAAGAAAAAGAAAATTCTCTCTTGACTCCATGTCTCCCTCTAGCAACTGCCTCGTTTCTCTGACTTCACTGAAAAACTTCTCAAGTGTTGTTTCTTCTCACTGTCTTCATTTGCTCCGTAGTTACATTATTTCCTTGAATATCCCATTATTCTCTTGAACCCACTCTAGTTGGGCTATTGTCTCTGTACTGAAACAGCCTTTTACCTGGTCCACAAGGACGTCCCCATTTCCAAATCTGAAGTTCAAGTCTCAGTCCTCATTTTGACCTCAGCAGCATTTGAGACAATACATCTCCCCTTCCACCTTCAATCAGCTTCTCCACTCAGCTTCCAGAACTCCACATTCTTCTGTTTCCCTCCCTACCTTCCCAGTTACACCTTCTTGGTATCACTGTTGGTTCCTCCTCACCATCTTACACATGAAACTTTGGAATTCTTGTATTTCTACACTACTATTTTTCTCTGTACATTTATTCACAGGTCATTTCAGTCAGTCTCAGTTTATAATCACTATGGCAAGATGATTTGCAAATTTTTGTCTCCAGCCTGGGCTACTTCCCTGAACTCAACTCAGATATCTCATTGCTGACTCGACACTATCACTTGGATGCTCATAGTTGGATAGTAATAGCCTTCTCAGGCTATTTGTATGTTCAAAGCAAAGTCTTGGCAGCTGTGGATGTATGTCCATGAGGCCTACATTCCCGCACCTGGACTCAGAGGGGAAGGGCGAGAAGAACTGGAAGCTTTAGGCTAAAATGAAGGAGAAAAAAGATGAACCAGAGATACAAATAAAGTGTCTTGAAACTGACTAGAAGCCATGGAGTAAGATATGAGTTAATTATCAGCTGCTGCTCTAGGAACTGCTTCTGTGTCTTCACCTATTCAAAGAGCTTTTTTTTTTTCCTTTTTTTTTTTTTTTTGGTAAATCTCTATTCCTGATTTATTAAACTAAAAATAAAAGCTATGAAAAATATAAATAAATAAATCTTGGTTCCTTCCAACACCACCTACTCTTCCTGTAGTTGCATCTCAGTAACCTGCATTATGTTTCTTTCATTGCTTGGAACCAAAACTTTGGCTATCTTTTTCTCCCACACAGCACGTCCAGTCTATCAGCAGATTCTGTTGGGTACTCTTTTACTATGCATCTTGAATTTAAGTACTTACTACTTGCCCTATCACCACCACCCTGGTCTAAGCTACCATGGACTGCTGCCATTAACCCATCTGAGCTTACCTTTCCCACCACACTTACCCTTCAGTTTAACTTCCACCGGTGGCTGGAAGTCTCTTATTAAGATAGAAGATAAACCACGTCACTCCTCAGCTCTGTTCCTCCCGGGGATTCAGTCTCACTTAGAGTAAAAGAAAAGTTACTATATGGATGGACAAGCTCCTCCATTAGCTGCCCCTTTGTGATCTTTGACAACCCCCCCTTACCTCTCTCCCCCTCCCTCACCACTCTCCCCCTCCCTCAACAGTCTTCAGCTTCCCTCCCCTTCCTGCTGTTCCTCACCCTCAGATGTGACAAGCACTCTCTCATTTGATTTCACTTCCTCTTCTCTTTGTCCGGATTCTTTTCTTGCAAATCTACAGAGTTCTCTTCCTCACTGTCTTCAGGTCAATTCAGATGTTACTTCCTCAAAGGCACATCCCTGATCATTCTACATGAAAATTTACCCTGCTTTTTAAAAATCACTTATAGACACCAACACAATGCACCAGTCAATTTTTCTGTAAGGGCCAGGTTGGAAATATTTTAGGCTTTGGGAACCAAAGTTTTTGTGCCGTCATAACTACTTAACTTTGCAGTTAAGAAATGGGCCTGTAGTGAGAAATGGGCATGACTGTATGCTAATGAAACTATAATTACACAAATATGTGGTGGGCCAGGTTTGGTCTGTGAGCCATAATTTGTTAAGACATGCCTTACATAGTGCTTATTTCTTTCCTAAGTTCATCTTTTAGAATGTAAACTCATTGGCAAAGACTTCTCCATTTAATAGTGAGAGTGAAAAGTGTTAGTCACTCAGTTGTGTCTGACTCTTTGCAACCCCATGAACTGTAGCCCTCCAGGCTCTTCTGTCCATGGGCTTTCCCAGGTAAGAATACTGGAGTGGGTTGTCATTTCCTTCTCCAGGGAATCTTCCCGACTGAGGGATCAAACCTAGGTCTCCTGCATTGCAGGCAGGTTCTTTACGATTTGAGTCACCAGGGAAGCCCCCATTTAATACAAGATGGTCAATTAACACTTTAAAATAAATACTAAATGTGGCATAAATCTGCTTTTTTAAAATTGTTGCATCTCTTTCTGTGATATTCTGTCATGAGTTGATCAATACCAAAAGACAATATTTTCATCATTCAAGAGGTAATTGTGCATGTTTGGGTAGAAATTTCAGCAGTTTCTACCATGGAAATGTATTGTTAAAAAAAGAAAAATCAGTTAGTGGTCACTGGTAGATTTTTTTAATAAAAGTATAAAATCAATTCTTTGCATGTTTTCTGGTTAGGCACACTATTTTTATCTGGCATCTTCAAATTGCACTTTCTTAAAAAACAAAAATTGAATTGGATAATAAGCTGATCTATGTTTAATGTTCTAGAATAACATAAAATTGTAATTAAATATTTGCAATAGCAATCCATTTTTCTGAGAAAAGTTGTTTTCCCTCTAAATAAGGAAAACAGTCATTATTTCTAATTTCACAAACTGTAGAAGATGCACATGAGCTCAGCCTGTCAGATACACATCACGCCTGGAAATCAACACCAGTCTTGATATAGATGTTTCCAGTGGAAGACTGCTCCAAACACCATCAGAATCCCACTGCCATGAAATTCTAAATTGTTAGCTCAGAAACAGAGGAAACGCTTATGAGACTTAGCAACCAATCCTACTAGTTTGTTGGTATGGTGACTGTTTAATGGTCAGGATTGCCTCCAAAGATAGGTTCAGACTAAAGTCTATAATTTACTCAAGTTGAATTTTTCAGTAACATAAAAGTTTTCAATTTTTCAACTAATCCTGAAACTAAAGCAAAATATTTTCTTCCTGTGGTTATTTGATTTTATTTCCTATGTGTTCCTAAATTCTGTTTTTTTAAAAAAGACCTTCCTGGTATTCCTGACAGAAGCTGTTATGAGAAGATGTCAAGATAACTTATTTTCTTAAATTTCATAGAAAATGTGAGAAATTTTCATAGACTGTGAGTTCCCAAAACACAAAGTACTTCAGCATTTAATACTTTCCAAGTATACACAGCCATCAGTTAGATATTTTTGATTTGCTATTAGATCATGATTCATAAGAACATAAAATATGAATTAAGAAAAAGTTTCCTTCTTGATAAAAAGCTGTCTTTGCTTCAAAACTGTTGCTCAAAAGAAAAATAAATAAGTACACAGAATTATCCAAAATAATTGAATTGTTTTCTCATCTCAAGGTGCTGTTCCCCACGGTCACTTTTTGAAAATAAAGCTGCTTCTCTTGCACTGTCTCTGAACCTAAAAACTCTCTATCTAGGCCTTGGATTTTCATCTTATACTTTTCTAAAAACAAACATCCACTCTCTCAGTTTATAATACATATTTCTAAAGGAAAATAAACACATTTCATTCAGATGTTTGTGAAACCAACACAGACACTGTCATCCAAAGAGCAGAATTTATGGGAAAAAAAAGAAAAGAAAAGATGGTTCTGGGATCGTTCAAATCCCAAAGGAAGAGAAAGACACATATCACTTAGCAAAAATTCCCACCAGAAATAAATACACATGTATTTGAGACAACGAAAAGCTGAATGAAGCCCAAAAACAATAGACAGATAAGGAGGTTCAGATGAGTGAAAACTATTTTTTGTCATTTATATTATAATGTTATATCTAGATTCTGGGGGCAATTTTCCAGTGATAAATTTTTAAACTTTTGTCAAATATGAAAGTTGTTTAAGATATTTACTATTTTAATAAATGTTGGCTTAATGAGGGCCACCAATGTGTTAAAATGCCTCAGAATTAAAATACGTGCTTCAGTTTCTGGCTTTTGTTTTGAGATTTATTGATGAGAAAAAGCTCATGTTAGTATTCTAAAGAAAGGTAGAAGATGCGTAAAAGAAGAGCTGGTAAAGCTACTTTGGAAAGCCATTGTCAAAATGTTCTTTGCAGATGTAGGTCACCACCAACTGGACCCTACTTGCACCCTTGGACTAGGGTACAGGCTGGCAGTTAGCTATCTTTCAGCAAGGTTAGTCTAACTTGAAATAAAGAACATACAGAATGTTATAAACTTTTTCTTGGTGCATCCCAAATAATCCTAAAGGTTAATGCAATTCTATGCAAGAAAGAAAGATAGTGCTAAGTCATGTCTGACTCTTGCAATCCCATGAACTGTAGCCTGCCAGGCTCCTCTGTTCATGGGATTCTCCAGGCAAGAATACTAGAGTGGGTTACCATTTCTATCACCAGGGGAACTTCCTGACCCAGGAATAGAACCCAAGTCTCCCACACTGCAGGCAGATGCTTTACCAACTGAGCTGTATTGGAACCCCAATTCTATGCAAAATTCTAAACAAATATTTTAACTTGACAAATAATTCTAAACTTCCATAAAATTGAAATGGACACACACACACACACACAAACCAATGAATTTTTATAAAGAAAAAATACTAACATGAAGACTTTATCTCAGCATGTGTGAAAATTTACTATAAATTTACTATAATATATTTTCTGAAATTTACTATAATAATCAAAACTGAGGAGTTAAAACAAGGATGGACAGATCAGTGAAACACAATAGAGAGCCCAAGAATACATGTAGTTATATAAGAAATTGGTGTATGATACATGTATGATGAGTAAGAAAATATGTCATCAGCAAAAAAACTGCAAAAAATTTTAAAAAATGACAAATAGGGAAAAAGATTATCTTTTTGATACTCGTTTTTTAATAACCCATCATGAATATTCCCTTACAAATATTCACAAACATAAATAAATGGTTCTGGAAATTGATCAATTATTTGGGAGAAAAAAACAAATATTATTAATGATAACTCTAAGTGCATTATAAAGTTAAATATTAAAAATCTGAAGTAGAAATATCAAAGCTTTGAGAAAATGTAAATAAATATTTAATGCCTTATATGGTAAAGCTCACAAAGAAAAAATTATTAAATTCAGTTATTTACAAATTCAGTACTGTCAAAAATTTACATCTATGGGTTCAAATAATGTCCCTAACATATAATGAATTCTTATGAACTTGACAGCAACATATCACATGCCAAATTAAACTGGGGAAGAATTACAAATGGACAGTTCAAAGAAAGAATTTAAATGTCTATTAAGTAAAAGAAATCAATATTCTCCCTAATAAGCAAATCATGTAATTAAAAATAAGAAAAATTTTGCTTATAAAAAATTAAAAATATCTATGTACTCAATGACAATACTCGGAGCTGCAAAATGGAGTGAAAGAGCACTGATAATTTGTTAGAATTATAAATTGGTAAATATTTTCCAGAAGAAAGATACACAGATAAAACATTTAAGAAAATAAAATCACAACTGGAATAACTTAAATGTCCACCAAAAGGTAAATGGTCATTTATCATTAAATAAATGATCATTAGCAAGACTGTGCATTTGAATAATATTTCATAATAGAATATTCATGATGGGTTATTTTAAAACAAGTACCAAAATCACATGCAATATGATCCCAATTTGTTAATACACACATTTTCACAGGAAAAAAAAACATAAAAATAGGTAAATATATTACTTACAGTTTTTTTTTATCACTTCAGATTTGCCTTATTATCCTAGTATTTCCCAGAATACCCCAAATGCTCTGTGGGATCCATAGGGTCACAAAGAGTCAGACACGACTGAGTGACTAACACTTTCATAGGAGATGGTCCCTGTCAGGAAGGTGCTTATAATTTCACTCCACACAAGGTTATTCATAAAAGAAAATTCAAGTATGTATGACAGGACATATTCAAATATCAAAACGGAATAATTTGTATTTTGAAATTCAGAGGCTAGTGGATTAGAGTGAGCAAGGAAGAATGCCAGGGCTGGGTCTTGAAGGAAGATAAGAATTTGTTGAATGAGAAAAGATAGGTGACAGAGACTTAAGAAGGGACACTCAGGACGCGATGTGACTTTTCCAAGGGACAATGACAGCAATGTGTATGCCAATATACTGTTCTTCATACTCTTTATATTTTCCATGGTCATTTAAAAGTTGTAGGACATCTAGAAAACTAACAGAAATATGTTACTAACTTTTCAAACAGAGTATTTGAAAACTTTCATTTTCTGACAAGGATTCTAGAGTCACCTTTTTGACAAAGAGACAAAACTCACATTAAAAACTGACAATGACAGAAAGAGAAAGACAAACGCCATATGATAGCACTTACAGGTGGAATCTAAAAATATGACACAAATGAACTTATATGAAACACAAACAGACTCACAGATATAGAGAACAGACGTATAGTTGCCAAGGCGGGGGTGGGGGAGAGGTTGGCGTGGAGGGATGGATTGGGAGTTTGGGATTAGCAGATGCAAATTGGTATATATAGAATGGATAAACAACAAGATTCCACTATATAGTACAGAGATCCTGGGAAACACTGGGTTGGAAAAGAGTATAAAAAAGAAAGTAAAAAAATGACTAATGAGGTATTTAAATGCATGAGCATTCTAAAATTTTTTCACAATTATAGATAGGCAACAATTTTGGCTTTGGGACTCTATCTAAATTCCTTAAAGACGCATGGAAAGATCCATTACTAAAAAGTAGCTGTGAAGAGCAAGACTCATATATGTGCTGTGCAGAAAAAGACAAAACTTTCCCATGACCTAAAGAGACTCTGCAGAATGACCACAGATGGTTTATACCAGAAAAGCTGGAAAAATTATATGAAGTCTTGTGAAAAATCTTAGCTCGGAAAAAAGTAAAAGGGAGCAAATAAATAAGAGGTCACTGGCAACCTCCAAATTAAAAGAGGTCTCTACGAATCAGCCTCTCTGAGATTTTAACATATGGGCTTTAAATCACAATGATCTGGGAGAGATGAAAATCAAAATGAGTTCCAAATCCCTGAGTTTTATTATCCCATTGTTACACACTAGGGAGACTTATGGGAGCCTCTCCCATAATTGTTTTGACTGTAGTAAAGAAATGACTTGTTCTCGCTAGATCTTTTTATAAGGAAGCAATGCATTATGCCAGGAAGAATGCTGAGTGAATGGTGGGTGACCAGAACTGTAGCTGTCCTGATATCTATGGGATATCTAGGGAAATGGCATTGAATACTTGACCTGACAGAGTTTTCACTTGCAGAACCTGTAGTTTAAAAGACAGTGATTGCAACTAAAATAACACAACCAGTTCTAAGCAGACTGTAAAAATCTTGTTCAGTAGTATAAATCAGATTGTTCAAAATTAGGAGATTCCAGTTGAATTCATAAAAGTCTGAACAGTGGGAAATACTCCGTAGACTACCAGGAAAAGCCTAACGGTTCCTGGGCTCATAGATTGTATTTTATTAGAGCCAAAAGTCTCCTGGCCTGTCCCCCTTTTTTCTTTTCTTTTCCTTTTTGATTTTATAGATTTTTAATGTTAATATCAACCCCCTTTATTTGATAATAATAGCATTCTCAAGTCAAATGCCATCTCATATCAGCCTTGAGGTAAAAAAATATTTCATTTATAAGACTTCCCAGGTGACTCAGTGATAAAGAATCCACCTGCAATGCAGGAGATGCAGGAGATACGGGTTCGACCCCTGGGTCAGGAAGATCCCACGGAAGAGGGAATGGCAACCCACTCCAGTATTCTTGCCTGGAAAACCCCATGGATAGAGGAGCCTGGTGGGCTCCAGTCCATGGGGTTGGGAAGAGTCAGATGAGCAAATGATAATTTGAAGTAAATGATAACTCTATGAGATATATAACATTTTACAGATAAAATAACTTCAGGCATGAGAGAAACTAAGTCCCTTGTCAGAGATGAGACAATCAAGCGTCAGAGCTGGAAACTGAGCCCACGGTCGCCCACGCTGGAGTCTGCCTCTTAAGAAGCAGTCCTCTGCCTCCTCCAGTCTGAACGGGCTGAAACCCAGTTGGGGCAAAGAACAAGTAAGCACCTTCTAAATAAGCACTTGGAAGGATCAATGTCATTAAAAAAAAAAAAAAAAGAGTAAGTACATTGAATTCCCATCAGAAAGTATGGAAACTGAGGCACAACCAAATAACAACTTATTAGAAAAATCCACGTTTTAAAACTCACTTTAAAATTTCAGAGATGTTTTGTGTAATTGAAGATACAACCTCAAATTATCAATGCTTGCTCTTTTTATGGTAAATGATGTGGAAGCAATGGCACAATTTTCTTCACTCCCTTTTAATGAAAACTCAATAAAAAAAAACAAGTTTTGCATAGAGGAACATTTTAAGAGATTGTGATTAAGACAACACACACTGCAGTTAGCTGGGCTGAGCAGAATCGTGGTCCCAAGACTTATTGGCTATGACATGTTATTTTAGTCATTGCTTTATCCTGAATGCCTAGAAAAGGGGCTGACACCTAATAAACTGGTAATAAAAGTTTATTGAATTTTTAGCACTTAATTCATTTTTTTCCAGAAAATGGGAACTTGGTCTCTCTCTCACAGACACACACATTACACAAGCACACACCCAAACACACACATACAAAATCGAGACTTTTAAGTATAGTGCAACATATCAATTTTGTTCTTTTCTTTTTCTTTCTCAGTCATTTTTAAGAATAACTGCTTCTCCTGGGATAGTAATATTTGTAGAACATCATTAAAGCTATGTTGAGAATATTTTAACCATAGATTTGATGGACATGAGTAAGAAATTCATATTTTGAAGTCTAAAGGAGCTGTTTTGCCTACGTTGATCACATTAAATGAAACACATATTTCACTCCACTCTATGGTCCCACAGGCCTGTCTGATCAAAATGTCTTTAACTAACATTTATTTTTCTGAAAAAAAAGCAAAAAATATTGACAAAATGCTTGGATGGCATCTCAGAGTCCCAGTGAAGGTCACAGTCCCTAAGCCAAGCTCTGATATCGGCTCTTCTGAGCACTGGCAGCATTCAATACAAAACTAAAAATCATATAAAGAAACTAAATATTTCAAAGCATCCATAACCACCATAACGAATAACTTATATAATGTCTAGCCCTGGGTCAGGAAGATCCCTTGGAGAAGGGAATGGCAACCCACTCCAGTATGCCTGCCTGGAGAATTCTATGGACAGAGGAGCTTGGCAGGCTACAGTCCATGGGGTCACTGCAGCTTTTTGTTTTTGTTTTTTTTTTAATATGGAAGACAGGAAAATTGAAAGTTCTATTTAGTGAAACATGCGTTAACTTTAAGGGTTTTTATGGAGCCCTACACTAAAGTCACAGGATAGAAATCTCTGGAACTGACCAAGCCCCATAGCAACTGTTGCAGGAGCTCCGGATCTAAACCCGGCAGTTCCCTGACCCCATACTATGTAAAATACCCACCATACTATCCACCCTTCAGCATCCTAACCAATCACCTAATGTCACCATTCCAGTAGGAATTGTCTGTCTTGAGGCTATAAATATTGGCTGCAAGCCTGCAAAAGTGTTCAGCTCTCCAATGAGCCGGTCCGCTGTTTTAACAGTGTCTCCCAATCTAATAAACTTCATTCTCCTCTCATTCTGCCTCAAGTCTGGAAATTCTTTTCCAACCTAAGTATGGACCATGACATTGTTGACTGCCTATTTAAATTTGCATTTTCTTTTTACTGCAATTCCAATAATAATTAGACTAGTCAATTCCTCTCAAACTACAAGACTAAGAGAGTTCGATTCTATCCTCACTTTATTACTAGCAAGCTGAACAATTTAGCACAAATAATTTGACCTTCTTCAACCTTATTTTCTTCATATTTAACTAAGACAGTTGGAATAGAAAATTCCTAAAGGCCTTTTTAGTTCTAGAATGCTATGAGTTTTCAGGCTAAAGACAAAAATGAGATCTAAAAGATGCACTGTATTATAAACACTCATTAAATGTTTTAATTTGTTTTTTCAATAATGATGGTCAATATGTATTGAGCCAGGCACTTCTCTAACACTTCATGTATATAAACACTTTTAATCCTTCCAGTATCTTCATAAGATAAGCACTGCTGGTATCCTGATTTTATAAATAAGATAAGAAAAGCACAGTGATCGCAAAGCTAGTGGCCAGGCATTGTAGATGAGATTCAAACCCAGGCCATCTGGCTCAGACCTCATGTGTTGAAGCACTCTGTCTGTAACTCTCCTAGAGCAAATTCCAAAACACTCGTCCTGTTCCAAACAAGGGAAGACCCCACCCCTGGCCACCCCCGCTGTTGGTATGGATTCCATTAACGTAGAATGTCGTGACTTCTGAGAAATGCTTTTTCTGGTAGAGAAAAGTAGTTTGAAAGTTAAAGTTGATTTTTCCCCCCAGAGCATGCATGCATGCTCAGTTATATCCAACTCCTTGCGACCCCATGGACTGTAGCCCACCAGACTCCTCTGTGC
Source organism: Cervus elaphus (assembly GCF_910594005.1). Taxonomy (NCBI): domain Eukaryota; kingdom Metazoa; phylum Chordata; class Mammalia; order Artiodactyla; family Cervidae; genus Cervus; species Cervus elaphus. The sequence goes on along the minus strand of NC_057836.1, from coordinate 30,939,690 downwards.
ATGGGATTCTCCAGGCAAGAATACTGGAGTAGGTTGCCATTTGCTCCACCAGGGGATCTTCCCGACTCAGGGATCAAACTTCTGTCTCCTGCACCTCCTACATTGCAGGCAGATTCCTTACCACTGAGCCACCTGGGAAGTTCATTCCCCAGACAGCAATATACATATCCCCAGACTCTATCTTTTATGTATTTTCTCTAGCTTTTAAATTATGTACCTGGTTTGGGATTTAAAAGCAATGCTGATATAAAAATAATTTGTTCTTTGTGTCAAGACACGCAAAAATGAATGCTGTGTAATTACCTCAATCCTATAAAGAAGATTCTTTGAAAATATGAGTATTGGTTTTTTAAAACATAACTGCTATTTGTTCTGGCCAAGGCTATTATAAAATATGGGCTAGGTGAAGGAGAAAAATTGTGCTGACAGCAAGTTGCACATACCTATAAATATATTAATGTGTACATGTGTGTATTTATAAATTTGAATTATCAAAAATAGTAGACATCAGCTAAAGTGCTAGCCTATTATCAGCACGTCCTAAGGAAAAAATAAATTAGTAAGATTTTAGGTATCCATATATGTTTGAAAACTTGTATGTACTTACTGAGGGAAGTTCATTAGGTCTAATTCAGAGTAAGTCAAAAACATGTTGAATTTACTCTGTAACAACAGACGTGGGCTTCTGCCATTCTGATACAGGACAAGAGGACTATGAAAGAACAGCGATGCTGGTCATTCTCTGGGGGTAAATTACAGGTGGAAATTAAAGAGCTACCTAATCTCTTCACCACCTCCATCGTGGGCAGGCCATGATCCTGCTGCTGCTGAATGGAACTCTGAATGATAGAAGTAGGGGAAACTTCAGATGGTAATGAAAGAAGCTATGTGCCTCACCCCACACTTCCCAAAGAAGGCAAATACATTTTCTACTGGGAAAGGCATGTAAAAAGAATAAATTATGAATCAGAAACCAAGATCATATTATTTATAACTGCCAACTAAAGAATTTAAGATAAAAAAGAAAACCTTGGCAATGACCTAGAGATTGTCATACTGAGTGAAGTAAGTCAGACGGAGAAAGAAATATTGTATGACATCCCTTATATGTGGAATCTAAAAACAAATGATACAAATGAACTTATTTACAAAACAGAAACAGACTCACAGCCTTAGAGAAGGAACTTATGGTTCCCAAGGGGAAAGGAATAGTGGAAGGCAGAATTAGGGAGTTTGGGATGGACATGTACACACTCTGCTATATTTAAAACGGCTAACCAGCAAGAACCAATGTATAGCACAGGGAACTCTGCTCAGTGTTATGAGGCAGTCTGGATGAGAGGGGAGTTTGGGGAGAATGGATATATGTATATGTAAGGCTGCGTCTCTTTGTTGTCCATCTGAAGCTATTACAACATTGTTAGTCAGCTATATTCCAATATAAAATGAAAAGTTAAAAAAAAAAAAAAGAAACAAAGGAAAAAAGAAAACCTTTGCAATACTGAATCAAAATATGCTTCCTCTCTTGACATTTTAGTCACACAACATCTAATTATCTATATTATCTTAATAAATGTATACAATATGAAACCAGTGTGGGTACTCAATAGCTTCTAATCAATATTTTAAATAATATACTATCAGTTATGATTTATTACAATGCTTTCACTCTTCTGGGTTATTTCCTTCTGACTAACATTTTATAAAGGGGGAAAAAAAAATACCGGAGGGCTCAAGACCATATACAGTATGATTCCATTTACATGATGTACAAGAAGGTAAAATTAATCTACATTATAGAGGCTAGATAAGAGCTTGGAAGGTTATCTTGTAAAGAAAGAATGCATAGAAGAGGTTTCTAGGGTTCTTGTAAAGTTCTGTTTCTTGATCTGGTTGTTGAATATCTGGATGTGTTTAAATCATCAGGCTTTCATAATAAATACACATTTGGTATATATGCTATACTTTGAAAGTTAAAAAAATAAATTTTATTCCTAGGCACTAGCATCTATCAGAAATCATACTTTTTAAAAAACATTCTTCATACCTATTAGACAGGCTAATTTTAGAAATTGGCCATACCAAGTGCTGATGAAGATATGGGACATTTGGAACTTTTATGCATTGCAGTTAGGAATGCAAAATAGTACAGTTTGGGAGTTTCTTATAAAGTACATGGCCCAGCAATCTCTCTCCTAGGTATTTACACTAGGCAAATAAAAAATTATGTGTGGATGAAAAGCTATACACAAATGTTGATAGCAGCATTATTCACAATCACTCAAAACTAGAAGCAACCAAAATACCCCTCAAGGGGTGAGTGCATAAATAAGTGCTGGTGTATTTATATAATGAAACACTCCTCATTAATTAAAAAAAAAAGCCACACGTGTAATGACACAGATAAATCCCTAATGCCTGACCCTGAGTAAAAGAAGTCAGCCTCAAAAAGGTACACACTATGATTAAGTTTGTATGACATTTTGGAAAAGGCAAAACTACAGTGATGACAAATAGATACCTAAGAGTTAGAAGTAAAGAGTTAGAAGTAAATGGGGTGTGACTACAAAAAAGTGGCATGGGGGAAGTTGAACAGGTGATAGATTTACTTCTGCTTTATTATTATGGAGATGATTAGGCAAATTTAGGCATGAAAACTCAGATAACAACCATGCACCACTGAAATTTTGAAATTTATTACATAAATTTTTTTTCATTTATTTTTACTAGTTGGAGGTTAATTACTTTACAATATTGTAGTGGGTTTTGTCATACATTGACATGAATCAGCCATGGATTTACATGTATTCCCCATCCTGATCCCCCCTCCCACCTCCCTCTCTACCCGATCCCTTTGGGTCTTCCCAGTGCACCAGGCCAGAGCACTTGTCTCATGCATCCCACCTGGGCTGGTGATCTGTTTCACCATAGATAATATACATGTTTCGATGCTGTTCTCTCGAAACATCCCACCCTCGCCTTCTCCCACAGAGTCCAAAAGTCTGTTCTGTACGTCTGTGTCTCTTTTTCTGTTTTGCATATAGGGTTATCATTACCATCTTTCTAAATTCCATATATATGTGTTAGTATGCTGAAATGTTCTTTATCTTTCTGGCTTACTTCACTCTGTATAATCGGCTCCAGTTTCATTCATCTCATTAGAACTGATTCAAATGAATTCTTTTTAATGGCTGAGTAATATTCCATGGTGTATATGTACCACAGCTTCCTTATCCATTCATCTGCTGATGGGCATCTAGGTTACTTCCATGTCCTGGCAATTATAAACAGTGCTGTGATGAACATTGGGGTGCATGTGTCTCTTTCAGATCTGGTTTCCTCAGTGTGTATGCCCAGAAGTGGGATTGATGGGTCATATGGCAGTTCTATTTCCAGTTTTTTAAGAAATCTCCACACTGTTCTCTATAGTGGCTGTACTAGTTTGCATTCCCACCAACAGTGTAAGAGGGTTCCCTTTTCTCCACACCCTCTCCAGCATTTATTGCTTGTAGACTTTTGGATAGCAGCCATCCTGACTGGCGTGTAATGGTACCTCATTGTGGTTTTGATTTGCATTTCTCTGATAATGAGTGATGTTGAGCATCTTTTCATGTGTTTGTTAGCCATCTGTATGTCTTCTTTGGAGAAATGTCTGTTTAGTTCTTTGGCCCATTTTTTGATTGGGTCGTTTATTTTTCTGGAATTGAGCTGCAGGAGTTGCTTGTATATTTTTGAGATTAATCATTTGTCTGTTGCTTCATTTGCTATTATTTTCTCCCAATCTGAGGGCTGTCTTTTCACCTTGCTTATAGTTTCCTTTGTTGTGCAAAAGCTTTTAAGTTTAATTAGGTCCCATTTGTGTATTTTTGCTTTTATTTCCAATATTCTGGGAGGTGGGTCATAGAGGATCCTGCTGTGATTTATGATTAAAACTCTCCAGAAAGCAGGAATAGACGGAACATACCTCAACATAATAAAAGCTATACATGACAAACCCACAGCAAGCATTACCCTCAATGGTGAAAAATTGAAAGCATTCCCCCTGAAATCAGGAACAAGACAAGGGTGCCCACTCCACCACTACTATTCAACATAGTTTTGGAAGTTTTGGCCACAGCAATCAGAGCAGAAAAAGAAGTAAAAGGAATCCAGATAGGAAAAGAAGAAGTGAAACTCTCGCTGTTTGCAGATGACATGATCCTCTACATAGAAAACCCTAAAGACTCTACCAGAAAATTACTAGAGCTAATCAACAAATATAGTAAAGTTGCAGGATATAAAATTAACACACAGAAGTCCCTTGCATTCCTATACACTAACAATGAGAAAACAGAAAGAGAAATTAAGGAAACAATACCATTCACCATTGCAACGAAAAGAATAAAATACTTAGGAGTATATCTACCTAAAGAAACAAAAGACCTATACATAGAAAACTTTAAAACACTGATGAAAGAAATCAAAGAGGACACAAACAGATGGAGAAACATACCGTGTTCATGGATTGGAAGAATCAATATTGTCAAAATGGCTATACTACCCAAAGCAATCTATAGATTCAATGCAATCCCTATCAAGCTACCAACGGTATTTTTCACAGAACTAGAACAAATAATTTCACAATTTGTATGGAAATACAAAAAACCTCGAATAGCCAAAGTAATCTTGAGAAAGAAGAATGGAACTGGAGGAATCAACCTGCCTGACTTCAGACTCTACTACAAAGCCACAGTCATCAAGACAGTATGGTACTGGCACAAAGACAGAAATATAGATCAATGGAACATAATAGAAAGCCCAAAGATAAATCCACGAACCTATGGACACCTTATCTTTGACAAAGGAGGCAAGGATATACAATGAAAAAAAGACAACCTCTTTAACAAGTGGTGCTGGGAAAACTGGTCAACCACTTGTGAAAGAATGAAGCTAGAACACTTTCTAACACCATACACAAAAATAAACTCAAAATGGATTAAAGATCTAAATGTAAAGCCAGAAACTATAAAACTCCTAGAGGAGAACATAGGCAAAACACTCTCCAAAATTTATTATATAAATATTCTAAAATAATTAGAAATAAAGTAACCTTACTAATGGCAACAAAAATATCAAGTGCCTAGGAATAAATCTAACAAAAGAGAAGCAAGCCTACTGGAGAAAATAATATATAATGTTTATTGAAAGACATTAGAGAGTATGTAAATTAAAGGAAAGATATATAAATGATTCAGAAGATTCAATATGATAAAGATGTGAAGTGTCACCAAATTGATCTGAAGAATTAGTACTTTCCTAATAAAAATACCAAATGGCAACCCACTCCAGTACTATTGCCTGGAAAATCCCATGGACGGGGGAGCCTGGTAGGCTGCAGTCCATGGGGTAGCAAAGAGTTGGACACGAGTGAGCAACTTCATTTTTTCATTTCAGGATTTTTTTTTTTACTTATTTGATAAGATGGTTAAAATTTACATGGCAGAGAAATGGTTGAAAAATAAGCCAACTTGCTTCTAAATAAAATAAAGTTAATAAACTCATTCTATTTGTAAATAAAACAATATAAAGCTATGGTAACAAAGACTGAATATTGATGCAGTGCTATAAAAAGAACAGTAGAACAATATAATAAGCCTCCAAAAGATCTCATGTATATAGATGAATTATAAGAGAATGAGATTGTATATCAGAGGAGAAAGTATAGACCTTCAATAAAAGAGTTAAGGGCAATAAATTTGTCTCCTTACTGTCATGATAACAAAAGGATGGGTAAAAGTCACTGTTAAAAAAAAATCACTCTGTAAAAGAACAAAGATAGAGGACTACACTATCTGACTTCAAGACTTACTACTTAAAGCTACAATAATTGAGAGAGTATTGTATTGGTGTCAAAATAGACAAATGGACCAATGGAACGAGATGGAGTTGACAAATGGATGCACAGATCTATATGGTAAATTGATTTATGACAAAGCTGCCAAGGTTTCTAATGAAGAAAAGACAATCTTTTCAACAAAGGGTGCAGAAACAGTAGGACCTTTGTATTAAAAAAAAAAAAAAAGAATGAACTTCAATCCTTAATTTTGCATCATAAGCAACAATTAACTCAAAATGGACCATAGACCTATTTAAAACCTAAATCTATAAATCTTCTAGAAAAAAAATTGTAGGAAAGAAACTTTGGGACCCTGGGTTAGGCTATAATTTATTAAATATAACTCCAAATACACAATACATAGAACAAACTGATACACTGGACTTCATCAAAATTAAAAATGCCTATTCTTTGAAAGAGAATAGAATAAAAAGGCAAGCCAAAGACATGTTTCCAGGCACTTACAACTCCCAAAACTTGATAATAAGAATTTAAATGTCATTAAAAATGTATAAATTTGAACAGACACTATAAAAATATATATACGCAAAGGATACATTAAAAGATGCTCAACATTACTGTCCACTGCTGCTGCTGCTTTGTCATATCAGCCGTGTCCAACTCAGTGCGACCCCATAGATGGCAGCCCACCAGGCTTCCGTCCCTGGGCACTAGGGACATGAAAGTTAGAGATATGTAAAGGTACCACTATGCATCTATTAAAACATAAAAAAAGTCTTAAAACTGACCATGTCGAGTGTTGGCAAGGATGTGATGCCTGGAACTCTCACATACTACTGCTACAAATGCAAAATGACACAACCACTTTGGAAAATAATTTAGCATTTTAAATTAAATGATGCTTGCTCCTTGGAAGAAAAGCTATGACCCACCTAGACAGCATATTAAAAAGCAGAGACATTACTTTGCCAACAAATATCCATCCAGTCAAAGCTATGGTTATTCCAGTAGGCATGTATAGATATGAGAGTTGCACTATAAAGAAAGCTGAGCACCAAAGGGTTGATGCTTTTGAGCTGTGGTGTTGGAGAAGACTCTTGAGAGTCCCTTGGACTGCAAGGAGATCCAACCAGTCAATTCTGAAGGAAATCAGTCCTGAATATTCATTGGAAGGACTGATGCTGAAGCTGAAACTCCAATACTTTTCCACCCGATGCAAAGAACTGACTCATTTGAAAAGATCCTGATGCTGGGAAAGATTGAAGGCAGGAGGAGAAGGGGAAAACAGAGGATGAGATGGTTGGATGGCATCACCGACTCGATCGACATGAGTTTGAGTAAACTCCAGGGGTAGGTGATGGACAGGGAAGCCTGGTGTACTGTGGTCCATGAGGTCACAAAGAGTCGGACATGACTGAGTGATTGAACTGAATTCAATAAAATTAAACATATATCTATCATATGATTAAGGCATTCCACTCCTAGGTATTTATCCACGAGAAATAAAAGCATGTATCTAAACAAAAACATATGCACAAATGTTCATAGCATCTTCATGTGTTATAGCTAAAAACTAGATACAACCCAAATGTGCATCAACAATTGAATGAATGAATAATTTGTAGTAAAAACATCCAATTGAATTCTATTCAGCCAAAGAAAAAATGAACTTGTTATATACCATAACAGTAGATAAATCTCAAATTAATTATGCTGAATGAAACAAACCAAACAAAAAAGAGTACATGCTGTACGATTCCATTTTTATGAAAGCCTAGAAAATGCAAAATAATCTACAGTATAGCAAGAAGGTCAGTGCTTGCCTGGGAATAGAGGAGGTTGGAACAGGATGCAAGGGACAGATTACAAAAAGTATAAGGGAATTTAAGGTGTTTTAGTATATTTATCTTGCCTGGAAAATCCCATGGACTGAGGAGCCTGGTAGGCTGCAGTCCATGGGGTCGTGAAGAGTCGGACACAACTGAACGACTTCACTTTCACTTTTCACTTTCATGCATTGGAGAAGGAAATGGCAGCCTGCTCCAGTGTTTTTGCCTGGAGAACCCCAGGGATGGGGGAGCCTGGTGGGCTGCCGTCTATGGGGTCGCACAGAGTTGGACACGACTGAAGTGACTTAGCAGCAGCAGCAGCAGTATATTTATTATCCTGATTTTGTTTATGATTTCCATATGTGCATATGTTAAAATTTACCAAATCATACTCTGCATTAGTTTTCTTTTTGGCTGCATGGGGCCTTTATTGCAGTTCACGGGCTCTGTTGCTCCACAGCGTGTGGGATCTTAGTTTCTGGACCAAGGATTAAACCCATGTCCTCCCCTGCGTTGCCAGGCAGATTCTTAACCACTGGACCACCGAGTAGGTCCCCTGTGTAAGTTTTCTATTGTTGCATAACAAATTGTCACAAACCTAGTGGTTTAACATGACACTAATTTAATATTTCACCATTTCCATGGGTCAGAAGTCCTAGTCAAAGTATGGGTTAACTGGGTCAAGATCTCACCAGGCTTAAATCAAGGTGTCAGCTATAACTGTTATCTCATTGAAAAACTGGGGTCTAAGAATTCAGTGCCTTGTGGTTTCAGGATTAAGGTCTCTGTTTTCTTACTGGTTGTCAACCAGGGGTTCTCTTAGCTCCTAGAGACTGAGAGTTCTAGTCATGTGACCCTTTCACACATAGATACTTACTTCTTCAAAGCAATCAGGAGAATCTCCCTCCAGTCTATCCTGATAGAGTCTTCTATAACACAATCTCAGCATGATGATCTCATCGTATTCACAGGTCCTGCCCAAGCTCAAGGGAGGATTTTTAGTCAGCTGGGCTGCCATAACTAAATGCCATAGATTGGATGGCTTAAACAACAGAAATTATTTTCTCATAGTACCAGAGCCTGGGAAGTCCAAGATCAGGGCTGATTTGGTTCCTGATGAGAGCTCTCTTCCTGGCTTGCAGATGGTTGCTTTTTTTATTATGTCTTCACTTAGCTTTTCTCCTCTCTCTTTCTTCCTGTTTCTCCTAAGGCCACTAATCCCACTAGAAGGTTCGAATCCTTAGGGCCTAACTGAATACTAATTACTCCCAAGGGGCCCATCTCCAAATACCATCACATTAGGGGTTAGAACTTCAACATATGAATTTTGTGGAGACACATTCAGCCCATAACAGAGGGTATTATATAGGGTTTGTACACTAAGAAGTGGAATCTTGGAGCCATCAGAGAGGGCTGTCTACTACATATTTTCTAAATACACACAGTTTATGTCAACAGAAGACATCAATATAAAAAAAGAAGAAATTATATAAGGGGAAGAAAATTAGATTAACCTCAGACTTTTTGAAGTAATGTTTTATTACTTAATACAAAATCGTGCAATACAAAATATAGAGCAATATTTTAGATACTCAAAGAAAATTATGTGAGCTACAGATTTTATACCTCATAAAACTCATATTCAAATATAAAGGGCACAAGCAAATTTTTATCAACATGCAACAACTCAGGGAATATTGTTTCTATTTGCTTCATTAGAAATCTACTACAGATTGTACTTTAGACAACCAAAATGAATAGAAAATTATCAGCATTAGAGCAGATAATGCGTATTAAATATATACAGTAGTTACTTGTAGAACTGACAGTGAGAAAAAAAAGAGAGTATAATATATAAAGTCAGTGAAGTTATAAAAATATTGGGTTTAATGTATAAAACATATTCAAAAAATGGTTTTAAAATCCTTAGCAATTTTTAATCATAATGGTTTTAGTATGCTATTTTAAGACTATTCTCTTTGTAACATAGGATAAAGTAATAGGGTAATTATGGGAAATTCTAATTTTACTTTCTCCTGTATTCATGAGAACTGGGATACTTGATGTGGGAGAGAGTGGTTACAGTTAAGTAAAAACAAATAAACATAACCCACCATATGCATGCGTGCATGCTCAGTCGCTTCAATCCTGTCTGACTCTTTGCTACGCTATGGACTATAGCCTGCCAGGCTCCTCTGTCCATGGGATTCTCCAGGCAAGAATACTGGAGTGGGTTGCCATGTCCTCCTCCAGGGGATCTGCCTGACCCAGGGATCCAACCTGTGTCTCTTATGTTTTCTGCATTGGCAGATGGGTTCTTTACCACTAGTGCCACCTGGGAAGCCCACTAGATGCCAGGAGCACTCCCAAGTTGTGACAATCAAAGATTGCTAAAATGAGGGGTAGGCGAAATTACTCCTAGTTAAGATTAATTGATCTAGAAAAAGCACATGCTACTTCTGATATTTTCCTACTGCCTAGAATTTAGCTGTACAGTAGCCCAACAATGTAACAAGCTGGATAGCCATGCCCATCTAAAAGTTGGGAATTCTACTGTAAGAAAGAGAGGGAGAGAATGAATGTTTGGGGGCAACCAGTAGTCTCTACATCTGTTTCAGGCATGTGCACCATCAAATTTCTGAAGTCCCATCTCATGTCTGAGATGCCAGCTCAGAATACACAATGGGGTTGGCTTTGGAGAGGAGAGAACAAGGGTGGTTGCCAGGAGGAATTTCTGGGGTCCTTAGCCAGAATTCAAAATCTATATATAGTACATGATTCAAAACAGAAGAAAGAAAAAAGAGAACGCTGATTAGAGATCTGAGGGAATCCCAGTTTGCCACCCATAGCCCAACCCTTGAAGTGAAGAATTAGATCAGTTTTATATAAGAGTTTTTAAAAATTCAAACTGCAACAAAGTTGGCCTGGCTTTTCCTTAAGCCTCCCAGAACAAAACCAAAAATGAAATACCACACCCGCACAGACCTTCCCACACCTGAATTTTAAGTGGAAATATATTGACATGATTTTCTAAACTAGTGTATGTAAATGTGTATGCACACACATATGTCTATGTGTATATACACTCGGGGCTTCCTCGGTGGCTCAGTGGTAAAGAACCTGCCTGCAATGCAGGAGACACAGGAGATACCGGTTCGATCCCTGGGTCAGGAAGATCCCATGAGGCGGCATGGCAACCCACTCCAGTATTCTTGCCTGAAGACCCCACAGCAGAGGAACCTGGTGTACTAGTCCATAGGGTCACAGAGTCGGACATGACTGAAGTGACTGAGTACACACACACATTCACACTCATATAAAAAGATATCCTACTTTTCTTCTCTTCTTCACAGAGGGTCTTCTGGCTACATGATCCTGCCAAAGCAATCAAAAGAGTCAGTTGTACATAATTCCTTGTGTAGGATCTAGTTCCTTACCAATGAGCTCAGGCATCTCCTCAAATGACGTGACAATTAGGCTCTACACCCTAGTGATCACACAGCCTTGGTTTCCCATTCCTATAAGGAAATTCTCGGGGGAGGGGGAACACACCTATACTCCTCCATAAAACAGCATTTGTTAGGCTTGAGACAGTCTAAATCTAAACTCAAGGAGAAAAAAATTCTAACTTTGCAAAGACAGAGTTCAAACAATTTATATTATTAAAGAAAAACCTCAACACTGCAATTTGAAGTTACCACATTTGGTCTCCTCACTGAATTTCAGAGTTTCTCTAAGAGGAACCCCTGGAGAAGGAAATGGCAACCCACTCCAGTATTCTTGCCTGGAGAATCCCATGGACATAGATCCATAGTATTACAAAGAGTCAGATATGACTGAAGCAACTTAGGACCAATGGGCTAAGAGTAAGAGGGTGGGGGCAACTGATTTTTTGTATCTGCACTGGGAAGAGCTCTCCACAAAGGCAAATTCCTCCATCCCCACCAGAAGATGAACAAGAATCACTACTCCCCAGCTGAAAAGTTCTCCAACCACCACACTGAAATCCAAAAGCTATGGAGCACGCGACATTTTAGAATGAGGCTTCTGTTGAACAAATAGAATTTGGTCACACAGGTTTGCCAAAATGCCATGCGGTTTGTGCGTTCCTAATACCTCAAGTGTCCCCAAGCAGATTTTTAAACATACAAGTTATTCCTTCAAAATGCCAAGATTCCATGGGAACATTATCCTCTGTTTTAAAAATAAAGTTTAAAGTTATTTGAAAAGGAAGTATTCATCAGTCAATGGTGAGTAGCCAGATTCACAGCTCACAGCAATATGTGATACAGTTTTAATCTCTTCTGTGGAGACAGATATTAGAGGCCCCTTGAAGACACAGGCTTTTAGGCTCAGTCAGTAAAGAATCTGCCTGCAATGCGGGTGACCTCCTGCAATGCAGGAGACCAGGGTTCAATCCATGGGTCAGGAAGATCCCCTGGAGAAGGAAATGGCAATCCACTGCAGTATTCTTCCCTGGAGAATTCCATGGACAGAGGCGTTGGGTAGGCTATAGTCCTCGGAGTCGCAAAAAGACACGACTGAGCAACTAACGCTTTCACTTTTTTTCACTTTCTATATTAAAGCCATGCTCTTAAGTCTCTTTGTCATTTTAACAAAAAATTTCAAAGCACTGAACTACCTTATTTAATTGTCACTAAAATTACTCCAATTATAACCACGTAGGTTCCTCTGGGGCCTTCCTGGAACAGACCCCTCCCTGGGTCCTCTGCCTGCCTCTTGTCTGTAGAAGAGATTTAGTATACTAGTCCTCCTCTAAATCACAAAAGCCTGGATCCATAATTAATGATTAAAAGGAGGTGAACATGTAGTGATTAAAAAAAAAAAAAGTAAGATAGGCCAGGAAAACTGGTAACCATCTAAACATAAGTCAGCCACATGACAGTCACAGAATCTTTCAGTTCAGTTCAGTCGCTCAGTCGTGTCCGACTCTTTGCGACCCCATGAATCGCAGCACGCCAGGCCTCCCTGTCCATCACCAACTCCCGGAGTTTACTCAAACTCATGTCCATCGAGTCGGTGAAGCCATCCAGCCATCTCATCCTCTGTCGTCCCCTTCTCCTCCTGCCCCCAATCCCTCCCTAACGTACAACATTCAGAAAACTAAGATCATGGCATCTGGTCCCATCACTTCATGGGAAATAGATGGGAAAACAGTGGAAGCAGTGTCAGACTTTATTTTTTGGGGCTCCAAAATCACTGCAGGTGGTGATTGCAGCCGTGAAATTAAAAGACGCTTACTCCTTGGAAGGAAAGTTACGACCAACCTAGATAGCATATTAAAAAGCAGAGATATTACTTTGCCAACAAAGGTCCATCTAGTCAAGGCTACGGTTTTTCCAGTGGTCATGTATGGATGTGAGAGTTGGACTGTGAAGAAAGCTGAGCACCAAACAATTGATGCTTTTGAACTGTGGTGTTGGAGAAGACTCTTGAGAGTTCCTTGGACTGCAAGGAGATCCAACCAGTCCATCCTAGAGTTCAGTCCTGAATATTCATTGGAAGGACTGATGCTGAAGCTGAAACTCCAATACTCTGGCCACCTCATGCGAAGAGCTGACTCATTGGAAAAGACCCTGATGCTGGAAGGGATTGGGGGCAGGAGGAGAAGGGGATGACAGAGGATGAGATGGCTGGATGGCATCACCGACTCGATGGACATGGGTTTGGGTAAACTCCGGGAGTTGGTGATGGACAGAGAGGCCTGGTGTGCTATGATTCATGGGGTCGCAAAGAGTCGGACACAACTGAGCGACTGAACTGAACTGAACTGAAAGTACACAGAAGACAGTATCTGGTGCACACTCGAGTTGTTCTACAGCGACTGAAGAGAAAGTCGCTCAGTTGTTTCTGACTCTTTGCGACCCCATATACTGTAACCTACCAGGCTCCTCTGTCCATGAGATTCTCCAGGCAAGAATACTGGACTGGGTAGCCATTCCCTTCTCCAGAGCATCTTCACAACCCAGGGATCGGACCCGAGCCTCCTGCGTTACAGGCAGATTCTTTACCAACTGAGCCACCACAGATACTAAAGCCTCCACCAAACGAAGAAGTTGACTACATGATGACCATGCGCACGTAGCCCCCAGACTTACTGGAGTCTGAGAATTAATAATGTGAACCCCTGTGACACTGGCCTGTTTCCTCACCATCAACCAATCAGAGAACTGTGCACGAACTGATCACATACCCTGCAACTCCCTCCACCACCTTGCTTTAAAAATGCTACCCTGAAACCTGTTGGGGAGTTTGGGCTTTATGAGGGTTCATTGCCCCCCACTCCTTGTATGACACCTGCAATGCACATGGCACTTTCCTTCACCACAACCTGGTGTAAGCAGATTGGCTTTACTTCTTCTGGCCCCACGTTTGGTTGGGTAGTGACTAAATCATTCCAGTGAGGAGCATTGTTTCTTGTCCAAAGAAAAGAAACGTAATTTCTTTGGTCCTGTCTGCTTCTCCCTCCTCCCAGTTCACAAATTCAGGCTAGCTCTGGGAGTGCGCTGGGCAGATACTCACAGAGGTGTTTGGGGGTTCCCTGGTAGCTCAGATGGCAAAGAATCTGCCTGCAATGCAGGAGACCTGGGTTCGATCCCTCAGTCAGGAAGATCCCCTGGAGAAGGGAATGACTACCCGCTCCAGTATTCTTGCCTGGAGAATTCCACAGACCAGGGAGACTGGCGGGCTACAGTCCGTGGGGTTGCAAAGAGTTGGACAAGACTGAGCAACTAATACTTTGACTTTTTTCCCACTTTCATGGAGGTGTTTCAAATGCTGCGATAAGCATGAGAATTGAAAATTCTTTTCCCCAGTAGAATATCATTAGGAAAATTCCAGACCAAAAGGAGACAAGGAAGTGAATGTTTATAGAGTGCAACCAATGTGGAAGATAGAACTTTGCTCCTTTGTAAGTTAAGTTTGAATCAGCCTGCTTTTATCCTGGGAGTAGATTGAGAAAGAGAGAAAGGGAACTCACCATTGTTGAGTATCGACCATGTGCTGGCACTTCCTAGCCTGTGTCTCAGTGAATCCTCACGTGGGCATCGTTATCCTCATTTTATATACATGTCCATGTATCTGGCATGCAAGAAAGTGCCCAAATCATACCCAGACCTATGTATTGTAATTGTAAAGATAACTGTATCTCACTGATAAAACTTGTGTTCCCTGGTCTGTAGCCACATCCTCAGTAGTGGAAGGAGCCCTGAAAATTACCCTTCTCTGCAGCAGCTAAAATCAGATCGGCTCATCACTTAAAGCTATTGAAAATGATCCAGATAAACCCCACAATCTAAAAATACAATGAAAAAAAAAAAACCCATCCATTTCTAGCTCTTTTTCCATGTCTCTTGAATTTTGAGTGTGAAATGTTTGGTTTAAAAACAGCTTCATCAAGCCAAGTTAAAAAAGAATGTCCAAGCAAAGTTTTGGTTCAGCACAATTACAGGGTGTTTTTGTTCAATCTTTACAAGGTTTTCATAGATATTTTTAAGAAATGGGGAAAAAAAGGTTACATGAAAAAGTTTGTTCCCCAGGCTGAAACATGGACTTGTGGATACAGGATAGTTGAACAGGAAAATTATTCTTGGAGAAAAGAGCTGAGAAAGAAAATATTCCATATTAAGGCAAATTGAGTGGGAGGGTAATTAGGTGAGACTGAGACCAAGGTCATGTCAGGTTAGACAGCCTCACTCTTTCATCCTTAAGGGAGTTGTGCCTAGGATGTGACAAGGATTGCTTATGACAGGTAATGCTTCAAGTCACATATATGCAACCACACCCCAAAAAGAGATTCCTCCCACTGCCAACTAATAGTTTTACATACACTTCAATGCATGGAATCCAAGACAATCTTTTACTGTTTACTAAAAGTGTTTCTTACTGAAGGGTATTCCAACTTCCACATAAGATCACCTTATTTCCAGTGTTTGCTTCAAGGTTTGGCTTAGATGGTAAAGAATCTGCCTGCAATGTGGAGACCTAGGTTTGATTCCTGGGTTGGGAAGATCCCCTGGAGAAGGGAATGGCAACCCACTCCAGTATTCTGCCTGGAGAATCCCATGGACAGAGGAGCCTGGTGGGCTACAGTCCATGGGGTCACAAAGAGTTGGACACGCTGAGCGACTAACATATATACATATGCCGCAGTGCACATTTTCGCACTTTTTTACACCAGGAAACTATGACTTTAGTATTCTGGCTTGTCACTGGTAATACAGTAGGAATTTTTAAGCATCAATCTTAACTTAGTCATTGATTCATTGGTAGAATAACATAAAGCAGAAGAACAAGGGACGGGGTTGATGTGGAGAAATGGATGAATGGGTTATTACTGCCATCTGGTGGCAAAGATGCAAAAATACAGGCAATACGTTCAGTTCAGTTCAGTTCCGTTCAGTTGCTCAGTCCTGTCCCACTTTTTGCGACCCCATGGATGCAGAACTCCAGGCCTCCTGTCCGTCACCAAATCCCGAAGTTTACTCAAACTCATGTCCATCGAGTCAGTGATGCCATCCAACCGTATCATCCTCTATCGTCTCCTTCTCCTCCCGCCTTCAATCTTCAACAGCATCAGGGTCTTTTCCAGTGAGTCAGTTCTTCACATCACGTGGCCAAAGTATTGGAATTTCAGCTTCACTATCAGTTCTTCCTATGAATATTCAGGACTGATCTCCTTTAGGATGGACTGATTTGATCTCCTTGAAGTCCAAGAGACTCTCAAGAGTCTTCTCCAACACCACAGTTCAAAACCATCAGTTCTTTGGCGCTCAGCTTTCTTTGTAGTTCAACTCTCACATCCATACATGACTACTGGAAAAACCAAAGCCTTGACTAGACGGACCTTTGTTGGCAAAGTAATGTTCCTGCTTTTTAATATGCTGTCTAGGTTGGTCATAGCTTTTCTTCTAAGGAGTAAGCCTCTTTTAATTTCATGGTTGCAGTCAGCATCTGCAGTGATTTTGGAGCCCAGAAAAATAAAGTCTGCCACTGTTTCCAGTGTTTTCACATCTATTTCCCATGAAGTGATGGGACCAGATGCCATGATCTTAGTTTTCTGAATGTTGAGCTTTAAGCCAACTTTTTCACTCTCCTCTTTCACTTTCATCAAGAGGTTCTTTAGTTCTTCTTCACTTTCTGCCATAAGGGTGGTGTCATCTGCATATCTGAGGTTATTGATATTTCTCCCGGCAATCTGGATTCCAGCTTGTGCTTCATCCAGCCCAGTGTTTCGCATGATGTGCTCTGCATATAAGCTAAATAAGCAGGGTGACAATATGCAGCCTTGACGTACTCCTTTCCCTATTTGGAACCAGTCTGTTGTTCCATGTCCAGCTCTAACTGTTGCTTCCTGAGCTGCATACAGGTTTCTCAGGAGGCAGGTCAGGTGGTCTGGTATTCCCATATCTTTCAGAATTTTCCACAGTTTGTTGTGATCCACACAGTCAAAGATTTTGGTATAGTCAATAAAGTAGAAATAGATGTTTTTCTGGAACTCTCTTGCTTTTTTGAAGATCTAATGGATGTTGGCAATTTGGTCTCTGGTTCCTCTGCCTTTTCTAAAACTAGTTTGAACATCTGGAAGTTCACGGTTCACATACTCTTGAAGCCTGGCTTGGAGAATTTTGAGCATGTGAGAAGAGTGCAATTGGGTGGTAGTTTGAGCATTCCTTGGCATTGCCTTTCTTTGGGACTGGAACGAAAACTGACCTTTTCCAGTCCTGTGGCCACAGCTGAGTTTTCTAATTTTGCTGGCATATTGAGTGCAGCACTTGCACAGAGTCATCTTTTAGGATTTGAAATAGCTCAACTTGAATTCCATCACCTCCACTAGCTTTGTTCGTAGTGATGTTTCCTAAAGCCCACTTGACTTCACAAATTCCAGGATGTCTGGTTCTAGGTGAGTAATCACACCATCATGATTATCTTCACATGTCGTAAAGATCTCTTTTGTATAGTTCTTCTGTGTATTCTTGCCACCTCTTCTTAGTATCTTCTGCTTCTGTTAGGTCTATACCATTTCTGTCCTTTATTGAGATCATCTTTGCATGAAATGTTCCCTTGGTATCTCTTATTTTCTTGAAGAGAGCTCTAGTCCTTCCCACTCTATTGTTTTCCTCTATTTCTTTGCATTGATCACTGAGGAAGGCTTTCTTATCTCTCCTTGCTATTCTTTGGAACTCTGCATTCAAATGGATATATTTTTCCTTTTCTCCTTTGCTTTTCAAGTCTCTTCTTTTCACAGCCTTTTGTAAGGCCTCCTCCGACAGCCATTTTGCCTTTCTGCATTTCTTTTTTGGGGGATGGTCTTGATCCCTGTCTCCTGTACAATGTCACGAACCTCCATCCATAGTTCATCAGGCACTCTGTCTATTAGATCTAGTACCTTAAATCTATTTCTCACTTCCACTGTATAAATTGTAAGGAATTTTACTTAGGTTATACCTGAATGGTCTAGTGGTTTTCCCCACTTTCTTCAATTTCAGTTTGAATTTGACAATAAGGAGTTCATGATCTGAGCCACAGTCAGCTCCCAGTCTTGTTTTTGCTGACTGTATAGAGCTTCTCCATCTTTGGCTGCAAAAAATATAATCAATTTGATTTCACCATTGACCATCTGGTGATGTCCATGTGTAGAGTCTTCTCTTGTGTTGTTGGAAGAGGATGTTTGCTATGACTAGTGTGTTTTTTGGCAAAACTCTGTTAGCCTTTGCCCTGCTTCATTCTGTACTCCAAGGCCAAATTTGCCTGTTACTCCAGGTGTTTCTTGACTTCCTACTTTTGCATTTCAGTCGCCTATAATGAAAAGGACATCTTTTTTGGGTGTTAGTTCTAGAAGGTCTTGTAGGTCTTCATAGAACCGTTCAACTTCAGCTTCTTCAGCATTACCGTTCGGGGCATAGACTTGGATTACCCTGATATTGAATGGTTTGCCTTGGAAACAAACAGAGATCATTGTGTCATTTTTGAGATTGCATCCAAATGCTGCATTTCAGACTCTTTTGTTGACTATGATGGCTACTCCATTTCTTCTAAGGGATTCTTGCCCGTAATAGTAGATATAATGGTCATCTGAGTTAAATTCACCCATTCCAGTCCATTTTAGTTTGCTGATTCATAAAATGTCAATGTTCACTCTTGCCATCTCCTGTTCGATCACTTCCAACTTGCCTTGATTCATGGACCTAACATTCCAGGTTCCTATGCAATATTGCTCTTTACAGCATTGGACCTTGCTTCCATCACCAGTCACATCCACAGCTGGGTGTTGTTTTTGCTTTGGCTCCATCTCTTCATTTTTTTTTGGAGTTAATTCTCCACTGATCTCCAGTAGCATAGTGGGCACCTACAGACCTGGGAAGTCCATCTTTCATGTCCTATCTTTTTGCCTTTTCATACTTTTCATGGGGTTCTCAAGGCAAGAATACTGAAGGGGTTTGCCATTCCCTTCTCCAGTGGACCACATTTTGTCGGAACTCTCCACCATGACCCTTTCGTCTTGGGTGGCCCCACACGGCATAGCTCATAGTTTCATTGAGTTAGACAAGGCTGTGGTCTCTGTGATTAGATTGGTTAGTTTTCTGTGATTGTGGTTTTCAGTCTGTCTGCCCTCTCTGATAGAGAAGGATAAGAGGCTTATGGAAGCTTCCTGATGGGAGAGACTGACTGAGGGGGGAAATGGGTGTTGTTCTGATGGGCGGGGCCATGCTCAGTAAATCTTTAATCCAATTTTCTGTTGATGGCTGGAGCTGTGTTCCCTCCCTGCCATTTACTTCGGGCCCAACTATGGTGGAGGTGATGAAGATAATGGCGACCTCTTTCAAAGGTCCCATACGTGCAGTGCTACACTCAATGCCCCCAACCCTGCAGCAGGCCACCAGTGACCCACGCCTCCACTGGAGACTCCTGGACACTCACAGGCAAATCTGAGTCAGTCTCTTGTGGGGTCACTGCTCCTTTCTCCTGGGTCCTGGTGCACAAGATTCTGTTTGTGCCCTCTAAGGGTCTATTTCCCAGTCCTGTGTGAGTCTGGCAGCGCTGTGGTGGGGTTAATGGTGACCTCCTCCAAGAGGACTTATGCCATACCCAAGTCTGCTGCACCCAGAGCCCCTGCCCCTGCGACAGTCCACTGCTGACCTGTACCTCCACAAGAGATGCTCAAACACAGCAACACATTGGAGAGATCAAAATAGGACTCATTCATTTGGGAAATGCACTGTTGTACAGACTGCAAAGAAAATATTTAATTGCCAGATACTTTTGTGTCACTTATTTGACCCATACCAGTTGGAATGTCAACTGTTCTAACTCACTTTTTTTTCCTCGATATCCAGGAACATAAAAGTGTGTGGGTTTTTGGACCTAAAGACCACAGAAAAGATTTAAGAATCATTGCATCCATTTCCCATTCCTGTGGAACACTGCCCCCAAAAGTTTTCATCTAGAACTTAAAGTTGATAGATGTTCTATTAAGGGAGTGCAGCTTTCAAAGGGGGACACCTTGTCGTCTATTTTCATATCTCAGGTTCTTATGGTATGTTTCCTAGGCAGTTGTCAACATGATAAAATCAGGTAAAATTCAGGATACCATTGTTTCAACAGGGGGAACTTAATGTGTCTGATAATGGCTTGGCAGGGAGATTTGACTGCCAAGGATAGCTAAACATCCTTTTATGCCAAACCTCTATCCTACACTGAGCAACATCATCTCCTGCGACACAGTATGCAAATTCTGTTCAGGAAATCCACCTTCTTTCACTGAACACTTGCACAACTTGTTTGTTTTTGCCTTCATCACGCCTTCTTTTCTTTCCACCTCTATTTCCTTCCACTCTGTCTTAGATAACTACCTGGCTCTTGGCCAAATTTCAAAATGGATCACCTCGAAAATGCTTTAAAGATGATTTACATGTGGTTCTGATTGCTACAATTATCATTGGGGATGTTTCTTGCGATGCGTTAGACACTCTTTTAAACATTTTATGCATATATTACTATTATTATTCCCAAATTCTCAGAAAGACTTGGGGAATTGTTATCCCTGTTTAAGAATCAACAAATCTTTGGGTAAGAGCAGTTAAGAATTGACCCACACCTACACAGAAAGTGAGTGGAGGAAGAGTAGAGAAACCAGATTTGGAAGCAAGTTCAGTCTAGTTTAAAGATTAAACTTATTCCTTCTTTCATAATCATTCCATCAACTCTATCTGTGCACCCACACACACATATACACAAATATGCATACACACACAGAGTTTGGTAAAAATGATACAATTATATATTGGCATACAGTGTATTGGAGAAGGACATGGCAACCCACTCCAATACTCTTGCCTGGAAAAAATCCCATGGATGGAGGAGTCTGTTAGGCTATAGTCCATGGGGTCGCGAAGAATCAATACGACTGAGTGACTTTAGTTTCACTTTTCACTTTCATGCATTGGAGAAGGAAATGGCAACCCACTCCAGTGTTCTTGCCTGGAGAATCCCAGGGACGGGGGAGCCTGGTGGGCTGTCGTCTACGGGGGCGTAAAGAGTCGGACACGACTGAATTGACTTAGCAGCAGCAGCAGCATACAGTGTATTGTTGTTGTTGTTTATTCGCTAAGTCGTGTCTGGCTCTTTGTGACCCCATGGACTGTAGCCCACCAGGCTCCTCTGTCCATGGGATTTCCCAGGCAAGAATACAGCTGTGGTGTGCTATTTCCTTCTCCAGGGGATCTTCCTGACCCAAGGATCAAATATGTGTCTCCTACTTGGCAGGCAGATTCTTTTCACCACTGAGGCACCTGGGAAGCCCACTAACAATATATTTATTTATTTATTTATCTATCTATCTATTTATTTATCTATTTGTTTATTTATTCTCAAATCACTTGCATTTGAAATTGCATTCATTTACCTCAACAGAATCTGAATGATTTTAAATTAGAAATAATACCTAACATTTTCTTTTAGCAGCTCCAGAGAGGGCACATTGGCAAGTTGTATGGTCTTTTGATTCAGAGAGTGGATTCTAAGGTCATGCTATATTCTGCCACCATCTGACCATCTGGATGGGACTGAAAAAGGTGCTTGACATCAGACCCTCAATTTGGTAACTTGGAAATGTTCATAAGGCTTTTGAAAATTAGATGCGATTGTCTAGGAAAAGAGTTTATGCGTTATGCCTGTCACATGTCCATCATATATTAAAGGTGAGTTTTTATTTCTGCCTCTTCTACACACTGCCTATTGCATTCAGATGGTTGATTAACTGTTTTCAGTGATACAGCCATTTTTCTTCACAACAGTAAAAGAGAAGAGTTATTATACAATGTTTGATGACTCGAGTGGTAACAGAATAACAGGACAAAGCTCCTTGCACAGGCTATAAATCTTGTAAGGTCTGGAGAGATGGATATTGGAAAAGCAGAGGGTACCAGACTCCTGAATTAATCTAGCCTGGCAACAGGCATATGGAAAGTTCTAAATGTGAAAATGGTAAATTTTTTTAGTTTCCTTCTCAAGGCCTGCCAAAGACTGTCATCCTCCTTGTTCATCTCTAGTAAATCATAGTATCTAACTCAGTTCCTCTAAATGTTGGCTTTTTCTAGGACTTTTCCCTAAAATAGAAATACAAAAAGGCATTCCAGCACAAAAACTGTTAAGCTATGTAAATCACAGAAATTATATTCAAAATAAATTTAAGTTTTCTAGTTTTGTCAGAGAAATAAAATAGCAATCACTGGGAGGAAAGTCTAATATTCCTGGGAAAATAAAGTGCTTTTAAGAAGGAGAGCAGTCATCTCTCATTCTAGGAAATGACAGAATTTTTTGTTAATTATGGTTTAAAGTTTTATAAAAATTGTATGTAGTTCTATACGTGTATATATCATGTATACACATCACATAAAAATAGTCTAAGTTGATAACATTTCTTAAACCACTGCCCCACTGCCATGGGCACTGATATCTTAAGAATCCCCATTTCTGCCATGATCATGGCAAGAGTTACACACTTCAGGGACCTTGCATTAAGATTAGGAAAGAACCCAAATCCTTTCATTGTTAATCCAGCAAATCCACTTCTAGAAATCAATCCCAATACACTACCAAGATAAAAAATACATTTGCTCAAGATTATTCATTGCAAAAACAAAAAACAAAGAGAACAAACAAAAAAGGAAAGAAAAAAAATTATTACGTAATTTGTTATATGAAAAGTCTAAAAACAATTCAGAGGCTCATCAAAATGGGACTAATTATTTAAATAATACATCTTTACACTATCACTCTGCAGAGTTTAAAAAAGAGTGAGAACTACCTCCATGCTCCATGCATTTCTATGGATTGTGTTGTTCTTGTTCATTCGCTAAGTTGTGTCCGACTCTTTGTGACCCCATGGACTGCAGTCAGTACTAAGAGTACCCTCGGTGCCCAGACTGTGATATCTAAAAATTTTTTTTTCCCCCAATTAGGTGGAACCTGGGCTTCTTAGAGAACTGACTGATTCCGGATCTGGAGCAAGAAGTTTACAAGATAAACTTGAACATTCTTGTTGGGTCAAAAAGCAAGAACACTGCCCAGATTATTTTCAAAAGACTCATGGTTCAACCTGAAAAGATTCCCACCATCCCAAAGTTAGACAATTAGAACACCAAGAAGAGTAATAAATGCAATCACATAAAATATGTGTGTATGTTATAACGTGTAAAATATTATCACAAACCATGTGATAGGATCCATATCACATGGTTTGTGATAATATTCAAGCAAGGGAACAGGCAAACTCATTGACCATCCTTGGAGAATGATAGGGAACATGGTCATTTTGAAAACTAGTAAATAGAAGGAAAGGACCAAACTTCATCCTCTTTTTTCTATATAAATTATACTTCAGAGTAATTCAGTGGGCAATGGGGCTCTATGCGCTCAGTCCCTTCAATTGTTTCTGACTCTTTATACGCTATGGACTGCAGCTCACAAGTCTCCTCTGTTCATGGGATTCTCCAGGCAAGAATACTAGAATGGGTTGCCATGCCCTTCTCCAGAGAGAGTTCTCTATATAGAAATATTAATATTTCAGCTGATAAAAAAAGGAATTGTAGAATAGTGATATTCCAATGCATATCACTCTTGCAAGCTCTAATGTGTTAATAGATTTAGACAATGGTCATGAACTTCTAAAATCACAAAAAGAGAACTGGCTAGACAATAGGTGCCTTCTATTAAAAGGTCACTGTCCACTATTCTTGCAAAAAATTAAATCTAAATTTCATCAAGACTAAATCTATCACTTTTCTGAAATTACAGAAACATGTAAAATGATACCACAGATTAGCTAATTGCAGTGCATGAGTCTTATTTAGAACCTAATAATAGCAAAAGTGAACTCAAAATAAATTGAGACTATGGGAAAATTTGAACACTGACTGAACACTTGATGGTATTAGAAATAATTCTGAATATCTTTCTTGTGACGATCCCAGGTCTCCTGCATGGCAGGCATATTCTTTACAGTCTGCATTACCAGGGAAGCCCAAGCCAGTTATGAGAGGCACACAAATGAAAGGGCAGAATGTTCACTGGGGAAGGAGGTGTTTGGGGAGTTGTATTCCCTGATTTTTATTCCAGCTCCATTTTCCCAAGGGGTGGAGGGATTTTTTACCTCATTTAGTTTAAATCAGAAGTGTCATGGCATCAGTGAATGATGGGTGCTTCTTATCTGCAAGGCTAATTTTATTAGAATGAGAGCGTAATAAGCAACAAGTTACATTCCAAGGTAGGAGAGTCCCATCTTTCCCCACCTCTCTTTGTCTGCTTTCAGGACTCTTATCATCGAAAGATGTGGTTTCCTGTTATTCTGGAGGTTCCTACTTTTATTCATCTGCCCATGGAACTCCCCTGTGTGCAAGATGTGTGATTTCCTGCCACCTGGCCTCTGCCCGCATGTCTCTGCTTGTATTTTCTCTGCCTGCCTGTTGGAACAAAATGACCCAGACACCAGTATTAACAAGCCTGGAGTTTGAGGTTTACAGTGATTAGATTCTATGTGACGCCTTTACAGCCAAGGTTTATAAGGGTGGTGGAGAAACAATAGCTCTTTCTCATTTAATTTGCTTCAGAAATGAGAAGGGAACAGAATGCTATCAATACAACTTTTGAGGTCTTCCAAAGGCACTGTTTTCCCCTTTGGTTTTTAGGGCAAGGAAACTGACCTAAGGTAGACTGAAGTGGGAGGCTGGCTTCAGAAAACGTACTAAACAGGATCTGAAATGCTTCAGGGCAAAGAAGCAAGAACATTTAAATCAGAAAAGGACAAGAAAATGGGAGTAAAGAAGAAAGTGACTGCAGATGTGGGATGTTGTTTGTCCCCAAGGATTTCTTTATAATGACACAAAATAAATTCTACTTCTGTGTTCAGGGCTAGCTGTAGAAATCTGGCCATAAAATAAACAGTAGAAGACAAAGGGCACGTTGCAGTAGAGAGGTGGATGAAGGCAGATGGTTATGTAATTTCACAGCAGCTCCCCACCCCTTGGCGAGAACTGATGGTTCTGTCAGGGGAGTGTAATCTCCTCGGTTCTGTCTCATCTCAACAAAAATTTGAAGCGACGGACGTTAAAGTCCTTGGCGTGTCACAGCTCTCAGACAGACCGTGTTATAGCTCTCGGGTCTTGAACAGACCCTGTTATAGCTCTTGGACAGATCAGTGTTACAGCCCTGTGTTACAGCTCAGTTTTATTTAGAAAATAATAGGAAAATATATCCTGGAGGCGTCAGGGCATGCCAACCCAAAGATGTGAAGAGAAGAGAGAGAGAGAGAGAACAAGTGTGCGGGCGGGGTGGGGGAGAGAGACCCTGGCCCTTTGGCTCCTCTTTTTGTATGTTTTTCCTCCCCCTGGGTCGGCCCTATGTAAATTGGGCTAGCCAGGAGTGCTGTTTGTTCTACCTGAGGTCCTCACTCCGGTCCTTGGACCTTCCTTTGTTCTGTTTTCATGGACTTTCCCCGTCCTTGTCGTTTAGCCACTGACATTCTGGACTCCTTTTTCCTATTCTAACTACCTAACAGTTCCAAAAATCCAAGAATATCTCCCCATGTGATCCGGGACTTATTGGGAAGGAGCTTGTACCTGGCTTGATGAGGGGAGAGCTTGCCCCCAAAAGTGGTGAGGGAAGAAATCATTTTCCCTGCTAGACTTAGGTCAGAAACCTCAGAGAGAAGAGACTTGAGATTCAAAAGCCAGTGATGGCCGCCATGGTGCTACTTTTAAAGAAGCTGGAGGCTGTTAACACCATATGCCATTTATCTCATTTGCTTCCCCACATCACATTCTTTGAACATATACACTGTTAACAAGTTCATGTGCCTGAGGCACACTGCCGTCAAACAAACTGAAACGTTGGAGTTTGAAGCAGAGAAAAGTTTTTTGTAAGGCCTTCCAAGGAGACAAGGTGACTCATGCCCTGAAAAGCTTCCGGCTCCCCGAAGTGTGTGCGAAGTCGCTTCAGTCATGTCCGACTCTGTGCAACCCCATGGACTCTAATCTGCCAGGCTCCTCTGTCCATGGGTTTCTCCAGACGAGAACACTGGAGTGGGTGCCTTGCCCCTCCTCCAGGGGATCTTTCTAACCCAGGGATCAAACTCGCGTCCCTTACATCTCCTGCATTGGCAGGCAGGTTCTTTACAACTGTCGCCAACCCTGAAGGGTTTCAACAAAGCGTTTTAAAGGGCAGGTGAGGGGAAGTGTCACAGGGCAGGTGATCAGCTTACACACAATTCTCTGACTGATGGTGAGGCAGCAGAGTGCTGTCACGGAGTGTAACATGATCAGTCCCTAGGCTCCAGGAGGCCTGGGGCTATGCGCTTAGTTAACATCTCCCATTTGGTGGGAAGGGTTTTCATATCTGCAAAACAACTCAGGAAATTTGTATCAAATACTGTTATCCAGGTACTTCAGAGAGGAGCTAAAGCAGAAAATATGGGGCAAGTCCTGTGCCAGGAAGGCCCCAAGAGGTTCTGCTCAGTTACAAGTTTGCCAAGCCCTGAGCTAGACCCAGGGATTGCATCACTGAGGAAAGCAGGCTTAGGATCTCAGGACAGAGTATTACATCCTTGTCTATCAGGATTCAGTTGTCCAGTGATCCTCAGTGAGAAGCCCGGCAAAGGGCTTTCCTAGGCTCACCTTTCTCAGCTTCTTTTGCCAATAATCTTTCCCTCCATACCCCTGTAAGCCCTATTTTAAAGCTTACAGAATCCATAAGAGATTAGTACATGGAACAAAGGATAGGAGACAAATATCTCCAGAGGCCAGAACTCTTTACTCTGCAGAATTTCTGATGTACAGTGATGAAACAAACAAAATCCTCAAACATTTAGTTGTCTAAACAGGACAAAATAGCTCAATAAAAGTGTCCCATCCACTTCACCATCACTACTGTAGGCACTTTTGCTCAAAGATAGACAAGTCAAGGTTGGCCTTGCCTATTTCTATTTTGTGTAGTACAGAAAATAATTCATGTTATGACAAATGGCAGCATCAAAGAATGGACTGAATGAAGTCTGCTTTATTTCATACATAGAAATTAATGCATATAAAGTAAGTGGACTGATTAAAAACTGAAAAGTTTTGGTGTGTGCAAAACTGGCATCAAAATGAAAGGAACTTAGACAAAATGGTCCCACTTAACAGACAGGACACAATATACAGGTGCCATGAAATGAACAAATTAAGAATATTTTATCAGAATGTATACAAAACTTCTCCTAGTTTTAAAATTAATGAGTAATTAAAATACTAATACAGAAAAGAGACTTAAAATACCATTTTAATTCTGTTATAAAACCATGTAACCATTGGTATATTTTTTCTTGTATAAGACAACTATTTTAATTTTTTTGAATAGGTAATAAAGGTGTTTGGTTAAAAAAATAGGAAACAGAACTTCCCTGCTGGCGCAGTGGATAGAAGTCTGTTTGCTCATGCCTGGAGCTCATGCTGTGCAAGAAGAAAAGCCACAGCAATGAGAAGCCCACGCACCACGATGAAGAGTCGCTCCCATCACCATAACTAGAGAAAGCCTGCAGGCAGCAACTAAGAACCAACACAGCCAAAAATAAATAAACAAGATTTTTAAAGAAAAGGACACAGTAGGAAAGTGGATCTCCTCCCCACTCCTTATCACCTCTGTCTCACTTTCAGAAGCAAGCAGTGAACCCGGAGGCTTGAGTGTCCAAGGGAAGCAAGCAGTGCAGACGGGTTTTGGGTGGGTAGGGCTGGTATCGGAATGCTAAGTCGCTTCGGTTGTGTTAGACTCTTTGCGACCCGATGGACTGTAGCCCACCAGGCTCCTCTGTCCATGGGATTCTCCAGGTAAGAATACTGGAATAGGTTGCCATTTCTTCCTGCAGGGGATCTTCCTGACCCAGAGGTAGAATCCACGCCTCTTAGGTCTCCAGCATTGGCAGGCAGACTCTTTACCCTTGTAGCCACAGGGGAAGCCCCCGCTCTATTGGCTGTTAAAAGTCAACACCTGTTCTGATTGGTCAGTCAGCATCCCCGACTGAGTACAAGTATGTGTACACGTGTAAAATCTTATTTTACAAATGTAGCACACTTTGTATCAATTGCTCTGCTTACTTAATTTATGTGTGATTTTCCACATACGTTAATATAGACAGCTTCTTGTCCTTTCAGTGTATTAGCTCTACTCTTCAGAATGTCCCAATTTATAGATGCGTAAACCTAGACAGCGTATTAAAAAGCAGAGACATTACTTTGCCGACAAAGGTCTGTATAGTCAAAGCTATGGTTTTTCCAATAGTCATGTATGGATGTGAGAGTTGGACCATAAAGAAAGCTTAGCACCAAAGAATTGATCCTTTTGAACTGTGGTGTTGGAGAAGACTCTTGGGAGTCCCTTGGACTGCAAGGAGATCAAACCAGTCAATACTAAAGGAAATCAACCCTGAATACTCATTGGAAGGACTGATGCTAAAGCTGAAGCTCCAATACTTTGGCCACCTGATGGAAAAGACCCTGATGCTGGAAAAGATTGAAGGCAGGAGGAGAAGGGGAGGACAGAGGATGAGATAGTTGGATGGCATCACAGACTCAATGGACATGAGTTTGAGCAAACTCTGCGAGGCAGTGAAGGACAGGGAAGCATGGTGTGCTGCAGTCCACGGGGTTGCAAAGACTCGAACACAACTGACTGAACAACAACAAATCCAAAGTTTAGAAAGATTAAGCAATTTCCCTAAAACCACAAAATTAGCAAGTGACAGAGTCCTGATTGAACCAAATCTGCCTCAGTTCAAAAACTCAACCTCTTAGCAACACTTTACAATTTTAAATTCATTAAAAGCAATAATAAATAAAACATAACTAAAGAGAAAAAGACAAATTGTTAGCACTACTGCTGCTTTTTACTGTTCCCTTAGCTTCTAGTCATTGATTTCATGGGGATAACAAGAGGTGAGAGATGGGGGATGAGGGAGGTCAGACTGAAATAGAGAATATGTTGGGTGTTCCCACAGCAGTTCTAGCAAATTTCCACCAGGTGGCAGTATTTAAGAACATTACTGAAAACCACCAGGAGGGCAGCTATTGCTGCTATGAGATTGAATGTCAAACAAGATTATTTAAACTTTGGCCCACATTTGCTTTTCCAGTAAACTTTTTTGTTGTCCTTGGAAAAATTCAGGAGCTAAAGTTTTACCATTTCCAGTAACGAAGGGTTCACCCTTCAACTTGCTGATGTAGAATTTTGGCTTTAACAAATTACAGTAAATTTGGTTAACCTGATTCTAAGAATTCTGTGTAAGGTCCTTGAAATTGCTCCAAATACCAATTCCCCCTCTGGAATTTTGTTGGCTATGCGACAAAGTGATATTTAGAAAGCTGTTAATCTATATGGTGTCTAAATGCCTGGGAGATGTCAGGAAATGCTGACATGGCCCAGGAATCATTGGTAAGAACTCTGCCTGGAAAGAAGAGTATCTTTTTCCTAACAGTTAAGGTCTTTTACAAGCTTCCCCACATTTGTCTTTTCTCATCACTTGGCAACACTCAACCCCTGACCCAGTCTAATAAGCCATTTGCCTTCTTGTAGACATCACATCACTGTTGCTCCCACTACCACACTTTGCACCCACTTTTCCTGTTTAAAAAATTCCTTGCTGGGACCTCCCCGGCGGTCCAGTGGTTAACACTCCATGCTTCATCTGCAGGGATTGTATTTTCAATCCTTGTTGTGCATGCTGCATGGCCCAGCCAAAATAATAATAATGATGATGATTCTTGAGTCATTCTTTTTTTTTTTTTTTTTTTCATGTTTATTTGGCTGCCTTGGATCTTAGCTGTGGCACGTGGGATTTTTTCTTGGGGAATGTGTACTCTCTAGTTGTGGCAGGAGGGCTCAGGAGTTGAGGTCCTTGGGCTTAGTTGCTGGGCATGTGGGATCTTAGTTTCCTTTCCAGAGATCAAGCCTGCATTCCCTGCATTCCAAGGCAAATTCTTAACCACTGGACCACCAGGGGAGTTCCTCTTGCTTCATTCTTTCTCAATTAAGGTAGCTACTGAGAGACAAAGAAATTGTTTTTTCACCTCCCAGATCAGTAAACAAAGAATGTTGCCCACCATCAAGCTATCAGTTACTGCAGAGCCCTGAGGGGAGTTTGGGTTGAAGAAAAGCAGGATATGGGGCCAAAATATTTAAGATACATATCTAAGGAATCATTTCAATGAACGCAGACTTTTGTATCTTCCCATACACAATAAGCGGCTTTCCTGGTGTCTTAGTGGTAAAGAATCTGCCTGCCAGTATAGGAGACGTGGGTTTGATCCCTGTGTTGGAAAGATCCCCTGGAGAAGGATTCTTGCCTGGTGTATTCTTGCCTGGGAAATACCAAAGACTAAGAAACTCGGGTTGCAAAGAGTCGGACACCACTGAGTGACTGAACTGAACTGAACTGAGAAGCCTGGTGGGCTACAGTCCAAGAGGTCAAAAAGAGTCGTACACAACTGAGCGACTAAACAACAACAAACATGCTAAAGATCATTAATTTGAGATTTCTGGCTTTTGCAATTAGCAGTAATCTTTTGTGGTTCAACTGCATGTTTTTGCTTTGTTTTTCAGCAAAAACTCCTATATTTCCTGGTTCTTCTCTTACCTCTTCAGAACAGTTCCTCAGAGCTATCTGAGAGGCTGTCAACCAGGTTAGAATCTTCAGGAAGTCCCCCCAATAAAGCATAACTCACAACTTTTAGGTCATGCATTTTTCTTCAGTCAACACTCCCTTGCTTCAAAAGTTCTCTTCAAAAAAAAAAATCTAGGCATTTTCTTGACTGATTTTCTGTTGCTTTTTGCATCTCCACTCAGGACTTATGAAACTAATTTTCCTGTAATAATTTATGTATTTCATATATGTTTAATTATTCAAGTCAGCATTTACTTAGTACACACAAAAAGCCATTCTGAGATTTTTATATTTCCAAAGAGTCATCTGTGGCCAGTTTGATTTCTCATATTAAATATTTTTAGAATATACATTCCTCTTAGAATTGGGGCTTCTTCCATAAAGAGTAATTTACGTTTGCAAGGCACTCTAAATCAAATGTGCATAATATTCACATTTTCCTTTTTTCTTTCTTTACTATTTTGTGTGCAAATTAATATTGCAGTATAATACACCTGCAGAAATACATGTAAATCACAGACATAGAAATGATAATTCTCAAAGTAAACATACTGCATAACAAAATCTAGATCTAGAGATTGAGCATTCTCAGAATCAGGAGTCCCATAGAGACCTTGTGGACAAGAATGTTGTCTGCCACATTAGTAGGTGAAGAATGTTGTCTGCCACATTAATAAGTGAAGAATCTAGTACAAGGTCCTTAAGTCATCAGCCCTACAGCCATCCTAACTGTGTACCCCGAGGGGATTCAGGAAGGAAAAAAGCAGGACACTGGCCCTGTACAGTTAAAGTGCATCAAAAGAATGATTTCAATGAGCCCAGACTCTTGCGTCTTCCATACACAGAAATGCACTAAGTTCATTAACTTGGGATGTCTGATTTTCCTTAATTAACAGTGATCTTTTGAAGTTTTGTTAGGGGAAGCACACTGATTGAAACTGCCCACCCTGACCAGGCACCATAGTAACCATTTGCATGAGTCGTTTTATGACAGGAGATCCTGATAAGGAATACGGAACTAATAAGCCTCCACCAACCGGAAGAGTTTGGGAAAGGTCAAAAGGAGACACCGCGTGTCTGTCCACTTCCCAGAATCCCTCTCGCTAGCATCCATCTTGGCTGAGCGATGCGTGCGCCACCAGGAAAGACTCTGAATTAGAATGATTGGCCAGGGACCACCCGGAAACTAATCCCATCACCATAAAACCCGAGACTGAGAGCCACGCGGCAGAGCAGTTCTCCTGGGTTCCCTTACCCTCCTGCTCTCCACCCGGGTGCCCTTTCCCAATAAAATCTCTTGCTTTGTCAGCACGCGTCTCCTCGGACAATTCATTTCCGAGTGTTAGACAAGAGCCCAGTTTTGGGCTCTGGAAGGGGTCCCCCTTCCTGCGACAGTTTGACTACCTGGGATATATTCTAGCTCGTTCTTTACCTCTTTGTAACAGTCCACCTGAGCTACTTGAGAGGCTGTCTCCTGGGTTTAAGTCTTCAGGATGTCCACCCAGTAATGAATCTCAACTTTTAGGCTGCACATATTTTTCAGTGAGCAGCATCTTGCAGTCAAAACTCTTCCTAACAACCATCCTGCCTGACTTCTACCACCATAAATTCACATCTAACTTTAAGAAGCATAAATAATCCAGCACACTTGTAATAGATGGAAACATAAATATATTTAGAATAAATATATCTAACTAGTGGTTGTACTTCATCTCCATTATTTATGTCAACCTTCTCGATAACTCTATGAGTTATGTCCTCCCATTTTCCTAATTTTCAGATAAAGAAAGTAAATATTAGAACAAAGACAGCATTTTCTTAAGGCCACCCAGACAGTTAATGGAAAAAGTGTAATTGTAAGCAACATTGTAAAGCAGTTATCCTCCAATTAAGGATAAATAAAATTTTAAAATAACATAGTAATAGCATAGGGAGAGATGAAAACAAACTATATCCATCGAATATTTACTGAATGGTTACTGTGCACCAGGAATGAGGGGATGCAACCACGAACAGTACAGTTTCTTGTTCTGTCCTCTTACAGGTTTATATCCTTGCAACTAGAACTCTAAGAGGATGCCCTAAGATAACATTTCCTCCTCATGCTGGTGGAACATCCAAAGTAGAGACACCAGTCTCAGGTTGCCCTGATAGACTTCAAGCATCCACTTGAGCTCAGAAGGATTTTGAAAGCTTTGTAAACATTCGTTCCCCAGCCTGCTCTAAACCTGAGCCTAGAAAGAGAGGTTAGGACCACAAAAGAAGTGTGCTAAAACACCTCAAAGACAAAGATGGAAATGAAGGAGGATGAGGAAGAGGAGGAAAAAAGTAGCAGCAGCAACAGCAAGAGGGCCTGAAGCTCCCATATATTCATATAATCTTCATTCATCTGAGCACTTAAAAGAAATGAATCATTAAATGGTTTTCTATGATATGCCTTCATTGTTTTAGCCCTGAAAATACAGAGATGGAAGATGGGCTTCTAGAAGTTCGAGCTCACGGATAAATTAACAGAATCTGCATGTTGGTGAGTAACTGTAGAGCGTCACACCTGTTCAGAAAGCCTTTTACCGGCTCAGGGGCACCCGTGATGTGGCCACACGGATACATGTGCAAGGTAAGGAGCAGTAAGAGAGATGCTGCCCCCATCTTTGGGGTTTAGAAAAGTTTCCCAGAATTTTAGACCAGGAATTATTATTTCTCTCTTCAGTTCAGTTCAGTTCAGTTCAGTCGCTCAGTCATGTCCGACTCTTTGCGACCCCATGCAGCACACCTGGCCTCCCTGTCCATCGCCAACTCCCAGAGTTTACTCAAGCTCATGTCCATTGAGTCAGTGATGCCATCCGGCCATCTCCTCCTCTGTCGTCCCCTTCTCCTCTTGGTTGCAGTTTTAGAGAATATGCCGCACATATTTTATCTAATTTGGGCTTCACCCACAAAACGATGCTATGCTTGTACCCATTTTACAGGTGAGAAATGTTCAGAGAGGTTACATTGCCCATGCACTTTGACATAGCTAACAATGGGAGAGCCTGGATTCAAACCCAGACAGTCTGTATACTTGTGATCACCACCTTCATTGACTCCTTTATTCGCCTGTCACCTTCATCAAAGCATTTGGCATTGAAATATATCTTTGTGCCCTGTTTAAATGTAAGCCTGCATCTTAACCGTTTAAAACATCTAATTTTTTTGACAGAAAACAACAAAATTCTGTAAAGCAATTATCTTTCAATAAAAAGATAAATTAAAAAACATAATTAAAGCAACAAAATTAAAAAAATAAAAAACACCCCCCCCCCCCAAAAAAAAAACCCCACTTACTTTTATACTGATATAGTGGGAAATTGAGAATTTTCCTCAATTTTTGATTATTTAAAAAAAAAAAGTTTTGGAGCTCCAGTAGAGTAAATGATGCCTGGTGGACTTGCAAATATAAACAACCAAAAAATAAACAAAATAGGCAAAGCAACAGTTTTTAGACATTGGAAAAGAGGCATAACAAGACCATGATCCAGAAAAAAAAAAAAAAAAAAAAGAGGAAAGAAGATGAGCCTTAAATTGAGCCTATTGTTTACCTGACTTTCTTCCTGGAAACATTTTTTGATCACAGCATTAGCAGGAGTCCACACAAAGCACTAACATCTCACTGGATTCAAGTAACAGGGATTCCAAAGCTTAAGGTGACTGAAATATGTGGGACCCATGTAAGATTCGTGGTCAGCAAAGAACAACTGCCAAGAAATGTAACTGGATGATTCCCAGAACCCAAATGGGATTTGATGTTGTTCAGTTGCTCAGTCATGCCAACTCTTTGCGACCCCATGGACTGCAGCACGCTAGGCTCCTCTGTCCTTCACTATCTCCTGGAGTTTTCTCAAACTCATGCCCATTGAGTTGGTGATGCTATTTAACCATCTCATTCTCTGCTGCCCCCTTCACCTTTTACCTTAAATCTTTCCCAGAATCAAGGTCTTTTCCAATGAGTCAGCTCTTCACATCAGGTGGCCAAAATATTGGAGCTTCAACTTTAGCATAAGTCCTCCCAGTGAATATTCAGGGTTGATTTCCTTTAGGATTGTTGGTTTGATCATCTTGCTGTCCAAGGGACTCTCAAATGAGATTTGGTATTCAATTTTGATCAGCCATTGTGTAGAAATCTTACTGAAGGCCCAGGGTCTCAGTACATGCCCTAGAAATCTAACACCTTGTTAAGACATGTAATATTTTTTTAACCCTTTCTAATATTCAGTTCAGTCTTCCATTGGTGTCTGACTCTTTGCAACCCCATGGACTGCAGCATGCCAGGCTTACCTGTCCATCACCACCAACTCCTTGAGCTTGTTCAAACTCATGTCCATCAAGTCAGTGATGCCATCCAACCACCATATCCTATATCATCCCCTTCTCCTGCCTTCAATCTTTCCCAGCATCAGGATCTTTTCCAATGAGTCAGTTCTTCACATCAGGTGGTCAACGTACTGGGGCTTCAGCTTCAGGATCAGTCCTTCCAATGAATATTCAGGACTGATTTCTTTAGAATCAACTGGTTGGATCTCCTTGCAGTCCAAGGGACTCTCAAGAGTCTTCTCCAACACTTCTCCAACAGTTCAAAAGCATCAATTCTTCAGCACTCAGCTTTCTTTATAGTCCAACTCGCACATCCATACATGCCTACTGGAAAAACCATAGCTTTGACTAGACGGACCTTTGTTGGTAAAGTAATGCCTCTGCCTTTTATTTATTTATTATTTTTATGTCTCTGCTTTTTAATATGCTATCTAGGTCGGTCATAGCTTTTCTTCTGAGGAGCAAGCATCTTTTTAATTTCATGGCTACAGTCGCTATCTCCAGTGATTTTGGAGCCCCAAAAAATAAAGTCTGTCATTATTTCCATTG
The DNA here is from genome assembly GCF_910594005.1 of Cervus elaphus. Classification (NCBI taxonomy): domain Eukaryota; kingdom Metazoa; phylum Chordata; class Mammalia; order Artiodactyla; family Cervidae; genus Cervus; species Cervus elaphus. Next base: position 30,903,920 of record NC_057836.1, on the reverse strand, counting down.
TTTCCCCATCTATTTGCCATGAAGTGATGGGACCACATGCCATGATCTTAGTTTTCTGAATGTTGAGCTTTAAGCCAGCTTTTTCACTCTCCTCTTTCACTTTCATCAAGAGGCTCTTTAGTTCTTCTTTGCTTTCTGCGTAAGGGTGGTGTCATCTGCATATCTGAGGTTGTTGCTTTTTCTCCTGGCAATCTTGATTCCAGTTTGTGCTTCATCCAGCCTGGCATTTCACATGATGTACTCTGCATATAAATTAAATAAGTTAAATAAACAGGGTGAAAATATACAGCCTTGGCATACTCCTTTCCTGATTTGGAACCAGTCTGTTGTTCCATGTCCAGTTCTAACTGTTGCTTCTTTGTCAGGGAATGTTTAACAGGAGGATTCCTGTGTGCTGTTTCCTATCTCTCTTGAGCCCTCTGTTCCTTATCAGTTCCTGTCAGGAACGAGAGGAGTGGCAAGCCACTCCCAGGACTGAGATCATAGAGATGGGATGCTTGCATAGGATGTCCTTCATTAGCTTTTCCATTTGGTGAAAGGGATTATTTACGACCCTCTTTTGATATGGATTGCCTTGTGGCCTTATGGCTTCTATTGCTCCTCATTCCCCTGGTAACTTGTAAAGTCTGGTCTTTTGATCTTTATGTGAAGAAGCTACCTTGTAATATGGTATATATACTCACACAGAATTCAATAAATCACCCTTGTGCCACCAGAGACTTGGGTCCCCGTGTCCTTCTTTCTCTCTCTCTATCTGTCTGGCTGATTCCTGGAGCACGAAGGCCTGCCAAGCTCATTTTCCTGCCCGGGCTTCCAAGACCTCTCAAGACTTCTTGAGAGAGCGCCCCGCGCCTACGTAAGTGGTACAATCTCAGTCCAAGGGCTTTATTGGTTTTCTGCATAACCCAGGGAATATTAGCCTCTTTCCTTCTTTCACTTTCTTATCATCAACTCCGGACCACCAGGTTCCGGTCCATTAAAGGACCCCAACACTTCTTGACCTGGACACAGATTTCTCAGGAGGCAGGTAAGGTGGTCTGGTATTTCCATCTCTTTAAGAATTCTCCACAATTTGTTGTGATCCACACAGTCAAAGGCTTTGGCATAGTCAATGAAGCAGAAGTAGATGTTTTCTGGAGCTCTCTTGCTTTTTCTATGATCCAACAGATGTTGGCAGTTTGATATCTGGTTCCGCTGCCTTTTCTAAAACCAGCTTGAACATCTGGAAGTTATCAGTTCATGTACTGTTGAAGCCTGGCTTGGAGAATTTTGAGCATTACTTTGCTAACATGTGAGATGAGGGCAATTGTGTGGTAGTTTGAACATTCTTTGACATTGCCTTTCTTTGGGATTGGAATGAAAACTTACCTTTTCCATTCCTGTGGCCAATGCTGAGTTTTCCAAATTTGCTGGCATATTGAGTGCAGCACTTGCACAGAGTCATCTGGAATTCCACCACCTCCACTAGCTTTGTTCATAGTGATGTTTCCTAAGGCCCACTTGACTTTGCATTCTAGGATGTCTGGCTCTGGGTGAGTGAGCACACCATCATGGTTATCTGGGTCATGAAGATCTTTTTTATATAGTTCTGGGTATTCTTGCCAGCTCTTCTTAATATCTTCTGCTTCTGTTAGGTCCATACCATTTCTGTCCTTCATTGTGCCCATCTTTGCATGAAATGTTCCCTTGGTATCTCTAATTTTTTTGAAGAGATCTCTAGTGTTTCCCATTTTATTGTTTTCCTCTTATTTCTTTGCAATGATCACTGAGAAAGGTTTTCTTATCTCTCCTTGCTATTCTTTGGAACTCTGCATTCAAATGGGTATATCTTTCCTTTTCTCCTTTGCCTTTACCTTCTCTTCTTTTTTCAGCTATTGCCTCCGCTGACAGCCATTTTGCCTTTTTGCATTTCTTTTTCTTGGGGATGGTCTTAATCACTGTTTCTTGCACGATGTCATGAACCTCTATCGATAGTTCTTCAGGCACTCTATCAGATCTAATCCCTTAAATCTGTTTGTCACTTCCACTGTATAATTGTAAGGGATTTGATTTAGGTCATACCTGAATGGTCTAGTGGTTTTCACTACTTTCTTCAATATCAGTTTGAATTTGGCATTAAGGAATTCATGATCTGAGCCACAGTCAGCTCCCAGTCTTGTTTTTGCTAACTGTATAGAGCTTCTCCATCTTTGGCTGCAAAGAATAGAATCAAACTGATTTCCGTATTGACCACCTAGAGATGTCCATGTGTTGAGTCATCTCTTGTGCTGTTAGACGTGAGTGTTTGCTATGACCAGTGCGTTCTCTTGGGAAAACTCTGTTTGCCTTTGCCCTGTTTTATTTTGTACTCCAAGGCCAAATTTGCCTGTTAATCCAGGTATCTCGACTTTCTACTTTTGCATTCCAGTCCCCTATAATGAAAAGGACAACTTTTTTGAGTGTTAGTTCTAGAAGGTCTTTCTAGTATTAGGCACTATTTATATATAAAAAAGTAAGACGTGAAATAAGATGACGTGACAGTATATTATCGATTAACCAGAAACTGCTTGATATTTTCTTCCATTTCTGACTTTGCTATGATTTTGCTGCCTCCTTAGATCATCACCCTTCTTCATTAAATACTATTAGATGATTGTCTCAAGGTCAATAGCATCAGTTCACTATTGATGATATTGCCAAGATTACGTTGGGCCATTCAAAGCAATCATTGTGACATCTAACATACACAAGTCTTAATAAATAAATAAATACTAGTTCCCTTATGCTATACTCCCAAATAGCACCCCCCTCTTTTTTTTTTTTTTTTTTTCATTTAATGAGCAATGTCAGGTTTCTGGATTTTAGGTGTTGCTTTTGGTGCACCTGTTTTTCTTAATTAGATGTTTTGTTTGTTTGTTGGCCACACCATGTGGGATCTTAATTCCCCAACCAGGGATTGAACCCTTGTCCTCTGCAATGGAAGCATGCAGTCTTAATCACTGGACAGCCAGATAAGTCTCTGTACCTGTTTTTCTGCAATTTGTTTTTTCAGTTTTGTTTTGTTTTTTATTTTTCTTTCTTTTCTTTCTTTCTTTTTTTTCTCTATCAGCTAGTATCAGAGAAAACAAAATGAGATTTTTTAAAAGGCTTTTTAAATTTTAAATGCAGATGAGAAAATTACTTCTTACCCTATTTTTGCTTTGGAGTGAAAGGTAAACACAGCTGCAGGAAAACCAATTTCAAAAACCCATTAAGAAAACTGATTACAGCCAGATGGATGAGTGGTAGAAATAAATTCTTTTGCGGTACACAAGAGCACTGCAGAAAGTTGCATTTTAACCTGCCCTAGATAAGCAAGAAGACATAATAACTAACTTAAATACACATTCCATGCCAAAATGCCTGACGCATGTGCTCTTTGCAACAGTTCTACTCTATAAGTGAAAGACATTATTCAAGTCTATCAACATTGCCTAGAAACCTTGGTAAAGCTTGATGTATTTAAAGTATATATAGAGAATGCATTATGTTTATTTTTTAGTTAAAGAAATTATCTGTGGACATTGCACAAATTGTTCAATATAAAGAAATGTATATATTTTAAAAACAGTGAGATGCATATAAAATCTAGTGAAACCTGAATGAGTAGTTTAATTTTTGTAGTTTCATTTATAGAAGTGTACCAATCTCAATGTATTGGTTTTAACAATGTACAAAGGTTAAATCAGATGTTAATCAGAAGAAACTGAGTGATGAAGATATGGGAGCTTTCCAAGTGATTCTGCAACATTTTGTGAGTCTAAAATTATTTCAAAATAAGAAGATTTTAAAAATCAGCTATAGTTTTGATATTTTGGTGTTGAAACAAATATAAGGTTAATGTGGCTAAAAAAAAAAAGAACAAAAGAATGTGTCAGTAAGGACCCTTTCTTTGGTCAGTGATTTGTTTACCTGAAAAATTCCAGAGGAGTGGTTCAAATGCTATCATCTGTTTTTTTCTCTTGCCTATCATCCCCCAATTCTTATTTCTCTTGGTTGGTTCTAGTTTCAGACAGACTCTTCTCTTGAGCAGTTCTAATGGATCCTAGGAGAGGATGGGGTGAGAACAGGACAGAGAACTCCAGGCTAGTTTTACAAGGTAAATAGTTGCTAAGTGGAAAAAAACAAATGTCCACTTCAGTAGATGAGGAGAGATACAGAAAGTTAAACAAACAACTCCCTCAAAACCACCTTCTCCACAAATATTCAAAAGATATATATCTTAACTAATAGTCAAAATTACATAAATTTACAACATATTCCATTTTCATACAACAAACTGGAAAAAAAAATTAAGTAAGACACACAAGGGCTGGGAAGCATAAAAGGGCACAAGCCTTCCAGAAAACAGTACATTCATAATTTGCTAATTTCATTTTCAGTGATTGTAAGGAAAGAACTAAAAACATGCATAATGACTATGTATAAGAGGTATTTATGCAAGATTTTTTTTCATAGTGAAAGACATATGCCTCAAAATATGGTTATAAATGAATAAGAACTTGATATTTCTGAATGACTGAATATTTGTAAACTTCCAGATTTCTTGTAATATTTAAAGTAATATTTTTTAAAAGACACAAGTACATATAAATCTGTATTTTAAGAATGATCTTCAAATTTTAAAACAGTTTGCTTACTAGCTGTCTTCTCTTGGTCAGAATATTAACTTCTCTCTGTCTCAGTTATCTCATTTGTAGAATGAGGATAATAAGAGTGCAATATAAGCTTGAAATCAGGATTAAGTTTGTTACTACTAGTAAAATAAGTATTAAATTGTTGTTAATTTGTGTAATTGCATGTATTACATGCTTCTTTGATGTATTACATGTCTGGCACATAGTACTTTTTACAATAAATGAAAGGTTTTTAATTATATAAAACAAACTCCTTGATGAATATTGATTTATAGAACTCTAAGAAAACATTAGGGGACTCCAGGGTTTCCCAATTAAATATCTCACTTTGTGCATGTGTATTAGTCAGTCAATTGTGTGCAACTCTTTGCAACCCCATGGACTGTAGCCCCCTAGGCTCCTCTGTCCATGAAATTCTCCAGGCAAGAATACTGGAGTGGGTTGCCATTCCCTTCTCCAGCGGATCTTCCCAACCCAGGAGACAAACCCAGGTCTTCTGCATTGCAGGCAGATTCTTTTACCTTCTAAACCACCAGGGAAGCCTGATAACACTTTGCACCTTACAAATGGATGTGCTTTAAAGAAGTATATCGTTGTTTATATTTTAATGAGTGCAAAGAAAGAAGGGAAGGAGCAAGTAGGCTTTAGAAGAATTCAAGAATTTAGGAAGACAACACAGTTGCATCTGTACTGGGCATGACAAGGAAGGGGCAGGGGACCATTTATTTCATTATTAGTACAAGCATTTTCATTCCATTTAATTATTTATCTATCTTTTATTTGCTAAAAGATCATGATATCCAGTACCATCACTTCATGGCGAATAGATGGGGGAAAAGTGGAAACAGTGACAGTTTTTATTTTCTTGGGCTCCAAAATCCTGCAGACAGTGACTACAGCCATGAAATTAACAGAAACTTGCTCCTTGAAAGGAAAACTATGACGAACCTAGACAGTGTATTAAAAAGCAGAGACATCACTTTACCAACAAAAGTCCATACAGTCAAACCTATGCTTTTTCCAGTAGTCATATACAGATGTGAGGGTTGGACCATAAAGAAGGCTGAGCCAAAGAATAATGCTTTTGAATGATGGTGCTGGAGAAGACTCTTGAGGGTCCCTTGGACAGCAAGGAGATCAAACCAGTCAATTCTAATGGAAATCAACCTTGAATATTCATTGGAAGGACTGATGCTGAAGCTGAAGCTCCAGAACTTTGGCCACCTGATGTGAAGAGTCGACTCATTGGAAAAGACTCTGATGCTGGGAAAGATTAAAGGCAGGAGGAGAACGGGGCAACCAAGGATGAGATGGTTGGATGGCATCATTGACTCAATGGACATGAGTCTGAGCAAACTCCAGGAGATAGTAGAGGACAGGGTGCCTGGCATGCTGCAGTTCATTGGGTCACAAAGAGTCGGACAGGACTTAGAGAGTGAACAACAACAAAAGATGGCCAGAATGCAGAAAAACTACTTATCATCTTCAGGGTTTCTAAAATAGGAAAAGAAACCATCAAGAAAACCCGTGGCAGCACAAACAGTAAGAGGTCATGATTCCAGGAATGGGAAATGTGGATGGAGGACTTTCAGACAATGAAGACCTTGGCAATGCCCTTAAGGGCATGTGGAAGCAGCGCCCAGGCAAATTCAAGGGCAGCTCCTTGTAAGCTGAAGGAACTTCCTGCTTTCTGATTGGCTGTGCTGGAGTTGGCCAGCCTGAAATTTCACCTTCAGGCAAAAGTTGTGACCTTTTATCTGGTGTATAATTCACTCTGTGTGAATATTTTCATCTCAGTATCAAGTTAACGGGAGTGAACCTTTACCAAGGCAGGACTCACCAGAGGCGCCTTTCAGAGATTTATCCCCCTCCCCCAACAGAAGGGCAAAAAGACATTTTTCCATGAGTGGGACATGGTTAGTCAAAAAGGTATCACTGACATTTTTCAGACACCCAGAGAAAACATCCTCCAAGGCCAAGGGAAGTAAAAATGCATGCCTGATTTTTGGTTAGAGTCCAGGAACTTGTCACCAACGACACTACTTCTAAATGCCTAATGCCGGGAGCCAACACACGAGACCCTACCCCTAACAAGGCCGTAAGGGAGAAAACCTGACCGGCAAGGCGGATCAGGTTCCCAGGGGTTTTCAAAAAGGCCAGCTCACGAGATCCCACCCATGACAAGGTCACGAGGAGAAAGCCTGACAGGCAAGGCAGATCAGGTTTTCAGGGATTTTGAAAAGCTGCCCCCGGCTCTCACCTTAAAGATGATATCTGTCTTTCTGATGCCTGCCTCAATGGACTACTCCCTAATTTCTCTGACACAGGCAGGCAGGCCTTCCCCGATCTCTTACCAAATAAGAATCAATTTAGAACTTTAATCAATAAGTTTCCCAGGTGGTGGTATTTTATGAGATTATTCAGGGTGAAAGGAGTGTTTTAATTTAAACTCCTTTGCTGGTAGTTTGTTAGCCAAATGCATTTATGCGCTTGGTACTAATATGTATGATTGCTTATAATATCCTAATCATAAAATAGCATAAAGAACATGATTATATAAAAGCCCTAATAGACATAGAGCATTTTTGAGGGGTGAAGGAGTCCTATTAGAAAACATAAGAAAATTATTCTATAGGTGGTTATTGGGTTGTGATTTGCTTGCTGTGTTTTGCTTGCTGTATTTTTGCCTTTAATGTGCTAAGGTTGTGTTATAAAAACCATTGTTAATATAGTTAAAGATCTAGAGAAATAAGAACTTAGCCCTAGTGTGGTAACAATGAGATGGTTGTTAATTGTCAGCCAGGAGTGCTAGGCAGAAGCTGCCTCACTGAAGCCGCAGAGTCTGTATGGATTAAACTTCTTAGATAAATGCAACTGACAACTTTTGCAGAAAGATTAATTTTTGTATTAACAAGAATATAATTCTACTCTGTACTATTTCCCTATGACCCTGTTACCTTTCAGTTAAGGTCACCATAAAAACGGAAAATAGGTTTACAATCACCTGACCTGCATGAAATGTTAATAGCCTCAAGGCCAGAAGATCATGTGCTAAAAATTACTATAGAATTAGAAAGCAAAAAAATCCTGCTTTTCCTAAAAATCAAAATGATGTAATGCTAATCCTGTGTAATCATGAGTAAGCATCTTGTACCTTGAAAACGTTCTGTGAAAGGGTATAAAACCAAATTGTCAAAAAGTAAAAACACAGACTTGGTCCTATCAAGGCTGGTCTCACGTGTCTTCTCTCTCTCTCTCGCCGACGCCGTTCATCCTGAGGGTACCCCCCTGGATCCTGTCGAGGCTGGACCCCGGCAGCCTAACACTCAGATGTACCAAGGGACCCTATGCTGGTTAGAACTAACCAGTTCATACCCAACTAGGTTCAAATATAGGTCATTTCAAGACTACTAGTATAACTTAGAATATCATTACCTTCCTTTAAAAAGGAACAGCTAGAAGATGGCGGAGGAATAGGATGGGGAGACCACTTTCTCCCCCACAAATTCATCGAAAGAACATTTGAATGCTAAGTAAATTCCACAAAACAACTTCTGAATGCTGGCAGAGGACATCAGGCACCCAGAAAGGCAGCCCATTGTCTTTGGAAGGAGGTAGGAAAAAATATAAAGATAAAAAAAGAAGCAAAAGAGTTAGGGATGGAGATCCGTCCCAGGAAGGGAGTTTTAAAAAACAGAGAAGTTTCCAAACACCAGGAAACACTCTCACCGGTGAGTCTGTGGTGAGCCTTGGAGCCTCAGAGGGCAACATAACCAGGAGGAAAAATAAAAAAATAATTAAAACCCACAGATTACGTGCCTAAGGGCAACTCCCAGCAGGGAAGCAGCGCAGACACTCGCATCTGCCACTAGCAAGCGGAGACTGGTCAGGGAAGTGCGGGCTGCATCCTTAGGGTAAGGACCAGGCATGAATGCCCCGAGGGCAATCTGAGGGAACTAACTTGAGATAGCAACTCAGACTGGGATATCTATCCTGTGAAAAGCCCTAATCTAAGACACCACCAGGCCCGCTCACAGAACAAAGGACTGAGCAGAGCTGGCCAGCTGTGGACCGGCCCACCCCCGGCCAGAGACAGGCAGGCGAGGGCAGCCAGAGCCAGAAAGGGGGCTATTGCGGCCCCAGAGAGGCATCATCTACCAAACTGCAAGCAGGCTTCGTTGCTAACCAAGACTTCCTGGGATTCTGGACAGTCGACATCCGCCAGGGGGGTCGCAGCCAGAGATCAGCTCCCCAGAAGAGACACACCGCACACCTGAGAATGCACGCCCGCTGTGCACCCAGAAAACCGAGCGGCTGGGACGGGGGAGGAGAGAAGATGCAGCCCCCAACTTGGGGCGACCGCGCTCACCAAGCACCTGGTCACCTGAGCGGCTCAGAGCTGGGAAGGGCACAAAACGCAGGCCCCACCAAGTCTGTGCCTCTGTGGAGTACGGGAGAACCTGAACCTGAGCAGCTTAGACCTAGGAAGTGCACGCAACCCAGGGCCCACTTTAGATAGTTCCCCTGCAGAGCAACCTGGAGCCTGAGCCTTGTAGATGGGGAAAGCACGCACGCCGTGAGCGGGGCAAACCCAGGGTGGCCGAGCGCTTCCCACACACGCCAGTGATATCAGTGATGTGTGTATGCAGTGTTCCTCCCTCCTCACAGCACGACTGAACAAGTGAGCCTACAAAAGTGACCACCACCGCCCCCTTGTGTCAGGGCGGAAATTAGACACTGAAGAGACCAGCAAACAGAAGCTGAAATAAAGAGGCAACCACTTTGGAAGTGACAGGTGCAAAAGATTAAAACCCTGCAGTTAGCACCGACTACATGGAAAAGGGCCTAGAGATCTTGAGAAGTATAAGCCAGATCAAGGAACTTTCTGAAACTGAACTGACCCCACTGTCCACAACAACACCAGAGAAAGTCCTAGATATAGTTTTACTATTATCATTTTTTTTAATTAAAAATTTTTTTTAAAATTTTAAGTCCTCTATTACTCCTTTAATTTTCATTTTTATAACCTACTCTTACTTTGCAAAAAAAAAAAGACTCTATTTTTAAAGCAAACTTCACATATATATATATTTTATAATTTTTGTGACTTTGTTTTTTTCTTTAATATTGTATTTTTGAGAATCCAACCTCTACTCTAGGTTTTTAATCTTTGCTTTTTGGTATTTGTTATCAATTTTGTACCTTTAAGAACCCAATCTTCAGTACCCATTTTTACTTGGGAGTGAGATTACTGGCTGGATTGCTCTCTCCCCCTTTTGACTCTCCTTTTTCTCCACCAGGTCGCCTCTAGCTCCTCCCTCCCCTTCTCTTCTCTACCCAACTCTGTGAATCTCTTTGTGTGTTCCAGGTTGTGGAGAACACTTAGGGAACTGATTACTGGCTAGATCTGTCTCTCTCCTTTTGATTTCCCCTTTTATCCTCCTGGCCACCTCTGTCTCCTTCCTCCCTCTTCTCTTCTCTGTGTAACTCTGTGAACATCTCTGAGGGATCCAGACTGTGGAGAGCACATAGGGAAGTGATTACTGGCTAGCTTGCTTTTGCCCCTTTTGATTCCCCCTCTTCTCCTCCTGGTCACCTCTATCTCCCTCCTGCCTCTTCTCTTCTCCATGTAACTCTGTGAACCTCTCCGGGTGTCCCTGACTGTGGAGAAACTTTTCATCATTAAGATAGATGTTTTATTATCAGTGCCATATAGATGGAGAAGTCTTAAGGCTACTGTTAGAATAAGACTGAAAACCAGAGGCAGGAGGCTTAAGTCCAAATGCTGAGAACACCAGAGAACTCCTGACTCCAGGGAACATTAATCAATAGGAACTCATCAAACGCCTCCATACCTACACTGAAACCAACCACCACCCAAGAGCCAACAAGTTTCAGAGCAAGACATACCACGCAAATTCTCCAGCAACACAGGAACATAGCCCTGAGCTTCAATATACAGGCTGCCCAAAGTCACACCAAACCCACTGACATCTCAAAACTCATTACTGGACACTTCATTGCACTCCAGAGAGAAGAAATCCAGCTCCACCCACCAGAACACTGACACAAGCTTCCCTAACCAGGAAACCTTGACAAACCACCCGTCCAACCTCGCCCACAGCGAGGAACCTCCACAATAAAGAGGAACCACAAACTGCCAGAATATGGAAAGGCTACCCCAAACACAGCAACATAAACAAGATGAAAAGGCAGAGAAATACCCAGCAGGTAAAGGAACAGGATAAATGCCCACCAAACCAAACAAAAGAGGAAGAGATAGGGAGTCTACCTGATAAAAAATTCTGAATAATCATAGTGAAAATGATCCAAAATCTTGAAAACAAAATGAGCCACAGATAAATAGCCTGGGGATAAGGATCGAGATGATGCAGGAAAGGTTTAACCAGGACCTAGAAGAAATAAAAAAGAGTCAATATATAATGAATAATGCAATAAATGAGATCAAAAACACTCTGGAGGGAACCAACAATAGAATAAGAGGCAGAAGATAGGATAAGTGAGGGAGAAGATAGAATGGTAGAAATAAATGAAACAGAGAGGAAAAAAGAAAAAAGAATTAAAAGAAATGAGGACAACCTCAGAGATCTCTGGGACAATGTTAAACACCCCAACATTCAAATCATAGGAGTCCCAGAAGAAGAAGACAAAAAGAAAGACCATGAGAAAATACTTGAGGAGATAGTAGTTGAAAACTTCCCTAAAATTGGGAAGGAAATAATCAACCGAGTCCAAGAAACCCAGAGAGTTCCAAACAGGATAAACCTAAGGCAAAACACCCCAAGATACATATTAATCAAATTAACAAAGATTAAACACAAAGAACAAATATTAAAAGCAGCAAGGGGAAAACAACAAATAACACACAAGGGGATTCCCATAAGGATAATAGCTGATCTTTCAATAGAAACCCTTCAGGCCAGAAGGGAATGGCAGGACATACTTAAAGTGAGGAAAGAAAATAGCCTACAGCCCAGATTACTGTACCCAGCAAGGATCTCTTTCAAGTATGAAGGAGAAATCAAAAGCTTTACAGACAAGCAAAAGTTGGGAGAATTCAGCACCACCAAACCAGTTCTCCAACAAATGCTAAAGGATCTTCTCTAGACAGGAAACACAGAAAGGGTGTATAAACTCAAACCCAAAACAATAAAGTAAATGGCAATGGGATCATACTTATCAATAATTACCTTAAATGTAAATGGGTTGAATGCCCCAACCAAAAGACAAAGACTGGATGAAAGGATACAAAAACAAGACCCCTATATATGTTGCCTACAAGAGACCCACCTCAAAACAAGGGACACATACAGACTGAAAGTGAAGGGCTGGAAAAAGATATTCCATGCAAATAGAGACCAAAAGAAAGCAGGAGTAGCAATACTCATATCAGATAAAATAGACTTTAAAACAAAGGCTGTGAAAAGAGACAAGGAAGGACACTACATAATAATCAAAGGATCAATCCAAGAAGAAGATACAATAATTAAAATATACATACACCCAACATAGGAGCACCGTAATATGTAAGACAAATGCTAACAAGTATGAAAGGGGAAATTAACAATAACACAATAACAGTGGGAGACTTTAATACCCCACTCACACCTATGAATAGATCAACTAAAAAGAAAATTAACAAGGAAACACAACTTTAAATGCTACAATAGATCAATTAGACCTAATTGATATCTATAGGCCATTTCACCCCAAAACAATGAATTTCACCATTTCAATTTCTCAAGCACACATGGAACCTTCTCCAGGATAGATTACATCCTGGGCCATAAATCTAGCCTTGGTAAATTCAAAAAAATTGAATCTTTTCTGACTGCAATGCAGTAATATTAGATGTCAATTACTGGAGAAAAAATTATTAAAAACTCCAACATATGGAGGCTGAACAACACGCTGCTGAATAACCAACAAATCACAGAAGAAATAAAAAAAGAAGCCAAAATATGCATAGAAATGAACAAAAATGAAAACACAACAACCCAAAACAGTGCTAAGGGGAAGGTTCATAGCAAAACAGGCTTATCTCAAGAAACAAGAAAAAGTCAAATAAATAACCTAACTCTACACCTAAAGCAACTAGAAAAGGAAGAACTCTGGGGTTAGTAGAAGGAAAGAAATCTTAAAAATTAGGGCAGAAATAAATGCAAAAGAAACAAAAGAGACCATAGCAAAAATCAACAAAGCCAAAAGCTGGTTCTTTGAGAAGATAAATAAAATTGACAAACCATTAGCCAGACTCATCAAGAAACAAAGGGAGAAAAATCAAATCAACAAAATTAGAAATGAAAAATGGAGAGATCACAACAGACAACACAGAAATACAAAGGATCATAAGAGACTACTCGGAGGAGGCAATGGCACTCCAGTACTCTTGCCTGGAAAATCCCATGGATGGAAGAGTCTGGTAGGATGCAGTCCATGGGGTCACTAAGAGTCAGACACAACTGAGTGACTTCACTTTCACTTTTCACTTTCATGCCTTGGAGAAGGAAATGGCAACCCACTCCAGTGTTCTTGCCTGGAGAATCCCAGGGACGGGGGAGTCTGGTGGGCTTCCGTGTATGGGGGCGCACAGAGTCCGACACGACTGAAGCGACTTAGCAGCAGCAGCAGCAGCAGCAGCAAGAGACTACTATCAGCAACTATATGCCAATAAAATGGACAACTTGGAAGAAATGGAAAATTCTTAGAAAAGTACAACTTTCCAAAACTGAACCAGGAAGAAATAGAAACTCTTAACAGACCCATCACAAACACGGAAATTGGAACGGTAATCAGAAATCTTCCAGCAAACAAAAGCCCAGGACCAGACAGCTTCAGAGCTGAATTCTACTAAAAATTTAGAGAAGAGCTAACACCTGTCCTACTCAAACTCTTTCAGAAAATTGCAGAGGAAGGTAAACTTCCAAACTCATTCTAAGAGGCCACCATCACCCTAATACCAAAACCTGACAAAGATGCCACAAAAACAGAAAACTACAGGCCAATATCACTGATGAACATAGATGCAAAAATCGGTAACAAAATTCTAGCAAACAGAATCCAACAACATATTAAAAAGATCATACATCATGACCAAGTGGGCTTTATCCCAGGGATGCAAGGATTCTTCAATATCCGCAAATCAATCAATGTAATACACCACATTAACAAATTGAAAAATAAAAACCATATGACTACCTCAATAGGTGCAGAGAAAGCTTTTGACAAAATTCAACATCCATTTATGATCAAAACCCTCCAGAAAGCAGGAATAGAAGGAACATACCTCAACATAATAAAAGCTATATATGACAAACCCACAGCAAACATTATCCTCAATGGTGAAAAATTGAAAGCATTTCCCCTAAAGTCAAGAACACGACAAGGGAGCCCACTCTCATGACCACTATTCAACATAGTTTTGGAAGTTTTGGCCACAGCAATCAGAGCAGAAAAAGAAATAAAAGGAATCCAGATTGGAAAAGAAGAAGTAAAACTCTCACTGTTTGCAGATGACATGATCCTCTACATAGAAAACCCTAAAGACTCCACCAGAAAATTATTAGAGCTAATCAATGAATATAGTAAAGTTTCAGGATATAAAATCAACACACAGAAATCCCTTGCATTCCTATACACTAACAATGAGAAAAAAGAAAGAGAAATTAAGGAAACAATTCCATTCACCATTGCAACGAAAAGAAAAAAATATTTAGGAATATATCTACCTAAAGAAACAAAAGACCTTTACATAGAAAACTGTAAAACACTGGTGAAAGAAATCAAAGAGGACACAAACAGATGGAGAAATATATCGTGTTCATGGATTGAAAGAATCAATATAGAGAAAATGACTATACTACCCAAAACAATCTATAGATTCAATGCAATCTCTATCAAGCTACTAATGGTATTTTTTACAGAGCTAGAACAAATAATTTCACAATTTGTATGGAAATACAAAAAATGTCAAAAAGCCAAAGCAATCTTAGAAAGAAGAATGGAACTGGAGGAATCAACCTGCCTGACTTTAGTCTCTACTACAAAGCCACAGTCATCAAGACAGTATGGTACTGGCACAAAGACAGAAATATAGATCAATGGAAGAAAATAGAAAGCCCAGAGATAAATCCACACACCTATGGAGACCTTATCTTTGGCAAAGGAGGCCAGAATATACAATGGAGAAAAGACAATCTCTTTAACAAGTGGTGCTGTGAAAGCTGGTCAACCACTTGTAAAAGAATGAAACTAGAACACTTTCTAACACCATACACAAAAGTAAACTCAAAATGGATTAAAGATCTAAACATAAGATCAGAAACTATAAAACTCCTAGAGGAGAACATAGGCAAAACACTCTCCGACATAAACCACAGCAAGATCCTCTATGACCCACCTCCCAGAATATTGGAAATAAAAGCAAAAATAAACAAATGGGACCTAATTAAAATGAAAAGCTTCTGCACAACAAAGGAAACTAAGCAAGGTGAAAAGACAGCCCTCAGATTGGGAGAAAATAATAGCAAATGAAGCAACTGACAAAGAATTAATCTCAAAAATATACAAGCAGCTCCTGCAGCTCAATTCCAGAAAAATAAACGACCCAATCAAAAAATGGGCCAAAGACCTAAACAGACATTTCTCCAAAGAAGACATACAGATGGCTAACAAACACATGAAAAGATGCTCAACATCACTCAGTATCAGAGAAATGCAAATCAAAACCACAATGAGGTACCATCTCACGCCAGTCAGAATGGCTGCTATCCAAAAGTCTATAAGCAATAAATGCTGGAGAGGGTGTGGAGAAAAGGGAACCCTCTTACATTGTTGGTGTGAATGCAAACTAGTACAGCCGCTATGGAGAACAGTGTGGAGATTCCTCAAAAAACTGGAAATAGAACTGCCATATGACCCAGCAATCCCACTGCTGGGCATACACACCAAGGAAACCAGAACTGAAGGAGACACATGTACCCCAATGTTCATCACAGCACTGTTTATAATAGCCAGGACATGGAAGCAACCTAGATATCCATCGGGAGACAATGGATAAGAAAGCTGTGGTACATATACACAATGGATTATTACTCAGCCATTGAAAAGAATACATTTGAATCAGTTCTAATGAGGTGGATGAAACTGGAGCCTATTATACAGAGGGAAGTAAGCCAGAAAGAAAGACACCAATACAGTATACTAACGCATATATATGGAATTTAAAAAGATGGTAATGATAACCCTGTATGCGAGACAGCAAAAGAGACACAGAGGTATAGAACAGTCTTTTGGACTCTGTGGGAAAGGGCGAGGGTGGGATGATTTGGGAGAATGGCATTGAAACATGTATATTATCATATGTGAAACAAATCGCCAGTCCAGGTTTGATGCATGATACAGGGTGTTCAGGGCTGGTGCACTGGGATGACCCAGGCGGATGGGATGGGGAGGGAGGTGCGAGGGAGGTTCAGGATGGGGAACACATGTACACCCGTGGCAGATTCATGTCAATGTATGGCAAAACCAATACAATATTGTAAGTAAATAGCCTCCAATTAAAATAAATAAATTTATATTTTTAAAAATAATTAAAAAAAAAAAAAAGAAACAGCTAATATGTACACAGAAAAGTCACTCCAAGTTACAATTATTCAGTAAATGGTCAGACAATGAAACTTTCATTTCTCTTCTTTTCCCACAGGCATTGATTTCTCTCCCTGGCCACATCTGTTTCTTGTAGTTAGAGATAACCAGCAACATCAGTTCTTCATTTTATAAGCAAATGCTGCTAGTACAGTTTCAACTTGAATGACAACCCACCCACTAGAAACTCAGCTTCAAGAAATTTAAGTATTGGAAACATGCTTAAGAGATGGGAAATAAAAAAAAATGACTCTCTCTCTATATATATATACATATATATATGCATATAATGTATGTGTGTATTTGTGTGTGTGTAAAAGAGTCTGAATCAAGTCTGAATCTTAAATCCTTGCTCATATTGTACCCCAAGTTTAATAAGTATCTAGCTATGAGAGACACAGGTGTCTTTCAGATACTATGTTATTTGTATATAAAAAGATGAAAAAAACCTCAAGTAATTTATAATTCTAATAAGATTAACCTGGTTTCATAACCACAGAAGAACAAAAACAGAAAAAAAATAGAACTGAAAGGATTCCCACAGGCAGGCACACAGACAGTGGCAAGACCAAAGTGCTTTCTGGTTCTATTTTTAGCTAACAGAGTAACTTGAGGCCAGTCACTCAGACTCTGGGTATTCATTTGGATGACATGATGTCAAGGTTTCTATTCCATTCTAAAGTTCTATGAATTTGGTTTTAGAAACAGTTGATAATCTGGTGACAGGGCTTCCTAGGTGGCTCAGTGGTAAAGAATCTGCCTGCCAATGCAGAAGATGCAGGGACTCAGGTTCAATCCCTGGGTTGGGAAGATACCCTGGAGGAGAAAATGGCAACCTACTACAGTGTTCTTGCCTGGAGAATCCCATGGACAGAGGAGCCTGGCAGGCTACAGTCCATAGGGTTGCAGAGTCAGACACAATTAAAGCAACTTAGCACACATGCACATAAGGGATAAGAGTTAGTAGCTCAATCGTATCTGACTCTTTGAGACCCCGTGGACTGTAGCCCGCCAGGCTCCTCTGTCCATGGGATTCTCCTGGCAAGAATACTGGAGTGGGTTGCCATTTCCTCCTCCAGGGGTTCTTCCTGACCCAGAGATTGAACCTGGGTCTCCCACATTGCAGGCAGATTCCTTACCACCAGGGAAGCCCTTAGCACACATGCACATAGCTGAGAAATAACTTTTCCTTCACCCTCTTAATGCTCCCTGGCTGGGTCTGAAAAGTAAATTGACAAAAACAGGTTAACAAGAGAAAAGCATTTATTGAATCATTAAAATTTTGTTTAAAGCATTTAATTAAATTTTATTAAACTTTTACACATACATGGGAACCCTCACAAAAAGAAACCCCAAAGAATTGACCAGAGGAGAGAAGTTTTATAACTTTTAGACCAAGAAACAATAAATTTGTGAAGAATTTGACAAGACAGGGATTTGGGCTAGTGGTAGTAGATAGTGAAAAAGTGGTTAGAAAGTTAAAGGTTAGCTTAACAAAAGTTTGTTTATACACATTTTCCTTCTTCCTGGTAAAGGAAGGGTACCTATCACAGGGGAGATTTATCACCTGCTCTCAGGGAAGACAGGTGATATAGGGGGAGGGGAGGTCAGAGAAAACTTATTAATCCTACTGTTTCCTCAACCCCTTCAGTTTAAGATATTCAAGATGCCAAGGTACCGTATTTTGAGGGTGGCGTGTCCTGAATCCTGCCAAAGGATTTTATTATATGAATCATTGTATATAAAATTGTCTTTCACACTTCATACATAAAAAGATCACTGGTCTGGTTATACAATTCTCAAAAATCTTCGAGGCAGGTGGTGTGTCCCCTCCTGGCACTGAGAGCTGCAGATGGAGAACTCAGTTTGATCAATCAGATTAGTAACTGACTGTGGAGGGAGGGGATGGAGATATGGTAGAAGAGCTACAACCTCTTATTTTTTCTCGTCCCATCTCCTTACCAAAGACACGCAGTAGCAGGGCTGACAAGAAGGGGGAAAACTAGGAAGATACTTAGAAATCTATAGCAATGTAGATTGACTGTTTTTGGAAAACAGAAGAGAAGGATCTACGGTGGCTTCTAGATTTCTTGTCAGAGTGAGTCACTGGTCTTATTTCAAACTTGGATTCAAGATGAACATAATACTACTTTTGAGGTTACAGTGGCTCAGAAAGTAAAAAACCGGCCTGCAATGCAGCAGACCCAGGTTTGATCCCTGGATCAGGAAGATCCTCTGGAGAAGGGAAGGAAATGGCACTCCACTCCAATACTCTTTTCTGGAAAATCCCATGGACAGAGAAGCCTGAAGGGATATAGTCCATGGGGTGGCAGAGTCAGACATGACTGAGCAGCTAACACTTTCACTTTCTTTCACCAAATCCTTTTTATCCCTGATCATCTTGTTTCAGTTTGTAAGTAGACTGTGTCTTCATGGGCACTAAGGTCCACACTAACTGGCCTCTGTAATCCTGGAGTTTGAGGTTTATCAATTTTTCTAGCCACATTCTTTCTTAGGGGCTCTTTTCTTTGCATCTTTTTATTGTATTTTAGCCAAATCTCTATTACCACTTATCACACTGAATTGTAATTGGAAGAGTTGGCCTACCTATCTCCTTGGAACTGGGAGCACCTCAGTGAGCACAGTGTTACACTTGTCTTTGTACTTCCCACACTTGCCACTGAGATGAAATTAAAGAATAGGATTAATGGCCATCTACACAAAATAAATAACACTAGCAAAAAAGAAAAAGGAAAAAACTCCCTTTCAAATGCAAGGGGTTTCTGAGATTGCTGTACCTGAAAACATATTAATAAACACATACAACTGAATCCAAATCTTTGGGAAACTCACCTGCTTAATCATTCATTCACTCACTCATTCATTCACTCATTCACCAACACTGAGGTACCAGGCACAGGGCTGGGTGTTGGAGACACAGACTGAATGGACACATGAAGCCTTGGAGTCGCTCAGGGACTAACAGAAACTGCATTTCACTCACTAGTGGCCCAATTATATGCCCTTGAGACCATACAGATTGGTAGAGAAGTTTAAAATGCAGGCACTAGGCCTCACTGACTTCACAGGCAAGTGTATGTGTGTATGTGTGTGCGCGCACACACGCTCAGTTGTGTCTCTTTGTGACCCCGTGGACTGTAGCCTGCCAGGTTTCTCTGTCCAAGGAATTTTCCAGGCAAGAATACTGGGGTGGGTTGCCATTTCCACTTCCTCCTCCAAGGCACCTTTCCAACCCAGAGATCAAACCTGCCTCTCTTGCATCTCCTGCATTAGCAGACGAATTCTTTACCGATGAGCCACCAGTAGGTAGTTACTGCCTATTTGCTGAGTTAAGGTGGGGAAAACCCTTCCATCAAATGAACTCCAGAAGCAGGAGGATTATTCCAGAGAAACTACACACACCAGCAGCATCTCAGCTTAGAAGAGTGGTCCTCTAAAGTTGACCTGGAATGCCAAAGAGAAATTTACTTCTACTGGGACTAAATTTATCCAATCAAGAGCGTGAGAGTCCAGAAGGGCTGAAGATGGCCAGGTTTCAGAAATAACGCAGCCTCTGTGTGCAAGAGTCTTTAAGTCCGGAGGCTAGCAGAGATCGCGGCCGCCTTAGCGGCCAGAAGGTGACCTCCTCAATTGGGCCGAGGGAGGGCGTGGGCGCACCGGAGCCCTTGTCCTTGAAGAGGATTGAACGAGCCGGGGGGAGGGGTGGGCGGTGCTCGGGTTTCCAATCACAATAGAGGAAGCTCGGAGGCGGCCAAGGGGCGGGCCCGCCTGCTCTTCCTCCCTCCTTGCTGATCCTGCGCCGGAGGAGACGCACGCTGCTGACCTCGTCTTCTTCGTGCAGCCCTCACCACTGTCTGGAGAACTTTCTTTCCCCTGGTAGGTTTCAGCTGGGACCCTGCATCCTGGCTCTGCGGAAAGACCTGGTGGGACTTGTGCAGCAAGACTCAGCGGGCGAAGGACCAGGAAGGACATCTGAGCTCGCGGGCCTGGAGCCCTGAGCATCCGGATCGGGTTGGGGCGGGGGCCCTGTCCCGGGGCTGGGGGACCCGGCGGAGCCGAGGGCCTCCGCCCGATCTCCGGGCTGTGTCGGCCGCCCATCGGAGCTCGCGGCCAGTCTGTGCCCTCCCGGGGGACGGATTTGTCGCATTTGCCGCTACATCCCGGTCCTGCGTGTCCTTGATGGGTTCATGGCGGCCGCATCACCCTCGGTGCCTGCTGGCGGGCGCCCGGACACGTGCCGGAGGAGTCGGGGCAGGGAGAAGGGGCCAGGCGACCCGTGAAACTGGGGGATGAGGGGGCTGTTGGCGCCCACGACCTCGGGCCTGGATAAACGCCCGGCTTTTCGGGGATGAGAGTGAAGGATGATCTTGGCCCTGCCCTTAGCCTCTCCCCAGCCCTTCCCGGAGCGATGGGCCGGCTCGTTTCTGGCCTTTTTTTCCTTGATGCTTCGGATGCTGTTTATTTACCGGCTTTGGGTGTTGAGAGTTTAGAAAGGCCTAGACTTTTCCACGCTAGAGACCTTCTCTGGGGAGATCCGTGGTGGCTGCCTCCCCTGGTGACCTGAGCTCAGCGCTGCGGCGCGAAGAGGAAGAGGTTGCCCGTGGGCGGTCGGCACTGCGGGCTGGAGGGATGGAGTGGGGGAGGGGAGAGCCGGCTCTCAGCCGAGGAATTGCAGGGCAAAAATTGGCTGTTTAGAAGGTTAGAATCGAGATAGTCTGAAAAGTGGAGCTTTGTTCTGAACTAAAGGCACGGATTCTTTTCTAGTGATTTATATCCACAGAAGGGGCAGGAGCTTGGGGATGAAAAGGACCAAGTATCGATTATTTTTACCCTGTTTTTCATTTTTTGTCCTTACAAGCCGCCACTGATCTTGAAACAGGCCTGTGTATGATATAAAACATTTTCTTGTCATTTCTTACAACCCTATTAAAGAACCCCTGTTAAAGAAAAAAAAATTTAAATCACATTTCTGTAGAAAGATCTGAAAGAAAATCTGTATTGGCTCAAGCCTCTACAATGTCATATCTGAAATTCCCCAGATAGTTTAAAAGGTCTATCTGAACGACTAATCTGTATTTCTAGAGCAGTCTTTCTGGATTTTTGTTTTCCACCGCTTTGCTGGATCCTCTATACCTAGAAGATCTTAAACCAACTAGTGAAAATACCGTGATGAAGAGAAACTTAGCCTTTGTATCTCAGTTCAGCAGGAGAGGCAGCATTCATTCTTCCGGATTCTGCTCAACTGCTCAAAATGCAGGACGTGTAAATTTCACTGCAAGGTCATCTATTTGTGGAAACATTTGCACCATTGTATATTTCTTTTTTTCTCTAGCATCCAGGAGAAAACTGCCAATGTACTTTGGAAAGGCAAAATAATCTCCCAGCATAGACCCTAATGATTGGTGGGGAATAGTTTTTTTGGGGGGGAAATAGCTATAGAACGAAACAGTTGCTAAACAGTTGTCTCCAAATTCAAGTACTTTATTCCAACTAGGAGTCTTACTGACTCTTACCTAATATATACAATTACTCAACCAGGTTTTGTTACTTAGTCCTTTGCAGATGAGAAACAAAAAACCAGACTGGGAAGCAGGGGTACAATTTGAAAGAGGGACCTTGCCCTGCCACGTGGCTGTCTGCAGCAAAGGAAAAGGCAGACACAAATAGTAGACATTTTAATGGGTTATAATTATAAATGATACTTAATTTTGAAGAGAGGGCTTTTTAAAAAATATCATCTGAATCCTCTCTTTAAGAAGGCAGGTTGATACACCAAGTTTCACCATTTGTTTTATTTATCCAGAAAACTCACCTGATAACCTGATGAGAGAAATACAGTTGGTGTTACTTGTATAAATGCTTCCTAACAGTTTCCTTCTTTTTTTAAAAAAAAAACTTTATTTATTTATTTTTACTTTTTCTTTAATGGCTGGAAAGAAGCTGACTCAAAGGCTGGTGTTTTCCTTATGTGGTCCCTTTGGGGGGAAATGTATTAAGTATCTACCCACCTTCCAGTAAGCTTCCAAGGCACACAAAAGGAATTCAGAGTAATAATTTTTACAGATTTTGTGCAAACATATTTGTCACTATTTTATCATTATTGTATTTATTGAAGCACACATTGTATGTCCAGTACACTGACAAATTTTAAGTGAGACCTCAGTAGAAGAAGAAAATAGACAAACCAGTTGGTCCCTATCTTCTAAGAGTGATAATAACCATTGATAGTAGAAATTTTATTCAAATTATATTCATAAGTAGCTCTTCTTTTAGACCAAGTTTAATATGGGTTAATACTGGGCCCTAACTTAAATAAATATTCTGTAGGGAGCATGGAAACCAATCAGCTAATCTAAATGTTGTTTATCCAGGAAATGAATAGCCACAAGACAATTATTACAGCTTTGTTAAATACAACTAGATAGTCATAGGCTGAAGAGAAGAACGCAAACTCTAAAGGGCTTCATGGAGATTTTTGTCTTGAAATTTTTGTTAGTGGGTCACATTTTTTCTTTTTCTTTTTTTTTAAAGAAACTGTGTTCTGGAATACCATTAGGCTCATTTTAAAATGTATTTGGATTCAAACTTGCAACACTAACATTACAAGTTTCCCTTCCTGTTTCTCAAGTGGATACATGTATCATATTTTGATTATTTTCTTTCAGGGCACAATGGCAACTCTTAAGGACAAACTGATTGCACCAGTTGCCGAAGAAGAGGGAACAACCCCAAACAATAAGATCACTGTAGTGGGTGTTGGACAAGTTGGTATGGCATGTGCCATCAGCATTCTGGGAAAGGTACTTTTCAAGAACTCCATACGTGATAGGTAGTTTCATCATGTGTATGCAGTCTCTTTAGGCTTTTGAGAATTTGATTGTATCTTTAAAAGGTTTTTTTTTCCCGTGAAAATTTTAAAATAAGTTGTAGACCTGGTGATGCTTTATCTTTAAACACATTAGCAAATATTTCCTGAGAGAATGACATTCTTATCTGATACAATAGACTTACTGTACTCAATAATACTGATTAAACACTATTATTTACTATACAGTACCCAGATTATAGTTCTCCAGTTATCAGAATCATACCTTTTCTCCCCTAGTCCAAGATCATATTATTGTATACTTTTCATGTCTCTTTATTCTTCCTTAATCTGGAACTTAGCCCTTCTTCATCTCTCATGTTACTGGTCAGTTTGAAGAGACATCAGTTTTGTAGGATGCCCCTCGATTAATGTTGGTCTGATGTTTGTAACTGAGTTCAGGTTATATTTGGGGGTGGCATTATGACCAGGTGATGGCCTGTCCTCACAGTGCGTTACATCAGGAGGTGTGTAATGTTATCTTGCCTCGTTATCGGCACAGCTGCTTTTTGAGGTCATGGAAATATCCTATATTATTCCCCTCAAGCCTTCACTCAGTTGTTTAATTTTAATGTAATTTCAAATTTACAGAAAATTTGCAAGAGTATTTTTTAAAAAGTAAAACTTCCGTATTCACTTCACCCAGATTTACCAGTTCTTAATGTATTTCTGTTTGTGTGTGCACACAAATGTGTGCCTGTGTGTATGAGTGTATGCATGTGTGTGCATATGGGGCTTTTTTCTGAACCCTTTGAGAATAAATGCAGACATGGCCTTCCTTCTATCTGAGTACTTTTCCTCAGAATAGGACATATTCTAACATAATCAGTTATCAACATCAGAAGCTTTAATACTGATAACATGCTTCTAGCACCTTCCACTCCTCTAGATTATATTTCCCCACATACCTCCATAGACTTTTAGTTTGCCTCCTCTCTAATTACTTCATTGTTTTCTGAAGGCTGTTTTAAATGTTTTTTATGGGGATCCCCTGCCTCAAAAAATGTTGCTGGGCCTTCGGTAGAACACACTGTCTTTTTGTATTGTATGCGAAGGCTGCTGGAATAACTCCTAGGCAAGCATATTTCTGTCTATAAAATTTAAATTCTAAAGGATCAAATTCTGAATCTTCACTGAGGAAAGAATCATCAGAGAAATCAACTAAAATGTGTAGTGCACGCCAATGAAAGTTTTATTCTTTTGCATTTTTCCTGGCTAGTTTAATTGACTAGGTTCCCCTAATTTAGGAGAAGAGCTGCTCCCCAAGTTACAGGGGAAATAAATAACCACAATTTAATGTTTACCATGCATACCAATAAAAATGGAAAAAAATATTCCAGCTTACTTTTCTTTTAAAATATTTATTGTGTAACATATTTTAAGTGTTTTGTTTAAAATGCTTTATTTAAACAGTAATCTCAATAAATGGAAACTGTTCATATCCTGTTTCCAGATACGGTAGTTGAGGCTTGACTAGATTAAGTGGCCGCCTGCCTATTATCACACAGTTGGTGATGGTTGAGCTGTATTTGAGCCCGGGACTCTGAACTCTTAACCACAGTAACTCTGGCATTTCTTTTTATTCTATGCTAGTGTTGGGCAATTAAAGACAATTTTTTTTTTAATTGAAGTATAGTTGGTTTACAATATTGTGCTAGTTTGAAGTGTACAGCAAGCTGATTCAGTTATACGTATGTATATGTATATGTATATTCTTTTCCAGGTTCTTTCTCATCATAGAGTATTACAAGATAATTGAGAACAGTTCACAGGTCCTACAGTATTGTGTATGTGTTAATCCCAGACTCCTGATAATTTCTCTCTCCCTGCCCCAAACATAAATGTATTAATAAAATAGTAAAGATTTTTCATTCCTTAAGCTAAACTCAAAATTTGGACGTTTTAGGAAATTAGCAATATATCTGAGCTATCGTTATTCTCTGAGAACCTCTCTGATTGTTTTAATTGTAAATGCAAAGTCCTCTTTGATAAATAATTTAATTGACTCTCTCTGCTGTTATATAATACTTTGGCCCAATTCAAGTGCTTGAGAACCAACCAGGCCCCTAGCACAGTAGGAATCTTTCAGCTGAGCTTCTGAGAAGGAAGGACTGCCTTGTTCAAGGACCATTTTACTAATTAAAAATGTTTAAATCTTCTTGTAACGGGGAAGGATTAGAGTCAAAGTTGTTATTACTATTTGGTAAGGATTATAAGCCCCATTCCTTTAATAATAAAGATACCCAAAAGAGAGAGAGAAAGAAAGGGAACTAGCCAATTCTATTTTGTTAAGTATATATTACTTTATTCCTCTACAAAGTTTCTAGGGAATGTTGTCATCACTATACTACTGGTGGAAAAACACAAACTCAGAACGATTAAGTGCCTTAATTAAGATCTCAAAGATCTTACATCCCCGGTGTGGTTTTCAGAGGATACACAATGCTTTGGCCCAGAAAGGGGATGAGCTAGGGCATCAGACTGGTTGAGAAGGTTCGTACCTTGACTGGGCCCATGGAGGTACCTGAGTCCAACCTCCACCATGACAAAGATGCTAATGTTTTCTGCTTCTCTTGCCCATTTTCCACATCCTAATTGCCAACATGGAAACCATTGTATAAAAATAGCTCCCCTGCTTAGAACTGCATACATAAATGAAATACAGGGAGGATCTTTCCCTGCGTGTCTCTCAGAGCAAGACAGGGTGCACACCTCCAGGGGGTACCATTCGGAATGTTGTGGATTCCTTCCAGTGCTATGCGGTGGCTGGTGCCCACCTCTGACTTCATCTCTTACCTTCTCCCCTCTTCAAAGCACTAAGATCATCACAGCTTCAGTATTAGCCACTCAGTCATATCCAACTCTTTGTGACCCCATGGACTGTAGCCCACCAGGCTCCTCTGTCCATGGAATTCTCCAGGCAAGAATACTGGAGTGGGTTGCCATTTCCTTCTCCAGGGGATCTTCCCAACCCAGGGATCGAACCTGGGTCTGCTACTTTGCAGGCAGATTATTAAATGCAAATTCCCTGAGCCACCAGGGAAGCCTATAGCTTAAACCCTTTTATTTTTAAAAAGCATTTTAAAAATTATTGTATTTATTTGGCTGTGTCTGGTCTTAGCTGCAGCCTGCAGGATCTTTTGTGGTTGGCGTAGGCTCTCTGGTTACGGCACACAGGTTCTGGATTGCACGGGCTCAGCAGTTGCGGTGCTTGAGCTTAGTGGCTCTGTGGCATGTGGGAATCTTAGTTCCCCAGCCAGGGATCGAACCTGCACCCCCTGCATGGGAGGCAGATTCTTAACTACCAGGGAAGTCCCTTAAACCCTTTTAGAACTTGATTTCCCTTCCTTGGAATGACTGCCTTGGATCATCAGAGTTAACTCCCTCCTATCATTCATATCAGGCCTTTGCAGATGGGTCTTCCTTAATCATCCAATACCAAGTAAGCTTCCTTCCATTTCCTTTAACTTCACTCTGCCTTGCGCTGCTTATAGCATTTCCATGATCAGAACCATCTTAAATTGTTTGCTTCACTCCTCTCCCCTTCCTGGTACATTCCATGAGAGCAGGAACCTTGTCAGATTTGTTCATTACTATATTCCTCACTAGTAGAATAATGCCTGGCACGTTGAGTAGTGAACATGTATTAAATAATGGATATTCCTCTTACTAAGAAACAGCACTTATATCTGGTCAAATTTTAATCAGAGCTTTTCCTTTTTCCTGGTTTCTCCTGTCAGCCCTACCAATCATAAGGTGTCTGCTTTGGCTGCCAAGACCCCATCACGTTGTCAAGGTCATATAGAGCTTCCATGTGATTATTCTGCCCTTAGCCTCTGACCAGCTGTTTTTGGTTTGAGTGTCTGTCAGTCAGCTGTAGTCACATTCTTCTATAAACACAGCATACAGAGCAATGTAATTACAGACATACTGCAAAGTAGTTTTTGCACTGCAAGACTTGGCCTAAAAGTGAAACTTAATTAGAATTTGGTGTTTGTACAAGAATAGACAGGCTAATGGAACAGACTCAAAACCCAGAAACAAAACCAAAGAATATTTAATACAAAGGGACATGCCAGAGAAGAAAACCAAATTATTGAATAAGCGGTGGTTGTCCATTTAGCTATTTGGAAAAAGTTATACCTTTTCCTCCCACAAAATGTCATGCAGACTAAACACTTGAATATAAAAATGCAGAATGCAGCCATCAAATATTAAAGTACTGGTAGCACAGTTGGATGTGACTTAGCAACTAAAAAGCAACAAAAACAATAGTTTGCTAGCTCAGGGACCAAGAGGTAGGTTGTGGCTATGTCTGGTCCACATAGGACTTAGATTAAGAGATAATAATTTTTTTTTTTTTTTTTTTTTTGGCCAAGCCGTCCAGCATTCCGGATCTTAGTTTCTCCACCAGGATTTGAACCTGTGTCCACTATAGTGGAAGTACAGAGTCTTAACCACTGAACCACCAGGAAAGTCCAAAGTGACGATTTTTGTCTTATGTTAAACAGGCTATCAACAAATGTTGTTCTTGGCTTCTAACTGACCTTGTTCCTCAATAAGTTAGTGCTTTTGCAGTTAATCTAAGCCTTGATGTATTGATCATTTTAAAATATGCAGCTTAAGTGGAATATACATGTGGTAAATTCATTGGCTAGTATACACTAGGTGAATACAGAAAGATTTATTTAAGTCCAAGTGTCAGTACTTAGTCACACATCTTCTGTTTGCCTGCCTCCCACTGGGAGGATATTCAGTCGCATAAATGCAGCTAAATTCAGCGCTGCAATTATTTTCTCCAAGTGTTGGATCTCTTCCTTCCTTGCCAGCTGACTATGCACTTCTCCGCCAATTCTCTACCCACAGAGACAAAACAGAGATCTGAGATCCTGTGACATCCTTTTCCACTTAAGCCCCAAATTGTTGTGCCCCTTGACTTCAACAGCACACATGTGATGTCCCCAAAATAAGAGTGACATCCCCAGTACTTGGCACCTGAAAGGAATGGTTATGAAGTTCTCTGGAATGAATTTAGGGCTCCAGAAACAAGCAAGAGCTTTGTGTGATCTTGCAAAGGAACGAAACCATTTTAAGTGTTAAAAACATGTGTAAGTGAAAAGGGGTGAACATTAATGCCTGCATTTGACATACATGGAAGGAGAAAATACTTCACAGGGAAGCCTGGCGTGCTGCAGTCCATGGGGTCACAAAGAGTCGAACATGACTCCGTGGCTGAGCAACAACAAAGCAACCCCCAGTTCATAAAAGGGTCCTTTGAAGTTGGCAAGTGAAATCAACTGCTTGGAACTAAGAATGCATTCAGTCACAGGGAAGTTTGAGTCTCAGAGAAACCCTCCCAAGCAAGCCTATTGTAGCTCCCTGCTTCAGGCCAGCCGACACTGGTTTTCTAGAAACAGGTGACAGTCTTTATTCCTAGGCTCCGACCTGGAGCAGGACCTGTTTTGCTGGCAAGTTAACTGGGTCGAGTTTTCTTATTGGCAGCCTCTTCTCTCTTTCTCTGCCTTTCCCTCTGCTGCTCAGAGCCTTCCTGACCCTTCCCAATTCCACATGGATTATTCTATCTTAGCCTTCAAAGCACTTTCTGAACCTGAGTTACTTCATACTTTTCCCCCTTTACATAACTTATCAAACTATCCTTCACATATTAGGTGAATTATTTTGCTAAGAGCCTGAAAAGCAATAAAGGCCAGGATTTGGGTGATAGGTCAATGGGAAGGGTTAATTGCTTTTTAAAAGAGTTCGTAGGGACTTCCCTGGTGATCCAGTGGTTAAGACCCCGTGCTCCCAAGGTAGGAGGCATGGGTTTGACTCCTGGTCGGGGAACTAAGATCCCACACGCTACAGGACATGGTCAAAAATATGATTAAAAAAAAGAAATAGAATTTGTAAATTACGAGTTTTCAGAAGACAACTGACTCACTTATTTTTTAAGTTTTTGGGCCATGTTGCATGACACGCAGGGTCTTAGTTCCCTGACCGGGGATCAAACCTGTGCCTTCTGCATTGGAGGCCTGGAGTCTTAAAGACAACTGATGTTAAAAGCTGAAAGGTTATTTAAACGCAACTATATCTCTTGATGCGAAGAGCCGATTCACTAGAAAAGACTCTGATGCTGGGAAAGATTGAAGGCAAAAGGAGAAGGGGGTGGTAGAGAATTAGGTGGTTAGATGGCATCACTGACTTAATGCACGCGAATCTGAGCAAACTGCGGGAGATGGTGAAGGACAGGAAAGCCTGACATGCTTTAGTCTGTGGGGTCACAGAGTCAGACACAACTGAACAACAACAGATCAACAGCTCCCTTTTCCTGAGGAGAAAAGATTGAGGACTTGCTGAAAAGCAGACAGGATAGTTGATTGAGGGTATTACTTGGGATGGATGGCACAAGATGACAATCGGAATAGAAAATAAGAAAACATTGACACTGGCCAAGTTTGCCTTGAAAGCGTATGGAGAATTCACTAGCCCTGTAGCCCTGTGCTCCTGACTCTTATCTTTCATCAGCAGGATGTTCAAATTAGTCAGAGCCAACCTGAGGGTTCCTAGCTTCAACCAGGGCTTCAAAGCCTGCTCTGAAGTGAACTGAGCCTCTTGTTTTAAATGAAATCTGCCCTCTCTAAATCCCTCCAAACTAGGAGTGACCTTCAGGATGGACACAATGCCCAAGACTGTTTCTAGGTCTTTGTGAGTCTATTTTTTTGCCTTCACCCTCCTTTAATGTGAAGACTTGAGCACCCTGAGGCCACTGTTGAATCACAATTCTTGCATGTTTACAGATTCTTAAAACAATTATATCAAGCTCACTGAATGTCCATTGAGTACTAGAGGTGAAATTCTTTAAAACAAAAATGGTATCAAATATTAATAGTTCATTATTCAAAATGTTTCATCATCAAATTGTTGAAAGCACACCTAACTCCATGGTAAAAATTCTTCCCTAGGTTTTTAGACATTGGGCATTTCCATTTCAAGGGTCTTTGACTTAAATACTGTGAACTGAGGTGTCCTTGAGTGGCTTGGAGTCCTAACAGCTCTTTTTGTGTTTATAGTCCCTGACTGATGAGCTTGCTCTTGTGGATGTTTTGGAAGATAAACTCAAGGGAGAAATGATGGACCTGCAGCATGGGAGCTTATTCCTTCAGACACCAAAAATTGTGGCAGACAAAGGTAGGCTCCTTTCATGACCAAAGTGATCAAATAATAAATTGATACCCTCACTCCCTGAGAGAAAACAGGTTTTCCCATCCCGGTGAATCTAATGTCAGCAGTTTCTTGTTTCCTTCTGGGTCCAATTCATCCTCAGGGACAATCATAATTGTTATCTCTGTAAACCCTCCCCCTTGTGCCTTGCACATATACAGTGTGCAAGGCACAAGGAAATTGGATCCAAATGCTTACTTACACATACCTGAGAACAGGGATGTTTTAGATCCGAAAAAATGTTTGCACAAAATAATTTGAGTGCCTCAAGAATCTAAATAAATTTGTATTCTAGCCATCTTTGTTCTGGATTAATGCATTTATGCAGTAATATGGCTGTGCCTACAGATATAGTAATGTCCAGCCTCCAAAATAATTTCTAACAATACTACTAATCCTGCTACTACTAATAATAATAGTGTGTGTGTCAATCACTCAGTCATGTCCAACTCTTTGCCGCCACATGGACCCCTCCATAACCCCCAGGCTCTTCTGTCCACGGGATTACCCAGGCAAGAATACTGGAGTGGGTTGCCATTCCATTCTCCAGGGGATCTTCCCAACCCAGGGATCGAACCTAGGTCTCCTACATTGCGGGCAGATTCTTTACCATCTGAGTCACAGGGCAAGTCCTCTGCTAATGATCGCTGTTACTTATTGAATTATTAGCATTCTGGGTATTGTGAAACTTGTAGCATGTCTCATCTTCACTGCAGCCCTGTGAAAAGTGGGTCTTATTACCTCCATTTTATGGAAGAGGAAGCTGATAAATTAGTAACTGTCAAAAGTCACATAGCAACATGGTTTAATTCTATGAGTCATCCATAAGTATTGAGTCTAAAGACCACATCCAATCAAAATGTCTATGATTTGAGAAAAGGATTCACTTGCTTGGGGTAAAAAATAAAATACTCTCTAGAGAAACTCACTGCTAAAAACAATAAGCTTCTTTAAAATACTGAGTATTAGAAATTAAATTCTAGCCAAGAACAAACACTTGAGTGCCTTCTTTAGCCTTCATAAATTGAATTAACATTACAAGTTGACAGTACCTTCCAATTGCTTTTTTGTTGGATGACTGCCAGTTGAACTTTGCACTCACTGTTTATACTTTGTATTATTCCTGACAATCCGATATTCTCTAAAGCCAATACAATTTTGAATCTGTTAACAAGAAACATAATTTAGGGCCGTCTTTGTTTCCTGGGTTCATTTTCTGAGCTAGTGTTATGGTCAGAATGGTTCCACATGGCTCAAGGAGGAAGAAGAACACCATGGAACACTGGTGTTGCAACTCAACCTTACACAGAAAATGTAATTCTCACATAAACATTCCATGAGCTTATTGTATGTTTGGGTTCCTAGAGCATCTCACATGGCATGTTTTGATGCAGAGTTGTATGTAAAGTCCTTTTCTCCTCTCCTTCAAGATTACTCTGTCACTGCCAATTCCAAGATCGTGGTGGTAACTGCAGGAGTTCGCCAGCAGGAGGGGGAGAGTCGCCTGAATTTGGTGCAAAGGAACGTTAACGTCTTCAAGTTCATCATTCCTCAGATTGTCAAGTACAGTCCTGACTGCATCATCATTGTGGTTTCCAACCCAGGTATCATTGTGATGTCTTAAGGATCAGTTCTGTTCAATTCATTACTTTGGGATTTTTTTTTTTCTTTTCCTTTTTTTTTTTTTTTTTAACTTATAAAAAATCTTTTCTGGTGTTTGGCCTAAGCAATTCACGTGTCTTCCATTAATTGGCTACAGAGAATGATGTTTGCAAAACCCCTGGCACATTCCCAGGCCACATGCGGAAGAATGTGAGAAGAGCTTTATATAAAGCAGTTTCATCTCCTTATTTTATCTGGGTTTGTTGGAAAGTCTAAAAGCTTTAAAAATTTTCTATTAAGATTATCCTGGGATACAAAATGAGGCATTTGAATGTGGCTCCAGATTGGAAGGAATATTTTAGCATATTTGACCTTCTATTTTCCAGAAAATGCACTTTAGTCTTCTTATTTCTAAAATTCTTGAAAATTAAGTTGACTGATTTTTTTTTTTAAGGAGTTAAAGCCATTGATTACTCTAGGTTTAAAGATGGAAAATAGCCTGTTGATGGACAAATACACGTTTAACACCAAATGTTGTAACTTAAAATTTCTGATTAGAAAGAATTGTATTCTTTCAGCCCAAAGAGTCAGAATTCACTGTTTCACACTTCTTTTGCCTATAATTTGCCACCAAGCTTACTTTTTATTGGTAAGCACAGTAGATAAATATGTTGTTAAATGGTAAAGCTGATTACCTCTGATACTTCACGTAGAGAAACATTGTGAGAGCCAGGAAAATCCTTAAATTTTATGGGATATTGAGAGTTGGGAGCCAGCAAGACCATCTTGGCTTGGAGTTTCCCAGTCAACCTTGTATCTAAAATTTCTCATAAATAGAGAGTGGCAAATAGATGTAGGGCATGAGTGACAAACAGCAGGCACAAATGAAGTTGCTACATCCTGTGCTTAAGGCAGACATTATTAACTGGTTATACAACTTTTCCAGGTATAGCTTCAAAGTCTTAAGTCTCCAGGGAGTCACTCCTACTGAGTCAGTGTTGCCAAGGAAGAGGTTATGATATCCAGGCCAAAATGACCTTAAAATATCTCAGCCAGGGTCTGTATATGAGAGTGGGGGTGGAGACTTGCCTTCTTGGTGTGCACATTTTCCTGCTTTTTACAGCTTAGCCTGTATAAATGCTCTGATCTTCTCCAGCCCGGCAGGTTTTACCTCTGTACCACACCAGAATAAAGGCTCTGTCATTAAATTCTTTCTGTTAAATACTAGAAAATGCAAATACCCTATATTATAATAATTGTTTACTGAAAACTGTCTTGTTCCCAAAGGTAACTTAGCAGCGTGCCTTGGTTGTTTAGTAACCTATAGCTTTTGATTTCTAAAAACAGTTGTTACAATCCTAGAATGTTAGAATTGGAAGAAACTTAAGTGATGATCCATATTCAGCCCTTTTTTTCTTTCTTTCCATATATAGTAAATTAATGTGCAAGACTCATATATTCTTGTTTCCAATGATAATGTAAATTAAAACCGCAATATTGCATTTTTCATGTTTTACAATCTCTTGACTATACAGCTTAAAAGTTTTTCTTACCTTTCTAACGCCCGTGGTCCCTAATTATGAAAAGTCAAGTATTTATATCTTTCTGGCCACATCTCATTTGGGGGATGAAGCAGGGGGGAGAGGAGAAAACCAGGACGCCGCTGATTAACATAGCAGTTGACATCAGTTTTGATGTGCTTACATATATTATTTTTAAAAATTTTAGTGGATATTCTCACATACGTTACCTGGAAACTAAGTGGATTACCCAAGCACCGTGTGATTGGGAGTGGATGTAATCTGGATTCTGCTAGATTTCGCTATCTTATGGCTGAAAAACTTGGCATTCATCCCAGCAGCTGCCATGGATGGATTTTGGGAGAACATGGCGACTCAAGCGGTAAAAAACAAAACAAAACATGGATAGTGTTTGCTGTGTCCTTAGGATATTGTTTCTGCCATTCTGAATTTTTTGTTTTTACATTGTAGTTTATATTTTCACATACTTCACATTACAGATAAGTAATTGTGAGAGAATACTTTGATACTGACTGGGTAAATTCCTGATTCCTTATCAGTTTTTTGCCTCATAAGTTTAGTATCCACTAATGATTCTTAGTTAAATATATTTAGATAATAATGGTTTAAAAATGGTTATTACTGTGATAGTTTTGAAACATTCTAATTCCATCATTTCATCTTAAACATTGAATATTATACATTGAATAGGCTTATTGTATAAAACTGTAATAATCCAAGACACAATGATAATATTGGTTTTATTAAAACCACTTCTGCCCAATATGCAAGGGGCTATTTTCTCCCTAAAGGTTAAGGTGTAAATTTTTCTTGGAAAAATTTGTAGTGTAATTCTGGAAGAGTGAACTTTGGTACAGTAAGAACTGGGTCTTAAAAATACTACTTAGTTTTTTAAAATATAAGCAGGCAGAAAGTTCAGAATTCCTCAAACCCAGGGTTTAGGATAGTCCCAAACTAGAATCCCTCACGATTTCACAAACCCACAGAAAGGGAAGAATTTCATAACGCCTGTAAGTCTGACACAGCAATTCTGTTTGCATCGAAGTGGTTGAAAGGTAAAAGGTCAGATTTGACGGCAAATGTTAGTCCCTGGGGGGGAGTGTATGGGAGTGAATTGTCATTGGAGCAGTTAGTGGATAACTTGCATCAAGGGTGAAATCTGAACTAAGAGAAGGGAAGATTTTTTTTTTTTTTTAAATAATGTCAGAGGTAAAATGCCTATCTCTCCCCCACTCCCAATAGTGGCTGTTTGGAGCGGAGTGAATGTGGCAGGCGTTTCTCTCCAGGAACTGAATCCAGAAATGGGAACAGACAATGATAGTGAAAATTGGAAGGAAGTGCATAAGATGGTGGTTGAGAGGTAAGCAGGGGTAGGGGGTTTAAGATTTAGGACAACTAATATCATCTTAGATAAAATCGGGAACACTTTCCATGGCTGCCTATTCAGATAGACTTTTTCCAAAATTTTTTTTCTCCTTTTAAAAAAATTTACTCTTTTTTTGTTTGTTCGTTTGAGAGAGAGTGGTTTTTTTTTTTTTTCTTTTTCTTTTCATTTTTTAATTATTTTTTTTCTTTTAGATAGACTCAGCATAGCAAATATGCAGCTATTATCTTCTGAAAGAGGCAAGACTAACTTATGCTGGTCAAACTTGGTATGCTGGTGCCCCTAGGGAAAGCAAATATTTTTCCAGAGAAATTCTGTTGTAATAGGAGTGAAACATGGAATTCACAGATGACAAAGTTGGCTCATTTAGAAAAGTAAACCTAGGCACTGTTGTGTCATAATTGACTAAAATGATACTTACTGATTAATTGTTAATAGTTTTCAAGCTATTAGCAATCAATAGCTTGAACATTGATTCAGTGTCTCTCCACACCCAACCAAGGATGTCCCCTTTCCCCTGTTTTTTAAAACTGCCTTTTGTGACTAACCATTCTCTCTATGACCCTCATGTTTATCATAAAATAAGGTATCATTTTGGACCAGAGTAAAGATTGTGGGCTTAGACTGAAATTATGGGTCTTTTGACACTAACTGTATAATATTGGGAAGCCATTTAACCTTTAAACTGAATCTCAGTTTTCTCCTCTGCAAAGTCTTAAGGTGTTTATATTATAAGTCTAACTGGTTTCTCAAATATGTCGTTTCATTTAGTTCAATTTTAATGACTTTTTTCCCCTAAGAATTTGACCTGTATATGGAGAAAAAGGATCTTTAAAAAGTTGAAATAATTCATAGGATTTCATTAAGATAAACCCAATGTAACTCACCCAAGGTCTTTTAATTAGTGATAGATTGCATTAAGTCCCATTTTTCTAGTACTCAGTTACTCCTGCTACCTAATTCTCAAATAAAAGTGCCTTTGTGGGTTCAGAGCTGTATATAATTTGCGCTCAGAAAGTTGTCTGCAAGGTTTTGACATCACTTTGCTCTTAAAAGTTAGTTGGTCATAGTATTTTCGGTGACAGTGATTAGTTGCCTCAAAGGGACCTGAAAATCAAGGTGTAGTTTGTCCTTTGAATGTGAATGTGAAGGTTCTTTTACTTACATTGTTCCCAGATTTTATTAATCTCTTTGGAAATATTTGTGTTTATAAATAAGAAGATTGGTTGCAAAATGTATATGCTACCACTGTGACTTTATAAATGGCCATTTATACAAAAAACTACTTAAATTTGTCAAAGCATCTACATAGTACCTACCATGTAGTTTTAAAGTTTTAAATATTTTACTTAATATATTAACTCATTTAACAAACTTATGAAGTAGATGCCATTGTTACCCTTATTTTACAGAAGTGGACCCTGAGATAGGTAGTCTAAATACTGTTCTTAGGGTGACAGAGTTGAGACAACAGGAATCAAACCACCAGAGCATCTGGTTAGTTACCAAAGCATCTGGTAATTATCTCCTTTATGATTTTTTTTTTCTTAGTGCCTATGAAGTCATCAAGCTAAAAGGATATACCAACTGGGCTATTGGATTAAGTGTGGCTGATCTTATTGAATCCATGTTGAAAAATCTATCCAGGATTCACCCAGTGTCAACAATGGTGAAGGTAAACTGTTACAAAATATTAGGTGGTTTCTCGTCGAGTATTCCTTAAGTAGGTGAATTTTAAGAACGATGAGATAATGTCTCAGTCCACAGTTATTTTTCATCTCAAAGTTTTATGGAAACTTTACTCATTTCTATCAGAAGCTTAGGCCAAAAGAGCAAAAGTTTATAGAAGCTGAGACATCAAATGCGTTTTTATAATTCTCCTTTGTATAATGTGGCAAATTAAATATTAACTCTGAGTCTTATTCAGCATATTCTTAGATGATCATTTGAATAAGTTTAATAGTTTCATTTCAAGTTGGTGTATTATAGACTATAGCTTGGCTTTGATGTATGTAGCAACTGATGCCTTAGCAAATTGAGTTTAATTCAGAAGCTATGTAACAGTTAAGTAGAAATTGATTATTTTTAAATAAAACTGAGATAACTGACTCATTTTCTGCAAGCCAACAGCAGGAGTGAAAAAGTAAGGGAAAATGCAGTAGACTGAAAGAAACAAGAGGTAAATATAGAAGTATTGGGGGATAAAGCATGTATCAGATGTTTTGAGGGTTTTTTTGTTATTGTTGTTTGGCTTTTTGACACTATAGCAAAAAAAAATTAAAAGTAAGTATGGCAAAACTGGATAATTGCCCCAGTCCATATATAAAAATTTGTTTATTGCCTCCATTTTGGTATATGTACAAAAACTTTCAGAGCTAATTTAAGAAAATATTAAATTAAAAAAAAGAAAAGAAAATATTAAGCTGACTTGATTAATATACTAAAATAATTACATAATTAAATTGATCCTGTGAGTAAATTACTTCGTACAAACCAGTACAGTGTTTGGGGAATTGCGTGATTTTTTTTTTTTCAGCAGTTCTTGAGTATTCCAAGAATCTTGCCTTTGTGTGACTTCCAGTTACTTTCCTGGACTTTGTAGGTCAACTACTACCTGGAATCTTCTTAACTAAAGAGTTTTCAGGATGTTTAAAATTTCATGAAAAAAAAAAAAGCCCAATAAGAACCACATTTGAATGTGATTTAATTTGAAGACATATAAGCAGAGAGGTGTCAATAAGTTTGATAAAGTACTTTAAAAATTCTAGTTTTATCATAGAGTCTATTTGTATATTCTATGTGCAAAATCAAATTTGAAATACAAATATTAGAGATAGATAGGACTGTCAGTGATAAAAACTAGAGGAGTTTATGCTTATCAAATTTCCTGTAATTCGTCCTGTTCAACCCCAGGACCTGTGGTCGTTTCTACCTTTGGTTTCATTTCTTAATCTTGTGCTTTTCTTGTTCTGTCAGGGCATGTATGGCATTGAGAATGAAGTCTTCCTGAGCCTTCCATGTGTGCTGAATGCTCGGGGGTTAACCAGCGTTATCAACCAGAAGCTGAAGGATGAAGAGGTTGCCCAACTCAAGAAGAGTGCAGATACCCTCTGGGGCATCCAGAAGGACCTAAAGGACCTGTGACTTCTGGCTGCGAGGCTGTAGAAACTTAAAACTACGATTTGATTAACCACAAGCCTTTAGTTTGCGTCCATGTACATGGAGCACAGTTCGCTTTTGTCTTCCTAAGTCTGAATCTGGGCTCCCAGAATCAAAGCCCATGCTTGCTATTAAAGCTTGCAAGATGAGTCCTTGAACAAATAAAATAAACCACCTAGCGTAGTGTGCTCCTGTCTCTCGAATTCTTTAATTTCTGAAAGATTTCCATCTGTTTCTTTGTTTTTTAAATAATTCTTCCCCCATATCATAAATTTCCTTAAATTCTGTCATCTACATTTCATCCTGTACTTCTTCCACCAAACAGCACTACAATTCTTTGTCACAACATGTGCTGTGATTTTGTTGTCCTAAGAATGTTACCATTTTTTTGTTTCATGTATTTTAAATTTATTGGGCTGTGTCAGGTCTTAACCGTGACATGCAGGATCATTATTGCGTCATGTGGGGTCTTTCAGCACAGCACATAGACGCTAGTTGTGGCTCACTGGTCTAACTGCTCCATGGCATGTGGGATCTTAGTTCCCCCACCAGGGATTGAACCTGCATTTCCTGCATTACATGGCAAATTCTTAACCATTGGACTGCCCGGGAAGTCTCAAGGATTTTGGGTTTTTTTTTTTTGTTTTTTTTTTTAGAGTTTAGTTTAACAGCAAAATTGATGCAGAGGTTTCCCATAAACACTTTCCCCTGTGTTTATAGGAAATCTGTCTATGAATATATGTATATGAACACATATTCGTAGCATCCCCTGTTATTAGTATCACTCAGAGTGGTGTATTTGTTATGTTATGGTCAATGAACCAACATTGCTATGACATCCAAAGCCCATCGTTTACATTACGGTTCAGTCTTGGTATGCATTCTGTGGGCTTGTACAAATGTAAAGTGACATGTACCCAGTATTTTCATGGCCCTAAAAATCCTGAGGGTACCATTTTAGGTTTACCAGTGAAGAAAGAACTAGAACCAATGGATGACATTTACAAAGAAGTCCATTTTATTGCTCTCAAAGGAAAAGCCTCTAAAATGACTTTCTAAAGTTGGGATTCACTTTGTTACAGTTGGTTCAATTTGATAATGAAAAATGAAAATGGGCTGAATTATTCACATCCAGGCTACTGGGAGACAGCTTAATACAGGGGTTAAGAGGGGGCCTTAAAAAAAAAAAGGGGGGGGGCCTTAATGCAGACTTCCTTTAAAAAATAGAGTCTACTTTACATGTAATATCTAGGGGTCAGTTGTGGTAGTGTTAAAAGCATGGGATTTATTATCACGTAAACCTGGATTTCATTGATTAACTGCAATTTGGGGCAAGTTACCTTCTTAACCACCTCTAAGCCTCAATTTTCTCACCTATGAAGTAGTGGTAATAATGGTACCTCTTCAATATGGTGTATGAATTAAATGAGAAAATGTAAAACTTAAAGCACAATGCTTGAGTCTAATAGTATTTTAGTGCTTACTGTTATAAGTGATTTCAGTTCAGTCGCTCAGTCGTGTCCGACTCTGTGACCCCATGCACTGCAGCATGCCAGGCCTCCCTGTCCATCACCAACTCCCAGAGTTCACCCAAACTCATGTCCATTGAGTCGGTGATGCCATCCAACCATCTCATCCTCTGTCATCCCCTCCTCCTGCCTTCAATCTTTCCCAGCATCAGGGTCTTTTCAAATGAGTCAGCTCTTTGCATCAGGTGGCCAAAGCGATTTACATATATATAATATATGTGAGTTAAATAAATCATCCTAAGCTGGCTTAAAACTCAGCATTCAGAAGATTATGGCATCTGGTCCCATCACTTCATGGCAAATAAATGGGGAAAAAATAGAAACAGTGACAGACTTCTGGGGTCCAAAATCACCACAGACGGTGACTACAGCCGTGAAATTAAAAGACACTTGCTCCTTGGGAGAAGAGCTATGACAAACGTAGGCAGCACATTAAAAAGCAGAGATGTTACTTTGCCAACATTGGTTCGTCTAGTCAAAACTATGGTTTTTTCCAGTAGTCATGTACAGATGTGAGTTGGACAATAAAGCAAGCTGAGCCCAGAAGAACTGATGCTTTTGAACTGGTGTTGGAAGTAGACTCCTGGAGTCCCTTGGACTGAAAGGAGATTCAACCAGTCCGTCCTAAAGGAAATCAGTTCTGAATATTCATTGGAAGGACTGATGCTGAAGCTGAAGCTCCAATACTTTGGCCACCTGATGTGAAGAACTGACTCATTTGGAAAGACCCTGATGCTAGGAAAGATTGAAGCCAGAAAGAGAAGGGGATGACAGAGGATGAGATGGTTGGATGGCATCACTGACTCGATGGACATGAATTTGAGTAAGCTCTGGGAGCTGGTGATGGACAGGGATGCATGGCGTGCTGCAGTCCATGAAGTTGCAAAGAGTCAGACACGACTGAGCGACTGAACTGAGCCATAGGGTAGTGTTTCTGCACCTTGGCACTGTAATTTGCGACTGGAATATACTGTATTGTGGGAAGGTCTTCCCTGGTAGCTCATTCAGTAAAGAATCTGCCTGCAGTGCAGGAGACCCAGTTCGATCCTGGGTCGGGAAGATCCCCGGAGAAGGAAATGGCAAGCCACCCCAGTATCCTTGCCTGGAAGAACCTATGGACAGAGAGCCTGGTGGGCTGCAGTCCATGGGTTGTAAACAGTTGGGCACGACTGAGCAACTAATACACAGTGCATCATAGCATGTTTGCTAGCGTCTCTGGCATCTATCCGCTTGATGCCAGTTACATACACCTCTCCCCAGTTTTGTCAACCCAAAATGTCTGCAGACATACCAGATTTCTCCTGGGAGCAAAATCACTCCTGGTTGAGAACCACTGCTCTAAAGTATTTGAATCCTCATTTTGCAGATAAAACTGAAACAGACACACAGGTCACACAGCTGCTAGGTAGCGAAAGGTTGTTGCTGAACCACGAAAGACGCCAGGATTCTTGGCCTCCGGAGGAGAAGAATTCAATCCGGGGCCAGAGACAAGGCTTGATCGCTCAGAGCTTTTGTGCAATAGAGTTATATTAAAGTATAAAAGGGATAGAGAAAGCTTCTGAAATAGACATCACAAGGGGGCAGAAAGAGTATCCCCTTACTAATGTTAGCTATGGAATTATATACTTTTTAATTACCTATTACAGTGAGTCAAAAGAATGTCTGGAGGTTGTAAAGACCTTACTAGACCCACTCCCATAATTTACATTTTAAGATAACAGGATTAGCCAGGTTTTTTCCAGAAACTGTTCTCAAGCAGGATGCATTATTGTTTTACAATCCTAAGGAATGTAGAGGGAAAAAAAGTTTGTCCTTTCCTCCTTGAGAATTCCAGACTCCACTCTCCTTGGGGACCCCTGGACTTCTTATCAACCTGCCTAGGAATTGACTCTCTTGGTAGCAGAGTTGAGGTTCAACTCAAGCACCACAGCTCCTTAATCTGTCCTGTGCTACTATTGCTGTAAATACTAACACTTATTGTTACATTTTTGTATCTTTAATATAAAATAATGTCAAAATCACTGTTTCATTTAGTGTTCCAGCATATTATGAGGATGTTCTTTTTTTAATTTGGTGTAATTATCAGTTTGCATGTGTTCACTATTCTTGCATCCTGCTTACAATGTCTAACTTACAATGTTACTCCAACTTACAATGTCTTTTTTTGTTTTTGTTTTTGACTTTCAACATTAACATTTTATTATGCAGGGACATCAAATGTCACTTAAAATTTACATATATTTGAAGAAATTAACAAGTTATATGTATCTGTACCTGGCTCAAGATATCAACCTTAAAACTTCTCAGAATTTTTACAGAAAGGGAGTCTAAACCACAGGTACTAAGTATACTTCTCAGGTCACATTTTTTAAATGACTCGGTCTGCTGAACTGAACAGGATGCTATACTCAACATTTTGCAACACCTATAAAGGGAAAGAAACTGAAAAAAAATACCTGAATTACTATGCTATACGAAGCTCAACACAGTACTGTAAATCAACCGTACTTCAATTTTTAAAAATGACAATCTTAGGATGATAATCATATCTAGCTAGATGTAAGGAGAAAGGTTATTTTAATTTGTAATTCATTGTTTTGATTTATTCGTGAATACTAAATTTACAACAAGCCAATGGTTTCCAAGCTTGCACTTCATAGACCGGTTTAAAATCTTTTAAACTTTGTCAAGGATAGAAATGAGTCTTTGTGTGGAGGGAGATCGGTGCCTCAACATAGCCAGATAAAGACATGGAGGGGAAAAAAAAGACCATGTATTCTTACCATTATACAGAAGAACAGATATTTTAATGCCAAAAGAAGGAAAACATCGCAATCACATTTATCAGCTGTCCTGCACCATGAGCAGAAAAGCAAAACCCTTGCTCTGGAGGAGCCAACAGCTGGAAGAAGTCTGGGTCTTTGGAGTTTATGGAGCTGCTCTTCCAGCTAGACTGCCTGCTTCCAACTTGCTTTTGCCTGAGGAGGAAACAAACGCCTATGCTGATATTTTGGGTGTGTGTCTCAGCAGCCAAATTTAACTTAGTAACACATTCTGTAAGACTTTATTGGGAAAATTACCATAAGGCAAAGCACCTGCTAGCAAATAACTGTTTTTAAAAATTTATTTGTTTATTTCTGGCAGCACTGGGTCTTCGTTGCTGTGTGTGGGCTTTCTCCACTTGCAGCGAGCAGGGACTACTCTCTAGTTGCAGTGCATGGGCTTCTCATTGTCGTGGCTTCTCTTGTTGTGGTGCATGGGCTCTAGGGCTCGTGGGCTTCAGTAGTTGGGGTGCAGGGGCCAGCTGCCCTGAGGCATGTGGAATCTTCCCAGAGCAGGGATCAAACCCATGTCCCCTGCATTCTGGACTTCCGGAAAGTCCAGAAAATAACCTCTTATCTAATGGAGGAGATAGTCGTGAATGATAAATAGCAAAACAAGGTGCAGTAAAATCAAGAAAAAATTGAGTCTTCACTTGTGCAGTCAGAGCTCTTTGGTTATTTCCTTATTCTCTGGGGAAATGAAAAGTGGAATTGCTAAGATTCCTTAGGAATAGAGTAGATCACCAGTGAGCCCCTGACTAGTTAATATATAGACTCAGAAAGACCCTGATGCTGGGAAAGATTGAAGGCAGGAGGAGAAGGGGAGGACAGAGGATGAGATGGTTGGATGCCATCACCGACTCAATGGACATGAGTTTGAGTAAACTCCGGGAGTTGGTGATGGACAGGGAGGCCTGGCGTGCTGCAGTCCGTGGGGTCACAAAGAGTCGGACGTGACTGAGGGACTGAATTGACCTGAACTGATTCCACAGATCAGTATCGAAAATGCAAAACTCATGGACTGTTTGGGACCGACATTGATCAAGAAAGCTAATTTTGTCTCATATAATGTTAACATTGGAAATGACCTTGGCTCAAGCATTTCTCGAGTCACAGAGACCCATGTGCTAATCTGATTTACCTAAATGTGACCAAGCTGGTTTACGGAGCTGATCTATTGGTTAGTGATCTTTCAAACTAGCTAAAACAAAACAAAAAATAGGGATGATTTATTGGTGCACCCAAATGAAAAGCGTAGAAGTGGAACCGACATTAAGC
The DNA here is from genome assembly GCF_910594005.1 of Cervus elaphus. Lineage (NCBI taxonomy): Eukaryota > Metazoa > Chordata > Mammalia > Artiodactyla > Cervidae > Cervus > Cervus elaphus. The sequence goes on along the minus strand of NC_057836.1, from coordinate 30,860,176 downwards.
AACAAAGGTAACATTTAGGAACAAAAAAATGTTACCAGAATAGTCAAGGTTTTCTCCAACCCTCTAACTTTTCTGTCCTTAGTATATGTGTTTGATTTTGAGGTTCTGTGTGGTGGTAAAAGTTCAGTCTCACATAATCTCCTAATGAGATCTAGTTGGAAACTACCTACTGCTTTCCTAGAAGCTTCAGGAAATATCTCATTGTATCCTACTCTCACTGAGTCAAATGCACATCCCTGGAACTATCTCCATGGCCTAGTAGATACTGTGCTCACACTGACTAATGAGTTCATTTTTCTGGAGCCAGAGCCCAAGAAAGCTGAGAGTGGAAAAGGGAAGTGTCTGAGAAGAAATTTAAGATATTCTTACCAGACATTGGGGGAAAATAGATGATAAATGTTAAAAACAATAGATGTCAAATCTCAACACCTAATCTGTGATCTTTTCCAACACCCTACTTTATTGCCTAGTATTATATCCTCCAATAGCTAACATGGGCTTCCCAGGTGACACTAGTGGCAAAAACTCACCAGTGCAGGAGACGTAAGAGACGCAGGTTTGATCCCTGGGTCGAGACGATCTCCTGGAGGAGGAAATGGCAGCCCGCTCCTGTATTCTTGGTTGGAAAATTCCATGGGCAGAGGAGCCTGGTGTGCTAGAATCCATGGGGTCACAGAGAGTCGGATATGACTGAGCGACTAAGCAGCAATAGCCGATGTAATAAGTGCTTTCAGTTATATCTGGATTCTGCCTTAGTGAAGGTTTTTTGTTTTGGTTTGGGTTTTTTTAGGTCAATTGCAGATCTTATAAGGGGAAACTATGACATTTTCCACTGAAATGTCTGACTCAACCTGGTTTCTATTTTTATTGGCGCTCCCACATAGAAACACTAGTGATTACTTTAGGAAACTGAAAGATCAAAAGAAAGTAGGAATTCTGCACTGTTTTGGAGCAAACAGGTCTATGTGAATAAAATTAAGGCAAAAATTAAAAGAAGAAGCCATACAACACTAACTTGGCCAAGAAACAAATGTTTATTGAGTGTTTATTTAGCATATATAGCTTCTAGTTGTCATGGTGAAAGTCAAAAGACAAAGTCCACATCTAAGGGAAATAAAACATAAAGAAGTGTAGTAATTTGTGTGTTCAGTATAGCACACAGAAAATTACACTTGGGTCGAAATGTCACACTTGCAGAGGGAGTCATGGTTCTTACTCAAATCCATATGATCACAACGTCATATTCTTCCATTTAAGTTGTAGTGAATGAGGACATGAATGTAGGAAATGAGTCCCCCAAATTGTCAAAACCTACACATGTACATTATTATGATAAAACCACAGTACAGTGGTAAAACCCCAAGTGCCATGACAGTTCTTAAAAGTAAATCTCAGTGGACTAAGAGATACTTTATGGAGATGATTTAGATAATAATATTTAGGTAAGTGGAAAAGATTATGAATAACTCAACAGCATGACTGGAAAAAATGTTGTATGCATGCCCCACACCCTAAAACATGACAATCTGTAAATGAATCAAAGATTTAAATGCAGAAAGAAAAAAAAATGTATGTCCTAAAAGAAAATAGTACATTCTTTTATTACTTTGGCTTGGGAGGGCCTTTGTAATTAAGTCTCCAAATCTAGAGTCATTAAAAAAAATATTGGTCCAATTCAACCACCGAGAAAAAGAAAAACCTGCTTGGAAATACAATGCAAACAAAGTAAAAAAAAAAAAAAACAACATGCTGGGGGAAATTATCAACTAAAATCTCAGGCAAAGGATTAATATCTCTAATGTATGTGGACTTCTTAAAAATTGATTTTTTGAATGCCATGGGAAAAGAATCAAAGCTATGCATGAATATTTCACAAAAAATAAAGAAAATTACTATGAAATATGTGAAAAAATTCCCAGCTTCATTTAAGGAGTTCAGGTTATGGACTGAACCAGGTTATGGACCTAGTGGTCCACTGGTTAAGAATCAGCCTTCCAATGCAGGGGATGCAGGTTTGAGCCCTTGTCAGGGAATTAAGATCCCACATGCCACAGGGCAACTAAGCCTGAGCACTGCAGCGAGAGACTGAGCGCTCTAGAGCCAGTACTCTGTAACAAGTTAAGGCTCCCCCACGAGCCTCAACTAGAGAAAGTTCGTGTACCACAACAAAGGCCCAGAGCAACGAAACATTTTTTTTTAAAGAAGTGCACGTTAAAAGTAAAGTGATATACCACTTTTCACCTAGGAGGAAAAATCCCAATGTTTGCTCACACTCTACAATAATAACATGCCGATAGGGTGGGGAAGTGGAACTCATATACTGCTGGAAAGAGCATGAATTGATGTAACAGTTATGAAGGGCAATTGAGCAACATCAATTAGGTTGTAAAAGCAGATGACTTTGATTCAGAACTTCTAGTTTTGAAACTTAATCTTGCTTGTTAGCACAAGAGGGACACAATGTATGTGTTAGTTTAATCAGGCAACATTGTCTATAAGAGCAAAAGATGGAAAACAATTGAAATATCTTTCAAAGGAAGACTTAGAGTATATCATATCACTCAATGGACTATTATTCTACTGTGTAAATGAATCAGCACCCTCTCCACGTATCAATACAAGAAGATGGATTGATAGGCAAAAAGAATAGCTTGCAGAAAAATGGAAGGAACAAAAGGACATATTTGACATTGAGTATATATACATTAAGAAACTGTAAGGGGGGAGAGATAAATTAGGAGTGTGGGATTAACATAAACACATTACTATATATATAAGACTGGTAAACAACAAGGACCTACTGTATAGCACAGGGAACTGTACTCAATATCTTGTAATAACCTAAAATGGAAAATAATCTGGGAAAGAATACTTATAATTGAAGCACTTTGCTGTATAGTTGGAACTAATGCAACATTTTTTAGCATGTATTTATTCGGCTGCCTCTGGTCCTAGTTGTGGCATGTGGGATCCTTCATGGCAGTGAATGGACTGTAGTTGTGGTGCGCAGACTCAGTAGCTGTGGCTCCCAGACTTGCTTTCTCCATGACATGTGGGTTCTTAGTTCCCCAACCAGGGATCGAACCTGGGTCCCCTGCATTGCAAGGTGGATTCTTAACCACTGAACCACTAAGGAAGTCCCAACATTGTAAATTAACTATACTTCAATTTTTTAAAAAGTTGTAAGGTTATAAAATATATCCTATGTATCTTTACAGTTAACTAGTAATGGTTGGGGATGGAGAGAGGGGCTGTGGTAAGACCTGGGCATATGAAAGGGCATCTTAGGGTATAATTTTTATACTTTTATGGCTTTCGAACCAGATGAATGTATTGTTGATTAAAGTGAATTCAAGTTTTTTTTAAATAAAAACTTGTTAAAATTGGTTTCAAGGTAAAAAAAATAACAACAAAGACATTAAAATCTTCAGAAATTTTTATAAATTAATTTTGTCTTATGTTTTCATCTTTTCCCCAGCCTCCTACACTGTGGGAAAATAGCAAGAATAAGATAATCTTTTTGTAAAACTTTTAATTTTGTATTAGGGTGTAGTCAATTAACAAAAAAATGTTGTAATAGTTTCAGGGAAACAGTGAAGGGACTCAACCATACAGATACGTGGATCCATTCTCTCCCAAACCCTCCTCCCATCCCGGCTGCCACATAATGTGAGCAGAGTTCCATGTGCTATACAGTATAAATAAAGCAGCGTGTACATGTCCATCCCAAGCTCCCTAACTATCCATTCCCCCACCTCTCCCCCCAGCAACCATAAACTCAAAGAACAATATAATCTTTTATGAAGTGTTCTTTACAAACATTCTGAGGGCTCTAGTGATTTTTTTTTTTTTAATAATGTTCTTGCCTAGATCATAAAGTAAAACAACCCATGACACTCAGGTCATTAGATTGTAAGAGCTATTTGCTATTGTTTTTATAGAAGTCAGAGTTCACAAAGCTTTTTCTAGATCTACCAATTTTCTTAGGGAAATTTTTGAGATTCTACAGAATATAAGGTATTTTCATTATAAGACAAGTTATAAGCAGTATTATAAGACAAATTCTGTGTCTCCTTTCAAGCCCACGGAACAGGGTGATTTTGAATAGACACTGTTTTTCAGAGTATAGCATTGAGACCCTTCTTTTCTTACTTCTAGATTAATAGACACTAATGGTTAAAGAACTACCATTCTCTTTAAATATTCTGTATTACTTTATCTGCGCTCAGATAATAAAGAACAAATTTTACCATCTTCAGTCAATAGATTTAACTGAATGATATGAAGGAAAAATGAATTCTAACATCCCTAGACAACAGATTTAATTTGAAACAACCAAGAAATTTTACTATTTAGAGATCAGAGAAATAAAACATATATGTGTATATTGATATGACTTTTTTTATATTTAGCCTAAGGCATACAACACTACACGTGTGTTCAAATGTTACACTTCCAAAGCCATGGATCTTCTACTTCAAATCCATGTGATGAGATTATTCTGAGATAAATCTGGTTTGGGGTGAAAACAGCTTTCTAAGAAATACAGAAAATCCTGAGGTTTTTAGAAGGGTTAAATACATAGGGAGTTTTCCTTCCAAGGGAAAAAAATTCAAACAGAAGGTGATGACAACTCACTTTTCAGGTTATCTCTTGTTTATTCTACTGGCATGGTATTTGGCCGCCTGCATTACCAAACACTCAGGGTTGCCGGGCACGTCCTCCTAGCCACGAGGAGCTAGCTAGCTGGCTGAAAATTATGACGCCCACCTGATACCAGGCAGCTGGTGCTTTCAATTCTTGTTGAAGACGTCCGTGGTCATTTCTAATCAATTACATAATTCTAGAACAATGCACAGGATATTTTTAACAGTAGACAAAAATAACACACATATATTAGCCAAGGGCTTTACAAGGAAACATCATGAGCTTATTTAAAATTTAAAGATTTATTACAGTTTGTTTCTAGCTCTAAAAATAACGTGAGGGAGGGGAGATGGGAGAGGAAAAAAAGTGTGCTAAAAAATTTGTGTGAAAAGCTTTACACAAGCAGGATGAATGTTAGTTCACTTGTATATTTATAGGATGGATTTTTTTAGGTTAAAAGGCCTATTTTATACATAAATATTATATCTATGCCCATTCCATACAGATACATAAAAGACATGTATGTTTTTTCTGTGTGTTAATTTTGGACACCTCGCAAACTCAGTAATATATTTACATCTCAGTTTTAAATTCAGTTCTGTTCAGTTCAGTCACTCAGTCAAGTCCAGCTATTTGCGACCCCATAGACTGCAGCAAGTCAGGTTTCCCTGTCCATTACCTACTCCTGGAGCTTGCTCAAACTAATTTTAAATTAGATGCCTATTAAATGGTTTCCTCCATGTTTCCACCCATACACTAGTCAGATCTTTAAAATTTTAATAGTAATAACATCTTTGAATATTCTAAAGTGTTTTAAAGAGAAAATCTGCTAAGAAATTGGTTTTGCTTTTTATTTTGTAAGCATCAAGAATGGAATGAGAGATGATGTCTTGTTTTATGTGGACATATTTAAGGCTAAATTATACTGCAAGGAATTTTGTCTATGATAGTAACAGTTTTCACTTTAGTCCTGAATATCCTTTATCCTCATTCTTATTTTTTTTCAATCCTACTTCAGAAGTGTGCTACCTTCATACTATTATATGAATCATTGTAAGCCATGTGAAACATTGTCTAAAAAGTATACTTTAAAAGTATACTTTATGTCTAATATGTCTAAAAGTATACTTTAAATAAGTCAAACTACATAAAGAACAGTAACAAGCAAAATCTTCAGACTTTTATTGACTGTCATATTCCAGACATTATGCTAGGGACTGAGAATTAAAGGTGAAAACAGCACAATTCCACCTTTAACCATCTTATAAGAGAAGAAATAGAGGCAAATAGGAAATTGCTATAAAATACAATATGACAAAGTAGCCAGCGATACACACAGAGCATTAAAGAAACAGCTGGACCAAGGCTTTCTGAAACTCCACTTTCCTAAGGTTTCCTTAAATGTTCTTCCTTAAGGGATATCTTGAGGTCACTTAGAGCTGCTGGCTGGGGGCCCAGAATGAGCAGCCCTTAGACTATTCCTGGTAAAGGGGGACAGTAACTGCCCAGGGAGAGAATCAGGTCTGGGGGTTTGGAAACGCAGCCTGATGGGCCTGGAGCATTAGATTCTCAGTTCTGCATGTTAGATGGTGAGGCTGGGGCAGGTGAGGGGAGGTGGCTGTTTCACAGAGATTCCACTACTAAAAGTGGCCACAAAACACAGGGTATCATGAAATCGACAGTGGGTGCTGACACTGTGGAGTCCTACGCCAAGGTCACAGATATGGAGCCCTTTACCAAGGTCACAGAACAAAAATCTCCGTCACTGACTGAGCCCCATAACAACTGTTGCCATGAGCCTCCTGATCTAAACTGTTCAGCTCCCTGACTTTAGCACCCTAACAAATCACTTACTGCTGCCCTTCCAGCAGGCATCTTCTTTGTCTTGAGGCTATAAAAATTAACTTCCAGCCCTCAAAAGGTGTCGGCTCTCCCTTGAACCAGTCCATTGTTCTAATATCGTCTCCTGCTCTAATAAACTCTATTATCCTCTCAATCTGCTCATGTCTGAAAATTTATTTCCAGCCCATGCATGGACCACAATAGGCATTATTTAGACACTGAATAATTATGGACTTCTGGCCTTATTGGGCTTATGAATAATGTATCTGTTAAACTCTACATAAAGATATTCATTGATTTACATGTATTTTTATAAAGAAAAATGATCTCTTTCCTCTTCTTCCTCCATTCCTTAACCTGAGAATGGACTGCAAGTACACATGGAGACCCCAGACTCAAGTGAGAAACACATCATTTCCAAAGGAAGGATTTTCCAAGGAAGGCAGAGTTCCTGGTTCTTACCAAGTACTAATACTTCCAATTTCCTTGTGTGCCAGCAGTGGCTTAGAAAGATGGGTGCATCTCTGCATTATCCTTTCCCCGCCTCTTTTCCTTGTTCCATTAATCCATTCCACATCTTCTATATTTCCCCTATTATTTTTTAAATTGTGCCATTTCAACATTTCACTCATACTTGATAACTGAAACTTTCCTGATTTTGCTTCTAGAAAGTGCCTAAATATGTTGAAATCAGCCTAGGCCTCCCCCCAGAAACAGATTTGTACATTCATGAATCTAACCATTAATTTCAAATGAGTACTTACTTCCCTTGTGACTCAGCTGGTAAAGAATCCACCTGCAATGCGGGAGACCTGGGTTCGATCCCTGGGTTGGGAAGATCCCCTGGAGAAGGGAATGGCTACCCACTCCAGTATTCTGGCCTGGAGAATTCCATGGACTCTGTAGTCCATGGGATTACAAAGAGTCGGACGTGACTGAGGACCTTTCAGTTACCGAGTACCAGGCAATGTAACAAGCACTGCAGAAAGAGCAGATAACCACAGACATGAGCCTAGTGGACAAAAAGATTCCACTCAAATAATTACACAGTTAGATATATTGAATGTATAATTACAAACTGTAATACATATTATGAGGAAAGTGTGCCTTGCTTCAGGGAACCATAGAGGGCTTCCCTCTGGACAGGTACACTTGATCTGAAGGGCAAAGATTTGAGGAGCATTCTAGGCAGAGAGCAAAGTATGTACAACCAAGACTCTGGCAGAAAGAACCCTGATCTATTTAAGAAACTGAAAGAAAGCCAGTGAGGAGGGGGCTCAAAGGGGGAAAAAAATTGATAAAAAAGAAGCTGCAGAAGTACACAGGAGCTGGATTCTGCAAGAACTTATAAGTCAGGCTTCTGATCTGAATATGTAGCCTAAGAACCTGAAGGCAATTGAGAGTTCTGAGTTTGAGTGTGACTTGATCCAATTTGCACTTTTCAAAAAAATAAAAAACACCAAACAAATAAACAGCACAACACTATAGTTGTCAAGTGACAAGAGTGAATCCTGGAAATAATTACAAGAGATGACTGCAACTTAGACTAGGATGGCTCAGTTGGTAAAGAATCTGCCTGCAATGCAGGAGACCCAGGTTCAATTCCTGGGTTGGGAAGATCCCCTGGAGAAGGGAAAGGCTACCCACTTCAGTATTCTGGCCTGGAGAATTCCATGGACTGTGTAGTCCATGTGGTCACAGAGAGTTGGACATGACTGAGCGATTTTCACTTTCACTTAGACTAGGATGATGATGGCAGATGGAGAAGCTGGAGAATTTTGGAGATGTTTACCAGGCTGCATTGACAAGGGCTTAAGAAAAACAGGCAGAGCAGTTTCTAGAGCCAGACCTCCCGATGTAAATCGTGGCTCTGACACCTGTTAGTTGTGTGCTGTTGAACCAATCCATTAACCTTTGCCTCATTTTTCTCATGTGTAAAATGGGTAAAATATTGGTCCTTCCCACCCAGGGTTGTGAGAACTAAATACTTAAGAGACATAAAGCACCTAGTCCATTGGCGGACACCAGAGCTCTAGAAATGTGCGGATGCTCTCAGCCTAGATACAAAGTAGGTCAGTGGAGAAAAGGGAGGTGCCCTGGAGGCTACTCATAAATACATTCAGTGCATTCAAATGTGACTTGAATTGGTTTAGGAGGAATCACAAAGGAACATGAACTTGTTAGGCTCTAAACTGGCAACAGTTTGGAGAAATGATCTGTGTTGTGCTCAAGGAGAGAAGCTTTTTTTCAGTTCAGACCCCAAAGAGGAAATTACTCTCCCTTCAAAAAGTGGTTTAAAACAGTAGAACTCGATTTCGCCGAGGAATGTTGAACATCAAAGAGAAAAATCACAAGTGGGTGCCCTTATTACCTCAGTAATAAGGAATTAGCAGCAACTTCCTTAGGAAGCTATTGACACACCCAATCATCCACCCTTTCAGCAAATACTTCCGGACTGTGTGCAATATGTCAGGCAATTTGTGCAGTGCAGGATAGGGAAGTGACTATAACAGAGAGTTATGTCTGTTATAACCTTGTTACAACAGATTAGTGACTATTAGTATGGAAGCATTAAGCAAATCCAAGAAATTATTTTAAATAAAACACTATACATGAAATTAACAAATTTAAAAAGGAAATAAAATTGATAAAGAAAAACTGAGGAAAAACAGAAAAAGTTACTAAACACAATAAGGACTGTGTTTCAGAGTTCAAGAGCAAACATTCTATTAAAATATTAATACTTAAAGCAGTCTCATAAGAGTCACTGATAGACACTTGTCATGATTATTTGGCAACGCTTAGTATATTCTAGCTCTTACAATCAAAGAAAAATGAGATGTGCTATAAATATTAAGAAAGAATTACCACCTTGATATGATTGCCTACCTAAAAATATTCAAGAAACACCATTAAAAACCTATCAGTGCTAATAACACAACGTAATATGGCAGATACAAGAGAACTGTAAACATCAACTACATTTCCTTATACTAGAAATTTAAAGTTGAAATTCATTTCACATATCACACTAAAGATAAAGAATTTAAAATAACACATGAAAAGATGCCCAACATCACTCATTATCAGAGAAATGCAAATCAAAAACCACAGTGAGGTACCATCTCACACCGGTCAGAATAGCTGCTATCAAAAAGTCTACAAACAAGACATGCTGGAGAGGGTGTGGAGAAAAAGGAACCCTCTTACACTGTTGGTGGGAATGCAAACTAGTACAGCCACTATGGAGAACAGTGTGGAGATTCCTTAAAAAAAAAAGGAAATAGAACTGCCATATGACCCAGCAATCCCACTGCTGCACATACACACCGAGGAAACCAGAACTGAAAGAGACACGTGTACCCCAGTGTTCATCGCAGCACTGTTTATAATAGCCAGGACATGGAAGCAACCTAGATGCCCATCAGCAGACGAATGGATAAGAAAGCTGTGGTACATATACACAATGGAATATTACTCAGCTACTAAAAAGAATGCATTTGAATCAGTTCTAATAAGGTGGATGAAACTGGAGCCTATTATACAGAGGGAAGTAAGCCAGAAAGAAAAACACCAATACAGTATATTAACACATATATGTGGAATTTAGAAAGATGGTAACGATGACCTTATATGCGAGACAGCAAAAGAGACACAGATGTAAAGAACAGACTTTTGGACTCTGTGGGAGAAGGCAAGGGTGGGATGATTTGAGAGAATAGCACTGAAATATGTATACTATCCTATGTGAAATGGATCGCCAGTCCAGGTTCAATGCATGAGACAGGGTGCTCAGGGCTGGTACACTGGGATGACCCTGAGGGATGGGATAGGGAGGGAGGTGGGAGAGGGGTTCAGGATGGGGAACACATGTACACCCATGGCTGATTCATGTCAATGTATGGCAAAAACCACCACAATATTGTAAAGTAATTAGCCTTCAATAAAAATAAATAAATAAAAGAATTTAAAATACCCATGAATAAATTAAATGAGAAGGTGAAGTAAAAGTAAAGTCTTATATGATGAAAATTATAAATTTACTAATCATAAGTAATAATAAAATAACTTTATAATTGATGAAATTTATTAATGAAAGGATGCAATTTCAGAGAAATTTATATTTCTGGGTGGAAAGACAATATCCTAAAGATATCCATCCTTCAGTTCAGTTCAGTCACTCAGTTGTGTCCGACTCTTTGTGACCCCATGGACTGCAGCACGCCAGCCTTCCCTGTCCATCACCAACTCCCAGAGCTTACTCAAACTCATGTTCATCAAGTCAGTAATGCCATCCAACTATCTCATCCTCAGTCATCCTCTTCTCCACCTGCCTTACCAATATAAAATAACTTGAATCCCAGGCAAAATCTGAATGAACTGATGTTTTGGTTTTTGGTTTGGTGGGGTGAGAGCTGTGAGGGGAGGGTGATTGTTTTGGTGGTGATGGATTCATCCAAATGCAATGGAATTAGATGATACATTTAAAGTAAGATAGTAATATGATCATAGTTTTATGTTTAAATGGCCACTTTTACTGCTGAGTGGAAAATAGACTGTATATTTGTGGCAAGGAGGAGAGCTAGAGAAATGCAAGAAGTCTAGGTAGGAGGAGTAAGAAGGTCCAAGATGGAGGGAATATATGTATACATACAGCTGATTCACTTTGTTGTACTGCAGAAACTAACACGATATTGTAATTACACCAAAAAAAAAGAAGAAGGCTAAGGCATTTTAAGGGCTTCCCAGGTGGGTGACTCAGTGGTAAAGAATCTGCCTGCAATGCTGGAGACGCAGGTTTGATCACTGGGTTGGGAAAATCCCCAGGAGAAGGAAATGGCAGCCCACTCCAGTATTCTCACCTGGAAAATTCCATGGACAGAGGAGCCTGTTGAGCTACAGTCCAAGGGGTGGCAGAGTTGGACACGATTTAGTGACTAAACAACAATAATAACAACAACAGCACAAAGGCAGTTTCAAGGTTATAGTTAACGGCAGCATGTACTGCAGTGGTGGCCAAGGTAAAGGAGAGAAATGGACTCCTTTGATATATAATTATGAGAAAAAAATTGTTAGGACTCAAGGCTTAAACTATGAACATTTTCAGATGCAGACTGAAAAATTTGGAAGTATTATTAATAATAAGGATCTTGACATGAGATAGTGATTTCTAATAGGGGTGTCATGAAACAGACCAATTGCTAGGAAACATTGGGGAAAGCCCACGTGGACATCTCAAAAAGACTGAGACTCAGAAATGATGAGAGACTTTGCTCTCATCCGAATCTAGCTAATGCTGGGCTTTTGGTAGCTCCCTTTAAAGAGAAAACTAGAAGTTAATATTGGAACTTTCATTTGTATCTGCTGCAAAGGTTATGCTGAAGTGTTTAAACATTGTTCATTTTATACTTGAATTCAGTCACAATCTAATCCTGTTGTCTTCATAAAATCCTAAATAATGAAATCTTCCAGACGCTGATACACATTAAATATATCGACATTAAATATCTCGACTAGGTGGATGCTACCTGAATTAAACTCAAGCTTCTGCTATCCAGAGTAAGAAAACTGGGTGAGCAGTATTTCTCATATAGAGTTTTCTTTCACCAGGTCAAATTACTGTATGCTGTGTTGATTCCAGAGAAGAAATAATTTTCTCCAGAGGAGGATCAATTCCTTTCTCTTGACTTCTCAGATAGGTTTAAGGAGGTCAATTCTCCATGAGAATGTTTTTTAAAAGTATCATTTTGGCAAATAATTACCATCACAAATAAGAATAAAAGCCTAGCCATAACAATCTTCTGAATCTCTAAAAAAAAAAAAAAAAAAATCAAAAAAGAAAGAAACAGATGCTTAGGACAGATAATAACTTTCTCTTCCTGTTATTCTAGAAATTGCTCTGCTTCTCACTGAAAGAGAAAATTTTTTCATTTCAAATTATATATTTCAGTAGAGGTGAATTTTTAAAATTCTGCACAATGAAGATAAAGTTCTTTTTTTTTTTTACAATGATGATAAAGTTCTTAACTTCACATATATACTCACAGACTGATACACATGTCCCAGGTTGTCTACAAAGCTTCTTATAGTAGTATTTGGATATCTTACAATTCCTAATTAAAATTTGTGTGATTTGAGACAAAATAAACCTTAAGAACAAGAGTCAAGGTCTTTTTCTATTTTTCCACAAGTGATCTTGTGAAAACTGTGTGTTTTATTCCTGAATCCAGGCCTAATTTTTTTTTTTTTCGGCTGCTCTGGGGTCTTCACTGGGGGTGTGTGGGCTTTCTCTAGTTGGGTACACTAAATTGTCTCACGGTATCTGGGATCTTTGTTCCTGGACCAGGGATTGAACTCACAATCCCTGCATTGGAAGGTGGATTCTTCACCACTGGATCACCAGAGAAGTCCCTCAAGGCCTAATTTTAATGAGGTGGAAAGATGAGAAAATAAATTCTTTCTGAACAAGCAGTATCTTTGAACTTCCATCCAGAAGTTTATCTGGTCTTGGATAGAAGGACTCAACATCAGTTTTTAATTGCAAAACTGTAACCTAGTGCCAAACTGATTTTCTCATTCATTCTGGGAATTTGGCCACCTGACTGAGACACATTTCCCAGTTTTTCCAGAGACCAGGTATAGACATGGAAGTAATTTTCCACCAAAGGAAAATTAACCTAGATCAAACCAGTCAATCCTGAAGGAAATCAGTCCTGACTATTCACTGGAAGGACTGATGCTGAAGCTGAAGCTCCAATACTTTGGCCACCTGATGTGAAGAACTGACTCATTGGAAAAGACCCTGATGCTGGGAAAGATTGAAGGCAGGAGGAGAAGGGAGGATGAAATGGTTGGATGGCATCACCAACTTGATGGACATGAGTTTGAGAAAGCTCCAGGAGTTGGTGATGGACAGGGAAGCCTGGCGTGCTGCAGTCCATGGGGTCGCAAAGAGTTGGACACGACTGAGTGACTGAACTGATACTGAACCTAGTGTATTTTGCTCATCTCTCCCCTGAAGGTAAGAACTGCTAGGCTAACTACAAGAGATAATAAATTGCTTTTAATTTTAACTCTTCCTTGGTTATCTTAGAAGACATTGCTTGCTTATATTCATTCTGATTATTCATTTCCTCGGCCTACCTATCTGCTTTGCATTGTAGTTAACTTTTCTTCTCTGATTGGTTCATTCTAAAATGTCATCCCTTACTATTCAGCTAATTATGATGTTATATGATATATTTCCAAGAAGAAAAATTTTCATGAATTCTGGGATTTTCTAAAGTCTGGGACATTAATCAGTTCTGTTCACATTCCTTTGGTGGAAAATTGCTTCCATGTCTATACCTGGTCTCCAGAACAACTGGGAAGTGTGTCTCAGTCAGGTGGCCAAATTCTCAGAATGAATAGAAAAATCAATTCAGCACACAATCTAAAAAGTAAGCTATCCAAGAAATAAACTTTTGATTTTGCAAACCAAGCTAAAGTTTCTAAGTATTGTTGCAAAAAAAAAGGAAAGAAAAATTTAAAAAAAAATCATAATAATGTTAACACATTCTGTGGATAGTAGAAACAACAGCATTACCTTTATCATTAACTTTCTTATTCATCTTTGATTTATTTATTCACATATGATTTTTAACTAGCTAGCTATATATATGTTTGGTGAAATGCCGACTTCATTTAAAACACTTAACCTGGGATCACACATCAAAAAAAAAAAAAAAAAAAAAGGACAACCTCAAAAGGCAAACCCACGCTCTTAATCACTAAGATACCAATATGCTGAAGAATATGTGTGCCTCCCACAATGCTTGTCTTCATTGTCTTGCATTAGAAAGACCTCTGAAAACAAACACAGTACTTATTTGCCATGTGTAGAAACAGGGTACCTATGGATGGACTTAGAAAAAAATCTCTTTGCATTTTCTAATACCACTTTCCTCTTAAACTTTCAGTTTAAATCAACATTAAACAGCTTTGTAATTGTATCAAGAATACTTCCACAGTATTCCTTGGGAACATTTCTGGGTCACAAGAACAACTTTTTTCTAGTCAAAGTGCACATGCAATTGCCAGCCACATAAGGTAATAAATACTGATTCTCCTCCAAGTGCAGGGATTGAGAAATAGCCTGGTACTGCTCTTGTGAAAGATATGATTTTAAAAAAAACCTTTCTATATATATATATATATACGTTAAGTATAAAATCATTGTGTAAAAAGTTGTGGCCATATTTTACTTCCTGATTTGGGTGGAGAATGTCAGAAAAGTAAGCCTGTAACTTATTTCTAACCTCCACACTAGTGGCCTTGCATCCAAGTAGTGCTCAGAGAAAAGGGAGTCTAACTGGCAGCCAACCAGTGGTCTCCTGAGTGGAGACTGGGGCAGAGGCAACTTTGCATCTTGGCCAGCCACAGGTCAACTTCATGCATCAGAATTGCAGTCCCTGGACTCTGAGCCAAAGCAGGATTCGACAGACCCTACGAAGGAGGTGCTTACATTCTCTTAAGTAATCCTCACAACGACCTCATGAGGTAAATGTTAATACCCCCATGTCACAGGCTAGTGAGTAGTTCAGTATTCTAACTGAAACGAGCCTGACTCCAAAGCTCTTTTTATTTTTATTTTGTTTTTACTTATTTTACGCACCTCATGTGGGATGTTAGTTCCCTGACCAGGGATAGAACCCTCGAACCCTGCATTGGAATTACAGAGTCTTAACCACTGGACCACCAGGGAAGTCCACCAAAGCTCCCCCCTTTCAAAAAAATTTCACTGTACTACCTCTCCAGCAATCTGATACGTGGACAGTCTCAGCAGGCTTTGGTTTCTCCCCTTGGCAGATTCTGTCATCAACTTTACACCCCTTTGCTTTGATTCTGATTTTTTTAACTGATATTTTTAAAAAGTGGTCATATTGATTCTATTAAAATTTGAATAGGAAAAAAGAGGATGGGTACACATTGGAAAAAAAAATTCACAAAATTCAATTGAACGTCTCAGGGTGACTTCCTCTCTCCCCAGAGAGAAATCCTCTCTCTGCCTTCTGTCTTCCCCCGAATCCCATTCTTTCAGCTCTTCATTCACAGGAGCTAAAGCTCCTCCTCCGAATCTCTTCATCTTGTGTAATCGACCCAGGAAAGAAGAGTTTAAAATAAAGCCAGAGAAGAGAGCACAGTGAAGCAAAAGTTCTATTCCAAAAACAAGTTCTGAGTGTCTGAGCAAAACTCCATTTATGCTCCCCTAAAATCATCTCTATGATCAAGGTCAAAAATCTTTCTCATTGTCATCAATAAGCATGACAATGGACATTGACAACTTAGATTACAAGGTTAATTTTAGAATAACTTCTTCTTTCTTTGGCCATTTCCTTATCCAGAAACTCCAAGTGCACACAGTAAAAAATAAAATTAAAAGCCTAAGATTCCTGTGTTTTTAGGGAGTCATTTACAGTTAACCTAAATGAGTAAAATAGCCCTGTGGAGACAAGGTAACTATAGTCACTGCTAAACTAAGATAGGTTTCTCCAGTTCCAGTGACTGGTGCTGTGAAGGTATGCAAATAGGATCTAGATTTTTCAGGAGAAAATAGAAACCCAAAGTTTTATGTTAAATTTCTCTTTTTTGAAAAATAATTACTCCTTTTATATTAAGCACTAGGAATCTGCCTGCAATGTGAGAGACCTGGGTTTGATCCCAGTTCGGGAAGATCCTCTGGCGAAGAGAATGATCACCCTCTCCAGTATTCCTGCCTGGAGAATGCCATGGACAGGGGAGCTTGGCCGACTATAGTCCATGGGGTCACAAAAAGTCAGACACAATCGAGCAACTAACACTTTCACTTTCACACTGAGTAAAATTCAGGTGACCGTATTGTGACTTCTGCCATAAAAGCTGAATTTTCTGGAGCTCTCTTTCAGCACCCTGCGGTCCCTCTTCCTGGGATCTTACTGTTCCCGTAACCTCAGTTACCAGTTTTGTCTGAGGTCAGTCCTCGGAGGTTCTGAGTAGGGAGTATATCTAACATCTTTTTGAACATCTGGCTGGTATTTCAAATGCACCATGGCTAAAACTGAAGTCAGTATAATCTCTCAAGTAAATCTACTTTCCCCCTGTTTCTTATTTTAGTACACTCCATGGCCATCTGCACAGATGCCAGGCTAGGCACCGAACTACCTTCCCCACGACCAGAACTCCAGGCCCTAAGATCCTGTGAACTCCTGTTTCGTGTGTGTGTCACTTGCTTCCACTATTTATTTATTATTTATTTATACTGAAGTATAGTTGATTTCTGAAAGAGATGGGAATACCAGACCACCTGACCTTCCTTCTTGAGAAGCCTGTATGCAGGTCAGGAAGCAACAGTTAAAACTGGACATAGAACAACAGACTGGTTCCCAATAGGAAAAGGAGTACGTCAAGGCTGTATATTGTCACCCTGCTTATTTAACTTATATGCAGAGTACATCATGAGAAATGCCAGGCTGGATGAAGCACAAGCTGGAATCAAGATTTCCAGGAGAAATATCAATAACCTCAGATATGCAGATGACACCACCCTTAAGGCAGAAAGAGAAGAAGAATTAAAGAGCCTCTTGATGAAAGTGAAAGAGGAGAGTAAAACTCAACATTCAAAACAAAACTTAAAACTCAACATTCAAAAAATAGAGGTCATGACATCTTGTCCCATCACTTCATGGCAAATAGATGGGAATACAATGGAAAGAGTGACAGACTTTATTTTCTTGGGCTTCAAAATCACTGTGGATGGTGACTGCAGCCATGAAATTAAAAGATGCTTGCTCTTTGGAAGAAAAGCTATGACCAACCTAGACAGTATATTAAAAATCAGAGACATTACTTTGCCAACAAAGGTCCATCTAGTCAAGGCTATTGTTTTTCCAGTAGTCATGTATGGATATGAGAGTTGGACTATAAAGAACACTGAGCACCGAAGAATGGATGCTTTCCAAATGTGGTGAGAAGACTCTTGAGAGTCCCTTGGACTGCAAGGAGATCAAACCAGTCCATCCTAAAGGAAATCAATCCTGAATATTCATTGGAAGGACTGATGCTGAAGCTGAAACTCCAATACTTTCGCCACCTGATGCAAAGAACTGACACATTGGAAAAGACCCTGATGCTGGAAAAGGTTGAAGGCAGGAGGAAAAGGCGATGACAGAGGATAAGATGGTTGGATGGCATCACTGACTTGATGGACATGAGTCTGAGCAAGCTCTGGGAGTCAGTGATTTACAGGGAAGACTGGCATGCTGCAGTCCATGGTGTTGCAAAGAGTCGGACATGACTGAGCGACTGAACTGATAGTTGCTTTACAGTGTTGTATTAGATTTGAGTTATATATATATATGTGTGTGTGTGTGTGTGTGTGTATGTATTATATATATATATTCTTTTCCAGATTATTTTCCCTAATAGGTTATTAGAAATTGTTGAGTATAGTTACCTGTGTTATACAGTAGGTTTTTGGTGATTATCTATTTTATATATCAGCCAGTCAGTTCAGTTGCTCGGTTGTATTCGACTCTGCGACCCCATGGACACACATAGTAATGTTTATATGCTAATCCCAAACTTAATTCATCCCTCCCTCCCACTTTGCCATTTGGTAACCATCAGTTTGTTTTCTATGTCTGTGGGTCTGTTTCTGTTTTATTAGTTCATTTGTATCAGTTTTTAGAGTCCATATATAAGCCATATCACAAGATACTTGTCTTTCCCTGTCTGACTTGCATGACTTACTGTGATAATTTCTAGGCCATGTTGCAAACAGCATTATTTCATTCTTTTTTTAACAGCTGAGTAATATTCCATTTTATGTATGTACCACATCTTCTTTGTCAATTCTTAAACATGTCCCCCATCCAAGTCTCTCTACTTCCATTGCTATCACTCTAATACAAATTACCACCATCTCTTGCATAGATCTGGGCTTCCCTGGTGGCTCAGATGGTAAAGAATCTGCCCACAAGGCAGGAGACCTGGTTTTGATCCCTAGGTCTGCAGGATCCCCTGCAGAAGGGCGTGGCCACCCACTCCAGTGTTCTTGCCTGGAGAATCCCCATGGACAGAGGAGCCTGGCGGGCTACAGTGCATGGAGTCACCAAGAGTCGGGCATGCCTGAGTACTTGCATAGATTACATTCAAGTCTTTTTTTTTTTATTGAGATTGGGTTTCATAGCCAGCATATAAGTGGAACATCTAGGTCAAAATATATGTGTCAACCCTCAGGCACATTCAGCCGGTGAGATGCTCAGGCTCTGAAAAGACCAGTTGTGGGAAATACAACCTTCTAGTTCCTTCTCATTCTAAGACATCCTCTCTTCTCACTTGGGATCCTCCCAAGCTATTTAAATTATTCTCTCTCTTTCTAGCTTCTCTTTGTCTTGCAGGTGCAATTGAATTTTAAGAATTTAGATGTTCATTTATGGGTATTCAAAAACTGCAAACACATCTTCTTTAGCCTCATCCCTCCATAATCTATTCTCCAGTGTTCAGTGAGAGTGATATTCGGAAAACATAAATCATCAGAATGATTCCATTTTCAAACTGGCACACCATGGAATCAGAAGCCGCTCACAAAACTTGTCTGAAAAAAATCCCCACACTCCTATGTGATTTCTTCTAATTTTTCATTAAGCTATTACACAAGGGTATTAACTTTCTGAGAGCTCATTGGGCTTACAATTTATGCACTCTACTGTGTGTGTGCATGTTTGCTAAGTCACTTCACTTATGTCTGACTCTTTTCGACCCTATGGACTATAGCCCACCAGGCTCCTCTGTCTGTGTGGGATTCTTCAGGCAAGAATACTAAAGTGGGTCACCATGCCTTCCACCAGGGGGTTTTCCCAACCCAGGGATTGAACCCACATTTCTTAAGTCTCCTGCAGTGGCAGCCGGGTTCTTTACCAACAGGACCATCTTGGGAAGCCCGTGTGTGTACTCTGTCTCAACTTAAAATTTAAATATATGTAAAAATTAAATTTAAAAAATTAATTCTATCATGGTTTTTCCTTGCTCTCATGATAAATTCATAACTCCTTTTCTCTCTCTCTTTTTTTTTTTTACCAACTTTATTGAGATGTAATTGACACGTAACATTTAAGTTTTTAAGTTTAAGTTTTACTACATGATGATTTGATGAATTTATGTATTGTGAAATCATTACTACAGTAGGGGTAATTAATACCTCTTTCACCTCATATAATTACCTTGGTTATAGCATTCAAGATCTACTCCTCTACCAACATCAAGTATGTAATAGCATTGCTAACTATAATCATCATGCTGTACATTTGACCCCCAGAACTTATTCATTTTGTAACTGGAAATTTGTATCCTTTTACCAACATCTCCCTATTTTTCCCAGCCCCTAGCCCCTGGCAATCACCAATCAACACTGTTTCTATAAGTCTGGCTTTTTTTAGATTGCACACGTGGTAGTTGTGTTTCTCTGTCTGACTTATTTCACTTAGCATAATGCCTTCAAGGTCCATCTGCGGTGTTAAAAATGGCAAACTGTCCTTTCTCACAGTTAATATTCCATTGCACACACATATATACATATATACATATATATATATACACACATCACATTTTCTTTATCTATTCATCTATCAGTGAATACTAAGGTTGTTTCCACATCTTGGCTATGGCAAATAATGCTCCAAAGAACATGAGGATGGAGTTATCTTTTCCAGTTAGCATTTCTATTTCCTTCAGATAAATACCCAGAGTGCAATTGCTGAATCATATGGTAGTTCTCGGTTTTTTGAACTGTTTTCCACAGTGACTACATTAATTTACATTCCCATCATCAGTGTCTGAGGATTTCATTTCCTCCACATCCTTACCAGGACTAATCATTTTTGGTCCATTTGATAATAGCCTTTCTAACAGGTGCGAGGTGGTATCCATAGTGGTTTTGACTTGCATTTCCCTGATGATTAGTGATGTTGAGTACCTTCTCGTGTACCTGATGGCCACCTGTATGTCCTCTTTGGAAAAACGTCTATTCAGATCCTCTGCCAATTTTTAAATCAAGTTTTTTTTGTTTGTTTGTTTGTTTTTTGGTATTCAGTTATATGAGTTTCTTATATACTATCACACAAACGATTTGCAAATATTTTCTCCCTTCATAGTTTGCTTTTTTATTTTGTTGATGGTTTCCTATTCTGTGAAGAAGCTTTTTAATTTGAAATAATCCCACTTGTTTATTTTTGCTTTTGTTGCCTTTGCTCTTGTTGTTAAATCCAAAAAAACATTGTCAAGACTGATGTCAAGAAGCTTATTTATTATGCTTTCTTCTATGAGTTTTATGGTTTCAGGTCTTATATTTAAGTCTTTAACCCATTTTGAGTTAACTTTTGAGTATGATATGAGAGAGCAGCCTAATGTCATTCTTTTGCATGCGGCTGTCAGCCTTCTCAACACCATTTATTAAGACCGTCCTATGCCCATTGTTTATTCTTGGTTCCTTTGTCATAAATTTATTTCTGGATTTCATTCTTTCTGAAACAATTGTCTTTAAAAAAAATATTTCTGTATTTATTTATTTGTCTGTGTTGGGCCTTAGTTGTGGCACTCTGGCTCTCTTATCCAGAGTGCGCAAGCTCAGTAGTTGCACTACATGGGCTAAGTTGCTCTATGGCCTGTGGGATCCCAGTTCCCTGACCAGGAATTGAACCCAGGTCCCCTGCATTGGAAGGTGGATTCTAAACCACTGGACCACCAGGGAAGTCCCTTTCTGATATAATTATAATTGGAATTGTATTCTTAACTTCTCTTTCTCACAGTTTGTTATTAGTGTATAGAAATGCAACAGATTTTGGTATTGATTTTTTATCCTTCAGCTTTACTGAATTCCTTTATTAGCTCTAACATATTTTTGGTTTAGTTTTTAGGGTTTTCTATATATAATATCATGCCATCCTCAAAGTGTGACAGTTTTACTTCTTTTCTGATTTCCTTCTGTTTCTCTTTCTTGGGAGATCATTCTCAATATCTAGTTGTGTTAATTCTACTGTTACCTGTGTTTAATTAATCACTTTCAAAGTCCTTTAATTACTTGTTTCATACTGACTTTTCCTGCTAGAATGTAAACTTCATGAAGTCAAGGATTCTGGTCACAGTCCCTGAGACATTGCATTTAATTCTCTATTTTAATCTTATTTTTGTAGTGACAACAGTAGCCCATGCATAATAAGCTACAGACAATTAACAAGTGAGAGCGTAAAAGTGAACTATAGAGAGCTGCCAGCTTGGAAAGTCACTCTCTATACTTTAGGAAGAAAAAGATCAAATGTTAATGTCTTTTTGAGAAGAAAACAGGAGATTATCTATGGAAGGAGTAAAGTACTACATTCTAGAATCTGTTACTGATAGAAAATCTTCATTATCCTCAGATTCCAAGCCTCTTCTCTTGCCCTCCTCGATATTCCCTTTTTTTTTTTTCTTTTTTGTAGAGAAAACTGAGAAATCTTTTCAGAGCATAAATAAGATCACATTGCTACCCCGCATAAAATCAGTCAATGATTTTCCAAGTCAACCAAAATAAAATGCAAGTTCTCAAACAGCATTTCTTTTATTTGTTCTCTGCTTTTGTCTCTTTTCCCCCTCCAGACTTCTCATTCATTTTGCTCTGGGCCACAAGCACATTGGCCTTTCTGTTGCTGTGTGACTTAAAGGCATTACTCTCTCTTCTCCCCCATCTTCAAGTGTAGCCTCTTTTCATTTTCTGCATCTCAATTCATGTAACACTTCCTCAGAGTCATCTTCCTTGCCCTCTCCAGCTGAAGCATCCATTTCTGTCAAATGGCACCCTCTACCATTGTGGTTTTTCCTCTTTGGAAACTTTGGCTTACATGATTAATGTCTGTCTATTCACACAGAGGCAGAGACTTGTCTACCGTCTATAGAAAATACCCTCAGCTCCTACAATAGTAGTACACAGTAGGTGCTCCATATATGTGTTAATAGAATCCTTCTGGATATGCAGGTGAGGGCTAATCAAGCCTTGGAAATCCTAAAGACTTCCAAGAAGATTGCAAAATTGCAAAGCAAATGTGTGGTTTTCTAAATGTATCTAGTGACCTCTGCTGGAATACTTACCAAGGAAACCATCTAGGAATCCTTTTCTTTTTCCTCTCAATTTCCCTCTCACCTCTCTCTTTTTGGTTATCCTCACAGTTATGGTTTATTACAGGGAAAACCCAGAGATTAAAATCACCCAAGAGAAGAGCAGCAATAAGGCAGAATCTAGGAAAAGTACTATTAATAAATATGGAGCTCCCATTGTCCTCTCCCCATGGAATCTTGTACTTGTTCTTTTCCTGGGATCTGCGTGCTACACATGGAATATTGTCACTATGGAAGCACACCTGAGCCTCACTGTTCAGAGTTCTTATTTGTTTAAACTCTCTTTAATTGAATGTATAGTTTTTTTGCGGATTTTTTTTGGCCACCTTACACGCAGCTGCAAGATCTTACTTCCCTGGTGTTGTTTAGTTACTAAGTCGTGTCTGACTCTTTTGTGACCCCATAGACTGTAGACCACCAGGCTCCTCGCTCTATGGGATTTCCCAGGCAAGAATACTGAAGTGGGTTGCCATTTCCTTCTCCAGGGGTTCTTCCCTACCCAGGGATTGAACACATGTCCCCTGCATTGGCAGATGGATTCTTTATCACTGAGCCACCAGGAAAGCCCTTACTTCCCTGACCAGGGATCAAATCCCAGCCCCCTGCAGTGGAAGCTTGGAGTATGACCACCAGGGAAGTCCCTGAAGAATAGTTCGTTTACAATGTTGCATTAGTTTCAGGTGGACAGCAAAGTGATTCATGTTATCTTTTTGAATCGGAGTTTTCTCCAGATATATGCCCAGGAGTGGAATTACAGGATTGTGGTAACAATTTTTAGCTTTTTAAGGAATCTCCATACTGTTCTGCATAGAGGCTGTGCAAATGTACATTCCCACCAACAGTGTGGGAGTGTTGCCTTTTTTCCCTCACCCTCTCCAGCATTTACCTGTAGACTTTTTAATGATGGACATTCTGATTGGTGTGAGATGATACCTCATTGTAGCCCTGATTTGCATTTCTCCAGTAATTAGTGGCTGAGCATCCTTTCATGTAGGGCTTCCCCAGTGGCTCAGCAGTAGAGAATCCACCTGCAGTAGAGGAGCCACAGGAGACATGGCTCCCCTGTGAGGGGAGGATCCTCTGGAGGAGGGCGTGGCAACCCCCTCCAGTATTCTTGCCTGGAGAATCCCATGGACGGGGAGCCTGGTGGGCTACAGTCCATAGGATGGCAACGAGTCGGACATGACTGAAGTGACTTAGCACACATACACATCCTTTCATGTGCCTGTTGGCTGTCTGTATATCTTCTTTGGAGAAATGTCTGTTTAGGTCTTCCACCCATTTTTTTGATTGGGTTGTTTGGGTTTTAGATATTAAGGTGCATATCACCTCTTTTTACTGAATGATAAAATGTTGGTGTGAGTGTAAAATTAGAGCTCAGGAACTGTTGAGAGTTTTTCTCCCGTCTTGGAGAAATCCCACCCTCCTTTCTGTCTAGATATCTGTTCTCTTTTGGCTCCCAGTTAATCAGTTTGTCCTTTTAGCACAAATCTTAAAGGAGAGTATTCACGAATATAAGAAACAGAGAACTTTCTCTGTTTCTCCTCTAAATCTTATTGCATAAATGATTTCATTCTTTTCATATATATCTGAAGGAAAGCAAATTCATCCAGAAAAATGTGGATTGATAAAGGTATTTTCCATGGACATATTTCAATGGAAGTATGTTCATGGAAAATATATATATTTTTTCCTGAAAGAGTGTAAAAGGAGCTGAGAATTATGCCTTAAATTTGTAATTCTCTGCGAAGTCCATGAGATTTATTTCTGCTGGTTTACCTCATATGAGAATCTACCAAAGCCTGTGATCTCCCAGCTCTGAACCTCTGCGTCCCTAACACGCACCACTCCTGGGATTACAGTTCACCAAAAGAGAGACCAAAAGTTCCAGAGAACTGAAGAAAGAATGCTTCAATGTCAATCGCTATCTGTGACATCCCTAGGTGGGCTGCCTCAGTGGGAAAATATGGTTCATTCATTTCACCTCTGTTGACTCAGGGAGCAATTTTGAAAAAGACATTCACTGCTAAAAAGCAAAGAATTGACAAAGTGTGTCCTGGTGTCAGGAATAATAGGTTCAAGGGTTATATTACTTTGGGTTAGTATTTACAAGGGTTAGTTTACTTTGAGGGATTGTTAGGAAATGAAGGGTTGTTCATTGTTAGGAAATGAAGGGTTGAGAGTGTTGGTATTTGAGGCAAAGCCCCAGGTGAAAGCCAACAGCCAGGAATTTAAAAAATCCTAAGTAATGAGAGTGAGAGTGAAATAATCAGGAGGTGATCTGATTGTACTTTCAAAAATTCTTTGCTTGTTCTGTGTATGATATGACTATATGCACACGTGTTTATTGCAGAAAATTTGTAGGATAACAGTGAACAGAAAAGATCACCTAAATATTAATCATCATCACTACCACCTAAAGAAAACCATTGTAAGAATTTTGTTTATATTTATTCCTATCTTTCCCATCCATTGAATTATTCTTTATAATATTTGAGGTAAATTGACTAAAATTAATTTCTCATTAAATGATTTCTCATTAAAATGATCTGGTGATCACTGATCAAAATTACATTCTTTGTATATTATACCTAAAGACATCCTGGTATTTATACTTTTTCATAAGGAAAGTTTTAAGAAAAGTAATCAAGGAAAGGGGAACCAAGATCAAAGTTTATCATCAAAATTCAATTTGTCAATGTGGAATAAAACAATTAGAAAAAATGTTTTTATTGATCTAAAAATCGGAATCAGAAGAAAAAATAACACTTAGGAAATCTAAAGAGACTTAAAGCTTAGAAACATGTCCTAGTCAATTCTACATGTAACCTACAATGATCTGCATACTTTATAAGTGGAATTGCTATTCCTGGATCACTTTGGAGGTGATGAAATAAGTTCCAGTGACTGTGTGAGTCTAGGAGTTTGTTCTAGAGGACAAGGGTTAAAGGTCCGTGCTAACGTCACGATGAGCCTGTAAAGATTCCGTTATCCTAAGAGTGTTTACCTAAGCCCTAAGCTGGTGGGTTTTACTTGTGATTGCTCTGGGTTATTTGGGTAGATATTGATCAGAGATAGTGTCCTCACTGGACCTCCCCAGAAAGAGTGTAAAAGGAGCTGAGAATTCCGCCTTCCATTGGGAATTCTCTGGGAAGTCCGAGAGATTTATTTCTGCTGGTTTACTTCATATGAGAAGCTACCAAAGTCTGCCATCTCCCAGCTCTGAACCTCTGCGTCCCTAACACGCATCACTCCTAGGCTAACCGTTCTCCGAGAGAGAGACCAGAAGTGCCGGAAAACTGAAGGAAGAATGCTTCGAGGTCGATCGCTATCTGTGACATCCCTAGGTGGGCTGCCTCGGTGGGAAGCCGGACTTCCTGTGGAGAATTTACTGCTCTTTGAAGTCTCTTGGGAAGTGACCAATAAAGGTTTGTACTACCCCCTGAGGCAGCTCTTTGCCAGATCACTGAAGAATGTAAATTAGGAATTCACGGAACGCACTCTAGTGAGAATGAACTGCCCTTGTGAGTGAGGAAAGTATTCAAACCGAACATAGATTTAGACGAGGTTTAACCTCGTTTATTTCAACAGGCGATGAAAATTTACACTGGTGTACGTGTTGAAAGGGAGACAACTGAAAATATTAGTCTTGGTCAGGGAATGCACGTTTAAATTAAAATTAGAAATTCAAGTTATGACAAAAATAGAGATATAGAATTAATATTTACTTTTTGGGTTTCATGATTATTTTTTTCAGGAACAAACTTCAATTTTGTAGTTTATTTTAGGAAGAATTGTGCCTGATCAGGACTAATTAGAAATTTCAACCCCTGTTGAAAGGATCTGAAATATACATGTGCTCTGTTAGCAAGTATGTGAAATATTTAATAACATTTCTAATAATTCAAGATTAGCTTGGAATTAAAGTTTTAACTTAGAAGAAGTTCTGAAGGTATAATATTGACCTCCTATTAAGAATAATGCATGTAGTTTTTTCTTCAATACTATATAAACATAGAAATTATAAGATAAGGGAAATCAAATTAACAAAATTAGAACAATTTCCTAGTGAGATGTAACCTCTTTTATGCTGGATTAGAGAAGGCAAGGCAGAGAACTGTGGCCTAAACTTTTTAATGATAAAGGTACCTGTAAAATTCTTAAAAAACAATTCCTTGTGGGTTGATAATGTCTAGTTTAAAAGTCTCAGACTATTACCACTAAAACTGAAGGAATATTGGTAAAGAAAAAGCAACAGTTGTGAAGACTGAGTTTTTCAAGGTCAAGGAAAACCAGCCCAAATGATTGTTGGATGAAGGCAGTGATAATGTGTGGAATTTAAAGGATCTGAAACGAAAATATGTATCTATTATATATTCATTTAGGGGGAAATTATATTTTTTGTTTTTGTTGCTTATGCTTATTGCAATAATTTAAAGGATCTGAAATATACATGAATGTGAAAATTACATATTCCCTTTAGCTAATCAGAACCAGCAAAACCTCAAAATCAAAGAAATTACATTTAGCATCTGTTCTGATTTTTACCTTATGCTCAGTGTTCACTCTCATGCATATGCATTCAAAAAATTCATAAACTCATAAATAAAAATAAATTCTTCCTAGGTAGAAATGTACAGAATGAATGTAAGAGAACAAAGCACTGTCTTCCTCTTTGTAGTTTACTGAGTAAGAGGCAAAGAGGACAGAAACCTTAATATGGAAAAGCCAAGTGTTTTTCAATCAGCTTGTTCCTAATGTTCTTTTTCCAGTCACAAGATTTTTAAATATGCCCAAAGCTCCTGGGAGCAGAGCCATCTTTACTACGCATAAATCCCAGCCTGTGACTTGAAATAGAGATTTTTCTCTGCCTAACAAGCAGGCATTCAAGGATATAGCTTATTGGTGGAAAAGAAACGGGGCGGGGGGCCTCTTTTGCACCAAGAATCTGTTCAGAAGAGTTCTGTGTGGGTTCTTCTTTTTGGTTTGTTTTTAAATAGTTATTTATTTGTTTATTTTTACTACTTTGGGCTGTGCTGGATCTTCATTGTTGCGCGGGCTTTTCTCTGGTTGCAGAGGGCGGAAGCTACTCTCTGGTTGTGGTGCTTGAGCTTCTCTTGTTCCAGAGCACAGGCTCTAGGGAACACAGGCTTCAGCAGCTGCGGCATGTGGGCTCAGTAGCTGTGGTTCCCGGGTTCTAGGGCAGAGGCTCAATAGTCGCGGTACACGGGCCAAGTTGCTCCGTGGCATGTGGGATCTTCCTGAATAAGGGATTGAACCCATGTCTCCTGCATTCTCTGCCTCTGAGCCGACAGAGAAGCCCTTGTGTGGGTTCTTCTGAGCAGAATGCTTCCCCTTCCTTCCTTTTCTCTCCTTTTAGCAAATGTTAACAGGGTATTGTCTCCTGGTGCTGGGCCCACAATGGCAACACTGACTGTTCCCCATCCCCCAGGCTGACTCTTCCAGCCTGATGACATGCATGCTGCTCTCAGGGCCTGGAACAGTGCCTGGTGCATAGAAAATGCTCAATGGATATTTTTTCTTTTGAATGAAGGAATAAATACATTTATTTTTCAACTTCTAAGCTGCCTTTGATACTGTTTTTCTTTCATTTCCCGTGCAGGATAAAGGGAATTTTCTTGTCGAGAGGAAACCCATTAAAATGATTTACCCAATCACTTCAATATCTCCTTCAATCTTTATTCCTTCAATATTTATCTCCTGCAATATTTATTATAGTCTGATTTTATTACATTTTTATATAAATGGACAATTATTGTGTGCATCTCTGACAAGACATTGACACTATAGTTTCTTTGAATTTGAATTTTACTTTGAGTTTTTATTTCCCTGCCATTCACAGCAGTATAGGAGACATCTTCAAGATCATGAATCCAACTTCTCTACTTCATAGATGAAAAGGATGCCTACAAGGATGCATTAAATGGTCAAGCACATAGCAGGGTTGGGACTAGCATTTTGGCCTCCTGAGTCCACTTCTCTTTTTTATTAGCATGCAAGAATAAAAAATTAAAATGTCCACTGTCTAAGGAAATATCCCGTAGGTATAAGAACACAAGAGTTGCAGTCCAAAAAGGTCAGGGTTTTCTGAGACTTAGAAAAAAATCCCTTAAACTGCCTGAATATCAGTTTCTTCATGATGAAATGTACATACTACGTATGCTCCAGCCATCTTACAAATGTTTCATGGCAAACAAGAAAACATATCCAAGAAAACAAAAGATTTTTTAGAGAAGGGGACAATTCTGTACTGACAGAATTTTGCCTGTAAACAATGGAAACATGTAAGATATAACAAATAAGAGTCATAGTTAAATTATTGGGTGTTAATTCTCTGACTTCAAAATAACCTTTTCTACTTTAATAATTAACCTTGAAATATCTTGCTTTTATGCATTCATTCATTCTTATTCAATAAAGATTCACCAACTATCTGTTGGATATCAGACACTGGGAAATGAAGGGCATGGAGTTCAACAACACAGAATTGATTTTCAATCTTTCAGAATTTACAGACATTAAACGTGCAATTGTAGTCAACTGTAATGAGTGTAAGAATGAGAACAAGTTGCTCTAGAACTGTACAGGCAGACCTGATTTTATTGTGTTTCACTTTATTGTGCTTAGCCAATATTGCTTTTTTTGACAAGTTGAACGTTTGTGGCAATCTTGCATCAAGCAAGTCCGTTTTTCCAATGGCATTTAATCACTTTCTGTCTCTGTGTCAGATTCTATTAATTCTCATGGTATTTCAAATTTTTTCATTATTAATGTATTTGTTATGGTGATCTGTGATCAGCGATCTTTGACATTACTTTTGCAAAAAGGTTATAACTCACTGAAGGCTCAGGTGATGGGTAACCTTTTTAACAATAATATATTTTTACATTAAGGTAGGTACATTATGTTTTTAGACAAAATACTGTTGCATACTTAATAGACTGTGTTATAGTGTAAGCATAACTTTTATATGCGCTTGGGAAACCAAAAAATTCATGATTCGCTTTGTTGCAATTTCGTTTTATTGGGATGGTCTGGATAAGAACCTGTAATATCTCTAAGGCCAGCCTGTGCTTTAGTGTGGGGAGGGAAGGTTTCTATCTAATTGGAGGCTTGGGAAAAACCTTTAACAGAGAGACATTTGAGCTGGTTCCTGAAGGATAAATAGCTGCTGGGTAGAGATGAGGAGGCGGTGATAAAGAGCAGACAGTGTTCGGTGTGTGGGAACTGTACATACCGAGATACAGAAGTGAGAAAGTGAACCCTGTTCAGGGCTCTGAGGGAAGCTCAGAAAGGGTAAGAGGAGTGGAGCCTGAGAGGAGATGGGAGACCCCAACAAGGGCTGGATTGTGGAATGCAGAGTGAGTTAATAGCCTTAAGGGGCTCCATTTCCAATCCATGAAGCATGGGAAGCCATTGAAGTTCTAGACAGTGGAAAGCACTAAGGAGTGAGATGTGTTTTTAAATTTTTTTTTGCTGAATGAAAGATTCTTTAAATTCTAGAGTGCTTTATAATTTTCAAGTCACACACGTGATTTCATGTAATCCTACAGTAACTTTCCCCCCAGCCCTACATTGCTCCTCTTCCCTTCCCTCTCCCCACGAGTAACCACTAATTTGTTCTTGTTATCTGTGAGCCTGCTTCCTTTCTTTTTGTTTACTAATTTGTTGTGGTTTTCAGATTCCACATCTAAGTGGTATCATACAGTATTTGTCTTTTTTTATCTGACTTAATTCACTTATCATGATGCTTTCCAAGTCCATCCATTTTGTCGCAAATGGCAATATTTCTTTCTTTCTGGCTGAGTAATATTCCATTACGTATATTAATGCTGTGCTGTGCTGTGCTTAGTCGCTCAGTCATGTCTGACCCTTTGCAACCGCATGGACTGTAGCCTGCTAGGCTCCTCTTTCCGTGGGGATTCTCCAGGCAAGAATACTGGAGTGGGTTGCCATTTTCTTCTCCAGGGGATTGTTTCAACCCAGGGAATAAACCCAGGTCTCTCACATTGCAGGTGGGTTCTTTACTGTCTGAGCCATGAGGGAAGCCTGTATATATTAATATATACCACAAATATATATTAATATATACCACAAATAGCACTATAACTAGTTGGGGGACAAGTTAGCAAGAAAGGAACAATAAGAGATTGTGCTATGGTCTAGGAAGGAGCGTTTTGCCCAAACACTGGAAATAAGCTTCACTTTCAACTTCTCTGCTACAATTATTTCTTCTGTACAAACTTGCCTGAATCATTGAAAACTGTGGACCATTGATCACACTGAGAATTGTTGGAGTCATTAAAAAGAGGTTAATGAATGTTGTCAAAAATAATGTATGGTAATTTAATAAATGTGAACTATTTTGAAATTTAGTCACTGAATAGATGCTTCCCTCTAAAAACTGACTAAAAACAACTTGTTTTAGCCCTAAACCAGTGTCAGCTAAAAAAAAAAATTACACAAGCTAAAAGTTGAGAGTTGTGTTTTATTTGGCGGACTTTCTGAGGACTATAGCCTGGGCTACAGCCTGTCAGATTGCTCCAAGGGACTGTTCCAAAGTGGTAAGAGAAGAGCCAAGATATACAGCAATTTTTGCTCATTATATGTACGTGTTTTTTCAGAGTCAAGATCTGAATGATTTCATTATATTTCTAAAGGGCTCTATGATCAATGTGAGAACCACTGCTCTGAAGTTCCCTTAACCCAGGTTTGTTTTATTTATTTATTTTTTATTGGACCAGAATGCTTAGAGCCAAAGTAAAAAAGCCATTTCCCTTTAGTGGTGTTTTCCAGATGGACCTTCTCTAAAGCAGAGTAGAAATGATTCCACCCTCTCCAAGACCTAAAGATGCTTGTCTTTGTGTGACCCTGCTCACTTTCTCCTTCTGTCCCTCCCACCACTACTTGCAAAGATTCATCAATACGTTGCTCCATAGAGTTAAAGGCAGCTCTCCATATCCGTGGTTCCATATCTGTGGATTGAACCAACTCTGGATCACAAATAGTGGGGAAAAAATTCCAGAATGCTCCAAAAAGCAAAACTTTACCACACACCAGCAGACTGACTATACCCCATTTACACTGTGTTAGATGTTACAAGTAACCTAGAGATGATTTAAAGTATGTGGGAAGATGTGCATAGGTTGTATGCAAATATTATGTCATTTTATACATAGGACTTGAGCATCTGGGATTTTGGTATCCAGAGTGGTAGTCAGGGAGTTGTGTCCCAAAACCAACCTGCTGTGGGTACCAAGGCACAATTCTACTTACAATCCTGCTGTCTAAGGCTTGTGAGTCTGGAGTCAGACTGCCTGGATTGGAAATCCCAGCTCCATCATTAAATGTCTAATATTGGATCCATCTCACAGCCTCTATGTCTCAATTTCCCCACCTAAAAAAAAAAAAAAAAAGATAATAGCATCTTCCTTAACAATGTGGTGAAAACTAAAAGAAAATAGCAACTGTAAATCACTTAGAACAGTGTCTAGCATTTAATTACTCTCTGTTAGCTTATTATTATTTCTTACAAAATTTATTCATAAAATGGGGACCTTGAATCATTCATTTTCACACTGACTCTCAGTTTGAACAATTGCATGGTTCTGTTTTTAAATGCAAAAGCAGGGAAAAGGGAAAAAAGACATGGATCAGGATTACTATAGTCATGAGCAACACTGTAATTAGAGGTTGGGATTGCTTTTCCTGAAGTGGATATGCACAGCCATGTCATGTCAAAGGCACCCCAAGTCACAACACACGAAACACACAGTCTCTGTAAGAACAATGCTCGGCACACACATAGGTTCAAGAAGAGCACTAGTCTCCCCCCTTTCCTTTCATTCAGATTGCCATGACTGAGCCCTTCTTGTATAAAGCATTCAGATCTGCCATTGTGGATATAATCAGGGAGGGCATGCCTGTGGGCTTGCTCCAAGTCTGTCATCTCCCACTGCCCTGGACTATAGTTGCTCTGAATGGAACCTCAGACCTAGTCAATTGCCAGGCACACAAACATTTGGTGACCATCATCACCAGTAGCATTTAGTCTCTTTCCCGCCAGACCTGCTGCCTCAGAGAATGATGTCTAACTCTGTAATGACTATCCCTGCTTCTGCAACTATGTCTTGGGATAGGAATCAGATGAGTAGCTATGTACACTGAAATCATAGACTTCTAAATTCTCCGACTTTTAATCACTTAAAAATAGTGAAGAGTCTCTCTATATACATACTTATATATTATTATATGTATCTCCTTTTTATGTCTTTCCTGGTGGTTCATTGATAAAGAATCTGCCTGTCAATGCAGGAGATGAGGGTTTGATCCCTGGGTCAGAAAGGTCCCCTGGAGAAGGAAACCCCCTCCGGTATTCTTGCTTGGGAAATCCCATGGAAAGAGGCATCTGGTGGGCTACATACAGTCCATGGGTTTGGGAAAGAGTTGGCCATACCTTAGCAGCTCAACAAAATATCCTTTTTAACAGGCTCTCACCTTCCATACTGCCTTGGAGTTCTGCTTTTAACAATGTCGGCAGTGCTTCATCAGCCGCAGATGACGACTTGAAGTTTTAGCTACTTCACTGACACATATGTTATGAGAGCTCATCTTTTCTTTACTTTGCCCTCACACGAGAGATAGCTCCCATGTTGTTTCAGGAAAGTAGAGATCAATAAAATGCAAAGTACATGTTTGAAAGTGAAGAGTCAGTCCAAATTCAATGACCTACACTGTGGAAAAACAATAATTCATTAAAAAATAGATTTTAGTGAACCCTTGGTTTATATTCCAAAGTTAAAAATAGGAATGACCCTATTTCTAGGCTATCATACTCACCTTTAATTAGCATGCCAGGTGGGGAGTTGGTTTAAGATGGTAAATAGAGTGAGAACTAAGGGGAGTTCAGTTCAGTTCAGTCGCTCAGTCGTGTCCGACTCTTTGCGACCCCATGAACCGCAGCATGCCAGGCCTCCCTGTCCATCACCAACTCCCGGAGTCCACCCAAACCCATGTCCAGTGAGTTGGTGATGCCATCCAACCATCTCATCCCCTGTCATGCCCCTTCTCCTCCTGCCCTCAATCTTTCCCAGCATCAGGGTCTTTTCAAATGAGTCAGCACTTCACATCAGGTGGCCAAAGTATTGGAGTTTCAGCTTCAACATCAGTCCTTCCAATGAACACCCAGGACTGATCTCCTTTAGGATGGACTGGTTGGATCTCTTTGCAGTCCAAGGAACTCTCAAGAGTCTCCGCCAACACCACAGTTCAAAAGCATCAATTTTTGGCATATAAATCTGGGAAGGACAGAGAGGGCCTGAAATGAAGCTTTAGCATATCAATTAGCAGTAAGAGCACCTCCTCACAGAAAGACTGTAAGGGGAGAAGTCTGGGGGATGGGGGAAAATTTGTTTACAATCAGGTCTCAACCAATATGGGATGAAAAAAATTTTTTTCAGTTTTATGCTTCTATTCCTAAGAGACTGAAATAATATAGTCATAGTATTTATAAGCACTCTAAGACTATTCAGGGACTATTTTATTTCAAAGCTGAAAGCCTCAAATGGGAAAAAGAAGTAGAAAATTAATTAATTGTGTTTATCTTTGCATTTCAATTCTCAAATCCTATCTTTTTTTGAAATAAAAAATTTCTCTTCTCCCTTATATTCTTTAGTAAATAAAAATGTTTTGTTTGCATTAATGCAATTGTATTTGAATTTGCAACAAAAAATCTAAAAACAAGGAAGATGTTCTAAAATCTCTGGTCAAGGTACATAGTTGCAAATAAAAGAGAGTGTTCAAGGGACTTCCCTGGTGATCCAGTGGTTAAGAATCCACCTGCCAATTGAGCAGACACAGGTTCAATCCCTGATTCAGGAAGATTCCACATGCCGCGGGCCAACTAAGCAAGTGGACCACAACTGCTGAGCCCTTGCCCTGGAGCCGGTGCTCTGCAACAAGAGAAACCACCACAATGAGAAGCTCAAACACCACAACGAAGAGTGGTCCCTGCTCCCCACAACTAGAAAAAGCCTGCGGGCAGCAACGAAAATCCAGCACAGCCAAAAACAAATCAGCTAATTAATTTCTTAAAAAGTTTACCATTAAAAAAAAGATTGTCCAAGAATAAAAACGTAAGACATTTAAGGAGTGTATGCCATCAGAACCCGAAAATGTATTCCCCTGGATAATATACAGATGAAGGAAGTAAGTCTACAAAGAGGAGAAATTATTTGAAGATTTTGAATTATTTTGGTAGTGGGCTTGAATAAAGCTTATATAAATATATATATTTAAAGATGTTGCTAAGACGTGACTCTCAGACTTTAGAGAAAAGTTCTATTTAGTTACCCTTGCAAACTGTTTGTCTAATTTTTTTTTTCTCAACAAATGGTTTCGATGTTCCCTAAATTTTTCTGGAATTTGGCTAAGTGCGTAGGTGTCCTTGATGTTGGCATCAATCAGATTCATCATTGAATGGCTAAGTGAACCCTGTCGGTTCTGATCCAGTCTGGAAGGCTCTGCTTGTAGATTTGCAGATCATCTTCCTGTGTCCCATACTGCATTCATCAGCCAGTGGAAGCTGGGATTGATAATATCTTTATTATCAGACTCTGCTCAAGTAGCCATTTCAATTTCCTTTAGGTATGGTCAAAAAGTTTTTTCTTAAAGATCAAGTTTCAAAGGACAATAACCTTATGTAGGCTTATATGAAAACTACATATAATATTTACATTTTGGAAGTTATATTAGCTCTTTTCTAAGTTAGTGAACCCTGTTTTGTCATGTAGTAGTATTTATATTTGCTTTTTGTGTCTCACCTCTCAAAAAGCAACTTATCAAAAACTTTGTTTTGAGTGGTTCAAAACATTTGCGGATGACAATTCTACCTTTTGGCTGTCAATTATGACTATCATTGTAAGTCACATAGTACAAGTAAAATGTATTATTTAAGGTCTGAGTGATTGAAATAAGAAATTTACGAGATGCAGTTGCTATCAAACTCCATATGCTAAAGAATTGAAATACTTTATGAAAAACCATGATGAAAAATAAGACTTTTTCTTCTTCATGTACAAGTAACAAAATTGTTCTTGGAAGTAGAGTTGACGATTAATGCCAGAATCTGTATTAGCTTGGGGGATTTTACATGGAATTTCTTGAGTCATTCCTTTGCCTTGCAAAGTACCACTCAAGAAACTGATTTAGACTGTTTTCATATTCTCATACTAGGTGATTGCTCTGAGCTGGCATAAGAATTATCCTGTGCGGTTTACTAAGGGTCTTCTTCCCCTTGACCTTCCCCATCCCTCCTATCTGTTTACTGAACTCTTCCTTTTGAATGCCTATGACTCTGCTGGTACCCTCTGCTCCAAATGTAGTGCCTTGGCTCTAACTGTTCCCTCCGCCTAAAAAATTCTTCCTCATGAATCAACTTGCTTGATTTCCTCACTCTTTTAAATATTTACCTTAAATATCAGCTTTTCAATGAAACATAGTTTTTAATACTGCTGCTCCAACCTGTCCTTTCTCCCCAGGTGAGGTATTGGGTTGGCCAAAAAGAGGTTTTGCACTGAGGTTTTTCTGTAACATCTTAGGGACAAATCTGAACGAACTTTTTGGCCAACTCGGTACTATTGTGTCCCCATTGAACAGGTGAGCTAATTAAGCCTCAGACAGGTTAAATGAGTTAACTAGTTCAATTTAAGATAGTTACAATTTTTGCCTTTATAATTCTTTAATAAATATCCTTATGCACGCATATTAAGTCGCTTTATCCATGTCTGACTCTGTGTGACCCTATGGACTGTAGCTCGCCAGGCTCCTCTGTCCATGGAATTATCCAGGCAAGAATACTGGAGTGGGTTGCCATTCCCTCCTCCAGGGAATCTTCCTGACCCAGGGATCGAACCTGGGTCTCCTGTATTGACAGGTGGATTCTATACCATCTGAACCACCTGGGAAACCCAAATATCCTTAAACGCATATCTTATTTTCCCCTCAGGATAATTTTCCATATGTAGACATGCTGGCTATAACAGTAGGCATATTTTCCGAAAGTATACTATTTTTTGGCTTTGTGTTTTAATTGTAGTGGCAGCAATGGCAGAGAGCTAAAATGAAGTACTATATGAAAACTTGGATTTATGTCATGTAAGTTGAACCAAGCATCACTCTTTAAGATCTGTCAGGTTTTCCCCCTTGTCAAAAGGTACTTGCTTGGTCCCTAGAAGAGAAGTGGCTCTTTATCCTGGGAGAAAGTAAAAAAAAAAGTGGAAGTGTTAGTCACTCAGTCATGTCCAACTCTTTGCAACTATGAACTGTAGCCTGCCAGGCTCCTTGGTTCATGGAATTCTCCAGGCAAGAATACTGGAATGGGTTGCCATTCTCTTCTCCAGGGGATCTTCCCGACCTAGGGATCGAACCCAGATCTCCTGCATTGCAAGCAGACTCTTTACCATCTGAGCCACCAAGTTTGCTCATAATTTGAGCAGTAGCTGATACTTGGTCTTCTCTTATGCCCTTGGGCCACTGAAGGAGAAGAGGTGAAAGGTGATTACTGCTGCTAAGGGCACGCGCCATGACAATAGCTGTTTGTCCCACCTTTGACACTTCCATGTAGATAGAGCTTTAAGCCAGGTACTGCTTTATCCCAATTGTCTCTTCAGGTTTCTTTGAAATATTTGTGATTTGCTGCTGCCAATCTGCTGCTCTCTGACAAAGTACCCAGCATGGAATTGAAACAAATACTAACTTTTTGGTAGTATTCTTTAAAAGCTTTCTTTTCCAAAGCTAAATAAATCCTTGTGCTTGATTTCAGGAGCTAACTTAAAAATGAGGACTAAAACAATATTGTAGATCAACTATACTTCAAAAAAAAGTTGGCTTGAACTTTCCTGATGGTTCAGTGATTGAGACTCTACCCTTCCAATGCAGGGATGCAGATGGCATGGGTTCAATCCCTGGTCAAGGAAATAAGATCCCACATGCTGCATGGCACAGCAAAAAAAAAAAAAAAAAAAATTGACTTAAGAAACATAGAAAAATTGAGGACTTATTTCTATCCCTTCATCATTTAACATGAGCTACTAACCTGAATGATAATGGGACCTTTTCTTTTTAACAGTCGGTGGCATCTATACTGTGATTCAGACAAAGGCCAAAACTACAGCAGATGAATGGGGAGACAACTATTTTCTGATGGGTCCATATTTTGAGCATAATATGAAGACTCAGGTGGAACAGTGTGAACCTGTGAATGATGCCGTTAGAAGAGCCATGGACACGATGAACAAACATGGCTGCCAGGTAAAAGACACCGTCAGATGCTTCATTCAGCAAGTCTCAATAAACTGTTGTGGAATCACACCACACTTTACATGAGCTCATGAGAAAAGACCACTCATCTTCTTAGACCAAAGAAGTTGGTTTATGAGAAAGATGATGAACTTGATTTTAGATAGGTTACATTTGAGACACCTTATGAAAACCTAGTAGTATAGTAGGTTTGGGACTCAGCAGAGGGTATAGAATAGAGATGCTTAGGGGAAAGTCAGTTGTGTCTAAATTGTAATTGACATTATGGGTGTTTATAACATTATTCAGTGGAAGATTATAGACTAAGAGGCAACATTTTGAGCCAAACCTTGGGCGATGTCAGTGTGTTAGAACATCCACATGAAAAGAAGTCAGGGACTGCAAAAGTAGAAGTTCAGCTAATGATTAGAACCAGAAGGGCCTTGTAGTTGTGACAGTGTTAAGATTCTTGAAATGGGAAGGTTATTCTGGATTATCTGGGTAGGTCCAATGTAATCATAAGTATCCTGATATTAGTAAGAGGGGAGCAGTAGAACTAGAATCAGAGAGGAGATATGACAACGTGAGCAGAAATTGAAGTGACGAGAGCTTTGAGGTAGAGGAAGGGGCCACGCGCCAAGGAATGCACACGGCCTCTGCAAACTGGGCAAGGCTAGAAGACAGATTCTCCCCAAGAGACTGCTGATGAAATGCACCTCTGCCAACATGTCAGTTTTAACTCATAAGACCCATTTTGGGGGGCTAACCCCCAAATCTGTAAGACAATAAATTGTGCCATTTTAAGCTACTAAGTTTGCAGTAGTTTTTGCCATCTCAATAGGAATAGAGATATCAAGGTAAGGAAGGAGAGAGTTTCAAGTATAAAGGAGGGACTGGATCAACCAAGGATTGAACCCAGGCCAGTTGGGTTGAGCAATACTCAGGTCATTTGTGGTCATCTTGCTAATGACAACTTCAGAGGAGAAAGTGGGGTTAAAGCAGATTGCAGTAGCTTGAGGAATGAATAAATAGTGACATAAAGGATACAGAAATGTGACTGTGAGGCTTTTCTATGAAGAGGAAGGATAAAAGTTTTTTCAAGTGATATGGCTTTGAGAATTCATGTTTTCTTAAATATGAGTGAGCATATTTATATTCCAAAAAGAAACATCCAGAGGATAGAGAGAAACTGAAAGCTTAGAAGGAATAGATGATGAAACAGAGTAAGGTCACTGGGAACAGGAGAAGAAATGAGATCCAAAACCCTACTGAAAGGATTGTTCTTCACTCCTTTTGCTCAAACTGGAAACACAGGATAAATGCAAACAGAAATGAGTTACTGAGGAATTCAAGATCATTTCACTCTGTGTTTTCAATGATCTTAAGTGCTCAAGATAAACTTCTGAGAGCTAGAAGACAAGTATTAATATAAGAGTGTAAAGAAAAAAATTCTGGAAAAGTGTTAAAGGAATAGGGAAAAGAATTTCCAGACATCGTTAAAGTATGTGTGTGTGTGTTAGTCGATCAGTCATGTCCGACTCTTCGTGATCTCATGGACTGTAGCCAACCAGGCTCCTCTGTCCATGGAATCTTCCAGGCAAGAATACTGGAATGGGTTGCCATTTCCTTCTCCAGCGGATCTTTCTGACGCAGGGATTGGACCCAGGTCTGCATTGTAGGCAGATTCTTTACCAACTGAGCCACTAGGGAAGCCCCTGCTTAAGATATAGTCATGACTTTTTAATGGCACAAATATACACAACTGTGACTTTCTCCAGCTGTCTCCTACATAGGAATGAGTTCTGTTTTGAGAGCACATTCTCAAGTTCAATTGTCTGTTCACCAAAGTTAGCCTAGGTACCCAAGTAACACAATCGGCTATATAGCACTGTCCTGTAATAGGTTTATAATACTTTTCACACAAACAATATATAAAAAATGGACACAAAAAGTAAAACATTTTTAATCTTACAGTACAGTGCCTTGAAAAGTGCAGTAGTATGGTCCCACAACTAGCATTCAAGGGCTGGCATCAGGTAAACAGACAAGAAGATTTACTGACTGGAGGAGGGAGGTGGGAGATGGTAGAGATGGAGGATCGTCAGCAATAGGAGGTGGAAGGTGAGTTGCAATTTCACGCATGCCTGATGTTGATGGCACAGGGTCTGGGGCCTGAAATAAAGTACTATACTACTGTACTCTATACAGTACTATACAGTAAAGTACGCAAAAGCAAAACCGTTTTTAGAGGATGCACACGTGTGACCGTGTATGCCACACACGTGAGCTAACTTATGTGATGGGACATGTGAACGCGCGTTTGCATCTTTAAAAGTTCGCAACTTGAAGGTTCATGTGTAGAGGGGATTTACTGCAGTCAGCAGCCTGACTGAAAGTGTTAGAAGTTAGATAGTTGGAGATTCAGTGTTGTTTAATTTCAGCACGTGTGCAACGAGGCAAGGTGGCATAAGTCTTGAAGGTAACTGTGCAATTGACTGAATTAACGGTTGAGTTGTTGGACAGTTGGATCTGAAATGGACAGGAACGGAAGTAATGAAAGGAAAAAAAATGGTGATGATGTAGGACAAGAAGGAGGGTTCTAGAAACTGGAGATGCTGAAGAGGAAAATGAAAGAATACATACACTGGGAAAAACACAGTGAGAGAAGTACGGAAGTTGTGGTTGAGGGGTACAGTGCTAAGGTTAAACATTTCAGAGGAGTAACAATTCGGCTATTGACAAGGTTAAGATTGCAGCCTTGAGCTTGGGGGGCTAACAGGCGGTGGACATGAAGTTCTTTAAAGTCAGTACGGTCAAATAGCTATGAGGTAAGTGTGTAGGATACAATCTTGGATTTTAAAATTTCCCAGAATAAGGTAGAAAAGTACCCAGGAGATTCACAGAACAGGGAAAGGTAACATGTTTGGATAATGTAAATTTCAGAGATGTCTTTATATACAAAGAATAAGGTTTTAAAAGTTTCAGTGTGATGTAAAAAAATCTGCACTTTCCTTCGCTTTCACCTGAGGAATTTTCTAAGAGTTTTCTAAGGAATTTTGTAAGTTTCTAAGAGTGGAAAAAAGAGTTTCCATTAAGATGTCGATAGGAGTGGTGGTGTCTAGGAGGTTTAGAGTGTAGAACATTTAGTTTAAAAGGTAAGTTCAAGTCCCAGAGGGTACTTTGGAAGCATATGACAGTGAGAATGGTGTGGAGAATTAGAAGAATAGAGAAGGCTGCATGTTATACTGTTGGGATGAAATGAGTGAGATGTTAGAAGGGGTTCACATTTGAAAGTGTGAAAGTGAAAGTCGCTCAGTCATGTCTGACTCTTTGCAACCCCATGGACTATACAGTCCATGGAATTCTCCAGGCCAGAATACTGCGGTGGGTAGCCTTTCCCTTCTCCAGGGGATCTTCCTAACCCAGGGATCAAACCCAGGTCTCCCACATTGCAGGCAGATTCTTTACCAGCTGAGCCACAAGGGAAGTCCAAGAATACTGGAGTGGGTAGCCTATTCCTTCTGCAGAGGATCTTCCCGACCCAGCAGTCGAACTGGGGTCTCCTGCACTGCAGGCAGATTCTTTACCAACTGAGCTATAAGGGAAGCCCCTCACATTTGAAGCTCTTGTGAAAGAAGAGGGAGATGAAAGTCATGATGAAACTGACTGCTCTCAAGATT
The DNA here is from genome assembly GCF_910594005.1 of Cervus elaphus. Taxonomy (NCBI): domain Eukaryota; kingdom Metazoa; phylum Chordata; class Mammalia; order Artiodactyla; family Cervidae; genus Cervus; species Cervus elaphus. The sequence goes on along the minus strand of NC_057836.1, from coordinate 30,818,525 downwards.
CCAAGCAGATCTCTGATGTAAAGATGTTTCCTGTCATGAGCAAGAATACACTGGAAGTCAAGACAAGCTAGCTTACATTTTCTGTAGTTTCAACACTTCACTGTGCTCTTAGCTCACTGCATCATATGCCACATATCAGGCAACCAGTAGCTATTTGTTAAATGAATGTATAAATCAATGAATGTCCCAAAAGAATCTATTGAAAGGTTGTTTGGAGCTCAGGAAAACTAAATCTGAAAAGGAAATTATGCCATGATAAATACTGAATTGCAGTGGGTGCAACTGACAAGTAATGAGGACTTTTCAATGTTTACCAAGGCATGGATGGGAGAAAGAAATCACCATGAATTCCTGAGTCCCAAGCAAGGGAATGGTGATCAAATGGGCTTTCATGCTCTGGAAAATTCAGCCTTGGGAGGAGTCATAAGGTCAATGTTAGCAATGTAGACAAATTCAGTTTACTAGAGAGGACTAGATACCCAATGAGAGAGGCTCTTCGCTTCTGCCAACTTCAAAAAGGGTTTGAAGTCACTTATGGAATTGCCTTGCACATAATAGGAGAAGAAACATAAAATAAAAAACATGAGTAAATTACTATAGAAAAGTGGATACCAAAAGGGAAGTTAAAATTTAGATATACAAATGACTATATAGTTACAACTGGAAAAAATTTGAAATAGCTACTGCATTAAAACTTGCACAAAGCAAAATATTTTGGAATAAAATAATCAATTTGAAGAATATAATAGACTTAGACTGCTATCTTAAAGAGAAAATGTGTCTTGCCTGTGTGCGTGAAGTCACTTCAGTCATGTTCAGCAGTGCAACTGTATGCACCATAGCCCTCTAGGCTCCTCTGTCCATGGGATTCTCCAGTTAAGAATACTCGAGTGGGTTGACATGCCCTCCTCCAAGGGATCTTCCTGATCTTGCGTTTTATATCTCCTGCATTGGCAGGTAGGTATTCTACCACTAGCACCACCTGGGAAGCCCCCAAAATATGTCTTGGTCAATATATTTAGTTAAGACTTCTTGCAGCAACCATACTGGGAAACACTTATTGTCACTTTTTTTTTTTTTTTTTTGATAGGAGGAATAAGAGAAATCATATACCTTTGTCTAGAGAAACAACCTAAAACCATGAGCTCAAGGTCATGGGAAGGTAATGATAGACAGAAGAACAAAGATCACATGATCTATATACTTCATTGTTGAATGACTAAATTTAATGAAAAGCAAGAACTTGGAGATTCTAGATGAATGGGTGCTGGCTCATTTCCTCTGCAGGCTCAAACATGAGATGCTCCGTGTTATCACTATTGTTTCCTATATGGCTTGTGTAATCTCCGGAGTTCTTAAATACAGTTTCTATCAAGCACAGCTTCTAAGTACAAATAGATTTTCCTCCCCTGCATTGCCTAGTGTTACTCCATGGCCATGTGTCCTTTCTATGGCAGGTGCGCTTTGGAAGATGGCTGATAGAAGGGAGTCCTTACGTGGTTCTCTTTGACATTGGCTATTCGGCTTGGAACCTGGACAAGTGGAAAGGAGACCTCTGGGAAGCATGCAACGTTGGCATTCCTTATCACGACCAGGAAGCCAACGATATGCTGATCTTTGGGTCATTAACTGCCTGGTTCTTGAAAGAGGTACTGTTTACTGTAGAGTCCCATGAGAGAGGAGAAGCATATTGTAGTACCCAGCAATGAGCCTCTGGTTTTTAAGCTAGTTTTGAGATGGTACCGTTATTAACTGTTTTATTGACATATCAAAGGAATCTGAGAAAATGCCTTCTTGTAACTAAATGGGGATTCTCCAAGCAAGAATACTGGAGTGGGTTGCCATGCCTTCCTCCAGGGGATCTTCCCAACCCAGGGATCGAACCCAGGTCCCACACATTGCAGGCAGATTCTTTACAGTCTGAGCCACCAGTGAAGCCCTGTAACTGAATACCAGTCTTTGAAACATGGTGATAATCATGCTTATTAATATTTACCTCATGTCAGGTTTAACTAGAACAATGTGGGTAAAACACCCAATTATATTTCCTGCTACATAAGTAATATTGAGTATATATGCAGGAAAAAATATTCTACATCATGGACTATGTACATGCGTTCCAGCATCAGGGGAGTGGAAATGGCTTGAAATATTTGGTTTTGTTCATTCCTGAGTGCTTGTGTGACTGCAGTGGCTCTTAGATCTTTTAATCATTTACTAAAGGGTGAAGTGATCTCAGCAGTTGCTAAGAAGTCCACAGCAGTGAAATATTCTGTAGATTTAAAAAAACAAGAAGAGCCTTGGAAATCAGTCTTTGTTAAATGAGCCATGTCTGTACTCAATTCCTGAAAGCATGGCAGTAGGATTTCTTCACATTCCTTGCATTACCTCAAGATGATTATGCTTTGCTTAAAAATAAAAAAATTAAGAGCATCTCTGGCAAAGTGGGACTGTGTTCTAAGAAGAAATCACAGAGCTGTATATTGGCTGTGTGTCCTCTTTACCAGTATAACTTCTTTCTGATGAAGCCAACAGTCATAAAGGGTGTGTAGGTTATTACAAGATATAAAATACAGTTTGTGAATCTTTACTGCTTATCTATTTTATATATAGTACTGTGTATCTCTTAATCCCATACTCCTAATTTATCCCTACCCACCACTATTTACCTTCTGGTAACTCTAAGTTTGTTTCTATGTGAGTTTGTTTCCATTTTGTAAACAAATTCATTTGTGTATGATATTTCCCTTATAAATGATATCTCTGTCTGACTTACTTCACTTAGTGTGATAATCTCTACTGCACCTATGTTGTTGAAAATGACAGTATTTCATTCTTTTTATGATTGAATAATCAGTTCAGTTCAGTTCAGTCGCTCAGTCATGTCCGACACTTTGCGACCCCATGAATTGCAGCACACCAGGCCTCCCTGTCTATCACCAACTCCCGGAGTTTACTCAAACTCATGCCCATTGAGTCGGTGATGCCATCCAACCTTCTCATCCTCTGTCGCCCCCTTCTCCTCCTGCCCCCAACCCCTCCCAGCATCAGGGTCTTTTCCAATGAGTCAACTCTTCGCATGAGGTGGCCAAAGTATTGGAGTTTCAGCTTCAGCATCAGTCCTTCCAATGAACACCCAGGACTGATCTCCTTTAGGATGGACTGGTTGGATCTCCATGCAGTCCAAGGGACTCTCAAGAGTTTTCTCCAACACCACAGTTCAAAAGCATCAATTCTTCTATGCTCAGCTTTCTTCACAGTCCAACTCTCACATCCATACATGACCACTGGAAAAACCACAGCCTTGACCGGATGGACCTTTGTTGGCAAAGTAATGTGTCTGCTTTTTAATATGCTGTCTAGGTTGGTCGTAACTTTCCTTCCAAGGAGTAGTCCATTGTATACGTATGCCATGTCTTCATCCATTCATTGGCTGATGGACATTTAGGTTGCTTCCAGGTCTTGGGTATTGTAAATAGTGCTGCTCTGAACACTGGGGTGCATGTATCTTTCCAAATTAGAGTTTTCATCTTTTCCAGACATATGCCCAGGAGTGGGATTGCTGGATTGTATGATAGCTCTATGTTTAGTGAAACAAAGTAACTTTAAGGCTAAGAAATTGGTGCCTTACCTAGTGTTAGAGTTAGACCTGGAATTAGATCTGGGTCCTCAGTGTGTTACTAAATTTCTAAGCAAGTTATTAATCTCTTTTTCCCTCAGTCTCATAATCTTAAAATAATAATATACAAAATAAGATATATTAAAAATAATATTAATAATAGAAAATAATATTATCATAATATAAAATAATGATGTATATAATAATAATATATCAGCTAAAATATTTTTGGCTCTAAGTAGCAGAAAATCCAAATAAGACTGATTTAAAACATGAAGTCATTACTTTTAATTTAAAAAAGAAGATTGTAAGTGGCTTGTCCCAATTGATTCAGATGCTCAGTGAAACTTCAAAAATTTCATTGCTATTAATCATTCATTCATTCAATGAATATTAATTGAGCACCTACTGTACATTTACTCTAGGAGTCCCCTCTGTGAATGCAAAAATAAATCTGATCCATATTGAAAAAGAGGATTAAGCCATAAACATATATGGACTTTATGAATAGGAAGCTAAATTCTAGAAAGCCCTTATAGTTGATAAATCTGCATGGTTTATATTTAGATTCTTTTTAATTGTGCTAAAATTTACAAGCATAACAACTTTCCTTATGCTGTGGACCATGAGCAAGATCAAACTTCATCCTCAACTTTTCTACAAGTTTCTTTTCTGACCTAGGTGACGGACCATGCCGAAGGGAGACACGTCATTGTCCATTTCCATGAATGGCAGGCTGGGATTGGACTGATCCTTTCTCGAGCTCGGAAACTGCCCATTGCTACAGTCTTTACCACCCACGCCACACTGCTTGGGCGGTATCTCTGTGCAGCTAACATCGATTTCTACAACCAGCTTGATAAGGTAATTAGCTCTTCCACCCTCGCCACCTTTCTTTCCGACCCTTGAAGCTGAAGGATGGGAAGTATTGATCTTCACCTTTCATCTGTCATCCAGATGGCAGAAATGCCCTTTTAACCAATCAATATTTGTGACGCAGCCTCCCCTGAGGGGACTGAGAGCTCATATAAAGTTTAACTTTGTTCAGAGTGCAGCCAAGTGTAGCCGGGACAGGCCAGATGCCTGTCCACTTTGAAGTAACAGACCCAAGATCCAAAGAGGCCTGGAAGACATCAGCCACTGCGGTCCTGAGGTTGGGCTGCTTGGGAAATGCTTTGAGGACCCGGGATCCTCACACAGCTCTGAGTGGCAGGTACCCCACAGGGATGCTAGGCATCCGCTTGTACTATGAGCCTCACTTCCTCCATCCTCCAAGTGAACGAAGGTCAGATATCTGCTGTAATTCTGCAGTGAGTTATAGGTGGAGTTTTGTGGGGGTCCAGTTAAGACAGAGTTACCAAAAACAGGAATGTAGATCCTTGGTGATCAAACAGTTGGGTTTGCATATCTTAGAAGACTGCCCTATTCTGTGACCAAAAATCATTCAGTTTTGACTTCTTTCTTCCAGTTTTCATCAGTTCAGATTAATGTAGCTATGTTTTTCATATCATCCTGTCAATAGTAGTGGTCAAGCAACCAATATAACATTGTAAAGCAATTACCCTCCAATTAAAATCAAGCAAATTTTAAAAATAAATAAGGAAAGAATGTAACAAAATTAAAATTAAAAAATCATGGTCAAGCATTTGAGTAACATACAGTCAGGACTTTTGTAGACTTGGTGTCTATATTGCCAGTCAAATCAATTTAGCATTTTAGGGTTTTGTCTCACTATCAGGAACATTAGGAAGTTGAAAAATTGACCTCCTACCCCAGTTTAAAAAAGCTCTAGGAGTCTATGCAACAGACTGCATACTTTTCTGAGTGTATTTTTGTGCCTATTTGTAATACATGATTAATACTACTCAGATAATGAGAGCAGAAAGTTATACCACCATCTCAGAGGCGTTTTGAGTGTAGGAAAGTTCTTTTAAACAAAACTTAACATTTGCAAAACAATGGTTCTAAGGAGAGCTCGCCTATAAAAAGGTCAATTGAACCTGAAGGTCAAATTATAAACATAAGATGTATATTCAAAATAAAGTCACCAAGGAATTCAGAAAGGTCAAGAGGTCAGGGAGATCTCCTAATAGTAGACTAATAAGGGCAAACCAGTGATCTGTGATAAGCTCAACCACCGTGTTTCCTGGAGAAGAGCAGGCTTTGATGTTTGTGAAAGAGAAAATATTACAGAGGCATAGCGAATATTTCAAGCACATCAAATATTTCACTTCAAAATACTTAAAAGCATAGTATATAGCAATTAATAAAAACAACTAATAATATTCATCAGGTTTTATTAGTTATTTTTAAGGAACAAAATCATAATATATAGTTATATATCAATATTATAACTTCATCCTTTCAACAAAAGGTCAGTGTTCATATCACACTGTCTTCAAATATGATTGCATATCTCCCCAGCTTAAAGTAAAGAGCACTCTTTGTAAGCATAAGTAGCTTTGTGTTTCAGTGATGGGTTTAATAAAAATTTGTCACTTCTTTTTTGTGGTCATAAAATTCCACATAGCTGTAAGGAAAAACAGTGTGAGAAATATGTGATTTTGCTTTGCCTATGTAGAAGGACTGGTGTAAGCAAATGTCTATGTGTGTGTGTTTGTTTTGTTTTCACAGTTTAACATAGACAAAGAGGCTGGGGAAAGGCAGATTTATCACCGGTATTGCATGGAGCGCGCTTCCGTCCATTGTGCTCATGTTTTCACCACAGTTTCTGAAATTACAGCCATAGAGGCAGAACACATGCTGAAGAGAAAACCTGGTAATTAATTATTATCCCTCAGTTTGTCACCAACCTGTGATAGCTTTGTTTTAAACAAAAATTCATGAAATAATTATAAGAGGAAAACTGCACTATCACTACTCAAATCTTTATACGTATTTGAATTCTCATTTTCAGTAGCTTTGTTGAACACTAAGCTATATCTGGAACATAATAGTAAACGATCTGTGCTTGTTGAATAGTCTATGTTTAAAATACCCTAATTCTGAACTGGGTTGTCATAATGACTTCCTGTGTTGAAGCAAGCTGAGTTGACTTTTCTATTTTAAGAAAATGAATGTCAAGAAAATATGAGAAATGTGTGTGTGACTTCCCCAGTCCTACATCTTAGAACATTGCCTCATTGGTCCTGTTTAGTAGAAACCTGTTGTTTTACTTCTCGCAAGATTTTCTTGCAAGTTTTTCAGGGAACTAGCCCCAGACAGTGCAGAGGTTGCAATGCCAAGCAGTGTGTTCATAAAACATGACCCCGTCACCTGGCCATAGCTGATTGGTCCAGAGGTGGGTTCCTGATTTAAGTTGGCCCAATCAGAATGCTTTCATAATGAGTCTAAACAGATGAGTTTCTTTGAATACTCTTGTATAATAGAAGCTTGGAAGCTGTAAAGATGCAAAGAAAGATAAACTACAGTGAAGTACAATTAAGAAGCAGAAACAGATTGAGTGAACTCTAGATCCTCCACAGTGATTTAGACCATGGTTTAAATTAATTCCTGCGGCCCAGCTACATCTCTGCCATCAGACACTCCAGGATCCTATTAATTCCTCCTTGTAATACTTAAACCAGTGTTAGTAGATTTCTCCTGTGCTGCGCTTAGTCACTCAGTCATGTGTGACTCTTTGTGACCCCACGGACTGTAGCCCACCAGGCTTCTCTGTCCATGGGGATTCTCCAGGCAAGAATACGGGAGCGGGTTGACATGCCCTCTTCCAGGGGATCTTCCCAACCCAGAAATCGAACCAGGGTCTCCTGCATTGCAGGCGGTTTCTTCACCAGCTGAGCTACCAGGGAAGCCTAGATTTCTCTTACTTGCAACAAAACAGTCCTGATTAATACATCTTCCTTGCTTAATTCCTGTGGTCTTAACTCTAGTTAATTAGTCTTTCTTTTGTATACCAGTTTAACATCTAGAGAAAGCATTACAAAGTTCTACATAATTAAAAAGGAAGCAAGTAATTTGAACAGTGGCAGCCGAAAGATCCTGTGCTATTCTTTTTTCTTTCCAAAGGTGCTCTTGAGTCCACTTTGCTTCTCACACTCGTGTCTCTTGTAGGAGTTTGCTTCATCAATATGCTCACTTGTTTCTTGGATCTTACTTTTTTTTCCTGTCATCAGTATCCTTTTCTGTGCTTACAGAAATGCTTTGTTTTTTCCTATTCTGAAATAAAAATTTCTCTTAAAACCACTACTATCTTAGACGTCTACATATTTCATCCTTCCTCCTGCTATCAAGTATTTTACAAAAATAATCCATAGTTTTTCCACTTAGAGCCTCTTCAACTTTAACTTCCAACCTCCAACACTTGATCTAAAATTGCTTTTTCAAAACTCACCAGGTTCACAATTCTGTAATTTTTTTATGTTCCTTGACATTCTTTAGCAATTAAAGGTGGCAGATACCTCTATCATTCCTTATTTTCATGACATTACACATTCTGAGGTTTCTCAAATATTCTTTTCTAGTGTCTCAATAGTTTCTCTACTAACTGCTGTCTTTTAAAAGCAGACATTCTCCATCATCAGGTTCTGGACCCCGCTTTCTCTATATACTGTTTTCTTAACTCCTTATTTTCTTAGGGGGTTTGTTGTAGGTAGTGGTGAAAACTGTGGACTTATTGCCAAACTGTCTGAATTCAGTAGCAAGAATGACTTTGTGTTGAATATATGTTATTAGCTGTAGACACTGTGGATATTGCTTAAGTCCTCTTTGCCCAGATTGTATAATGAGGATGATATCATCTCTTATGTAGAATTGTCTCAATGATTAAAGGAGCTACTACATGGGAAGGACTCAGATACACACCTGGCCCATTGTAAGAGTTCAGAAAGTGACAATTATTATTTTGTGTGGATTAGGCTTTTCATAAATTCTCATCTCTATTTCTGCTAACTTCAATTTGAGGTTCTACTAGAACTATAAACCCCATAATCTACGACATTTCTGTCTAGTCATGGAATCACCTGTTGGCCCTGATTGAAATTGTGAAATCCCTGATGCTTTGTGGCTCAGGAAAATCCACAGACTTTTAGTGAATTATCAAACACAAAATTTTATTGAATGCTTGGTGTGTGCTAGACTCATTCTAGTATTTTATCCACATATATAGTCTCATTTCATCATCACAGTAGTCTGAAGAGATAAGAACTATCATTATCTTTCCTTGCTATGGGTGAGGAACCCAAGGGACAGAGAGGTCAAGTGACTATTCCAAAGCCAACAGCTTGTGAGGGCTGCCATCTGGATGCTGCTCAGCTGGACCTGTTATTTCTCTTATTAATTTATTCTATTGAAGTATAGTTCATTTACAATGCTGTGTTAATTTCCATTGTTTAGCAAAGTGATTCAGTTATACATATATACATTCTTTTTCATATTCGGTTCCATTATGGTTTATCACAGAATATTGAATATAGTTCTCTGTGCTATATAGTAGGACCTTGTTGTTTCAACAATGCTATTTTAGATACCCAAGGAATCATAACTCATCTTTGGCTCAGAATTTCTGAGCAATTAGACTTTCCAGCTGTATGGAGATTCTCGAATTGCAAGTATGGAGCAGCATTTCAATAATGTCATATGCAAATTAATCATGAGTCAACCAATTAATTATTAAACCCTGCTTCAAGCAATATGAATGAGTAACTGGCTGAAAACACATGTCTACTTTCATAAAGCTTACATTCTAAGAGGAGTAAGTAGGCAGTAAATCAGATATTCAAATAAACATATGATATGTTTGGGGTAGGGCTTCCCTGATAGTTCAGTTGGTAAAGAATTTGCATTCAATGCAGGAGACCCCGGTTCAATTCCTGGGTCAGGAAGATCTGATAGAGAATGGATAGGCTACCCACTCCAGTATTCATGGGCTACCTTTGTGGCTCAGCTGGTAAAGAATTTGCCTGCAGTGTGGGAGACCTGGGTTTGATCCCTGGGTTGGGAATATCCCTTGGAGAAAGGAAAGGCTGCCCACTCCAATATTCTGGCCTACAGAATTCCATGGACTATACCCATGGGGTCACAGAGTTGGACGTGACTTTCACTTTCTTTTTCATGTTTGGGGTAATAAATGCCATGAAGAAAAGTAAAGCAGGTAAGGGAGTGGAGGTGATGGGCATATTTTGCTTTTGTATTTTTTTCCTTTATATAGGGTTTCAGAGAAGTTCTTTTTGATAACTGGAATTTGAGGGAACACCAGATGAGACTCAAAGTTTCATCTATATGGGGATGCCTTTGCATCCAAGAGGGAGAAAAAGAAATAGGAAATAATGAGTCCCTGATATCTCATTTGGGGCTTCCCAGGTGGCACTAGTGGTAAAGAATCTGCCTGCCAATACAGGAGACACAGGAGACAAAGGCTTTATCCCTGGGTTGGGACAATCCTCGGGAGAAGGACATGGCAGCCCACTCCAGGGTAATTGCCTCAGAAATCCCATGGACAGAGGAGCCTGATGGGCTGCAGCTCATGGGACTGCAAAGAATCGGACACGACTGAGTGACTGGGCACTCATAGTCACAGCTCACTTTGATAGAAAATAATAATACCTACCTCAGAGGTTATTTAAAAAATTAAATGTTAAAATTTCTGTGAATGCATAGCACCATTGTTGACACATGAGTAAAACCAATTTTAAGTGGTTTTAAAAAAAGTTACTTTCTTAGACTATTACAATTCTGTGAGTTCCATGCTTAAGCTGCTTGCAATCTAAAATGTTCCCTGCTCCAAAAGCCAAGCAAGAGATTTTATTTCATCTTTAATATATATTTTAAAATATTTATTATATATCAATATATGCATGAGTGCTCAGTAGCTGTCATGTCTGAGTCTTTGTGACCCCATAGACTATAGCGTGCCAGGCTCCTCTGTCCATGGAATTCTCCAGGCAAGAATACTGGAGTGGGTAGCCATTCCTTTCTCAAGGGGATCTTCCCGACCCAGGGACTGAACCCAGGTTTCCTGCATTTCAGGCAGATTCTTTACCATCTGTGCCATCATGGAAGCCCACGAAGATAGGCAAATCTCTACCAATAATAAAACATTTCTCTCTTTTTCTCTTTTTCCTGGAGTGTTAGATACCACAGCAATGAATATTCATCAACGATAGTAGTGAAAGTGAAAGTTGCTCAGTCGTGTCTGTCTTTTTGTGACCCCGTAGTCTGGGGCCTGCCTGGCTCCTCTGTCCAAGGGATTCTCCAGGCAAGAATACTGGAGTTTCCTTCTCTTGGGGATCTTCCCAACCCAGGGATCGAAACCAGGTCTCCTGCATTGTAGGGGAATTCTTTACCATCTGAGCCACCGGCAAGACCAGGAATACTGGAGTGGGTAGACTCCAGGAGATCTTCCCGACCCAGGAATCGAACCGGGGTCTCCTTTGTAGCAGGTGGATTCTTTACCAGCTGAGCTACCAGGGATAAAACTTATAGAAAGAGATATATTGTAGGAGGGGGTTGTCTGCTATCCTGATCACGCTATATGGTTCATCTAGGAATTATTCGCATGAGGGCTTTTATTGGAAACCTTGGTAACCTAAAATTAACTTTGCTGTGGCAAGATATGGAAATGAATGTAGCAAATGCCCGAATAATTAGTAAAAAAAAAAAAATCATAAAAACAGAAGTTCTTTTTTAATTTTTCACAAGAAATGACCAAGAAGCCTGGATTGATTTTTATGGAGCCATTTCAAGGGAATAGCCTGTTTACTATATAAAATATCCTTCAAAATGATTACATTCTTGTCATTATAGCTCAGATCTCCTTTGAAAAATCTGTATTGCAATGTGCTAATTTTTTATTTCTATTGTTTTTACTGCTTCTAAATAAAATAATCCATGAATTCAACTCAGTAGGTGATTTCCATCATGTATTCTGAGCAGTCTTTATCTTTCTTGACAAAGACCAATATTCTGAAAAATCAAAATCGTCTCCCTACTCAAGCAACAAAATCTTTTAGGCAGAAAGAATCAGTTATGTGTTGGAATAAAGGGCTACTTTTCCAATGTTCCTTATGGACAGAACACTCTTCACACATTTGACTAAAATAAAATGACAAGAGGTAGTTTAACATGGACGGACTTAGAGGCTGTCATATGGAGTGAAGTAAGTCAGAAAGAGAAAAACAAATACCATAGATTAGCACACCTATGTGAAGTCTAAACAAATTGGTATAGATAATTTTATTTACGAAAGAGAAATAGAGACCCAGACATAGAGAAAAAAACATATGGATACCAAGGGGGAAAGGGGAGGATGGGATGAATTGGGAGATTGGGATTGACATATTTATGTGACTATTTATAAAATAGATGGACTTCCCAGGTAGCCCTAATGGTAAAGAACCCACTGGTCAGTGCAGGAAACATTAGAGACCTGGGTTTGATCTCTGGGCTAGGAAGATCCCTTGGAGGAGGGCATGGCAACCCACTCCAGTATTCGTGCCTGGAGAATCCCACGGACAGAAGAGCCTGATGGGCTAGTCCACTGGGTAGCAAAGAGCTGGACAGGACTGAAGTGATTTAGCATGCATGCACGTATACAATAGATAACTAATGGGAACCTACTGTATATCACATGGACTCTACTCAGTGCTGTGTGGTGATCTAAATGGGAAAGAAATCCAAAAAACAGGTGATATAGATACACATACAGCTGATTCACTTTGCTGTACAGTAGAAACTAACATTAACACTGTAAAGCCACTTTACTCCAATAAAAATTAAAACAAAAACAGAGGTAGTTTAGCACATAGCACAGTTAAAGATAAAACAGGTGGGGACAGACAGCATGGACTCTACTCATGTGTTCTGGGACAGATTCTATAACTACTCTGTGTCTCAGTTTCTGCCTCTGAAATATCACCTCGCTCCACGGGGTGTTGAAGGGATTAAATGAGTTACACGGCAAGGCGTTTAGAGCAGTACCTAATGCATAGTAAGTGATCAGTAACTGAAAACTCTTAACAATGACTATTTTTGCTATTGGTCTATTATGTAATACCCATTACTCAATGCTATTTCAGTCAGATCCTCCTGATTATCTATTTCAGTGGTTCATTGTGGATTTTTATAAACTTCCAATTCTATGATAGTCAGAAACTAGAAATGTTAATAGACACCTAACTTGTTGTTGTTGTTCAGTTGCTAAGTAGTGTCCAACTCTTTGTGAGCCCATGGACTGCAGCACTTTAGGCCTCCCTGTCCATGACCAGCTCCCAAAGCTTACACAAACTCGTGTCCATTGAGTTGGTGATGCCATTCAGCCATCTGATCCTCTGCCTCCTCCTTCTCATCCTGTCTTCAATCTTTCCCAACATCAGGGTCTTTTCCAGTGAGTGGACTCTTCACATCAGATGGCCAAAGTATTGGAGTTTCAGTTTCAGCATCAGTCCTTCCAATGAATATTCAGGGCTGATTTCCTTTAGGACGGACTGATTTGGTTTCCTTGCTGCCCAAGGGACTCTCAAGAGTCTTCTCTAGCAAAATACTGTTGTTTTTGCAATGCTACCCTCTCTCAAAAGAGATTTTTCCATGAGGATTTTACTTTGCTTTTCCAGATGTAGTTACTCCAAATGGCTTGAATGTTAAGAAATTTTCAGCTGTACATGAGTTTCAAAATCTCCATGCTATGTACAAGGCCAGGATCCAAGAATTTGTTCGAGGTCACTTCTATGGGTATGCTTTTCTTTATTTAAAAAAAAAAAAATTGTCCTGTGATGTTAGGGATCTGGGGTTAGAGAAAAGGGTTGTTAAAGTAAATGTTTATCCTTCCCAGTCCCCTTTGTACTTTCACAGAATTCATGTGTACATTTTGTTGCTGTTGCTTTCTTTCATTAGAAACTGTTTTGTTTTGTTTTAGTCATCTGGACTTTGATCTTGAAAAAACATTGTTCCTCTTCATTGCTGGGAGGTATGAGTTTTCAAACAAAGGAGCTGACATCTTCTTAGAATCCTTATCCAGATTAAATTTCCTGCTGAGGGTAAGAATGCTCTAGAACACTAAACGGTGCTTTTATAGAGGACTGTCTTCTGTGGAAAGTAAAGAACTTCCTGGCTTCTTAAATGGTTTTCAAAAAAAATATTTGATTTTGAAGACTTAAAATGTTAGCTTTATTTTTTAAATGCCTTTGGTCTTTCAAGTTCATATTTAAAATGATAAATATGATTGCCACACTCTTTGCTCGTGTATTTGTCTAGAATGTCAGGTATTTTTTAAAGAGAGCTACAAACTTATCATGTTATATTGGGTATATAGCCAATATAATAGTATGGCTTTTTTTTTTTTTTTTTTTTTTTAAGAATCATAGAAGCAAATTTTTTTTGGAAATGCACCCCAAAGAATATTTTATCTTAATTTAAAAATTTTTAAAAATTCTACTGATATATAGTTGATTTACAAAGCTGTGTTAGTTTCAGGTGTATGGCCAAGTGATATAGTTATGTGTGCTCAGTCGCTTCAGTCATGTCCAACTCTGTGAGCCTGTGGACTGTAGCCCACCAGGCTCCTCAATCCATGGGATTCTCCAGGCAAGAACACTGGAGTGGGTTGCCATGCCCTTCTCTAGGGATCTTCCCGACCCAGGGATCAAACCCACATCTCTTGTGTCTCCTGCATTGCCAGGCAGGTTCTTTACACCAGTGCCACCTGGGAAGCCCTGATTCAGTGATACATATATGTAAGTGTATATATTCATGTTTTACATTCTCTTCCTTTCTATGTTATATATGTGCCATGTTTTAAGCTGACTGTATAGCATCCTCTTTCCCACCTATCCCCCAAGAGTTTGTAAATGATCGAAAGATACAGAGAAATCAAGCAAACAGAGAGTAAAGAGAACAAAACCTTGCCTTTTTTTAAATTGATAGACTTAATACACTGTGGTGACCTGAATGGTAAGGAAGAGAGAAGATGTATGTGTATGTATGGCTAATTCACTTTGCTATACAGTAGAAACTAATGCAACATTGTAAAGCAACTATACTCCAATAAAAATTAATTGTAAAAAATACCCTAATGGGAAATATGGCTTGGTTGCATGGCATTAAAAGGCTTCCCAATATTGGACCTTGGTATTAAACTTTGTGGTATTACACATCTGAGCACAGACAGCCCTGATCATATCCATCCCCTCCAACCAGAAGCCTTCAGAAAAACATGTGCAATGTGACTGACAGCCAAGCAGTTGCCCTTGTAGAATGGGGCAGACACACACAAACTCTATTCCTCTCCCAGCTCACTAGCCATGCCTCGACTCTGAAATCCGAAAGCCTCAAACCATGCCACTAGGAGAGGCCCCACCACACAGAAACATAGAGGAGTTTCCCACTCCCAATATGGAATGATTTTTTGCTCAATAGGTTAGGTTTGCTCAGAATCTTAAAATAGATTCTGAACTGTTGTTGTGTGTGCATGTTCAATCATGTCTGACTCTTTGTGACCCCATGGACTGTAGCCTGCTGGGCTCCACCAGACAAGAATACTGGAGTGGTTTACTCTTTCCTTCTCCAGAGGAGCTTCCCAACCCAGGGATCAAACTCACGTCTCTTGTGTTTCTTGCATTGGCAGGCGTATTCTTAAAATAGATTCTGAACTAATCCAGCAATAAAACCTGTGCCAACAGAAGTACTGCATCATAGATATTGATGAAAGTTATCAGCTTATATTCTTGTCACATCATAGAAAAATATAGAATACATAAGGAAAATAGAAGAGGTCAGTATAGAAGTCTAATTTTACTGAGATGCTGAGATAATCTAAATTTTCCTGAGCTCTATGTAACTCTCCTGTTCAGTTTTTATTTCTTGGACATAGATTTATCACTGTCTTAGTCCAGATATTCCTGGATGGCTCAGAGGGTAAAGAATCTGCCTGAAACGCAGGAGAGACAGGAGTTGCAGGTTTGATCCCTGGGTCCGGAAGATCCCCTGGAGAAGGAAATGGCAACCCACTCCAGTATTCTTGCCTGGGAAATCCCATGAACAGAGGAAGCTAGTAGTCTACAGTCCAAAAGATGGCAAAGAATCAAACATGATTGACAGACTAAACATATACACTGTACCAAGTATTTTAGGAGATTACTAAAATCACATTAATAAACATCCATGCTTATAAAATAGGATTGAAGATCAGAAAGATTATTCAAGAATAAACATGAGAAAAATACTTATTTCACAGTATTTTCTGATATGTATCTATTTAACAAGCTTTATAGATGGACTCACAACTATATAAAAATGTAGCATGTCTAGAGACATTATTAATTTATCCATACATTTATTAAATATTCACTTTATTTTTAGATGTGAAGAAAAAGTGAATTTCTCTTATTCTAGACATCAAAGATAATTATGATCCTTGGAGAAATCAAAATAAGACATTTTCTTTCCTTATAGTACATTTAGTCTTCAATAAAAGCACATTGCTTATTCCTGGGGTGTTTCCTATTTTATGGTTCCTATAGATATTTTGAATAGAATATAAGGTTCCAGAGGGCTGAGACCATAGGTTAGATGATAGTGCCCCACATTCAAGAGTCAGTCATTTCAGAATATAAAAGCATTCATCAGTACACAGTCTTAAGTAAGTTTACACTATCATTCCCACTGCTGTTTGGCATGTCATTTCTTTCTGAGAAACTTCAGGTCAATAGTGTTTTTGGAATAGGAAAAGTAAACAGATTGTAGAGTCAAAAAACACTAGTTTAAAATAACAAAACAAAACACTAGTTTGACTCCCAGGTTTGCCAATAACCTGTGATAGGAGCTCAGAAGAATAATCAAAACTCCTGTGCCTCTCTTTTGAAATCAATGAGGAAAGTGATAGTTAGGCTTGGGTTAAGTTATGTGTTTAAAGCACCCAACACAGTAACTGCTACACCAAAAGTTCTGAGTCCCCATTCTGGTTCCTTTATGGCTGGAAAAAAAACAAAATACAACATCATGAGAATCAAGACATTTAACAGAAAAATGTAATAATCTGTTTGTGCAAATCCATGTAAATTAGCTATAAGACATAAACCCAAGTGAAATCCTCATTAACTTTCCAATCTGGAATTTTAACATTTGTGTTATCTTTTATGTAATTTTTTAACAACAGAAAACCACAGTGATATCAGTAGCAATTGCTATATATTTTAGATGATGGATGCCACCAAATTATTCTGTGTGGATTTTTAATTGTTAATTGTCAGATCTTAGTTGAATGTCATATTTAAATTTTCTGAAGAAGCTTCAAGACAGTGGTGTATAATTTCTTTGTCAGTTATAAATAAGTATTCTTATTCCCTCAAGATGTTTCAAAGCACTCTTTGCCACAGTTTAAGGTCCAGCTGTCACGTGGTTTATTTTATCTTTGATAGTTGACTGTTGTGTTTTCTAACCCCTCATTAGATGCATAAAAGTGACGTCACCGTGGTGGTGTTTTTCATTATGCCTGCCAAGACAAATAATTTCAATGTGGAAACCCTGAAAGGCCAGGCAGTACGCAAACAGCTATGGTAACCTCACATCTTGTAAATATTCTCAAGCAATAGGTGTAAAGGGATTTTTTTTAAGTGCATAATTTCTGATCTATTTCTTTGAACTATTTTTTCCCCTTAAGGTTATAATAGCTTACATACTACTTGGTTCTCTTCTCATTGCGTTCCTTTGTTAAATTTTGTCATGTCTATAAAACTGTGTTCATATAAAAATGTTGGAATGAGCTACTATGGAGGGATAAGGCCTTTGTAGAAATCTTTAAAGATGGCTCAGATTTTAAAAAAATTTATTATGGAAATGTTAAAACATATGCTGAAGTAATGAAATTAGTATCGTGCTCCCCCTCTTCCCCATAGGCCAGACTCAACAATTATAAATGTTGACTTAAAAAATAGTTGCAACCTAAAAATTGAGAGTTATGTTTTATTTGCTGGGAATATTTAGAACTTTGAGCCCGGGAGACAGCATCTCAAGTAACCCTGAGAGAACTGCTCTGAGGAGGCCAGGAGAGGAGCCAGGTTATATAGAAGTTCTGCAACAAAGGGCAGGTAGTTTGAACATCAAAAGATTATTGCTAATTAAAGAAAATCAGATATCCCCAGTTAAGGAACTTAGTGCGTTTCTCTGTATGGGAAGATGCAGGAGTCTGGACTCACTGAAAACATTCCTCTGATAGAAACGTCACCTATCTGCGGCTAGTTTGTAGTGTTTTTCACATTTTGAGCTCCCTTGGGACTCACAGTAGGTAGTGACTGCAGTCTGATGGCTGCTAGATGGCAGGTATTCTTCTCCTTTCTGAGTTTCCTTAGGGCTCACCATCTCACACCAGGGGCTACAATTGCTGATGACTGTGACATCCTTGTTTACTGATATGGCAAGAATGTTCCATTTCTTATAAACAAATTCCTCATATTATATGCATACCTCCCTACACTCCCTTTCCCTTCCCCCAAGCTTCTCCTGATTATCATCAAGCCAAAGAAAGTTACACACCCCGCACTGGTCAGGGTGTTCAGTTGCCTAGAGGTGTTAACTCAGGCCAAATTGGCAAATAAGAAAAGAACAAAAGAGGTGATATAAAAGAGACCTGAAGTTTCAAAGAATGCACTGACAGAACACCATCATGGAAAGAAAGACTTAAAACGGTGACATTGTTTGAGTTGTATATCTTTCTGTTCATACAGGGACACTGCACATTCTGTGAAGGAAAAGTTTGGAAAGAAACTGTATGATGCGCTATTAAGGTAGGAGCTTGGAACACTAAACCACTCAAACGTTTAGGGCTTCACTATTGAGACACGTATTTAGACACTATACTAATTTTGTTCCAAATATAAAAGAATTAATAGCCATTGAAGATTTTCCATGCCAGGCTTCAACAGTACCTGAACCCTGAACTTCCAGATGTTCAAGCTGGATTTAGAAAAGGCAGAGGAAACAGAGATCAAATTGCCAACATCCGCTGGATCATAGAAAAAGCGAGAGAGTTCCAGAAAAACATCTACTTTTGCTTTATTGACTATGCCAAAGCCTTTGACTGGGTAGGTCACAACAAACTGTGAAAAATTCTTAGAGATGGGAATACCAGATCACCTTACCTGCCTCCTGAGAAATCTGTATGCAGGTCAAGAAGCAACAGTTAAAACTGGACGTGGAACAACAGACTGGTTCCAAATAGGAAAAGGAGTATGTCAAGGCTGTATATCGTCATGCTGCTTATTTAACTTATATGCAGAGTACATCATGTGAAATGCCAGGCTGGAGGAAGCACAAGCTGGAATCAAGATTGTCGGGAGAAGTATCAATAACCTCAGATACGCAGATGACACCACCCTTATGGCAGAAAGCAAAGAAGAACTAAAGAGCTTCTTGATGAAAGTGAAAGAGGAGAGTGAAAAAGTTGGCTTAAAGCTCAACATTCAGAAAACTAAGATCATGGCATCCAGTTCCATCACTTCATGGCAAATAGATGGAGAAACAGTGGAAATAGTGGCAGACTTTATTTTTGGGGCTCCAAAATCACTGCAGATGGTGACTGCAGCCATGAAATTAAAAGACACTTGCTCTTTGGAAGAAAAGTTATGACCAACCTAGACAGCATATTAAAAAGCAGAGACATTATTTTGCCAACAAAGGTTCATCTAGTCAAGGCTATGGTTTTTCCAGTGGTCATGTATGGATGTGAGAGTTGGATTGTAAAGAAAGCTGAGTGCCAAAGAATTGATGCTTTTGAACTGTGGTGTTGGAGAAGACTCTTGAGAGTCCCTTGGACTGCAAGAAGATCCAACCAGTCCATCCTACAGGAGATCAGTCCTGGGTGTTCATTGGAAGGACTGATGCTGAAGCTGAAACTCCAATACTTTGGCCACCTGATGCGAAGAGGTGACTTATTTGAAAAGACCCTGATATTGGGAAAGATTGAAGGCATGAGGAGAAGGGGATGACAGAGGATGAGGTGGTTGGGTGGCATCACTGACGCAATGGACATGAGTTTGAGTAGGCTCTGGGAGTTGGTGATGGACAGGGAGACCTGGTGTGCTGCAGTCCATGGGGTTGCAGAGTCGGACACGACTGAGCGACTGAATGGAACTGAAGATATGTTGCATCATATGAGCAGGCTTTGTTTAATCCTTCATCTGACAAATATTTGTAGACAGGTTGTACAAATGAGAACATAGTTAAATACGTGGGTAAGTTATCTGTGTGTGAACTTAGTCACTCAATCATGTCTGACTCTTTGCAACACTGGACTGTATGTAGCCCACCAGGCTTCTCTGTCCTGAAAATGGGATTTTTCTGGCAAGAATACTGGAGAAGGGTGCCATTGCCTCCTCCAGGGGATCTTCCCAATCTAGGAATTGAACCCGTTTCCTGCATTGCAGATGGTTTCTTTACCTGCTAAGGTGTTGAGGAAGCCCGCAGATAGGGTCTCCTTCAATGGAATTCTCATTTAGAGTTAACATGTCAATTTGAAGCTGCAGAAGATTTCAAGTCAAAATATATACTGACATATCAACATATATTTATTAATGAACATATTAGTTAATGTTAACTAACATTTACTTAAGTAATATACATTACTTAATGCATACATTAGTATACATTGAGAAGCTCACCACAGTGAGAATCCCATGCACTGCAACTAGAGTAGCCACCACTCGCTGAAACTAAGAGAAAAGCCCACACAGCAGCAAAGACCCAGCACAGCCAAAAATAAATACATAATTTTTTAAAATATCAACTTACAGATGGAAATGTTATGGCCACTGTAGAACATAGCACTCACTTCCTATAATTGTTAAAGTAGGCAAAATATTATGAAAGTATCCTCCTGGTCATCAACAGTAATGCTTTAAAAAATAATTTCAATTTTCTTTTATGCTAGCAATGGTATTCTTTTATCAAACTTCCTTGCCCTTTGGAATTTGTCTGTGAGCTTCATCAGGAAACTATGTATGTTTGGCATTTATTTTTAAATTGCTTGAAATGGTGTTTGACGCATAGGAAGCAGTCGGTTAGTGCTAACTGTTTTTATTTTATTTTATTTTTTTTATTTTTTTTAATTTTTTTATTAGTTGGAGGCTAATTACTTCACAACATTTCAGTGGGTTTTGTCATACATTGATATGAATCAGCCATAGATTTACACTTATTCCCCATCCCGATCCCCCCTCCCACCTCCCTCTTCACCCGACTCCTCTGGGTCTTCCCAGTGCACCAGGCCCGAGCACTTGTCTCATGCATCCCACCTGGGCTGGTGATCTGTTTCACCATAGATAGTATACATGCTGTTCTTTTGAAACATCCCACCCTCACATTCTCCCACAGAGTTCAAAAGTCTGTTCTGTATTTCTGTGTCTCTTTTTCTGTTTTGCATATAGGGTTATCATTACCATCTTTCTAAATTCCATATATATGTGTTAGTATGCTGTATAACTGTTTTTATTTTGATTTTTAAAACTATTTTCCCTACAGAGGAGAAATTCCTGACATGAACAATATCTTGGATCGAGATGATCTGACAATTATGAAAAGAGCTATCTTTTCAACTCAGGTAATAAAGGAAAAAATGCCCATTACTTCCCATAACTGTTAAAGTCTATTTATCTTAATTTTTTGAAATGGGCTAATTTGGGAAATTTTTAAACCTGAGAGCTAGAAAAGTCATCCTCGGGTATTCACCTAAGGGACACCTTTGTGAGTTCTCTTTCACCAGTGTTTTTCAAGCCTCCTATAAACAAATGTCATGGAACTTGTCTTCATATCTACTTAAAAAATTCATTTGGAACCTATATGTCAGTTGAAGAACTATGTATATTGCAATGACAAAAAAAGTGCCTAAAGTTTTCAAAAAGCTTAGACTTTGGAGTCACTCTAGAGAAAAGGTGAATGTTTCTCAGTCGAGTGGAATTGTTAAAAAGATAATTGTGTTAGCCATGTATAGCCATCTTGTCATTAACAGGGAGGCATCGGAGAACAGCCCCTTAGTGGGAATCAGCAGAGTAGCTCACCTGGAGTTCCATTTTTATTGCAAATACAGTCAGTCCCCTACATATGAATGAGCTAACATTCTGAGAGCATGCTCCTAAGTCCATTTTGTTCGTAAGTCCAACGAAGTTAGTCTAGGTACCCAGCTAATATAATTGGCTATATAGTACAGTACTGTAATAGGTTTACGATACTTTTCACACTAATAACACATAAAAACAAACACAAAAAATAAACATTTTTAATCTCACAATACAGTACCTTGGAAAGTACAGTAGGACAGTCCAACAACAGCTGGCATACGGGGGCTGGCATCAAATGAGCAGGCAAGAAGAGTTACTGACTGGAGGAGGTAGCAGAGGTGGTAGAGCTGAAGGACCACCAGCAATAGGAGACGGAGGGCAAGCTGGAGTTTCACACACATCTGATGCTGATGGAATGTGCTTTTGTATCTTTTTGAAAATTCCCAACTTGAAGGTTCGTATGTTGGGGACTAACTGTAAGTCTCAGGAGGCTTCAAGAAGTCTAGGCTTTCCATAGCGTGGCTGCTGGTGAACAAAAGCATCATGTGTTCAGAGTATAGAAGGAAGTTCTTTAACCTGTTATCTTCCTATGAAATATACAGACAATCCCTCATCCCCTTTAGTGGCATCTCAGACCATAAAGGCATAAAGGTTGGATGACATATCACTGATGACCTATTGTTGAAATTAGTCACACTTAGTAATTCTTTTCCTGAACTGACATTTTCTTCCCTCTGCTCCTTCAGCGGCAGTCTTTGCCCCCGGTGACCACTCACAACATGATTGATGATTCCACCGATCCCATCCTCAGCACCATTAGACGTATCGGGCTCTTCAATAGCCGCACAGACAGAGTCAAGGTAAAACTCATTGTTTACGCGGGACATTTCAAAATCATAGAGGACAGGTTTTTGAGAATTTATTAGAAGCATCCCTTGTTTGTTTTAACATCTATCAGAAATATTGTAAATGATACTTCCATCAGAAATATTGTAAATGATACTTCCAAAGAAAATTAATTGTTTCCTGTCTTGAGCAATTAAAAACTGCTATATTGGTATCATTCTTAAAAATAATTGCAGACTATTTATGGCTTTGAGTTGTAATGTTGCTTTCATTTTCATTGTCAAATACTGTCAGCAAGCATCAGGAAATGGCCTCATTTTTAATGAAACACATATGGTCTAAGAATTGTTTAATGAATGAATCTTGGAGATTAACATAAATAGTCTTTGTTTCTTCCTCATAAAGTTCAATTTAAGAGTGTAGTATGAGAAGCTTCTA
Organism: Cervus elaphus; assembly: GCF_910594005.1. NCBI lineage: Eukaryota > Metazoa > Chordata > Mammalia > Artiodactyla > Cervidae > Cervus > Cervus elaphus. The sequence continues at coordinate 30,795,620 of NC_057836.1, read as the reverse complement.
GTTTCAGAGAATGTGGCTAATGATGGTTTTATATAATTTCCTGTAGACTAATTTGTTCTTTTGACTCTGAGTTTCTCCAGTGATGAAGCACAGTGTTGAATAAGATCTTGTTTCTGCTGCAATGGAGCTTAATCTCCATGATGTTTACTGAGGGTGTGTTACGTTCTAGGCATGGGGTTAGGTGTGGGAGACAAGGGTAAATGTGTCAACAGATCATAGCCTATTCCTACTCACTTCTATCCACCAGCATTCAAGGTCAAGTTGTCCTAAGAATTTACCAATCTTTTTGAAAGGAAGGTCCCAATGTCCCTTCTTTCTTTTGCCTTTAGCAGATGATATGAATTCTAAACTCCTTCACAGTCCCTTCATACTGGCCTCACATAGATTTTGACTTATTCTTACTTCTTTTCCTTCAGATTGTAAGAGTTTTACTGGGATCTTATTTCCTCCCACATTCTTAGGAAATGCACCCTGTTTACCCTTTTCTATATTGTAGGCTTACTAGCTCTTTCCCTTGCTGTTTACAAATCTTTCTGAAATTTTTCCACATGAAAAAACAAGCTTTGCCCTAACTCTACCCCTTCTTGATGTTTTTAAACGTTTTTCTACTCTTCTCTGTAAAGTCTCTTGGGAAAATACAGTCTATTCTTAAATGTATTTCTCATCCTGCACTCAATTGTTGACATAGGCATCAGTGGATGTCATGGAGAAAAGTTAAGAACCTACTGCAACAGTCCAGGTGAGAAATACCAAGGGCCACTTCCAAAGGCCTTCTCCAAAGTTCCAGAGAGGATGGAACAATGGAAGGAATGGTTGCCTGCAGAAAAAGACCATACTTAAGTGACCAGTGGGCGCAGAGTGAGGAAGAGGCAGAAGGCAAGGCTTCAGGATGTAACCCACACTTTCTAGAACCTAAGGAAAAGCTTTAAAAGAAGTTGGTTTCAGGGTCATATCTCAAATGAAGTTCAATTTTTTATAGATTGAGTTACATATGGAATATTCAAGTTAGGATGCTTAAGAGGTACTTAGAAAACACAAGTCTGGGGTTTATAAGGACAGTTGTGAGGGAAGCTATTGGCATGTGGGCAGTAGTGGAGGCCAAGGAATGATGACCTTGCTATGTTGGAAGACTAGGTGGAATGAATGAAGAGAATATTGACCCAAGAGAACCTCAAGAGAGGATTAAAAGATGAAAGATTAGGGAAAGAAAGAAAAAGATAAATATATCAGAGATCAAGTCAGGAGAAATTTTAATAATAGTAGAAAGAGCTAATAGTACAGCATTAAATGATCCATGCTGTTTATAAAATGCTCCATATTGTGTTAACTCCTTCATTTCAAACAATCTACACATAGACCCACATGTATATGTATATTGCCCTGTGCTATAGAAATATGAGTGATTTTTTATTTCTCATTTGTGTTTGTGAATTTCCAAATTTTCAACACATAGCACACATATAAGAGCCAGGCTGCACAGTTTCTCCTGGAAATGCAGGACTCTTGCTGCAAGACTGCATCACTCTTTACATTTTTTCAGCAGGATTCTATCCACAGAGTAAGTCAACACACACTTGTCATCATTCTCATGTAGTTTATTCCAGACTGGTCCTTCTCAGTTTTTTGTGTTTTGGAAGGAAAATAGTGGGAGCAAGAAAACATCTTATTTCCCCTTTGATTTCTGCTTTTCTCAGAACATTTCATGCCACAGTTCAGTTCAGTCACTCAGTCGTGTTCAACTCTTTGTGACCCCATAGTCTGCAGCACACCAGGCTTCCCTGTTCATCACCGTCTCCTGGAGTTTGCTCAAACTCATGTCCACTGAGTCGGTGATGCCATCCAAACATCTCATCCTCCATCATCCCCTTCTCCTCCTGCTTTCAGTCTTTCCCAGCATCAGGGTCTTTTCCAATGAGTCAGTTCTTTGCATCATGTGGCCAAAGTATTGGAGTTTCAGCCTCAGCATCAGTCCCTCCAATGAATATTCAGGACTGATTACCTTTAGGATTGACTGGTTGGATCTCCTTGCAGTCCATGAGTCCTCCAACACCACAGTTCAAAAGCATCAGTTCTTCAATACTCAGCTTTCCTTATCATCCAACTCTCATATCCATAAATGACTACTGAAAAAATCGTAGCTTAGATTAGATGGACCTTTGTTGGCAAAGTAATATGTTTACTTTTTAATATGCTCTCTAGGTTGGTAATAGCTGTTTTTCAAATAAACAAGTGTCTTTTAACTTAATGGCTGCAGTCACCATCTGCAGTGATTTTGGAGCTGAAAAAAATAAACTCTGTCACTGTTTCCATTGTTTCTCCAGCTATTTGCCATGGAGTGATGGGACAGGATGCCATGGTCTTAGCTTTTTGAATGCTGAGTTTTAAGCCAACTTTTTCACTCTCCTCTTTCACTTACATCAAGAGGCTGTTTAGTTCTTCTTTGCCCCCTGCCATAAGGGTGGTGTCATCTGCCTATCTGAGGTTATTGCTGTTTCTCCCGGCAGTATTGATTCCAGCTTGTGCTTCATCCAGCCTAGTATTTCTCATGATGTATTCTGCATATAAGTTAAATAAGCAGGGTGACAATATACAGCCTTGACATTACTCCCTTCTCAATTTAGAACCAGTCCGTTGTTCTATGTTCGGTTCTAACTGTTGCTTCCTGAACTGCATATAGATTTCTCAGGAGGCAGGTAAAGTGGTCTGGTATTCCCAGCTAAGAATTTTCCACAGTTTATTGTGATCCACACAGTCAAAGGCTTTGGCATAGTCAATAAAGCAGAAATAGATATTTTTCTGGAACTCTCTTGCTTTTTCGATGATCCAGCGGATGTTGGCAATTTGATCTCTGGTTCCTCTGCCTTTTCTAAAACCAGCTTGAACATCTGGAAGTTCATGGTTCACGTATTGCTGAAGCCTGACACTGAAATCAGATTGATTATATTCTTTGCAGCCAAAGATGGAGAAGCTCTATACAGTCAGCAAAAACAAGACTGGGAGCTGACTGTGGCTCAGAGCATGAACTCCTTATTGCCAAATTCAGACTGAAATTGAAGAAAGTGGAGAAAACCTCTAGACCATTCAGGTATGACGTAAGTCAAATCCCTTATGACTATACAGTGGAAGTGAGAAATAGATTTAAGGGACTAGATCTGATAGAGTGCGTGATGAATTATGGATGGAGGTTCATGACATTGTACAAGAGATAGGAATCAAGACCATCCCCAAGAAAAAGAAATGCAAAAAAGCAAAATGACTATCTGAGGAGGCCTTAGAAATAGCTGTGAAAAGGGAAGCAAAAAGCAAAGGAGAAAAGGGAAGATATACCCATTTGAATGCAGAGCTCCGAAGAATAGCAAGGAGAAATAAGAAAGTCTTTCTCAGTGCCTCCTGTACAATGTCACAAACCTCTGTCCATAGTTCTTCAGGCACTCTGTCTATCAAATCTAATCCCTTGAATCTATTTGTCACTTCCACTGTATAATCGTAAGGGATATGGTTTAGGTCATACCTGAATGGTCTAGTGGTTTTCCCTACTTTCTTCAATTTAAGTCTGAATTTGACAATAAGGAGTTCATGATCTGAGTCACAGTCAGCTCCCAGCCTTGATTTTGCTGACAGTATAGAGCCTCTGCATCTTCAGCTTCAAAGAATATAATTAGTCTGATTTCAGTGTTGACCATCTGGTAATATCCACGTGTAGAGTTGTCTCTTGTGTTGTTGGAAGAGGATGTTTGCTATGACCCATGGTTCTCTTGGCAAAACTCTGTTCACCTTTGCCCTGCTTCATTCTGTACTCCAAGGCCAAAATCGCCTGTTACTCCAGGTATCTCTTGACTTCCTACTTTTGTATTCCAGTCCCCTATGATGAAGGGGACATCTTTTTTTGGTGTTAGTTCTAGAAAGTCTTCTAGGTCCTTGGGGAGGGAGGTGGGAGGGGGGTTCAGGATGGGGAACACATGTAAATCCATGGCTGATTCATGTCAATGTATGGCAAAAACCACTACAATATTGTGAAGTAATTAGCCTCCAACTAATAAAAATAAATGAAAAAAAAAAATAGAAAGTCTTCTAGGTCTTCATAGAACAGTTCAACTTCAGCTTCTTCAACGCTGGTGGTTGGAGCATAGACTTGGATTACCGTGATATTGAATGGTTTGCCTTGGAAATGAACAAAGATAGTTCTGTCATTTTTGAGATTGCACCCAAGTACTGCATTTAGGACTACTTTTGTTGACTATGAGGGCTGCTCCATTTCTTCCAAGGGATTCTTGCCCACAGTAGCATAGGTATAATGGTCATCTGAATTAAATTCGCCCGTTCCAGTCCATTTTAGTTCACTGATTCCTAAAATGTCAATGTTCACTCTTGCCATCTCCTGTTTGACCACTTCCAATTTACCTTGATTCATGAACCTAACATTCAGGTTCCTATGCAATATTGCTCTTTACAGCATCCGACTTTGCTTCCATCACCAGTCACATCCAGAGCTGGGTGGTGGTTTCGCTCTGGCTCTGTCTCTTATCAGATCAGTTATTTCTCCACTGATCTCCAGTGGCATATTTGGCACCTACAGACCTGGGGAGTCCATCTTTCAGTGTCCTATATTTTTGCTTTTTCACAGTGTTCATGAGGTTCTCAAGGCAAGAGTACTTAAGTGGTTTGCCATTCCTTTCTCCAGTGGACCACATTTTGTCAGAACTCTCCCCTATGACCCGTCTGTCTTGAGTTGCCCTACGCGGCATGGCTCGTAGTTTCATGCCCTACACAGACAGGCTGTGGTCCATGTGATCAGTTTGGTTACTTTTCTCTGATTATGGTTTTCATTCTGTCTGCCCTCTGGTGGATAAGGATAAGAGGTTTATGGAAGCTTCCTGATGGGAGAGACTGACTGTGGGGGAATCTGGGTCTTGTTCTGATGGATGGGGCCATGCTCAGTAAATCTTTATTCCAGTTTTCTTTTGATGGGTGGGGCTATGTTCCTTCCCCGTTGTTTGACTGAGGTCAAACTATGGTAGTGTAATGAAGATAATGGCAACCTCTTTGAAAAGGACTTGTGCATATGCACTGCTGCATTCAGTGCCCCGACCCTGCAGCAGGCCACTGTCAACCCATGGCTCTACCAGAGACTCCTGGACGCTCGCAGGCAAGTCTGGCTCAATCTCTTGTGGGGACACTTTTTCTTTCTCCTGGCTGCTGATGTGCACAAGGCTTTGTTTGTGCCCTCCAAGAGTCTGTTTCCCTGGTCCTGTGTAAGTGCTGTAATCAAATCCCACTGGCCTCCAAAATCAAATCCCCTGGGGGTATTTTTTTGGGGGGAAGCAAGATGGTGGAGTAGAAGGATGTGTGCTCATCTCCTCCTGTGAGAACTCCAAAATTGCAACTCGCTGCTGAACAACTATCGACAGGAGAATGTTGGATCTCACCAAAAAAAGATACCCCACATCCAAGGGCAAAGGAGAAGCCCCAGCAAGATGGTAGGAGGGGTGAAATTGCATTTAGAATCAAATCCCATACCTGCCAGAGACACTTGGAGGGCCCAACCAAAACCTTGAGCACACCAGGAGCCAGAGACCCCACAGAGACCGAGCCAGACCTGTCTTTGAGTGTTTGAGTGTCTCCTGCAGAGGTATGGGTCAGCAGTGGCCTGCCACAGGGGCAGGGGCTCTGGGTGAAACAGACCTATGTCACACGGTGTGTGGCATAAGCCCTTTTAGAGAAGGTCGCCATTAGCCCCACCATAGAGCCATCAAGCAGACAACCCACAAACTGCAGAACAATTATACCAAAGAAATTCTCACACTGTTAAGAAAGTTCTAAGACCCACAACAGACTTCCCAACCCGGGGATCTGGCAAAGGGACTGAGAACCTACAGGGGATTTGATTTTGGAGGCCAGTGGGATTTGACTTCATGTCACATCCATATCTAAACTTTTAACTCTTCCTCTGATGATCTATCTGTGCTTGACACTTATTAAGTACAATAAATACAGATTGATGTTTTTAAAAAAGATTGATAACAGTGAAGCAATTCCCAGGAATGGACAAGTAACTTATTTCCTAAACATGTGAAATACTTTCATACTTCTATGTAATCGCTGATATTTTTTTCCCTCTGAAATAATCTTATTTCTGTTATTTGAACAATTCTTTTTTGGAATCCAACCTAGAAGTCATCTCTTTCTTACACTTTTCCTTAATACACATTTACCTACTCCAGAAAGAACAATTGTTTCCTTGTCTGTATCTTCTGCAATTATAGGAGTTATCACACTGAATTCTATATATTTTAATTTAATGTGTCCATTTCTCCAGAGACTGTGGGTTTTTTTGAGCTGATGATCGTGTCTCATCTGTTTTCTCAATTTTTGTCCTCTGAAAAGCAGATACCGAAACAAGAGTAGTTATGAAAACATTTATTGACAGAAATACTTGTGTATGATAAAGAAGTGGAAAGCAAGAGCAGGCAGAGAGGTGCAGCGAGACACAAGGAAGAAAGCGAAATGGAAAGAAGAGGTTGTTGTTGTTTAGTCCCTCAGTCGTGTCTGACTCTTTGCTACCCTATGTACTGTAGCCCTCTAGTCTCCTCTGTCCATGGGATTTCCCAGGCAGGAATAGTGAAGTGGGTTGCCATTTCCTCTGCAGGGAATCTTCCCAACCCAGGGATTGAACCCACGTCTCCTCTATTGGCAGGCAGATTCTTGACTGCTGAGCCACCGGGGAAGCCCTAAATAAATCATAGGTGCCTTGTTTAGCAGGCTTCTCATACAAATCATGTTTATGCAGTTAAGCTCATGAACATGTTCAGATATTCACTGTTTAATATAAGACAAACACACAGAAAAGAAATAAAAGAATAGCCTCTTTTTATCTGTTTTAAATTTTTATTGGAGTATAGCTGATTTACAATGTTGTATTTGTTTCTGCTAAACAGCCAACTGAATCAGTTATACATGCAGCTCTTTTTAAAAAATTACTTTCCCCATATAGGTCATTACAGAATATTGAGTAGGGTCCCTGTGCTATAGAATAGGTACTTACTTGTTATCTATTTTATATATGAAAGTGGAAGTGTTAGTCGCTCAGTTGTGCCCAGCTCTTTGCTATCCCATGGACTGTAGCCCTCCAGGCTCCTCTGTCCATGGCATTTCCCAGGCAAGAATACTGGAGTGGGTCGCCATTCCCTTCTCCAGGTGATCTTCCTGATCCAGGGATTGAACCTGAGTCTCCTGCATTGCAGGCAGATTGTTTACCATTTGAGCCACCAGGGAAGCCTATTTTTTAATATAGTAGTGTGTTAGTGTCAATCTACATCTCTACATTTATCCCTCCCCGCCTTAGCTCCTGGTAACTGTAAGTTTGTTTTCTAAAGAATAGCTCTTTCTAACAATATACATTCAAAGCACTGAGATAAACTTTGGTCAATTCAGAATTTTGTATTTTATTTCATTAATAGTGTCCTTTAAAAGTTTGACAGTATGAGTATCTATTGGATTACCTGCATGTTTATAGACAGCTATAGAGTGATTCTTAACTCTCCAACTGAATTGACAAGTTTTTTATATTAATGTAACTGTTTGATTCAAGAAGCATTGCAGATAATTTTGAATCTGAGTTTATCATCGATCCTGCCTCAGGTTCGAGGCATAGTGAGAAAAGTCTAGACTGTAGATTTCAGATCTCGACCCTGTGCTGCCCGCTGTGAAAGCAAATTAACTTCTGGGGACCTTGCTTCCTTCCCAGGATAAATACAGCCTGACAAGTTTTTGTTGTATGCTGACTGATCCAGGTCTTGCTGTGAACCAGCTGCTCTGCTGGGGGGCTTTGCACACAGGATCTCATTTAATCCTCCCTGTGACCTTGGGCTGACCTCTGACATCCCCTCCTCTGCCCTGGGCTTCTGCCATTGGCTGTTTTAGGATGTAGAACAGCTGTGTTCTTATTTTAGTTGTGCTGTTATTCTCTTTAGCTAGGAACAAAATGAATGAGCCATGATGTTTTCATGTTTCAAAATGGGCTTTGGAGAGAACAAGTTTTCCTAAGTTTGGAAATGCCAAAGCAGGCATAATGCCTTTCAAATCCCTCTTTGCTGATATTTGCCAACAGGGTACAGTGGGCTTTGGACTTGAAGACATAGACACAGTCAAGTGTCTGCCTCTTTGGTCTCTATCCCTAGTGCAGTACTTTGCAAGTAATAGGAATTAAAATTATGTTTTGTGGAAGAAAATACTTTATCCATTATTTTCTTTGCCAATTTGTAATTCTTGTGATTGAATAAACCATCATTTATAGGTACTAGTTTTGGGCATTTTTACCATTTCATTTCTTCTTTAGTGTTACATATCTCCTATTTATGGATCTATTGACATATGCTTGCAAAGTCTTAGTTTCCTTATTTCTAAAACTAGAAATAAAATAAAATAAAGACAATGAGAATGTCTACTCTCCTTATCACAAAATGTTGCTACGATTAAATGAGGTAATATATGTGAAACTGATTTATAATATATAAAGTATTGGACAACTATTGTCATCATTATTGATGTATATCCCAAATTAGGTTTGTTTTCCTTCAAAGTAATCTCTTTGGAAGAATATTCACTTATTTCAGTTGTTAATTTCAGCCGTACAGCAAAGTATTTCAGCTATATATACATATATATTCTTTTTCAGTTTTTTCCATTATAAGTTATTAGTATTATAAGATATGAGTCTCATTTCCTGTGCTATACAGTAGGACCTCATTGTTTACTTATTTTATATACAGTAGTGTATATATGTTAATCCCAAACTTGCAGTTTATCTCTCTTCCTCTCTCCCTCACTGTTTCCTTTGGTGACCATAAGTTTGTTTTCTATGGCTATGAGTCTATTTCTATTTTGTAAATAAGGTCATTTGTACCATCTCTTAGATTCTATGCATACGTGATGTCATGTGATATTTGTCTTTATCTGACTTACTTCACTTAATATGATACTCTCTAGGTCCACCCATGTTGCTGCAAATGGCATTATTTCATTTTTTATGGAGTAATAGTTCATATTTACCCATTTATCTCTCAGTGGACATTGAGGTTTCTTCCATGTCTTGGCTATTATAAATAGTGCTGCTATAAACACTGGGGTGCACAGTATCTTTTAAAATTAGAGTTTTATCCAGATACATACCCAGCAGTGGAATTGCAGGATCATATGGTAACTCTATTTTTAGTTTTTTAAGGGGGAATATTCTTGTTTGCAGGAAACACATGTTAAGTATTTATGGATGATGAGCATCTAGTCAGCAATTTATACTCATATGGATCTGGAAAAATATTAATTCTATTCACATTATACTTGCAACTTCTCTGTAAATTTGACATTATTTCAAGTTATATATAAACATGTTTACATATAAGCAAATAAAAATATATAAAACATACTACATATGAAAATATATATAATATATATATATAATTCTATTTCTCCATTTTATTAAAGTTCTCACCGAACCAATTTTAGGTTACCTATCAGCCTCCCCTCATAGCTAAGTAAGTTATTAAAATTAAATTCTAATAAATGAATTAGAAAAATCTGATTTTAAAGTACTGGAGTAATATAATTTATATGTTATAATTATACTAAAATTTATAATTCATCATTTCAGTAAATAGGAGAAATAGAACTCATTTATCTAGGTTACCAGCTAAGTAGCTATTCTATTCATAGCTGTCCAAGTATAGCTGCATTCTGGTCTCCGTCTGCCTTTGCAGAAAATTAAAGGTTGCGGGGCTTCCTAGGTGGCGCTAGTGGAAACCCTCTTGCTAATGCAGGAGGCGTAAGAGACACAGGTTCGACCCCTGGGTTGGGAAGCCCCTGGAGGAGGGCATGGCAACCCACTCCAGTATTCTTGCCTGGAGAATCTCGTGGACAGAGGAGCCTGGCAGGCTACACAGTCCATGGGGTTGCAAAGAGTCGGACACAACTGAAGTGACTAGCCCACACACATGCACAGGCTGTGCAGTCCAAGAAAAGGCTCATACCAGTGCCCGGGAGCCAATTGCTAACTTTTCAAAATGCTGTGGGCCAGTTTTAAACACAATTGCTGTGTAAAATCAAATTGCAAAAACTTAAAAAAAAAATCAACTATGCTAAAAGGAAAGGTAATGCTCAAACTCATTGCATCCTAGTTGTGTACTGCATTTTTCTATGAGCTATGCTCTGGAGGTTATTTTTGACCACTATACTCGCGTGATGAAAATACCCTGTCAGGATGCCCTGCTCTTCTTCCTGTCTCCAGTTCTGCGACATCGCGGTGGTAGCTTTCGATTGTCCCTCAGTTCCATTCACTCGGTGTATAAGGGTAGCTCCCTTCTTCTCTGCTCCTGGTGGGAATAAATTGAAAGACAAGGCAGGGGCCAGCAGTTAGGAAAGCAAATAAAATCTTTACTGTCAATAAAGGCTGGGTTGGATGAGTTTAGCATGAGAACAAAAATGGACACAATTCCATATCCTCCAATCCAGGCCTGGGAACTTGAGGGAAGATCAATCCTCAGAGTAGATATTCACAGAGAATAGAGAAAGGAGGAAAAAAACACCCAGACCTTTTCCTTTTTATTTTTCCTTATCTCTCTCTTTCTTTCTCCTGAGTCTATAACACAAGGATTCTATAGTATCAAAATACTGAAATAAAAAAAACTGTAGGAGATTTTTTTGCTCTAATTTCTTCTTTCTTTTCTCTTTTATCTCATTAGATTTTTTTTTCTCTTTCAGTTGATTTTGCACCCAGAGTTCCTGTCCTCCACCAGCCCCTTGCTACCCATGGATTACGAAGAGTTTGTCCGAGGTTGTCATCTTGGAGTATTTCCATCATACTATGAACCCTGGGGTTATACTCCAGGTATGTGACAGGTATAGATTGTGAGATGCTTTAAGTTGTATTAGAATATTATTCTACACACATGTATATAATATTCCAAGTTGATATGTCATTTCTGCTAAGGTTCTGGTTTTGTTTGTTTGTTTTAAAAGTGATTTTGGTTGGATCTATCCAGAGGTCAGATGTACACTTTGTCGCTCCTGATGTAAGCATAAGGACATAATGCGTGTGTGCGTGCTAAAGTCGCTTCAGCTGTGCCCAACTCTTTGCGACTCTATGGACTGTAGCTCACCAGGCTCATCTGTCCATGGGATTCTCCAGGCAAGAATTCTGGAGTGGGTTGTTGTGTGCTCCTTCAGGGGATCTTCCCAACCCAGCGATCAAACCCACCTCTCTCTTTTTTTTTTCATTTATTTTTATTAGTTGGAGGCTAATTACTTTACAATATTGTAGTGGTTTTTGCCATACATTAACATGAATCAGCCATGGATTTACATGTGTTTCCCATCCCCATACCCCCTCCCACCTCCCTCTCCACCCGATTCCTCTGGGTCTTCCCAGTGCACCAGCCCTGACACTTGTCTCATGCATCCAACCTGGGCTGGTGATCTGTTTCACCCTAGATAATATACATGTTTCGATGCTGTTCTCTCGAAACATCCCACCCTCGCCTTCTCCCACAGAGTCCAAAAGTCTGTTCTGTACATCTGTGTCTCTTTTCCTGTTTTGCATATAGGGTTATCATTACCATCTTTCTAAATTCCATATATATGTGCTAGTATACTGTATTGGTCTTTATCTTTCTGGCTTACTTCACTCTGTATAATGGGCTCCAGTTTCATCCATCTCATTAGAACTGATTCAAATGAATTCTTTTTAATGGCTGAGTAATATTCCATGGTGTATATGTACCACAGCTTCCTTATCCATTCATCTGCTGATGGGCATCTAGGTTGCTTCCATGTCCTGGCTATTATAAACAGTGCTGCGATGAACACTGGGGTGCACGTGTCTCTTTCAGATCTGGTTTCCTCAGTGTGTATGCCCAGGAGTGGTATTGCTGGGTCATATGGCAGTTCTATTTCCAGTTTTTTAAGGAATCTCCACACTGTTTTCCATAGTGGCTGTACTAGTTTGCATTCCCACCAACAGTGTAAGAGGGTTCCCTTTTCTCCACACCCTCTCCAGCATTTATTGCTTGTAGACTTTTGGATAGCAGCCATCCTGACTGGCGTGTAATGGTACCTCATTGTGGTTTTGATTTGCATTTCTCTGATACTGAGTGACGTGGAGCATCTTTTCATGTGTTTGTTAGCCATCTGTATGTCTTCTTTGGAGAAATGTCTGTTTAGTTCTTTGGCCCATTTTTTGATTGGGTCATTTATTTTTCTGGAATTGAGCTGCAGGAGTTGCTTGTATATTTTTTATATTAATCCTTTGTCTGTTGCTTCATTTGCTATTATTTTCTCCCATTCTGAAGGCTGTCTTTTCACTTTGCTTATAGTTTCCTTTGTTGTGCAAAAGCTTTTAAGTTTCATTAGGTCCCATTTGTTTATTTTTGCTTTTATTTCCAATACTCTGGGAGGAAACCCACCTCTCTTACGTTTCCTGAATTGGCAGACAGGTTCTTTACGACTAGTGCCACCTGAGAAGCCCAAGGACATAATACGTAATCTTTTACATAAGTGTAAGAGGTTGTGGTTGGGCATATTTTGGTATCTGAATTGCTGCCTCATTGCATTCCAAAGAAAAAGACTGTTTTATAAAGAATATATCTTTTTAGTTAAATTCACCAGTCTTATCCATTAATACGAAGAAGAAACTAACTACAAGGAGATTAATATGAGAAACAATTGTTTCTGAAATTGTTATAAAATTCATTTCAGAAGAATCCCTTTTAAGTTAAGGATATATTTATCTTTTAATTAGGTAATGCATTCACATGGTTAAAGACACAAATAGTGTAAAGAGATGTACGGTGAAAAGTCATCTTCACACCCTTGTCTCTCAAAAAGGAGGTAAAGATAGAATGTCAGTTTGGTGGTAGGCATTGTGTCAATGACATAATTCCATTCAGACCCTACACCTGCCCCACCCCCTTTTTTCCCACAGGTGGTAGATTCTCAGACCCACTATCTTTTTTTCTTTTCTGTATCCTACTAACATGGTTGTCAGTGGCATCAGGAGCTGTCAATTTGTATTTGTACTGAAATGCCTAATTAAAAAGGAAACAATTACTTTATATGCCAGTGCTAAGAAGACATTGATGACTTTTCCATCTTCCTGGTAATCCGAGATTTTCCTCCCAGTACAGCTATAATTCCATTTATAATTGAACATAAGAGGCTCAGAAAACATTTTTATTTATAATGAATACATTTTGCCTTCTGCATCTCAGTGTCTTCATGGTCTAAGTAAGGGGCAGCAGCAAATAAGGTGAGAGAGGTCATAGGCTGAATTATGAGGAAGGTTTTTCTAATCTTTACATTCTGACCCCAGAATTTAAGTATAGAATTTTAAATTCTATATAAATAGGTTACTATAATCTTTACAATAGGAGTGACAAGGCTCTGCATCTTTTGATAAAGTTCCTTTTTTATTGTCTTAGGCTCCAGCAAGAATAATTTGCCAGCAGCTGTAAAACCATTAGAACGTTTGGGGAAAGACTGACAAAGAATTACCCATTCTTGAAACATGACATAGTAAAGTTACTAATCTGACTCCTCCAGTTATCTCTCTTGTAGTTCTAAAAGTTGTTTTTGGCACCAATTCCACTTTTGTGAAGGTAGTATCTTCTTACTTGTAAAATGCCTACACAGTTATCTTAAATTGTTTTTAATGAAGTAACTATCTTTTGAGATACATTAAAACAATTCACTTGATGAACTGACAATTTTGTTACTCCTGTTATTTCTAGTAAGTAATATAATTTTCAACTGTAAATATGGAGAACAAAAAGTACAAAACCAAAACATGAGTGAGAACGGGAATGTGGGAAGTCATTTACACTGGATAAAGAGGCTATCTGACTTACTTCCCACCAGAATATCATATCACAGGACAAAGGTAAATCTAACCTGAAATGATAGAGGAGCTATATCTAGTTTGTTAAGATAAAGACCAGCAAAGGTGTTATAAAAGATAAGTAGATGGAAAAGGGAGTGTGAGAAACACATGCCAAATAGTGAATGAGTCATTCTCTAAGGAAGTTGGCCCCTCCTTTCCTAACTTGAATTGCAGAAATAGCAGAACCTCTGGTGGTATAAGTTTGGTATTCATATATTAGATAATTTTTTAGAACAATTGCTTTATGTGGTGCTAACTCTCACTCCAGAAAGTATTAAAATCTGTGTTTTATGTTTTGAGAAAACCCAGTGAAGATAAACACTGACTTCATTAATTTCATTCAGTGGACATAAATGGTGCTTACAAAGATGTCTAAAATTTTATTATTTGGGTGTAAAAGAGTATTTAATAAAACTGAGGATCTGTTAAGTTTCATAGAATTGTAGGCTAAATTTTTCTGGGGAGGAGTTCTAGGTTTCATCACATTCTCAAACGAGTCAATAATCCTTGACTCAACTTCCTCTCCTCTTCCATCTTCCCCCAGATTTGAAAACCACTACTCTCTGGAGCTAAATCAAGAGGAAATACTTGCAGAATAGGAGTACATGGGTCATGAGGAAATTTTTTTTGTCCACTCATGCCCACTAATCAACCAAGAAAAATTCCATAATTAAATATAAATATCACATTAACAATTCAAATATCCTTGAGTGTGGTACCATGTCTTAAGACACATCTGAGATTGTCTGGAGAAAACGTTTTGACTAAAAGGTGATAGAGGATTGAAATAAACCATGGTTTCACTGAGTACCCAAGAAAGTGGAAGAGATTGGTGGTCAAAGAGATGAAAATGAGGGGAGGAACTGGTCTTGTCCACAATGTATTTTGTTGTTCAGTCACTCAGTCGTCTCTAACTCTTTGCGACCCTATGGACTGCAGCATGCCAGGCTTCCCTGTCCTCACCATCTCCTGGAGTTTGCTCAGACTCATGTCCATTGAGTTGGTAATGCCATCCTACCATCTCTTCCTGTCATCCGCATCTCCTCCTGCCCTCAATCTTTCTCAGCATCAGGGTCTTTTCCAATGAGTCGGCTTACCGCATAAACTTGCCATGTACTTAGAGACACAAGCTTAGAACAGAGCAAGAGAAAAGGCAGCTGGAATGAGAGAGGCAGTTAGGTAGCAGTGCTGAGTAGCTCTGGGGCTGGGCACTTGGCTACAAATCCCAGCTCCACCACATCCTCTGGCTTTGTGAAGCTGGGCAAGCTATTTAACCTCCCTGGGCCTCAATGTCTTCATCTGTAAGATGAGGCTAATGATAGCCTTACTTCACAGGCTGCTTGAGAAGATTAAATTTGTTCATGCATGTAAGGAGCTTAGTGCTGTGCCTGGCACAAACCAAACATTGCTGTTACTGGGACTGGAGCTTTTTCCTTCTCTGGATGTATAAGAAGGTATAATTGCTGGTCTGAAGTCAAGCCTTTTTCTGTTTCCCCTGGCAGCTGAATGCACTGTGATGGGCATCCCCAGTGTGACCACCAATCTCTCTGGCTTTGGCTGTTTCATGCAGGAGCATGTGGCTGACCCCACTGCATACGGTGAGGCTTTTCATCATGAACCCAACCAGCGAGAAGGGACCTCTCACCAAACAAAGCACAGGGTCTTTACAGAGCCCAACTCTTAACACTATCCCGATGATGATTGTTTTTTGTTGTTGTTGTTTAGACGCCAAGTTGTATTAGACTCTGTGACCCCATGACTGTAGCCCACCAGGCTCCTCTGTCCATGGGATTTCCCAGGCAAGAATACTGGAGTGGATTCCCATGCCCTTCTCCAGGGGATTTTCCTGACCCAGGGATCAAACCTGGGTCTCTTGCATTGCAGGCAGATTCTTTACTGCTGAGTCAGTAGGGAAACCCCAATTAATATTTATACTTCTTGGTTGATTAAAAGTAGATTACTTATATGGTCCATAGAAAAGGATGATATTAATATTGAATATGTTGCCTAAAAGTCAAACTACAAAGTGTGAAAGTGAAAGTGTTAGTTGCTCAGTCGTGTCCAACTCTTTGCAATCCCAATGACTGTACCCCACCAGGCTCCTCTGTCCATGAGATTTCTCCAGGTGAGGATACTAGAGTAGGTAGCCATCCCCTTCTCCAAAAAGAGTGCTAAACTTGGACAAATCTTGCCTTTTCACCGTTTTATTTTTCTGAACTGGTTTGGTCTTCTATTACCTGGAAGTGATATTATGATCACCACTGCTTTAGAGTACATGTATTGGTCAGCATAATTATTTTCTAAGTTCCAACTACCAAGTTATCAAAATTCACATTTCAGATGGCAGATGGCGTCACCATCTCTACGTCCATGTTGCCTAGCAACAAGAAAAATTAGAATGGGCTGGATGCTCTGCCTGGACATGCTGATTCTCTGGTCTTGCGGAGTCGCGCTGTCACCGTTGTCTTTCCCTGGGTGACAGCTGTAGTCTCACCCCATGGTGCACAGTGGGGACACTGGGGAACTTGAAAAGCACTGAAATTCAGTCCTTACCCTGGAGGCTCTGGTTAGCCAGCGGCCCCAAGGATGACCTCTGATCTGTGGTAGCCCTGTTGTGACAGGTTTTTTCTGGCAACATTCATTTGGTTGGCTGTGTGTTAGTGACAGTTGTGAGCTATTAGAAGGAAATCACAGGAGAAATACAGTCTTGGAAGGGAAAAGATGAAGCAGAAGCAGTAGGGGAGTCAGGGAGTGGATAAGCATGCGGTCCATGATGGAGCCTAAGGAACAGGAGTAGAAATGCTCCAAGGTTAGCCTTACCTTTACCTGTGCGCCGGTGTTTGTGTCTCTCAGGAATTTACATCGTTGACAGGCGGTTCTGCTCCCCTGATGATTCTTGCAATCAGCTGACTCAGTTTCTCTATGGATTTTGCAAACAGTCACGCCGCCAGAGGATTATTCAAAGGAATCGCACCGAGAGGCTCTCAGATCTTCTGGACTGGAGATACTTAGGCAGAGTAAGCAAGTCTGTGATCTACACAGAGGACCCCTTTAAAAATCCCCCCTGGATTATTAAAGATCTGATTTGAATTGCCATCTCTAAGGTCAATCTGTATCATCATTGTTAAGATCTCACTGATGTTCTCATGTACTTAACTATGACTACTTTTAACTTGATGTGAGTTTTGCGAAATCCTAACTCCAACTCTTCATATTTAGTTTGAGACCAGAACAGCCAGTTCAGAGAGATCTAGCCATGATCTTACTAATTATTCCAGCCGGTTCAGAGAGATCTAGCCATGATCTTACTAATTATTCTATTTCTAGGGCTTAACTTGATGCATTACAGGTATTGTTTCATGAAGATGAGGAAAACATCAAGAAGAAAGTCCCTGTTTTGTTTCACTCTAAGAGAGAATATGATCACATTTCTCAACTACAATGGGGAGTGGGAATAATCTTGTTTCTCCAAATGACAGGTACAGGAAATACCTCCTTTCTAGTCTGCAGTAAGTTTATAAATACTCAGATAGATGTTCATACATCTTAGCACTGGATGGTTTAATAAAAACTAAACTGACTTTGCCTTCACATAATGTAACTGCTTAAATACTGCTGAACTCTGGCTGACAAATGGCAGATGCAGCCATCAGCTGAGGACACACACACACTAATGCTGACGGTTATGTTACTACCTGGAAGATTAATTTTACTGTCCTCATTGTATAATGAAAGCAGGATGATAAGGCACTTAGAAGTTACGTTTCTTTCTTAATATCTGAAGCAGGATTTAAATCCCATTTGTCTGATTATTCAGGCCCCAACTTTTTTCCGCACCATACTGCTTCTCTGTAGAAAAAAACCGGTGTTTTCAATTACCTTTGTGCTCAATTCAGAGTTCAAGTAAGAGTTCGTTTACTTAGAAGGATGGCCTTCCCTTCAAATTTTTGGTAATATTACTTATTGACTGAAAAATAATAAACCTATAAATTACCATATTTTAAAAATTATTTTTAATTGGAGGATAATTGCTTTACAATGTTGTGGTGCTTTCTGCCATAAAATGTGAATCAGCCATAAGTAAACATATATCCCCTCCTCCTGACCTTCCTCCCACCCCCTCATCTCATCCCTCTAGACTGTCACAGAGTACCAGGTTGAGTGTCCCAGTATTACACAGCAATGTCATGGTTTTTTGATTCTTAAGTTTAGGATGACTAAAATCTGCCACTTTAAAATATATATATTTATAAGTGGGAGAATAAGATTTTATACAATAATTTGGCCATATATAATAATATGGCCACATATATATATTTATATGTGTATAAATATATAACTATAAAATTTTTTTAAACCATGGATTGATTTTCTATCACAGTATTACCAGCATGCCAGGCTCCTGACATTAAGCAGAGCCTTTCCAGAAAAATTCCACATGGAACCCACATCGCCACCAACGGTAAATAGTTTATGTATTGTTTATTTGTTTTGAAAGCTAAATGGTTTATGTGCAGTAAGTCCTTTTATTTGAAAGTAGCTAAATTCACAAATTATTGTACTTTTTCATAGTGTTGCAACAAAACACGTAGAGAAACTGACAAGTCAGACCATCTCTAAGCCCTCAGTTCAGTTAGCCTATACCTAGGGTCAGCAGTCAGCTACTTCGTGTCACTGGAGAAGCTCTTTCAAATGAAACTCTTATGCTTTGGTGCCTGAAACTTCTCTGAGACATCTGTTCTTTTGAGAACGGTCGAAAAGTAAACTGGCCTACTTTCATCAGAAGTGAATTTGCTAAAAAAAAAAAAAAGAAGTGAATTTGCTATCCAAGGAGATGTTTAAATATTGGTTGCTGCTGCTGCTGCTAAGTCACTTCAGTCGTGTCCGACTCTGTGCGACCCCATAGACGGCAGCCCACCAGGCTCCCCCGTCCCTGGGATTCTCCAGGCAAGAATACCGGAGTGGGTTGCCATTTCCTTCTCCAATGCATGAAAGTGAAAAGTAAAAGTGAAGTCTCTCAGTCGTGTCTGACTCTTAGCGACACCATGGACCACAGCCTACCAGGCTCCTCGGTCCATGGGATTTTCCAGGCAAGAGTACTGGAGTGGGGTGCCATTGCCTTCTCTGGGTTGATGACTCGGCAAGAATAATAGAGAGACTTCAAGCACCATAGAAGAAATTGGACTAGATGACCATTTCTGTTCCATTCAGCCATGCCCACCAGGGAGTCTTCCTCTAAAGTCACCTGAGACATTTATGTTCATGAGACTAGAACAGACTACTTGTCATCACATTTACTTAGAAGGAAACACAGCTCTAGGTAGAGCAGTATCAGACATCTCTCTTCAATGGAATAAGTCCTTACAGCAGTCTACATAGCGGTCTAAGAGCTAAATTTCTCTGCCCCCTCCCCACCAGCTGAACACTTAGGTGCAAAAAGATGAAACCCCTGCTGTTGACCATGAGATCTGTTTTAGCTTAGTAGTTCCACGCCCCACAAGAGCCAACATCTCATGTAAATCTTCACTGATAAGTTTCTGTGGTCTCTGGAAGGATTGTGACCAATTATAAGAGTCATCAAATTCAAGGATTTCTAAAAGCTAGAGATCTTCGTCAAGTATTTGTAGATACTCCAAATGTAGATGTAGTTTTTCAATCAGGAGTCATTTTTACCATGAGCAGTTTTGCCCAATACCTTATGTTCACCTTTATTTGGTGTTTGAGGACCAGATCTAGAGAGCTAACATGAGGTAAAAGTTGCTAATAGAGAAAATGAAAGGGTTTCATAAATCCCTCAGTATATAAATTTCAGTTCCCATGTCCATGTCCCCAGAGTGACTTGCTTAGATTATTCAAAGGTGGTCACTGCCCTGAATGATAATTCAGCTATATTCATCCATTTATTCAACTAATTCAACTAAATAAGTATTGAACTCCTATGCTAAGTACAGGACTCAGCTTTTTTTTCCCTCTTGTTTTGTATTGCTTTCAGGTAAAGTATGAGTCTTGAAGTGATTGTACATATATGACATAACAGTGTCTAAAAATAGTTGAAATTCAGGATGACAAGTGCTGTTACATTTGTTTTCCTGATTGATGAAGCATCATGTTTTTCATCTTCGTTTCCCCAGTGGCATTAGGGTGTCTGTCCTATAGGTGGTGCTCATGTCTGTTTATCAAATGAGTTATCTCGGTGCATCTTAGGTAGAAGGGCAATTGATTAAAACCTAGTGATGAAGGCTCATTAACTGAAATAAATGGAACTGGTGGAATTTCGAGGTCGACGAAGCGGCCTGGCTTCCAGGAATCTTTCTAGTGGTGGCTGTCCATGGATATGCAGGCTGCCCATATTCTGCAGTTTTGATTGAGTAAATCTGAAGGATGCAACAGAGACTGATAATCTCAACAGGGTATCAGGGCAGTAGATATTAAAGGCTCTCGGGTAGTCACAGCCAGATCATCCCAGAAATCATCGTAAAAATACTAGCAAAAATAAATAGCCTACTTAATTATAATAAGGACAGTATCTCTGAGACATTGCTGAATGATTGTAGTTAAATGTATTAATGTTTTCAGTTCAGTTCAGTCGCTCAGTCATGTCCGACTCTGCGGCCCCATGGACTGCAGCACAACGTTTTAAATGTAGTTAAACCTAAACTGACCAAAAAAAAAACAAAACCACTCACATTCACCTATGGATTAGTTTTTTCCAGAAGTGAAAATTGTTATATTTAGACTGCAGTGAACATCTTGACTGGCCCATTAGTTGGCCCAGGTCTGTAGAGGCTCTGAAAATACTCAGGTCTTCTGGAACCAATCTTTGCTCTACCATTTGCTGTTAAGACCTTGAGCAAATCATTTGGACCCTCTTGGACCCTCAATTTTCTTCTGTAAACGGGAGGAACAGATTGTTTGGAGATTAAATACGATCACACATACACGCAGCACCTGGCACATTTCAGTGCTCTGTAAAATGAAGCTATTTATTTAACGAATCTCTCTTGAACTTGGTGGTACCAGAGTCAAATTAAATCAAAATTAATAGCCCCTGAACAGACCACAAAAAATATCCAACTGTGATTTTAATAAATGCACATGCCAAGTGTTTACCTCACTGAAAAATCAAGAAGTCCTTCTGATGTTTCGTGTCTTTTTTTGGCTTTGGCAGACAGAAGGGTTTAAGTATCCCAGGCCCTCCTCGGTACCACCGTCGCCTTCGGGATCTCAGGCCTCCAGTCCTCAGAGCAGCGATGCGGAGGATGACAATGAGGATGAGAGATACGACGAGGAAAAAGAGGCCGAAAGGGATCGGTTAAATATCAAGTCGCCGTTTTCTCCGAGTCACGTTCCTCGGGGGAAGAAGAAGCAGCACGGAGAATACAAGAACTGAATTCCGCTCTGGTCCAACAGGCTAACTTAGTGAGCATGCAGTAAGAATGATTATTGATAGAAATGGAAACGCCACACGTTTCACTCTCTTCCTCTCAGTGTTACAATGGGATTTATTCTCTGCCTAAAAAGTGGAGGAGGTTAAGTGAATGGCAATTTGGTAATTTATAATGAAATCCCAGTTATTTTCCCCAATTCCTTTTCTCCAGTCAATGTAGGTCATGAGAAACATGACCTAATTATAGGAAGAAGACTGGAAGTGTTTTTAAAAACGGTTATTTTAAGCAGTAAGAATTTTCATTTCCTAATGTCGATTTTTTAATTATCATCATCATAACCCTTTGCTTAGTGTTTATACAACTTCTATACCTACTAAACAAGTCTGCCATCCCTCCCCCAAAGGATCCTGACCTTAGCCTTGAATGTGTTCTACGTTTATATTTTAAATAATTTGGCCTTTAGTGATTACTTTTATTTTTCACATGAATCAGAACCATGAATTTAAGCTTACTTTTGCATCAAATTCCATAAGACACTAGCTATCCAAAATCCGGATCTCGCTATGTTAATGCGTATGTACAAGGTCACTTCTCAAATTAATGGTGGGAAGATGTTATCTGTACTGTGCCACCTGACTATATCAGTTTTTTCTATTGTGTAAAAGGAAACTCTTTTTGAAAACTTGGTTAGTCTTTCATAGGGGATAAATTGTTAAATCCATGTGAATAAATATATCAATATTTAAAGTTTAACTGCATTGATAATGTCTTGTTTAAAATTCTTTTAGGCATTTAAATAATATGTTCAAAAACACTATAAAATAGTGCCTTATGAAGGATAACATTTAAAACTATCTTTAAAAAATATTAGCAAAAGAAAATAGTCTATTATAAGAAGGACAGTGTCTCTGAGACATTGTTGAATGATTGTAGTTAAACATATTAATGTTTTGAATGTAGTTAAACCTAAATTGGCAAAAAACAAAAAGAACCCCACATTCACCTGTGGATTATTTTTCCATAACAGAGAATGCCTCGGTTGGCTTATTGGTTGACCCAGGTCTGTAGAGGTTCTCTTTAGGTCTGCTCAATTTTGGGTTGTTGATGGCAATAAAGAGAAACAGGGACTTCTCTGGTGGTCCCTGTTTGAGAATGGTTGAGAGTGGTTGAGAGTCCTTCTGCCAGTGAAGGGGACATGGGTTCGATCTCTGGTCTGGGAGATTCCACATGGCATGGCATAACTATGCCCATGCTCCACAACAGAGGGAACCACTGCAATGAGAAGTCCACGCACCACAAAGAAGAGTAGTCCCCACTTGCTGCCACTAGAGAAAGCCTGTGTGCAGCGATCATGACCCAGCACAGCCAAAAATAAATAAATAAATAACCTATAATTGTTAAAGAAGGAAAAGAAACAGACAGTGTGTCAGATCATGCAGTTCAATTCAGTTGCTCAGTCGTGTCCAACTCTTTGCGACCTCATGGACTGCAGCACACCAGGCTTCCTTGTCCATCACCAACTCCCAGAGCTTACTCAAACTCATGTCCATCGAATCAGTGATGCCATCCAACCATTTCATCCTCTATTGACCCCTTCTCCTCCTGCCTTCAATCTTTCCCAGCATCAGGGTCTTTTCTAATGAGTCAACTCTTCGCATCAGGTGGCCAAAGTATTGGAGTTTCAGCTTCAGCATCAGTCCTTCCAATGAACATTCAGGACTGATTTCCTTTAGGATGGACTAGTTGAATCTCCTTGCAGTCCAAGGGACCCTCAAGAGTCTTCTCCAACACCACAGTTCAAAAGAATCAATTCTTCAGTGCTCAACTTTCTTTATAGTCCAGCTCTCACATCCATACATGACTACTGGAAAAACCGTAGCTTTGACTAGATAGACCTTTGTTGGTAAAATAATGTCTCTGCTTTTTAATATGCTGTTTAGGTTGGTCATAACTTTTCTTCCAAGGAGAAAGCATCTTTTAATTTGATGGCTGCAGTCACCATTGGCAGTGATTTTGGAGTCCCAAAATATAAAGTCTGTCACTGTTTCCATTGTTTCCCCATCCATTTGCCATGAAGTGATGGGACCAAGATGCCATGATCTTAGTTTTCTGAAAGTTTAACTTTAAGCCAACTTTTTCACCCCCCTCTTTCACTTTCATCGAGAGGCTCTTTCGTTATTTGCTTTCTGCCATAAAGGTGGTGTTATCTGCGTATCTGAGGTTATTGATATTTCTCCCAGCAATCTTGATTCCAGCTTGTGCTTCATCCAGCCCAGCATTTCTCATGATGTACTATGCATATAAGTTAAATAAGTTAAAAGAAGAACTTCCAGATGTTCAAGCTGGATTTAGAAAAGGCAGAGGAACCAGAGATCAAATTGCAACATCTGTTGGATCATCAAAAAAGCAAGAGAGTTCCAGAGAAACATCTACTTCTGCTTTATTGACTACGCCAAAGCCTTTAACTATGTGGATTACAACAAACTGTGGAAAATTCTGAAAGAGATGGGACTACCAAACCATCTGACCTGCCTCCTGAGATATCTGTATGAGGTCAAGAAGAAACAGTTAGAACTGGACATGGAACAACAGACTGGTTCCAAATAGGCAAAGGAGTAGGTCAAGGCTGTATATTGTCACCCTGCTTATTTAACTTATATGCAGAGTACATCATGAGAAATGCTGGGCTGGATGAAGCTCAAGCTGGAATCAGATCATGCAAGACCAGTGGAAACTGAACTCTTAGCTCTTCTATTGCCCCTGAATTCTAGCTCTTCTATTGCCCTGAATTCTAGCTCTTCTATTGTCAACATCTCAGACCAAAATGGACGATCATGGCAAACTCCCTCACTTAGAGGTTTGTGGGGAAGGAAAAAAAGTTACCTAAAGCCTACTTCTTAAAAAATGCCCGATGGTTTCCAACTAACCCAGCATCTGCAGAGCAGTTTGGAAAGCTCTGCAGAGGAGATTAGAAAAACAAAATATGAAATAGATTTGTATTACAATTCAAATACCCATTTGCTGAAGCACCAGAAAGATCTCATGATAAAAATGGGTTTCACTCTTGCAATAACTATGAAAATATATCCCTAGTAAAGTGATGTGATGTTGTGATGTGTGTATTCAAGTGATCCTCTTGATTGGTAAGTTGTTGAAAGCATGAACTCTATAGAAGCTATAACTTCTTAATACTTTAAGAAGTATTACTTCTTAAATACTTAAAATACTTAAATACTTAAGTATTTAATACTTAAGTATACTTAAATACTTAAAACTTTAAAATTCAAGTTTTTTTTTTAAATGAAAGAATAGTTTTCTTATTAGAAATGAGCACAAATGGTACAGGTCATGGGGAAAGACTGATTTGCAAAAACTTGGCTTCTAGTGGCATGTGTAGGAATCAATTTCTACCCTGCATTTGGTCCTCTCTTCAGACAGCTGCTGCCATCTGACTCCAACCCTTTGCTCTAGGCACTTAGTTGTCATTTCCCCAAAACTGACAAAGCTCGTGTTTAGTCGTTCTTTCCCGGAGACTGACAAAGTTCAATGTTTAGTTGTCATCTTCCCAAGTTTGACAAAGCTTAGTGAGGAACAACCAATGGGATCATTAGATGACTCTGTGCCTATCATAGTGCCTTATACACAATTTTAATGAAAGAAACAGAGATAAGAAAATTGATGCTCTTAAAGAATGTATGTTTAAAAAAGGAAAAAATAAAGAATGTATGGGATTTCCCTGGTGGTCCAGTTGTGAAACTCCATGCTTCCAGTGCAGGGGGTGTGGGTTCAATCCCTGGTTAGGGAACAAAATTCCCACATGCCATGGAGTAATGTCAAAAAAAAAAAAAAAAGAAAGAAAGAAAAAACATGTATGTATCCATATACTGGAGGTCAGAAACTATAGAAAACTGTGTGCTTGACCAGCTGACAGCAAGACTTTTTTTTTTTAATGCATTGTATGACCCTTCCTTCTATGGCTGGAGAAGGAAATGGCAACCCACTCCAGTATTCTTGCCTGGAAAATCCCATGGTTGGAGGAGCCTGGTAGGGTACAGCCCATGGGGTCGCAGAGTGAACACGACTGAGTGACTTTGCTTTGCTTTGCTTTCCTTCTATGGTTGGAAGAAGGGTGAATAGAGCTGGCTTTACATATACAGATGGGAATATAAAATATTACAAGTGCTATTCAAATAGCTTTTCAGGAGGTCTCAGAAGAGGGATTGGTTAAGTGTATACTTGAAGATATTCAAAGAGACATCTTATGGGGAGACTAAATTTCTCTGAAGTAATGTGGGAGACACAGTTGCGCATATCACATTATGGTTTTAAGGATGAAGTCAAATTAGACATGAACATTTCCTTAAGGAATTTATAGTCCAGTAAGAGGAAGCCAGCAAGTTGCATTCCCAATTGCCCTTTCTCCTGAGGCCACGGTAAAATAATGTAACTCAGGGTTGGTGGGATATAGACTTTTGTTTCTCATCAGCAGGTAAAGAAGAAATGCTACTTGGAGGTAACCTGTTAGGACCTATCTCCTTCTCTCCTTGTTTAGGATCACCATGGTGATGTGGGACTTGGGGGAGAGAAGGCATCCACTGGGGAAGCCCAGGGAAACAGAAGATAATTGAGAGCCCACCCGGTGGCCACGTAGCCACAGGGGAAGAAGGATATAGAGCAAAGAGGGCGAGAGTAACTGGAGGGTATGAAAGTGGCTGCAAGGCCAATCCAGAAGTGGGGTATTTTAGGACGCAGATATGGATAGGAGGCAAACATTTCCCAGTTTTAAAGTACAGGCCACACAAACCTATTTGGAGGGCAGGAATAGAGACGCAGATGTAGAGAATGGACTTGCGGACATGAGGGGCAGGGGGAAGGGGAGGGTGGAATGAATTGAGAGGTGGGATGAGTTACTCAAAGGGAGGTGGGATGAACTGAGAGAGTAGCACTCATGTATATACATTACCATGTGCAAAGCAGATAGCTAGTGTGAAGTTGCTATATGATGACCTAGAGGTGTGGGATGGGGGGTGGTGGGAGGGAGGCTGAAGAGGGGGGATATATGTATATATATATATATATATGTATATATATATATACATAAATATATATAGCGGATTCACTTTGTTGTAGAGCAGAAACTAACACAAATTATAAAGCAACTATGCATGCATGCGTGCTAAGTCGCTTCAGTTGTGTCCAACTCTTTGCAACCATAGGAACTGTAACCTTCTAGGCTCCTTGGTCCATGGGATTCTCCAGGCAAGAATGCTGAAGTGTGTTGCCATACCCTTCTCCAGGGATAAAGCAACTATACTCAAATTTTTAAAAAAGTAAAGCAGAAGGCTGAATAATTCTGAAAAATTGTAAATAAAATGCAAGTCATACAAAGTGAAAAATTTTGACCACTGATCACTTGATTCATTTCAGTTTTGAAAAGGCAGCAATAAAGAGAATTGCAAAGACACTCCAGGAGAGATAGACGGTTATAGCAAACCAGGCATAGGGGTCTTTATGCAACTACTGTATTAATGAACACATCTTTATAGCAGAAGAATGTTCGGGAAGTTCAAATACTTCTAATATTGGAGCTGATAATATTTTAACAGCTGTTGGCCATTTAGAAAGCTTATAAAAGCTCTGTTTTAGTGGGAAATGCTTGAGATTGTTCTAGGTGGAAGAATTACTTTGTTAGATAGACTTTAAATGTATTCTGCAAATAGACATAGTATTTAAGTAGTTCAAATGTGCAAATCTATGTCAGGTGAGTAAATAATTCTCAATAGACTGGACATTTATACTATCTAGAAAATACATTTTAAAATCAAATAATAATTAATGACAGGCGTCTATTATAATGCCACAAAGAATTTTTTAATGCTAGCATATTAAGTTTTTGGCAGAGATTCGTGTTACATTAACTTGAAAACAGTTTCGTTATTCAATTATGAAATGAGATACAGACACATCTTACATGTAGGCTTTTGTTTACTTAATACAGTAAAACTGTAATTCCAAGTTACAGAGACATTCATATAATGATATTCTTTACCTACTTACTAATAGCTTATGTACAGATGATAATAAGAATTGACAATGCTTTCCACTTATGACAATTATCAGTAACAACTTTCAATTAATTAAGTCAGAAATAATTAACATGCTGGTCATATTGTAATTCCAAATAAATATACTATATGCTTGCTGTAGGTAGTGCATATTTTATTTTTCAGACAGTACTGAAAAACTGTCGACTTTATAGTTGACTTTAAAACCTGAATAAACGAGGCATAGTATCATGCACTTACATTCTCGGGGTGCCTTTATGTTATGTTTTAATGCAAATAAAGTCTAGTGCGTGCTCAATCTCTCAGTCATGTCTGACTCTTTGCAACCCTGTGAACTGCAGCCTGCCAAGCTCCTCTGTCCTTGAGATTTCTCAGGCAAGAACACTGGAGTGGGTTGCTATTTCCTCCTCCAGGGGCAAATAAAGCCTCAAGTTCTAGACAGTTAGAGTAAGCAATCTTTGAATCTGCTTAGCCAAGGAAAATAGCTCCAAAAAAAAAGATTCATTTCTTTTGTACAATATATCCAGGAGTGGAGTGTGTTTCCATCTTATTTTCCAGTAATTTTTAGATCCTCGTTTCTAAACTGAATTCAAGGAAATCCCCAGAGAGCACAGGGAGAGCACCCTGCTGTAGAACCTTCCACTGGCTCCTGCCTCACCAAGGGTCCCCTCGCTCAGCAACCACAGTGTCCTGACTGATCACAGGGCTTCTTCCCAGTCATTCCCCCTGCTTCCCTTCCTGACAACTCACCTCTCCTGGATACTAACAATCACATTGCACTCTTTCCCATCGTCCCATGCTTCCCACCTCTCTCTCCTTGGAGGTGAGGAAAGGGGGGAAAGGAGAGGAGATTCACTGTTGAGTGCTAAGACAATCCAAGTGGGTAATAAAATGGAAAAAAAAAACAACTAAGAATGATTAAATCAAGATGGGTATTGTAACAAAAAGAAGGAACACTTTAAAGAGTCTTCAACCTAATAACTATAAATGGGTTAAATTCAAGAGTAAGATACCAGGTGATCTAAACAGGACCTGAAGTCATGGAAGAAAGCAGTGATGTTCTAAGAATGAAGCATCACTTTAGCTTCTGGAAGAATAAAACTGGCTGCACATGTTCCTAAGATTACAAATGAAGGAAAAAGGGTCCACAGACTTTATTCACATGGCTCATGTTTTCAACAAGAATAGAATGATAATTGAATGGAATCTGGTATATTGTCACCAGTTTAGCAGACTGTCTTCTAGGAATCTGGTTTGATCCAAGTTTTCTTCTCCAGCTGTAAGGGAAAAAAAATACATAACATAAACACATCCTGTTTTTTACAAGAAGACACAAGATGAAGAGAACTTCAGGAAGTAAACATTTGATTTGCCCCCCTTACATTATGTCAACTCATGCCCTCTGCTGCAGAATGCCCCCTAATTGGATTCTGACTGATTTTGTTACAAAATTTCCTCCCTCAGCTTGGGACCCATCAGAGAATTCATATCTAACATGTGGGTCTCCACAGTGAATGAATTTACATGGTGTGTTTAGTAGAAATCCAAAAAGGCCACGTCTTTCTCTAAATATGCCTCGTGTCTAAAATATCCACTAGTAGAACAACGCACTCACATCAAGGTATTGTTTCTATGTGTGCATGCATGCTAAGTGGCTTTATTCATGTCTGACTCTGTGCGTCCCTATGGACTGTAGCCTGCCAGGCTCCTCTGTCCATGGGATTCTCCAGGCAAGAATACTGGAGTTGGTTGCCATGACTTCCTTCAGGGGATCTTCTGATCCAGGGATCAAACCCGAGTCTCTTAAATCTCCTGCACTGGCTGGCAGATTCTTTACCGCTAGCACCACCTGGGAAGTCCCACTGTTTCTATATTTCCTGTTAAAATGCACTTTGGTTAGGAAAGATGCCAAAGGAACACATATTCTCTTATTAGCTGAACTAGAGGCCTGGGGTGGAAGGAAGACAAAAAGAAGGGACACTTGTTAGCTGGATGGGATTGCAAAACTTCAGAGCAGGAGGAATCACCTCTTGTGTGGGAATAGCAGACTGAGAGGACACTAGGTTCCTAGAATTAAAACTGGGTCTAAGGGCTGAAACTGACAATGGGGAAGGGAGAGGAAGTCACCAGAGGCAAAATTTCACTGTTCGTTTCGTCTAAGGTCATCTCTAGAGAAAACCACTTTCCCCTAGTTAGTCACAGTATAGTTGGAATATCTGAGTTAGTTTAACCTGGATTGCAACCAAATTTCAAAGTACTGCAGAAAATCAGATGCTCTATTTATTCTTTAAATTAAAACATTAAAAAAATTTATTATAGTGTTAGTTTCTTCTGTATAGCAAAGTGAATCAGTTACACATACACATGTATCCACTTCTTTTCCCATACAGGTCATTACAGAGTATTGAGTAGAGTTCTCTGTGCTACACAGTAGGTCCTTACTAGTGATCTGTTTTATATAGGGCAGTGTGTATTTAAAGGAAAGGAAAAAAAGCCAAGAAAGGAATCATCCCTGTATATCCTCCATTGAAATAATAATCCACTACTTAAAATAAGGGCTTCCCTTCTGACTCAGCTGGTAAAGAATCCGCCTGCAATGCAGGAGACCTGGGTTCGATCCGTGGGTTGGGAAGATCCCCTGGAAAAGGGAAAGGCTATCCACTCCAGTATTCTGGCCTGAAGAATTCCCATGAGATCGCAAAGAGTAAGTCCAAATCATATCTAGGGACTTCAGAATAAAAATATAAAGGTGAACACTGATTAATCTATCATGTAAGAATCCAAAATTTCCCATCAATTTAGACTAATAAAATTTTGTTTTCTAATTTCATCATCAGAGACAAGCTACTTCAGAAACTTAAAGACCTAAAAATTTGAAATTTATTTTTCCAAAAGACTTGAAATGGAGACCCAGAGTCAAATCCTCCTGTAGTCTCTAATGAAGATCCTTCTCCTCCTCTTTATTTTTTAAAAAATATTTATTTATTTGGCTGTGCTAGGTCAGAGTTGTGGCATGTGGGACCTAGTTCCTGACCAGAGGCCCCCTGCCTTGGGAGCTCAAAGTCTTAGATACTGGGCTGTCAGGGAAGTTTCCCTTCTCTTTCTCTTTAAAACGAGCTCTCCGTTCTCCCTTCCAGCTCACTTTCCTTTCTGGCTCTGCAAATCTTCCCAGCAATGAAATCTAAGACTTCACGATCCACTCATCTTAACTTGTGCTGTCCTCCTACTGACTTCAAAACTCAGTAAGAATGCCAAATGTTGCATGGCTCATGACTCAACTATTTCTCACCCTTTCATTGCAAGAATTCTGAAGGCCATGCCAGCAAGCGTCCACTTTCTCTTACCTCTGCAATCTAATTTCCTTTCCCAAATTCCCTTCAAACAAGGTTTCAGAATGGGCACAGCAGCAGTAAATCATACCACTGGGCAGGGCGAGGGAAAGATTTGTGAACCACAATTTATTTTATTATTATTTAATTGAAAAAAATTTAAATTGGAGGATAACTGCTTACAATGGTGTGTTAGTTTCTGCTGTACAGTGTGAATCAGCTATAAGTATACATATATTCCCTCCCTCTTGAGTCTCCCTCCCACGCCCCCACCCCACTCCTCTTTAACGACCCTTCCTACCCAACACAATCTTCCTCCTCCTCTGATTTCTGTACTCTTACTAAGCATTCTGCTATATTTGATACAGTTCCCTGTGCTATACAGTAGGACCTGGTCGCTTATCCATTCTGTTTTATGCTTTTAGCAACTAGTTGCCCTGTGTTATCTGCTCTCCTTGTGGTATGCCTCAGCATTGAGCCTCCATTCCCACTGACTTC
Organism: Cervus elaphus; assembly: GCF_910594005.1. Taxonomy (NCBI): domain Eukaryota; kingdom Metazoa; phylum Chordata; class Mammalia; order Artiodactyla; family Cervidae; genus Cervus; species Cervus elaphus. The sequence continues at coordinate 30,764,416 of NC_057836.1, read as the reverse complement.
TTGACTCCACTCCCGAATGACTGCCCTAGTTTCTCATTGACTCCCCTCTCCAGCCGTCCTCTTATCACCATCCATTTGAGAGATGGCAAGAGTTACAGATTCCCACAGCCCTGAGTTAAACTCCCCATATCACTTCTTACTAACCGTGTGGCCTTAGGAAAGGATATACACTCCAGAAGGGTTCAGTTTTCTGAGCTACAAGGATGACATTAACATCTGACACCCAGGCGATGTTCTCATATTGTAGCTCTTGTTCCTGCTCTGATGGTTACCCTATGAGCCATAACCAGTTACATCTTCCTTACCATGTTCCCTCTCTGCTAAAAATCCATAGACCACGTGACTAATTCTCAGATGAAGAATCAGCTACCTCCTGTTTCTCAGCTCAGTTCAAGTATGTCCCTGCCTCCCGAGGGTGGGCAAGCTACTCAGTCTTTCTGTGCTTCTATTTCCTCATCTGTAAAGTATGGACGATAAAGGTGGGTAATCCTAGGAGGTAATTCACTTATTACGGATGAATGAATTATTAATAAATGTATTGGGCTTCCCAGGTGGTCCTAGTGGTAAAGAATCTGCCTGCCAATGCAGATGCTGCCTTCACCACTGGACCACCAGGTGGTCCTTCTCATTTTTGCTTTTTTGCTTAACCTGCTTTTTCTCTCTATCTGCCACAGTGCCTGGCACCTAGCAGACATCAATGCAGATTTGGGGAATTAACTAGTATCATCTCCTCCATGCAACCAAGTCAACCCCCACTTTGCTCTGAGTTCAAAAAACCTCTTTATCCCCGTCTCTTCCATTTACTTCTTGTAGGGTTGTTTTTGTTTTGTTTTTCCACAACAAAGCTGTAAGTCTGAAGCCAGAAAGAACCTCCTGCTCTCTTCCTTTCCCAGACAGCGCCCATCCAATACCAGGCAGTGAGCACAGGGTTTTCTTCATCAGCACGAGTGTCAGAGCAGCAGGCCAGCAGTTTGTGCTCTGACCACCAGAGCTTTCCAGGTAGCTCAGGGGTAAACAATCCACCTGCCAATTCAGGAGATGCCGGTTTGATCCCTCAGTCAGGAAGATCCCTGCGAGGAAGAAACGGCAACCCACTCTAGTATTCTTGCTTGGGAATCCCATGGACAGAGGAGTCTGGTTGGCTACAGTCCACGGGGTCGCCGAGAGTCAGGTATGACTGAGCACACACTACTTACTGTATTTTTTTATACATTTTATCATGTAAATCATATCATAAATATGGCATCATTACAGTTTTTGAGAGCAAAATGTCTAGGTCTATTTATTATGCTTTGATGACCTCTATTGTTAATACTAATACAAAATCACATACTTTGTTTCATTTGGCTCTTAGAGCAACCCTGCCCATGGATGTCATTATTCCATTTTACCAATAATGACACTAAGGCCACCCAGATAGGAAAACACTCAGGCCAGGATTTGAACCCAGTCCTGTTATATTCCAAAGTCCAGGCTAATGTGTTACAAGATGCCTTAATGCAAATAGTGGTTTTAATGCCACATGGACAGAGAGTCTCTATTTGAGGATCACACCTAATCCTGGCATGCAAGAAGCTGTATGTGTGCATGCTCAGTTGCTCAGTCATGTCCGACTCTTTGCAACCCCGTGGACCGTAGCCCACCAGGTTCCTCTGTCCATGGGAGTTTTCAGGAAAGAATACTGGAGTGGGCTGCCATTTTCCTCTTACAGGGGATCTTCCCAACCCAGAGATCAAACCTGAGTCTCCTTGTGTCTCCGGCACTGCAGACAGATTCTTTACCCACTGAGCCATTGGGAAAATCCAAGAAGTAGAATAGTGAAACACAAATCACACAGGTTTAGCATTTAGCATCAGAACTAGCCCATATCTCTTAGGGTGAACCATAAGAAACTGCCCTGTTTGTAAGTTAAAAATGAATGATTTTCAGCTATTTCATTTGCTTCAAATTTTAGTAGCAAGTAACTGGATTTGTGATTACTTGGCCTCAGTTTTTTCAAATATAAAATAATGAAGTTGGAGTCTCTAGGATTCTAAGAGAAATAAAAGCTCCAAAAGGCTATGGATTATGGAATTAACATGAAATCCCACCATCTCATCAAGGAAATGTTTCTACATTCTTGGGACTCAGTATAATGAGAAATATGGTATTCTGTAAATAATAAACATTTCTGTTAATTTCTGATGGCCTGGGCAACTGTTGTTTTTTAAAATCTAAATAACTAAAAGCAACTTTGTTGCACCCAACACAGAATCTCCAAAGCACTCAAAGCTTCTCTGTCCTGCAGTTAAAAGAGTTTACTATGCTTGTACCTTCTTGCGGTTTCGGCAAAAAAGCCAATAGTACAGCTGCTGCCTCTGGAAGAGTTAGTTGTTGGGAATTTGGGCTTCGTCTTTCTGGAGAAATGAAAAAACATATACAGGTTCTATTAGCATTTAAACATTCATATAAGTAAGTAACTGTTAGTTGCTCAGTCGTGTCCAACTCCACAACCTCATGGAGCCCACCAGGCTACTCTATCCATGGGATTCCCCAGGCAAGAATACTGGAGTGGGTTGCCATTCCCTTCTCCAGGGCATCTTCCCCACCATCTGTCACCAGGGAATCCTAAATATTCATATAGGGAAGTCTTATTCTATTATGCTATAGTATTAGAAAAATCTCTGTGAAATAGCTTTTTGATTGCTCAGCAAAGAGCCCCTTGCACAGACTAATTTTTATAAGTTGAAACATTTCACACTTTCTTTGGACATTACTTACAATTGGTTATACTGTGTATGACAGGGTATGGAAGAGAATTTAAACTATATATACTACAGCAAATTTCACTAAAGCAAGGAGGATTAAGATAAAGAGCCCAGGAGGAATTTTCCCCCTCAGAGGTTAAAATGGGATGCTTGAGTGGGAAAGTTTAGACGGGACTCTGCCTGGAGTCTGATCCCTGGGTCAGGAAGATCCCAGGAGGAGGAAATGGCAACTCACTCCAGTATTTTTGCCTGGAGAATTCCATGGACAGAGGAGCCTGGTGGGGTTGCAAGAGTCAAACACGATTGAACGACACACACACACACACACACACACACACACACACACACACACACACACACACACACTGCCTGGAGTCTAGTTCTTTCTTATTCCTTCCAACACACACACACACACACACACACACACACACACACACACACACACACACTGCCTGGAGTCTAGTTCTTTCTTATTCCTTCCAAAGCAGTTTGAGAAAATAATCTACCTTCTTGGCCACATATAAGGCAATTATTTGACTGAAAGAGAATCTGAAGAATATTCAAAACTATTTCAAACGAGTTGGTGGAAGACAAACCGTCCTGATTCAACACAAACCATGAATTTTGGTTATCTAATGAAGTGGGAAAACAAACCGTAACCTACAGTAAATAAGGTGCCGGCTTGAAGAAGGTAAACCAAAATTTGATAAGCACCTACTATGTGCTCAAAAGGGTGTTTGGTATTTTTCAAAACGAGTAGACTTGGTAATTTTCAGCAATCTTGAATGTTTATCAAAATGAATGATATTGCTATTTTTTAATCCAACGGCGTGGAAAGTTTGTCGTGAAAGAGTCTCTGGCTCCGTCCTTAAAGGCCCCCCACTTCTTCACTATTTCTGGCTTTGAACCTTTTGATAGTTCTTTTCAGTGATAAAATAGAGGCGTTTGAAGTTTTTAGGCAAATCACTATTTTAATAATGACGATGATGATAACATTGGTAACAACAGCGTTTAAAGGAAATCTTGTAAAGACCCTGCGTTAAACGGGAGGCACGTTTCTGGGGCAGACGCGCAGCTCTCACACCCATCCCGACCTCTCCGCCCCACCCCGCGCCCGCCACTACCCCCCGACCCCCGCTGTCTGGAGCGGAACCGCGGCTCCCGCCACCGGATCTCGAGCCTTCAGGTCAGCGGGGCCGGGCGGGGCCGGCTCTCCCTCGGGCGGCCCCGGAGCCCGCCTTCCCGGGGGCGGAGTGCGCCCTCCCGACCCGCGCGGTCTCCGGGCGCCCGCGGCCTCCTGGTTCCCGCGCACTCACCGAGCGGCGGCCGGTCGGAGAGGTCCTTCCTCCGGCTCTGGTCGGAAAGGAAGCGGCGCCCCTCTGCCAAGGCGAGACAAGGGCTCAGCGCCCGCCCGGCCCGGCCGATCGGAGTTGCCGGACCAGGAGCGGGCGAGTCGGGGCGGCGAGGCCGGGTGCTCCCAGCCGGGGCGCGCGGGGGTGCGGGGCTCCGGGTCCCCGGCGCGGATCGGGGAGGAGACCACCGGGAAAGCCGCGCGCCTCCCCCAGCGCGTCGGAGGGGGCGGCGGTCTCGCTCGCCAGCCAGGGCGGTGTGCCTGGGAAACCCCAATCTTCCTTTGAGCAAGAGCCAACTACCTTCCGGTTTGGGTTGGAGGATTTCTGATTATCCTCCCCACCCCACTCCCCACCCTCGACCTTTCTCCTTGATTAACTGAGACCAGAATGACCTCAATTATTTTTGGGAACGAACTCGATAGGATTCTCTCCCCGCAGGCCTCCTTCTGTCCCGCGGGTTCATGCGCCCCTAAGGCTTCCCGTTTACCACTGTCGGAAGAGCAAAGTGTTTGGAACATACGTGCACCCTTCAGGTAGAGCATAGCTTGAGGAGTCCAGTTCCTTCTCTCAAAGAGTCTCTACAACCCAAGAAGAGGAAAGCAGTTAGGGGGGCGTTGCTGCCCAGCCCAGCATTAGAAATCAACGAGAAGGGAGGGGAGGGAACGAAAGAAAGGGAAGGGAAGGAAGGAGAAGAAAGAAGGAAAAGAAGGGAAGAAATAGAGGGGAGGGAAGAAGGAAGGAAGGACGTACCCAGCGCACAGAGGAGCCCCAGTTTTTGCTTGTGATTACCTGCGGAGCACTGTTGCAATTTCCCATGAAAGAAAACACCAGGAAGAAGGTCAAGGTCATTACCACCAGACTTTTGAATCCCTGCATGAAACGATCAAAGTCATTTCTGTGCCTATAGAATCTTCTACTTTTTTCCTTGGCTCCTGGACAATTACACCCCCCGCCTTTTTTTTTTTTTTTTTTGCTATGTTTTGTTTGAGCACTCAGAATGTAGAGAAGAAGGGAGTTCTCCAGTTTATCATCTAGTTAATTCACAAAGAGATCTTTTTTTAAAAATTATTTAGAAATATTTTATTTTAATTATTTAACCCAAACGAGGATTTAAGAGAATAAGTGAATTTTTTTCTTTATAAAATCAATTGAATCTGATATTTTAAGGGCATAATGTTTGACTCTGAAACACATTAAACATGAAAGAGTTAAAAAAAAAAACAAATCACTATACAGCTTTTATAAAATAGCTAAAAAGTCTCAAATAAAACTTTTCCTTACCTTCATGTTCTGCACCCTTCCAGAAGCTGTGATAACTAGAACTTAGCCTGTGAGTTTTCTAAATCTTTCTGAGAGTGGGGCTTTTAAATCTTAGTGTCAAGGATCCCTCCTGATGTTGCATAGAGTTGGTGTCTGCAGGGACTTCCTGTCAATCTTCAAGATTGAGAGCATCTGATGACTCCTCCAGGGAGATTCAGTTGCAGGAAGTGGAAAAATGATTGATGGGTGAACATCACTTACTGCCCACATCAGCCAGGAGATATTCTGAGTTATATCAGCATCATAACCTTTGGTTTTCTTACTAGCTTTTCGAGGCATTATTGTTATTATTAAGGAGAATGTTTAATAACCCCAGGCAGAATCAAAAGTAAATGAACAAAACTTGTCTTAGATAACTAGGTATCAAGCTATCACCAGTGAGTAAAGATGAGTCATTTGGATAGGAATGAAAAGGTTAGGGAATCTCAATGGAATATGACATCAGTCATTCACTTAATTATCAATTCAGTTATTTAACAAAATATTTATGGAATGCCTACTGTGTATCAGACATCCCACGGGACACAAACATGAATCAAAAAGACAAGTTTCTGCTTTGATACTGCTTCTAGTCAGGGGAGAAACACTCCAAACTAGTAAATAAGGTAATTTCAGAATTTTAAAATGCTTTATAAAGGAAAAGTAAGCAAGATAAGGTAATGAGGTGATAAGGTAAGTGGTGGGCTAGTTTAGGGAAGGTAAAAACCAAGAGGGATCTGGAAGGATAACGTGGAGTCAGAATGGGATAAGCTGGCATGGATTTAGTATTGCTGACATTCTAGGCAGAAGAAAAATGCAAAATCTTGGGATGGCAAAGAGCTTGGCTTGTTTGAAGAACAGGAAGGTGATAAATGGAGCAAAGTTGTGTGGGGGGTCTGGAGAGGGGGCTATGAATTGAGGATGGAGAGGAAGAAATGGGCCAGTTCAAATGGCAATTTGGGAATAAGCAAAAGATGATGATGGCTTAGACTAGGGGAGTGCTTGTAGGGAATGGAGAGCTGTAATGAATTTGGGTGTTAGAAAATATGGACTTGTGGATAAATGGGATATGAGAGTTTAAGAAAAATAAATCAAGGATGATTCTGAGATTTTTGGCTTAAACACCAGCTGAATGATGAAGCCTGTTATTGAAATTGGAGGGACTTCATAAGGAACCAATTTAGAGAGGGAAATTAAGAATTCTCTTTGGACATATTAAAATTAAAATATGTATTAGACATACATGGAGAAGTACAAAGTAAGCAGCTGCAGATGCAAAACTCGAGCTCAGTAAACAGGTCTGTAGATTTTTTTCTAAAGGCAAGAATTATGAGATTTGAGAATTTTAAGTCAGGAAAAAATTGAAATTGAAAGAATACTTAGGGAGTGAATGGAGTTAAAGAGGAAGGGATAGAGCTCTGAAAACAAACATACAGAGACTGAGCAGAGGGAAAGTCAGCAAAGGAAGCTGAGCTGAAGCAATTGGAAAAAAGTGAAATTCCAAGAGACCATAAGTTCATGGGAGCTGGGAGACTATCCAATAGCATTGCAAGGTTAAACTGCATGAGCTGAGAAGTGTCTGCTGGATTTGGGAATATGATGACTTTTGAGAAACAATGCTAGATTGGGTAGAATAGGATATGAGGAAATAAAGACAAGTGTGGACAACTTTTTTAATTCCACCAAAAGGAAAGGAAAAAATAAACTTTGAAAAAAGATAAATGAGTGTGGTAGAAATGGAATTATTATTTTTTTAACCTTTCAATAACATCTGAATCCTTTTAATTGAAGGACATTTCTGAAATTCCCTAAACTATAAATTATGACTTTTGGTGGGAGGCAGTGTCCTCCCTCTATTGTAGATGCTGAACATGTTAGATACTCCTTCCCAGTCTCCCTATCAGGTAGAGTGTGATCATGATGCAGGCTTCACCAATCAGATGTACCCGCTTGGATGGAGACTGGAGCTGGGAGGGGATAAGTGGGGAGTGGGAGGAGCACTTTCTGGTGCAGTAGTGGCTGTAGGACGCTCAAGTTTGTGTGGGCAATACTGGCTACAAGGCTAGTGACGGATTCCTGCATGCAGTGCGGAGGAGATGGTGATTCGCCTGCAGTGTCCTTTTAATAAAGTCCGCTTTTGCTTAAATCAGCCAGGTCTGTTGGTTCCTTTTGATGACCATTTGCAGAACCTGTATGCTGATGGAGATGATTGGCAGAGAAGGAAAAATTGATGATATGGAAGAGAACTGCAAAAAAGGAATTTGGAGAAGGCAAGAGGGCTATGACCCAATTATGTACAGTTCAGTTCAGTCACTCAGTCGTGTCCGACTCTTTGCAACCCCATGGACTGCAGCATGCCAGGCTTCCCTGTCCATTACCAATTCCCAGAGCTTGTTCAAACACATGTCCATCGAGTCAGTGATGCCATCTAACCATCTCATCTTCTGTCGTCCCCTTCTCCTCCCGCCTTCAGTCTTTCCCAGCATCAGGGTCTTTTCCAATAAGTCCGTTCTTCGCATCAGGTGGCCAAAGTATTGGAGTTTCAGCTTCAGCATCAGTCCTTCCAATGAATATTCAGGACTGATTTCCTTTAGGATTCACTGGTTTGATCTCCTTGCAGTCCAAGGGACTCTCAAGAGTCTTCTCTTCTCCAACACCACAGTTCAAAAGCATCAATTCTTTGGCACTCAGTTTTCTTTATGGTCCAACTCTCACTTCCATACATGACTACTGGAAAAACCATAGCTTTGATTAGATGGACCTTTGTCGGCAAAGTAGTATTTCTGCTTTTTAATATGCTGTCTAGGTTGGTCATAGCTTTCCTTCCAAGTAGCAAGCGTCTTTTAATTTCATGGCTGCAATCACCATCTGCAGTGATTTTGGAGCCCCAAAAAATAAAGTCTGTCACTGTTTCCAATGTTTCCCATCTATTTGCCATGAAGTGATGAGACCAGATGCCATGATCTTAGTTTTTTGAATGTTGAATTTTAAGCCAGCTTTTTCACTCTCCTCTTTCACTGTCATCAAGAGTTTCTTTAGTTGAAACAGTTATACACACAGGCAGGCAGTGAACAAGGATCAGAGTGGCCACCATGTGCTAAGGTCCCATGGATGAGAGAGATGATCTCTTTCTTCTAAATGTTAGAGTAGTGCTCTGAAGGTATTTATTAATGTGTTTTTGAATCATCTGGGAATCTCATTAAAATGTGTGCTCTGATTCAGTATAGATTGGATGCAGCCTGAGAATCTGCATTTCGAATAAACTCCCAAGTGATGCTCATAGATCCTATTGTGACCTTTGGAGATTTTGAGTAGTAAATCTTAGATGGTATAAAAAGTGATAACACAAACTAAAAAACTTGAAAGCTTCAAGTCTGCATAACTAGGAGAATGGCTAGCAATAGAAATATCAGGGCGTATGGAGAAGGAACAGGCGAGTGTGATTTGGGATTGAAGCTTGATGGGTGATGCTGCTGCTGCTGCTGCTGCTAAGTTGCTCAGTCATGTCCGACTCTTCGCGACCCCATGGACTGCAGCCCATCAGGCTCCTCCATCCATGGGATTTTCCAGGCAAGAGTACTGGAGTGGGTTGCCATTGCCTTCTCCGATGGGTGATGCTATCTACCTGTAAATACTTGTGCAAGAGAGATTGGGGTTTGGGCACCTGACATTTGGACTTGATGGTCATGTGCAGAAAGGAGATTTGGTTAGTAAATGAGAATGAAATATATAAAGGAGTTTGCAGGTAGAAACTTGAGAAATATTTACTCCCTTTAAAGAATAATTAAAGCAAGAAAGACCCAAAACCATGAATGTAGTATTTTCTACTGTTTAGGAGAGGAGGAAGATAAAAACTAAGGACTAAAGTATTACCACCTTATCTAGAGAAAAATCTTAACACTAAATATTAGGTTTTCAGATTTTAAAAGTTAATTTCAAGGGATTTTAGCAACTTCCAAAGAAAAAGCAATAGAAAAAAGAAGACTATATTTATATTTTAAAAGAACTCATAACTGAAACCCAGTTATTCGGTTATCCTAACAAGCAACTGGGCTTCCCTGCTGGTTTAACAGGTATAGAATCCCCCTGCAATGCAGGAGTCGCAGGAGATGCGGATTTGACCCCTGGGTTGGGAAGATCCCCTGGAGGAGAGCACGGCAACCCACTCCCACTCCAGTATTCTTGCCTGGAGAATCCCAGGGACAGAAGGAGCCGGGCAGGCTACAGTCCATAGGGTCGCAAGGAGTCGGCCATGACCAAAGTGACTGATCATTCAGGCAAGAAACAACTAAAATGTCTCTTTTCCCCTTTCCATACCAAACACACACAAAGGTTTTAGAAAGAGGGACAGGAAAATAAATTGCCAGTCAAACTGTGTTTTGAAATTACAATTTTAAGGAAAAAATAAATTAATGTGCTTTGTCTGTAACAGGTTCACTAATGAATTCATAACCAGATGTTTTACGTCAAAGCTGCCATTTTCAGCATAATATGCACAAGTGAGGAGAATGGCTTTGACATGTTATCAATATTGTAGTCTTATCAAAAGTAACGTGCCAGAAGGTGAATTTATCCTAAAAAGGCATTGACTCCCAATCAAATGTTTTTGTTAAATCACAAAAGTTAAAGATTTTTACAGGTCTAAACCTAGAAATGGGCTAAAAAAGAAGTTACTTATTTGATTAAAAAAGTTGACGTACAAAAACATTACCTTTTATTCTGCTGACATGATGACCTGGCAGTGGCTATTGGACAAATTGGATCCGAAACCTATTTTTCCCTCATTAAAAAAAAAACAAAAAAACAATTGGAGTGTAATTCCTTTATAATATTGTGTTAGTTTCTGCTCTACAACAACGAGAATCACCTGTATGCATTCACATAGCCCCTCCCTCTTGGACCGCCCTCACACACACACACCCACCCCCCCGCATTCCATCCCTGTCATCACAGAGCACTGAGCCCCCTACACTGTCCAACAGGTTCCCGCCAGCCATCTATTTTTTACCCACGGTAGTTTATATATGTCAAGCCCCATCTCCCAATTTGTCTCACCCTCCCCTTCCTCCATATCCCTCTGTCCACATGTTCCTTCTTAACGTCTGGTCTTTCTTAAAGACCATATAACTGATATATGGTATATATCTATATATATATGGTATATATGATATGTATAAAAAAAACATATAACTGATATCATACGATGTTTGTCTTTCATGTCTGGTCTTTCTTCCTGCTCTGTAAATAGGTTCATCTATACCATTTTTTTTTTTTCTAGATTCCATATACATAAATACATGATACTTGTTTTTCTCTCTGGAACTTTTTTAAAAGGCATATTTAATGGAGATAATTTTGCCCACATCACTGATGTTATCTGAATTCTTCCAGTAGACTTCAGGGTGCCCAGGCCCAACCTAACACCGTCAAAGTTTAAACTGCATTCTTACAAGATCCATGATTACTGTGTTCACACACACAACCGCACCTATCTTTAGAAAAAAACTGTTTACATTTTATTTACACATTAAAAAAAATTGAAGTATGGTTTATTTACAATGTTATACTAGTTTCAGGTGCAGGTTATATTAGTGTCAGGAAATTCTCCAGGCAAGAACACTGGAGGGGGTAGCCATTCCCTTCTCAGGGGGTCTTCCTGACCCAAGGATCGAACTAGTGTCTATTACGTCTCCTCACTGCAGGCAGATTCTTCACTGTCTGAGCCACCAGCGAAGCCCTTCAGTTGCACAGTAAGCTAATATTCAGTTATATATATATATGACCTTTTTCAGATTCTTTTCCATTATAGGTTATTTCAAGGCTGATTCATGTCAATGTATGACAAAACCCACTGCAATATTGTTAGGTAATTAGCCTCCAACTAATAAAAATAAATGAAAAAAAAAAGTCACCATAAAAAAAAAAAAAGTTATTCCAAAATGTTGAATATAGTTCCCTATGCTCTACAGGAGGTCTTTGTTGTTTATCTATTTCATATATAGTAGTGTGCATTTGTTCATCTGAAATTCCTTACCTACCTTCTCCCCACTCCATCCACTTTGGTAACTACAGGTTTGTTTTCAATGTCTGTGAGTCTATTTCTTATACTAAGTTCATTTGTATCAATTTTTTTTTTTTTTTAAGAAATCACATATAACTGATATCATACAATGTTTGTCTTTTTCAAACAGCACCTATCTTGGGAAAGATTACCTGGACAATATGGCTATTAAGATACTCGAAGATAGAAATTATGTCTGATGACAGAATAGAGGAGTTTGCTACTGGATGTTGAGATCACTGGGTTTAATTCCTACTTTGTTTTGGCTTTATTCTCTGTGAAGGCCAGTCGACTCCATAGGCCAGTTGTCTCACAAAGAGGTGGAAGAAGACTCCCCAAAGAGCTACCAGCTTCAGAAGATTTAGGGCACTGAGAAGGCCCACTATCCAAAATAAAACTCCTCACTCGTTGGCCAATGTCTTTACCATCCTTTACTTAAGCTTTGAAGCTCAAGAATCTCTTTCACAAAACCATATAAATACAAAACAAGTGGAACGGTCTAGGAGAGGACACAGAAGGGCCAGCTGTTTTGGCCTAGTCAAATAGAGCTGCCCTTTTCTGTTAAAAGGTCTTAGTTGGTAAAGGTAAGGCCATGGAAAAGCGTCAGTTGAAGGATCTGGGGCAGATGCTATGTCCAACCTCCTACACGGATACAAGAAGTAGAAACACAGAGGCTGGAACATTTTACTCCAGAGGAAAAGGTTAGAAAGATGTTGTTGTTTAGCCCCTAAGTCGTGTGTGACCCTTTGCGACTCCTTGGACTCCAGCACACCAGGCTTCCCTGTCCTTCACTATTAGAAAGATGAACTGGATATTTAATAATGGATTCAAGACTTGCAGTTCAACAGACAATAGTCAAGACTTGTGGTTTAATGATCAGATGCAACAAACTTGTGTACCTTAACTGATAAATTTGTCCAGTGGTTTTTGGCCTTACTAAAGTTTATGATCAAAGCACTGCTGACATTAAGTGAGTTTAAGTAATTAATACTTAAATATTATATATTCCTTTCATGCTGAGAAAAAAATTAAGCATTTCTCCACCAATTTCTAAATTTACTGTTTTTTAACCTGAAGCCTATTTCTAGTTGAACAATTTGGAAATGAAAGATGTGATGATCCTTCTATAAAAAAGAAAACTGCATATTAGGCTAATTTAAAACACAAGTTTGGTTATTGTGCAATGCTCGATTTTTATAATTCATAATAAAAATACACCTGACCATTGTTATGGATTGAATTTTTGTTCCCTTCAAACTTAGAGGTTGAAAACTCAACCGCCAACATGATGGCACTGGGGGTGGGCCTTGGGGAGGTAGTTGGGTTTAGATGAGGTGACCAAGATGGGACTCCTCAGGAAGGGATTAGTGTCTTTATTAGAAGAGAGATGAGAGCTCATTCTCTTTTTCTATGCTATGTGAGGACATAGTAAGAAGGCAGCTGTCTGAAAGCTAGGAAGAGGGCCCTCTCCAGGAACTGAATCTGCCAGCATGTTCATTTTGGACTTCCCAGAATCCAGAACCATGAGAACTAACATTTGTTGTGTAAGTTGGTCTGTGGAATTTTGTTTTAGCAGCCCAAGTTGAGACAACCACCAATTAATAGAAAAGTACCCTTTTATTGAGAAGTAAGACAAGTGTATTTACAATATTCAATTGTTAGATCATATAATCTGTGAGACTTTTAAAAGCAGCAGTATTCCAGGAATTACAATGTATAAGGGGAAAAGAAAAACATTCCAAATAGGTTTCTGTTACAGAAAATAGATTTGAACAATGCCAGAAACACTTAAGGCTAAGTAGTATTAGACCTTTTCTTCCACCTTTATAGCAATAACTGATGCTTTTTTTTTTTTTTTTGTCACAGACAGAAGACTAATATTGGAAAGGAAGAAACAATATGATGTACAGTGTTTTCTGTCAGAAAACAAGTTATGTTTAAAAATAGAGCCTCATCAATGGTTCTAAGAAACATACAATGCTGCCAAGCAGTCCCAAACTCACATCTGATAAAACTGAAAACTGCTCCAAGCCTCTCATTCTTATTGGGAGATTATCACATCCTTTATACACTTCTGTCTAATAATGTTTTCTGAAACAAGATTGTTGAAAAAGAGATCTCTGCTACAGTGCAAAGAACATTTTGATAGAAATTCATGTCTACAAAGGAGTTAAATAATACAGATGCTCCTTACATTAACAGATACTGTTCTTGCTCTAAAAAAGGTAGATTTATCTAGCCACTGTAAATAATATGGGTCAGTCAAAAATATGTATAACAGAGTCCCACAGGGCAACTTATATAAGTCAGTCCCCCAAGTATGTAGATATTTGACACTCTCCAAGCGAGGATAGTACTTTTTTGAAGAACATTAGACAACAAAATGTTTCTTATCATTCCATGAACTATTGAGGTAGGAGTCTCATTTTGTCAATATCATCTATGTTCACAGATTATGTCATAAGTCAAATGCCAGTACCGAAAAGACAGTAATCCACAAGGCTGAACCGTTAAGACTATCTACCAAGTCGTTCTTTCTTTAGATGAGCAAGGATGGGACTTCCCTGTGCATCAAGAGATTTAACTACTAATAACATAGGCAATAATATATCTTGTAGACACGTTTGTAAATAAAAATCACAAATTTCAATTATGATTTTATGTATTAAAAAGCTTTGCAACTGTTAAAAAAATGAGTAAATAGTACAATCATTAGTAGTAAAACAAATAGTACTATGACTCTTGAAATGGTTTCCTACATCTACAAAAGGGTGTCTCCTTGGAAAACCACTACTGAGGAAACCACCACAGCTTCCTACTTACTGCCTGTCGGGCAGCAACAGTGGAGAAAATATCACATCATTTTTGTAGTGTCACGTTTTGCAGAACCATAGCCAGTTTAATTACGGTAAAATAACTCTAGCGTGGGAACTCAGATATTCTCTCCACGAACTCAAGATGAAGAGCGAGTGTATGAAACACACATTATGCATGCTGATTTTTATGTTAGGAAAAAGCTGAAAATAAGGGAAAAATTGGCTTCTGTGAATAGCCCTTAAAAAAATAGCTGTAAGTTTAACCTTATAATGTGTTACATCTTAAAGTAAAAATTACCAGTAGTTATTTTAATGTATGAAAAGCAAAATAATAAACCACTGCTAAAATTAAAAAAAAAATAAAAGGAAACACTGGATCATGACATGGAAAAATCTCACTTGGTATCTTGAAGAACACACCCTTCAGTGAAACAAGCTTTGTAACAGACTCTTTCATGGCCGAGATGGCTTTCTGTTAAATGCTCATGTGTGATGAAAGATACAGATGCTCAGATGAGAGTCCCAAGAAATATCAGGATTTCCAGAGTGTGTTGCTGAAGGAAAAAGTGCTGAGTGAGCTATAACTTAGAAACTGTAAGCTAGTAAAGAATGACCTTTGCAACATTCCAACAAAGAATATCTAGGTCGGATTTTCATCTGGTTTTAAAATATTAAGATTCAGAAGAACCATGAAAGTTTTATTAAAAAAAAAAAAGAGTTTTATTTTAACCATATTCTTACCAAAAACAAAAAAAAAAAGGGATTCATACATCAACACTGGGTTTTCCTGGTTTTAATAGATTAAAATGACATAATCCAATCTAACTCATGCATCATTTTCAGAGACACCGTGCAACTGAAAATATTTTTGCCATTGCAGTGGACACTTCTAAAAAGCAAATGCCTATGGGTATGCTTGCATCTTCAACATAAAAAGGAAAGAAATAGGGATTACAGTTCTCTAAGGATGGCTGTGTTTCGCACATTGTGGAAAAATAATAAAAATGGCCTTAAAAAGTTTCAATACGCATGTAACATAGATTTCACCTCCTTCGGTTTGCTTGCTGACCTCTTAGATGACTTGGTTAGAAGCCTGTTTTCATTGCTTCTTTGTTAACTGCTGTTGGTACTTTGTAGGCTATACGTTTTAAACTTCTGTAAAGAACATTACAAGCTATTTCAGGTAATTTAATTTTGTGCTGAATATTCTTCAAAGGATTTTATAAATAATACAATATTTTAAATGAGTCTTCAATTCAATAGTTGTTATACCATATTGTTGCTTTCTCCGACTTTATCTACAAACTGCAAGAAGAAAAACAGATAGTTAAAAGAAAGTCTAGAGCACTTAAAAATATCACATACACTTTAAATGTTGATTAAAAAAACCCAGTTTTGTAAGATTTGTGGAAATTTAAGGTATGACCGACAATGATTAATCCAGTACTACTCACCACCATCTTCTGACACATAAATGTATATAAAAAATTTTTTTTCTACGAGTTTTTGCATGACATGTTATACATATGACTTTAAAAGTGCAACACGAAAAATGCAACACAATGAATTAAAAAAACTGGATAAAATGATGTTAACGCTTCTAGCTTAACAAAAGAAAAATTAAAAAAAAAAAAAGCTGAAATGTCAGCCATTCATGCATTAATGAACTCAATAATATTATTTCAACTGACCATTATTGTGGATCTCTTCTGGGCCTATGTAGTCTTTGAACAAACAGATTTAGCTCCATTAAGTTCAATAATTAACAACAGCTATTGACTAAAAATACTTTAAATGTGTATTCTGGACTTCAGACTGAAAGTGGCAATGACATTAAAAAGAGACTTAATGATGCAAGCATAAATCGATAATTACAGAACATAAGTTTTAACACACATTAATGTAAGTGCTTATTTACTTTGATTACTCCACCCCAAATATAAAGCAATTGGGCTTTCTTCAGCATTCCAGATGGTGATGCAAACAGATGTTGAAACAAAGTAATTAGTGAAGATATTAAGTTACATAACCCAAGTGGCTATAATACTATCAAAATGTAGCAATCATTTAACCCTTTCTTTTATTTCACTATTCATACTTTTACTTAATAATAATAAAATAATAATATCAAGAAAGGCCTATTTATTTTAATGAAGCAATAGTAGAAAAAATTTATAGCACTGCATGTCCATTTATGCAAATACTGAAGAATCCTTAAAGACAGGATTAATAAGTACAACTCTATATAGCTAAAAGTTTCAGTACATTCAAAAGACATTCTAAGTATAAACAACGCTGACTACTGTATGAGTTTGGGATAATGCAAATGAAATCAGGATATACCCCTATAAGCCTAGGTCCCCAAATTTTATATTATTGCAAATAAGTGACTGAACTCATGGATTCATTAGAATTTTATGACAAATTTAGGTGGAGAGAAAGCACATTTTCTCTCCAAAGGTAACTTCAAATATCTAGGTTATCTGAGCTGTAAGATTCTGACTAAAATTGAAATGAGATCAGGCTTACAGTGGTACCTATTCCTTAGTGGGAAAGCCATCCTTTAGCTCTTTGAGAATTCAATACATGCTGCGGAGTATCTCTAGAAGCATCTATGCAAATCTGCAAACACCAGTAAGAAGTTGATGGCCTGCCCTGGAGATACAGATTTGACAAGACTGTTCTAACTGTGGATAGAGCTGGGAACAGAATTTTATCATCTGACTCAGTATCACAATGCTTTATTTAATTGTTTCAACATCCTCCATTTGGTGATACAGTCTAAGAGAGAACATGTTTGTAAGAAATAATGGTGTTCTTTTATATTATTGCTTCTAAAATTAGAGATCTTATAAAAGTTAATTGAAAGGTGCCTTGAACTCTCAAAGAGAAAGGTAGCATGACAATCCAAGTCACATGAAAAAAGGAAAACAGCATTAAATGTGGATACAGTGAAACCAAATTTCAGGTTTTGTAGGTTTAGCAATGATTATTTTCTGTTATTTATTGTAACCACAATGTACGTGATGCAACAGTTGTATCACAATAAAACGTATCAATCATGTTATCAGTTCCTCAAATTTCTAAAAAGAGCATCAGAGAACAATTATTTATCTTTAAAATTTTTATTTTATTTAAACAATTTAAAAATTGTAGTTGATTTACAACATTGTGTTAATTTCTGCTGTAAAGCAAAGTGATTCATACATATTTTTTTTTATATTCTTTTGTTATGATTTATCACACGATGCTGAATATAGTTCTCTGTGCTACACAGCAGAATTTTGTTGTTTATCCATTCTAAATATAATAGTTTGTATCTGCTAACCCCAAACTCCCAAACCATTCTTTCTCCCAGAGAGTACTCATTTTAATGGTTCAAAAAATATGCTGCTAAATATAGGATTACTTACCGATCTAATTCCAGGTAAGTTCAAGAGTGATCCAAGGACTGGCACTCTTCTAATAAAGCCAACAACCACAGGAAAGAAGCCCCTGGGAGAGGGAGAAAAAGGTCTTAGAACGAACAGATTCTCTATCACCAAAATCAACTGTTAGCCACGTAAAAAGAAAGGATTTTGTTAAAATTTTGAACTTTTAAGCAACTTCAAAATTCAGTTACCATTTCTTCCCTCTCCCTGGATGTGATCCCTTCTTTAGCTGTGCTCTATAACATTCTGCATAAACATCTATAACCACATTACTACTATATCCTACCAGTACCTTTACAGTCTATTTCATGAATCAGAAATGAGAGATTCCTTAAAGCAGATTCGGCACTTAGTTTTTATGTTTCCTGTGGGCAATACGGTGCTTGGCAGATAGAAGACAAATGATATACCTTTCTTGAATAAATAATTTAACCAACCTTACTTAAAAGTGTTTTCTCACATTGCATACTATTATTTACTTGGTAAGTGGCATTCATAAAATATTAAATGATCAAAACCTCCCATAATGTATTTAGTCCAAAATTTTTTAACATCTGCACGCACTAAAAAAAGCATCATCGAGTGGCAGTAACTGTGCAGTATCAGGCTCTCCATGTTAAAACACCGGATTGATCTACCACTGGTTGGTTGATGAAAATAGCAAACAGAGACAGAGTGCCTTAAGATGCCACCAAAGTAAATTTTATAGCATTAAAAATGCTTTACAAGTTAATTTATACCCTGACACAAGCAATCATCTGCACTTGATAAACACATCTGGGTTTCTGTAATAATTATCTGACATGATGGTTTACTGAAGGAATAAAATAGTTGCCTTACCTGAACAAGAGAAAGAATCCATAAATTTCAAAGATCATGCCTATCAAAGGCCAACCAATCAGGACCACAAACACACCACCCAGGAAAAATCCTGTAGCTTTCATTTTATGTTTTTGGAAGAAGAATCTGAATGTTCTTTCTAAACCAATTACAAACGCCAAGCCAGCCACAAATAAAACCTGCAAGAGAAGGAAAATGCAACATCGTTAAGCAGTCAAATGCACTGCATATGCTTGAAAAGGAAGGTCAAAGCCGAATATGATAAATGTTTAGGACATGTGGCTTTTAATGCGGGCAGCTGGCCAGAGAAGGCCACAACGCACACAAGAGGCAGGACCATGTTAAAGTGGTAGTTACATCCCACTCTATTCAGCCCTCTTCTGTTGTGATCAGATGAAGAAAAGAGAAGCAAAGACAAGTGAGGCGTTACCCATGGGTGTCTGCACCTGCAGTAGTTTCCCCAGGTTTAGCTAGATGGCGACAGCTTCGTCAATTAGCAAGATGAGCCGCAAGGCAAAAGACAGTAGTTGCACGTAAAAATGTCAACTGAAGGGACTCCCAGTTCTGAAAACTTTTATCAGGACTGATAGGAGTTCCTACAGATGGGAGAAAACCTGACATGGCCCATTTGGTAGTAGAAGAAATCACACAAATCCAGGAGGAAGATCCTAGTTTTATTAATTCCAGAAGTCTGGGAGCAGCTGATATGAAATACAGCTGTGCCTTCTCAAATATATTCTGTATGTTTTCAGACAATGGACAAGAGATGGTGGTCAACTAAAAGCTTGTGTTTTCCCAGGTTTTATTCCTAAACACTTGCCTTTCTTCATTACTGTACTTGAGGGAAAAATATTTCACACAAATATTTATTAAGCCTAATGTTTAAATTTCACATTCTGAGATGCCAACGCTGTTGATGTTACTGTGTATTAAAACATTAATATACACTTCAAAACTATTCCATCCTTACTCAATGACTTTATTGCCCTCTTAGGAGGGTTACTGGGCTTCCCTGGGGGCTCAGATGGTAAATCCCTGGGTTGGGAAGATCCCCTGGAGGAGGGCATGGCAACCCACTCCAGTATTCTTGCCTGGAGAATCCCATGGACAGAGGAGCCTGGCTACAGTCCATGGGGGCATTAAGAGTCGGACATGACTGAGCAACTAACACTTTTTTTAGGAGGGTTACTAATTTCTAGGGCTCTTGCACAGCCTTCACCATAGACAAGAGAGTACACATTCCAAATAAACAATATATACACCTTTCTTAGCAGGTCAATTATTAATAGAGGTATATATTTTAAAGGTTGAAGTGGTTTTTAAGAACTCTTCATCTTATGCTATTGAAGCAATAGTTAAATCTCAGATGTTTCAAGTCAAAACAACATTAACAAATTTACCAAGACATGGGGCTATAAAGTCATTTACTTTGAACTACTCAGAGGTAGTCTTGATTTTACTCTATTGTAAATCACATATCAAAACATTTAACCAAGCAGTTATGGGATTAGAAAACTCATCAAGTGTTTACCTTTTATTTAAACAGAAAGCTTGCAAGTTTCATCCCTGATGGAAACAGAAAATGTAACAGGAATCTTCATATGAGTAACAGTGAATTATCTTCCCCCAGTTTCACAGCTGGCAATAATTCATTTGTATTAAGTTAAAATTTCATTATGCATGTAGTTAAAATATATGTTGAAACACTCACATTTCCAATAGCCAGTAGTGCTTTGTCAAAAAAAAGGATCATTCCAAAGAATAGGAAGAACACGCCAAATCCTGTTAATCCCATTCCAATTTCTGCAACATAAGTAATATAGTTAAGGGTGGAGCAAAAGAAAAGTTACATTCAGATCCTTGTAAACTAGGAAAAATTTTTCAGTTTTTCTTTTGACTGATATAAGGAAACATGGGCCCCAACACTGCAGGTTAACTTATGATGACATTCTTTACGAACTACAACAAATTAAATTAACATCAGCAAATTACTCTCAAATTTAAAATAAGTTAAGAATTTCTGATCCTTAAATGAAACATAGGACTTCTCACAAACATACCCATAATAGCGAAAGATGAATCAGGATTCTAAACCTTTGGTTATGTATTTTTTTCCTCCAAAGAAACCTTCTGGCTTCAGACATAAGTATATGGGTGTACTCTTTCTTACTCTTTGTCCCCTCTTCTCCTTTTATGTTCCAGGACTAGTATTTATATGCACAAAACCTGCAGTTTCTTCTTAAAATGCTTAACCTATCAGAAATGCTACAGGACGTCAGTACAACAGACTTCACTCTATTATGCGCTGCTTCTCACAATGGCAACACAAGGGATTCTGAGATTCAAGTAGCTGTCTCCTCTAAAAGTTAATATTCAGAAGGCGAGGCATCACTTTGACTTCCTGATGGTTTATTATGCATTTATCTACTACAAGTCTCTCTCAATTATGCACCTATTCATACACTTAGTCTGAGTCCTAAAACCATCTCTCCAACACTGTTTTACCTAATATTAACATTCTGAGTCTTCTTCACTCAGAAACAAAAAGTTGTTGATCAACTCCTAGATGTTGGCAACTGTTCTCGGTACTGAGTATTGAATAGTGGAAAGTATAAGCTTTTAAGGCTCTTTTACTCTTTATATAAAACTAATCATTTTATTGCCTTTACATTCCCTAGACTTAGCTGTACTCCTGAAGAGTCTTAACTTTCTATGGTTACAGTTGCACAAGTCTGTTAATGTTACAAAGCACAACCCATGAAACTACTTCCTTGCTCATTTTAGTTTTGCTTGCAGGAAAACAGTCGCCAATCTTTATTTTACCTAGCAGCACTACCTGCAGAAAATAATGGATCCGAACTGAAACTGCCATATTTTGGGAAATACAATTTTAAATATGCAGCAGTGATTTCTAATCTGTTACCTCAGTTCCAGAAAGCTAAAATCTAAGTCACAGCTCCTTAAAAATTTAAGCCATGCAAAATGTTCCAATGAGTTGAACATTTAAATGTGTCTTCTTCAACATCCTTCACTTCAATCTACAGTTAATGAATGCCTCCCATTCCAGCTACCTTTTTCTCTGAAAGTTAGACTAAAAGAATTCAGGTTCAGTTCAGTCACTCAGTTGTGTCTGACTCTTTGTGACCCCATGGACTGCAGCACACCAGGCTTCCCTGTCCACCATCAACTCCCGGAGCTTACTCAAACTCATGTCCATTGAGTTGGTGATGCCATCCAACCATCTCATCCTCTGTTGTCCCTGTTTTCCTCCAGTCTTCAATCTTTCTCAGCATCAGGGTCTTTTCCAATGAGTTGGCTCTTAGCATCAGGTGGCCAAAGTATTGAAGCTTCAGCATCAGTCCTTTCAATGAATATTCAGGACTGATTTCCTTTAGGATTGACTGGTTTGATCTGCTTACAGTCCAAGGGACTCTCAAGAGTCTTCTCCAACACCATATTTGGAAAGCATCAATTCTACGGTGCTGCTCAGCTTTCTTTATGGTCCAACTCTCACATCCATACATGACTACTGGAAAAATCATAGCTTTGACTATATGGACCTTTGTCAGCAAAGTACCTGTCCATAAATACACTGGGAAGTATATACCACGGACATAAATTCTCGTGAAAGTTGGAAGCTGATACTTAACATGCTTAAATGCTTCAGGAGAATTTACCAAAATAACTATTCAGATGTCAGATATAATTTCTGAGAGAAAAATATGGACAAATGAGCAAGTAACATTCCATTAAATAACTATTTAGTAGTTAAGATTTAATCACTGGCAGCTGCAATACTTAAATACAACCCATTTCTATTTCGTCACAAGTTGTCCTAATGATAACATAAACATGTCGAGATGTTTGTTCTTCAGAAAGGAAATTATATGGCAATATACATACTATATATTGAGAATTTACCATGAATTGGCCATTATGAAGAGCTTCACATCTCTTATAGAACTTAATTCTCCCAGTAATACTGCAAGGTAGGGATGGAGGAAACTGAGGTTTAGAGAATTGACTTCATTTGCCCAAAGTCACACATTTGGTTAAGCATTTGAACTCAGGTCTATTCGAATCCAAAGTCCCTGTACTTAACCATCATGCCATACGGCTTCTCAAAGGATCCCCCTCTCCCCAGTTAAATCAGATTAAATGAAACTCAAGGGTATTGGGGTATGCTGAACTTCTGGGAGAAGCATCTTTAAGTGATTCAAGCTTAATAAAATCAGCTTGTTACTAACATACTGTCGGTTACGTTATTAAAAACTGCAGTGAAAAAGAGAGACAACGTATATGGTTTTACATTTAATGAGATGTGTACACAAATGTCCTAATTCATTTGGCAAAACTGGGGGGTTAAAAAGTATCACTGGCTCCATGTTTCATGTGGGCAACTTAAGACTCAGATTAGTAACTCATCCGAGATCACAGAATCGGTAAATATGTGTGTGTGTGGAGGGGGACGGGTATTGGGTGGGAGGGGAGTGTGTGGGGTTTGGCTAGAATTCAAATCTAGTCTTGAGGCTCCACAGTTTACAACTATAACATGGGAACCGAAACATTCCACTGCTTTACCCAGTACAGTCCAGCAAGAGAGGGTTGTCTCTAACATTTCTGCCGAAACACTAGCAGGTTATTGCCACATAGTCCCTAACTTGAATGGGTCAAAAGCCTCAAACTGGCCTCACTGTTCAGCATGAACAGCATGTTTATTTTCCTGGGTACGATTCTGATGGTGAGAGGGCAGCTCCAAGTAGTGCTTTAATAACCAGAGGGCTTGTGAACACATGGGCTTAGGGAAGAACTGGAGGGGAGAAAACGGGACAGCGAGGCCAGTTTGAGACTTTTGATCCATTCACATCAGGGACTATTTGGCAATAACCTGCTACTGTTTCGGCAAAAATGTTAGAGGCAACCCTCTCTTGCTGGATTGCACTGGGTAAAGCAGTGGAATGTTTCGGTTCTCAAGTTATAGTTATAAGCTGTGGAACCTCAAGACTAGATTTGAATTCTAGCCAAACCCCACACCACTCCCCTCTCACCCAACACCTGTCCCCCTCCACACACATACATTTGCCACTTCTGTGATCTAGGATGTTACTCATCTGAGTCTTAAGTCGCCCACATGGGATGGGAATACCAGACTACCTGACCCGCCTCCTGAGAAATCTGTATGCTGATCAAGAAGAAACAGTTAGAACTGGACATGGAACAACAGACTGGCTCCAAATCAGGAAAGGAGTATGTCAAGGCTGTATACTATCACCCTGCTTATTTAACTTCTAAGGAGAGTACATCATGAGAAACACTGGACTGGATAAAGCACAAGCTGGAATCAAGATTGCTGGGAGAAATATCAATAACCTCAGATATGCAGATGACACCACCCTTATGGCAGAAAGAGAAGAAGCACTAAAGCGCCTCTTGATGAAAAAGAGGAGAGTGAAAAAGTTGGCTTAAAACTCAACATTCAGAAAACTAAGATCATGGCATCTGGTCCCATCACTTCATGGCAAATAGATGGGGAAACAAAGGAAACAGTCACAGACTTTATTTTCTTGGGCTCCAAAATCACTGCAGATGGTGACTGCAGCCATGAAATTAAAAGACGCTTGCTCCTTGGAAGAAAAGTTATGACCAACCTTGACAGCATATTAAAAAGCAGAGACATTATTTTGCCAACAAAGGTCTGTCTAGTCAAAGCTATGGTTTTTCCAGTGGTCATGTATGGATGTGAGAGTTGGACTAAAGAAAGCTGAGTGCCGAAGAACAGATGCTTTTGAACTGCGGTGTTGGAGAAGACTCTTGAGAGTCCCTTGGACGGCAAGGAGATCCAACCAGTCCATCCTAAAGGAAATCAGTTGAATATTCATTGGAAGGACTGATGTTGAAGCTGAACTCCAATACTTTGGCCACCTGATGCGAAGAACTGACTCATTTGAAAAGACCCTGATGCTGGGAAAGATTGAATGCGGGAGGAGAAGGGGACAACAGAGGATGAGATGGTCAGATGGCATCACTGACTCAATGGACCTGAGATTGAGTAAGCTCTGGGAGTTGGTGATAGACTGGGAAGCCTGGCGTGCTGCAGTCCGTGGGGTCACAAAGAGTCAGACACGACTGAGCGACTGAACTGACTGAAAATAAATGTATTTTCTTGTGCATTATTAAAATTTCATTCTTCGTGCCCATGTGCATACGTGCATGTGCACGCATGCATGTGTGTTTTTAAAGCACAATCTGATTAAAAAAATCTAATAAAACTAGTTTATCTAAAATCAAAACCTTATTGTAGAAATTTGATAAGGAGAGATATTCTTACTCCAGTGACAATCACCTTAGCACTTTAATTTCTTATTTAAGATATTTCAAGGCAGCACTGTCTATCCCCTTTCAAAAAGAGAAAATGTCATAATAAAGAACTCAATTCAACATCATGGTAGAATTTAGGCAATGTGACATAATGAAGTAAAGATTTAGAGGTAGCATGGGAACTGCCCCACTCCAGCCTCCTCAATAAATTTTGTGGGGTTTTTTGTGAGGGGGTACTGGAGGGGATTATAGAATTCCTTTAAAGTCATGAATTGCTTTTTTATTATGACCAGTACTTGATCACTCTCTCGCAGAATTGGGATGCCGGAATAATCTTGGTAAGTCACTTGAATGATGGCCAATTCCTACAGTTGAACACACACACAAACACCAGCTGAAATCCAAAGAGCTTTTGGTCCACTAATCATTTTGCATTCTCATCCATTATCTATTTAAAATATTCAGCAAATGAGCAGCAAAGAGTTTAATTTCCTCCTCTCCACCACTGTAATGAAGTGAGGAGGATGCTGCCTATTCTGCCCATATTCCAACCCAACCCCCTCATTCTGGTTTTTGGAAGGATGTAAATCAGCACTTGTCCCCTTAAGACTTCAATGGAATAGAATCTATTTACTTACAGGGTAAGTAAATAATATATATATGTAATAATCACAGACTCAAGAGTATTAACAGATAGGAAAACTACGTAGAGATCAAGTACCTCCTCTGAGTAATTAGTAGTACTATTAGAAATAAATTCTAGCAATTTATGTATAGTATTCTGCTAAATTCTGGGTTTCAGTCAAGAGGACCAGAGTTCTGCCTCATAAGGGAAATAGGCTCTGAATATTCTACCCATCTCTCAAAAAATCAATGCATAATTCTAAAGAATAAATATCTACTGTTGAAACTATTTTTTGCTATGGGAAAATTTCATCCCTCTAAGATAGATTTCAAATAAACTTTACATCAAGTCTTCTTAGATGCTACCACGGTACAGTGAAAAGAACAAAGATTTTTGAGCCTGCAGACCTGGGATTAAGTCTTGTTTCTCTCGCTTTCCTCATGATTATACACTGGATTTCTTTTGAGCCTTCTTTAATTTCTACAAGATACATATTCCTCTTTGCCTTACAAGGCTCTTATGAGAACTACAGAACACATTTTACATGAAAGCACATGATAAGCTGATATGAGATGCTTTTATATAATTGGTAGTTTTATTATAACACTAAACCAAAAAAAAAAAAAAAACCACCCCAAACATAAAAACCTACAAACAGAAAAGGACTCTATATTTTCTCTGATCAGAACAGGTACACCAAAATGGGCACTCAACGGTGGAGACACAGTTCAATCTGAGGAAGGGAGGGACCTCTCCTGGGGTGGCAGTGTGTGCAGGAGTTATAAGCAGGTTTGTGAAGTTCACCTTAGTCAAGACTTGAATCCAAACCTTACGACTTCACTTTAAAATAAGCCATTTTTAAAGGAAGCTCTATTTTTTATTTCAGCAGACTGTTTAGTTCTTAAAAATCTTTAAAATTCAAGTAAGTTATACAGAATAAAAAGAAAAAGGCATGGCTGATAAAGTGAGATTAAAAAGACTATCACTACCATCGAAAGACAGGAAGCACAGGGTTGGCAGATATGTAAATACAAAATTATTAAGACTGACAAAAAGGGGTAGAAAACTGGAAATTTTATATTGAAAGAAAACAGACAGCAATATGAATCTTAGAGATAAGATAGCCTGGAGAACTCTGTGGCAGACAGAAAGATGCTAAAATAATAAAACATACCACAAAGCACAACATACAATTTTAACGAAAGAAGTCGTTTAACTGAACACAAAGTTTACGATTGGGAAGACAGCAGCCAGTAGAAAAGTGAAGCTATTTCAACGGATTTTTAAAAGGTTGCTTCCAGTGGTAGCAAACAGCAAATACTCAAAATATTTAAGCGTAAGCACATTTCCAAAAAGAGCCTATCATGGATGACATTTAAAACACGGCCTCCAAACAACCAGGAGTAACTTGTAGAGGACCCCAAGTATGTCAAGTGCAAAAATATCCCGAAGAGTGGGCCGCTGGCATCGCGCATCAAACTTTCTCTCGCGGCCGCCGGCAGGAACAAAGCGCCCATCTTCCTGAGTGTGAGAGCGGCGCGACCCCCGCGCGCCGGCGAAAGCTCCCCCTCCCCAGCTCGGGCGTCTCCCCAGACCCCACAGACTCTCCCCTCCCGCCAGGTCGCAGCCGCAAGTCCAGCATCCGGCTCCTCCAGGAAGCCCTCCAGGGTCCCGCAGTGCTAGCTGAGTATTGCAGGCCACCGCCCCCATCGCGGAGCTTCATTCATTGACCCGGGCAGGCGAAGGGGAAGGCGGGCGAGACCCAGCCCGAGGAAGGTGTGTGCGGGGCTTGAGGCGGGGCCTCGGGGCAGGTGCTTACTCTGTGTGTCCGTTAACGAGATCATGGCTGCAGAGGTGAGGACCGCGGCAACAGCACCTCGGAGTACCCTGGGTGTGGAGCGAAGTGGAGAGAATGAAGCCGGGAAGCAGCCCAGGCGAGAGCCGCCACGTCTTCCGGAAACACGCAGCCTCCCCCACCCTAGGTTCAAACCCGCTTCCTATTGGCTACACCTGCTTCCAACATCAACCAGTAATCTCTGGTCTTGTTCAGTGACGCAAATGGTGGCCACACCCCTTGACCAATAAGAAAAGGGTAGTACCTGCAATTGGTTGAAAGGACCGACCCGGAAGGGTGAATGCCCCCGGCTGGAGAGAAAGGAAAGCCTGGTGGCGGGAAGTTTTTATTGGAGTGCGGCTGAAAGGGGTAAGTAGTAGACCTGAGTCAGGGGGGTCTTGGGGTCGGAGATCGAGGAGGAGGAATGTCTTCCTTAACTTCACCGAGAAGAAGTTCTGGGATAACCCTTGTTAACCTCTTTGAAAGAGCTAACATTCCTTTCCCTGGTAGATGGGGAAGGCCGGCTCACTTCCTTCCACCAATACGTTGGTGACGGAGATACAGGGGTCCTCGCACCTCTAATGGAACTCACCATCATCGCCCAGCTCTAATGGAACTCGGGCCTTTAGGGGCACGTTCTACTGCGGTCGGTCTCTTTATCACCAGCTTTTTCCAGGCAGGAGACTCGGTCACCATAGCCTTTTATTTGCAACCACTGTTTATTAGGAAAAGCCAGAGGGGACGCCTAAGCGTGACGGAGGGTTTTATTAAATTGCTGTTGCACCTAAACCCAGGTGGCCGAGAGGGTGTGTGTGTGTGTGTATGTGTGTATGTGATTGAGAGATAGAGAGAGAGAGAGAGAGATTTAGACTCTGGTACTTGGTGTCAAGTCCCCGATGCCGGGAAAGATTGAAGGCAGTAGAAGAGGGCTTCAGAGGATGAGATGACTGGACGGCATCACTAATGAACTTGGTCAAACTCTGGGAGATGGTGAGGGACAAGTAGGCCTGGCGTGCTGCAGTCCGTAGGATCGCAAAAAGTCAGATATGACTGGGCCACTGAACAACAGCAACATTTGATGTCAAGCATGCATGACTGACATGAGACCTTGTAAAGTATTTCCTGAGGATGCTACCAAAAGTTCAGATATAGCAGAAGTAAAACCACTGAATCATGGAAGTGGTAATTAGTAAAAGTTCATTGTGTATATGCCAAAAAGACAGTTTGCCAACCTAGAGCACTCAAATCAAAACATGGAATTAGGCTCAAGGCTATATAGTTAATATAAAACAGCTTGTTTAGTAAGAGGGCATTGATTGTTTATTCTTTACACTGATTGGTTATATTAACATTTTCTTAAAAGATACAGAATTGGTTAGTGGTTACCTCATAGCAGTCTTGGGTAACAGTGGGAGTTGTGCTTCTGATTTCCAGAGGCAGAAACGCAAAGAGCCCCAGGTCAAGTTAGTCTTTCAAAATAAGCTAAATTAAGCTTTGTTTGTATGCCTATGTTGGTTTTGTCTGCAAAGGGAGTTTTCAAGGCTGATCTCCCTTTGTTTTGGATTTTAAACAAAGTCTAGGTATACTTCTGACAGACTTGCTATACATAGCTCATTAATTTTTGAACGTATATTCAGCTAGCTTTTGCTATTAAATCACATCATTTGGGGAAGGAGTTTATAAGAAGTTATTTAAAAAATGATATGATCAAAGGAGTTGTTTAAAATAGTGGGGGGAAATGGTTGCAGGTTTGTAGATTACATTCTTTCATAAGAGTGGAGAAAGCCTCTGCTTTCAATCTCAGCAAACCTGTGTGCCTGGATGCTAAGTCCCGTTAGTTGTGTCCCAACTCTTTGTGACCCCTATGGACCATAGCCCGTCAGGCTCCTCTGTCCATGGGGATTCTCCAGGCAAGAATACTGGAGTGGGTTGCCATGCCTTCCTCCTGGGGGTCTTCCTGGCCCAGGGGTTGAATCTGTATCTCTTACCTCTCTTGTATTGGCACTAGGCCGCCCTGAGCCTTCACTATCTGCAAGGCGTTTTACTGGGCTACATGGATACAGAGGTGAAGAGACTCAGTCTCTACCCTGCTGGAGAATCTTACAGTCCAGAGAAGGAGAATTATATTTCCATGAAATGGTCAAGGCGTGTTCATATAGATAAAGATTTAGAAGTCCTTGGTTTACTTCTCTACTTAAATAGCTTTTAGTGTTGTGACTCTTTCAAGCTTCTTAGCAAGTCACAGAAGATCTTACCTATTTTTCTAGCCTAGTGGTGGCTTCAGAATTCTACATGAGGCAGGGCATAGGGTGAGCAATTTGAATAAGGGTAGGGTGATGCTGAAGCTACCTTTGGAGACATTGACCTAGTTTCAGAAAACGTTGATTGTCCATATCGGAGTTGGAAAAGGTGTTCTTGGAGGTTATGGATAAGCTAAATAAAGTTCCTCCAGACTCACCTCCTTTCACTTGCTTGTGTGTACTCTTAAGTGTTAACCATTCAGAAATATTTCTTAATACAAACCAGATTTTTCCCCACTTCTGAACTCTGTGTTCTCTCCATCTGAAATCTCATCCCTCTGTGGAATACCAATTCCTCTTTTAAAATTGAGCCTAAATTGTAACCCTTCAGAGCATTCATTCAGTAAAATGTTAAATGATTAATTTGAGTAGTTCGTTAATGGGTTTTGCTTCATCTGGGATATTTGAATCTATCCAACTTGCTATTTGTAAAATAGGTTCCACCATCCCAATTTTACAGATAGGGAAAGTGGCTGAGAGGAACAGATTGTTTTAAGTTTGCTAAAATCACACAATAACGTAGTGGTAAAGAGTTGACTCATTGGAAAAGACCCTGATGCTGGGACGGATTGGGGGCAGGAGGAGAAGGGGATGACAGAGGATGAGATGGTTGGATGGCATCACCGACTCGATGGACATGGATTTGAGTAAACTCCGGGAGTTGGTGATGGACAGGGAGGCCTGGTGTGCTGTGATTCATGGGGTCGCAAAGAGTCAGACACGACCGAGCAACTGAACTGAAGTGAACTGACTGAAAGCTGTTTAACCTCTAAGCTTTGCTCTTTTTTTGCAACTTCACTAAGTATTTGTTGGGTGTTTGTTAAATGTTTTTGGTGTCATACTTGTTATATTTGTGTGACTTTGGTTACTTCTCTGAAATCTAGAGAATTTCCCATAAAAAGTAGAGTGGGAAGAACCATGTAGTATTGTTGAAAAGTCACTGCAGTATATAATCTACTTTCTAACATTTTTTGTGCTCAGTAATGACAGATTATCATTGAGCATTATCAACAGTACTGTTTTTAAGAAAACGTTGCTCTGATTTTTCTTTCACTTTTAGAGAGAAATTTGACTCTCCGGTTCAACTTTAGAATGGCATCCATTTCAGGTTAGTGGAGATTATTCCATGTTGTGGTTCATTCCGTTCTTTTTCTAACTGCGTGTTTTTCTCTGTCCCTTCCCCTCAGTTTTACTGTGAGTCTTAAACTGCTTTTAAAAAAAAGTTTTAGTAGGAATAAATAAAAATAAATTTAGAAAATATTTGTCTTAATAATTCTGATATTTTTCCAGATTTCTTTTTATTGTTGTAAAGTATATTTAAACTTACCATTTTAGCTACTTTTAAGCAGACAATCAAGAGCATTGCATGCATGGCATTATGTGTGTCTGCATTGTGTGCAACCATGGCCAGTACCCGTCTCCAAAACTTTTCATCACTCCCCACTGAATGCCAAGAGTAGGTGCCTGGAAAAGGTAAAATGGATGTCTTTCTTTTATACTTTAAAAGTATTTTAAATAACACCACTTAAGAACTTACCTTAAGGAAATAGTGGAAGAAGTACATAAAGCTCTTGGTTCAAAGATGGTCAATGCAACTGTGTACCCAGTGAACAATAACTTCCACTCTACCCGCTTCCCTGCAGCCCCTGGTAACATTCTGCTTTCTGTCTGGGACTTTCTGTCTGGGACTTTCTGTCTGGACTTCTAGGTACCTCATAGAAGTGGAATCATACAATATTTGTCCTTTTGTGTTGTCTTTGAGGTTCATCTGTTGGGTAACATGTAACTTTGTAAGGCTGAGTAATATTCCACTCTATGGATATACCACCTTCTGTTTATCCACTTGTTTGTCAGGAGACATTTGAATTATTTCCCTTTTCAGCTTCTGTGAATAATGCTGCTGTGAACATCGGTGTACAAACATCTGTTTGAGCCTCTGCTTCCAGTTTTTGGGTGTATATACCTACAAGTGGGCTTCCCTCATAGCTCAGTCGGTAAAGAATTCTCCTGCTATGTAGGAAACCCAGGTTCTATTCCTAAGTCAGGAAGATCCCCTGCAGAATGAAATAGCAACCCACTCCAGTATTCTTGCCAAGAGAATCCCATGGACAGAGGAGCCTGGCAGGCTACAGTCCATGGGGTTGCAAGAGTCGGACACGACTTGGTGACTCAACCATCACCATACCTACAAGCGAAATCGCTGGATAACATGGAATTTCTGTGTTTAATTTTTTGAGGAACTGCCATACTGTTTTCCATAGTGGCTACACAATTTTACATTCCCACCATGCAATACATAAAAGTTCCAAGGAATGATATGTTTTTTGATAGCATTCTAGGAACCTAAGAAAATTATAAAGTAGAAAGTATAAATCACTAATAATGTTACTACTCAAATTAATACTGTACCATTTAGATGTATTATTTTCAACAAAATTTTTCACATTTTTTACATAATGTTTGGTAATGTGATTCTTAAAAACAATGTAGATAAAGAATATAGATGTAATATAAATTTTATGTTGTCAATATTCTGTTTTTAATACTGCTTTGTATTTTGTTGTTTTATAGTGGCATTAAAGAATTAACACTTTGAGTGTTGGTTTTGAACTTTTAGGCTGTCTCCATTTTTAAAATGTAAAAAAAGTTGCATTGAACATCTTTGAATCAAAAGGTTTGTGTACTTCTTTGCGTCCTTAAGATAAGTTCCTAAGTGGTATCATTTGAAATATTTTTAAAATATAAAAGAAAGATGTCTGTTTTACCTTTTCCAGGCAGCTACTCTTGGTACTTTTATGTGTTTCCTTGCATTGTTTGTTTTTATAAACTTGACCAGATCCTTTTGTGCTTATTAGTGAAGTTTTGCTGTTTATTCAGTTAAGAGGTGAATGGTAGGAGGGAGGAACTTACTCTATGGTTATTTTCCTGTTCTTTGTAGGATATAGTAAATATGACCTTAGCACTGACAGTGGAGAAACAAGATTAGTTTCTTAACTAACTTTATATGAATGGTTTTCTTAAGTATGGAATCCTCCTCTCCACACCCCAAAACTTCACAATTTATTTAAATATAAATGTGAAGAAAATAGTGACATAGATTTTGTCTTCATCTCTCACAGCTTAATGATTCATACTAATAGCCTAAGGGTTAATAATAAATGGTAGCAATTTAAGTTATATTAAATGCTAACCCAGGTATTCTTCACTAAGAGACAAAAGTGTGGGTTTCGTAGATGTTACCGAACCTTACTGTAGATGGTGACTGCAGCCATGAAATTAAAAGACACTTACTCCTTGGAAGGAAAGTTATGACCAACCTAGACAGCATATTAAAAAGCAGAGACATTACTTTGCCAACAAAGATCCATTTAGTCAAGGCTATGGTTTTTCCAGTAGTCATGTATGGACGTGAGAGTTGGACTATAAAGAAAGCTGAGCACTGAAGAATTGATGCTTTTGAACTGTGGTGTTGGAGAAGACTCTTGAGAGTCCCTTGGACTGCAAGGAGATCCAACCAGTCCATTGTAAAGGAGATCAATCCTGGGTGTTCATTGGAAGGACTGATGTTGAAGCTGAAACTCCAATAATTTGGCCACCTGATGCGAAGAACTGACTCATTTGAAAAGACCCTGATGCCGGGAGGACTTAAGGGCAGGAGGAGAAGGGGACGACAGAGGATGAGATGGTTGGATGGCATCACCGATTCAATGGACATGAGTTTGTGTAAACTCTGGGAGTTGGTGATGGACAGGGAGGCCTGGTGTGCTGCAGCTCATGGGGTCGCAAAGAGTCAGACGCGACTGAACTGAACTGAACCGAACCAAACCTTACCTCAGTTGAAATAGTTATTTTTGGATCACATCAGTGAGTTATTCTATTTAGTAAGACTTTACCCTTTCACAGTAGGATGTGATTTTTTAAAAGTTATGTATTTATTTATGGCTGCACTGGGTCTTCACAAGGGCTGCACAAGGGCTTTCTCCAGTTGTGGCCGGCAGGGGTGACTCTTCATTGTGGTGTGCGGTCTTCTCATTGTGCTGGCTTCTCTTGTTGCGGCTCCCAGGCCCTGGAGCGCAGGCTCAGTAGTTGTGGCGCATGGGCTTAGTTACCCTGAGGTGTGTGGAATTTTCCCAGACCAGGGATCAAACCTGTGTGCCCTGCATTGACCGGCAGACTCTCAACCTGTTGTGGACGACCAGAGAAGTCCCTGGGATATGATTTTAAAATAACCGAATGATGCCACAGATCAATTTTATTTAAGAAGAGATGATTACTTTAAATCATTGCTTTTACAATATTTTACCCCTTTCAACTAACCCACCTCTTCTGTTCTTCTACCCACTTGTCAACCTGTATTTGAAATGCCTCTGAAATTGCCTTCAGATAGTTTGTTGAGTTGGATTGGTGGTTCCCTGGTGGTAAATCACTTTCCTTTCACTGTGGCCTTCAGTATGTGAGATCACTAGAAACTGTCCTGCTTCTGAAGAATGGTACCTCCCTTGTCTCAGCTGTAAGCTTAGGGGCAGAATCCCTGCTCAGTGCCATGTGCTCTTGAGATATAGTAATAAGCCCTCTTCATGATGAATGATTGAAATCCTTCCCTTTTCAATCTCATCTCTCATCATACAGGTCACATGTTGTCCAAGCTGGCGTTAGAGATGGTTATAGTTTTGAACAAAAACATTAAAAGACCTAGATTTGTTACAACTGGCTCTACTCTGTTATGTTCTGAGTCAATCAGGACTTTGTCCAGGGTACAGTCATATTAACTTTGTAACACAGGTTGACATTATTATCTCTGTTAGGTGGGATTCAATGAAAGAAGCAGAGGCACTGTGAGTGATAAGGGATTGACTGTAGGAATTCTTGGTGGGAATTTGGGAAGTGTTTGGGCTCTTTCTTTGTGTCTTTTGGCGGGCCTGGCGTCGGTGGTGCCAGTAGATAGGAAGAGAAGATGCTTCTGCCATGGGGATTCCCCAAACAGAATGCTCCCTTGTGAAGATGAATCTCATCAGAACCTGGACCAGTCTCTGGTTGCCTCAGAGCCTCCAGTCTAGGTGAGGCAGCACTCAAAGTGCTGGCATCCTTCCCTGAGTCACACACGATCTGGCTGAGTGTTCAGAGGAGCCCAAGGAGGAGAACCAACAGGATCCAGAGGAACTGCAGGCACCTCTGTTTCCCCAAGGATATCTAGCAGCAGCTAGAATTGTTGGCCCAGCTGCTTCCCCATGCCGGAGAGGTCACCAGGCCTGACCTTGTACTGCCCTTCTTAAATATGGAAAATATAGCTACTGCTTCACTTCCGCCTTCTAAAGCTCTGGCTCCCCAAGTTGACACAGCTCTCTCTTGTCCAAACAAATGTATGCTGATCCTCTTCCCTGAAGAGGACAGGAATTCTGTTTATTCATCTTTGGGTGATGCTCATTCCTCTTCTTGCTCAATCACATCCTCGGTGATAATCTTCTAACTTAAATCCTGAGATACAAAGTTAGTGACTGTTAACACCTTTTGTTTTAAAATTTAGGGGAATGGGAGCCAGAAGGTCAGTCTGTCCTTCCATTCATCAACTAACTAACCACCAACAAGAGAAATCCAAACTTGGCTTCCACAGGAATGTCAAAATAAAGGAGAAATGCTTAATACCTCTCCCAGTTCTTGGGTCTCACCTGATCATGTGGTTATAGCTGTTACTTTCTGACTGCCTTTCAGCTTTCCGTATCCCCTTGTCCTCAGCAAACAGCTCACCTGGTCGTGGGCCTTGCCTGGTGGCATCCGCCTTAGCAGTTTGCTTGTGATGGGTTTTTGTGGTTCTCCATTAACTCTAAGCAGGGGATGTGGGAATACCAAAAGATAACCCTAGAGCAGGGATCCCCAACCTCTGGGATCTAATACCTGATGATCTCAGGTGGAGCTGATGTAATAATAACAGAAATAATGTGCACAATAAATGTGATACACTTGAATCATCCTGAAACCATACCCTTCCCCACCCCACCCTGGTCCTTGGAAAAACTGTCTTCTATGGAACCGGTCCCTTGTGCCAAAAAGGTTGGGGACCACTGCCCTGGAGGATCCCCCACATTCCAGACACACTGCTCCTCACCTCTGCAGTGTCATAGCAGTCCAGTTTCCTTTAATAGTCAGGATCATTCACCCCAGCCAATCCAGTAAACCCTTTCTTTGCCTTTTGGTTTCCTGGCCATGAGGAATCCAAACTGGCCAAGTGGTAATCAACTTCCAATTAAATAGAAGCATTGCTTTTCCCCCTGGTAGAAGCAGTTCTAACTGACCAATCTCTAGACTAGCAGAGTCCAAAGTTTCAGGGATGGGAAGCAAGCATTTCACTAGTGGATCACTAGGGGGATAATAGGAGCCATGTTTCCGGCCCTGTTTCCCAGGCCCATGAGTCCTGGCTGTGTGAGGAACAGCACTATTCACTGTTTTGGTCGTAAGCACTCTTTATACTGCCTTCCACTTGGTCTTTCCTACCATTAGTCCTTGCTCTTAGGTCAGGAAACCAGCCAGTTGCTGAATGCACGCGTGCTAAGTTGCCTCAGTCATCTCTGACTCTGTGACCCCATGGACCCTATGCCAGGCTTACCAGTCCCTGGGATTCTCCAGGCAGGAATACTGAATTGGGTTGCCATGCCCTCCTCCAAGGGATCTTCACCACCCAGGGATGGATTCCACAGGTTCCACAAGTCTCCTGTGTCTCCTGCACTGGCAGGCGCGTTCTTTACCACTAGCGCCACCTGGGGGTATCTGTTCTAATTACACCTGCTGGAGCTGGGGAGGTAACCACAGAGTAGACCTCCTAGCCCCTCGTGTGGTGCGCCAGAGCAGGATGGCATTGATCATCTGTTTTGCCCAAGTTCAGTCCATACTCTTAACTGGTGGGTCACCATGTCATTATAGTTCTCCAGGAATTACCAGATTACAGTTGCTGTCCAGGAACTTCTGAGAAGTTATTTTCCTTTTCCCAGTACACAATTACCTTGATAAGTTTCTCTGGAGAAGGATAGTGGAAAGATTTACTGCATGAAGTTTTAGCTGTGTATGAGGGTCCTTTTTTAAAGGGCCCCAACTTCTACTTTACACAGGGAGCTTTGGATCTATAAATTGACTCATTTCTGGGAACTGGTTGAAGGACTATGATTCTGTTGTGGTAATTCAAATCAGATATGTGTTCACCAGAATCAGGCCTTTGTACTCTGCCTGTCCAGATCACATAATCTATTTCTATTTCAGACTTCATGATCACCTAGCCAGTGCCAAAGATGTCTTTGAGTCAGACTGTTCTAATTGTTCCTTCTGCTGATTGCTCCTTGGGTTTCTCTGGTGGTTCAGATGGTAAAGAATCTGCCTGCAGTACAGGAGACCTGGTTGGGAAGATTCTTTGGAGAAGTAAATGGCAACCCACTCCAATATTCTTGCCTGGGAAATCCCATGGACAGAGGAGCCTGGCAGGCTCCATGGGGTCACAAAGAATTGGAAACGACTGAGCGACTAACACTTTCACTTTCTGTTGCCCATTTTGGCAACCACATCTGCCTTTCCTTTGGTCATGAATTGAATTGCTGACAGTTAGCCCCTGTGTCTTAGAAATCATCATTCTCATTGATTCAGGTAGTCTAGTTGAAAGGCAGTACTTCCCATGGTCATTCCTGCCTTACAGAGAACAGCCAACCCAGACCTCTTCAGGGATTCATTCCCCTCATGAATGCATTTGTTACAGGCTTGGAAAAAGGAGGGTCTCCTGGATCCTCCTGGGGGATTGCAGGAGAGTGGATGATCAACCACTGTAGCACTCCCATCTCCCTAAGCCTCGAGTTCCTCTCCTTTAGCGTATACCCAGAAAGTTCTAATCTTTCCATTTCATTGGCATCTTCCCCTGTGTCATTCCATCCCAACTTTCTGATATTCATCTTTGGGGTCAGCTAAGTAAAGAATTAGAGCCACTCCTGGCCACTATATTTAGTGTACTAAATCCAGAATTTCTTATTGAATCCACACCAGTAAATTAGGCTTCATTCACTATTGTGTATCCTTGGGCTTCCCCGGTGGCTCAGACTGTAAAGAGTCTGCCTGCAGTGCAGGAGACCCAGCTTCAATTCCTGGGTTGGGGGAGATCCCCTGGAGAAGGGAATGACAACCTACTCCAGTATTCTTGCCTGGAGAATGGAGAGGAGCCTGGCAGGCTGCAGTCCATGGGGTGACAGAGTCAGACATGACTGAGCACAAGAGGAACTGACTTCTGCCCCCTGTTGGCCAAGGTGAGCCAGCACATCGGCTCCAAGGTGAGCTGCGGCAGCGCCTGACCTTCTGTCGACTTTAAACCTGGCTGCCGTTTCATTTCCACCTTCCACATCCCAGACAGATGTCACTGGTGGCCAGCCCTAAGCCTGGATCACACAAGCAGTTGGTACAATACAAAAACACTACAGCATCCTATTTTAAATCTTAACCATAAGATTTTATCTCATGGGAAGACATTAAAACTGGACACTGATTAAAGCAGGCAGATGATTTAGAAAGCAGCAAGGATGTCTGTAAAATTTTCTAGCTTCCACTGATGTAAAAGAAACTCTCATTTTGACTTTAATATTTGGATTGTTTAGTATCATATGTTAAGGCTTCTTTATAAATTATCATGCTGGCCTAGCAATGCCAATTTTAGTAGCACACTTGATTTCTCTTTTTACTGATATGTCGTCTTGTTTATAATCACCAGCTCCTTACCATGTCACAGTATGAACCCAAATACAAATGTTTCTGTAAAATGATAGCTAAGTAGTTAGGGGATTACTTTTAGGCAACTTCCTCTTGCTTTAAAGTCTAGTCATTTTACTGAAGTGATTTAGAAGACTGTTGGACCACTGTCCTACAACATGATTTTTGTTACTGTTTGGTCGCTCAGTTGTGTCTGACTCTTTTGTGACCACATGGACTGTAGCCCACCAGGCTCCTCTATCCATGGGATTTTTCTAGGCAAGAATACTAGAGTGGTTTGCTGTTTCTTCTTCCAGGGGATCTGCCCAACCTGGGGATTGAACCCACGTCTCTTGAATTGGCAGGTGGGTTCTTTACTGCTGAGCCACCCAGGAAGTGCACCGTGGTAAAATTAATAATTTTTATTTATTAAATGCTTAACTCTGTACCAGGTACTGTGTTAAGAACTTTCAAAATTCTGTCTCATTTAATTTTGTATAGCAATACTGTGAAAGCTAGGTATTATCCCCACTTTACAGGTAGGGATTTTGAGGCTCAGTTAAGTATAAGGTACTTAGCTTGAGGTCGCTCAGCCAGTGAGAGGAAGACCTAAGATATACCTCCTGTCTGGGTGGCTCCAAAACGTGCACTTAACCACTCTTCTAGACTACTCTTAAGTTTATGCAGTTGATAGTGAGGAATACCAAGAAAATCAATCATAAGGAAACCTAAAATTGTGATTAATTCTGTCTGGCCATTGTATCTTTTTTCTTCCCTTGTAGCTCTGAGTGAGGAACTGGATTCTGTAACGAGTGAGCTACATGCAGTAGACATTCAAATCCAGGAACTTCTGGAAAGGCAGCAGGAGCTCATTCAGAAAAAAAATGTACTAACGAAGAGAATAAAGCTGTGTTTAGAGGACTCCGATGCTGGGGAGAGCAGTGAATGTGATTCTTCACCTGCCTCTTGGAATAAAGAAGGTTTGCTCTCTCTCTCTTTTTTTTTTTTCTTTGCTAGTTTTGTTTCCTCTTGTTTCTTTGAACTGGAATTGAATCACTGTGTCTGGGTCAGTGCTTTTCAGTAGTTTAGAAGTGAAACTGACCATTCCTTAAGTGGCAAGAGAACTAGTAGGCAGACCATCCTTTACCCACATCCTTTTAAAATGAAAGCCTTTATTATTCAGACCAAATATGTTTCCAACAGCATTAATCTGTGCTTGGAGAAAGATATTTATTTAACTCAGTTTTCTCAGTTGTAAGGAGAAGAAATTAAACAAGAAAAAAATTCAGACTCCTCATCAAAGTCTAATTCATTCTCCCCTAGTGAACAAATCTTCCTTAATTCAGGATCTTGCCAGACATCTTGTTTATCATTAATTTAGAATACTGTATCTCTTGACAGAATTGCAGCGCTTTCTGGGCTTTGTTGTCCAGTGTTGTCCACTTTTTAAACAAGATATCGACACCAAAAAGTCCATATAATTGTTAACTTTGGTTCATGGTATTTGAGGTTTCTGATACTGTGAATTCCCTGACCGACGTTCAGACTATTTATCAAATACCTGACTACCTTTCTCCTCTGTAGTTTATTTCTCACTGGCAAATGTTGTCATTTTATTCTGATATACTTTGTCTTATGATATATCATTAAATTTGGTTTTTCTTAGCTTTGTGAATTAAACTGATCTCAAAACTATTATTATAAAAATTAAATTATCAATAGTATTAAAAGTCTTATATGTTCATCTGATTCTTCTCTATTATAGAAGCAGCCACTCACATTTGTGTCTCATTTATAATTCTAAATAGTTCTACCTAACTTGTTTTTCTCTTTCTAGATTTTCCATGGTCTGGTAAAGTTAAAGATGTTCTACAAAATGTCTTTAAACTGCAGAAGTTCAGGCCACTTCAGCTCGAAACTATTAACGTCACAATGTCTGGAAAGGAGGTATTTCTCGTTATGCCTACAGGAGGGGGAAAGAGCTTATGCTACCAGTTACCAGCATTGTGTTCAGATGGTGGGTATTAATAAACATCAATTCTAAGGTGAAGAAACATCATTTCTGTGAATATATTTTTAAGTCTTAAAAAAATATTTTTAACCGTGTATTTGCCAAAATCAAGTGCATGTTTTTGTTTGTCTCTCCACTAATAGACATTTAATGGGGAAGGAACTGGCAACCCACTCCAGTATTCTTGCCTGGAAAATTCCATGGACAGAGGATCCTGGTGGGCTACAGCCCATGGGGTTGTACAGAGTCGGACACGACTGAGCGCACGCATGAATAGATATTTAAAGTGTTCACTTAGAGAGGATATGTTAAAGACTGAGAGTAGTTCATTCTTTTATCTGATTGCCGAAACATCCTTGAAAAGCATGTTGTAGGAGGAGAAGCCCTAGAAGAGGAATCATTAGGCTTGGAGTCGAGCCCCAGGTCCTTGTGGAGTGTCAGCTGTGGTCTTAGACCCGGAAGATACTGGAGTCAGCAAATGTGCGCGGTCCTCGATTTTCAGAGGACTCACGGTGCCTGGCGGTGCTCTCTCACACCTTAATGTCCGTGACAGCCAGCCGGGAATCTGATCAACATGCTTACTGTGAGACCCAGATCGTGCGTTTCTAATAGGCTCTTAGGTGATGCTGCTGCTGCTGTCTGAGGACCACTGGGGTACAGAGCAGTCAGCATGCTTTTCCTTGGAGAGCCAGGCAGTACCTGTGAGAGCCTGTGTGGCCTGCAAGGTCTCTGCTGACTACTGAACGGCCATTGTAGCAGGAAAGCAGCCACAGATGACAGGTAAAGGCATGGCCCTGGCTGTGTTCCAGTCAAACTTTCTCTACAAAAACAAGCAACCAGCCCTTAGTTTATTGACCCCTGGTCTAAAGAATACAGGTTACTTGCAAGCCATTAAGAGTTTTGTGATAAAGGTTTTAATAGGGAATTAAGTCAGTGCAAAGATCTGGTCTAGGGGTTTTAGGGAAGGCTGTCCTGAGGAAGTGGAATTTTTTATTTTATTTTTTTCGTTGAAATATAGTTGATTTACAATGTTGTGTTAATTTCAAGTGTACAGCAAAGTGATTGAGTAATACACATATATGTATGTATATTCTTTTTCAGATTCTTTTCCTTTAACGTTATTTTAAAATATTGAGTATAGTTCCCTGTGCTATACAATAGGTCCTTGCTGGTTATCTATTTTCTATATAGTTCTGTGTATCTTTTAATCCTAAACTCCTAACTTATCCCTCCCCTCCCCTTTCTCCTTTGGTAACCTTAAGTCTGGTTTCTATGTCTGTGGGTCTATTTCTGTTTTGTAAATAAGCTCATTTGTATCATTTAAAAAAATTTTTTTTTAGTCTCCATATAACTGGTATCATGTGACATTTGTCTTTGGCTTATTTCACTTAGTCTGATGTTGCTGCTGATGGCATTATTTTATTCCCTTTTTGGCTGAGTAAGAGTCCACTGTGTATATATGTGTGTGTGTGTTTGTGTCTGTGTCTGTGTGTGTATGGAAGTAGTATTTGAGCTGAAAGCGAAAGGATAAGCAGGCACGAAAAGGACAGAGGAGGAAGAAAGAATGTTCATGCAGGGGAGCAGGATTTGTGAGGGCCCAAAAGTGAGCCAGAGGAGAGTGATACAGCTGACTTACAGCTCAGCACTCAAAAAACTAAGATCATGGCATCCGGTCCCCTCACCTCATGGCAAATAGAAGGGGAAGAAGTGGAAGCAGTGACAGGTTTTCTCTTCTTAGGCTCCAGAATCACTGCAGATGGTGATTGCAGCCATGAAACTAGAAGACACTTGCTTCTTGGAAGGAAAGCTATGACGAACCTAGGCAGTGTATTAAAAAGCAAAGGCATTCCTTTGCTGACCAGTGTCTGTATATTCAAAGCTATGGTCTTTCCTCTGACAGTAGTCATGTGCAGATGTGAGAGTTGGACCATAAAGATGGCTGAGTGCTAAAGAATTGATGCTTTCGAATTGTGGTACTGGAGAAGACTTTTGAGAGTCCCTTGCACTGCAAGGAGATCAAATCCTAAAGGAAATCAACCCCAAATATTCATTGGAAGGACTGATGCTGGAACTGAAACTCTAGTTTCAGCTGATATGAACAGCTGATGTGATCTGGCCACCTGATGTGAACAGTGACTCATTGGAAAAGACCCTGATGCTGGGAAAGATTGAAGGCAAAAGGAAAAGAGAGTGGCAGAGGATGAGATGGTTGGATGGCATCACTGACCCAATGGACAGGAACTTGGCCAAACTTTGGGAGATAGTGAGGGACGGGCAGGCCTGTTATGCTGCAGTCCATGGACAGCACTCCTGGTATGTCTTCAAAGAGTCAGACGCGACTTAATGACTGAACAACAACAACATAGAGTGAGAAACTGTGGTATACTCAGTAACCTTGGCAGGGAGAGAGTGGCAAGACATGCTGAAAGAGTCTTTAAAAATATTCTTAAAACTTCCTTCTATGAGTGGAAAGCTATGAAGGGTCTTAAACAGGTGAGAAACTTGTCAGAAGGATAATTCCAGCAGATGGAGGAATTCCAGAAATATTTAGAAGGTAGGTTCAGTAGGATTCAGTACTCATTAGATACAGGGCTAGAAGATAGTCCAGCTGTCCAGATTTCAGGCTGGGACAGATGGGGTGAAGTTATTTGCTGAAATAGGGTACACTGGAGAAAGAACTTATTTGGAAATGGAGAGAGAGGGAAGGTGATGAATTTAATTTGGGGTCTGTTGAATTAATGATGCCCCCAAGACATATAGGTAGAATTGTCCTCTGAGTTTGAGTGGAAAGGTTGGGTCTGAGTGATCTGAGGTTGCTGAGTCTGAAGCTCTTACAGTGGAAATGGCTCTTGTAGTGAATTGTATCATCCAGACCAGTGTGAGAGAAGAGGGCCCAGAACAGAAACCAGAACACCGAGAGTTTAGGGATAAACAGAGAATGAGGGCCTGCAGAGAAGGCTAAGATAGAGTAGCGAAGTGGAGGAGGCTAGTCTGGAGACTGTGGTGTTATTAGAAGCGCAGAGAAGGGAGTACTTCAAACAGGGACTGGTTAACAGTGATGACTGCTGGCAAAAGGTCAAATAAAATAAAGACACGGAAGTTCCAGTGGATTTAGTAACACAGGACTCATCTATGACCTTGGCTAGAGCAGCTTCAACAAAATGGATGGGTGGAAACCAAATAGCAATTGGTTGGGAGTGAGTAGGAGTGAGGAAGAGGAGCCAGTGAAAGAGACAGTCTAGGGAGAGAATTGCTATGAAGGGAAAAAGCCAAGGAGCCCTGAATTAGGTGCCCATTTTTTCTTTATATTTCAGAGACTTGACCATATTTGATCAAGTCTCTATATTTGAAGAGCTGATGCTTTTGAACTGTGGTGTTGGAGAAGACTCTTGAGAGTCCCTTGGACTGCAAGGAGTTCACACCAATCCATCCTGAAGGAGATCAGTCCTGAATATTCATTGGAAGGACTGATGCTGAGGCTGAAACTCCAATACTTTGGCCACCTGATGAGAAGAACTGACTCATCGGAAAAGACCCTGATGCTGGTAAAGATTGAAGGTGGGAGGAAAAGGGGATGACAGAGGATGAGATGGTTGGATGGCATCACCGACTCAAGGGACATGAGTTTGAGCAAGCTCCGGGAGTTGGTGATGGACAAGGAAGCCTGGTATGCTGCAGTCTGTAGGGTTGCAAAGAGCCTGACATGACTGAACTGAACTGACCATATTTAAATACAATGAGAAGGTACCAGTAAAAAGGGAGAAAGTGAAAATACAGCAGAGAGGACTAGTTAAGAGGGTGAAATCAATGATAAGGTCTTAATCTGAATATATTTTTGAAACTGGTCTGCTCTCTGCCCAAGGTTGTTTTAAGGAACAAACTATGGAAACATAAAACCATAAGATTTTAGCAATCTAAATAGCTGTCTTAGCTATGAACAATTTCAGTTCTCACAGAAAGGGGATTTATTACCAGAACTTGAGTCAGTCAATAAACTGTTAACTGATTTCTGCTCACACTGAATTAATCTTGTGCAGTAAGTGGATAGATACTCATGTAACTATCATTCTGGATGATACAAGGTGCTATGTTTGCTTTGGAAAGCTTTTTTTTTTTTTAAAGAAAATTATTTATTTATTTGGCTCTGCTGGTCTTAGCTATAGTATGTGGGATTTTTTTTTTTTTTTTTTCAGTTGCAGCATGCAGGTTCTAGTTCCCTGACCAGGGCTTGAACCTGGAGCCCTTGCATTGGGAGCACAGTCTTAACCACT
Source organism: Cervus elaphus (assembly GCF_910594005.1). Lineage (NCBI taxonomy): Eukaryota > Metazoa > Chordata > Mammalia > Artiodactyla > Cervidae > Cervus > Cervus elaphus. The sequence goes on along the minus strand of NC_057836.1, from coordinate 30,719,802 downwards.
GGACCACCAGGGAAGTCCCTAGAAAGCTTTTTTTTAGTGAAGTATAGTTGATTTACAGTGTTGTTATTTTCCACTGTACAGCAAAGTGATTTCACTTTTTTATATATATATATATACACACACACACACACACACATCTTTTTTTAATATTCTTTTCTGTTGTAGTTTATCGTAGAGCTTTTTTCATTTCTTTTTATTGGAGTATAATTGCTTTACATTGTTGTGTTAGTTTCTCCTGTACAGCAAACTTTGGAAAGCTTCGGAATAACTTTTTCCTGATGTAACTGGACAGTCTATGACTTGATTTATGTGATTTTACTGAGGTTACCAATACTGATTGTCAAGAAGGATAGTAAGTTCAAAATGATAATATCTCTCCATGTTTTTATAGGACTGGATAAGGTGAGAGTTTTCTGTATAACTTATGTCTATTTGGCTTATCATTTATTCATATTTACTTCCTGGAATAATGAAGGTAAGAAATAGGTGGTATATTGCCAAAGCTGCTTTGAAAATCAGTCTGAATTGGTGGGCAGGGTCACAAGTTATAGTCAGTTCAGTTCAGTCTTTCAGTCGTGTCCTACTCTTTGTGACCCCATGGACTGCAGCACGCCAGGCCTCCCTGTCCATCACCAACTCCCGGAGTTTACTCAAACTCACGTCCATTGAGTCAGCGGTGCCCTCCAACCATCTCATCCTCTGTCATCCCCTGTTCCTCCTGCCTTCAGTCTTTCCCAGCATCAGGGTCTTTTCAAATGAGTCAGTTCTTTGCATCAGGTGGCCAAAGTATTGGAATTTCAGCTTCAACATCAGTCCTTTCAATGAATATTCAGGACTGATTTCCTTCAGGATGGACTGGTTGGATCTCCTTGCTGTCCAAGAGACTCTCAAGAGTCTTTTCCAGCACCACAGTTCAAAAGCATCAATTCTTCAGTGCTCAGCTTTCTTTATAATCCAGCTTTCACATTCATACATGAGTACTGGAAAAACCATAGCTTTGACTAGATGGACCTTTGTTGGCAAAGTAATGTCTCTGCTTTTTAATATGCTGTTTAGGTTGGTCATAACTTTTCCTCCAAGGAGCAAGCATCTTTTAATTTCATGGCTGCAGTCACCATCTGCAGTGATTTTGGAGCCCCCAAAAATAAAGTCTGCCACTGTTTCCCCATCTATTTGCCATGAAGTGATGGGACCAGATGCCATGATCTTAGTTTTCTGAATGTTGAGTTTTAAGCCAGCTTTTTCACTCTCCTCTTTCATTTTCATCAAGAGGCTCTTTAGTTCTTTGCTTTCTGCCATAAGGGTGGTGTCATCTGCATATCTGAAGTTACTGATATTTTTCCCTGCAATCTTGATTCCAGCTTGTGCTTCATCCAGCCCAGCGTTTCTCATGATGTTCTCTGCATATAAGTTAAATAAGCAGGGTGACAATAAACAGCCTTGATATACTCCTTTCCCTATTTGGAGCCAGTCTGTTGTTTCATGTCCAGTTCTAAGTGTTGCTTCCTGACCTACATACAGATTTTTCAAGTTACAGTAAAGAAGGTAAATGGTTGAAACTCACTTTGGTGGTGGTATGAAATTTAAGATGGATTTCTTTCTTTTTTAGGTTTTACCCTTGTGATTTGCCCACTAATCTCCCTTATGGAAGACCAGTTAATGGTTCTGAAACAATTAGGAATTTCAGCTACCATGTTAAATGCTTCTAGTTCTAAGGTATGCTCCTGTGGCTTTTATTGTATTTTATTTTTAATTTATACTCTTCAGTGAAGTAGGAACCTTAGCTACAATTTGAGTTGCATATAAAAGAAAAAACTGGTAACTTTATGTTGGAGTAAAAAATCACCACGCATAGATCAGGCTAGCCGACTGCTTATTTTGTATGCTGTGTGAGCTCAGATTAGTTTCAGTAGTTTTAAATGGTTAAAAAAAAATCAGCAGTGGAATTTTCCTGGCAGTCCCAGTGGTTAAGACTCTACACTTCCACTGCAGAAGGCACAGTTTCGATCCCTGGTTTGGGAACCAAGATCCTGCATGCCGTATGGTATGGCAAAAAAATAAAATCAAAAGAAAGAATAGTATTTTGTGAAGTGTGAAAATTATATGAAATTCAGATTTCAGTGACCATAAATAAAGTTTTATTGGAACAGAACCATGCTGGTTCTTTTATGTGTAGCCTCTGATTGTTTTCACCCTGTGACGACAGAGTTGACTAGTTGTGATATGGACTACAACACCTAATGTTTACTATCTAGCACTTTACAGAAGGTTTGCTGACTTGTTTCATAGTATCCATTCTAAAACAGTGAGGAAGAATTTCTGATTATGGGATATAATTAAATACAAAAAATGAATTAGAAACAAGATGCCCAACCTTGTGGAATTTCTTGTTAGGAAATGGACTCTTTTACCTTTGTCTGTACAATAAAGCATTTCCCAGGTGATTTTTTTTAAAAGCATATTATTAAAAATTTTCAAAATATACAAAAATAGAATAGTATAAAAACTATTAAGTAGCCATAACAGTTATCAACATATGGCCAGTTTTTTTTCATCTGTATACCCCCAATTTCCCTCCCTGTCCACCCTTGGTTTATTTATTTGAGACAAGTCTCAGACATCATACCATTTCAGTTGTAACTTCTTCAGTATATATCTCTAACATTAAAAAAAAAAAAAAACAAACTAAAAAATAGAACTAAATGCCATTATCACATCTAAAAATTTAGTATTAGTTCCTTAAAACCATCAAATAAAAATACTCAGGTTTCTGTCTCATCAAGTGTTATTATCTGTTTAAAATCATGGTCCAAATTCATGCATTATGCTGTATTGGTTGATATATCCATGCGTGCATGCATGCTATGTCACTTCAGTCATGTCTGACTGTGCGACCTATGGACAACAGCCTACCAGGCTCCTCTGTCCACGGGATTCTCTAGGCAAGAATACTGGAGTGGGTTGCCATTTCCTTCTCCAATAGGTTCCCTTTATTTCTTGTTTGTTTCCTGTGCAATTATTGTTTAGGTTTTTGTTTTTTGGGTTTTTTTGGTCCTTAAGTTTCCTATATTCTGTCTCTTCCTGATTGTATCCTTGTGATGTTGTTCCACTTGTTACTTTTAGTTAGTCTAAAAGTTGACTGAATTTGGGCTTTTTTTTTTTTTTTTTTTCTGTAGGAGTATATTTACTCCTGGTATCACTCAGGAGGTATTTAACACCTGGTTATTTTTTGTGTGTGTGATGTTAGTTCGATCAGTGGGGTCACCTTATGACTGCCTGCTCTATAATTATCAAGTTCTTGATCATCTTTTCATTTAATGGCTTTTAGTAGCCACTGATAATAATTGCCTACCTTAGAGCGTTATTTAATTATGGGGTAATAAAATGGTGATTTCTAATTCTCACTTCTTAAATTAGCTAGATTTTTCCTGTAAAAAAGAACTTTTTCCTTATTAACTCTTTGCAGATTGAAAGTTCTTTCTCTTTCTCTGGGGCTTCCCTGGTGGCTCAGATGGTAAAGAATCTGCCTGCAGTACAGGAGACCCCAGTTCAATCCCTAGCTCGGGAAGATCCCTTGGAGAAGGGAATACCCACGCCAGTATTCTTGCCTGGAGAATTCCATGGACAGAGGAGCCTGGGTAGGCTACAGCCGTTGATAATAATTGCCTACCTTAGAGCATTATTTAATTAGGGGGTTATAAAAAGGTGATTTCTAATTCTCACTTCTTAAATTAGCTAGACTTTTTCTGTAAAAAAGGACCTTTTCCTTATTTATTCTTTGAAGATTGAAAGTTCTTTCCCTTTCTTTAACCAGTTTTCATTATGGAAATGAAATTTCAAGTATTATGGAAAGAGTTAGTTTTCCAGCATTCTCCAAAGGTGGTCAATAAATTCTTTTTTTTTTCCCAAGTATCATTTTAAACCTATGGATTTTTAACATGTTTGATGTCTTTCCATCCATGGTTATTATTATTTTTTTTAATGTTGAAGTAGTCCCATGTTTGGGTAGTGAGAGTCTATTTAATTTGGCCCCTAGGTCTAACTCCTAGCTTTTGAGTCTGGTTTCTTTTCTAAGATAACGTCATGCTCATTTTGTGTATTTCTTCCCAGACCTGAAATCAGCCATGTCTTCAAGAAGTTCTGGTTCTTTTAGTCTTTCCCAAATAGTTTTAATTTATTTAAACTCTTGTGTCATTTTAAGTGCTTTCTAGTTCACCAAAATGAATCTATGAAGAACACTGCCTTCTCATACTGCACTTTTTTAAAGTTGAAAAAGAGAGTAATAATAATGGAAAGTATAGTTGGCCCCTGAACAACATGAGGGTTAGGGGCCCTAACTGTCCACACAGTCAAAAGTCTGCGCTTAACTTACAGTCAGCCTTCCACATTCAGGGATTCAACTAGTTGTGGATCACGTGGTACTGTAGTCTTTACTACTGAAAAAAATCTGCATGTAAGTGCACCCAGGCAGTTCAAATTGCAGGTGGCTCAGTGATAAAAAATCCATCTGCCAATGTAGGAGACATGGGTTCCATCCCTGGGTTTGGGAAGATCCCCTGGAGGAGGAAATGGCAACCCACTCCAGTATTCTTGCCTGGGAAATCCCATAGAGAGAGGATCCTGGCGGGCTAGCGTCCACAGGGATCAAAAAGAGTCAGACAAGACTGGGTGACTAAGCATCCTTTTCTCAGGCAATAACTCAGATGTTTGCTCCTCTAAGATTTCTGGGACATATAGACCAGTTGAAGTATTTAATACACTTTGGCCATTTCTTAACAAAACTAGGAATATCTCGAGGAGTTAACAAACTGCTTTCCTGGGATGATGAAGGCATTTTGAATTTCTATTTCTATCACATTCACCACTTCTTTTGATCTTTAATTAGATTAGAAGGAAGAATACAACATCCAGTGTACTAAATGTTATGGAAAACAACAGCACTAAGAACCAAATAGCTGTTACCTCTTAAGATGTATTCTTATTGTATATAATACATAATATATAGAATCTCATTTTCATTATTCATAATGATAAGATATTGATATAATGAATCAGATACTTTGTAAAACCTAGATTATGAATAGATTTGATAACATCATTAAAGTATCTAATCAAGAATAAATTTTGTTTTGTGAAATCAGATCTGTGAGATCTATGAAATGATTTCAAATACAACATTAAAATTAATAAAACCTGTCTTTATCACCATACTTACTGCATTTAGCTTACATTTTGGCATTTATTGTGAAAAATTTAGAATTATGCCTTCATGGAGTAAATGCTTTTTGGAATGTCTTCATATTCGTTTTTGTGTTCTCTTTTTTGTCAAATGAGATTGATTATTCTTTTATCAACAGTTTGAATGTAAATAAATAACTAAAATGCTATTTGCACAGCTACCATGAAGCTCAGTACTGGGACATCATTTTGATTTTAATGAAGTAAGCATCTGCTGCTACAGCAGCTCAAGGCTGTTGCTTCTGAGTAATGAGCATCTTCATTTACCACTGAGTATTGCATTCTGCTGGCTTAGTTGTCCTATCATTGTGTCTATATTTCCTTTCAATAGGAGCATGTGAAATGGGTTCATGCTGAAATGGTAAATAAAAACTCCAAGCTAAAGCTGATTTATGTGACTCCAGAGAAAATTGCAAAAAGCAAAATGTTTATGTCAAGACTGGAAAAAGCCTATGAAGCAAGAAGATTTACCCGAATTGCTGTAGATGAAGTTCATTGCTGTAGTCAGTGGGGACACGATTTCAGACCTGGTATGTATGTTCTGGGCGTCTCAGGTGGCACAGTGATAAAGAATCCACCTGCCAATTCGGGAGACATGGGTTCGATCCCTGGGTCGGGAGGATCCCTGGAGGAGGGCATGCAACCCACTTTAGTATTCTTGCCTGGAGAATGCCATGGACAGAGGAGCCTGGTGAGCTACAGTTTATGGGGTCACAAAGAGTCAGACAAAACAGAGTGCACACACACATGTGTATTCTACCTAAAAAACCCTGTAATGCTAGGGACTCTTTCCTTACTCAGCTTTACATGATGCAAATCCTTGCTTCCATTAAAATTATCCTCTTAGGTAGTCAATACTTATTTTTTTCTTGCCTTAATGCAAGAGGAGTCAAGAGGCAGAATCTTTAATCTCTTTAATCCCCACCCACCATGGTAGTGCTTCTTAGTCCAGTTGCCTTTATCTTTTGAAATGTGTATATATTAACAAATACTGTACTTTTTCATCTTTAGCTGTAAAGTTTTACTGATTTCTGGATTCTCCTTCATATCTGTTGAGGAATTTTTGCTTCTGCTTCAAAGTTGTCTCTTCTAGTCATCGTTTTAGGTATCTTCAGCACTCACTCCAGGATCTATACCCAGTGAACTCCTCACTGTTACAATTCTGTGGTATACTTTAGTAACCTTAGTCTTTGCCCTACCAGCATAATCCTACAGTCTTAGCCTAAAACAGATTGCTCAAACTTGTTCTATGCAAAGAAATCTGAAAATCAATTTTTTTTTTTTTTGCTATTGAGCTGTATGAGTTCTTTATCAATTTTGTGTATTAGTTAACCTCTTATCAGACACATGATTTGCCAGATGTTTTCTCCCATTCCCTGGGTTGCCTTTCATTAGGTTAATAGCTTCCTTTGCTGGACAGAAGCTTTTTAATTTGAAGCATCCCCACCTGTTTTTTTCATTTTGTTTTTGCCGTTGGCCTCAGATTCAAGAAATCATTGCCAAGACTGATGTCAAGGAGCTTATCTCATGTGTTTGTGTCCAGGAGTTTTATGGTTCCAGATCTTACATTCGAGTCTTTAGTTCATTGTGAGTTCACTTTTGTGTATGGTGTCACATGAGGGTCCAGTTTTGTTCTTTATGCATGTGTCTGTCCAGTGTTCCCAACACCATTTATTGAAGAAACTGTTGTTTCCCCATTATGTGTTCTTGGCTCCTTTGTAGAAGATTTATTTACTATATATATGCGGGTTTACTTCTGGACTGTGGTCTTTCATAACTTTCCAAACAGATAACTTTCTTCTCCCTGATGTTATAGTAGCCTTCAACCTTAACATTGAGCCATTTCTACAACGTTTCTTTCTCACTTTTCTCCAAATAGTTTAACTACTTGAGGGTGTACTCAAGGATGACAAAGCTAGTGATTTAGATGTATATGATAAATATGAGCCCAGAAGTTTCCCTAAAGTGGGTTCTATAAAAACCAAGCATTTTCTTGTCTGAGTTTAACACTCTTGGGTGGTCTCTGTGGTAGAAGGGTTTTGACAGATGGTCTTTTTATCTTTTATCCTTTGCCATAATTCAAACACAATATTTGTGTTATCCTTTGCCAAATTCAAACGTAATTCAAACATAATTCAAACATAAAACAAATGGCTGCTCCCACTCCACCTCTTGAATCCGCTATCCAACAGGTGTAGACCAGTGCTTAGCTTCCTGGAGGCATTTCGCAGGGCATTCCACCTGTGGCCAAGAGTGCTTGTTTCTGATGAACCAGTTATAGAAGTAGAGTAAAGTCCATCTGTCACAAAGGCTAGGCTGCAGTGGCAGATTAGATACAAATGGTTGTGGAAATAAACTCACAGTCATCTTGATGATCTGCCTAAAAGATCAGTCCTTTTTTTATTCCTGAAAGAATAGGAAGAGGGCTACTCTGTATTTTTTTTTTCCCCAGATTATAAGGCTCTTGGTATCTTGAAGCGGCAGTTCCCAAATGCGTCGCTAATTGGACTGACCGCAACAGCGACCAGTCACGTTTTGAAGGATGCTCAGAAAATATTGTGCGTTGAAAAATGTTTTACTTTCACGGCTTCTTTTAATCGGCCAAATCTCTATTATGAGGTATGTAATTCTATGTCAGTTTATTTTGTGAAGGATTTAGAAGAGAGTTTCAGTTCAGTTCAGTCGCTCAGTCATGTCTGACTCTTTGTGACCCCATGAACTGCAGCACGCCAGGCCTCCCTGAGCCTCCCGGAGCCTACCAAAACTCATGTCCATTGAGTCGGTGATGCCATCCAACCATCTCAGCCTCTGTCGTCCCCTTCTCCTGCCCTCAATCTTTCCCAGCATCAGGGTCTTTTCAAAGTTTACTTTTTCATTATGTCTGTTTACATGAGTCACAGTTATGTTCAAAAGTTTAAAAAAAATTGGATGAGTATAAACAGATTTATTCATGAATGCTTCCTTCATATATCTTATGCTACTTAATCCTTTGCTTGGTTAAGTAGAAAAAACTGCCTTGTTAAATTTGCATACATGCTTTTTGTGTAAGGATGGAGAGAAAGCATGCATCGATTGAGGGACCTGGGACTTCCTTGATGGTCCTGTGGTTAAGACTCAGTACTTCCAATGCAGGGGACATGGGTTTGATGCATGGCATAGCCAAAAAAGTGAAAAAGATAACCAAGGACTCTAATGACATCTCTGTAAAACTAATTATGAAATAATGCAAAATTAATATACCCTTAAAGATTTGCTAATCCTCCCTATTTAGATTTTATTTAGTATATAACCTTGAAAGTTAAAGAACCTCACAGCCGTTTTTACTTTCCAGTCCTCTAAGGATAGACTTAATATTTTTCTGAATTCTTACTGAATAGTTATTTGTGCCATGGTTTATGTTTTTACAAATATAGGGTCAGAAAATAAAAAAAGTGTACACCTTTACAAGTTATTCATTGCTTCTGTGCCTCCTTTTTGGTGAATTAAAAATTAAGGATCAAGAAGAGTCTGGGTGGTGACAGGGTCAGATGAAGCGAATGAAAGAATGATAGGAAAAAACACCATGTCCAAGAAAGAATGGCACCTTGAAAGTTGTAAGTAAATAACCACATGAATGGCACTCATTAATTTACTTTTTAATAAGTTAACTTTTTTTAGGTTCGGCAGAAGCCCTCAAACACTGAAGATTTTATTGAGGACATTGTAAAGCTCATTAATGGAAGATACAAGGGGCAATCAGGTAATATAAAAACAAACCAACTATAAAGACTGAGCACTTTACAGAAGTAACAAATACTACAGCAATTCACTGAAAAAGATTAATGCATGGCAGAACATACTTGAAAATCTCATGATAAAATTAATTTTCTTGGTGATCTTAGAAATCGGGTTGGCATTTGCTAATGACACATATTGTAAGAGTCGTGAAACTGACTTGCTTATTTACACTTAATTGCATTAGAATAGACCGAATGACATAATGTTATCAATAGCACCTATTTAGTAAGTATCTACTGTGTATAAGATTGAAGGCTAAGCAATGATGTTCTATAGGGATATAAAATAGTTTTCTTATAATGAAGGACACATTAAAGAAATATAAAAAGTAAATGCTGAATGAGTTAAGTGTAGATGGAGTTGAGATTGTGTATAACATGTTCCAAGATTAATGCGTAGACAGGTGTTACTAAAGCAAAGAATTGGTATAAAAGTTGTATTTCAAAACTATTCTGTAGATTGCCAGGAGATATTAGTGGGTGCCCTGGGTAAAAGGAGTTCCAGGGTCAAATAAGTTTGAGAAAGTCTGCAGGTTATTCATTCTTCCCACAGCGTCACAGGGTTTGAAGTTCTAACCAGCCTTGCAAATAGAGAGAGACACCTGTTTAACTTTGTTCAGTGCAGTGCTTCCCAAACTCATTTGCACATGGAACTCTTTTTTCACAGCACACTTGTTTACATCTTGTAGAGGATGAAGCATCAGTTTGAGAAATACTGTGCAGTGGAAGATAAAGTTGGAGAGAGAACTAAGATAATGGAAACCTTAACTGGTGGCTCCAGGCTCGTTACTGCTCTAGAGCAAGTTGCTGACCAAATCTTGAGTTATACTGGAAAGTCAGTCTGTGTTCAGGGCCTTGGAATTTTTCATAATTCTTTTTTCCCCATGCACTGTAATTACCAGTATCTTGAGTGTGTGAGTTAAAAATTTTCTAGGAATGTGCTATTTGTATCTAACCATTTGACATCTTTTACTACAGGAATCATATATTGCTTTTCTCAGAAAGACTCTGAGCAAGTTACAATTAGTTTACAGAAATTGGGGATTCCTGCAGGTGCATACCATGCCAATATGGAACCAGAAGATAAGACCAAGGTTCACAGAAGATGGTCAGCGAATGAAATTCAGGTTAACTAATAAATACTTAATTGAAACCTAATTCACCTTTAAATATATTTTTAGCTTAATTAATATATATATAATGTTAATACATTTTAGGTAGTTGTGGCAACAGTTGCATTTGGTATGGGAATTGATAAGCCAGATGTGAGGTTTGTTATTCATCATTCAATGAGTAAATCCATGGAAAATTATTACCAAGAGAGTGGCCGTGCAGGTATGTATAACTCATACCCAGAAGTAATTTTTTAAAAGAGCTTTAAAAACACTGTAAGTGATATTTATTAATACTGTATTTTTAACTCTTTATTGCCTAGTATTTTTATAACAAACAATGAAGTCCTTTGAAGTTTTATATTTATTTGCCTATGGAGAAATTTTCCTTATGTTCTATTTTAGTGTAATGAATTATTTCTTCTTATGTTTGCTAAGATAATTTGATATCCATCTTTGTCTCCTGAGTTTTTAATTAGTGGTTTCGAGTTTATAATTTGAATAACTGGATTATTTATGGACAGGTTTTTAAGCTAATAAAGTTGATTGTTGACAGTTCTCTTCAGTTGTATTTTAAAAAATTTGAGGACAGCTGTTACAAATTAACTTTTACATCTCTCTCTGAAATTCCTAGATATGATATGTTTAGACTGAGATATCACCAGCAAATTTTATATTTATTATTTTTGCATGTTTGACTTTTTAAAGTAACTATGCAATCTGAAGATGCTTCCCACTGCAGGTCGAGATGACATGAAAGCAGACTGTATTTTGTATTATGGCTTTGGAGATATATTCAGGATAAGTTCAATGGTGGTGATGGAAAATGTAGGACAACAAAAGCTTTATGAGATGGTGTCCTACTGTCAAAACATAAACAAGTAAGCCACACACTTTTTTGTCACTTTTGTCAATTAAAAACAAGCACAACATGAAAGCATGTGACGTTCCTTGGGTCCTTCCTTAAGTGAGTAAATACCTTGGTGAAACATCAAGTGTAAACCAGTAAAAGCGGATGTCTGAAGGGGTAGAAACCAGTACATGAACCTGTAGAATGCCTGGATTTAAGGACATATAAGATATAGAGAACAAACTAGTGGTTACCAGTGATGAGAGTTGGGGGAGGAGGTGGGGGTGTGGGAGGTATAGACTTTTGGGTATAAGATAGGCTCAAGGATATATTGTGCAACACAGGGAATATAGATAATATTTTGTAATACTTGGAAAGTAACCTTTAAAAATTGTCAAAAATAAAAATATAGTATCTTAAGTCTAAAAAGAAAAAAGTTATTCTTTCTTCAAGAAGGATAACTGTTAACTTTTTTCTGAATGTTTGGTAGCAGTCACCTGTGAAGCCATCTATTCTTGGAGTTTTGTTTCTTGGGAGTTTTCAAATTACTGATTCAGTTTCATGACTGGTAATTGGTCTGTTTATATTTTTTATTTCTTCCTTGTTCAGTCTTGTTCAGATTGTACATTTCTAGGAATTTGTCCATTTCATCTAGGTTATCCATTTTATTGGCAAATATTTGTCCATAGTAGTGTCTTTGATCTTTTGCATTTCTCTGGTATAGGTTGCAACTTTTTCATTTTTGATTTTATTGACTTGGGCTTTTTTCCTTGATGGGTCTGGATAAAGATTCTGTTTATCTTGAGACTTTCCTGGTGGGCCAGTGGTTGACTCTGTGCCAAGAACCAGCTCTTAGTTTCATTGATCTTTACCATTATTTTTTTAGTCTAGTTTTTCTGCTCTGATCTTTGTTTCATTCCTTCCTTCTATTAACTCCTTCTACTAACTTTGGTTTTTGTTTGGTCTTTTTCTAGTTCCTTTAAGTGTAAGGTTAGGTTGTTTATTTGAGATTTTTCTTATTTCCTGAGGTAAGCTTATGTTGCTATAAATTTTCCTCTTAGAACTATTATTTCTGAATTCCATAGATTTTGAATTGTTGTGTTTTTGTCTCCAGGTATTTTTGCATTTTTCTTTGATTTCTTCAGTGATTCATTGGTTGTTTAGTAGTATATGGTTTTGCCTCTGCATGTTTTGAGTTTCTTGCAGTTTTTTTCTTATAGTTGATTTCTAGTTTCATAGTGTTGTGGTTGGAAGAGATGCTTTATATTATTTCCTGTCTTAACTTTACCAAGGCTTGTTTTGTGGCATAGCATGTGATCTGTCCTGGAGAATGTTAATGTTCCTTGTGCACTTGAAAAGAATATATTCTGCTATTTTTGAATAGAATGGTCTATATATGTCAAATCTGGTCTGATGTATCATTTAATGCCAGTGTTTCCTTATTGATTTTCTGTCTGGATCATCTGTCTATTGATATAAATATCAATATTATAGACCCTTACTGTTATTGTGTTAGTCAGTTTCTCTATTTATGTCTGTTAATATTTGTTTTGTGTATTTAGGTGGTTCTGTGTAGTTAGGTGTATATATGTGTATATATATATATATATATACATGTATATATATATATATGTATCAATAGTTGTTATATGTTCTTGGATTGATCCCCTGATCATTATGTAATGTCCTTCTTGTGTCTTTTAACAGTCTTTGTTTTAAAGTTTATCTGATATGGGGCTTCCCTTATAGCTCAGTTGGTAAAGAATCTGCCTGCAATACAGGAGACCCCGGTTCGAAGGTCCGCTGGAGAAGGGATAGGCTACCCACTCCAGTATTCTTGGGCTTCCCTTGTGGCTTAGCTGGTAAAGAATCCACCTGCAATGCTGGAGACCTGGGTTTGACCCCTGGGTTGGGAATATCCCCTGGAGAAGGGAAAGGCTACCCACTCCAGTATTCTGGCCTGGAAAATTCCATGGACTGTATAGTCCATGGAGTTGCAAAGAGTCAGACTCGACTGGGCAACTTTCACTTTCTTTGTCTGATAGGAGTGTTGCTACCTTGGCTTTCTTTTGATTTCCATTTGCATGGAATATGTTTCCCCAGCCCCTCACTTTCAGTCTATGTGTGTCTTTAGAGCTGAGTCTCTTGTAGGCAGCATATATGCAGGTCTTGATTTTGTATCCATTCTGCCACTTTATGTCTTTTGGGTGGAGCATTTAGTCCATTTCAAGTTAAAGGAATTGTTTTAGGTATGTACTTATTGCCATTTCATTGTTTTGAGGTGGTTTTGTAGACCTTTTTTGTTCCTTCTTTTACTTTCTTGTGGTTTGATGAATTTAGTGTTTGAATTCCTTTTTCTTTATTGTGTGGGTTTCTATAATAGAATTCTGATTTGTGGTTACCATGAGGTTTATATATAGCAATTTCTCTATATACATGATGATGTAAGTTGCTACTCTCTTAATTTCAAATGCATTTTATCAATCTTGCATTTGTATTCTTCCCTCACAATTAATATTTTTACTCTTAGTCATCTTTGTAGTCTTACTGCCCATCATATTATAAGGACTCAAAATTTTTTAAGTAAGCAGTAATTAGTGATAGTAACGGAGAAGGAATGGCAGCCCACTCCAGTGTTCTTGCCTGGAGAATCCCAGGGACGGGGAAGCCTGGTGGGCTGCCGTCTATGGGGTTGCACAGAGCCAGACACGACTGAAGCGACTTAGCAGCAGCAGCAGCAGTGATAAAAAATGGTATTTCTTTCCTATTAATGCTACAGTAAGTTTAAAAAATGAGAAAATGAAAATGTCCTTAGATATCCAATATCCAGTGCCCTCATGAAGCATATTTTGGGACTTAAGACTCACAATGATACTATGAAATACAGGAAACTACTTTGCTATCAGGAAGATTCTCTAATACAGGTATACCTTGGAGATATTGCAGTTTCAGTTTGAGACCACTGCAGTAAAGTGAAAATTGTAATAAAGCTAGTGATGTGAATCTTTTGGTTTCCCAGTGCATAGAAGTTATTTTTATACTAACAACATATGGAAAAAAGTATTACATATGGTGGGCAGAGTAGTAGTCTTCCAAAGATGTCCACATCTGAATCTCTGGAACCTGTGAGTATGCTACTTTACCTGGCAAAAGGGAGTTAAAGTTACAAATAGATTTAAAGTTGTAGTCAGCTGATTTTAAGATAGGGAGATGATTCTGAATTATTTGGGTGGACTCACTATAATCACAAGGGTTCTTAAATGTAGAAGGAGGAATAAGATGTCAGAATAATGTGAAAACTTAACCCATTGTTAGCTTTGAAGATAGAGGAAAGGGGGCCATAAGCCAAGAAGTGCAGGCAGTCTTTAGAATCTGGAAAGGGCAAGAAAACAGATTCTTCCCTAGAACTGCTCGGAGAAATCCAGCCCTGCCGACACCTTGCTTTTATTGATTTTAACGGAGTGAGACCCATGTCAGCCTTCTAACCTATAAAAATGTAAGATTATAAATCTGCGTTGTTTTAAGCCACCAAGTTTATGCTAATGTTATGGCAGCAACAGGAAATTAGTAACAGTATATAACCCTGCATTTTGAAATGGAGATAATTCATACCTCTAATGTGTTTGCAGATGTCGTCGTGTATTGATAGCTCAACATTTTGATGAAGTATGGAGTCCAGAAGCATGTAACAAAATGTGTGATAACTGCTGTAAAGAGATTTGTGAGTTGTCCTTTTTAGATTTCTATAAGCTAATGTTTATAGCTAGGACTACATGAGGACAGTATTAGACACCCGAAGTGGATTTAAAAGAATTAGCCAGGTGTGAATAGAATTTCTCAGATTTGAGAGGAGTAACACAAAGTTTTGAAACAAGTACAAATAAAAGCTGTATGTGTATGCATGTATTTTATATTGCTACACTGAGATGTTAAATTTTTAAGAAATGAAGGGAAACATTTAAAATCCCTGATTAGAAATACTATTTATATATGAGAATGCTGACCTCCTGTAATAATCTCCAATACTTTATAGTCACTGACTGAAGAGAGTAATTTAGTACAAAATAGAGATTATAGTGTATCATTTTTGATCCAGATAATATTCAATCACTTTTAAGACACTAGTTTAGTAGTGCTGGTGCTGTATTTTCACTTTTAAAAATTCTGTATATATATGCATATTGTTTGATGAGCTAGACTAACCCATTCCTCACTGAGTTCTGATGCCTTGGTTGGGGAAGGTCACAACAATTTAAACTTTGCAGGTAGAGAAAATTATTTGTGTTTACTAGACCGTTTTATACTGACCAAATTAACAACAGTCTGATAAATACGTCTGAGTGCTTGTGTCAATAGATGGGAATAACTGTCCAGGAGATTCTTGTGAAATTAGAGTCCCTAGGAAGCCACACTGGTTGTCAGAATATTGCTTAATGAGCATGCATCATTAAATATGAAGCAATGAAGAACAGATTGACTAAATATGGTAGTCTAAACCTGATAAACATGTAGAAGAGACTTACCCTCTATAAACACCTCTAAGTCTTTGTCATAATCATGTCTGGCTGATACCTTTTGGTTCTGAGAGCATCTCCAAAGACCTTCCAATAAACAGATTATTTTTTTTTATATCATTTAAATTCGTGTCTTAGAGAGACTATACCTTAATCTAATGAAAAGAGACTTGAGCAGTAGTCTTAATTCAGAACATAGGAACAAACCAGTGTTTAGGGTGGCTCACATTGGATGACTTATTTTTTAAAAGAGTCTAACCACTTAGGACAGCCTATCCTTGCCCCAATTTCAAAATCTCATCCATCTTTAACCATGTCTCTTTCATTACAGCATTTGAAAGAAAGAATGTAACGGCATACTGCAGGGATCTTATTAAGATCCTGAAGCAGGCCGAGGACCTGAATGAAAAGCTCACTCCACTAAAACTGATTGACTCTTGGATGGGAAAGGGTGCCTCGAAGTTGAGAGTGGCAGGCCTTGCTCCCCCCACACTTCCTCGTGAAGACCTGGAGAAAATCATTGCACACTTCCTTATACAGCAGTATCTCAAGTATATACACACCCGTTTCTTGCCCTCTCACGCTGTCTTTCCTGATTCTTATTTTTATATAAGTGCAACAGAACAAATGGTTTACTGGTTGTTTCATAGAACTTTTAAACACACTATAAAATTGACCTAGTAAACAAATTCAGACTTTTAATTATCACATGTCAAAGCAGCAGAAAAGTAGAATACTATATTGCATTTTTATACTAAAAGTTTTATTTCATATCAATGTTAGTTAAAATTATTTTACTTATTTTTTATAAATTTCAGTTTGTTGTCTGCAACTTCTCAAAGCCTGACTGTTGGCCTTTGTCTCCTGCAGAGAAGACTACAGTTTTACAGCTTACGCTACCATTTCATACTTGAAAGTAGGACCTAAAGCTAATCTTCTGAACAGCGAGGCCCACGTTATCACCATGAGAGTAAAGAAGCCCGTGCAGAGCTGTTTCAGGGTGATTGCTGATTTTCAATCTTTAATTATTTGAAAAAGACAATAAAGCCTGTGTCATGCTTTTCTTTAGTACTCTTCTGGGTCCAGTGGAACACAAAAGAGATAAGTCAGTGTTCTTGGAATCTGGGTATAGAAGAGAGAAAGCCTACTTTTGTGTTCTGCAGAGGTATTAAGTGGAAGGATGTAGACTAGTTTTTAAATAGACTAGGGGTTTCCCAGCTTTTGGAATGTGCAGACTCTATTTTAATGTCTGATGTCACGATGCGCCCTGCTCTCATGACCTAGCTGTGGTCAGTACTAGCTCCACAGTCGGCGTGTGCAGAAGCTGAAAACCCCGGTCACAGACTAACTGCTCTCCAGCCTGCAAAAGCTCAGCGGGCGCCAGCGTGTCCACGGACACGTCAGGTATTCCTTATGGTCGTGACAGCACAGCCCTTCCTATTCCAGATGGGGCTCATACTGGAAGACATTTGAAAATAAAAACAAGACCACTGGACATTTAAAAGAGCTGATCAATATAGAAGGACTCGATATTAATCTCCTAAGAAAATGAAATAGCTGAATTTTTACCAGTGTTTGTCTTGTTGTTTTGCAGACTGAATCACCTCAAACCTGTCATTCTGAAGGAACTGATAAAAAGAGGGAAGAAAAAACTACAAGTAACTTCCTGAAGAGGTCTGCAAACATGCTTCAGCAACCTGATTGTAAGAATACAGGGGCTAAGAAAAGAAAAACTGATAATGCATGAGATGAGTGTTTCTAAATTTTCCAAGAAAATATCTTATGCATGGATACAGTACTAGTTTTGTAGTTAACCAGAAGTTTAATTTTAAGACAATTTTATCAATATTTTATACATATGGAGCTACATGTTCAAAATTTATCTCTGAAGTATTGAAAACTTGAGAATTTGAGACATTCTGAGGTCTTGAGATCATGAATTGCATAAATTTACAGTATGAAACAGGAAAAATAAATTAACTATTGTAAAACCCTTTAAATGTGAAATACGTAAGAGATTAAGTTCATGTAACTTTGTTAAGTTCTTTATGTCTTGCCACAACTAACTGTATTTTTCTTTTCACACAACTGGCTTACAAAGGCTGATCATAGAAAGTGAGTGATTTCATGTAACAATAGTTGTAGAATGCAAATAAGGAAGGAATAAGGTATCGATACAAATAATATAGCAAGTAAGATACTGCTACACATCTGCTTAAGTAGATTACAAGAGTAAGCTTCTTGAAACCACAGCCTGCCTTTGACCTCTCATGGTCAAAGAATGGCTCTGGTATGTTAACCAGATACCACACTGTTGGTTAAGTAGATAACAAGCTAATTCGTTTCAAAGCTAAATCACAAATGAATGTCTCTAAGTTTAAAACACAGAAATGGATACTTCAGACTTATCTTTACATAATTAGTGGTCAATTTTTTGTTAGGAAAAAAAAATCTATAGATTATTTTAACTTCAGCTGGTCATCATTAAATCTGGGTAATCCTCTGACTTTTTAAATCTTATTTGCAATGTGATGTAGCTCTTGAAATGCCATTTCTAGTCAAAATAATCTTCTATATCAATATTTGGATCCAGCAGATCTTCTCCATATGCTGAAAGGTTCATCTGGTTTAAAATTAAATTTTCAAATGTTTCTTCTAAGTCAGTCTCACCAATTAAGACGGCGCCCATCATTCGCCCGTTCTGCAGGACGGCTTTGATGTACTCCTGCCCTTTGGTACACCTCAGCAGTAGTTCATGGTTTGAACCCAAGCCCTGTGCATTGTATTTTCCCAGTAATACAACCTATATAGAGAAATATAAAAATGTTATTTTAGTGAGTACTTAAGAAGAAACAAAACACACAGTTATTTTGTGTTTTCCTAGAATGGGAAATCTCATCACAAAGTTTTACTGCTAAAAGTGCCATTTAGAAGGAACCAAAGAAAACATTTGTACAGTATGCATTTACTCCACAGATGACACTACCATACAATGTATATGAACACTAAAAATACCTAGTGATTATACAAATACGTAGGATGTGGAACTACATCAGCCTGGAGTCATTATTTTTTTTTTAAAGGCTGAATAAGAAACTGAGTTAGATCTTTCATGGGCAAATTGTTGAACCTCTCTGAAATTTTATGTATATATTTGTATGTGTGTGTTTCTCCTTGTCAGTAAATGAGGAGGAAAAAACCTGCCCCAGAGTGATGTAAAGAGGGTTAAATAATATGTAGGGGGTAGTACCTGCTCATTCTTTGGTATGAATAGCTGTTAATTCTCTTCACAAAGGAGGAGTGAATTTCAAATAAAACTCAGAAATGTACCATCAGGGAACTAATCTGGAAGAGATTATCCCCCCTGCCCCCCGGCCCCGAACTATAAGAGTTCAGTGAGAAGGCAGGTCTGACTATCAGATCCAGGGACCGTGCTTAGTCGCTTCAGTTGTGTCCGACTCTTTGCGACCCCATGGACTGTAGCCCACCAGGCTCCTGTCTCCATGGGTTCTCCAGGTAAGAATGCTGGAGTGGGTTGCCAGGCCCTCCTCCAGGGGATCTTCCCAACCCAGGGATTGAGCCCAGGTGTCCAGCATTGCAGGCAGATTCTTTACTGACTGAGTCACCAGTGAAGCCTGACCCTATGAAAGGTATGTAGCCCGCCAGGCTCCCCTGTCCATGGGATTCTTCAGGCAAGAATACTGGAGCGGGTTGCCATTCCCTTCTCCAGGGGATCTTCCCAACCCCGGGATTGAACATAGGTCTCCTGCACTGTAGGCAGATTCTTTACCTTCTGAGCCACCGGGGAAGCCTCCAGCAATAATACCAGTTATGGGTTTGTAAGAAATGAGGAAATCTGTCATTTTTTGTACAGTGATTAAAACCAGATTAAGCTCTTATTCACGTGAAAAAATTAATGACTGTAACTAGTTATAAGACTAACAAGCAGGAAAGGTACTATTAATATTTGTCTATCTATCTTACCTTATAGTTAAAAAATTTTGTTACATGAGCGAAAAGTTCAAAGCTGAAATCCATGTCAGTGGACTCTCCCACGCTAGCTGCAGCCATGCACTTTGCCGCATACCAGCCCATCTGCCTAGCCTGGGTCCACAGCCTCATCTGAAATAAAGAAGGTCATGCAATTTTATTTTTCATTATTATTTGAAGAATGTTACCACCTTAACCAAGTACAATTCCTTAAAGTGCTTGACAGTCCCTGAGAACAGTTACACCTAGCTTGTTAGGTAACTGACTGGATCATTGTCACACTAACCAACTGCTTCTGGTATTTGATAATTCTTATGCCTCATGTGTGGCAACTAATGTCTTTTTTGTGTGCAAAAAATAATAACTATAATCATGAGCTTTAAGAATTTCTGAAAGCAGTGAGTTGTTTTTTTTTTTTTTAATTTGGTGTCCTCTCTAAACAAGGTTAGGCCTGGTGAAGCAGGAAGGCAGCCTACAGAGCCCAGTAACAACTAGAGAGCGGCCAGCAGAAGTGGCCTCGATACTATCCTGCCGCACTGTTGGTAATGCATTTTAGCCTCCAAGGCCCTTCAGTCTGCGTCTTGGACTGTGTGAAACAATTACTGCTTATGCAAATTAAGAGATGAGTTTATTAGAGACACTCACAGTAAGAAACACCTGTTTGTTTCTGGCCATTTCTTCCCTGTGCTGGAGCATGAGGCACACGAAGGACGTAATTGACATATTCCCTGGCTTCAGCCCTTCTGCCATGCTGGGCTTAGTCACTCAGTTGTGTCAGACTCTCTTCAATGCCACGGGCTGCAGCCCGCCAGGCTCTTCTGTCCATGGGGATTCTCCAGGCAAGAATACTGGAGTGGGTAGCCTATCCCTTCTCCAGGGTGTCTTCCCCACCCAGGAATTGAACTGGGGTCTCCTGCATGGCAGGCAGATTCCTTACCAGCTGAGCTACCAGGGAAGCCCGGCTGTAAACCTTAGTGGGTTGAAATGTTAAAACGACAACAACAAAAACAGTAACTCCAATTCCTAATTTGAGTTTGCGACAGATATGCCATAAAAATGACATAGGATGTCATTGTAGAGAAAACTAAAAGCAAGTTAGTTTGAAGCATTTTAGAAATATGGCTGACATCACCCTCTTGTTGATGCTATCTCTGATGTATGTAAAATAATAAAGCTGATTCTTAAAATACATCTAGTTCTTCTACTACTTCACACTCCAGTTAATCTGAATGAATAGCCCTACCAGTGGAACCAGTCTTTCACCAAGGTAGGTGGTTTTTTGTTTTTTTATTGGAGTAATCACCAAGATAAGTGTGTTGACTGCTTCTTTTATCTGTAACATCTACCTCTGACTCTCCTCCTAAAACAACGCCACCTCTGGCCCCCGTCTTGAGTATCTTCCTCTAGGACTTCTGTCCCACCATTACGAGGCAGGCAACACTGTGACAGCAGGGGGAAATTTAGCTCCAGGTGGAAGGGGTTGTTAGGCTGCGGAAGGCTGTTTACCATGGGAACAGTCTTTCAGTAATTCCCACAGGGACCAGGATCATCAGAAACAATGTATGGTTTATATCTCAGTGTGCTATTTTTTTAATCTAAAACTGTGCTTTCCTAAATCGCAGCCACTAGTTACATAACTATTTAAATTAATTACAAGTAAAATTTGAATTCAGTTCCTCAGCCACAGCCACCTTTCAAGTGCTTAGTAGACAGGTGGCTAGTGGATACCTGACTGGACACTGCAAAAGTACACAGTGTATCTGTCATCACAGAAAGTTCTACTGGACACTGCTGATAAGCATCTGAACATGAAAAAGTAACGGTCATAATTCTTTTTAAAATTAAGACATCCCAGTCTATTCCATCACTATGTAATACCTCACCAAAAGGGACAAATTCTAGTGTTTTGAACAAAACAAAACCTCTGATAGCTTCCCACTTAAAGTAGAAAAGCTGGAAAACCAGAAAGCTGTATTTACTTGTGGCAGCTCCTTTATTTTCAGATGGACTCTCTGATAAACATCTGTGATCGGTTATGCCAGCTTACCTGTTGCCAGACAGGGCTGGGATGCCAGGAGGCCGTGCAAATATCACCTGCGGCGTAGATGTCAGGAAGGGATGTGTGCATGTGGTCATCCACCTTCAGGCCACCGTCTTCTCCTACATCAAACTAAACAATGTTCCTCATAAGCACATGGGATAAGGAAAAGGAAACATGACCTTTTCGTTCTGAAGTAAAAGAACAAGTCGAATTTCTACATGTTGATATGATATGTTGATAGGTGAGGAAAGTGAAAAATAGCTGCCAAATTTAGGCAACTAATCTGAATTTCCAGTCAGTCAAATTCTTACTAAAGATGAATCCATACCATTCTTGGGACTTCAAATTCTTAGAACATCAAAAATTGCCAATAAACATATGACCACCCCACTCATAGTTGCAAAAATATTCCTCAGTTACTACAAGCTTCTAATGCTAAAAAGCAAAAAATACAAGCTGGTTTCTCTAAAAGAATCACTTTTTAAGAATTCATAGGAAGTCTCTGAGGCCCACTTCCAAGGGGGCGCTAATGGCAAAGAACCCGCCTGCCAATGCAGATGTAGGAGAAGCGGGTTCGATCCTGGGTCGGGAAGATTCCCTGGAGGAGGGCATGGCAACCCACTCCAGTATTCTTGCCTGGAGACTCCCGTGGACAGAGAAGCCTGGCAGCCTACAGTCCATGAGGTTGCAGAGTTGGACAGGACTAAAGTGACTTAGCATACACATCAGTCTCTTAGCAACATTTAGATAAATGAAATGTGCATTATGTCACCTTAAATAATGCTGGGATATTAACTGCTTAAGGATTTGACAGTAAAAAAAATACTGAACATGAAGACATGAATATAAATTGTTTTCAGCCATCTTAAATGACAGTTCTGTGCCACACTTCAAATGAACAATGTTCATGCTTGAGAATTAGAGATCTTACAAATAATACTTTAGCAATGTTCACAGTGAGACAAAAATTTTCAACTTACATTGTTGCCACAGAGAAAAGGTTCTGTATTTGGTGTAACTCCTGTAGCACTGACAATGAAATCGCAGCCAAATATCTTTTCATTGGTCAATTCCACATATACAGGCCATATCTCTTTAAAAAAAAAAACTTTTTGTTCTCAAGTGTAATCACAAACACAGCCTGTAACATTATGTGAATATGACAACTAGAACAAAGAAGAATTGAACAAGGCAAGAGGTGACTTTAAAACAATAACTCAATAATATTTACCAAGTACATTTGCTAAAACAATTTTGATATAACCAATTCCATCTTCTTATTTTGGGTATAATCACGAATCCATGGCAGGCATTCTAAACATTTTTCCTTCAAATTTAGACATAAATTCTAACAAAGTAAATTGATAATCACTTTATAAATTATTTCTTTAAAAATCTTTATTAATAAATTATACTCCATTGAGAGTTTAGTCCAAGTAAGTTACTCCTTTTTCAAAGTTTTCCCTTATTATTGACACTCAGACAATTCCTTTCCCTGTGAAAATATTCAAAGAATTCAGAGCAATGGGGTATCACATACAGGAGGTTTGGTTGAATATATTTCATAGAGTAGTTCTCATGGGAATGGAAAATAGGAATTTCAGGAGATCTGTACCTTAGTTTCAACTTTATAGATTTCAATCTGTCTGATTTTGAGGATGTCACTTCATCTCTAACAGCATCAGCTTTTTAGTTTTTATTTTTTGTCTTGATCTGCAAGACACTCTTAATTCACTCACAGGGGTATGATGGTCAAACAGTGGCTTTGCATAAAATGTTAAGCTCTATAAAATTTAATTTATTAGAAAATGCAAAGAGTTAAGTAGTGAAAATGAAATGATTTACATTATTAAGTTATGGTTTTATCTTTTCACATTTAAATTTTATATGGAAGTATGGAGTTTTTAAATATAACAATAAGGTAAAATTGTCTTCTTTTTAAATAAGTGATTATTTTTCTTATTTTATCACTTACCTTTGTCAGTAGTAACTGACTGATCATGATGGTCTCTTGGAAAAGACAAGGATTTTTTCTCAGAAATTCTAAATTCTTCCTGAAGGTAAATTTTCTTTACTTCACACATGGTTTCAATGTGAATTTTATGAGAAAACTAAAATAAAGAAGTACTGGTCACCATAATACTTCCAGAAAGAAGGATGGGTTACTGATGATGAAGAAAAAATTTATAATACTTACAGAAACTAAAAAAAAAAAATTCTCACAGTAAAAGTGAAAACACATTTAATGCTCCCAAACATGCCTCTTAATTTTGTGTATGAAAAGTGTGAGCAGAAACTCATTTAGTATTTAGAGATCAAGAGTTGAATTGGCAGGTAGCATTAAGGGCATACTTTTTAATACAAGCCTTATCAGTAATTACATGTATCTGTATTTTTATTTTATTTATTTTCAGCGGTGCACAGGCTTTTCTCTAGTTGCAGTGAGAGGGGGCTGCTCTAGTTGCAGCGCACGGGCTTCTCGTGTTGCGGAGCACAGGCTGAAGGGCGTGTGGGCTCAGTAGTTGAGGCTCCTGGGCTTTAGAGCACAGGCTTCGTTGCTCCACGGCATGTGGGATCTTTCTGGATAAGGGATTGAACCAGTGTCTCCTGCACTGACAGGCAGATTCTTTACCGCTTAGCCACAGGGAAGTACTGTATATATTTTTAAATTATAACTGTTATGGACTAAAAAGTAAATTGACACATCCTGATTGTTATATTCCAGAACTTTAGTAAAGTGCCACTTAGGTAGGAGATACTCAACAAATGTTCACTGAACTAAACTGAAGTTGCAAGTTAAAAATACCATTAATTGTAGGACCTGAAGGTGCAGGAATAAATGATTTTGTGTGATTTCCATCACAAAATTTGATATACACAAAGTTGATATACTGTGAAGTCAGGCCCACTCCAACCTAATGAAGGCTGAAAAGAAATCATACACAGTAATAAAGACTGTATATGTATTTCTTACAATATTTAAATATCACACATAGTCTTTTAACCACAAATAACTAAAACATCTAGTAAATGAGTAAGAGCAGTTCATCTCTTATGCAATTAGGATATTAAATGTGTAATTTATTTAGAATCTATCAAATAATCTTTAGAATAGACTGCATCCAAAGAGACCTTTGAGAAAAGATTAATTTTAAATAGGATGGGTGTGTTTACTAAAGTCTGTGTAAGAAGATCTATCTCTAAAGTTCAAATGGGCCAACTGGCCCCGAAGTCCATTCTTAACACCATGGATTTTAAGGAAAATGACTTGGCCAATTCTTTGACTACAGGCTTAATAACCAGTCTTTAACAAACAGTTCAAGAATTTAAAATTGGATTTAGATATGTTTAAACAGTACATGAGAACATACCTCTTTTGTTCCTTTAAGATCCAGCCCTTCATGCCAGTCGGGTCCCAGGGCGCTGCCTATGTTACCAGCATTAGCTCCGGTTTGTGCTTCCTTTTTCCGTCCTGAAGAGACAAACTCAGTTCAAAATCCAAAGGATACAAAAACTGCCAGGCAGAGAATTATGTGTTCAGAAGTTTTTAGGTAATGTAATAATTCTCATACACACATTCATACAGCAGGACTAAACTTATCTATATTATTTATTACTTTAGTAATTTTGTGATATATAGCTACAAAATGGATAATCTTTCAATTGAGTGTTGTGTATAAACACATATAGAGTGCTTCATGGATGTTATAATCACTGGTTAATATAAAGAGTAAGAAAATCAGACATTCAATTTTGAAAATTTTGTCAATTTTCAGTGTGACCCAAACTTACAAAATTCTTGTTCAATTTTATAAGTCAAAAATTTAAGGAAAAAAAAAGCTCTTTTAAACTAAAAAACTGTATTTGTTTTTAAACTCACTGCATTTTATAAACTTAGGTGTTGTCAAACTGTAGCATCTGCCTGCACAGATGTAGATGGGCTGGTTTATTTAATTCACTTTAAATTTCCAGTTTTAGTTACACATATTTTTCATAAAAAATATATCCTACATATATATACGTGTGTGTGCATGTGTATGTATAATCTTAAAAGTTACATAAAGAAATAGAAATAAGTATTATCTACAGTCCTATCAAAATATTTTGCTAAATTTTCTTAATAGTCTTTGTCTATGTGGTTAAAAAGTAAAGTCTCATCTGTGAATGAATGAGCTAGCCACCATACTTACCTTCAGTTGTATATCTGGTTCTTTTTCGTGCAATTTTAGCCTCTGGTTTTTCATCAATGAGCTTTGAAGTCAAGAATTCAGCTGCTCCTGCATCGAAGAAAGTATTCCCAATTGCTTTATCTTTAATGACCCAAATTACTTCACAGCCTTCAATTTCATACCTAAAAGGAATATGAAAGTTACTTAGAGCACTTTCAAAGCATAAGAAGAAATCTTTGTATGATAAGTAACAACTACCTCTTAGGGCAAGAGTAAAGGAAATATTTTAAGGCAAACTGAGAATGATTATTAAGCACAATATAACACATTTCAGGGTAATAAGAGTTAAAGTAGAATAAATAATAAGGGAAATTTAAAGTTTATTTAGAGAACATATACATGACAAATATATACACTGAATCCCTGGAGGAGGAAATGGCAATTCAGTATTCTTGCCTGGAGAATCCCATAGACAGAGGAGCCTGGTGGGCTATAATCCATGGGGTCACAAAGAGTTGGACACGACTTAGCGACAAAGCATGCACACATATGCGCTGAATAGCATGTAAAAATTTTTAATGACTATCACCTAAAAGTGTTCAATTTCTAAACATCGTTATTATATGAATGTCCCCCAGGGTTCCCAGGAGTGAGCAATGCCTGGTTTATCTAGTTACAATGTAATCAGTAATGGAAGGATGGGTGACATATAGCTACAATATTGAGACAGTTGACTTCTTTGCAAACAAATATTTTATTAATATGTATTCAAAGCACATTATGGAAGGACAGAGAAAAAAGAAAGAATGAGAGTTACAATGAAAATCTTTGCTGTATAGGAAAGGATTACCCTGCAATGAATTCCTTTCATCTAGGAAATTTCCAAGACACCTAGCCAAAGAAAGACCCAGGTCACAGAAAAATGAAGGATCTTAGAGGAAAAAAGAAATGCCCAAGGTATATAGAAACCACCTTCTATTAATGTTCATGAGGTAGCAAGAGCTTCTGGGCTTCAGCAATTTTATCTCTAGGTTTGGACACTGAGAATGTGGTTTTCTTAAGAGTCACTCCACAAAGTCCCTGGAGTTCACTATAATTTATCTGCTCTTAATACGTGTTTTGGTACAAATGAACAAACAGGATATATGGTCATCCTAACTATACAAGGATTTTATTTGAAACTGCAATAGTAATCAGTGTGTTAACGTCACTGGTCACTTCCCTGGTGGCTCAGACGGTAAAGCGTCTGCCTACAATGCGGGAGACCCGGGTTCAATCCCTGTGTTGGGAAGATCTCCTGGAGAAGGAAATGGCAACCCACTCCAGTACTCCTGCCTGGAAAATCCCACAGACGGAGAAGCCTGGTAGGCTACAGTCCATGGGGTCACAAAGAGTCAGACACGACTGAGCGACTTCACTTTCACTTCACTTTATGGTAAAAAGTGTTACCACCTTTATTTCTCAAAGTGACATAATATAACATAGTTAGGTTATATGATTTTTCAAGGCTGACAGATAAGCTGATGACAGAAAAAAGAATGTTTAGTACATCTGACTCCAGGTCACCTGAAGTTCATGCTTTTTGGCGTATGGTAAAGGAGCCCTTTGCCTTCTCCAGTGGGCCTTTGTTTTTGCTCCTCTCTTATGCCATCAGAGTACTTAATAGTTACTAAATTTCAGATTATCTGGAGAACATTCTATCTCATGCTGCTCAGATCATATAATATTGCTGATAAACAGAAAGCAGAATACACATAACTTTTATATTCCAATTTTACACACAATTTTTTTTTGTTGGTATTTTAAAGTAATGTAGCAGCGTAACACATAGCAGTATAGCTTAAAATACTGATGCTTGCCCGGTGGCCACAGTTACTGTAAGCAACCACCAGAAGTAACTCCGGGGTGTGCTGTGCCTCACAGGGTGCCCTCTAGTCCTCTCATCCTATGGCCTATGTCCTCAGAAAGACGCATAAGCAAGACGGTGTCATCACACTTTGGGAAATTCTGCTTTCATTTCTAAAACCACTTTAAAAAAAACCCAGAAAACAATGAAGTATTACATTTTGTGAAATTATGAAAAACTATGTTTGCTTGAAACAGAAAGGATTAACCTACATTTGGAAACAGAGATAACAGCTGAAATGAAGGCTTACTGAAGAAATCAGTATTAGCATCAGTGGAACATGGGGGCTATTATAAAGCAGAAAGAGTCTGGATATGGCATTTTTCATTAAGACAAAAAAGCCTAATCATTCAGTTAACCTAAACTGAGAGAACAGCACTACATGAGCAGCACTACATGAGCACATTCTTAAATAATCAGAGTTTACTGAATATAAAATTATGAATTTTATCCAAGTATATGGTCTTCAATCTCCAACCTAAATAAAGAATAGGATTAAATATTGTAAGACTTGGAAACTTTGAATGTGAGCAAGCTTTTCAATGTTAATAATATAATAGTATTAAGCTCCACTTTTGGTGATAATTGATAAGAGAAAAA
The DNA here is from genome assembly GCF_910594005.1 of Cervus elaphus. NCBI lineage: Eukaryota > Metazoa > Chordata > Mammalia > Artiodactyla > Cervidae > Cervus > Cervus elaphus. The sequence continues at coordinate 30,691,606 of NC_057836.1, read as the reverse complement.
TCTGTCATGTCTATGTAAGGATTTGAAGCCCCTCGTACAATAAATCTATGCCTCCCTCTTCCGGCCCATTTGGTCTTGACTCTGGTTTTTTCTTTGCATTTTTCCATATAATGCCACAAACTTCATAATTACATTAATGACTGCCAGTGCTCACACTCAGGCAATCCAAGCACTCTTACAGTCTTCCATTGAGATTCACCGTCCTCTAAAAAGAGGCAAAAACCTACTCTCAGGGCTGGAACAAATGAAAGGGAGCCAAGACAGGGTTCTGGCAGACTCCTTTTTTGGATATAAATTTGTCCTCTTTGTAGCCAGACCCAACTTTCTGGCCTGAAAAATATCTAGACTAGTCCATGTCTGCCATCTGCGGAAAGATAAAATCACAAAGGAAGTGCATCAACGCTCTGGAGACTACAGCAGGATATTCCTCAATGGTTTTCAAACTGTAAACACCATATTAAGATGATAATATTTCATATTAAGGTGTTCACATTCCCCAAACTTCCAGAAACCAAGAGTTACTCCCGTTATGTGGGAGTACCACGTATCTTGAAGCAGAAACTCACACACACTTTGAGTTTCATGGCCAGATGGGTAAGGTAAATGCGTGAAGCAGGATGGGGTATAAGCAATAAATAGTCATGGGGACTATGGGCCGGACTCTCAAAGGTGTACATATTTAAATTGTTTTTCAATATAGCACATGCTTACAGGAACACATGCATGGGTCAAATCTAACCAGTCGTCAGTGAGGCTGAAAGCTTTCCTGAAACTCTTTATGTTTCATAAATAACGAATTCTCAACTTCTCAACTATGAATTATTTCATGAAAGCTAAAAAAAGTGGATTTTCTCCTTGAAAATACATGAAAAACAATTATCCTTATCTTTGATTTTTCAGGATAACAAGATATTTTCTCATTTACCAATAATTACACGAATCACAGAGCAATCCTTACATAATATTAAAAAACATGTACTTACACTAATTCAAGTGCGATACCACCATTCCCTATGATCATTATTCTCTTAGCTTTAGTAAGTTGTTTCTGAAATTCCTGTATCAAAAAGAAAACGACAAGTGTTTTGTAGTATGGGCAATGCCTGAAGCAAGAGGCTTCACTGATAATAAATCTCTTTCCCTCTCTGGCAGGACGTATCCTCCCGATTAATGTAATAAAAATGCTGCCTCCATGTTTTACCCCAGATTGCCGTTATAGCAATGCTTCTTCTAGCTTTCTTTCCCTGTGTGTCATTACACTCAAATGCAGCGCGAGGCTCTGTCTTTAGCTTACTACATTCCCAACTACTGGACCAAGTCAATTTACCAACATGACACTGAGCTGCATCCTGGACACAGGATTCTTCCTGCCCTAGTCCCTCAGTCGACACTTTCCCTGCAGTCTCAGAACTTACAGAAATGAGGAGCACAGCGGCACAGTGGTTCAGAGCACAGACTACAGAGGCCCCGGCTCCAGCAGTTACTAACTGGGTGACCTTGGGCAAGCTGCTTAACCTCTCTGCACCTCAGGTCCTCCCAAGTTATAAATCAAAGTGAGAAGTGACTATATCTCAAAGTTTCTTGAAGCATTAAGTAGGATGATGGAGATAAAGTTGTTAGGAGGAGCAGGCACATAATAATAGTTTTTTAAATGTTATCACCATTGTAAAACAGCTAATTGATCCCTCCACTTTCCATTCCCTGCCAAAAAAAGATCACAATGAGCTTGAGGAAAAAGTGACCAGAAATCATTCTTATGGTATGTTCTGAAGTAGACAAAAGTCCCATTGCTTCAGGATGACAGCTGAACAGCTGAGGCAGTCAGCTCTACTTAGTCCCCTATCTCTGCAGAGTGGGAGTAATGACTGCCACAGGATTATCATGAGGACTGACGAGTTCATGTACCCAGAGGACATCACTGTAACATAGTTATGAACTTAATCCTTGATAATATGAACCTCAAATGTTTATAAGAACAAAACCCAGTTCTAGTATTCTCTGAAATTCCTATTTAAGAATAAGCTTTAAAAAAATTGCTATCAATTTAATAAGACTATGAAATCCTATTCAGTTCAGTCGCTCAGTCGTGTCTAACTCTTTGTGACCCCATGGACTGCAGCACGCCTGGCCTCCCTGTCCATCACTAACTCCTGGAGTTTGCCCAAACTCATGTCCATAGAGTCGGTGACACCATCCAACCATCTCATCTGCTGTTGTCCCCTTCTCCTCCCGCCTTCAATCTTTCCCAGCATCAGGGTCTTTTCCAACGTCTTGGTTCTTTACATCAGGTGGCCAAAGTATTGGAGTTTCAGCTTCAGCATCAGTCCTTCCAATGAATATTCAGGACTGATTTCCTTTAAGGTTGGTTGGTTGGATCTCCTTGCAGTGCAAGGGACTCTCAAGAGTCTTCTCCAACACCACTATTCAAAAGCATCAATTCTTTGGCGGTCAGCTTTCTTTATAGTCCAACTCTCACATCCATACTTGACTAGTGGAAAAACCATAGCTTCGACTAGATGGACCTTTGCTGGTAAAGTAATGTCTCTGCTTTTGAATATGCTGTGAAATCTTATTATATAAATATAAAATTACTACCTCATAAGACAGAACAACACTGAGCTTGAGGTAAGAGAGGAGTATTGTGACTGGAACCAAGAAGATGTTCTTGGCAATAAGGATTAATGAATTCTGAAATAAATTACCAAAAGGAGTTGCAAAAGGTTCTGAATATAGAATTTCACCTTTTTGGGATAGTTTACCACTGTTCTCGAGCAGAACAAACCATGCGTCTTTTTCAGTTCTAGGATTCTGTAACACAAAGATCTTCTGAATATTATTTATTTGCTAAGAAGTAAGTCTTGGACATGCTTTGCCTTTTGAGAAAAAGATCATTACATCATTTAGAATGCAAATCACATATTCCCAATCAGAGTGGAATAATGTGTGGTTTGTCTCCTGAGAAATCCGTATGCAGGTTAAGCAGCAACAGTTAGAACTGTACATGAAATAACGGATCAGTTCCAAATCAGGAAAGGAACAGGTCAAGGCTGTATACTGTAACCCTGCTTATTTAACTTATATGCAGAGTACACCATGCAAAATGCCAGGCTGGATGAAGCACAAGCTGGAATCAAGATTGCCAGGAGAAATATCAATAATATCAGATATGCAGATGATACCAGAAAGCGTGTCATCTTATGGCAGAAAGCAAAGAAGAACTAAAGAGCTTCTTGATGAAAGTGAAAGAGGGCAGTGAAAAAGTTGGCTTAAAGCTCAACATTCAGAAAACTAAGATTAGGGCATCTGGTCCCATCATTTCATGACAAACAGATGGGGAAACAATGGAAACAGTGACAGGCTATTTTTTTGGGCTCGAAAATCACTGCAGATGGTGACTGAAGCCATGAAATTAAAAGATGCTTGCTTCTTGGGAGAAAAGCTATGATGAACTTAGCATATTAAAAAGCAGAGACATTACTTTGCCAACAAAGGTCTGTCTAGTCAAAGCTATGGTTTTTCCAGTGGTCATGTATGGATGTGAGAGTTGGACTAAAGAAAGCTGAGTACTGAAGAATTGATGCTTTTGAACTGTGGTGTTGGAGAAGACTCTTGAGAGTTCTTTGGACTGCAAGGAGATCCAACCTGTCAATCCTAAAGGAAATCAGTCCTGAATATTCATTGGAAGGACTGATGCTGAAACTGAAACTCCAATAATCTGGCCACCTGATGCAAAGAACTGACACCTTGGAAAAGACCCTGATGCTGGGAAAGATTGAAGGCAGGAGGAGAAGGGGGTGACAGAGGATGAGATGGTCAGATGGCACCACTGACTCAATGGACGTGAGTTTGAACAAGCTCTGGGAGTTGGTGATGGACAGGGAGGCCTGGCGTGCTGCAGTCCGTGGGGCTGCAGAGAGTCGGACACGACTGAGGGACTGCACTAAACTGAATGTTAGTTGTAACCTTCAGCACAGACATTATACCTGAGATAACACAGAAAGAGAAAGAACACGGATAAAAAACAAGATAAATTATCAACTAAGTGTTAGTTGCTCAGTCCTGTCTGACTCTGCAACCCCATGGACTGCAGTCCGCCAGGCTCCTCTATCCATGGAATTCTCCAGGGAAGAATACTGGAGTGGGTAACCATTCTCTTCTCCAGGAGATCTTCCTGATCCAGGGACTGAACCCAGGTCTCCAGTATTGAAGGTGGATTCTTTATCATCTGAGCCACAGAGAAGCCCTAAATTATCAACTAAAACTGAATTCAAATTGGCAGTACTAGAACATTATACTACTTTTTGATTTATGAGTCATGAAGACTTTCTTCTGCCACTACAGTTTAGAAATTATCATTGTAAGTATAGCACTTTGATTCAAATGCAGAAAACGTCTAAGAAGTCTTCATGTTTCTTTCCCATGACCCAAATGTTACCTGTGCACTGTCTGTATCACGGATTCCTAACACATAAGGATTTCCTTCACATATCAATTTTGGTTTTGCTCCAGCACACAGACAGAGCTTCTTATAAATATGCTGATTGCCATCTTCAGTTAAAATGCACTGTAAAACCGTAGAGCAATGAAGAGAGGGGAAACATTTATACATGAGTACAGTTACGAAACATTCAATAAAGCAAGAGCAAAAAATATATGAAGGTTGCCTCTTGGTGGCACTCAATACTTTGCTACAGCAACGACAAAGCTAACTAAGTACAAGTATGTGTTCTCTAACCCAGTGATTCCTAATCCTTTGGAACCATGAACCATCTATAGAAATCTGATGAAAACCAGTCCTTTTCTCATGGGGGAGAAAAGGTACATTCCCACAAAATTTTGGATAAAACTTTGAGAATCTCGTCTGGAAAGGTATGTTGGCCTTAAAGACTAAACATTTAGAAATTTTTAAATTGAGCATTCTGATGAACATTTCCTTGATAAACACTCTAATCTCAACGGGAGTCATTATAAGTAGATTCATGATTATAATCATATCAGACCTTAATGTCTGTTATGGGTGCAGAGGAATAGTTAATGGTAGAAGAGGTAACAATAGCTTCTGAATCTAAAAATTCAGAAGTGCTGAAAAACAGTGTTTATGCTCTTAAGTACAAATTGCAATCACATTACCAGCAAACATCATGCTCTTTGTGGATTACATGTTTCTGTAAGTGAAAAACATGTTAACCTTAAATCCTAGCATGTACTGGCTTTAATTTATATTAATTTTTAATGAGTGAATTTAGATGAGTCTAAAAATACATATCAGAGACCCATGGTTTTTGTTTCTTAATACTGAATGGGTATCCATGTTGGAGTAGCATTTAGAAAGCAGATAGACATAAGCATGTGCTACTATGAGAGATGTCAGACTTTGCTGGAATGGTTTTAGGGGTTAATCTTTATACCTTGTGTTTGATTTATAAAATTTGTCAAATAGCGAAGTACATACCCACTGAAATATGTTACACATTTTAACTCTCCAGCTACGTAAAAAATACAACATAAAACCAATAAACCAACAGAGTATAATCATACAGAAATGTTATACAGGTCTTCCTTTAGATAATCTGCTTACAATTTTAATAGAAGTTATAGGCATTGACCAAATTTAAAAAATTATTTGCACCTAGGTACTATAAAAATAAACACGAAACCTTTTTATTGACTACTGTTAAATTTTTGCAGACAAAAAGGTAAAATACATCATTTCTAATTCACTAAAGAATATGAAGGATGGATCATAGAAGACAGACATGTATACTATACAAGACACATTTCAAATGAAACACTTGGCACTCTGGCTCATTCCAATGCCCTGATACGTAAGTTCCCTCACAATTCATTTGTATACTTCTGAGCCTACCTCAGAGTGCAAATTCACTGACATGGGTGTTTTATGGAACAAGTGTTACCATTACAAATATTAGGAAATCACTGTGGTGTTTGGATTCAGATTTGTAAAATTTTTCTCATGAAACTCAGTACTTTTTCTTACTTTTATTTTTTCCTGTCAAGTTATTTGTGACTTGTGACACACAAGTTATTATGTGTCAATAACTTGACACATAATGCTTTCTCCCTAAGGGAGAACTCAAACCTGGGCTGCTTCAGAGAAACAACTACAAACCCTGCTTCCCATTTTAGTGCCTGAAGTTCATGTGAAGATATTGTGTATCACATGACACAGAGACTTCCCGACATCTGAGACTGAGAAGTTGCCCTTCCTGAGACTGCCTTAGCTTGGGCCTTGTATCATTTTGGACTGTTATAACCACCTTCTAATTTGGTCACTGGCTACTAGCCACTTGTTCTACCCTGGTTCGTCTTTGACACTGCTGTCAGATACATCTTCCTAGATGAATATTTTATCAACCTTTCTTCCACTTAGACTCTCTTTATTATTTATCCACTGATGATAAAATGAACTCAGTTTATTAGCATGACATAAAAAGTTCTTCACAATCCTATTTACTCACTTCTCTGGCCTAGTTGGCCAATATCCTTTCCTTATCCATACGCCAACCCCTCTGATGGCCTCTCTCTCTCCACATGCCCTTCTCCTCTCTTTGGGTCTCTCAACACGCAGTCTCCACTTCCAGGAATGCCCTTCCCACGTGGAGAACTGTTACTTCACCTACCTTTTTAAAACATAGCTCAGTATTACTCACTCTGTGAGGTCTTCCTAAACATCTAATACCAGAGCTTTGATAATATTTCAACATTAAACATATGATGTCTATATTCCCTATGATGCTGAGAGCTGCTGGGAGCAGGCTTCTGCCATTACTGCTCCTGTGCCCCGCACTTAATGCAGTGCCCAGAATACAGTGAACACTATACAAATGTTAACGATCATTTAAAATGTAAAATCTAAAATGCTAACCTAAACTAATGATATATCCCCAAGAAACTCAAAAAAGGGGTACATTTTTCTAATACCAACGGGAATCAATGTCACTAAAATTTACACGCCAGGGACCTGGGTGGTGGTGCAACAGGTGTGGTAAAAGGAAGGCAGGCGAGACCTCTCACCAAGATTTAACAACAGCAAATGTCATTAAGAAAAGTCCTCATACATGCTCTTTGCTCTTTAGTTGCTTCACTCCAGATTCTATAACCTTGATGTTGGGAAAGCGATTTTCTAACATGGTACTTGGTTGTTCTTCAACATCAAATTCTTCTAATACTTTAGAAACCTATATGAGAGAAAAGAGATAAAAATGCATACTTAAATTTTTTAAGAATTTTAAATAATAAAATATTTTCATTTCTTTTTTATACACTATTTATTTCACATTCATAAAACAGGAAAGTTTGCCAGCTGCAATATCCACAGTAGAAAGGCTAGACTCCGTATCTTTAGACCTAAACGCAAACACTAGTCCTGCCTCTCATGGGCAAGTCAGGAAGTCACCGAGCCTTAGTCTTCTGGCCTGTAAAATGAAGGCTAACACTACTTACTTCTGTACAGTTTAATCAAACAGCTTATCTATTTCTTTATCCTTGCAGCTTTCTCTTTCTATTTACTAGCTAACGTTACTATGAGCTAGTCTTTGGACTCTTTGTTCCTGTTCTTCAAAATTGTCAGCCTCCTCTTGGACTCACCTTCTGTCTTATCCCACTAGGACTCCACTATGGATCATTTCATCTTCTCTCCAAATCCTTTACTTTCTTGCTCTCTTATCCTTAACCATTAATTACCCTGAAAACTTCCAACCACAGACCAAATTACATCCATTCTCCAGTTGTAAACCCAGGCGGCTACAGAAGACCCACACACATTATAGACTAGTATTTCCCCTCAAACGCTGTCTGGAAATCCTGCTGCTTGGCTATAGCAGTTCTCAAACCTTTTAGTCTCAAGACCTCTTTATAGGCTTACCAACTGAGGACCCCAATAAGCTTTTGTGTTTTTGAGTTAGACCTAGTAATATCTGTTGCATTAGAAATTGAAACGGAGAAAAATTTTAATTATTTCTTAATTAACTTAAAAGTAACAATAACAAATCCAATACATGTTAAAAGTGATACACTTCTAATGAAAAATAACTATTTTTTTTTTTTTTAAAACAAAACAAACTGAGAAAGCAGCCCTGTTTTGCATTTTTGCAAATTTCTTTCATGTCTGGTTTAGTAGAATTTAGCTGGGTATCTGCTTCTGCATTCAAACCGCGTCTACATTTAAACCATTGCACCATTGTTTTTGTTGAAGTACATAGAGAGAGTTAGCCTCACACAGATATGTAGCCCTTTCAGATAACTGTACATTCTTCTTGATGTTACACTAAAACTCAACAAGTGATGGTTTCTCAAAGATTAGATGCAAAGTAGAATTTGATACTGTATCAAGAACTTTTCATTTTGGGACTGCGTAATCCATTAGTCTATCCTGCACTTTGATAGTTTCAAGTCTGTCTTGTAATTTCACACATAGGATAATACTGGTTCTCAAAATTACAGAGATCTTCCAAATACTGACACATTTCCTATCAATAAATATTAAAAAATAATCACATTCATTATTATCACCAATCTCATGAGAAAAAGCTAAGTACTATAAGGCTAACAGTGAAGAATGAGTTTTCCAAAAATCTAATTTTTGCTTGAAAGCTCTAATTTTGTCATATTGGCAACAAATACCATTGGCTGGTTTCTTGAAGTGACAGGCTCACTTCATTCATTTTCCAAACATGAATGGCCACAGTGGTGGCAGTTGTTCTTTCAAGTAAAAGTGATGTTCCATGAAAATAGTAGCTAGTTCATCTTGCAACTCAGCAAGTATACAACTGCTTTTCCTTGAGACAATATTGTACCCTTCATATGAAGAAATGCTTTATGCATACATATTGTGTCACAGAATACTAAAAATATGCACACTCAAGAGGCAAGATTTAATAAAAGTAACATTTTTTAAGAAATGGCTTTTATTTTATTTTTCCCACTGTGTGGTAGTCAAGAATACAATGGCTACCCGGGTAAGTAGCTTCCACTCCTTTTATACCATCAGTGCAAATACAGTGAAAAGTGCAGTAACATCTTAGTAACATTCAATCCCTCAGTGACTTTTTCAAACTCTCATCATTCTGATGTTCCCCAAACTTATTCTATCCTCTTTATTCTCAGCAAATCACCTTACACACAGAGATCACAAAGAACTCTGACTACTTTCCCACTATCTAGATGTTTCTCTGCTCATGTCCACTTTCCTTGACCCACTCCCACTATTTCAAAGTCAATCCACTGCTCTGTGCTCCAGATCCCATCGCCTCTCACCTCCTCAGGACTCCTTCCTTGTTATATATTCCTTGCTTTCCTTCATCTTCAGGCTTTCCCACTGGTTTGTTAATCTCAACAGGTGAACATGCTCAAGCAATTCCCACCTTAAAAGAATAAAATTCAACTTAATGCTAGATCTCATGTCCTCTTGTTGCCATTCTAAATCTTTTCTACCTTCATAGCCAACTTTTTCAATAGAGAAAAGTTCATGCTGTCATTTTAGAATTACCTCCCATTAATTTCTCAAAATTGCATAAATTCTTTGAAAGTCACCAATGATTTATACTAGAAATAACCACTTTCCAACCATCATCTTACCTGGCCATTCCATAGAATCTGACACAACTGACCACTCCTCTTAATTGAAACTCCATGTGATCTCTTGCAAACACAGTAAAACCTTTTTATTCTTTAAATCTCATTTCAATGCAATTTCCTATGTAAAGCCTTCCTTAACTCCCAAAGGCAGGCTTTGGCGCTCTTTCACAAAGTTCAGTATGTATGAATATAAATATATTGGTAAATGACCTCATTTTTTGCCTCTATCAGGATAATGATGAAATTGTATGATAACTATTTAGTGCATATTTGTTGGCCCAGTAGAAAATAATCATCTGAGAAACTGACCATGTGGGATCTATAGCCAGAGAGTCTGGATTCAAACCTGTCAATAAACTTGAAAACTGACCGAACCTCACTGGGACACATTTATTTCATCTGCACTGTGGGGAGAACAACCTACTTCACAGGGTTAAGAATTAAATACATTACTACATTTAAGCATTCAGAAGTAAAGCATAATAAGTACTCCATAAATGTGAATTACCATTAATTTCTCTTCTCCTTTAAAAATTATACAAGTCATGAATATGTGTTCTTAACACTAAACAAATAAATAATACATAACATAGAATAACTGTCAAACTCCCTCTTTACCACTCTTTCCCCTAACCACACTGATAACCATTAGTGACTTTTTGATGCATGGTCTATACTTTTAACTTCCATATCCTGGATGTCTAGCACAATGGTAAATAATCTAAATATTCAGTAAATGATAAAAGGAATGCAATTTCTGACTTCTATACACTAAAAAAAAAAAAGACATTTGCTATTTCAATGCACTTTCATATATATTAGTACATCTTAAGCTCACAACCCTGTTAAGTAAGCAAAGAAGATATTATCCTAATGATGCAACTCAGGTACAGAGATTTGTCAAGGCTACACAGCCAGTAAATAATCACTAGACCTAGAACCCAAGTTTTCTCTTTCTACTGTACTTGTACTTGGAAGATTCAGCCATACATCTCTAAGTATGTACTCATAGACTATAACTGAATTTATGTTTTTTTCTTTTAGAAATTAAAAGCCTGTTTAATCTGTTCTCTGGTTCTCTCAATCCCATACATAGTTCTTTTTGGCTATACCTAAGTACTTTACCTATCTGTAGGCAGGTTATAAAGTGCAACATATGGCACTAAATTACCCTTGGTCTTAAGAGTTTATGTAAATCTTAGGGATTTATGTATGAAAATAGGGTAGGTTACTGTATACTGATCTCTTCCCTGAGAGACAATATTATTAAGAACTTTTAGAAAACACACTTCAAGATTGGAAAGATGTGTTTGTGGGACATGGGTAGATTGCTTTTTCTCCCTAAGATCAAATCTTTAACCTTTATTTCAAGATTAAGTCTATACAAAATGCCAAAAGGAAAAAAAAATACATTCCATCATCAGAGTGTTATAAGGGAAAACCTATACTGAATCAAAGACTATGTGAGTAGTCTTCATTGTAGTATGGTAAGAAAAGATTTATGTTTTTCACCTTTTATTCATTTATTTTTTGCATAGGCCCTATAATATTCAGAACTATAGCACTGCAGTACATGTATGTAGTTTATAAATATAATACTAAGATATGAGTGCAAAAGTTTTTAACACGTGAGGTACAAGATCAAAAATGTTGGGAGTCTCCTTTTCTATGATACCATGACCCAAATGCTCTTTAGACTATTATAATGTTATGTGTAAAATAAACTCATGGAACTACAAAGTGTTCTGAGATGCTTACTACACATCTGAAGCATTAATTCTCTGCAAGTGTAAACTCGGCTCAGAGGTAGTGTTCTTCTGACCTGTACATACACACACACTTATCATAAAGATATACATGTATATTTGCATTCATATGTAGATGTGCATAACATCCTTCCTCAAAAGAGAAACTTTCTGAAACATACTTCTGAGTGGGGAGGAAAAGATGAGAGACAACCAGAAATTTAATATATTCCAGGTGCTTTTGGTATTTCATGTGAACAACTCTAAACTTTGAGCTATGATTTGAAAATGAGTACCAAAAGAGCATTTGTTAAACAATTAAAATACTACAATTACACTAACTGCTATGTGAGTTACTGCAGTTTTTGAAAATTAACACTAAGAAAGGTATATGATGGTTCTTACCTGCTTGAAATTTGTAACCGCTTTAATAACAGGAGAAGCTGTTATCAGGAGAATATCTTCTGATGGAAAATTAATTGCCAACTTATTAAAAAAAAAGAAAAGAAAATTATGATAAATAACTATTAGTACATAGAGGGGTGAGACAGATAATGCAATTTTAATGTTATTAACTTAGGAAACTAAAAACTCACTGTTCTCCCTTTAAAGGTCTCCATTTTCCTGGGTCTTGGCTCTATTTATGGGGTAGTGGTGAGAAGCTTTCAACTCCGATATTGATTAAAATGAAACATACATTTACACTACACTCTAACAATAACCATGAAAAGGATGAGAAGGAACTATCTTCCTATTTAACAGTTAAACCAACTTTTCTTCATTGCAAAATAACTTCATTTGTCTTAAGCAGAATGAAATCACAGCAAACTCCAATAAAACACTTAAAACTTTAGCAACTTTCCCAAGTGCTTTGGCATGCCCAACCAGTAGAGACTCTGAGAGTCTTATCAAAATCCGGAGGTTTAATCTGCCAATGTTTCATCATCTTCCTTAGTTACAACCTCTTCCTTTCTCACTTTAAATTTCCTAAAAGGATTTTCTTAACCCCTGCAGCTCTGTAACTCCACCTATCTTGATCTGTCTCTGCTTCTGATTAAGACAGACTTTGTTTTTTCGCTTGTGCTTTTTGGTTTCCTGCTATACACGTTAACTTTTAAAAAATGAATGTTATTGCAAAAACCTTAAAAAAAAACCAAAAAAAACCAACTGAGCATGTTCAATTCACCTACACATTCATTATTCGTACCACCTTACTTAAATTTTTTATAATATCTGACATTATCAATCTCTCCTTTCCTATGTATATTCTGTAATTTATTTCCTTACTTTCTGTTTCCATTACAATACTACTAATATCACCTCTGAGTTGGTCTTCCAGTCTCATACTGACCAGCTTGCTCTGCTCCAAACACACTGTAATTAATAATCTTTCAAAATTTTTCATTTGATCATGTTACTCCACTGGTCACAATCATTTGACTACTTGTAAGTTTTTGTTAAATTCTTGGCATGACTTAAAAGATCCTTTATGATCAGGTCCCTGTCAGTCTTCCTGGCTTCATCTCTGGTCACTTTCCCCAAGCACCATATACTTCAAGTTTTGCTGCTTGCAGATGGTTCTATGCTTTTTCACCTGAGATTACACTGCTACCTCCCTTTGGAATATCTGTCTTTTCTTGTCTACCTGGTAAACTGTTATTCATTCCTCTATACAGGCATAACAGACACCGTGGGCTCTGTTCCTGACCACTGCAATGAAGTGAAGACGGCAATAAAGTGAATCACATGAGAATTTTGGTTTCCTAGTGCATATAAAAGTTATGCTTATACTACACACTGTTGTCAATACTAAGTGTGCATAAAAATGTGTTCTGAAAGTGTTGTAAAAAATCTACATGCCTTAATTAAAAAATATTTTATTAATAAAAGTGCTAACCATCAGCTGAGCCTTCAGTGAGTGTTAATCTTTTTGCAATCTTTTTTGCAATAGTAACATCAAAAATCACTGATCAAAGATCATCATAAAAAATAGCATAGTCATTTAGAAGTTTGAAATATTGTGGTAATTTCCAAAATAGGACAAAGAGACACGAATGAGCAAATGCTGTTGGAAAAAGGGTGCCAACAGGGCTTGCTCCACAGGCCTGCTGAAGACCTTCAATTTGTAAACAAGTTATTTATGTGAAGTACAATAAATCAAAGGGCAATAAAATGAGATATGACTGTACTAAGACAAAGGGCCATCTCCTGTGAGAAAGGACACTTCTTCCCTAATTCATGCCTTACTAACTCCACAGGCACCCCTAAGGTAGTGAACACACTGATGAAATGATTTACTTATTTATTTACATTACTCACTAGGCTTTGAGTCTCCAAAAAAGAGGCACCATGCTCTGTTAGTACTAGTCTAATCAGTCCTTAGTACAGTATCTGGATTATAGGTGTTCACTTGATGAATAAATGAAATCTACACACATCCAAAGATTAAAAGTTAAGGAAAAAAACTTAATTTCTAATGACTTCGATTGCTTATATTTACTTCTTAACCAATACAATAATCTAGACCCTTTTGGAATACATGTATTCATGTAAAATACATGTAAAAACTCCTTACGTATATATGTTGTCTGACTGTGTACTATAAATCAGAAAAGCATCACCTCGCTTCACTTAAGCCCATGTCGGCTGTTTTACAAGATATTACTGGAGATGACATCTCTTCTATCTTGGGAGTCCCAAGTCTACAAAACTTACGTAAGGACTTCTTTATAATCTAGTTACGATGCACTGAGGACGTGGGCACCTATGAGGAAGCTGGATTCAATTAGGCCATTAAGAAAGATGGCGGGATTTTCTGGCCAAGTACTTCCTAGTCGTAACCCATCCCTCTTCTACCCACATCTGCTCTGGCATCACCAGGACCACAACCGGGTTCAGTCGGCTTTGGGTTTCCCCTAATGACTTGCTCGCCATTCCTCGCCCCCGCATCGGAGAAGAAGCCTGCGAGGTACTAAGGACATCCTCTGTGAGCCAAGACAGAGTCTCAAATACCTAGGAGACGGAAGGGGTGCCTAGGGAAAAAGGAAACAGTGAAAGCAACCTGGAAGAAACACTAGGGAAATGGGGCGGGCGGGAGCCTCAAGCGCCAGCGCCTCCAGGGTCTCGGAGAGACGAAATCGCTTGCGCGCCCGCCTTACCTGCTCCGCACACGTGACACCCGCGATGCCACCGCCGACCACAACGAACTTCCCCGCTGTCGGGGGCGAGCACGGAGCCTCCATGGTCTTAGTGGTTTGAGGACTACATTGGGAAGCCGGAAATGTTTGCATTCCCGGAGAGGGAGGGCGCAGGACGCCCACTTCCGGCGCATGCTCCTGAGAATCCGAGCTACGGGTGCCTGGGAACTCACACTTAGTCTCTCCGCGCTCTTGGGAAGCCGAACTACGGGTACCTGGGAATTCACTCTTAGCCTTTCCTCACTCTTTGAAAAGTCGAGCTACGGGTGCCTGGGGAGCTCACATTTAGTCTCTTCGCGTATCGTCTGTGGTTTCTTGCCCAAGCCAAGAGGCAGCTCATCGATTGCAGGGCTTTGCCTTCCTGTCACTACAGCTGAATGCAGCATTTATGTGTAGATTTGATAAAGATAAAACAAAAGCCAAAGTAAAGTAGATGGGTTGCCAAGAGAACCCATCTCTTGACCTGTTGTTTATAGACCAGTGTTCTCGCGGGTCAGAGCGTTCTTCAAATAAATGAACTGCTCTGAAGTCCTCACTGTTCCTTCCTGCCTGAAGTTAAGTAAACCCTCACTTCGCTGGTGGCTCAGAGGGTAAAAGCGTTTGCCTACAATGCGGGAGACCCGGGTTCAATCCTTGGGACGCGAAAATCTCAGGGAGAAAGAAATGGAAACCCACTCCAGTACTCTGCCTGTAAAATCCCATGGATGGAGAAGCCTGGGGTCCCAAAGAGTCAGACAGGACTGAGTGATTTCACTTCCACTAGTAGTTTTTCCATCACTTTATTAAGTCCAAACAATACAATAAAATAATGCCTAATTTACATCATTTGCCATTTTACAGGGTGTAAATCAACATGATATCACTGAACAAGTCATTGGGAAAAAGTGTGCCGTAGTACAACATTATATGATATCTTCACCATATGGATAAAATAGATAGGAATAACCTCAAGAGTAGATAATGATAAAATATTGATAATTAGGAAATAATGAGCTTTATAATGCATTAAATGAAAATTTTATTAATATTGTTTCCGAGTGATCGTTTGTGGCACATATGAATAGCACAAAGATAGGAGGAAATATTATTTCAGTGTTCAAAAACTACTGTGCAATTCAGCAAAGACATTACTGATGTCATAGATAAACAAGTGAAACTGTTTGACTTTTTTTTTTTTGGCTGTGAATCTTGTTCCCTGACCAGGAGTAGAACATCGCTCTCTGCTGTGAAAGTGCTACAGAGCCTTAAACCATTGGACTGCTAAGGACCAAAATAACATTGTGTGTTTTTTTTTTAATCCAATTAAAAAAAAACATATAAAAAAATTCTTCCGAGTGCCAAAGATGGGCACGCCCAACTTCCCTAGCTTGCCTCTCTGTAGGGCAGAAGGGGAAAAGGTCAGGCATGGCTGTTGATAGCTGTCAACAGTCCAACATTGAAAGTGAAGTCAGGCTCTTTACTAAAATAGGTAGCCTTTCTCTTTTGATTTCCAACTTTATGTGATTGGTTTATAAAATTTCCAAGCTCTTCTCAGGCTGTATGATGGAGCTCATGGTTCAGTTTCAATTTCAATTCTTATCGCCAGAAAACACTATTAAATTATAAGCACACAAGGCAATTCCAGAGTCAAATATAAATTCCTTTTTATTGTCCATATCTTTTTTCTACTATAGAAAATTGGGAATTCTCTTTCGTCTTTTAAACGTTTTGAGTCATGATTAAAACTTCTAAAAGATGGCTTTCAGAATGTGAAATGGTATTATAACACAATTTGCATATATTTTTGCATATACTCTAAATACCAAATATTAGGATTCAACCTTATAGCATTCATGCTATTTTTGAATAAAATGTTTCTACTTAAGTTCCATATAATTTATTTAATTTCTATGCTTTTTACATATAAAATTATTGGACAACACTTGAAGGAATTATTGCTTAATTATTTTCCATTTTAGCATGCAGTGTAACATTTTAACATCAGCTACATTGAAGATAAGAGAAATTCTGATTGTTTTCTCAAAAATAATGACATAGGTTCCATAGCCAATTATTATATTAAGGGACTAGAAGCAAACAATACTTTGCATTTATACTTGTTTATTGAAATCACTAGTATTTCCCATAAAATAAATGAAGGTATAAAGACAGTAAAGTATATTTTCCCCTTCAAATGAGGAAAACATATTAAATTATGCTATCAGGTGAATGACTAATTTACTTAAGTAACTATTAAATATTGAAATTTGAAATAAGGTTGTATCTCTTAATTTTATGTTTTGAAAAGAAAAACAAACCTTTGTTGTTTAAATAATACTCCAAATACTGCATTATCCATTCATTACTTTAACTGAAGGCAGACTGATGTGAAGTTTCAGTAAATTTCTCTAGTCTTGAACTTATTTGAAGGTTTTTATGAAACTTTAGAATTTTAGCTGTCGAAATGATCTTTAACAAAATTCAAAAGTTGTAACCACACTGATTCATACTGAATGTGCTTACCCAAGGCCTCAAGCTAAAAGTGAAAAAGAAATTCTCATGTCTAGACTTGGGAGAAGAACGTTAGCCAATTTTTGCTTTGGTTCAGACCAGGTCACTTTTGTATGGATGACAGTTGAAAGAACAGTTGAATAAAACATTTTTGTTGGACTTCCCTGGCAATCCAGTGGTTGAAACTTCACCTTCCAATGCAGGGGATGCAGGTTCCATTCTGGTTGAGGAGCTAAGATCCTACATGCCTTGGGAGCCAAAAGACCAAACCATAAAAACAACAGGAACAATATTGTAACGGATTTAACAAAGACTAAAAATGACCCACATTAAAAAGAAAAACACTTTTTTTTTTTTTTGGTATAACACCAAAAAATGTTCTCATTGTGTCTTGAAAGATACTCATGGAGGGAAAAGCTTTTCATCAGGAAGATGTCCACATGTGCTCAGTCGTGTCCAACTCTTTGGAACCCTGTGGACTGTAGCCTGCTGGGCTCCTCTATCCATGGTTCCAGGCTTGAATACTGGAGCAGGGTTGCCATTTCCTCCTCTAGGGGATCTTCCCAACCCAGGTATTGAACCTGTGTCTCCCGAATTGCAGGCAAGTTCTTTACCGCTGAGCCATCTAGGAAACTCTAGACTCTGGATATGAGATTAGGGGTAGAGAAACAATTTTGTAACCATGAGATCAAAAGTATGAAGATGAAGATATATTTGCTAATGACATATAAGGAAAAGATGGAAATATCTTTCACTAAAAGCTTTTTTGAGCCTCTTTTTAAACTCTGGCTTGCATACGTTCAGCTGTCTTGCTTCTTGAGACAAACAAATCTTTATATGTTTAAGTCACTGTTGGTTTTCTGTGCTTATTGCTGAATATAACCCTAAATCTAGCCCTCTGTTATTTAAGGATGTTAGAAGAGAAACACTTGATTCACTCCTGTTACATCCTATCTTGTGTGTGTTTTTTTTTTTTTTTTTTTGCCACGAGGCATGTGGGATCTTGGTTCCCTAACCAAGGATCAAACTCACATGCCTCCTGCATTGGAAGTGCAGAGTCTCACATTTACAAAATCAGATAAGTGACTTTTAGTTCAAAGGAGTTCACTGATTTATTGTGACATTTCTCACTGTGATTTATCTCCAAAATTTTGCTCTAGACATGATGTAATTTATAATATGGGGGCCTTGCTGACAGTCTGATTTCCATATGCCATTCTGGACCACACTGGTAATCACTCCTGCAAATCCAGTCTAAATAAATCTTTTTGATAAATTTACTTTGTGAGATGGCGTGACATATTTTATCAGATATAGATTTCGATTTGCTACCCTTTTCACACTGAGGCTGATTAACAGTGAACAGGAAGTAGGCCACTGAACAGATTAACTTATAATTAATATCTGTATGCATGCTAAGTTGCTTCAGTTTGCTTTGCTATGGACTGTAGCCTGCCAGACTCCTCTGTCCATGGGATTCTACAGGCAAGAATATGGGAGTGGGTTGCCATCCCCTTCCAGGAAGTCTTCCCAACCCAGGGATCAAACCTGAGTCTCCTCTGACTCCTTCATTGCTGGCAGATTCTTTACCACTGAGCCACCTATACAGGAAGCCTAACACCTGTACATCTACTTCTAGATGTTTATCTGCTTATCTCTATGCCTAGATCTGATGGGGTAGCTATACAAATATAACTGGTTTTCAAGCGGTGGCTTTGTTTTCTTCCCAGTTATCATGGATTCGATTTAATGATTTAATGTGGTCAATTTCTGAATCTGCATGTATTTCTTCAGTTTCAGAAGTTTGTAGTAGTCAAAATTACCAAAATGTACTCTAAAAAACATGTTTTATTTTAAAATGAAAAATGTAATAAAATGAATTAAGAGAAGTACATTTAGGTTATGCAAATGCAAATTAGTATGACAATTCTAGTGTCATTTGAAAATTTGTTATAGTTATTCATTCAACAAATATTTACTGAACACCTGCTTCATGTCAGACATTATTCCAGTCACTTGGATACATCGGTGAATAAAACAGACAAAAATTTCTGCCCTACCTGTATTGGGAAGATCCCCTGGAGTAGGAAATGGCAACCCACTCCAGTATTCTTCCCTGAAAAATTCCATGGACAGAAGAGCCTGGTGGGCTATAGTTCATGCGGTTGCAAGAGCTGGACATGACTGAGCACATGCATGCACGCGTGGGTGCACATACACACACACACACACATACACACACAAACAGATTAACTTGGATTATATGGTATGCAATAAAATTGATGGATCATAGCAGTAAGTGAAAACCTTGAGTCTTCTCAAATTACATAGAGACTGAAGCTCTTTATAAAGTTTAGAACAATTAAATACCTACATGGGTACATGCAGGCACACACTCTTCAGAATTATACAAAAAATGAAAGCAAGAGAATGATAAAAGACTCACAATGAAAACAAAGGCTCAAGTGGGTGGTTACCTTGGGCTGGATAAAACAGGAAGTGGGTTGGTGGGGGAAAACCACATGTTTAGATGTATTTTATTCTAGATCTTATGAATAAGAACATACCACATGTGGACAATGATGAGAACAAATTGTGAAACATTGAGTGTGATTAATCTAATTCTCTGTTTCTGAGGTCTCTAAAATAAAAATTTTTTCCCACATGAAGAAAAAGAAATCCTTTCCCCTAAAAGGGTTGTTTTCCACATTAAAAAAAAAAATAGAGCACAGAAAACAATTATGAGAGATCATGTCTGACTCATCATAGCTCACAGTGAGGAAAGAACTTGTGCAATGGCATGAGAAGAACACTTATAATGTGTTTGATGTTCAAAGAGACATAAGACGCATGTACGGATTCTGAGGGAAGCTTCTGTACCATACAGCTCAAAGACACAACTGTGATCTCAGAATTATTGTCAAAGCCAAGGATGCCAGCCACACATGGATATGATCTCCCATGGCCTTGGCCTGCAATGACTTAGAGCTGGGCTTGGGTTCCCACTCAGAGATTGAGGCTGGGTCCTGGTGGTGAGAGCACCAGATCCTAACCTCTGGACCAGTAGTCGGTGACAAGGGCCCTGGCCCTTTGACTTTGCAGAAAAGAATTTCCAAAAGGAAGGGAAGTAGTGAAGCAAGTAGTTTATTAAGTGGAAAAAGAATAAACTATGTGTAAATAGACACATGGGCAGGCTCAGAGAGAGAGTTCTTGAGTCACACCCTCATGGCAGTTTAAGTCACTTCAGTCAGTTCAGTTCATCACTCAATGCCTGACTCTTTTAGACCCCATGCACTGCAGCATGCCGGACTTCCCTGTCCATCACCAACACCCAGAGCTTGCTCAAACTCAAGTTCATCAAGTCAGTAATGCCATCCGACCATCTCATCCTCTGTCGTCCCCTTCTCCTCCTGCCTTCAATCTTCCCCAGCATCAGGGTCTTTTCCAGTGAGTCAGTTCTTCACGTCAGGTGGCCAAAGTATTGGAATTTCAGCTTCAGCATCAGTCCTTCCAATGAATATTCAGGACTGATTTCCTTTAGGATGGACTGGTCCGATCTCCTTGCTGTCCAAGGGACTTTCAAGAGTCTTCATCAACACCACAGTTCAAAAGCATCAATTCTTCAGCGCTCAGCTTTCTTTATAATCCAACTCTCACATCCATACATGACTACTGGAAAAACCATAGCTTTGACTAGACAGACCTTTGTTGGCAAAGTAATGTCTCTGCTTTTTAATATGCTGTCTAGGTTGGTCACAGCTTTCCTTCCAAGGAGCGAGAGTCTTTAAATTTCAAGGCTGCAGTCACCATCTGCAGTGATTTTGGAGCCCAAAAAAATAAAGTCTGTCACTGTTTCCATTGTTTTCCCATCTATTTGCCATGAAGTGATGGATCCAGGTGCCATGATCTTAACTTTCTGAGTGTTGAGTTCTAAGCCAACTTTTTCACTTTCCTCTTTCACTTTCATCAGAGGCTCTTTAGTTTCTCTTCACTTTCTCCCAAAAGGGTGGTGTCACCTGCATATCTGAGGTTACTGATATTTCTCCCAGCAATCTTGATTCCAGATTGTGCTTCATCCAACCTGGCATTTCACATGATGTACTCTGAATATAAGTTAAATAGGCAGGGTGGCAATATATAGGCTTGACACACTCCTTTCCCAATTTGGAACCAGTCTATTGTTCCATGTCCAGTTCTAACTGTTGCTTCTTGACCTGCATACAGATTTCTCAGGAGGCAGATAAGGTGGTCTGGTATTCCTGTCTCTTGAAGTATTTTCCACAGTTTGTTGTGATCCACACACCAAATGCTTTGGTGTAATCAATAAAACAGAAGTAGATGTTTTTTCTGGAACTCTCTTGCTTTTTCGATGATCCAATGGAAGTTGGTAATTTGATCTCTGGTTCCTCTCCCTTTTCTAAATCCCGCTTGAATATCTGGAAGTTCACTGTTCACGTAGTGTTGAAGCCTGACTTGGAGAATTTTGAGGATTACTTTGCTAGTGTGTGAGATGAGTGCAATGGTGTGGTAGTTTGAACATTCTTTGGTGTTGTCTTTCTTTGGGATTGGAGTGAAAACTGACATTTTCCAGTCCTGTGGCCACTGCTGAGTTTTCCAAATTTGCTGGCATATTGAGTGAAGCACTTTCATAGCATCATCTTTCAGGATTTGAAATAGCTCAACCAAGATTCTATCACCTCCACTAGCTTTGCTCGTAGTGATGCTTCCTAAGGCCCACTTGACTTCGCATTCCAGACTGTCTGGCTCTATGTCAGTGATCACACCATCGTAGTTATCTGGGTCATGAAGATCTTTTTTGTATAGTTCTTCTGTGTATTTTTGCCACCTCTTCTTAATATCTGTTGCTTCTGTTACATCCATACCATTTCTGTTCTTTATTGTGCTCTTCTTTGCATGAAATGTTCCCTTGATATCTCTAATTTTCTTGAAGAGATCTATAGTCTTTTCCATTCTATTGTTTCCTCTATTTCTTTGCGTTGATCACTGAGGAAGGGTTTCTTATCTTTCCTTGCTATTCTTTGGGACTCTGCATTCAAATGGGTATATCTTTCCTTTTCTCCTTTGTCTTTCACTTCTTGTCTTTTCTCAGCTATTTGTAAGGCCTCCTCAGACAACTGTTTTGCTTTTTTGCATTTCTTTTTCTTGGGGATGATATTGATCACCGCCTCCTTTACAATGTCACAAACCTCCGTCCATAGTTCTTCAGTCACTCTGTCTATCAGATCTAATCCCTTGAATTTCTTTGTCACTTTCACTGTAAAATTGTAGGGGATTTGATTTAGGTCATACCTGAATGGTTAAGTGGTTCTCTCTACTTTCTTCAATTTAAGTCTGAATAAGTAGTTCTTGATCTGAGCCACAGACATCTCCCAGTCTTGTTTTTGCTGATTCTATAGAGCTTCTCCGTCTTTGGCTGCAAAGAATATATCAGTGTGTTTTCGGTATTGACCATCTGGTGATGCTCACGTGTAAAGTTGTCTCTTGTGTTGTTGTAAGAGGGTGTTTGCTATGACCAGTGCATTCTTTTGGCAAAACTCTGTTAGCCTTTGCCCTGCTTCATTTTGTACTCCAAGGCCAAACTTGCCTGTTACTCAAGGTATCTCTTAATTGCCTGCTTTTGTATTCCAGTCCCCTATGATGAAAAGGGCATCTTTTTTTGGTGTTAGTTCTAAAAGTCTTGTAGGTCATCATAGAACCAATGAACTTTAGCTTCTTCGGCATTAGTGGTTGGGGCATAGACTTTGATTGCTGTGATATTGAATGGTTTGCCTTGGAAATGAAATGATATCATTCTGTTTTTGAGACTGCACCCAAGAACTGCATTTTGGAGTCTTCTGTTGATTATGAGGGCTACTCTGTTTCTTCTAAGGGATTCTTGCCCACAGAAGTAGATATGATGGTCATCTTATGTCATTTATGTGGAGTTTAAGTCACTTACATGGGACTTAAGTCACTTACGTGGGCCATTTCTTCTGGTTTTCCTTAGGCTGGTCATTTTGATTTGCCTGGTTCACAGTCCATATTTGGTATATCTCAGGATCCTCCCCTGTGTGCACACACGTATCTCTTAGCCAAGATGGATTCTACTGCAAAGGCATCTGGGTAGAGCATCCCTTGACATTTCTCCCCCTTTGACCTCCAAGGAGCTTTTCTGTAATTAGGGAGATCTCCTGACTGGGAATGAGAAATATGTGGCCTGAGCAAGGCCCAGCTTTCTCCTTTAATTGTCCTGCTTTTCTCATCTTGGAGTTTTGGTCAATACGGAAAGAATCTCCAATTCTTTTATCCTGGTGGAGGTAGAAGGTGAGGTGGGAGGGGTCATCTGCCTCCTGCCTCAAATCCATCCCAAGACTTTACACTGCTGTTTAGCTGCATGTCCCAATTTTCACCAGAACTTCTGCTGATACTACCCCAAACTCGTATTACTGCTCCCAAAAGCACTGTCTCATACCAAGGGTCAGCAAACTTTCTTCTGCAAAGTGAAAGTGAAAGTCACTCAGTCATGTCTGACTCTTTGTGACCCCATGGAATAGTCTATGGAATTCTCCACCCAGAATACTGGACTGGGTAGCCATTCCCTTCTCCAGTGGATCTTCCCAACCCAGGGGCTGAACCCAGGTCGCCTGCATTGCAGGTGATTCTTTTCCAGCTGAGCCACGAGGGAAGCCAAATAGTAAATGTTTTAGGCTCTGCAGGCTATGAGATCACTGTCACAATTATTCAAGCTTGCCATTGTAGTTGTGAAAGCTCACTTGTGGTCAGTTGTGTCCAACTCTTTGTGACCCCATGGACTGTGGCGCGCCAGGCTCCTCTTTCCGTGGGATTTCCCAGGCAAGAATACTGGAGTGGGTTGCCATTTCCTCCTCCATGGGATCTTCCCAATGCAAGGATCAAACATGCATCTCCTGCATCTCCTGCATTGCAGTTAGATTCTTTACTGTTGACCCACTGGGAAAGCCCTCAGTTATGAAAGCAGCCAGAGATAAAATTTAAGTGATTGAGTACAGCTGTATTCCAATAAAATAAATTATGAAACCAAGCAGCAGGCCAGATTTGGCCTGTTCTCTACTAATCCAAAGATGAGTCTTTTTACTTTACAGTTAGGGGATATTCTTTACACCTTGCCAGCATGTAAGGCCAGATCTTAGGATTTAATGAGTTATCTCCCAAGAGCTGCTACATCTTCCAATGTGAGAAGAAAGAGGACTCCATGGTCCACACTACAGAAACCTTTACGACGGACTTATTATTAAGTAACACTACTTCCATTGTGGCAAATTTGAAATGAAAATATGAGGGAAAGCAAGTTATACTTTTTAGAGCTTTAAGGAGCCTTCTCACATTTTGCTGGGGAGTTGGACTTATCAATGCTTTCAGAATCCAAGCTGCCTTTCTGAGGAGAGGGTGACCTATTGGGTTGGCCAAAAAGTTCGTTTGGATTTTTCTGTATAGGTCAAAAAGTTCGTTTGGATTTTTCTGTAAGATGTTAGAGAAAAATGTGAAAGAACTTTTTGGCCAACCCCATACAAACTCTGTCTACACCATTGCCTAGTTATTTAAACATTTGAAGCTATTTGAAAACAAAAGTAAGCTGTCTTTTATTGGCCATTCAGACACTGTTTTAGGAAAGCTTTGGAGATCTTTGGACATACTTTTTTCCAGGCTCATTTTTAGAGTGAATAACAAGCTCACTTTTTGCAGTGACGCAGCTCTGTCTTATCTGTAAAAAAGAAAACAAATCCCACAATAAAAGGGGAGCTGAAACATCTTCACTGCCTGCTTTCCTGATTTCTCTGTCTGCCTGGAGATTTTATATGGCAACTTACAAGGCCAGCATCTTCAACATGACATGGATCACACTGGACTTTCATCTGCAGGGAAGAGATTGGGCAGCTAGTTTCATGAACAATTTGGTGAATTGTTCTAGTGTTCTCTAGTGGACTCACCAGCAAAGTGCAGAGGAGGTCATACATTCAATACTGAAATCACATTCAATACTGGGAGCCGAGCCAGGATGACAGCAGGAGCATCAACAACTCTGTATTTCACCTGCTGAGGAAGGGATAGTGACCTTGGGTAGATACTTATTCAAAGAAGAGACATTGTTTCTTAATAATAATTTAAAAAATGGCTGATAAGAGACAAGCAAAAGAAGACTGTGTTTATGATCAAGGAGCAATTGTTAGTGTTTTGAAAACCTTTTAATCTGTGGTGATTAAGTCCATTTGTTGTACAGTCATAGTTATTTTTGAGTATGTTGGGCAAGACCATCTCAGTTGGGAGAAAAGTACTTTGTTTTAAAACTTAACAGAATAGTAAATGTCTTGGAGAAAATAATCCCGACAAATAAATAAAGCCTTAGCTACCAAGAGTCCTTGAGTTGTCACAGAAATTTCTAAACATTTCCCTCACGAATGTGTGTGTGTGTGTGTGTGTATGCACGATCATTTGCATCTGACTCTTTGCAATCCCATGGACTGTAACCCTCCAGGCTCCTCTGTCCATGCGATTCTCTAGGTAAGAATACTAACTCCAGGTAAGAATGCTAAAGTGGGTTGCCATTTCCTTCCCAGGGGATCTTCTCCAGTGGTCGAACCCACTGTCTCCTGCATTGGCAGGCCGACTCTTTAACATTGAGTCACCCGGGCAGCCCTCACGAATAGGTTCCTAAAACACCTCCAACAGCGAATCCTTCAGCTGTCTCCCAAACGTTTGGAATGTGTGCAGACCCCACCATGGCCACTGCCACCGCCCTTGTCCTGGACATTGAAGGCCTCAGGCCTGGACAATTACCTTAGTCATCTAGATGCCCTCTGGTTTCCTGTGTTCAACCTCTTTTCTACTCTGTGGCCAAACTGATCTTTTATCATTTCTCTGTTCACTTCCTCTGATGGTTTCCCATTTCTGACAGTCTTATTTATTGGCTTTGCAGACAGCGCTGGATGGGGTTTCCATTCCCTCCTCCAGGGGATCTTTCCCACCCAGGGATCTAACCCCCATCTCTTGCATCTCCTGCATTGGCAGGCACATTCCTCTGCTCAGCCCTAGCCTCCCCGCCCTGTCCACCCTCACCTCCCCCTCCACGCCTCTGCTCCCACCACATTTCTCTCCTTAGTGGTTAGAGCTTACCCTGCTCCAGAGCTGAAGAGCTTACACCAATCTCCTTGTCAGTCTTCAAATATACCCTGCAGGTTGTCTTCCACCCTAGGGCTTCTGTATTTTCTATTCCAGTGTGCCTAGAGGGCTTTGTATCTACACCTTCACATGGTGACTCATTTTAATCTCTGATTTTAGTTCAGTTCAATTCAGTCACTCACTTGTGTCTGACTCTTCCCGACCCCATGGACTGCAGCACGCCAGGCTTCCCTGTCCATCACCAACCCCCAGAGCTTGCTCAAACTCAGGTTCATTGAGTCGGTGATGGCATCCAACCATCTCATCCTCTGTCACCCCCTTCTCCTCCTGCCTTCAATCTTTCCCAGCATCAGGGTCTTTTCCAGTGAGTCAGTGCTTCATTCACATCAGCTGGCCAAAGTACTGGAGTTTCAGGTTCAGTATCAGTCCTTCCAATGAATATTCAGGACTGATTTCCTTTAGGATGACTGGTTGGATCTCCTTGCAGTCCAAGGGACTCTCAAGAGTCTTCTCCAACACCACAGTTCAAAAGCATCAAATCTTCAGCGCTCAGCCTTCTCTATAGTCCAACTCTCACATCCATACATGACTACTGGAAAAACCATAGCTTTGACTAGAAGGACCTTTGTTGGCAAAGTAATGCCTCTGCTTTTTAATATTTTTGTCTAGGTTGGTCATACCTTTTCTTTCAAGGAGCAAGTGTCTTTTGATTTCATGGCTGCAGTCACCATCTGCAGTGATTTTGGAGCCCAAAAAAATAAAGTCTGTCACTGTTTCCATTGTTTCCTCATCTATTTGCCATGAAGTGATGGGACTGGATGCCATGATCTTGGCTTTCTGAGTCTTGAGTTTTAAGCCAACTTTTTCACTCTCCTCTTTCACTTTCATCAAGAGGCTCTTTAGTTCTTCACTTTCTGCCAAAAGGGTGGTGTCACCTGCATCTCTGAGGTTATCGATATTTCTCCCAGCAATCTTGATTCCAGATTGTGCTTCATCCAACCTGGCATTTCACATGATGTACTCTGCATATAAGTTAAATAAACAGGGTGGCAATATACAGGCTTGATATATTCCTTTTCCAGTTTGGAACCAGTCTGTTATTCCATGTCCAATTCTAACTGTTGCTTCTTGACCTGAATACAGATTTCTCAGGAGGCAGATAAGGTGGTCTGGTAGTCCCGTCTCTTGAAGAATTTTCCACAGTTTGTTGTGATCCACACATTAAATGCTTTGGCGTAATCAATAAAACAGAAGTAGGTGGTTTTCTGAAACTCTCTTGCTTTTCCTATGACCCAGTGGATGTTGGTAATTTTATCTCTGGTTTCTCTGCCTTTTCTAAATCCTGCTTGAACATCTGGAAGTTCATGGTTCATGTTGTGTTGAAGCCTGACTTGGAGAATTTTGAGGATTACTTTGCTAGTGTGTGAGATGAGTGCAATGGTGTGGTAGTTTGAACATTCTTTGATGTTGCCTTTCTTAGGGATTGGAATGAAAACTGACCTTTTCCAGTCCTGTGGCCACTGCTGGCCAAATTTTCTGGCATATTGAGTGCAGCACTATAATAGCATCATCTTTCAGCATTTGAAATAGCTCAACTGAAATTCCGTCACTTCCCCTAGCTTTGTTTGTAGTGATGCTTCCTAAAACTCACTTGACTTCGCATTCCAGGCTGTCTGTCTCGAGGTGAGTGATCATACCATAGTGATTATCTAGGTCATGAAGATCTTTTTTGTATAGTTCTGTGTATTCTTGCCACCTCTTCTTACATCTCCTGCTTTTGTTAGGTCCATACCACTTCTATCCTTTATTGTGCCCCAGACCTCTGAATTTAAGCTCAGGTATTACCTCCTCAAGGGCTTTCCCAGATAATCCCACCAAATATATACCTCTTGGGCACTCTCTGTACCACCATTTGCTTCTCTTCATGACATTTATTTTTTTAAGGGCTTCCCAGGTGTCTCTGTGTTACGCAATGTGCCTGCCAATGCAGGAGATGCAGGAGAAGGGGGTTAGATCCCTGGGTGGGAAAGATTCCCTGGAGGAGGGAATGGAAACCCACTGCAGTATTCTTGCCTGGGAAATCCCATGGACAGAGGAGTCTGGTGGGTTACAATCCATGGGGCTGCAGAGAGTCAGACATGATTGAGCATTCATGCACAATGACATTTATGCCTTCTAGAAATCATCTGGTTAAATTGTTTCAGGAAACCTCTGGATGATCCTGCCAGAAGATGGAGGATTGGAGATGGGCTAGGGGTTTGGACAAGGGGATGGTTCAGGCAGGGATTAGGGGTGTTTTGGGATATTGGCAAATATTGGCAATGGGATTATGTTTTCATATGACAAAAGTTAAAATGTACAAACTCATATGTTTTCAGAAGTATGGTCAGCCGCTATGGAAAACAGTGTGGAGATTTCTTAAAAAACTGGAAATAGAACTGCCATATGACCCAGCAATCCCACTTCTGGGCATACACACTGAGGAAACCAGATCTGAAAGAGACACGTGCACCCCAATGTTCATCGCAGCACTGTTTATAATAGCCAGGACATGGAAGCAACCTAGATGCCCATCAGCAGATGAATGGATAAGGAAGCTGTGGTACATATACACCATGGAATATTACTCAGCCATTAAAAAGAATTCATTTGAACCAGTCCTAATGAGATGGATGAAGCTGGAGCCCCTTATACAGAGTGAAGTAAGCCAGAAAGATAAAGAACATTACAGCATACTAACACATATATATGGAATTTAGAAAGATGGTAACGATAACCCTATATGCAAAACAGAAAAAGAGACACAGAAATACAGAACAGACTTTTGAACTCTGTGGGAGAATGTGAGGGTGGGATATTTCAAAAGAACAGCATGTATACTATCTATGGTGAAACAGATCACCAGCCCAGGTGGGATGCATGAGACAAGTGCTCGGGCCTGGTGCACTGGGAAGACCCAGAGGAATCGGGTGGAGAGGGAGGTGGGATGGGGGATCGGGATGGGGAATACGTGTAAATCCATGGCTGATTCATATCAATGTATGACAAAACCCACTGAAATGTTGTGAAGTAATTAGCCCCCAACTAAAAAAAAAAAAAAAAGAGTGTATACATAATGCATCATAAGAAGGAAACAGAATACATAAATCTCTGCAAAATTATTGTAATGCTCTTTCCCTCCTGTTTGCTAACTTAATGTCAGCTCTTGAAAGTTAGTGCAGTGTGTGATTCTGAAGCTGAGCTGCTGGAAGTCAGCAGCCAGAACTCAGCTTTAAATCCCTCTTCTTCAGTTTCCCAGCATCTAATCTTGATGACATTAAAGCTTGCCTATGTGCCCCAGTGACCTGATGAATTTGTTGAGAGAACTAAATGAGTTAAAACACTTCTATTCTGGGAATGGCTCATAGCACAGAAGAAATAGTTGATAAATATTAAGTATCATTATCAGACAACAGGAAACATCCCTGCCCCTTGGGGCTCCTTAAGAGAAAGGGAATGCTGGAATTTCCTTTTCCACTCTGGAAATGGAGGTGACCAGAAGGATCAGAGCACTTCCCGCTCCACCCCCTCTCACTTTCAAAGCAGTTCTCAGATTTTTGTCCATAGAGCTGCAGGTGGGCAGATATTTTTTTGTCCATTTTTCCTCAAACTACTTAGACAGGTTGAAAACAGTGACAGAAATATCACCTTCTGAGGTTGAGGAGCAGTACAAGAAATAGCTGAGAATTACTAAATGGTATTTGGGTAGAAAAAAATGTTGCAATTGATTTGGTTTTTGAGTATTCACACACACATATACACATCTTCTACCTTTTAAAATGTATTTATTACATAGGTCTAGTGAAGGGAAAAGAGTCCCACTTACAGAACTCAAGATCTCTCAACATTCAGATATTTGATCCTTTTGGAGGTAGTTAACCGATCTGTGGATTTCTTTTATCGTCTGCTCTTTGTGCTGCCAAAAGGCAATTGGGAAATGCAGGGCTGTAGGTGGGGGAAAAGGTAGGGTTTAGAGGTAAAACAAAGCAAAAAGCAGGAGAATAAAATCTTGGAGGAAAGCAAGAGTAAGGAGAATTGGACTGTTATTTTCAAAATGATAAGTCATTAGGTTTTTGAAGGAAGTAAGGCCAGTTATCAGGCTTTGAAAGAAAGTAAAGCCATGGATTTACATGTGTTCCCCATCCCGATCCCCCCTCCCCCCTCCCTCTCCATCCCATCCCTCTGGGTCTTCCCAGTGCACCAGCCCTGAGCACCCGTCTCATGCATCCAACCTGGGCTGGTGATCTGTTTCACCCTTGATAGTATACTTGTTTCAATGCTGTTCTCTCTGAACATCCCACCCTCGCCTTCTCCCACAGAGTCCAAAAGTCTGTTCTGTACATGGCTGATTCATGTCAATGTATGACAAAAACCACTACAATAAAAAAAAAAAAAAAAAGAAAGTAAAGCCAGGCTCCCACATTCAGGGTCAGGTTGTCTGACCCGGTGGTAAGAGCTTACCTCTGCCTTCTTCCGGAGCCTTTAGAAGAGGATACAGCCTGAGGCAGTCACCGCGCAGGGTTTACTTAGATTCCCGTCAACAGGTTGAGAGATGAGCTTTCACCCCAAATCTCACTAACGCTGTTCGTTTCTGTTCAGAGTGTCTCTGATTTCCAGAAAGGAGGTGGAGAAGCTGATGATCTGTGTAGAAAGGTTTGATGAACCTGTGTTGATTCATAACCTCCTGGCCTGAGGAGATGGAGCCCTGGCTCACCAGACTCTGGCCACAGCACTCCTGGAGCTCTCGCTTCTTCTGGGTCAGCCTCAGGGTGATCACCGACCCCCCGAAGCTTCTCTTCAGATGTCCAAGAGACCTTACACACTGCTGGGACAGGGCTGAAGGAAGAACAAAGATTTA
Source organism: Cervus elaphus (assembly GCF_910594005.1). NCBI lineage: Eukaryota > Metazoa > Chordata > Mammalia > Artiodactyla > Cervidae > Cervus > Cervus elaphus. The sequence goes on along the minus strand of NC_057836.1, from coordinate 30,660,524 downwards.
ATACAATGAGAGAAAATGGGACGACAGGAGAAGATGGCTCTCTTCAATATTTAAAGAGCTGCTGCAAGAGAGGCTGCAGGAGCTTTGTGGCGTTAAAGAGCAAAATCAGAGCTGATAGGAGTTACCGATCTGAACTCAAAATGGTTCAGAGTTGAGGGGAGGGGGAATTGGAAGAAGGTGGTTCAAGGTATAAGCTTCCAGTTATAGGATAAATAAGTCCTAGGGATGTACGGCTAGACATGACTCATCTGATTAACATTGTATGTTGAACGAAAGTTGTTGAGAGTAAATCCTGTGTTCTCATTACAAGGAATACATTTATTTTTTGTCTTAAAAAAAATCTGACAGTGAACTGCTTGCTTTTTTTTTTTCAAACGGTTTTGGATTGTGAACTTACCTTCAGTGGCGTTTTTCTGAAAAATGTATTTATTATATTTTTTGACTGTGTTGGGTCTTAGTTGTGGCATGTGGGATCTTCCTTTCGGCACAGGGGCTCACTGCAGTATGTGGGATCTTAGTTCCCCAACCAGGGATCAAACCCACATCCTTTGCATTAGAAGGTGGATTCTTAACCACTGGACAACCAGAGAAGTCCCAAGAGTCCCTCTTAAGCTTAGTATGTTGACTTGCTTATTTTCATCCTTCCTTTAACCAGAACTAACAAAGTAGAAATCTAAACTACTTTGCTTATTATTATATCCTTAGTACTTAGAATAGCATTTGGCATAGAATGTGTGCTAAGTCACTTCAGTTTTGTCTGACTCTTTGCAACACCATGGACTATAGCCCTCCTGGCTCCTCTGTCCATGGGATTCTCCAGGCAAAATACTGGAGTGGGTTGCTATGCCTGCCTCTAGGGGAGCTTCCCAACCTAGGAATTGAACCCTCGTCTCTTGCATTGCGGGCAGATTCTTTACTGCTGAGCCTCCAGGGAAGCCCTTGGCATAGAATAGGTACTCAACAAGTGTCTATCGAAAGAAAGAACTATAATCTCAGCAATTCTTTCTGATTAGTGCTATAATTATCCCATAGCATAGATAAAAAACTGAGGCTAATGAACTTGCTCAAGATCACAACTCATCAGTGCTGGAACTGGGTCCAGCTGGCACTTTTAAGCATCACAATACATTTGTATTATGTTTCCTGTTTTAACATATCAGTCCAAACTGTGCTTCAAACTTCATCTCAAATTCCATTTGGATAAGACCACCTTAGCACCTGACACCATCCCTAATATTTCGCTCATCCAATCCTGCAAGCAAGTGTTGTGTGTGCTCAGTTGCTCAGCTGTGTCCAACTCTTGTGACCTCATGGACTGTAGCCCTCCAGGCTCCTCTGTTCATAGGATTCTCTAGGCAAGAATACTGGAGTGGATTGCCATTTCCTTCTCCAGGGATCTTCCTAACCCAGGGATTGAACTCGCCCCTTGCGTCTCCTGCATTGGCAGGCAGATTCTTTACCACTGAGCCACCTGGGAAGCTCAGGTAGAAAGTTATCATAAGAACAGTTGGTAAATGGTGGTTTTCTCACCTCAGTCAACTGTTCAAAAATGGTGGTGGCACCCAGTAGAAATGAATGTCCCTGCCTAAAAAAAACTCTGTTCTTCAAGTTTATTTCTGTTTGTGATATTATCTTTTCTTACATTTTCCAGTCACACAAGAAATGGAACTATGCTTAGTATATTAGTATCTTACTTTACTGAATGAGCAAGTGAAAGCAAAAGTCGCTCAGTTAAGTCCGACTCTTTGCGACCCCATGGACAGTCCATGGAATTGTCCAGGACAGAATACTGGAGTGGGTAGCCTTTCCCTTCTCCAGGGGATCTTCCCAACCTAGGGATCGAACCCAGGCCTCCCGCATTGAAGGTGGATTCTTTACCAGCTGAGCCACAAGGAAGCCCAAGAATACTGGAGTGGGTAGCCTATCCCTTCTCCAGGGGAACTTCCCAACCCAGGAGTCAAACTGGGGTCTCCTGCATAGCAGGCAGATTCTTTACCAACTGAGCTATCAGGGAAGACCTACTGAATGAGTTAATCAGTAAGTAATTCTTTGATTTACAAAAGACTTCTTAAAGCACAAAAGAAAAAACTCAGAAAAGAGGTTCAGCTAGTTAAGTAACGTGAATGCCTTAACTGAGTTTTCCTGTAGTCTCTGGACATTATGTCATAGTCAGAGCCCTGGCCAGGTAAGGGTTAACTGTTCAGACAAAACAAAACAGAAAGGAGGCGCCCCTGGTTCCAGTTGACTAATCTTTTCTCTCACCTGTTTCGTGCAGCCTTCAGAGCCAAAGAAATTTTACCAGAGGATTAAAACTTAGGTAAACAGAGATTCTTTTACTTGCAGCTCTGATTCTCTGGAGAGCAAGAAGCTCCAGCTTACATGTATGCAGATGTTAATTCATATTGGTTACTCAGTATATAATTTTAAAAAGTCTGATTGTCTCACAGTATAGAGGCAGCAATGAATGAAGGTGATGGTGAATGCTAAGGTAAAGGAAGTTCATTTATTTGGGCTGTTGCGGGTTGCAGTTTATCACTTCTGGTTGCAAAAAATAAAAGGTAGACTTAACGCCGAGAAATATAAGACTCCTTGGGTTTTCTAATTTGTCTTTAATTTCCTGATAGTGACAACAATTCTATTTAATGCAGGATCGTGTATTAGTAGCACTATCGCTTGTTCACAGACAAATCTGGAAATACAGATGTTGATTTTCAATCATGAAATATATTGATTTTTTTCAAATACGTAGTTACCTGTGGTTTAGAATATTTGAAGTGAGTTTAAATGCTCCAGATAATATTTCCTTCCTGCTTTTTTCTATTATCTGAAAAGCCCCCTTTTGTTTATCCATTTCTTCCAAGTTCATCCTTCAAGTTTCGATCAAGCCATGTGTTTTCCATACACCTGTCTCCCTCCCCTGAAATCCTAGAGCATTAGTGGTCTATACTGTACTGTACTACACAGCTACACACACACACACACATACACACACACACACACACACACACACACTTTGTTGGAATTTTCTTTCAAAATTCACAAATGAGAAAGCTTTTAAAGCCAAATAGCACAAAAAATTATAAAAAGACAAAGTCAACTTGGTGAATATCTTTTTACATGTAAAAATAAATAGAACAAATATAATTGCATGCATTTATATACATGTGCTCCCCTACTTTTAGGAAGGGGAATAGGATCATCATTAGATACATGATTTGACTTGCTACTCTATTCATTTAAACTGTGTACTCTGGGTATTCCTCTAGGTCAGCACATGTCTCAGTCATTCTTGGCCTATTTTTTTTTTCTTTGAAATATGTCTATTTCTATAGAACAGATTTCCAAAACTGAAATTACAGAAACAATGTGTGCTGTAATTCACAACCCTACTGCTTCTATACCCCATTATGTTGAATATTATAAATCTTTAAAATTTTGTTAACTTATTATATGAAAAAGTGAGAGTATTGTGTTGTTTTGAATTGTGTTTCCTTGTCTATTAGTGAGACTTAACATCTTTTATAAACTGCTTTTAATACATTTTTTATTTGCATTTCTTCTTTTATGAACCTCAGTCTATACCCATGTTTATTTTTTTTAATCAATCTTTAGAAGCTCTTTTTTTCACATTAGCGATATAACCTCCTGCTTCTTATATATAGTTTAAACATTTCCTCCATCTCTGTTTTTCAAATATTATTTATGGCAATTTTCTTGCCTTTGTTTACATTGTATTATGATGAGTTCAACTTTGAGAACTTTTTCCATTATGGTTTCTTAAAGTTTCTTTGGTCTTTTTGAAGAAATTTTTTTCAATCCTAGCACTTTTCTACTTAAAAAAAATGTTTACATTTTTATAATAGATATTAATGTAGTATTAATTTAATAAATTACTAATATATATAATATAATTTAATAAAATATGTATTAATATATATATTTTACATTGAAGTCTTTCATCCTTTGCTCTTTTTATTTTAAACATGCTATTTAGACAGGGCTAGCAGTCTATTTTCTTTTCAGATAGTGATTCAATTATGATATCACAATCGTTCATTATATAAGCTCTATTTTTTCCTGATGATATTATTAATGTATTTATCATATACACATTTTCTGTTTTACTGGATGTTGTAATGGACTCAGTTTTGCAGCAGTGACCTGTGTGTTTGTTTTTTGGCTCAGAACGTGCTGTTCTAATCAGACTAATGTTACAGAGGGTTTTAGTATCTCCATGGCAGTTTCCTACCATCCTTTTTGATTTCAGGGCAGGGTGGGGGCAGTCTTTCTCTCAAACTCAAGCCCAGTGAGCGAGCATGACTTTAAGAAGTTCTCTGTGAGTGGTTTATCTGTCCTCTGTAATTTGGATGACACAGGCACTGGTGTCCAATTCCTGCTGAAGAAGTTTAGGAGGTTGTGATCCACCTGCCAGGAGGTGGAAAGAAGAGAGGGCTACGTTCAAAAAGGAGCGACATCGCAGTCAACCGTGGGTCAACCGGAGCTAGTTTGAGGCTGTCTTACACCTGGACTGGATTCTATGGAGCGATGCTGAGATCCCAGTAGAAAGAGGCTAAACGTGTACGCTGCTCCTCAAAATTTGAAGGAGAAATTGTGCAATTTCTGATCAATTCGAGGAGGTGCATTTACCCTGCCAGGACACTGCAGGTGAGAGACGGTGAATGAGGGGTGGGATCATCCAAGACCCGTGAAAGTGGCCACCAGAGAGTGTTAATTTCAAATATCAATCCTGGCCAAAGGAGGCAAGGATGACATTTCCTGCTTCATTAACCACCCCCTCCCCCCACCAACTCCTACAAGTTTCAAGTTTCAATTCTGCAGGAGACAAAGCCAGCCTTGTTCTACTGAGGAGGAAAAGAGGGGTGTGTGGGGATGGGGAGAGGCCAGAAGAAGCTGGTAGAAAACAGAAGCAATCTGTTTATGATGATTTCAGGAATGAGTATAGAATTTTAAATCTTCAAAATAGCCATTTACTTCTCATAAGTCAATAAATAAATAGAATTACATGTCCTGTATTTGAAATGAGGATAAAAAGTAGAAAATGTCTTGCTCATGCCAAGTTGCTTCAGTCACGTCAGACTCTTTGCGACCCCACAGAACCCTCCTCTGTCCATGGGGTTTTCCAGGTAAGAATACTGAAGTGGGTTGCCATTTCCTTCTCCAGAGGATCTTTTGGACCCAGGGATCAAACCCGCATCTCTTGTCTCCTAGATACTTCGAGGCAGGATGTGGACAAGATGAAACTCAAGCTTGACAACTTCGCTTTTCAGTTACTTTGTTAGCAATAGAGGCAGCTGAAACTACCAATTATTGAAACATGTCAGGCTCTCAGACTGGCACTTTACATCAATCATCTCATTTTTTGTTATATGCCAGGTGGAAGTCTAATTTTTTTAGGATCCAGCAAGAGATTTACATATCTCCTATTTAGTCAATCTAGGAAGCCTAACAAGACTTATCAAGAAGTTTTCTTGGCAGTTTCTGACGCTTCAGAGAAATTTAGGTCACTTGGATTTCACTGTTAGAATTAATTCAAATGCTGACAGCAGCTGCTTCAGTATTCCAAATATACAATGTAAATGACAATGTAGGACAAATATGAAAAAATGTAGACTGAATTCTGCATTGACTTGGTTCACCAACATTTTTGTTTCACAAATTAGAAACTTTTTGATAGTAACAATCTGTCATTTCATCTACTTTTATGAGAATATAATATAATGATTTTAGTGAGATGGTGTAATTTTCATTTGCATTCTAAAATGGGAAAAGTGAAAATTGCTCAGTCATGTCCAACTCTTTGCAACTCCATGGACTGTGTAGTCCGTGGAGTTCTCCAGGCCAGAATACTGGAGTGGGTAGCCTTTCCCTTCTCCAGGGGATCTTCCCAACTCAGGGATCGAACCCAGGTCTCCCATATTGCAGGCAGATTCATTACCAGTTGAGCTATCAGGGAAGCCCAACAGCATATTCAGTTCAGTTCAGTTCAGTTCAGTTCAGTCGCTCAGTCGTGTCCGACTCTTTGTGACCCCGTGAACTGCAGCAAGTCAGGCCTCCCTGTCTATCACCAACTCCCGGAGTCCACCTAAACCTATGTCCATCGAGTCAGTGATGCCATCCAACCATCTCATCCTCTGTCATCCCCTTCTCCTCCTGCCCTCAATCTTTCCCAGCATCAGGGTCTTTTCAAATGAGTCAGCTCTTCGTATCAGGTGGCCAAAGTATTGGAGTTTCAGCTTCAACATCATTCCTTCCAATGAACACCCAGGACTGATCTCCTTTAGGATGGACTGGTTGGATCTCCTTGTAGTCCAACAGCATATGAAATACAACAACTTATGAAAAGTCCATACAAGGCACTTCATTTTGAAAAAGTTCTAGTTTCTTTTTCTATCCACTTTCTTCCTTTTATCTCTGTGTTTACCAGTGACCTTATGTCATTTGTGGTTTCTAAGCTCCTGTTCTTTATGCTATAAATCTTGTTAAAACCCATGCTAGATGAGGCTAGTTGGTTGAACTACCAATGTGAATTCAGATATTCATTCAGAATAAATAAATTCAGAAATGTCAGAAACATACACAAGTAGTGAACCTATCTTTGAATCTGCTATTCTATCTTTTGTTTATTTATGTGGCAGAATAAGTTGTTTATATGTGAAAGGAAGAGGGAAGAGGGTAAACTCTGTTTGAAGTCTCTGTTTTCTGGTAGGGACACTGATCATTTGCTAAATTGGATCTTAGTCTGGTAATGTCTTAGTATATCTGGAAATTATGGTCACATTTGTGGATAATTTTAAGGGTAAATTAAGTTTTAAATATATAGGAAAGGCTAGAAAGAAAAGTGTATAAGTGACACCAAGACCTAAGCTTTTCTGGGGAAAATTTCTGGATAGAAACGTATAATAAAAAGTAACTCTAATGATTATAACTATTTTCAGATAGGTAAATATTACATCCTATTTCCTTCCTGTATTACAGATGGGAAGACAATTTGCCTCAGATTACTGGTCATAGCCCAAGCTCATTTCTGGTGGTAAAGCAGTGCATTATCCATTTTGGGTGATTTAGCTCCTAAAAAACTCAAAAGTAGCAAAAGAACAACATGTACTAGAGATACATAAGATTTAAAAGATTTTAAAGAGCCTTGGCACATCATGTCTTAAGACAGCCACATTTAAGCATACATTGTTGTTTAGTCGCTAAGTTGCATCCGACTCTTTGGTGGCCCCATGGACTGTAGCCCACCAGGCTCCTCTGTCTGTGGGAAAGCATGCATCAGATTGTTGTATTATGGTGTTTACAATGATTAAGTACAGAAGGGTCTTTTCTGTATTTGAATACACTCTAGAAGATTAATCCTATACTTGCTGATTTTCCCATTGTTGCTATTAGACCCTCCGAAAGCCTTGACCTGGGTTTATTTTTTTCTTATTTTTAACTCAGAAGTCTTAGAATCAAAATGGGGCCACATGTGGCAGTAGTGAAGTTGTATAATTTTTAAAAAATATCTCATGCTTTGGTCAATGCCATTTCCTAGAATTTAATGAATAATAATCACAGGTAATATTTGTTAAATGTGGTTGAGACAGGTGTAATTATACTCTGAGCCTTTTTCATGAATCATCTATCTTCATATCTCTGTCAAGAAGACACATACACACATGCATGTATATGTATTTTCATATATAAATGAGGCAATTGAGGCCAAAAGAAGTTAAGAAATGTATATAATGTTTCAAAAGGAACTAGGATTTTAACAAAGATCAGTCAGCCTGATTTTAAAAACCCTGCCCTTCCCACTATACCAGTAGTCTTACCATAGTAGTTTTCAGAATCTTGTTGACATTTTACTCTTCAAAAGCACACTGGGGATTTTTTAAATGCTTAATTGTACTTTTAATATTACAACATTTGAACACGTTTAGACAATCTTTCCTGGTTCAGACAGTTATTAATCCTAAACTCAAATTCAAATAAAGCTCCAGAAACTTTCAAATAAAACTCCAGTTGTCCTGGAACTCAAAGGGTTTGGTTCTGTTTCATAGCCTCTTTTATTTTGCAGTGTCCTTTCCGCAGGAGGGATTCTGGAAGCAGAGTTCCTAAAGATGCAATACTGTCTGAGGAAGTCTGAAGAAGTTTCGGGGAAACAAGTGATTTCCACTGTCTTGTTCTCTTCTCTTGTCCTGCTAGCCTTCTCTACCTTGTTGGCCCAGGTTAACATTTAGGATTTTCATAACCAGAGTGCAACTGGAGCTTTCAATATTGTTTAGCCATAGCTGTTTGCAGGGAAATGGTTGCAAATGTATGTAGGCCCCAAAGCCCGAACACAGATATTTTAAGTGGTAATCAAGGCTCCTTTATGCCTTCTTCCTCCTTGCTCCTTCTTTTTCTTTTCCTTATAGCTCTCCTCATTTCTTCCCTAATCGTTTTGTCTGCAGGAGCACATTCCATTCTCCCAGGCCTTTGCTCTCCGCTCCTGTTATGTGACTTCAACTAGGGTATTAGTAATAGTAATAAAGATTTCCCTGTCAAGAGGGATTTGTTTTTTGAAAAGAGACTCTTGAACTAAAAAGTTCTTAAAATGCAAAAGAATGAATTTCAAGTTGCAGGAAGTTTGGGAGGTTAATCTGGGACATGAGTTCTTCTTGAGACCTGCTTCTTATTCAGATAATTCATGTTTCAAAAGTGGAGGTATGTGTTCAATAAAGAAACTGAATTATCACAAGCCAGAATCTACTTTTTTTTTTTTGCTTCTCTGGTGGCTCAGAGGGTAAAGAATCTGCCAGGAGACCCAGGTTTGATCCCTGGGTGGGGAAGATCCCCTGGAGATGGGAATGGCAATCCACTCCAGTTTTCTTGCCTGGAGAATTCCATGGACAGAGGAGTCTGGCGGGCTACAGTCCATGGGGTCACAAAGAGTCAGACATGACTGAGAGATTAACAGACACACACACACACAGAATCTACTATTATCACAGTTATAACTGGAACCACATCTTCCTAGCCTTCATGTAAGCTGACAATATCCTTAATTTCACTTATGTAGGCCTCATATTCACACATTTATAGGATAATCAGGGCATTATACCCGTGAAGATGAAGAAAAGATTTTTTTTTAATGTAAAAATTTGCAAGTTTTAATTAAGACAGTTACAGGAATTCCCTGGTGGTCCAGTTGTTAGGACTCCATGCTTTCTTTGCAGAAGGCCTGGGTTAGATCCCTGGTTGGGGAAATAAGATCCTACAAGCCTCTAATCATGGCCAAAAAATAAAGATATTGCTTTTAAAAAAGGGTCATGATAGTTTTTTAAATTGAAGTGTGATTGATTTACAATATTGCATTAGTTTTAGGTGTATGGAAAATATATATTCTGGTAGTTTTTTAAGGTAATTTTCCATTATAGATCATTATAAGATGCTGAATACAGTTCCCTGTACTATACAGCAAATTCTTGTTGCTTAGGAAAGATTTTTTAAAATTTGGCTACAATTTTTTTGATAAAATTAATTTTCGTTCTTATAATGCCTATCCATGATTTCAATTTTAAAAGTATTGACTTCATCAATATATGGTTTGTGATGTAGGAGGTAACATTGCCAGTTGCTGAAATTCTATTCCTTTTAGACGTTTCAGAATTTGCTCTCACTCTTCTAATCTACTTACAAGTCAGGTAATCTCTACCAGATGTGCCGTTTCTGCATTGTCTGAGATTTCCTTTATAGGATTTGTGCACCACTTCTTACTGATCATAACTGTTGTTCTACATAACAAGGAATGTTCCCACAGGAAAGAAAGAGGGGGGCTTTTCAGAACCTGCATCTCGGGTAGTCCTGTCAAAGTTTTTGCAATTCTAGATGCGATGGGGTGGGACAAATGCCTTTGCATCATTAGTTATTGGAGCAGAAAAGGTATTCAGTGATACAAATCCTGCTTAGGATTTGGACAGATTATTGTCTTTATCCTAGTTCTCTTTTTGTTTTTTTGAACATTTCCCCACGCTGTTTTGTGCTCACTTTTGTTACCCACCTTTATGCTCTCCCCATTTCTCTCTCCTTTTAAATCCTCTGGTCTGGTTTGCTATTAATAACAAAAGTGCTCATGTAATATTATATCATTTTTTGTTTGTGTAGAGTTGTCATGGCCAGAATAGTTACCACTGACTGAACACCAGAGACACGCCACCCACTTCATGTATTTCTTTCCTAATCTTTAATACAACCCTACAATTATTTTTCTTGTTTTACAAAGAGATTATAAGATGTCATACTCTATCAGCATCATCATTGTGTGATATCAGAAATTTACATTGAAGTTCACTCATTCATTTTCTTGTTCTTTATTCATAGAATATATTGATTCAGCCAATGTTGACTGAGTGCCTGTTATGTGCAAAGTCGGGATTGAAATATTGCGGGGATTACAAAGGTAACTCACACATCTTTGTCCTAGATTACAGGCTAGATGAGAAAATAATGCCTGTGCATACATAACCAAAAATACAAGGTAAATCTGTAAACTTCTTCAAGATATTCTCTAAACTCTAGCCACTGAAAGAGTATCAAACACCAACGCAAGCTTAATAGACATGTGTTGAATGACTGTTTCAATCAACTGATATCAGAAGAGTAATACAGATAAAAAAGTCTATGTAACTTAAGACGAGAGGTTCCTTGGAGATTGTGGCATTTGAGTAAAACCTGGGTATAAACTCCAGCAGGGTGAAGGGAGGATATTGCAAGGTGAGCAAGCTGTATGGGCCGAGGTGTGGAGGTGAGCAAGTGAGGGGTGTGAAATGTGGTCTGAAGTTCCATGGGAAGGACCTTCATGGACTGGCTACTGGATGTGGGTTTATTCACTTGGTGGAATTTTCATTTAGCCATAAAAGAAAAATTTCTTAAATGTATACAGAACAAAGAAATGAAAGCCTCAATAGAAAAGGCAATATGTTAGGAGGTTGGGATTTATATACACACACTACTACATGTAAAATTGGTAACCAACAAGGACCTACTGTATAGCACAGGGAACTATACTCAATATTTTATTGAAAAACAATCTGAAAAAGAATACATATATATACATATATTTATGTATAACCGAATCACTTTGCTCTACACCTGAAACTAACATGACATTGTACACTAACTATTGTTGTTTTAGTTGCTCATTCATGTCTGATTGTTTTGCAACCCCATGGACTGTGGCCTGCTAGGCTCCTCTCCGGGAGGAGAGTATTCTCCAGGCAAGACCTGGAGTATTCTCCAGGCAAGAATACTGGAGTGGGTTGCCATTTCCTTTTCCAGGGGATCTTCCTGACCCAGGGACTGAACCTATGTTTCTGGGACTGGCAGGTGGATTCTTTACCACTGAGCCACCAGGGAAGCCCACAACTATACTTCGATTAAAAAAAAAAAAGTCAGTATCAGAATCTCAAGTGGATTTGGGAGGGGAAATAGAGATAAGCCTCGAGCAATCTTTCAGTATTGAAAAATTTTGATAAGTTTTAGATTTTTCAGACTTTCAGTTGAAACCTTATAAAACAAAATAAAACAAGATAAAACTATGTGATACTGGGTAAAGATTGTTATCTTCAACAGCAAACAAGTTCCTGGACACATTTTTCACCCCATTATTCTTTTGCCTGACTTGTTTGTCCAGTTCTAAGACAAACTGATTTGGCAGGGTTCTACAAAAAATAAGCTACAGTAGAAGTAAGAAAAAAAGATTTCTGTTTAGACATGATGTGGCAAAATTGCCTGAGCTTAGGAGTCTGATAAACCTCGGTCCCAGTCTTAGAGTGACCATTACTAACTATGTGATCTTGGACAAATCAGCTCATTTTCTTTTACAGCTACTATCCTTTATTTTGACAGACATGGCTTGTTATGAAAAGGCAAAGAAATCCTTGTCATTCTTATTTATTCAGAATGAAATTTTTATATCAGCCTGTTTTTTATTCTTTGGTTTATATCAGTTAATAGTGTAACAATACCTGCTTGATGGAGTTTTATGAGGATTAACAATAGAATATATATAGAGTCCTGGGTGTTCATCGGTAGGACTGATGTTGAAGCTGAAACTCCAATACTTTGGCCACCTGATGCGAAGAGCTGACTTATTTTAAAAGACCCTGATTCTGGGAAAGATTGAGGGCAGGAGGAGAAGGGGACGACAGAGGATGAGATGGTTGGATGGCATTACCGACTCAGTGGACATGGGTTTGAGTGGACTCCGGGAGTTGGTGATGGACAGGGAGGCCTGGCATGCTGCGGCTCATGGGGTTGCAAAGAGTCGGACACAACTGAGCAACTGAACTGAACTGATATATAAAGTGCATGTAGATGGTACTTAGAAAACAATGACTTTTTTCCCCTCCTAATTCTATCCTGATTTTTCGTTTTCCTCAAAGTACTGTGAAAGGAAGATGAGAGATTTTTACAAACCCCTGTGACTGGGGGAAGTGTTATAGCATAGTGACTAAGGGTACACTTTTGGTACACACTATCACCCCCCAAAATTAGAAAGTGAATTCCATGAGGACGGGGGATTTTGTAAGTCTGATTTACTGAGGCATCCCCCAAAGTTTAAAGAGTGTCTGGCACATAAGAGGTACTAAGCAAACATACGGAATGATGAATAATTGGGTGAATATCTTGGTTCCATCATTGACTTGGTTTGTATTTGGTATAAACTGAGGCAGAAGAAGGTGAAATGATTTACCCAAGGTCAGACAGCCTCAGTTTCTTCATCTGTAAGATAGTGATAATAATAGTATTTTTATTGAACTATCATTGGCATGTAACATTAAATTGGTTTCAGGTTTTCACAATGTAATGATTTGATTCGGGTATATATTGATAAAGATGACCACCATCAGTCTAGTTGACATCCATCACCAAACATGGTTGCACATTATTTTCTTGTGATGAGAACTTTTGAAGTCTACCCTTTTATCAACTTTCAAATGTACAATATATTATTACTTAGTCACTGTGTAATTCATTACATCATCGCAGCTTATTTTATAATTGGCAATCACTTCACAGGGTTTTATGAGGAGTAAATTCATACGAATTTGAATGAGTTTAAAAACAGCATTTGGCACATAGTGAGACTACCATAAATGAAGCTCTAAATAGGAAGGCACTGGGGCTCAGAAATTAATGGGTACCATTGAAATCCTGCCAAGTACAAGCTGAGACAGAAAAATAGAAATGGAAATTCAAAGGTAGGGTAGAATCTCTATTATTAAAAGACTATATTAACTGCTCCCTCAAACACCTTCCTGAGCTCTTCAGTGAGGAGGTACCACCTTCTTCCAAAGTGTGATCCAATGCCATGTGCTAGGTGGCCCTTGTGGGAAACACATCACAGGGAGAAAGAGGGACCTTTCTCTACAAGGGGAAAGGGGGAATAGCATTTATTGTAAGGCAAATTTGCAGCTGAAGTCTTAGCTATTCTCATCACTGACACAATCTCATTTCTTCCTCACTGCCAATCTCTTTGGTGGCTCAGACGGTAAAGAATCCACCTGCAATGTGGGAGACCTGGATTCGATCCCTGGGTTGGGAAGATCCCCTGGAGGAGGGCATGGCAACCCACTCCAGTATTCTTGCCTGAAGAATCCCGTTGGACAGAGGAGCCTGGCAGGCTGCAGTCCATGGGGTCGCAAAGAGTCAGACATGCCTGAGTGACTAAAGCAGCAGCAGCAGTCAATCTCTGAGTTATTATTCTGTTCATGTCACACAAGAGGAGACAGAAGTTTAGAGTAATTTGATTGCAGTCACCAAGTCTGTGTGACTCCAGGCTACACACACATTTAGGATACACCGTTATTGGCTGTTGCCTGGTTCCCTCAAGGCGCTTTGCTATAGAACAAACACAAATCTCTCATCTTCTGAACCTCGGTGACTAACAGCAAAACGGTGTTTCCCTCCTCTGAGAAAGAGAAAGATTTTCTACCCCGTCACAGGAGAAATGTATTATCTTTTCTAAGACATATGAGAGACTTTGGATCAATAATGACACATCAAAGCTCAAATCTCTGGTTCATACTGTCTTTTTTTTTTTTTTTTGACTTCATAAGCATTTGTGCACTGTCATTATGAAGAAATGAAAGTGAAAGTGTTAGTCACTAATTGTGTCTGACTCTTTGAGATCACATGGACTGTAGCCTGCCAGTTTCCTCTGTCCATGGAATTCTCCAGGCAAGAATCCTGGAGTGGGTAGCCATTCTCTTCTCCAGGGGCTCTTCCCAACAAAGGGATTGAACCCGAGTCTCCTACACTGCAGGTAAATTCTTTACCATCTGAGCCATTAGGGAAGCCGCATGAAGAAATAGCAGGTTTGAAATGATTAGGAGTGCTATTGACACCTCTTCTACAATAAAGAAGAGGTGAAGAATTTGACTGCAATTTTTGAAGAAGTTACCATTGCTTACTTCATCCCAGAAAAGTTGTATCTCAAGCCCTTAGAAGATGCCCAGAAGTAGAACAGACCTTGAACGCACAATGAAATTTTCCACTGAATCTTGTTACTCAGTGATTTCTTTAGCAGAAAAAAGTCACTGTATAATTAAGGGTTTCTCCCTAAGTATAAACAGAAAACTATTAATATTAGTTGCTCTGTGAATAACTGTCACAGCATTATTTAATTTTCTAAGAAATTATTGAGAGTTGTCCTAATTACAGATAACATAAACTGTGACAATCTTTGTAACTTTAAGGATATTAATTGCAAGACAAATAAAGCTATTTTACAAATAAAGCTATTTTAACTCATTAACAAGTTGTTTCACAGAAAAACATTTGGCTGCCAATATGTAAACTCTAAGCTTCTGTTTGGCTTCTAAATTGATAAATATACTTATCATAACTGCTTAATCCATTTCTCTCATTTGACCAGAACTCTTAAGTTTAATTATTAAGGCATGTCTGAGTATAACAAATGAATTTCAGGTGTGTTCTCTGTCTTTATTTCTCCTGTTGAAAATTTCACAGAACTATGACTCACTGTGTTTTTTGATATCTCACTGTGCTCTATTAATAGATGTTTCAAAGCAGAAACTTTCTGAAAAAGTGTAGATTAAAGAGCAGCATGTAGATGACTGACCAATGTATGTCACTATGTCTTCACAAAAAAGATAAAAAATTAATTTTCAAAGTTTTGTCAATAGGCAAAGATTTGAATTTTGTTCATAAAATTTGCTCATGAATTAAACTTATATTGTAAATCAATCAAGGGGCAGGAATGTATGCTAGCATACATTATTTTTCAAATGCAAGAGCACTGTTTTTCCAATAAAGTGAGAAACATGACCATTTGCTCCTATCTCATTCCCCCAGAAAATGCTTTATTTATGAAATTTATTTAATCCTACTTATTATGAAAATTTAGAATCTTTATTTTGATAATTATGCTATAGAGTTTAAATATTGTATGGTACAATATTTAGTTTATTTAGAGATGGTATTCATTTCATAAATGGAATTAACAATAGTCATATGGTCAGAAGACAATCCATATCTCAAGAAAGAGGGTCATGACTAACCCAGTTTTGTCGTAAGGAGAATGTTTACTGAAGGAAATCTATGCATGTGTCTCATCCTATGACCTCAGTCCTGGGAGCAGCGTTCCACTCATTCCTGTTACCAGGAACTGATAGGAACAGAGGATTTATAAAAGACAGAAAACAGCACACAGGAATCCTCCTGTTAAACGTTCCCTGACAATTCCCCCTTATTTATTATATTTGTAAAAAGGGTCCTGACCATTTGAGTTTGTTTAAACAATTTTTGTGTAAAAGCAATGGTAAACAACAAACATAATTGTCAAGACAGTCACCAAAGTTATAGTTCTAGACCTGATGCTGTGTATAATGTTTTGAAACCATCTTTGAGGGTCCAGCCCAGATAATTGATCAGTTAGCTGTTTAGCTAAGGTTTTTAAATAGTTGGAAGAGGGTAGACTCTTAGAGAAGGTTTCAAAAAAATTTTTTTGCAACAACTGTACATTTAAGGAAGGATTATTATGTATATCTTGCAGATGAAAATTGATTTGTTCCTAATTATAAGCACTATAGTTGAATTGAACAGGAGTAACGCAAAATTGAGTAGAATTTCAATCACGTTAGTATCATTTGTTTTTGTAAGTCTGTTAATTGCTCTCCAACCCGTTGGATGGCTGTTTTTAATTTTTGAATTTTATCTTAAACTTCTTTATCTATCTGAGCCTGAGTGGCCTACATAGTATGAGCATCTTTAGTCCAATTTTGAATAAAGTTTTGTGTTTGAATTGAAGTTTGTAAAGCAATGTCTGCAACAGCAGCAGTGGTGTAAATGACTATTAACCCCCAAAATATCAAGAATTAACCATCCAATGAATTGCTTAGATCGTTGGAGTAATTTAGTGAGTAATCGGGAAGCAAATCCTGTCACAGGACCCTCTTCCCAGGGTCTTTGGAGATCTACTGGTAACCATAAACTGTCGAGATCGAAGGATCAAAAGGGATTCATTTTTTAGAGAAATAGAGGAATTAAGACAAGTATACAATATGCAATCTATACAGGTCATAGAATGTAAAGTCTATTAAATTGTAAGTTTTATATGGCTATAACAAAAGGAAGGGGGAACACAAGCTTGTATAAAATATATGATCATAACAGACGGAATAATTACTATGACTACAACTGGTCTCTGTGAAATATCTAGTCCAAGTTTCACGTTTTTCAGTACTTGCAGCAAGTTTTCAGATGTCTCATTGTTCAGGTCCAATTCTTTTATTGAGGATGATTTGAGGGCGAGAAGATGTCATTTAGCTGTCAAGCCAGCCAAGGAGTCATTTTCATGGAAGTGTTTCATTGAACTGTTTGGTAATCTTCTGTGTTACTTGACTAACATAATCACATATAGTACTGTTAATGTCATCTGAGTAGTTAGATAGCCATATACCATGGGGTCCTCAATCAACAATAGTGTAACTGGCCACAAGTATTATTTTTTCTGATTTAGCTTGATATCTATATCTCAATAAACAGGAGCATATTTAAAGTCTTTATAAGTAAACCCCTTACATTCTAACTTTTGTCCTTTTTCTAGAGTTTTGGTAGTATTGACATGGTTTTCATAAAAGGACAGGGCAGTAAACAGTCCAAGCAATGTGTGGAAGTTCTTTTTTGGAGGCAGGACAAAAGCCCACGTTTGTCAACTAACATTAATACATAATTTTGTTGGGCCCATGCATAAAGGAAGAATTTCATAGCCTAGAGAAATGTTAATTAGTCTTCCTTCTTCCTCAGGATGAGAGGGCCCCTCCAAGCTCCAAGGAGGGGGCATATGTGTTGAGTCATTAGTGGGTACGATTGGTCCTATATCTGTCCATTTTACAGCCTACAATAAAAGGGGGTGTTAGGTATATAAGCCCAATAAGTGTGATCAATCAAGTCTGCCTGACCGGGGGAAGCAAAAGCAAGCAAAGCAAGCATAGCGACAAAAATATTTTCAGGATTCTGAGGCATTCCCTTTTGAGAAACCAGATTTTTAGCTTGATTACTAAGGGTTTTTCTCTGTCTCCAAATAGGGAGATCATAAGGCCAATGACGTCACGTGTGGCATTTCTTGGAAATTTTTAAAGCCGCCATAGCTTGTATTGGAAATTCTTCCTTCTGGAGATTACGCTGTTTCTTCTCTACCTTGAATGTTGGTGGCTCCCCTGGGGTGGATCTTCCGAAGAGGGAGCCAACTGATTTTGTTGGATCTATCTGGAGAAATACAAGCATACCCTTTCCCCTGTAATATTAATTTTTCAGATTTTCATTGTTTAGTCAACCCATCTTGATATCAAATGGGCAGAGGAAGGGAGGTGTCCTTCAGTGTCTCGGGATGTTTTTCTGTTTTTGTCACTGAAGGACTTCAAAAGGCTGCACCGTGGGATCGTTGTTCAATTTGGAGGGAATGGAGGAATGAGCCAGAGCCTGGGAAATAGGAAGAAATGTGATAATATCAGTTAAAGAGAAACAACTAAAACAACCAGAGAATTTGGTAGAGTGTAAGAATAGGAAATGAAATGATGAAAAGAGAATAGGGGTTGAAAAGAGGAGAAGCTGAAAAGAGGATGGGGGTTACTTTGTGAAAGGACTTAAATGTCAGGTGAAAGGAACTGATGTATTTTTGTAGATAATAACAAGGCTTTGAAAAGCTTTGTATAGAAAGATTGATGCAGTAAGAAATGTGCATTTGGAACTTGTCCTGTATCAATGTATAGAATAGCGGTAAATACTGGAGGTTGGAGAACTATTTTAGCTGCCTGTTGAAGGAGTCGTGGCTTTCAGTAAAGAGGACTGGAGCTCTCTTACTGGCACCGGGAGAAGAAAGGAGAAACACATCTTAGTAACAGGAAGGGACTTTAGAGTACCTGTGTCTTGATGACTAATTTGAATGTGTGGGACAAGGAATTAGAGCACTTGGTGATAATTTTAAGATTCAAGGTTGAATTATAGTGGAAGAATGGTTCTGCTACTATTAGATATCATGGAGTCAGGAGAGAAGTATTAGCAGGGTAGTTAGGTATCATGAAGGTTACCTAACTGATTGATTTTGGTTATTGTGTGTGTGTGTGTTTTGGTAGGCTGTAGATAATGTCACAGAAGTTTATTTCTTGGTTGCACTCCATGTCCAAGACAGATGAGAGGGAATCTTTTTCTCCATGAAGCCACTCAGAGTCCCAGCTAGAGGGACACCTCATCAGGAACTGCAGTAGCAAAGGAAAGAGAAAGACTGAAAATTTTCCCATAGATTTTTTAACATATTGTGTCAGCCTAGATGTGATGCACATAATTTCTGCTAATATTTCACTGGCCAGAATGAGCCTCATGGCACCACCCGAATATGAGGGGGCTGAGAACTACACACCCTTATGTGCTCAGGAAGAAGGGGATGTTGGTGAGCACTAACAGTATCTATTACACATGCAGTGGGTGTAAGGAAGATGGATTTTTCCATTACTGTGGGTTATGTGTGTGTAAAAGGGAGGATAAGGGGTGGAAAAAGAATACTTTTTCCTACTTTATATGAAAAGCTCTCCCTGCACTCAGCCAAAGGAGGTTTAGACTCACAGGCATTTCTACTCTTAACCAAAAGGTATTCTTTCATTTCGGCATAATATTACCAGGTAATGATATTCAAGATTGACTGGTTTGAGCAAACCAGTCAGTCCTACAGGAAATCAACCTTGAATATTCATTGGAAGGACTGCTGCTAAAGCTAAAGCTCCAATACTTTGGCTACCTGATGCAAAGAACTGACTCACTGGAAAAGAAAGACCCCAATGCTGGGAAATATTGAGGGTAGGAGGAGAAGGGGTGGGGGGCAGAGGATGAGATGGTTAGATAGCGTCACTGACTCAATGGACATGAATTTCAGCAAACTTCAGGAGATAGTGGAGGACAGAGGAGCCTAGTGTGATATAGTCCATGGGGTCTCTAAGAGTTGGACATGACTTAGTGACTGAACAACAATGATGTTCAGGCTTCAGAGGAATAAGAGGCTTATTGCAGAATGTTCTCTCACAATGCTCAAGAGAATTTCTGGAAGTTTTAGAAAATCAATTCTTTATTCTGGGTCAGTATTGCAACAGGAACATAGGATCATTTGTATTTCTAAATCTTCAATAAAATTTAATTTGTAGCATGTATGTAAGTATTTGGAAGGCTACTCAACAGCACCTATGATTTCACATACCACAGGCATAATAAGAAGAGTTGGAATAAGCTTAGTCACCAATATTTACTGTTGATATCATCAGTTACATCAATAAAGAAAAACTAATTATTTTCACAGGGTAATTATGAGAGACCAGGGGAAGTACTTGTTATGTTCCATGGCATAAGGCATTCCCAACCTTTATATATTTAGATTTCTATTGGTCTATCAATACTAATGAAGGAAAGAATGCTGAATGTGTTCAAATGTTTCACTTTGTTAATAAATATAATGAGTAAACTTTACAATAACATCAACTATTTATATTTATTGCATCAATGTAATAAACTCTTTCCTTCTCAAAAGCCTCCTGGTTGGAGTAAGTGACATAGTAACCCTAACTCTATCCTATTCTTTAGCACCAGAAGTCGTTGGGTTACTATACATTAATTCTTCTTGTCTTAAACCTGGGAATTGTGTACTGCTATATACAATGTCCTTGAATACTATATGAGCTCATTAAAATTTAATTAACACTTGAAAGATATGTTGAAAGTGAAAGTGAAGTCGCTCAGTCATGTCTGACTGTTTGCGACCCCATGGTCTGTAGCTCACCAGACTTGATTGGGGAGTTGATATAGATATGAGATGCAATGCTGTTATTTAATGTAGACTATTATGGGAAATTTTTTAACTGAGTAAGTTTAAGAGATTAATTCAATTGTACCTTGCATGTGTGCTAAATTGCTTCAGTGGTGTCCAACTCTTTGAGACCCTATGGATCATAACTTGCCAAGCTCCTCTGTCCATGGGATTCTCAAAATGTTGAGCTTATATCCACTTTGAAAGGGGGCTAATAGTTGAATATCACAAAAAGAATTCAATCACTCATTTATTTCAGTATGCAATTCATGACATAAAATCATTATAACTAACATCTGTTTTCTCTATATCCTCCCCTCTGAGAAAAAACCAACCAACCAAACAATAATAACAAACTCTAAAGATGATAATCTAAGGTAAATTTTATGAGGAGCAATTTTAATGTAGCAATTAAGTCAGTGAGCTGGATTCTCACTAAGATTGAAATGCTTTTTTTTTTTTAGTTTTTTAAAATAAAAGCTGAGCCCTGAGCAATGCATAGTGCAGCATAATAGCCATTGATATGAGTTAATGATACTTCCAAAATTATGGAATTCACAGTCAGGGAAAAGCAGATACCCTGTAGGAATTTGACTTACAGCAAAATATTTCATTTCATTTCTAGTACTGCAGGTTTCTTAAAAAAAAAGGGGGGAGCGAGGGGGGACATCACACATGTGGAAATTCTGCCAGAAAAGTCCAATTAATTAAACAAAGAAAATAAGTTGCTATACAGAACATAATTTCCAGGAGTCTATAGTCTTTCAAATGAAGACAGAATTAATAGGAACACATATTGGTTTTGCAGTACTCTGTATAAAAATGTGACTAAGATTTGCTGAAAGCCACTTAAACAGAATAAAGGGCATATACATTTAGTATAAGCTCACTGATAATAGACAATAAAACTCTCAGGGACATTGTTTCTTTTTTCTTTTTTGGTCTTATTTATTTATTTTTAAACTTTTAATTTTGTTTTGGGGTATAGCTGATCAACAATGTTGTGACAGTTTCAGGTGAACAGTGAAGGACTCAGCCATGCATATATACGTATTCATTCTCCTCCAAACTCCCCTCCCATCCAGGCTACCACATAATATTGAGCAGAGTTCCATGTACTATGCAGTAGGTCCTTGTTAGTTATCCATTTTAAATATAGCAGTGTGTACAGAGACATTTCTTTTTTAATTTTGAAGTAACCTCTTAGTACCAGCAAGTACAACAAAAAACAGAATTAAAAAAAAACAACAGTATTTTGACTGAGTCAGGAGAAAGCTTTAATTTATTTTGTAAATAAACTCTTCATACCAGCAAATGCAACAAAAAACAGAATTAAAAAAAATTTTTTGACTGAGTCAGGAGCAGGCTTTTATTTTTTAAAACAGCATTTTATGTTATTTCGGCGATCTAATGCAAAAAAAGGATTGCTTAACAAGGATACTTACAATTGCTAGTTTTCTAATGTTTATAATCATAACTTTATTTTCAGCTGTCTACAATATATCAAGTTTCCAACAACCATTTTCTCCTCTTTTCTCAAACTCAGGTCATAAAGATACAGGCAAAAGAAACAACTTTTAGAAAGTATTTAAAAAATAAACACTACAGCAAGAATATTTCAGTTTTAAAGACACTGACTTTTTATTAGGGGAGCTTAATCAGTATTAATTTAAGCAATTCTTAACATGGCATTTTATATGCGTTAGCAACAAACATGGGAGGCAGAGATTCATATATTCACTCTAGTAATGGAAGAGGTACTGTTAAATAACAAAGGAAATCAGTGGAGTAGTTATTTAATACATTAAAGCAGTAAGAACTGTAGAGGAGACTGACCTCTAAATGGGTAAGTAACTCAATGGTTCTCTCTTTAAGATCTCAACTTTTTTCCTCTTGCCATAAGTATTGGATCCCATCTTCATAGGTGAGAAAATGGCGCCAAGTTTGTTGCCGGAAGGAGCTAAAAAATTGACCAGGCGTTGAGTCGCGCAAGTGGCAGTGCGGCACTTCCGCTTTTCCATCTGACGACTGGTGAGGCTGAACAAATAGGAAAAGTTAGAAACTTAGAGTCAGGATTAGACACACCTATCTCTGTGACATCAGATACCTCATGTTGATGAAAATTAAAGGAAATGTCTTCACATCAGTGTTTTGGTTTGCAAAATACTTGGATGATTTGATCGAGTTTCTGGACACCTTGAAGATGCAGCTTAGATATCATATAGCTAACCCTCCGTTATAGTTAATGTTGAATTTCCCAGTGTAATCTTTTTCTCTGGCAATTCAGAATATATTCCAGATAATGATAATAAAAATTTTTGTCTTCTATTCTTTTAAATATTGATTAATCTATTTCCCTCGTAGCTCAGTTGGTAAAGAATCTGCCTGCAAAGCAGGAGACCTGGATTTGATCGCTGGGTTGGGAAGATCCCCTGGAGAAGGAAAGGGCAACCCACTCCAGTGTTCTTGTCTGGAGAATCCCATGGACAGAAGAGTCTGGCAGGCTACAGTCCATGGGTCTCAAGAGTTGGACACGACTTAGTGACTAAACCACCACCACCAATTTATTTCCCAAATTTTTTAAAAAGGTCTTGAATTGCAAATTATATATGTAATCTGGAATATGTAGGTTTAAATATATAAATATTCATTTCTCATTCCTTTCAAACAAGAATTAAGCAGTGTTAGTTAATTTTTGTTGTTTCCTTATTTCGTTGAATTGACAGTGTTGAGAAATGTCAGATATTATTTAAAGGGAATAAAATTTATCACCTATTCAAGCACTCTAACTACTGTAGTGTGGGAATTCTATTACTATTAGCATAAATACATGAAGATTACTATGCCCCTGCTATGTCCTATGTTCCTATATTTTCAATAATTTTAATGATAGGTTGAACGTTAAAACCAAAGGCTTTTTGTGTCAAAGGTATTAATATTCATCATGTTCCTTCAGCCACCTGGAAAAATTGCATATTAATAATATTATGGATAAGTCATAAATGATAACTGTAAATAATTCATTTGAATCTTAACTTCTTAGTATTTACAGAATTTATTTACATCAATCCTATATTTTGTACCATCTCTTGTTTTAGTGTACTGGAAATAGATACAATGATTGTTTTTTGCTGATTATTAAGAGTTCTAGGGAAATTTCAGCTCCTATAAAAACCAAAATCTTGGTTAAACTTTGATTAAATGTAAAGTGGGAGAGAGATACTAGTAGGAGGCTGAAAACTCAATGTCCAGAAGCCAGTGTATATACATAATTTGAAGCAATATGCAATGGCTTTTGTCTCAATGTGTTTATTTTCTATGGGAAGTACTTCATTGTCTGTATCTTTGTATAGAGATAGCCTAAGAGTAAATATTTAAAAAACTCATGTGAAACTTTATGGTTTATACTCTCAGATATTCTCCACAGAAAATTTTTCTTACAGAATTACATGAACTGAGTATCTGTTGAGTGTGAGTTTATGCTGACAAACCAATTACTCAGGCAAAGGAAACACACCTAGAAGCTAAATTTGTGTATGTTAGTCGTTCAGTTGTGTCTGACTCTTTGCAACCCCATGGGTTACGACTAACATACACAAATTTAGCAGCCCACTAAACTCTTCTGTCCATGAAATCTCCAGGCAAGAATATTCCTGACCCAGGGATTGAACCCAGGTCTCTTACATTGCAGGAGGATTCTTTATTGCCTGAGCCATGAGGCAAGCCCACAGAAGCCTAATTACCTGGCTTATATATCAGTCTTATTCATATTATCTCTTTAACTCTTTCTTTTTCATGTGTGGTAAGCACGGCCAATGTGCATTTTCAAAGAATGGTTTAATGCTCCTATGAAGATTGAACCAGCAATTCATTCACTGAACATTTAATTCTAAAAGGTGATAAACTTTTCCTGAAAAACAGTAGTAATCAGAATTTGACCCAAACACTTCAAACTAATAAATTTAAAGTAATAAAAGAAATGTGGGTCAATTTGAGAAGGTTCAAAGGGATTTCTTTTCCAGGATATATTTGGTGAATTCCTTGAACAGAATGTGAAATACTCTTTGTGCTCAGTGATAATTGGTGAATGTTTGATAATTGGTCTCAAGGTCTGTAATAGGATTTAAAATTATTCTAACTAAAATATTATCTAATTTGAGTTAGCTAGGAGGGTCATGATTCTACTTTAAAGAAATACAAAGAATTTTTATGTTTTTTGGTTTCAAACCTGTGAAACTGCTTTCCCAAACAGTAATTTTTATGTAATTATGATAGTCAGGATATACCCCAAATTATCATTAAGATGGAGAAAGTTGACTGAGTTGGTTAGTGAAAGGCCCAACACCCCAACTTTTATGTATTTTCCCTCATTGATTATCAGGCAGATGGCCTACCAGCCTACCCACCAGCTAATAACAAACACTAGTTTAAAGCTATGACCATTCACACACATGGAAATTCTTGGCTTTAAGAGAGCTTATTATAGGATATTGAATATAGTTCCCTGTGCAATACAGTAGGACTTTGTTGTTTATCTATTTTATATGTAGTAGTGTGTATCTGCTAATCTCAAACCAGTTTATCCCTCACTCACAATATAAGATTGTTTTCTATGTCTGAATCTGTTTCTGTTTCATAAATAAGTTTAATATCCTGTAATAAACCATAATGGAAAAGAACCCAAAAGAGAAAAGAATATATATAGAGAATACATATATACGTATATATGTATATATGTAACTGAATCACTTTGCTATACATGAAAAACTAGCACAACATTGTAAATCAACTGTACTTCAATAAGAAGAGAATATAAACAGTGATAATTATAGGCCAAATTGTAACTCTTAAATTGTCTCTCTTTAAAAAATCTCAGTTTCAGGGGCTTTTGAAACAGTTTTTAAATGGGTCCCTTATCCCAGCTCTTAATAGTTGTCTGTGGAGGTGTGTAAGTTTCTAAAGGGAGCGTTCAGTGACTCTAGCTTGAAACTCATGTAATTATACTTTTGGTTCCTCTCTTACTATCGGCCAGGCAGATACCACTGAGCCTTATTTACTACTGAGTCTTAAAAAGTTGGTAGGCAAGTATGGGATCCTTCTGCCTCACTCATGAGTGTCAAGTAACATAACCATGTTTTGATATGGCTTGTAAAGTCTGTTACTTCTTAATCCCATCCCATGCAGGTATAAAAGTTGAAAAAGATCTCAGATGAGATGACTGATTTTTGTGAAAAAACAATATTAAAGAATGAATCTTCATCAGCTTTATTTTTTAAATGTGTTCAAAGTTTGAGATATTTTCTACCTAGGCTTTCTCAACTTTTTATTAGCTTCATAGAATATTACATGGTTGAATGGCTCAGGATGTTAAATTCTTCCTCTCTCCTCAAAAAACTGACCAAATATACTGATTCCAGGAAATTCAATTTACTGAAAAGTAATTGATGAATGTTTCATAAGTATTTCTAATAATTCAAAAAGATTGTGAGACCAGAATGAAAATATAATCGTTAATAAATAACATTATGTGTTATTTTATTTCTCGGTGAAATTCACCTCATAATAAATGAATTTTCTTAAAAACATACTGGGTAAAAATAGCTAGCAGATGAATATATCTAATGAAAGAAAAGATCAAGATATAGACAGAAATACTACATAATATCACTAAATTTCTGTCATTGTTCAATGTTCTGCTAGTTTACCAGAAACTTCATGGCAGGTTTAAAGTTGTTTTTATCCAGGAGAAAACCAATTGAACATTACAGTCAGTTCTGAGAAGAATGTCCTATAAACTAGGTAAGCCTTTAAATGAAAGGAGAAAAAATCTACATGTACTATCTATTACACGTAGGTGCTTTAGAAACCTTTATGTATCACCAAAGGACCTCCACCTAAACAAAAAACACCCAGAAGGAAAATAGACAAAATACTGATAATTCTATGAGAAGAGTCCTAATATGACTTAAAGCAAAGATTTTTCATGAGTAAACTTATTCTCTTTGGTCTTCAAGAGAGTATAAATTCGGTTTTATAAAACTGTATGGAGTCAAAACCAATTTAGACACAAGCAAATCTTCATATTATGACATATGCATGAATTTGGACTTGAATTTTTTTATATAGCATTTTAAAATTTATTGGAGGATAATTGCTTTACAGAATTTTGCTGTTTTCTGTCAAATCTCAGCATGAATCAGCCTAGAGAGGTGGAATGGGGAGGAAGATGGGAGGGAGTTTCAAAAGGGACGGGGTATATGTATACCTATGGACTTAAGACTCTTAATAAGTGGATAATAACAGTTTTAAAGGCTTTCCACTTGAAAGTTGTAAATACTGCAAACATTTTCACCCTTCACAGTTTTTAAAATTCCTTAAAATTATCATTCAAATAAAATGACACCTTTCAAAATAAGCTTTTTTAAAAAAATCCTGATGCACATGCTACTTATTGAAAACATTTTCAAGAAATATTAATTTATATTTAGAGCATCTTGGAAGTAGTGTCACAAAGAATAATATTTTAATTATAATTCTGTTTCATTAACAGAGCAGTTAGCAATATAGAAAGAATCCCCTAAGGACTAATGGCTTTTTTTTAATGTAGAAAAGCAATTTATTCCATTATAAGCACTTACACAGTTAGTCAAGGGGAGTAACAGGCCTGTTGGTGAAACAGGTCACCCAAAATAGAGATGGTATCAAACTAGTGTCAAGGACTAACTCCTTAAAAAAAAAGCAACTCTTATCCAGGATTAATTTAATTTTAAAAACAAATACAAGCTATTGATTCACTCTTCTCAACTTAACTGGACAGTCTACCTGTGGTATAACTGTCAGGTAAAAACATACATCTTTACAACTTGGTGGTCCCAAGTGTTTTTAAAAACCATTTCACAGAAAGGAAAGAAATAATGGACTAATGGCTTTTTAACTGGATCTTCTAAGTTTAACTTCTTAGCAGATTTAATTTGCCACTTGATTATTTCCTACTTAGATTTCCAGAAAGAGATGTGAAAGTTCAGGATATTGCCAGAGCTGAGAAAAATAAGTCTATATAAGCACACAGCAAAATTCCACCTCATATAAAGTATATACTTTGAGTTTCTCCTAGTTTGCTTGAGAATTGGATTAGTATAGTAGAAGTTACTACCTTTTGGGTTTTCTTGCTTCATGTTCTGGTTCTGCTCCTTTAAGTTCCAATAGCATATTTCTTGGCAAAGCTGAAACTATCCATTCCTGTCTGTCAGAAATTTCATCAGAGAGATTTATCAGACGGACTTTACTCTTTAAAGAAGACAGAATTTAAGAAACAGTGGAAGAGCTTAATGTACTATTCTTAATTATGACTTAGAAATCTAATGGCACAAGGGCCGTTAATTACATAGCAGTATTTGATTATAATTTTTTCATACTTTCAAAAGAAACTCGGATTTTCAAGTTACTAACCTTTCAGTGGGTTTACCACCACCTTCCAGATGGTTTAACGCAACAAAAAGCACAAAGAGAACCACTGGCAGCTTCAAAATGCCCATTGCTTCTCAAATTTTCTGAAAAGAATAATTCAGCTCTAAAATCAAGAAATCTACTGTAGCTTTGTTTAATGACATATTAAACTAGAGCCTACTTCAAAAAAATCTTTTAAAAACATAATTTCCAAGGATAATAATTTTATTGATATGGCTCAGACTGTTCATGTAATTTTCAAATATTTTCAAAATTTTCCTTTACCCAGTTTCCTTCTAAAAACAATCTAGAAAACTGATATCATTATACATTATCTCTTTACTCTTCCTTTGAAATAAGCCATACATTTAATCCCAAATTTGTTCTAATGCTAAATAAATAATAGTATGGTAGACACAGAAAATTCCTTACCTTTTAGTGTCTCAGTGTCAGCAATATCAGAAAATGCCTTTGTTAACAAGGAAGCTTCATGGAAAACCCCAAGCTTTTATCCACTGGAGCATTTACCCCCCAACCTGTTAGCCAGTAGTCCAGCTCATATATACCCTTCACACGTTTTCTAGCTCTGACATCAGACAGTTCAGAGACACTCTGTCATTAATTTCCATCCTAACAGAGAGAAAGAGCCTTATAGATAGGAATAGCAGGTGGGTCATTATTATGTTAACATATCAATGAATGTTAACCTAGCATTACTGCCAGATTAACATTGCTAGCATCACTGATGCGCATCAGTGAATGTTAACCAAGAAAATATCTTGGTGGAGTTAATGGTGTGTCACACACAGCAGAAGTTTGAATTTGCCATCTTTGTAAAATACCAGAGTGAATTTTCAAGGATTAAAGAGAAGTTTCTAGTAGTGTGTGTGGCATGTTCAGTCATGTCCAACCGTTTGCAACCCCATGGACTGTAGCCCACCAGGCTTCTCTTCCATGCAATTTTCCAGGCAAAAATACTGGAATGAGTTGCCATTTCCTCCTCCAGGGGGTCTTCCCGACCTGGGGATTGAACCCCCATCTCTTTCTGTCTTTCACATTGGCAAGCAGATGCTTTACCATTGTGCTGCTTGGGAAGCCCAAAATCATTGTGTACACTTTGTAAAATACATTAGTTATCTTCTTACAGGAAATTATTAGTCTTCTAGATCATGTGATTTTTACATTCCCTTTCAAAATTAAAAAAAATAAATACTTAAATTTCAGATTCATTGGTAACTAGAACAAGGATTGGAAAACAGTTTCTTTCCTCCTAAGATCTTCATAAACACCCTCAAACTATATTACTCAGTTTTAAAGAAATATATGAAATCAGAGAGCTTAAAATTTATCTGGAGAACTTCCATCTTTTCTAGATTATACAGACATGCCCATTTTCACTGACAGTCAGAATTCTAGTTGTTATATATGTTTTTAAGTTGTCATAACTTAGAATATTAACTTAAATATGTCTTAAAAATACAGAAAACAGGAACAATTTGGAGAAAATAAAAAATAAATCTTTCAAAATAATTATAATATTTCTATGTAATAATGAAAAAAGTGAGTGAAAAAACTGCTTGACTAGAGTTGTAAAGTTATATCTCTACTTAAATGCTGAAAAATTAATTTGTGTGTTGGAAATGACTGCTTTTATGATTCAAACCCTCCTGATTCAATATAAATGGCTTTCAATTCTCTTCTATGTCTCTTTTTCCTATATACCTTGCCTTTATACCTCAATATACTATTGAATATTCATGGTATTAAGCCCTTGGGGTTATTTGAATTCAAGTAGATGCTTCAATGTCCCTGGCTTCATTCTTTGCAAATAAACTTATTTGTTGATATGTTTAATCACCTCTTTTTGCCAGTTCCTTACTAGAAACTTTGGGAGATTCTCAAATGGTACAGTGGCAGAGTCTGCATGCCAATGCAGGAGACTCAGGAGACGTGGGTTTGATCCCTGTGTCAGGAAGATCCACTGGAGTGGGAAACGGCAACCCACTCCAGTATTCTTGGAAAATTCCACGGACATGGACTGTGGGCTGCAATTGGTGAGGGTCACAAAGAGTTGGACGCAACTGAGCATGCATGTATGAACGTACAATGATTTAGAAATAATACAGAGGCCCAGGGGTGTCAAATAATATGTCTGATGTCTCACATTTAGTTTGTGTTGAATCCTGGACCATATCTTTGCTTTTCTAATTCACAGTCTAGTGTTCACTTAAGCCAAAATGCTTGCTTTTAATCTGCATAGTTATTTGTTTTCCTAACTTTTTTTTCCCTCTGAGATGGTAAATGTGCCAAACATACACTCAAAAATGGATTCTCTCTCCCCCTGGGAAATTAATGTTATAAGGAAAATGTTCTACCTAAGAAAGGAACAGGAGCCTGATAAGGACTACCAGATACCAGGCACAGTTATTTAACTGATATGAGAGACCCACTTCATCTGCTCACCTCTAAGGTGGATATCATTTGCCCTGATTGATAAATGATGAAACTGAGATTCAAAGAATATAAATTACTTAAGGTTGCTCAACTACTCAAGGGCAAAATGAAATTCAAATTCCCATCTGTCTGTCCCATGATATTTATTGCTTTGTGAAAAAAAGCATCTCTATTCCTATAGACTGAATTACCAATTGCTTCTTGTAAATTTTTTGTTTTATTATAACTCTTTGAATGATTTTATTATAGCTAGACATTTCTTTATGTTGGTTTTGTGTACTGTTGGGGTAAGGTCAATGTTGACACCAATTTCAAACAGTTTCAGGTCTTACAGGTTTCCTGTACCAATGAAAGTCATGATAGTTGTGGTGTTTTAGACCATTTTTCTGAGGCAACTTCTTTACCAGATCATAAGGACAAACACCACTATCACTCATCTTTATAATCCCTCTGACCTTGCTAGTCAAAATGTGAATAAGGCACTGGCAGCTTTGACGTTACCCAAGAGCTTGTCCGAAACACCAAATCTCAGGCCAGATCCCAGATCTACTGAATCAGAACATGAGTTTAAAAACAGATCTCTTCTGTGGCTATCTGCAAGCTTTTGAGGAAAACTGTCCTACTGTACGTTCCACTCATTCATTGATTCAGTCAGGATTGACCAAGGCTCTGTTCTGTGAGAGGGAATATTCTAGCAAAGTGAAGGTCCTGGTCTCATGCACTTAGAGCCTGGGGCGGAAACAGACAATCAAGTGAATAAGTATATATGCAATCACACATGATAGGTACTGTGGAGAGAATGGATATGGTGGTGAGAGAAAGAAAATGGCGGCATTTAACTTGAATCCTACACCATGAGACAGAACCAAGAAGAGAGTGCTAGGGAAAAGTTCAAGGCCAGAGGAACAGCAGGTGCAAATCCAAGGGAAGGATGAGCAAGGGGTGGAAAGATGATGCTGAGGACATAGTAGGAACTTGAAGATGCAGGGCTCAGAGGCTGAGTTTAAGACTTGGATTTATTCAGAGAGTAGTCTGAAGCTATTGAATGGGTCCAAGCAGGGTTGTGACTTGCTTTGTTCTTCATCTTTAAGACATCAGTGTGGTTGCTGTGTATGGAATGGCTCAGAGGGTGGCAAGAGTGAAAACAGAACATCTGTTGGGAGACTAGGCAGTATTCCAGATGAGAGATGATGAAGGCTTAGTCTTAAGAAGAGTTAGAGAAGTAAACAAATACAAATCACATTCACAGTCATGCATGATGTGGAAAGGATCAGGTATGGGGAACAAATGAGGGAGAATTGAGCACAAAGATGAGTGCCAGGTGAGGGTAATATGAATGCATTGGCTTTGCATAACATTTATAAAAAGTAAAAGATTTTTAAAATGTCTTTAAAAATAATTTCTATTTTGACCAAATTTGTGTGAGCTCACAATTTAAAAAACTTTGACAATCATATATTTTTAATTTTCAAGATGTCTTGCTTACTGATTGTCTTTCTGATTATAAAAATTTTAAAAGGAATCAAACACTGAAAGATATGGATTAGTGATAAATAAAATAAAAGATACAAAATTTTCCATATATACAATATTTGCTTATGAAAATAGAACATAAGTTTCTGTGTTAAAATTATTAGGTTATGACTTACTTTTCTCTAAACATTTTTTTATGTTGCTATATAGTTTTAAAACTATCTTGCTAGCAGATTGCCACACATAGTGTAAAGATGGTTGTTATGTAGTTGCTCAGTCGTGTCCAACTCTTTGCAACCCCATGAATAATAGTCTGCCAGGTTTCTCTGTCCATGAAATTTCCCAGGCAAGAATACTGAAGTAGGTTGCCATTTTCTTCTCCAGGAGATCTTCCTGACCCATGGATCGAACCCACACCTCCTACACTGCAGGCAGATTCTGTACCACTTCAGCCACCAAACAGTCTCAGAAGTGTGTTTTAAATCTATGCTATATGGTGTCAATTGGTACTTATGTTATCCTGCTTATTGACTAAAAAAGATGCACAATGTGAGAGTTGCGAGTTAGGTTTTATTTGAGGGCAAAATGAGGACTGCAGCCCAGAAAACAGCACCTCAAATACCTCTGAGGAACTGCTCCAAAGATGTAGTGGGGGAAGGTCAATATATATGATTTTGGTGAAGGGAGAGTTCAACAGAATCATGATGGGGAGCTGATGTCACCATGAAGGGATTTAGTGCTTTTCTAGTTATAAGGAGATGCAAGGATTAGTCTTGCTCCTTGGAAGAAAAGCAATGACAAACCTAGACAGAGTATTAAAAACCCAGAGACATTACTTTGTCTACAAATGTTCCTATACTCAAAGCTATGGTTTTTCCAGTAGTCATGTACGAATAATGTGAGAGCTGGACAATAACAAGGGCTGAGCACCGATGAACTGATGCCCTTGAACTGTGGTGCTGGAGAAGACCCTTGAGAGTTCCTTGGACAGCAAAGAGATCAAACCAGTCAATCCTAAAGAAATTAAACTTGAATATTCACTGGAAGGACTGGTACTGAGGCTGAAGCTCCAATACTTTGGCCATCTGATGCGAAGAGCTGACTCTTTGGAAAAGACCTTGATGTTGGGAAATATTGAGGGCAGGAGGAGAAGGGAGTGATGGAGGATGAGATGTTGGATGGCATCACCAGCTTAATGGACATGAGATTGAGCAAGCTCCGGGAAATGGTGAAGGACAGGGAAACCTGGCATGCTGCAGTCCATGGGGTTGCAGAGTTGGACATGGCTGAGCGACTAAACAACAACAAAGGATTCAGTACAGTTCAGTTCAGTCACTCAATCCTATCTGACTCTTTGTGACCCATGAACTGCAGCACGCCAGGCCTCCCTGTCCATCACCAACTCCCAGAGTTTACCCAAACTCATGTCCATTGAGTCGGTGATGCCATCTAACCATCTCATCCTCTGTCGCCCCCTTCTCCTCCTGCCTTCAATCTTTCCCAACATCAGGGTCTTTTCAAACGAGTCACCTCTTCGCATCAGGTGGCCAAAGTATTGGAGTTTCAACTTCAAACATCAGTCCTTCCAATGAACACCCAGGACTGATCTCCTTTAGGATGGACTGGTTGGATCTCCTCGCAGTCCAAGGGACTTTCAAGAGTCTTTTCCAACATCACAGTTCAAAAGCATCAATTCTTCTGCACTGTTTTCTTTCTTTTTTTTTTTTTCCATTTATTTTTATTAGTTGGAGGCTAATTACTTTACAATGACAAAAACCACTACAATATTGCACTAAGTTTTCTTTATAGTCCAACTCTCACATCCATACATGACCACTGGAAAAACTATAGCCTTGACTAGACGAACCTTTGTTGGCAAAGAAACGTCTCTGCTTTTTAATATGCTGTCTAGCTTAGTCATAACTTTCCTTCCAAGGGGTAAGCATCTTTTAATTTCATGACTGCAGTCACCAACTTCAGTGATTTTGGAGCCCGAAAAAATAAAGTCAGTCACTATTTCCAGTGTTTTCCCATCTATTTGCCATGAAGTGATGGGGCCGGATGCCATGATCTTACTGAACTTTAAGCCAACTTTTTCACTCTCCTCTTTCACTTTCAGCAAGAGGCTTTTTAGTTCTTCTTCACTTTCTTCCATAAGGGTGGTGTCATCTGCTTATCTGAGGTTATTGATATTTCTCCTGGTAAACTTGATTCCAGCTTGTGCTTCCTCCAGCCCAGCATTTTGCATGACGTACTCTGCATACAAGTTAAATAAACAGTGTGACAATATACAGCCTTGATGTACTCCTTTCCCTATTTGGAACCAGTCTGTTGTTCCATGTCCAGTTCTAACTGTTGCTTCCTGACCTGCCTACATATTTCTCAAGAGGCAAGTCAGGTGATCTGGTATTCTCATTTCTTGAAGAATTTTCCACAGTTTGTTGTGATCCACACAGGCAAATGCTTTGGCATAGTCAATAAAGTAGAAGTGGATATTTTCCTGGAACTCTCTTGCTTTTTTGATGATCCAACGGATGTTGGCAGTTTGATCTCTGGTTCCTCTGCTGTTTTAAAAACCAAATTGAACATCTGGAAGTGCACAGTTCACATACTGTTGAAGCCTGGCTTGGAGAATTTTGAGCATTACTTTACTAGCATGTGAGACAAGTGCAGTTGTGTGGTAGTTTGAGCATTCTTTGGTATTGAAATGAAAACCGACCTTTTCCAGTTCTGTGGCCACTGCTGAGTTTTCCAAATTTGCTGGCATATTGAGTATAGCACTTTCACAGCGTCCTCTTTTAGGATTTGAAATGGCTCAACTGGAATTCCACCACTTCCACTAGCTTTGTTCATAGTGATGTTTCCTAAGGCTCACTTGACTTCACATTCCAGGATGTCTGGCTCTAGATGAGTGATCATCCATTTTGATTATCTGGGTCATGAAGACCTTTTTTTTGTAGAGTTTTCCTATGTATTCTTGCCACCTCTTCTTAATATCTTCTGCTTCTGTTAGATCCATACCATTTCTGTCCTTTATTGTGCTCTTCTTTGCATGAAATGTTCCCTTGGTATCTCTAATTTTCTTGACGAGATCTCTAGTCTTTCCCATTCTATTTTTTTCCTCTATTTATTTGCAATGATCACTGAGGAAAGCTTTCTTATGTCTCCTTGCTCTTCTTTGGAACTCTGTATTCAAATGGGTATATCTTTTCTTTTCTTCTTAGCCTTTTGCTTCTCTTCTTTTCACAGCTATTTGTAAGTTATCCTCAGACTGCCATTTGCTTTTTTGCATTTCTTTTTCTTTTGGATGGTCTTGATCCCTGCCTCCTGTACAATGTCATGAACCTCCGTCCATAGTTCATCAGGCACTGTGTCTATAAGATCTAGTCCCTTAAATCTAATCCATACCATCTCCTTTTTTGAAAACATTATTTAAGTCTTCTAGATCCTTTCTTATACTTGTCATCTTGCTGTACCTTGGACTGGGGAGAGAAATGAATTCCTATTACTTGAATGCCTCTACCTGTTTATCTTTGCACCTCCTGCATTTTCTGTTTTATGAAATTGCCTTACTTCCATTGGGTGCATAAAAATGTGTAACACTTGTGTTTTCACTTTGAATTGTTCTCTTTAGTACCTTTGAAGTAATTTTCAATGTCTTGTATACTGCATTTAACTCTGAACTTTACCTTGTCAGATACTATGATCATGACTTTTGCTTTTTCTGTTTTTTATCTTTTTGTTTTTTGCATATGTTAAGAATATCATTGCTCATTCTTTAATTTTAGTCTTTGTATTTAGTATGTCTTTTATACACAGCCTATATTGAGATTTGTTTCATGAATTACCTGGAAAAATATCTTTGTTTTAATAAGCAAGTTAAGCCCATGTATTTCTTGATGTAATAGATATGTTTGGGCTTGGTTCTGTCATATTAACAATGAAATATATTCTTCAGTGCTTAATTTATCAGACATTGATCCAAGCATTTTATGTATATTATCTTGTTTAATCCTTACACACATGCCCCACCCTTTTAGACTAGAGACGGATTTAGTGATAGAACTGGGATTCAGATTTAGTCTGAATCTTGTCTTGTGTAAAGGAGGTTGTCTAGATACTGTGCTTGAAATTTAGATTGCATGTTCAAATTCACATTTTCGAGAAAATAGAGGCCATTTCCCTCCATCAGAGTCTTAAAAAACACTTGATTCTCAATATGTTAAGATCCATTGATCTATATCAGTAACATTTCAGGACTGTTATGCTATCCCATTACACTATGCCTGTCCAAACCAAGCACTGAGTATACCCCAGTTATAGTCCTTTATATGGATTCCCTTACTGTAGCCACATAGCAGAGGATTCAACATAAAGGGAAGAGAGACAGACTGATAGCTCCAGGAGAGGTTAGGGTTAGGTTAAGATAACATGTAAAAAAAAATGCCTGGCATTTACTAACTACATAGTCAATGAATGCTTATTGACTTTTCATTAGGAAAGGAGAGTTTGGTGAGACAGGAGAGAGAAAAAATAACTGTTGGTATCATGTCCGCAAAGAACTGGGAGGCCATGAGGTTGTGAGCATAATGGAGAGGTGAGTCCATGGGGAGGAGGGAAGTAGCCATTAGAAATGTGTGTCTTTCAGAAACTGTTTTGAGTCAGGCATTGTGTTCCAACATGTTCGTCCAATACGTAACTTCATCTTCAGACAACCCTGTGAAGTACAGAATGTTAGCTTTCACAGATGAGCATTTGAATCTTTAGAGTGATTGAATAGCTCTTTCAGGTTCACCTCAGAAAGTGTCAAGGGGAAGCATCTAACCTCCACTCATCACACAGCAAAGCTGCCACACCTGGAACAGTTATACAGACATAAAGCAGTTAATTTGTATAGTTAAGACTGGAATTTGAGAGGAGGGAAATTTGAGTCTCTGTTTTCACACTAACATTGTTACCAAAGGGAGGTTTGGCTGTTTTCAGCTAGAAAGTCAATATTCAAGAGATGAGTGTTGGTCGAAAAAGGAAGTTCAGTCGTGTCTGACTCTTTGTGACTCCTTGGACTGCAGCATGCAAGCCTTCCCTGTCCTTCACCATCTCCTGGAGTTTGCTCAAACTCATGTCCAATGAGTCAGTGATGCCATCCAACCATTTTGTCCTCTGTCGTCCCCATCTCCTCCTGCCTCTAATCTTTCCCAGATTCAGGGTCTTTTTCAATGAGTCACTTCTTCGCATTAGGTGGCTAAAGTATTGGAGCTTCAGCTTCATCAGCAGTCCTTCCAATGAATATTCAGGACTGATTTCCTTTAGGATTGACTGGTTGGATCTCCTTGCAGTCCAAGGGACTCTCAAGAGTCTTCTCCAACATCACAGTTCAAAAGCATCAATTCTTCTGTGTTCAGCATTCTTTATAGTTCAGCTCCTACATCCATACATGACTACTGGAAAAACCATAACTTTGACTATATGGACATTTGTCAGTAAAGTAATGTCTTTGCATTTTAGTATGTTTTCTAGGTTTGTCATAGCTTTTCTTCCAAGGAGCAAGCGTCTTTAATTTCATGGCTTCAGTCACCATCTGCAGTGATTTTGGAGCCCCCCCAAATAAAGTCTGTTACTGTTTCCACTGTTTCCCCTCTGTTTGCCATGAAAAAGGAAAGGTTATTTTATTCAGGAGGCTGGCAACCTGGGGAGAAGGCAAACTTGTGTCCCAGTTTCAGGCTCAGTTGTGTCTGACTCTTTGTGACCCCATGGACTGTAGCCCGCCAGGCTCCTCTGTCCATGGGATTCTCCAGGCAAGAATACTAGAGTGAGTTGCCATTTCCTTCTCCAGGGAATCTTCTTGACCCAGGGAAATAACCCATGTCTCCTGCATTGCAGGCAGATGAAGGGCTCTTTACTACTGAGCCACTGGGGAAGTCCCAGAACCAACTTCAAAGATTCTGCTTGGCCATGAAACTTTTTAAAGGGAAAAAAAGAAGAGATAATCTTAGTTAATCATTGAGTTAGAAGGTCAGATTCTTCACCATCTCCCATTTTGTGCAGGTTTGTTGACTTGGGATATTTTTTCAGATGCTATCTTGTTCATGCAGTCAGCTCACAGGGTTACTGAAGGGGAAGCTGGAGAAAAGTTTTAGTCATTCGTGATTTAGTCTTCATTCCTACTTCTTCAATCTAAGAAAAAAATCAACAGGTCAGACAAGGCATTATGTGATCAAAAGACTTGAGAGGAGTGCTTGGGTGGGACTTTGGTGAAGCATGGAGTCACCCAATGTAAAGGTTAAGTTAAAATATAACTTTACTAAAGCGATAAGACAAAGGGCCTTCTGAGAGGAGCTGTTTACAAATGACAGAATGATCCAGTGGGAATGACCATTAGCCTGGCCTACTCCTCTCTACTGACTTTTCAGCACTGTCCCTTTGATTCCTAGAGAGAAGTCACATAGTCCTGCAGCCCCTGGGTCCTGCACCCTGCCCTCCTTCAGGTCTGACAGCATGGAAGCTGGGACTAATGCAAACCTCTGGGAAGGAGCCAAGTTGTTTAGAGATTTTCAGATATGAGTTGAATGGAAAGGGAGAACAAAAAGAACATCATAGATTTATCAGAGCATTCATGTGTTATTTCCTACCAAAGCCACCCAGCTTTGATTTTATTTTTGTTGTTACTTTATTCTTTCCTGAGAAATAACCAGCAAGTACAGAAAGAGGCTGTGGAACCATCCATTTTGTAGAAGCTTTAAGACCAAGCTTGTTTCCCTCTGTACAATATTACTGTTCATTTTGGTTCAGGAGATTATTAGCTCTTTGGAGGCTTATTTACATTTTTTTGTTTTATATTTAGGAACACTTTACAAATAATATTATTTTATGTTGTTTGTATTTGAATTTTATTACAATTCAATCTAATGCTAAGTAACTTCCAAACTAAGTAGATATGTGATAAAAATGAACTGGTTTTAAATAGTTATTTTGTGTTGTTGTTGTTGTTGTGAATGCTGTGGTTAGATATAATTCCAGTTGTTGTTTAGTTGCTAAGTTGTGGCCCACTCTTTGCTATCCCGTGGACTGTATGCCAGGCTCCTCTGACCTTCACTAATCTCTCAGAGTTTGCTCAAATTCATGTCCATTGAGTTGGTGATGCTATCTATTTATCTATGAGTTTTAAGTGATAATGTGCATAGTCAAAAGAACTCTGATTTGGATATGATTCTTTAAGCAGATCTTATAATAATCTAACAGAAACACCCTGTGATTAAGTTGTAGCACAGCCCAGAGAAGTAGCATGTGATTAAAGTTGAAATCTAGCTATTTTATATTCACTCTTAAAAAGTTTAATAATGTATGCCAAAAATTCCTTTAAAGAGTAGCTGTTTCCCTTTAAGTGTAAATTTATTGTTTGACAAAATTGCCAAGCTCACTGAGATAGTTTTGCCCACATCTACTCATACTCTTCTCATCTCCACTCCCATGGAAACAACCAATGAACCAACCAAACATGTAGAGAAACAGAGAAAGAGCATTTCTCTTTTAATGCGTTTCAGCATAAATGGATTGAGATATTTGTTGCACTATGCTTTTGGCTTTGGGTAGAAGTGCCAATATCTATGTAGTCTGAAAGTATATGTTCAGACTCAGAGACCCACTACAACAGAGTGTTAACATGTAAACAACAGATAGGACAAAAAGGAGTGTTTACCTGTGGGCAGCCATGAAGGAGTCCTTGACAGTGAGTGATGGTTTTGAACACATACACAGCCACAATAACATCCTTAAGAGGAAGACTCAAAATGTTCAATTTAGAGATTCACTCGGTCAGATGACCTGATTGCAATCAGATGAAGGGAGAGAAAAAGCATAATGATCCAGTAATTGGGGAAATAGAATAGGCTTAGTTGGGGTTCTACTGACACTATTGCAGTGGAGTCTCCAGACTAAAGCCCTTCAGGACTTGGAATTTTATCTAATTGCTACCATCCACCCCCTCTTAATTTTTCTTTTCTCTGCATTTCCAGAGATAAATTCAGTTTTGTAATAAATCTTTGTAATAAAACAGCAAACCTTCTGTTATGGTCTTTACAGACCAGGACCTGGGGACTGGAGTTGATGAAAAGAAGGTGAAGAAAAGAAGGACATGGGGGACCCAAGTCTCGAGTGAAACAAGGGTACTTTATTTGCAGAAATGCATGCTTATATATCTTCAATAAAATGGTTACTCAGCCATTAAGAATGAAATTCCATCAGTTGCAACAAAATGGATAGTCCTGTAGGTAAAAGGTCACTGAAGGGAGTCACTGAAGGGAATCCAAGCAGGTGCTCTTCCCCATGATCTCAGTCCCGAGAACTGCGTGCAGCTCTGCTCATTCCTGTATTCCAGGAACTGATAAGGAACAGAGAGTCCTTGAGAAATGGTACACAAAGGAAGAAAATGCCACATATTTGATCCCTTCAAGTTTAACATTCCCTGACAATTCCCCCTTTTTTATTTTTTCATAATTGGGGGTGGCTGTATATACTTTTTGTGAGAAAGGCCCTGACCAATTGAGTTTGTTTAGTTCGAACAATGTTAGTTGAAAGGCATCAATATACTACAAATATAATCCCCAGGATAATTATCAGCGTTATAGCTCCAGATCCAATACTATGTGTAATGCTTTGAAACCATCCTTGAGGGTCTAGCACAGAAAATTGATCAGCTAGCTGTTGAGCTAAGGTTTCCAAATTGTTGGAAGAGGGTAGACTCTTAGAGAAGGTTTCAAAGATTTCCTTTTGTAATAATTGTACATTTAAGGAAGAATGATCATGTATGTCTTGCAAATGAAATTTGATTTGTTCCCAATTGTAGGTACTATAGTTGAACTGAAAAGGGGTAATAAAAAATTGAGTAGAATTCCAGTCACATTTTAGTATAACTTGTTTTTGTAAATCTATTAATTGATCTCTGACCCATTGGATGGCTGTTTTTATTTCCTGTATTTCATGTTGAACTTCCTCATTTATCTCAGCCTGAGTGGTCCACATAGTATGAGCATCTTTGGTCCAATTTTGAATAAAGTTGTGTGTTTGAACTGAGGTTTGTAAAGCAATGTCTGCGACAGCGGCAGTAGTGCAAATGGCTATTAATCCCCAAATGCCAAGAATTAATCATCCAATGAATCATTTAGATCGCTGAAGTAATTTAATAAGTAGCCAGGAGGCAAGTCTTGCCATGGGACCCTCTTCCCAGGGTCGTTGGAGATCTACTGGCAACCATAGATTACGTCAAGATCAAAGAATAAAAAAGGATTCATTTTTCAAAGAAACAGAGGAATTAAGACAAGTATACAATTTGCAATCTATACAAGTCATAGAACATAAAGTCTCATTAAACTGCAAGTTCCATATAGCTATAACAAAAGGAAGGGGAACACAAGCTTGTATGAAATATGAATGATTATAACAAAAGGAATAGTTACTATGACTACGATTGGTCCCCATAAAATATCCAGTCTAAGTTCCAAATTCTTCGGTGCCTGTGGCAAGTTTCCAGATGTCCCATTGTTCAGTCCCAATCCATTTATTGAGGATGATTTGAGGGCGAGGGGGTGCCATTCCACCTTCAAGCCAGCCAAGAAGTCCTTTGTCATTGTAATGTTCCATTACATGTAATGTTCCATTACTAATACCACAATGTTCCAATGTGGTATTAGTAACCTTCTATGCTACTTGAGTAGCATAATCACATACAGTGTTGTTAATATCATCTGAGCAGTTAGACAACCATATAGGATGGGGTCCCCAATCATCAATGGTGTAATTGGCTACAAACATTAATTTTCCTGATTTAGCTTGACATCTGTCCCAATGAACAGGAGTATATTTAAAGTTCTTATATATAAACCCTTTGCATAATGATTTTTGTCTTTTTCCTAGAGTTTCAGTTGACATGGTTCTTATAGAAAGAGAGGGCAGTAAACAGTCCAAGCAATGTCTGAAAGTTCTTTGGAGGCAGAACGAAAGCCCATGTTTGTCGGCTAATGTTAATGCATAATTCTGTTGGACCCATGCATAGTGGAAGGACTTCATACCCCAGAGAAATCTTAATTAGTCTTCCTTCTTTCTCAGGATGAGAGGGCCCCTCCTAGCTCTAAGGAGGAGGCATATGTACTGAGTCATTGGTGGATACGATCAGTCCTTTATAACTGTCCATTTTACAATCTGCAGTAAAGGGGGGTTGGGTATATAGGCCCAGTAAGTATGATTAATTAATTCAGCTTGAGCAGGGGAAGCAAAGCAAGCAAAGCAAGCATAGCAACAAAAATATTTTCTGGATTCCAAGGCATTCCCTGTTGAGAAACCAGATTTCCAGCTTGATTAGTAAGGGTTCTTATTTGTTCCCAAGTAGGGAGATCATGAGGTTGATGACGTTGAGGGCGGTTCTTCTTGGAGATTTTTAGAGCCGCCATGGCCTGTACTGGAATTTCTTCCTCCTGGGGGTTTTGTCTTTTTGTCTTTATTTTGAACACCGAAGGCTCCCCTGGGGTGGATCTTCTGAAGAGGAAGCCAATTGAGTTCGTTGGATCCATCTGGAGAAATACAAGCATATCCCTTTCCCTGTAAGATCAATTTCCCAGATTTCCATTGCTTAGTTAGCCTGTCTTGATACCAAATGGGCAGAGGAAGAGAGGTATCCTTCAATTCCTCGAAATGTTTTTCTGCTCATGTCAAGGTATCTCCTTGCGGTAAGTTTAAAAAACTTAAAACAAGTAAAGCTGTATTAGCAATAGTTATAGGATTAGAGAGTATATAGTGTTGAGATCTAGTAAAATCTGCTCTGGATAAGGAAGATAGAAATGTTCCTGTGTATTCTCCCTTTAAATTTTTTTTTTTATTTGTAGTTTTAGTGTGAGGTGTGTTTGTTAAATTATGTCCCGTGCTTGTGGATTGTAAGGAATGTCTGTAACATGTTTAATAGAAAAAGATTGTAAAAACTGTTTGAATTGCCTAGAAGTATAGGCAGGGCCATTGTCTGTTTTTTTAAAGGTGGGAGTTCCCATTATTGCAAAACAAGTTAATAGGTGGGTTATAACGTGTTATGTAGCCTCACCTTGAAGAGGTGTGACCCATATAAAATAATTTGTGTTGATACAGACATGTAGGAAAGAAGATGGAGAAAGTTCAGGGCAATGAATTATGTCCATTTGCCATAATTTATTGAGTTGTAATTCTCAAGGATTAACATCTTGTGCAATGGATTGAAGATGTAGGGGTCTACAAGTAGAGCAATGATTTCTTTAGCATGGTGGTATGGAATTTTTAAAATTTGGTGTAAGGGGCCAGCACTGTTGTGCAATAGAGCATGTTGTTCCTTGGGAGCAGCAAAAGAAACAAGTTTATCAGCTTGCTTATTACCATGAGTCGTAGGGCCAGAAAAGCAGGAATGTGTTCGAATATGCGTAATATAAATGGGGGAAGTGCGGTCTCTAATAAGAGACTGCAGTTCGAGAAAAAGTTGTTGAATAATACGCTGATTGGAATTTATAATAGAGGTTTCTATATTTCCTAATATAAAAACTGAATATAAGGAGTCAGAGACTATATTAATAGGGTAAGGATGTACGTGAATAACTTGAATTAGTTCAGTTCAGTTCAGTTCAGTTCAGTCGCTCAGTCATGTCCAACTCTTTGCGACCCCATGAATCGCAGCATGCCAGGCCTCCCTGCCCATCATAAACTCCCGGAGTTTACTCAAACTCATGTCCATTGAGTCGGTGATGCCATCCAGCCATCTCATCCTCTGTCATCCCCTTCTCCTGCCCCCAATCCCTCCCAGCATCAAGGTCTTTTCCAATGAGTCAATTCTTTGCATGAGGTGACCAAAGTATTGGAGTTTCAGCTTCAACATCAGTGCTTCCAATGAACACCCAGGACTTATCTCCTTTAGGATGGACTGGTTGGCTCTCCTAGAATAAGAGTATATAATTTGCTTTGTTGAACAGAATG
Source organism: Cervus elaphus (assembly GCF_910594005.1). Lineage (NCBI taxonomy): Eukaryota > Metazoa > Chordata > Mammalia > Artiodactyla > Cervidae > Cervus > Cervus elaphus. The sequence goes on along the minus strand of NC_057836.1, from coordinate 30,616,813 downwards.
AAATTTAGTATAAAAGACTTTGTATTCTTTGATAGACCAGAATGACGCTTTGGCATTTTTAGTCCCATCGATATAGAAAACATTAGCTTGAGGTATAGGTTGTGATGTGACAGTGTGAGAGATAATGAATTCAGTATTTTTGAAGAAATTCCAGAGTTTGTTAGAAGGCTAATGAAATGAAATTTCTCCAAAATATTCCAGAAAGGCTATTTGGAAATTGATAGAAGTTTGTAGTATATTCTCGAATTGAGATTTATTAATAGGTATTACAATTTTATGAGGATTGGAGCCAATTAAAGTCTTAGTTCTGTTTCTCCCACTGATAGTTATTAGAGTGATCAAATCAAGATAGGGGATAAGTGACCTTGTCCCTTTAAAATCGGTATAGATCCATTCTATCAGGTGTTCTTTTTGGGTAAGAAGTCTTGTGGGAGAATGGAGAGAGGGGAGTATAAATAACTCTAGAGGTAAATCAAGTCTAATACAAGTAAGAAACTGTTTTTGTAATTTATTTTTTATTAAATAGAGTTTTTTTGTGTGTGTGTGTCTCTTGTGAAAGTGAAAAAAAGCAATCCCAAAGAATGCTCAAACTACCACACAATTGCACTCATCTCACACACTAATAAAGTAATGCTCAAAATTCTCCAAGCCAGGCTTCAGCAATATGTGAACCGAGAACTTCCAGGTGTTCAAGCTGGTTTTAGGAAAGGCAGAGGAACCAGAGATCAAATTGCCAATATCTGCTGGATCATAGAAAAAGCAAGAGAGTTCCAGAAAAACATCTATTTCTGCTTTATTGACTATGCCAAAGCCTTTGACTGTGTGGATCACAATAAACTGTGGAAAATTCTGAAGGAGATTGGAATACCAGACCACCTGACCAGCCTCTTGAGAAACCTCTATGCAGGTCAGGAAGCAACAGTTAGAACTGGACATAGGACAACAGACTGGTTCCAAATAGGAAAAGGAGTACGTCAAGGCTGTATATTGTCACCCTGCTTATTTAACTTCTATGCAGAGTACATCATGAGAAACGCTGGGCTGGAAGAAGCACAAGCTGGAATCAAGATTGCTGGGAGAAATATCAATAACCTCAGATATGCAGATGACACCGCCCTTATGGCAGAAAGCAAAGAAGAACTAAAGAACCTCTTGATGAAAGTGAAAGAAGAGAGTGAAAAAGTTGGCTTAAAGCTCAACATTCAGAAAACTAAGATCATGGCATCTGGTTCCATCACCTCATGGGAAATAGATGGGGAGACAGTGGAAACAGTGTCAGACTTTATTTTTTGGAGCTCCAAAATCACTGCAGATGGTGATTGCAGCCATGAAATTAAAAGACCCTTGCTCCTTGGAAGGAAAGTTCTGACCAACCTAGATAGCATATTAAAAAGCAGAGACATTACTTTGCCAACAAAGGTCCATCTAGTCAAGGCTATAGTTTTTCCAGTGGTCATGTATGGATGTGAAAGTTGGACTGTGAGGAAAGCTGAGCGCCGAAAAATTGATGCTTTTGAACTGTGGTGTTGGAGAAGACTCTCGAGAGTCCCTTGGACTGCAAGGAGATCCAACCAGCCCATCCTAAAGGAGATCAGTCCTGGGTGTTCATTGGAAGGACTGATGCTGAAGCTGAAACTCCAATACTTTGGCCACCTCATGCAAAGAGTTGACTCATTGGAAAAGGCCCTGATGCTGGGAGGGATTGGGGGCAGGAGGAGAAGGGAATGACAGGATGAGATGGCTGGATGGCATCACCGACTCGATGGGCATGAGTTTGAGTAAACTCCGGGAGTTTGTGATGGGCAGGGAGGCCTGGCATGCTGCGATTCATGGGGTTGCAAAGAGTCAGACACGACTGGGCGACTGAAATGAACTGAACTGAACTGTGAAAGTGAACGAGGGCTATTTAAATTGGGATTTCTTTTTAAAGTGTTAAATAAATTAGTCAGTTGATAATTTGTAACATCTAAAGAGGGTCTAATCCAATTTATATCACCTAAAAGTTTTTGAAAATCATTCAAGGTTGATAATTTATTAACAGGAATCTGTGTTAGTTGGGGAGTAATATGTTGTCTATTAACAACAAATCTTAAGTAATAGTAAGGTGTAGATGTTTGAATCTTTTTAGAGGCAATGATTAATCTACAAGCTTTTAAGCATTGTTGAGTTATGTCAAATATCTGTTGAGTTTCTAAAACAGATGGAGTTGAAAACAATAAATTATCTATATAGTGAATAACAATAAAGTTAGGAAATTGTTTTCTTATGGGTTCAAGAGCTTTGGCTACATAATATTGACATATGGTGGGAGAATTCATCATTCCTTGAGGCAATATAGTCCATTGATACCATTTGTGAGGCCCAATATGATTAGGATAAGGGAGAGAGAAAGCAAATCTCTCTCAGTCTAGAGGGTGTAAAGGTATAGTAAAAAAGCAATCTTGGAAATCTATAAGAATAATATGCCAGTTTTGAGGAATAGTGTTAGGTGATGGGATTCCTGGTTGTAATGCACCCATAGGTTTCATGGATGCATTAACCTTTCAAAGGTCTGTTAAAAGATGCCATTTGTTAGATTTCTTCTTTATCATAAAAATGGGAGAATTCCAAGGGGAATAAGATTCCTCAATATGTTTTAATTTTAATTGTGTATCTATAAGTTCTTTAGTAGCTTCTAATTTCTTTTTTGGAAGGGGCCATTGTTCTGTCCAAACAGGGTCGTCATTTTTCCAAGTTACTTTAATAATTGTATTGCTTATTAAATGAGAAGTGGCCACGAGGAAAAATGTGGAATATATATTTGAATTTACCATTGCATAAGTAAATCTCTTCCTATTAAATTAAGGGGTGCATCTATCACATAAGGTTATAATGTTGTAGGCTGGCCTTTTGGTCTCTTATATGGATATATTTGGACTTTTTGATAAACCTCTTGTACTTTGGTTTGAGATATTCTTGTAATTTGGCAAGAAATTTTTTGTAAAGGCCAAGATTTGGGCCATAAATGTTTGGAAATAATGGTAATATTGGATCCAGTATCAAGAAGACCAGAAAAATCTTTTGTCATCAATTTTGATATTTATATTTGGTCATGTATATTTAGATACTATTGGTGTCCATAAGGATTGTTTTTGATCAGTATTACCAAACCCACCTGTCTGTATATCATTAGAGGAGTTAATAGAAATGTAAGGTAAAAGAAGTAGTTGGGCAATTTTGTCTCCCTTTTTGAATTGCCATAATATCTGAGATGACATCATAATTTGAATTTCTCCCTTATAATCTGAATCAATTATTCCAGGGTGAACAGTAATTACTTTAGAAGTCAAACTAGATCAGTCAAGTAAAAGGCTGAAGGTTTGTGGGGGTAGAAAAAGTATCCACCTCATTAGTTTAAGTGGGACCTTATATATTTCTCAACTAGCTGCTGAGGATAGATGAAAAGAATACCTCAACCTTGCAAGAGTTCTATTAGGCCCTTTCCCAAGACATACCTCATGAGATAACTTTGGTACAAGATTAGCCAGGGAGAACAGATTCCAGACAACGTCTCTGGGCAAGATATACTGTTGCTGTGTAATCATGGGTACAAGTCTTGAGATATAGGTTCCCAGGCAAGATTTTTTACAGGTATAATCATTAACATAGAGCCTAAGAAAAGCATTTCTATGAGTAAGACATTGTGCTGTGTAATCATTAGAAAGGTCAGTTCTCTGGCAAGATACATTGTTGCACAAGGCTTAAGGAAAGCATGAGTGAGAATGTTTGCCTCCTCCTTACAGGGCCCTGGACTGCCTGCTTAAGCTTTAATTCTATCATTTCCTCCTGCTTTTAGGAGAATATGGTTGCCAGGGAAAGGGGTGGAGAAATGGTTCTGTAGCTTCTTCCTGCTGGGAAGGAGCATAGACCCTAACTTGTTGAGGCAACATATTCTCCTTATCCTCATATTGAGGGTCTCTGATCCAGGGGCCCTGAGTAATAGCTAGAGGAGGCGGTGGAAACTGCCAGAGCATGAACAATCACTTGTAACTTAAATGCCTAAGCCACTTAGATACAAAGTTCATTATATAGTTACAGATATAAAAAGCAAACAGCAAGAATAAGATGACTACAATTATTACAGTCAAGATAGTTGTCCACCAAGGAGGGCTTTGTATTTGAACTTCTATAGCATCAAATTGTCCTGTACTGGTTAATATTTCAAAAGTAATTTGGTTTTGGGTAGTGCCAGCTCAAGCATTAGAATTGGCACGATCTCAGGCCATATCCTGAAACCACATTGTCCATTGAAGATATTCTCTTGGTTTAAGAAGAGCCCTTATCAAAAGTCACCAATCATGAGGAACAAAATTTCTAATAGAAGATGCCATAGCATTTAGAAGCTTTTTAGTAAAAAGCAAATGAGGGCCATACATAGTTACAGCTTTTTTCATTTGTTGCATGTGAGAAAAATCAATGTCTTTGTATTGAGGTATTATTTGTCCTTGGGCGTTAGTATTTTTCAAACAGGAAAAGCAGAGAAACCACTGGCCTCAGAGATTCAAGACTGCAAAGCCAGTAACTTAGAAAGCCTTCATCATGAAGGAGAATGAGTGGATAGTATTTTTTTTATAAATACGAGTGTGTGCCAAAGGCTTATCATTGTCATCTAGAAAAAAGTATTGTCAGCCTTAGTGTCAAAAAGAGCCTTGGAAGAATCATTGTCACGGTCATCTTGTTTTTGAATTGAGGGGACTTTTGGTTTTGTGTTCATTGTAAGAGGAGGAGAAGGAGCATTTGGGGCAGGGCTGGTGGAAAAATTTTGAAATATTTTATGTTGTCGTAATTGAGCCTTTTGTAAAATTTCATCATCTAATTCATATACATATAACAAGTGTTTAACCAGTTGTCAAATATCGGGTGTGTGTGTGGGGGGGAGGGCTAGAATTACCTTGAAATGGCAGAATCACAGCTTTAATAAGAGCCCATAAGGGCCAGAAATCTATTGGAATATTTTTTCCCCATCTTGAGGCTCGTTTAACATTTTTAAAAATCTGGTTCCAAATTTTTAAATTGAAACTGTCTTCAATGGTGAACCAGGGATTATGTTCAACCACTGTTTGGAGATAAGCCTCTATTCGTTGATGTGAAACCGAAAGTCCTTGAACTTTAAATAAATGATGAAGTAAAGTAGAAAAGTGGTGGGGCTTCCCAGCCGTTTGTCCCATATCCCTGCAGTTACTGACCTCCGTAGGTCCACAATCACTCCATCTGCTTGCCAAGGTCCCTGTTCGGGTGCCACTTGTTATGGTCTTTACAGACTGGGACCTGGGGACTGGAGTTGATGAAAAGAAGGTGAAGAAAAGAAGGACATGGGGGACCCAAGTCTCGAGTGAAACAAGGGTACTTTATTTGCAGAAACACATGCTTACATATCTTCAATAAAATGATTACTCAGCCATTAAGAATGAAATTCCCTCAGTTGCAACAAAATGGATAGTCCTGTAAGTAGAAGGTCACTGAAGGGAGTCTCTGAAGGGAATGCAAGCAGCTGCTCTTTCTCATGATCTCAGTCCTGAGAACTGTGTGCAGCTCTGCTCGTTCCTGTATTCCAGGAACTCATAAGGAACAGAGAGTCCTTGAGAAACGGCACACAAAGGAAGAAAATGCAACATATTGGATCCCTTAAAGTTGAACTTCCCCTGACAACCTTCCTCTTAAAGACTGTCCTGAAATACAAAGGAAGGAAAGACAAGGAGGGATGGCTGGTACCAATTAAGGGTTTGAGTCATTGAAGCCCACATACAATGGAGGAGGTTTGTTGTTGTTTAGTCGCTAAGTCATCTCCAACTCTTATTGACCCCAGGGACCCAGGTTTCTCTGTCCATGGGATTTCCCAGGCAAGAATACTGGAGTGGATTGCCATTTCCTTCTCCAGGGGATCTTCCCAGCCCAGAGACTGAATCCTTACCTCCTGCACTGGCAGGTGGATTCTTTATCACTGAGCCACTGGGAAGCCCAAGGAGGAGGTTATGCTACAGGAAATAATCAGCCAGCCACAGAAGGACAAATACTGAGTGATTCCACTTATATGAAGTACCTAAAATAGTTGAACTTTTAGAAACAGAGCCAAATGGTAGTTTTCTGGGGCTGGGAGCAGGGGGAAATGGAGAGCTACTGTTCAACAGGTATAAAGTTCCAGTTACACAAGATGAATAAGTTCTAGAGATCTGTTGTATAACATTGCACTTACGTTAACAATACTGTATTGTGTCCTTAGACATTTAAGATGGTAGATCTCGTGTTAAGTGTTCTTACAACAATAAAAACAACAACAAAAAAACAATATGGAAATAAAATAAAACTAAAATGTAGACAGCTAAAACCAAGACAAAACCAAACCAAACAAAAAACCCCAGCAAGGGCTTAAGAGGTTGGTGGCAATTTGGAGGCCTGACATTTTCTATAACTATATAGGGATCTGAAGGCATCTTGAATACTTCTAAATCTATTCTACAGATATGTCCCAAGATTTTGTTGAGGTCATAAACTTTCTTTGAAATCCAGGAGGAAATGGCCTAAGGCCAATTTCAAATCAGTATAAACTAAGACCCAAAGACCCAAGGGCTTCCATGCTATTTGTCTGATTTCAGTTGTTTGGGGACATAACAGCCTGGTATTGGTACATTTCATATACTCCCTTGATCCATGGTTCCTCTGAGGCTTTTTTTTTTCCTTGAGTGTGTACTCAGTCATGTCCGACTCTTTGCAACCCGATGAACTTTAGCCTACCAGGCTCCTCTGTCTATGGAGTTTCCCACCAAGAATACTGGAATGGGTTGCCATGCCCTCCTCCTTCCTGACCCAGGGATCAAACCTGGGTCTCCTGCATCGAAGGCAGATTTTTCACAGTCTGAGCCATCTATATTAAAATATGTATCTGCCTGGAAGGAGCATATTAAACTCAAAATTAAAAGGTGGTAATATATCAATATGAATTTATTAACGTGATTAGTTTCATAGCAACTGGAAGAGACTAGAACCAGGGCATAAAACACTGTGGACAATGAGTCAGGTGAAGCACTATAATTTATACCTCTGAGAGGCCAAGTGTAGGGTATACTGTTGGCTTGTGGTATGGTGGTTAAGGGGAAGAGATACTCCTTGGATTGTGTCTTCTGTCAAGCTTTCTACAAAGCTAAATGGCTCTCTCATGCTAGATGTTCTAAAAGACAGCACATAGAACTGTTAAACCCCTAACATTATTGCTGCTCTCAGTCAATAAATTAGATTTATCTCTTTTTTAAAAAAGATATATAAATTCAGTTATGGAAGTGCCAGTTTTCACTGCTTAGCAGTACTTTTATCAAAACTGCCATCATCAAAAGAAAAAAAAGTCTGGCCCATATCATCCTTTTGGTTTTTTCAGTCAATTCTCACACCTTATCTGTATCTTTTTAAAAAACTTACTTGTTTTTTTAATTGAAGGATAATTGCTTTACAGAATTTTGTTGTTTTATGTCAAACCTTGACATGAATCAGCCATACTCATACATATATCTGTATCTTGACTTTGTGTAGACATAGTTAGTGGCCTTGTAGTGGATGTGATTTAAATGGTATGAACCTACAAGAAGCAGAAGATATTAAGAAGAGGTGGCAAGAATACACAGAAGAATTATACAAAAAAGATCTTCACGACCCAGATAATCACGATGGTGTGATCACTCACCTAGAGCCAGACATCCTGGAATGTGAAGTCAAGTGGGCCTTAGAAAGCATCACTATGAGCAAAGCTAGTTGCGGTGATGGAATTCCAGTTGAGCTATTTCAAATCCTGAAAGATGATGCTGTGAAAGTGCTGCACTCAATATGCCAGCAAATGTGGAAAACTCAGCAGTGAGTTTTCCAGGCCACAGGACTGGAAAAGGTCAGTTTTCATTCCAATCCCAAAGAATGCTCAAGCTACCACACAATTGCACTCATCTCACACACTAATAAAGTAATGCTCAAAATTCTTCAAGCCAGGCTTCAGCAATACATGAACCATGAACTTCCAGATGTTCAAGCTGGTTTTAGAAAAGACAGAGGAACCAGAGATCAAATTGCCATCATCTGCTGGATCATCGAAAAAGCAAGAGAGTTCCAGAAAAACATCTATTTCTGCTTTATTGACTATGCCAAAGCCTTTGACTGTGTGGATCACAATAAACTGTGGAAAATTCTGAAAGAGATTGGAATACCAGACCACCTGACCTGCCTCTTGAGAAACCTCTATGCAGGTCAGGAAGCAACAGTTAGAACTGGACATGGAACCAAACAGACTGGTTCCAAATAGGAAAAGGAGTACATCAAGGCTGTATATTGTCACCCTGCTTATTTAACTTCTATGCAGAGTACATCATGAGAAACGCTGGGCTGGAAGAAGCACAAGCTGGAATCAAGATTGCTGGGAGAAATATCAATAACCTCAAATATGCAGATGACACCACCTTTATGACAGAAAGTGAAGAGGAACTAAAAAGCCTCTTGATGAAAGTGAAAGAAGAGAGTGAAAAAGTTGGCTTAAAGCTCAACATTCAGAAAACTAAGATCATGGCATCTGGTCCCATCACTTCATGAGAAATAGATGGGGAAACAGTGTCAGACTTTATTTTTTGGAGCTCCAAAATCACTGCAGATGGTGATTGCAGCCATGAAATTAAAAGACCCTTGCTCCTTGGAAGGAAAGTTCTGACCAACCTAGATAGCATATTAAAAAGCAGAGACATTACTTTGCCAACAAAGGTCCATCTAGTCAAGGCTATGGTTTTTCCAGTGGTTATGTATGGATGTGAGAGTTGGACTGTGAAGAAGGCTGAGTGCTGAAGAATTGATGCTTTTGAACTGTGGTGTTGGAGAAGACTCTCGAGAGTCCCTTGGACTGCAAGGAGATCCAACCAGTCCATCCTGAAGGAGATCAGTCCTGGGTGTTCATTGGAAGGACTGACGCTGAAGCTGAAACTCCAACACTTTGGCCACCTCATGCAAAGAGTTGACTCATTGGAAAAGGCCCTGATGCTGGGAGGGATTGGGGGCAAGAGGAGAAGGGGACGATAGAGGATGAGATGGCTGGATGGCATCACTGATTTGATGGGCATGAGTTTGAGTAAACTCCGGGAGTTGGTTTTGGAGAGGGAGGCCTGGCATGCTGCGATTCATGGGTCGCAAAGAGTTGGACATGACTGAGTAACTGAACTGATTGACTGACTGCAATATTTTGTGCTATTCCATCCCATGCCCCTGCCAATGGAAACTTATTCCTTGCATGAGATAATTGAAGTGAAAACTTTTTCCTGTGTTTTACAAACATGCATTTCTTTTTATCTGGGAAAGAGGAAAAGGATAAGCTACTTCCTAATCAGAATGGTGTCTTAGGTGAGCAGATGTTATATTGGAAAGTAGTAAAATGAAGCAGTCAAGGATTATATCTAAAGAGTTAGGGGAAAGGGAGTGTAGGGAAAAGGGAGTCTATGGGAAAGGCCTGAAAAATATGTTTTCATATTTTTTTGAAGCTTAGCCCGACTTTGACTGATTAAAGAGAAAAAAATGAAAAGGGCAGTTTACTCTCTGGAGATGACACATGTGGGTCATGTGGGTGCACATGTGCATGTGGGTTTTTCATAGGTGCTTTAGCTTTTTGGAGGCATGTGGTGCAGCTACAAGCTTTATCAACCATATCTATTGACCAAATATTTCACTATGCATAAGGCAATCTGATAGTGGCTGATAAAAAATTAGCCAATCTACACATATTTATTGAGCCTCTTTTACACATGAAAAATTTTTAACAGATTTTTCAAGACTTTATTACGAAGGAGTGACGGAAATTGCAACCTCTTGAGAATGATATTTTGGAATTAGTTTACTTAAAATCCCATCAGGGGACTTCCCTGGCAGTCCAGTGGTTAAGACTCCCAACTTCCAATGCAGGGGGTGCACATTTGATCCATGGTCAGGGAGCTAAGATCTCACATTCAGTTCTGCATGGTCAAAAAGTTTAAAAGAAAAATTGTTTTTAAATGACATTGGGTAGGCAACCATTTATTCTGGCTCAGTTGAAAGGAAAGAGTTAACAAGCCACCAACAGATGTTTAATTAACTCTCTCCATATTGGTAGGACCAATGATATTTTAAACAAAAAGCATGTTAGTAAATTACACCTATTAGCTGTTCTGCTAACCAAGAACCTATTACCCTCGTATGATGAATTGGAAGACAGGCATATTTCCACAAACTCAGAATTATGGCTTGGTAAGTAATGAAAGTAAAATGTTATCTAGTTACAAAAGCCAGTGATTGATGAATCATAATTAATGACCTTTTATGAAAACTTGAGAAAATGGAGGCTTTGTGCTACAACCTACATTGCCTTTCTTTCTGTAAGTTGTATTAATCATAGCCCTTGGTGTAGCACAGCTAATCTGCCAGCAACTCAGATGATTAGATAAACTCAAAAGGGTTTCATCTATCTTAAATAATAATGTCACTAACGGAGTTGCTTAGAAAGTTGCTTGGCTAACTTTAAATAATACTTTGATCACTGGAGGTACTGATGTCCATTCTATGTAGTTCCAAGTAAGGGTCAAATTGGCAAGTATCCACTAACTTAAGATGCAGAGAGCTAGTTTGAATATTTCAGAAGTAATTAAATTTTTTTTTTTTTACTCTGCTTTCTCTAGCATTAAACAACAGTTTTTGTGCCTGACATAGTTACATCATTTTGGGGTGCAGACTAGATTTTTATCAGCCCCACTTTCTCCTTTATACACAATAGCATTAGCTACAACCAGGTTACATGAAGGAGTTCTTTGTGGTTCTGTTACTCAAAAATAAATAAACAAACAGATAAAATGTACATAGCCACAAGCTACAGGGCTATTTCTTCTGTTTGGTTTGAAACCAGTCTCTCCTTTGGGTTAGTATAGAGAAAATGGGGGTCGTTACCTCTAGGCACTCACCTTAGCATACAACTGCCTGCAACTAGGTGGAAAATAAGGGGTGTGTGTGTGTGTGTGTGTGTGTGTGTGTATGTGTGTGTTGGGTATAAAAGGACAGAGTTGGGGAGATGAAAGCACAGGTGAGAGAACTGCTTTGGGAGTCAGCAGATGATGGCTCACTCCTGCAAATATCTAAGATGTTACCTTGAGCAAATCTCAGTGTTTTTGGTTTCAGTTTCCCCATCTGAAAAAGGATATAATCATCTAATTCATTCCCATCTTTCTATACAAAGAAAACATCAGAAATAGCAAGGAAATAGCAGAGAAGAATGGTAGGCAAGGACCAGAAGAGAAACAATCATCAGACATTTAGTCCTACTCCTTAGCAATTGCCCACCTTCTATTTTTGCCTGAGTGCCCGTGATAGAAATGCAGAGGTTCTTGAGAGAGCCCTGCTACTTTTGTGCTGACCTTGTTCTTTTAATCTCCTGTCTAGAATGGCTTCACCCCTCACTTTGTCTACCTAAACTCTACCTTTTAAGTTCAACTTGAGAGTCACCTAATTCATGAAACCTTTCTTCCTTAATAATAGTAACTAACATTTTTGAGTACTTTCTATGTTCCAGGCATGATGTTAAGATCTCCACATATATTAATTCATTTGATTCTCACAAGAAACCAGGGAGGCAAGTTCTCCTATTGAGTGGATTTTACTGAAGAGACAACTGAGGTTAGATAATTTTTCCAAGGAAACATAGGGAGAAAGTTATGTACCAGGATCAAAACCAAGATGATCTGGCTCCAAGACCCCTTATTCCTTAGCCTAGGCATTGGCGTTACATGACTTTGAATGATAGTTTCTGCTGTAGATATTTTATCAGGTGATAGAAAGAAAGAAAGTGAAGTTGCTCAGTCATGTCCAACTCTTTGCGACCCCATGGTCTGTAACCCACCAGGCTCCTCCATCCATGGGATTTTCCAGGCAAGAGTACTGTGATAGCTTCATATAAATAGAAATCACACCTTCTAAAGCTACCTGTCCTACAAGCACCTGTAAGACTGTTCTGTATGTATTAAGTACATATAATATATGTTCACTGAGGGCTTCCCAGTCACTCCGTGATAAAGAATCCACCTGCCAATGCAAGAAATGAGGGTTTAATCCCTGGGTCAGGAAGATCCCCTGGGGAAGGAAATGGCAACCCACTCCAGTATTCTTACCTGGGAAATTCCATGGACAGAGGAGCCTGAAGGGCTACAGTCCATGGGGTCACAAAGGGTCAGACATGACAGCAATTAGACAACAGCAAATGTGCTTATTGAGCAAATCTGTTACATACAGGAAGAATGGGGAGAAATATGTGATCAAATAAAAGAATTATTTTTCCCTTATTAAATAAAATGATAGTGTACCACTGAAACCACATGAGACAAGATGGTGAATTGGACTAGGATGGTGGCAAAGAGAGGAAAAAATAATTGAATCAAAGGTTACTTAGGAGGGAGAATAAAAATGTTAAATAAACAAGATGACTCCAAATACTTACTGATTTCCTCCCCTCCTGGGTGGCAGATCTCTAAGTTAAGGTATGTGCCTGGTAAAACCGTCGACAGGATTTAGCGACTGAACAACAAAAATGACAACTGGTATTTTTATCTACCTCATTTGTCCTGGTATGAGTTTCATGAAGGTGAAATAATAGGCAGAGGCAGCTGCCTAAACCGAAAAGACAAGGCATAGCCCATTCCTTAACCTTTATTATGTTTTCTATTTTTAGCTTTGTCAAAGGGAGAAGCAGATGGCCCCAAGATCCAGATATATGTAGATAATGTGGACAGGTAGAAATTAGTTTCGGAGGAGGAGCCAAGACGGCAGGTAGGTGGATGTGGAGTGCCTCTTGCTCCATGGATACGTCAAGAAAACATCTACAGATGCAATAGAATGCCAACTGAATACTAGCAGGAGTCCTTGACCACCAGAAAGGATTATGCAGATCCACAAATAACTGGGTAGGATGAAAGAAAGAAGGGAGAAGGAGGAGGAAAGCGAGCAGGAGTGGACCTCCACCCAGGGGTTGGGGAGCTGAAGCAGGGGAGAGACTCCACATCTGGGGAAAGCGGTTGGGGCAGAAGGGAAGCATTTGAGACTGTCGGAGGAGGGTGAAACAGCTGATCTGTGACAATCTGAATAGAGTGAGAACCACATAGACAATCTGTGCTGTGGCTGTATGTAACCTGGACAGGCATGTTTGTCCACCTGTGCACACGGGTGCTGGGAGCTGGAGCTGTTGTGCCCTAAAGCTAAAATCATTAACTGTGCATGCTGTAACCAAGGTATTGTTCTTATGGAATTGTTCGTTGTATAAAGAACAATTTTAAATGTTGCAAACTAACGAGTTACACCATTTTTAAAGATTTCTTTCTTTAGATTTCTTTAAAGATTTCTTTCATCTCTTTTTTGGGGGAATACAAAAACTGTGTAACACAGGTGACATAATGCTTGCTTAGTCAAAGAAGAGAGACTAAACAAAGGTAAAAATTTTGACAGTACCGTATTTGGCATCATTTTTTTGTCTTAATTCTGTTTGTGTCCTAAGATACAAAAGAACTCAGTGGTTTTTTAACAGTTTACAAGTAGAATGTGATTGCAAAATGTACAGTTTGGTTGTCTTTGATTATGAACTTTCTTCAGATATAATGAACTATGACTTTTAGGCTGCTCAACATTAAAAAAAAAAATTAAGAGAGTGTTCCCAAAGTGAGGACTACTGTTGATTGCAGGGAGATGGTGTGAGGAAATGGGAGGGAGGAGATAATAAGGTTCCATAATAAGGAATGCCTTTAGGGGAAAATCAGGTGGCCAAGGAAGCAGGGTGCTACTGTTGAGTCACATACTGGGGAGGAGGGGCGTCACCGCTGTAACTTCTCTTTCCCCACATGCCGGTACCGACAGCTGGGCAATAGGACGAGCCAGATTTGCCCTTTGAATGTCTTGTCAGAGACTAGAAAAGACTCGTGTGCTGTGGCTGTCCAGTACTTATTCGCTCAGTCGTGTCTGACTCTTTGCAACTCCATGGACGGTAGCCCACCAGGCTCCCCTTTCCATGGGGATTCTCTGGGCAAGAATGCTGGAGTGGGTTGCCACGCCCTTCTCCAGGGGATCTTCCCAACCCAGGGATCAAACCTGGGTCTCCTGCATTGCAGGTGGATTCTTTACTGTCTGAGCCAGCAGGGAAGCCCACAAAAGACTCTTAATAGTGCCATATCTCTTGTGACCATGGCTGTTGGCTTTCCTGCTCATGTGGTGTCACTGGGGTCTCTGTCTCCATGCAGCCGTGCGCTGTCCTCACAGAGGCAGACCCAAGTCCTCCAGGGCAGCCTTAGAGCAGACTCCTGTGGATGACCCACAAGCAGAAGTGGGGGTAAAACCACAACTGACCTCCAGGGACAGAGGAACTAAGGAAGAGGATCAAAAACCTTTCCAGCAGCTGCACAAGCTGCAGATTAAACCCACATGATCAACTTGGTAAACTCTATGCCTATGGAATATATAAAAAGACAATGAGTGCTTCCATAAAAGAAAACTCTCTAGCTGTGGATTTCAAAATAAAATCGTTTCTTATCACATTGATGATATCTTGGTGATTAAGATGTACGTGCATGCGTGCATGCAAAGTCACTTCAGTTGTGTCTGACTCTTTACAACCCCATGGACTGTAGTCGGCCAAACTCCTCTGTCCATGGAATTCTCCAGGCAAGAATAGTGGAGTGGGTTGCCATGCCCTCCTCCAGGGGATCTTCCCAACCCAGGGATCAAACCCAAGTCTCCTGTGTCTCCTGCACTGCAGGCAGATTATTTACCACTGAACCTTCAGGGAAGCCCAGTTAAGGCATATCCTCAGGACAAAAATCATATCCCAGAAGTATTCTCTAGGTACAGCTGAAGAGTAGAAGTATGGTCTATATAAAGACTTCTGAGAAGATGAAAACCATGCCAACTAGTTTCTTTCATTTAGACAAAATGACTGGTCAGCAGATGCATTAGCATGAAGATAAGTATCTATTGTTTTAGGCCATTAAGATATTGTGGCTGTTTGTTAGGCAGAATTCTCAAAGCAAAATTGCCCCCAAGTTTGGATGCATGTTCACAGTGGGCCGTTTCTCTCACCACACAAAGCGGAGGATCACGTGTGCTGCCTGAAGGTCTGCTAACTGGGAGGACTGCCTGTCGTCTCTGGGTTTACGGCCACTCCCCAGAGGGGCTCTAGTTCAGCAGTGATTCATTTCCAGTTTACCTCCACATAGTGAAATCACCCATCTGTAAACCAAACTCAGTCTTTCTCTGCCTTGTCTGTCAGCTGATTTTAAGGAACTTTGCTGATATTATAGGTGTAACTTGATGGGGAGATGCAGGTGCAACACTGGTGGATGATGTGGAGTCTGATCTGCTTGCTCTTGCCCTCTGAACCCGCTTATGTCTGATGCTGAAGGTATCACTTTGTTCTTAGAACAAAGGTCTTTGTTTAAAGGAGGCTCAGCACCTAGCTCCTTTCCTGCTTAGTGAATCTGACAGGACCCAGCTCATCATGGGCAGCTCTGGCCACACGGTCACTTGATGTGCCCTGAGCAGTCACTCCATCATTTCCAGCACCTGGAGGCTGCAGCCTTGATTTAGAAATCCGGGGGGTTTCTTTTGTGATTCTTATACTGAGGTTTGCCATATTCTTCACACTGTCTTTTCCCCTTCTAGCTATCTTTGTAAATTTCTACTCTTTCCTATATGAGTGCTCAGTTGCTCAGACATGTCCTCTCCTTCAGTCAATGGTTTCCAACTTGAAAAACAGCTCGAGTAGGGTAACTAAATAAGATATTGTAACATTTTATTAGAGATGGCATCTCTCAGCTTCCTGATTATCCACCCTTGTTTACTTTTGGTTGTGTAGGTTGAGCTATGTCCTTGTTGGTCATCTACCTATCTTGCACCTAGGGTTGTCATGTTCTATTAACCATTCCCATAACTTTCTGTAGGGCTTCCCTAGTAGCTCAGAGGGTAAAGCGTCTGCCTGCAATGCAGGACACCTGGGTTCGATCCCTGAGTTGGGAAGATCCTCTGGAGAAGAAAATGGCAACCCACTCCAGTACCCTTGCCCAGAAAATCCCATGGACGGGGGAGCCCAGTCCATGGGGTCGCAAAGAGTCGGACACAACTGAGCGACTTCACTTTCACTTTCTTTCACTTTCACTTTCTATAGTTCAGATATCGTTGGTTACCACCTCAGCCTTGATGCTCATTGCAATAAGTGTACCTGTTTTGCTTCTGATCTTTAAATGCTACCAGCTGACTTCTGTTATTTTGTGATTTTTATCTTCTTTTCCTCTCTGCTCTCAGAGAACTCTGTTATTTCTCCCGTTTCTTTTTCTTTTCAGCTGTGCTTTGCAGCTTGTGGGATCTTAGATCCCTGAGCAAGGATCAAACCTGAGCCTCTGCTGTGAAAGTGTCGAGCCCTAACCACTGGACCTCCAGGGAATTCTGAGAGAGCCCTATTCTTTAATAGCATCCCTTAATGTTAGCACTAGCCTGCAGAGGGCAGCCACCCCTGAGGTTCTCAACAATGCCACCAATGAATTCCATGTTGCTGGGTGAACACAGCGTCCTTTGGACTCTCCTATGAAATACAGACGACTGGTGGGCGTTTTGGCCTTATGTGATATGTCTACTCTAGCCTGCTCACTTTGATCTTTTTGATCCCTTCTCCCATCATCTCCTATGGAAGTTCCGGAATTTCTACTTCACTTGCTGTGTGCTACCAGTTTTCTAAGTTTCCAAGAGACAGTCTAGAGGAATGCTTGCCTAACCTTTGACAAATATTAAACCTTGAAGAAACTTTATATGTAAGGGGTGTGTCATAAAAGGAAGAGAAAAACAGTTATAGATTGTCTTGAAATGTTGGCTATGGGGATTTTTTTTTTTTAAAGGCAGAAGAACTCATAGTCTTGCCAAATGATAATTATAAATGTATCAGAAAATTTTCAGGAACAATGTATTTGAAAGCCTTTTGCTTAGTCTGAGAAAATTTCACACCCTTTGAGTGAACTATTCAAACCCTGACCTTGCCTTTCTGGGTGTTCTTCTATTACAGTTATTTTCACTTCCAACCTTAGTCAACAACCCACATACCTGGCTGTTCTGTGGCCTAGTCCCCTCAAAAACTTACTTCTTATCTGATATCTTCCACTAGAAAATGCATTTCAATATTTTTTTCTTTAACCAGTAATGTTTGATTTGTCTAACTCTCTAACCTTTCAATTAGTCAACTTTTGACCTGTATCATATTACTCATAACACAACATTCCCTGGGGTTTTAATCTGTCACTTCCTTCATTCTTTCTTTCTTCTGTATATTCAAAATAACCTCGTGGCCCATGATTTCAAATCTATACTTACTTGTCTCTTAGATTCATTTACTCTCTCAACCCATTGCTGAATCAAAACAACCAATCCTAAATTCCGAGTGAATACATGCATCTATGTATCTCCCTCTTTTTTTCTGTCTTTCAAATTGAATATTTCTGGCATAAAAATCATGATGATGTTGATGATCTGTATATTTCATATGATCCAATCTGACTCAGTCTAGGAAGCAATGCTATTTACCAATCTTTTTAATCATTTCCATTTGACTTCCTGTTTTAATATCCATGATGACTATTTTGACTTTTTTCATTCTATTGAGGTCTTCTACCACATCCTTGATGCTCTGCCTCTCTGGTGAGAATGTAGGAGTCATTCTACACATATTCTTTCAACTTCCTCTTACCTCAGAATTTCCTCAGGTTTTAACAACTTTGCTTTCTCTAAGGCACCCCACATATCCTTCCTCATGCCAAGAATATCTACATGAACATATAAAGATTGTACAAATGTGTACCAAGCTCAACAGGAAGTGAGCAAGGGTTAAACAGTACAGCTATTAATTGCTATCTCTGGGCAGAGTGTTTAATTGTAGGAGGAAAAATTATAACAGATTTCACGATTCTACTGAATAGAAAGAGAATGTCTGAGATCCAGTCTAAAATTAGTGTTCTAGCAAAAAGCAAATAAGAAAATATAAAAACTTACAAAACAAATGAAAAAAATCCAAAACCAAACCAAACAACACAACACTGTAAATCAACAGCAACCAAAGAAAAGTACAGTATAGATTTCCCATTGTTTGAACACAGAGGCAATTAGCCAGAGGCCAAAGGGTGCTCAAAACAGATTATACAGAGTGAAGTAAGCCAGAAAGATAAAGAACATTACAGCATACTAACACCTATATATGGAATTTAGAAAGATGGTAACGATAACCCTATATGCAAAACAGAAAAAGAGACACAGAAGTACAGAACAGGAACAGGACAGGACTCTGTGGGAGAAGGCGAGGGTGGGATGTTTCGAGAGAACAGCATGTATATTATCTATAGTGAAACAGATCACCAGCCCAGGTAGGATGCATGAGACAAGTGCTCGGGCCTGGTGCACTGGGAAGACCCAGAGGAACTGGGTGGAGAGGGTGGTGGGAGGGGGGATTGGGATGGGGAATACATGTAACTCCATGGCTGATTCATGTCAATGTATGACAAAACCCACTGCAATGTTGTGAAGTAATTAGCCTCCAACTAATAAAAATAAATGAAAAAAACCAAAACAAAACAAAACAAAAAAACAAAAAACAGATAGGCTTGAGCAAATCACAAGGCGACTGCAAATAGAGACACTTGTCATCCATGGATAATAATTAAAAATGTGGCAAGTACTTTCTAAAAAACTTTATTTATTAATTTATGGCTGTGCTGGGTCTTCATTGCTAAACATGAGTTTCCTCTAGTTGCAGCGAACGGGGACTCCTCTCTAGTTGTAGTGCATGGGCTTCTCATTGCAGTGGCTTCTCTTGTTGTGGAGCATGGGCTCTAGGTGCATGGGTTTCAGAGTTGTGGCACATGGGCTCAGTGACTGTGAGGCATGTGGAATCTTCCTGAACCAGGGCTCGAACCCATATCTGTTGTATTGGCAAACAGACTCTCAATCACTAGACCACCAGGGAAGTCCTGGCAAGTACATTATGAAGCTTAATTTTACTTTAAATTATTAAACTAAGAAGGAGCGTGAATTTTTTGGATAAAATTTCCAGGTTCTCTTGTGTCTGATTTCCAGTTAGGCTGTCAATGGGAGGTACTGGAGTGAGACTGGAGTTGTAGAGGGGAAAGACCTTTCTTCTGCTCCTTGCTGCCTGTGTTAACTGGTGCCTCTGGCAGTGTCTGTCTATCCCTGGCAGCTCAGCCTTTTTCCCTTTCTGATATAGTCTCAGGAGTGAGAGACACTTGCCATTAACATAAGTCTCTGGGTTGCCTACTTTCTTCCAAGTTTGGCTTTTTAACTCTTCTGATGCTTATACAACTAATTTCCCATAATTAAATCCTCTATTAAGTTACCTGTCATGGGTTCTTTTCTTTTGTCTGTACCTTGACTGATAAAAAGATAGAGATTATCTTCATTGTATGGGTGGATTAAGCGACTTGTACAACATCACACAGCTAGCTTAAAAACAGTCTTTCAGACCAGTTGTGCTTCATTTCAAAGCCCAAGTAAAATGACTATGCTGTATGCAAAGGATATTCTGAATGAATGTTCAAATAAACAATTTTCATGCATTGCTTATTTTTATTACTTGGCTCAAATTGTCTGCATGATAGCACTAAACAACTATTATTAATATTTAACTGTCTATCTCTCCCTTTAGCTTGTGATACTGCTTAAGAGTAAGCACTTATTGTATTTAACTTTGTACTCCTAGCACCAACTACTGTGATTGGAATGTAGTAGAGCCTTAATAAATATTTGTGGAATGAATGAATAATAATCACTACTGTTTACAGAGTGATTATTCATTCTAGTAAGTCAGCTAGGAGTCTTACATAAATTTTATAACTCAATTTTCATAACAAGCTTGCAAGGTAGGCATAAGTATTCCAGCATCATAGATAAGGGAAAATAGACTCAGAGTTTAAACAATTCACAACTAAACTAGAACTAAAGTCTGATTATATCTGGCTGCTTCCGTTTATGTGAATAAACAAATGTGTAAATAATTGGGTTGGAAAAAAAATCTAAGCATATTATTGGATTTACAGTTTTTAGAGGAGCTTCATAAACAGATGAAGTCTTATCTCTATGAGAAAAAGGAGTTTAAACAATTCACAACTAAACTAGAATTAAAGTCTGATTATATCTGGCTGCTTCCGTTAGTGTGAATTTTTGAATCTAAAACTATGCCTATGAAGGCAAAAGAAAGAGAAATTGGGATAAAAATATGAAAACGAAACAGTTCAAGTTGCTGATGTAAAAAAACATTGGCTACTCCCATAATTATCTAATCATTCTCTAGAGTTACTTGTCATGAAATGTAACACTGATGATATTCACAACCAGCTCCCCTAAAGATGTAGAAGACAGATTTTAGCTTTACTTTTTCAGGTCTTGGTTTATTATCCAATGATTGTGCATGCTAAGTCACTTCAGTTGTGTCTGACTTTTTGCAACCCCATGGACTGTAGCCTTCCAGGCTCCTCTGTCCTTGGGATTCTCCAGGCAAGAATACTGGAGTGGGTTGCCATGCCCTCCTCCAGGGGATCGTCCCAACCCAGGGATTTAATCTGCATCTCTGGTGTCTCCTGCTTTGGCACATGGTTTCTTCACCACTAGCACCACCTGGGAAGACCATATTATCTAGCGCTAGACAGTAAAGTAACTGGGTATCCAAAGTAACTGGGGTAGGTATGTTTATTGCTGGACTACTGATGATGGTTTTTACTTATATTTCTGAGTGTTCCATCCCTTGCTTTGCATAGTAAAATCATATGTGCAAGACTATGGCCTGATTAAATTTTTCCCTTAGTGTTAGCAGAGTGATGCATTCCTGATACCTCCTCTGAGTTTGCACTTAAGATAATGCCTCTATTTGTAAGGCTGATTTGCAGAATCCATTGTCTTATTCTTTGATTTCTGATGAAAAGGAACTAATAGAAGCAAGATAATTTGGTAGGCATCAAACAAAGAGCTGTTGTTGACTCTCCTTGTGCTTCTTTGTCATGTACTTGCCTGGCTTGGTATTCGCTAATATGATTTCAGCTGATACCACCAGGAGGCTGTTCTCTTTTTTGCAGAGCAAGGACCCATTTGAAGATTCTGGAAATAAACAAGTTTTGTAAGATTTTTGCTGGTGTGACCCTGTCTTTTTTCCCAGGGAAAGGATGTTCTCCTAAATCTTCTTCATGTATGTACTATTAGTTTTGTCATGATAAAGTAAAGCTTTTATTATGTTAATTCAATAGTGTAGAATAATATAAAATTAAATGTATGTATTTCCCCAGGAAGTTTGTAACAATAGAAGCTATGTTTGTGTATTTATCATTGGGAAAAGAGCTCAATAAGACCACTTACTTGTTTTATAAAAAATTGTATTCTTTTATGGTTGAGATGCATCATTATGGGCTGGATACCAAGGGGTGTCAAAAACCCCAGAGTGTTGCTGTTTCATGGGTATAGACTTTCAACCACATAAGATGAAAAATTTCTAGAAATCCACTAACCAAACACGTGCCAATTGTTCTGGAGTGAACAATTCTGTAATGTGATTTTACCACAATTAGAACGAAAACAAAAAGAAGACACAAAAGGCAGAGTTGTGACCAGTAGACATGGAAAAAATTCAACTACGTTCATGCTGCACAATTACTTGCTGCCATTTGAAGGCTCAGAAGGAGTTAGAGAAATAAAGTGATTCTCTACTTAATAAAACTGCCACAAGGCATTTTCATCAGCAGTGATGATTGATGGGGATTGGGTCAGTGATGCTGCAGTCCTAGGAGCAGAAATCACCATGTGGACAGAGCTGTGATGACAAAAGGGTTCATAAGGCTGGCTCTAGTCTGGTCTACAGGATATGAAGGAAAAAACATGTGTAGTCTCTGATTTAGGGCCAAAGTGCTCAGCAGTGATGGTGACATTAATTAATTTTGTTAAGTAAGAAGAATAGAACGTATTTATTTATTTCCACTAAAATTTTTCCAAAGTGTCTGAAAAGCTAAAATGTTTTCACTGTATAAGTTGGCAAATTTGGGAAAGTTTAGTGCTAACTGAGGGCTTCTCTGGTGGCTAAGATGATAAAGAATCTGCCTGGCAATGCAGGAGACATGGGTTTGATCCCCGGGTGGGGAAGATCCCCTGGAGAAGGGAATGGCTACCCACTCCAGTATTGTTGCCTGGAGAATTCCACGGACAGAGGAGCCTGGTGGGCTACAGTCCATGAGATCTCAGAGAGTCGGACACGACTGAGGGTTAACACTAGTGCTAATTGAATCACATTTAATTCTTTCCAAATCCTTAGCTTTAAACATTGCATTTTGTCCCAGTTAAGACAATTGTTTAAAAACTTCTTTCAAGGCTGGAAACATATTTTGTAACAAATCCTTGAGGCGTGATTATAAAACCTGCACAGTATCACAGTGCTTATAAGGAAACACAGAATTTCCCAGGGTAGGGATTTTCTCTTACCAACTCCAACTTCTATGCCTCTGCAGCAATATGGGGAAAACGGGCATCTAGAATAGTCATGATTTTAGCCACCAAGATGCAAGAGTACAACTTTGATGCCAAGAGGAATAAGTTCTCTTCCTCTTATTGTTAAGTTGGGTGGTTATATTGAGCTCTAATACTTTGAAATATAAGCAAGCAAGTGTGGGGAAAAAAGGGAAAAAAAGCATAGGAGAGAGGGATTTAGAAATGGATGAGAAGGAAAAAATGAGGGCAGGTAAGAAGTTTATGATAAAACCAGATAAGGACTGTGTGTGCTCAGTTGCTCAGTCTGACTCTTTGAGCCCGCCAGTCTCCTCTGTCCGTGGGATTCTCCAGGCAAGAATATTGGAGTGAGTGGGTTGCCATTTCCTTCTCCAGGGGATCTTCCCAATCCAGGATAGAGCCTGGGTCTCTTGCATCTCCTGCATTGCATCCGCATAGATGAAGACCAAAGAAGAGGAGTTCCCAGTCTTTTGATAAATCATCCCTGTCTATGGGTTTTTCTAAAGCTAGTGTCATGTACTTGCACTGTACTTAAGGTGATTTGGAATTTTATGGGAGGGATTTCAGTGTGAATTCATTTGTATTGTCATTCAGAATTGCTAAGGTTGGTCTCTAATACTTTTCACTTGTGACCTATGAATTTTTTTTACCACTCACATACCAAACATTTTGTATTTGATCACACACTGTCCAGTTCTATTCCAATATGTTTTACTGAAGAGTTTTACCTTTCCCAAGAGAAATATAAGTTCCTTGGGGTCTGGGTTCAAGTACCATCCACAGAACCTTATTCTTCTCTAGTGATATATATTTATTGTCTTTAGGGCAACTTATCTGTCCTGTTCACAGCTGGAATCCTATGCTTAACACAATGATTGGCATAGAGTAGGCTTTTGATACATATTTGTTGTTTTCATAAAAGAAGGACTAAAGATAATTAAATTCATATATAATTTTTCAGTGGCTATTGCCTTAATGTGTGTAGGGAATTAGATCCAGGTTTTTAAAAATTAAGGCCAGTCTGGATATTGTTAAATGCATATGTTTCAGAAGATTTTAGTCAATTAATCCTGGGGATACTGTTATGATAGCATCTGACAACTTGAAGTAAATTTACTAGAATAAATATTGTCAGAGTGAAATAGTTTGGTTTTGGTACAAAATATTGCCCTGGTTTCAAGAAAGGAAATAGGCAAAATCTTTGACAATGCATTAGTAGAATTTAAAAGACTATGCCATTTTTTTATTTTACATGTAAAAGCATCTATCTATATACTGTGTATATATACTTAGACACACATATATCTGTATTTAATATATATGTATATGTATAGATCACCACCTTTGTTTGGTCTTCTCCTAGACCTC
Organism: Cervus elaphus; assembly: GCF_910594005.1. Classification (NCBI taxonomy): domain Eukaryota; kingdom Metazoa; phylum Chordata; class Mammalia; order Artiodactyla; family Cervidae; genus Cervus; species Cervus elaphus. Next base: position 30,592,867 of record NC_057836.1, on the reverse strand, counting down.
ACTTCTTAACTGGCAGCTGTAAGATTCCTTTCCAGATCAAAGAATTATTTGTTGTTTTTACTTAGGCTATTTCCATGATTAAAATTCCATGTCTCCCCAGGTTTCCGTGAATCAGCAGTGCCCCAGAAAGTGTTTCCCGTCTTGAGACTCCAGGGAAGTCTTGGAATCCAAAGAACTTGAAGAGGGAGCCTGGCCAAACGAGATTTTTGAGTCTTTGTAGGCTTGCTAAACCAGATACTTAGCACACAAATCAAAGTCCGTGTGTTCCTAAAAGCAGCATTTTCATGTAAGTCCAGGGAGCTCATTGTGGTTTTATTTATTTTGGCTAAAGAAGTGAAAAGTTTTGTTTTAACCATGTGATTATTATTTTACAAGGAGAACATAACAAATTATTTTAATCTTTAATCTCACTAAAGAGTAACTGAAATGATTTGATGTAACTTTTTCAATGGAAAACTTGTTAACAACTAAATCTTCTCTAAGGTCATTACTTTCTGGATCTGAATCAGAAGCTTCCTAGGTATTTTTGTTACACAGTGGATTCTTGATTCTGTTACTCAGATTCACCGTTTTCTTCACAAGAATGATGCTTTATGACTGTCAGTAATTTAATAGATTTTTGTCTTCTTAAAAGACTAGAATTAAGAAATATCAAGATTGAGAACATAAATATCTTGGACTATTCAGAAGAACAACATGGGAGAAACTGAGGAAAGAATGGAAACTCATAGAATAAGATGTCTTTCCAAGTTGAAGGTATGGACTTGCTTTGTGTGGATATATGTATATGTACTGTATTTTCTTTTTAAACCTAGATCTTGTAAAGTTGTTTATATCTTCATGCACTAATCTGATAGTAACATCATACCACCTGATATATTGATAATTTCTTGCTTTAATGAAATTGGTTTGTAACTGAGAGTGTGTCTAAATAGGATTATTGATTCAGGAAATTTAATCAGAATAGCTTTGAAGGATTTAAATGAGGATCTTAAACATTTTCAAGCACACATAATACAGTACGATTTACTTTCCTGGCTACTGCTGCTAAGTCGCTTCAGTCGTGTCCGACTCTGTGAGACCCCATAGACGGCAGTCCACCAAGGCTCCGCTGTCCCTGGGATTCTCCAGGCAAGAATACTAGAGTGGGTTGCCATTTCCTTCTCCAATGCAAGAAAGTGAAAAGTGAAAGTGAAGTCACTCAATCGTGTCCGACTTGGAGTGACCCCATGAACTGCAGCCCACCAGGCTCCTCCGTCCATGGGATTTTCTAGGCAAGAGTACTGGAGTGGGGTGCCATTGCCTTCTCCGAACTTTCCTGGATCAAAGGCCTATTTAACGTTCACCCTTCTGGTGAGAGAAGTATGGAGCTCTCTCCTGGAAAATAGTACATTGGACAGAAAAGCTTTTTTAATCTCTATTCAGTGATGACTTCACAATGACCCACTAAAACAAATGCTTACTTCAAGCTTTGGCAACATACCAGTCATTCTCTATAAGAAAAATGCCCATTTTGCTAGCTGTTTTGGGTATTCTTAACTATTTCAGAGCAATCCTTTTTGCATAACCATAAAACCATTTTGCCTTCAAGCAAAATTTGAATAAACTAGAAGATCTGGATACTTGTTCTGATTCTACAGCTAGTGCCTGTAAGTGGTTATCAAACTATGACACTGCCACCAATTTTCTTCCTATTGAAAGTTTGTTTTCTCTTTATATGTGTATAGGAAAAATCTACATATACAGGAAAGTTGAGAATCATGATATAGAGCTAGAAAACTACTTTTGCGTGAAATGCTACATTAATTATGTATTTTAAAAATCCCCTTAAATTGTTCCTTAATTCTGATGTCCATCTCCTAAAACCGAGGGTTTAAAAATAAAGCTTGAGGACCAGGCTTCCTAGATTTGTGCTGAGTTCAACTGCTGGTTTGCAATTGCCCTTGGATAAGTTGCTTCACCTCTTTGTGGTCCAGTTTTCTCCTCTGAAAGAGATAATGACAATTTACTCTTATCTCATAGAATTTTTTTTTCCTTTTACATGCTCTGAACAATGACTGGAATATTGTAAGCTTTCAATAAATACTGGTTATTATTAATAGCATTTGTGGATAAGAGTCAAGAATTATATATTAACAATTGGCTTTTAATTTTTTATAACGTTGGAGTTTGGCAGGATTAGATATTGATCTGAATGTGACAACCACGTATTGCAAGCACAAGTTTATCAGGTAAAAGACAGTTGCTTCATAAGTCGTCTGGGTTGCTCTGATTCTCTGACCTTAGAAATCTGCTCATTAAGCAAGCATTTTTCGAAAGTAATAAAGGACTCTCTTCAACAAGTTTGCTTCAAAGGTATTATTGAAACTGGGGCATTATTGAAAGCTGATAGGACTAGCTTTATAAATATCAAGGTTATTTTGTACTAGACACGGGTAGGAATAGCCACTAGTTAGACAGCCTACCTAGATGTTTCGGGAAAAGGAAAGTGGGATCATGATTTATTGAGTTTCCTTTCTTAAAATGTTAAATAAAAGAAATTATTCTTTAAAATATGATTTGTACTGTGCTTGGTTGGCTTTGCTTGTTTTTAAATACAAAATCTGAATTATAAAATCATGTGAAAGTATTTACAGTGTGCTCTGCAAAGATTTACAAGGAGATGCCAGACATGGTTTTTATAAATGGGATTTATTATAAAAGGATAAATAGCTAGAGATATAACTATGCTATCTAGTCAGTCATATGACTATGCATTTTGACTTATATTGAACTTGATATTTAAATTTCCCAAGTCTTTTCCACATATATTTATATTCAGATTTCCCCAAATTAATTGGTGAGGTAACTTTTGGCTTAGATGTAGTTAATCCTATTGAATTTCATCTATAGTCAGCTTACTTTCAGATCTGACTACTTTTTCAAGATGTTTTTGAATACTGATTCTGTCATTTATTCAATAAATTGCACTGAGAACCTATTGTTTGTGAGACTGAAGATACAAAGGTAAATAATATATGGCTCCTATCATTGAGATGCTCGCAGGATAGTGAAATAAGAGGTTATAGGCATCCAAACACATAAGTAAAGTGTACTGTGGGGAATTCCCTGGAAGTTAAGTGGTTAGGACTCTGGCTTCCATTGCAGGGGACTAAGATCCTTGTGCCATGTGGCATGGCCAATAGAAAAATAAAGTCCCTTAAAAATAATAAAGTGCACTGTGCTGAGGGCTGTAATAGAGGCAGGAACACAGCAGAGTGGGAAGATAAGGAGGATACCTGGGAAGTAGAAAGACAAAGGAAGACTACACAATAGAAATAATGGTATAGTGAATTTTAAATATTGAGCATACATTTAACAGATGCACAAAGTGAAGAAAACACTACAAGTGGAGGACCACATGTAAAAGTCACTGAGATTTAAAGTAGCATGATGAATTAAAAGAACTATAAGTAGAATATTATGCTTGGCGACAAGGGGCAGGAGATGATAGTGAGATATAAATGAGGCTTTGTTTGCATGTAAAAAGTAGGGGTTTTTGTTAATTGGAAGCCACTAAAAAGTTTCCTGAAGTGGAATCACATGCTAATTATGAATTTTATTCATTAATTAGATGAATAATTATCATGCTCCAAGTTAGTGGTGGTGGCAGGTAGAAGGGAGATTGGAAGTCGGAAAGCGTAGAGGAGACAAAAAAAATGATTGCAATTGTCTAAGCTAAACTGTGTATCAATTTGAGAGATTTGGGCATCTGGGTGGTAGTTAAAGCTATAGAAATATGAGAATTACTAGAAAGAAGATATCAGGCGAAAACTAGAGGGTATGAGACAAATGCCTGAAGAAGTTGGCCAAAGAAGAGATGACTGAATACAGAGTCTAGCAGGTAGGCAGAGACATAAATATGCATTGGGAGAGGAAATTTTAGGAAGGAAAGAGAGATTGATGATGCTAAATGACTCTGAGTCATCAAGTTAGCTGAGGACCGAGAAGTGTCCATTGGATGTGGAAATCAGGAAGTTAATGACCTTTTACAGAGTAGCTTCAGGAGGAGCCAGACTGTAGTAGACTGAAGGGCGAGGGGAAGGTTTGTGTAGGCAATGAATCTAGACTGTTCTTCCAAACAGCTTGATAGTACCTGCACCAGGGCAGAAAGAATATTTTTTAGGACAGAAATATCTTGCATATATTTATAAGTTAGTAGAGAGGGAGGTAGTAAAGAGTATGAGGTTGAAAATAGAGGAGGGGGTTAGTAATTGATGAATTAGGATTTCAGCAATGGAAGGAATGGGTTCCAGAGCATGGATGGAGAGATTTTCTTATATAGGGGGAGGGATCCATCCTTTTAAAAGTGGAAGGAAAATTAGAGTGGCAGGGAGAGGTAAATTTGAAGGTGAAGATGCTGAGACCATTTTCTGATCAAGAGGAGCACATGGCTGAGTTGGAGCCCTCCCTCTTGAAAGGAGTGTATAAATTATGGGGTTGGTTCAAGATTGAGAAATTGGAGGGGTAAGGATTTTAGTGTATGAGTGTACTAGCTGGACAGTGAATTGAATGGTCTTTCAGGATGGAAGTGTCATCAGGAAATACTTTTAAGGAGGTCAAGGAAAAAGCCCCGTGGTATAAGATTGGAGACCACCATTCAGGTTGACATAAACCTATTTATCCATAATTTGTTGATTTTGAAGCAGTAATTAATCTACCTAACTTATGATTACCCAGTATACAATGCTCCTTTTTCAAATCCCTTTCTAAGATCTAAATCTTTTCCCTTCTGATTTAGTAAAACTATCAAAATGTTAACCTTTCATATTTAACCATTCTCGTTCCTACTGATCACAATGATTCTATCTGTTAAGTTGTCCTTGATTTTTGTTATGGATTATGTCAGCCTGACAGCTGTCTGGAGTTATACTAATACATAGGAAATGTGATTCAATATGTGGAATATTGTATTCATATTTGTTTATCTTAGAAAGTATCTGTTCAGTTCAGAAATATTTCTGTTATTGTTTATAATTAAAATATTGCTTTAAATAAATTAACTGGCAGTAAATAGCAAAATACTGCTGTATACATTGCATATAGCTTTGCATAAAAGAGAACTTAAGCAAATTTGCTACAGAAATAATGCCTTTGTGTAATGTTACATTCTTTTAAAAAAATTAACATGCATGTATTCTTTTGTTCTACGATAGCATTGTAATGCTGAAAATCTATTTAAATCATTTGCTATGTCTTATTTAGAATGATAACTTGTTTCTATGTATGTATAAGACATTTCCATAAAATAATGAGGATACCAATGACCTACAAAATTCAATATACTAATCAATTAGTTCAACTTTGAATTTTTAAAGTGAGAACATAGCATAGAAAACAAGAAGAGTTCACTTTAAAAGGTTCTCTCAAACATAAGAGTTACTTGAACTGAAAACAACCAGTATTTTGGTAGAAGATATTTTATCAACAAGTGGCAAATATACAATTTAAAAATAAAATTTTCATGTTTTCTTGTACTTTTTTTCTTCCTAGATGTTTCTGTTGGCAATAACATGTGCATTTGTATCCAAAACACTATCCGGATCTTATATGAATACCATGCTCACACAAATAGAAAGACAATTCAACATCCCAACATCTCTAGTTGGATTTATTAATGGAAGTTTTGAGATTGGTAATGAATTATTTTTGCATTGCTTCTTTGTGTGTATTGTCTATGGAGCTAGTCTGAATTTTACTTTCCTTATTTTCTGCTTTACGTCATTCAGTCTGACTGCATGTATTTTCTAAAATGGCTTAAATAACCTGGCTCACTTTGGAATATATTTAGAAAGAATTCATTTAAATATTATCCCCAAATAACACTTAAACATTGCCACATATCCAATCACAGGGCTTTTTATTCTAATGGTTAAATTTTTAAAAATCTAACAGTCTTTTGGTCAGCTAGCATGAGCAGCAGAGTGTTTAGAGTACTAATATTTAATCTATCATTTAATGACCTTTAGGGCTTTATCTTCATGTTTAGAAGATATCAAGGGGAAAAAGGGAATTAATTTTTTTTTTTAAAGCAAATATTTTTCTTCTCCTGTTGTTTCTGGGAGGTTGACAATTCTCTTTTCTAAGTGGAAAGAAGAAACAGTTTTTGTGTCTCATTGACTTTATTTTAGAAACAGCCTGTAGGGAAGCATAAAGTCTATTCTTGGGCTCTGATATTTGTGGCTGATTGGGAAGATGTGAGGCCAGAGAGAAAGAATGAGGAAGGGAAATATTTCTCCTGTGAACAAAGTGGCAGGGAACTACAAATGCCACTCCTTTAGTTTTAGAGTGGGTTTTACTTCCTTTAAGAGGAAAGTTGCCTTTAATACTTTTAATCAGTATCTGACAGAAAAGTTAGAATTGGAGAGAGGCAAAACTGAAACCAGTGATGCTTGATCTTGTCTCCTAGTCTTCCGTCCTGTCAGACCTCATTCAGCATCACACATGTAACAGATCCTGGCCGCAGAGCCAGAAGTCACTCCTTCTATAGGCCCTTTGAAAACCCAGCTCACAGTCTAATGAAGGGCATAGATGCAAAATAATTTAACTGATGCAGTAAGTTTGGTGACATAGGTATATGACAGTTCCTATAGGAACACAGAGAAGGGACACAACCTCCCTTAAGGAAGATAGGCGCTTGACGTCAAGGTTTTCCAGATGAAGAAACAGGGTTGATAAGTTTGAAGAGAATTCCTGTAGAAGAAGCAGCATAAGGATGAAGCAGTATGGTAGCTCATGTGTGGAGCAACATTAAGCCCAATATTATCAACTGGCCAAGCTTCAGGTGGGAATTACTAGATTATAAATCTGGAGAAATGGGCAGGAGTGAGAAATGAGCTACTGGAGAGCTTTGTATGCTCACTACAAAACTTATCTTTTACCCTTTAGGTAACAGAGAGTCACTATGAAATTGGCTAGGGTTATTAATATTTCTGTGTCAAGGACCTCTTTGGCAATCTGATGCCAAATGTTCTCAGAATAACATTTTAATTGAATAAATTAAAAATTACAAGAGTACAAAGGAAGCCAATTATATTGAAATAAAATTATCAAAATATTAAAAATAAAATATATTTGCATTTTTTACCAACACATTAGATAACAATATCTACTCCAGTTTTGAAGTAATCATCAGTGTCAATAATATTTTGAGGCATCTGCATCAACTGTAATGTCATATGCAAATACCTGTAACTTCTGTTGGTGATAGTTGGTGACAAAATTGTACATGCTTCCAATACTACTGTAGTTTGCATCTGCTTTCATTGTCAAAGGAAATACTAATGTTTAGTTAATTTAGTGAAAATAAAGATGCAATTTTATTTTTGTCACTCAAGTTCATGGAACACCTGATTTCTATTCATGGACTATTTCAGGATTTATAGATTGTAGGTCAAGAACCTCTGTTGAAACACATTGTAAAACAGAGCCCTCCTTCATGGCAGGAGTTGTGTTTTAATCACTTATTATTTTGTGCACCTCTAGCACCAATTCCAGTATTTGAGATATTTATTATACAATGAATGCTAGATAGTTAATGATTGGGTGAGGCTGTTAATTCAGACTTTGTTCATAATTATTGAAATATTCATTTCTCACATCAATTTTTTTTCTAGGAAATCTTTTGTTGATTATATTCGTGAGTTATTTTGGACCAAAACTGCATAGACCAATAATGATTGGTGTTGGATGTGTGGTTATGGGCCTAGGGTGTTTCTTACAATCACTACCTCACTTCCTCATGGGCCGGTAAGTATTGCAGCTTCCGACGATTTTTTAGGTGCAATTTTCAGCTGCAGGAAATAAGCTTGGATTTCCTTTCTAGGAATAATGGTTCCTAAAGGCACAGAGAACTGTCATAAGAACTACAAGAAGAACTTTAGGTGCAGATTCTGTCGTACTTGCCTCTTCTATGCTCTTGGCTGTCTGACTTCCATTTAACATGTCAATTTATGAAGCAGAGATTTGGGACAGAGTTGAGTCTGATGAAGATTCTTTTTTTAATTTTAATTTTTTAAATTATCAAACTATGATAACACATTTATCAGAGACTTGGAAAATACAGAATGAGGTTACTATATATTACAATTATTTTTTTAAGTAGATAAATTGAGATTTTTGTTGGAGTTTCAATATCAAAGTCTCAAAAATTAATAGAATGAATATACAGAGAAGTAGAAGGATATAGTGAACCAATTCAACATAATTAAATTTATACAATTTTCACACAATCAGTTCAGTTCATTCATTCAGTCGGGTCCGACTCTTTGCGACCCCAGGAATCGCAGCACGCCAGGCCTTCCTGTCCATCACCAACTCCCGGAGTTTACTCAAACTCATGCCCATCGAGTCGGTGATGCCATCCAGTCATCTCATCCTCTGTCGTCCCCTTCTCCTTCTGCCCCCAATCCCTCCCAGCAGCAGGGTCTTTTCCAATGAGTCAACTCTTCCCATGAGGTGGCCGAAGTATTGGAGTTTCAGCTTCAACATCAGTCCTTCCAATGAATACTCAGGACTGATCTCCTTTAGGATGGGCTGGTTGGATCTCCTTGCAGTCCAAGGGACTCTCAAGAGTCTTCTCCAACACCACAGTTCAAAAGCATCAATTCTTTGGTGCTCAGCTTTCTTTGCAGTCCAACTCTCACGTCCATACATGACTACTGGAAAAACCATAGCCTTGACTAGATGGACCTTTGTTGGCAAAGTAATGTCTCTGCTTTTTAAAATGCTGTCTAGGTTGGTCATAACTTTCCTTCCAAGGAGTAAGCGTCTTTTAATTTCAAGGCTGTAATCACCATCCGCAGTGATTTTGGAGCCCAGAAAAATAAAGTCTGACACTGTTTCCACACAATAGTAGGAAACAAACTCTATTCAAATTTCCATAGGCTGTAAACTGGGGGACACTGGAATGTAGCCAGGGACATCAAACAAGGTGCAAAAATTTCATGGCCTAAGATCACACAGTCTGTTCCCTTATTGTGGAATTATGTTAGAAATTGATGGAATTTCTTAGGACCTGGAAAAATTTGGGATTACTCCTTTCTAGGGACAATTTTTTTTCCAGTTATTTCTGTTTAATTACAAGTTATTCTGTACAGTTATAGTTTTTGTTTAATTATAGGTCACCAAGAGATAGACTAGTCTTCAGGTTGATTTTTATTTTAACTTTTACCACATTAATGAGTACAAAGTTGCAAAAAGTAAAATTATTTTGAGAAAGTGTTGTCCTCCACCCCTTCAACATTGCTCATGTTACTGCTCCTCAGAGGTGGCCACTCCCAACTCGTTTTGCTCTTGCTCTTTGCTTCCATATTTCTAAGTAAATGTTTATCCTTTTAGTTTTTAATACTTTAGTGTTATGTAATATGCATATTGCCTTCCTACTGTAAAATCATAGTCATTATTCCTGTGACTATGTAAATATTTTTTATATTTCAGCTGAACCATGCTATTTTTCCTTTTTTACATCACTTTTAATTTTTCCTAGATTAAATAATTGCCTCATTTTATGTATATTAAAAATATTAATTGACTTATTTTTGGTTGCATCAGGTCTTAGTTGCAGTGCATGGGTTCAGTAGTTGTGGCCCATGGGCTTAGTTGCCTTACAGCATGTGGGATCTTAGTTCCCTGACCAGGGATTGAACCTGTGTCCCCTGCATTAGAAGGTGGAATCTTAACCACAGGACCAACAGGGAAATCCCCCTCATTCTATATTTGATTCGTTTTCATTTCCCTTGAATCATCAGCAAATTCTCTACCAGTAGGGCGATGTCTTCTGAATATACTCATACACATCAGAGGGTTTCATTTTTGTCTTTGAGCTGCGTCCCCTGTCACCGTTGATTCTCCACCTGCAATCTGAACTAGGAACTCTCCATGTCTGCTGCATGGCTGCTTCCTTGAAATTTTCACTCACTATTCTCCTTGGGAACTTGTTTTGCTTCTTTCTTCCATTCAATTACTTACTTCCTGGGTATCATATCTCCCGCTTTCCTTTTCATTCTTACTCTTTGTGGAAAACATTATCTAATAGGTTGCTGAGAAAGTGTAAGGGATGTAACAATTTTAAGACCTTGGACATCTGAAAATATTCCTATTTTCCTTTCATACCTGGTTGACAGTTTACCTGGTATAAAATCCTGGTTTGAGGTTTTCTCCCTAGGGATGTTGAAAACATAATTTTCAATGTTTTTCTCGAGAATCCTGTACCATTTTAAACCCTGTGACCAGTTTCTTCTCTTTGGAGTTATTGGGATTTTCCTTTAAACTCCAGAGTTTGAATTCATGGTAATTGCCTTGGTATAAGTGTTTTTCCTTTATTGTTCTAGGTGCCTTCAATCTGGACATTTATAAAAATTATTTGTATTGTTTCTTGGATAACATCCCCTCCCACCCACTTTCATTCCCCTATGGAATGGTGTGTGTGCTTGGTCGTGTCTGACTCTGGGACCCCATGGACTGCAGCCCACCAGGCTCCCCTGTCCATGGGATTTTCCAGGCAAAAATACAAGAGTGGATCATCATTTCCTTCTCCAGGGGATCTTCCTGACCCAGGGATCCAACCCAGGTCTCCTGCCCGGCAGGCAGATTCTTTACCAACTGAAGAATGGCGACCGACTCCAGTATTCTTGCAACATGACTGAACACACGTGCTTTGGAACTTTCACTCCTCCACTTCTCTTTATAAAACTTCCATTCATTCCTGAATATTGTTACACTCTGAGTTAACCTACAGTTTTCTCATCTTTTCTCTCCAATTTTCTATCTCTTTGTCTTCTCATTACTTTCAGGGGAGATTTCTTTTATCTTCCAAACATTTGAGTGCATTTCTAACTTTTGCTCTCATATTTTCAACTTTCAAGGTATTGTTTGTTGTTCTTTGAAGGTATCTTTTTAAGAAACATCTTGCTCTTATTTTAAGCATGCAATGTCTTTTTCCATCTACATTTTCTTCATCTGTCTTCTTGTCTCTGTCTCCTTCAAGTGTACAGTTTTTTATTTGCTTTGTCTCTGTTCTTATGTTACAGGTCTCATACATCTGGTGGTCCTTGGTTAGCTATTCATACTTAAGAAACAGGGATAACAACAACGAACTGATTGGAAGTTCTGTGTCCATGTGTATGACATGGTGGTGGGAGGACTTCTTCACAGCACAGGGACTAGATGGTTCAGAGCTGGCTCAGAACTGCCCATAACCTGTCAGTTAATCTAGGCAGGGGTTCTCCAGTCTGCTGTCTGAGACATGGTGCAACGTGGCTACCAGCCAGGTGCGCGTGGTTGTCTCACTTTTCAGTACATAGATTCTTCTTTTACTTAATATCCCTAGTTTTTAGTGTGGCCTCTTATATGACTTAGGGACTAAATAATAACCACAAGCTATCCTCAAAGTGCCTGTTCTGACTGTCTGCAGTCAAAGGCCATTTTTTTGGGCTGGTGGACAATGCCTATAAAGGTTTAACTGCTCTTATACACATTTTAAATCAATCCTCTGATTTTTGGGATCATATCCACTCCCACCTTGATCTAGTATCCTGTCTGAAATTTCTAAGGATGTGTGGCTCATGTTTGGTTGCTCCCCAGCAGGCACTTCCTCAGGCCTGTGCTTCTCATATTTTTTTAGTTCAGTGACCACCCACTTATTGATTTTCCCATTTTCCAAATCTTACCTTCTTGTCAAAATTTCAAATTCTCTTTCTTCTTGTCAATCTTCCATTCTCTTTACCTTTGTGACATTATATTTCCTTTGCCATTTTATAATCCATCAGCTGTTATTTTGCTGAAGTTTTTGGGATGAACAGACTTGGAATGAATTATTTTGATGAGTTACATGGATCAGGTAAATGAAAATGATATGACATCTTCTCAGGCATTTCTGAAGGGATCAAGAGTTTTCAGGCAAAAAGTTTTTATTATCCTTTTATTTTCTATCCTGTCCCAGACAACATCAAGTAATATTCAGATATTATTTGCATTTATTTCTACCCTCTGCTAAAGGTGCTAGTTTTTTGTCTGAAGCTGGCATGATCATGGGATCATGGGTGTGGTGACAAAAGCCTTTGTCCACAGTTCACAGCCAAGCTCTGTGGCCATGACTGGACAATTGTTCTAAGGGGAAGTTATATTGACCTTTTTTATTATGTTCAATAGCATAGAAACTAGACTTATCAGTACTTCCTAGTATAAAACTCTTTAGCTTATTTGTTATTCAGAAGGGAAAGTCTATTTATATATTTATTTTGGCTTTTTCTTGTCTAGTAGAAATATAGAAACTAGTCCAGCAAAAAATTCTAACAAAGAGAGACTTAGCTGGAGGTATTTTCTTCCATTATTGCAGCTTATAATTTACTTTCAGAGAAAGGGCATGGGGATCTTGACGTATACACACTATGATATTTAAAATAGATAACTAATAAGAACTTGTATGTTCTTATTATACTTGATGTATGGCACAGGGAAATCTACTCAATGCTCCATAAGGACTGATAAGGGAAAAGAATCTAAAAAAGAGTGGATATATGTATCAGTCTCAGTTCAGTCACTCAGCAGTGTCCAACTCTCTGCTACCCCATGAACCACAGCACGCCAGGCCTCCCTGTCCATCACCAACTCCTGGAGTCCACCCAAACCCGTGCCCATTGAGTCGGTATGCCAACCAACCAACTCGTCCTCTGTTGTCCCCTTCTCCTACTGCCCTCAATCATTCCCATTGTCAGAGTATTTTCAAATGAGTCAGCTCTTCACATTAGGTGGCCAAAGTATTGGAGTTTCAGCTTCAGTGTCAGTCCTTCCAATGAACACCCAGGACTGATCTCCTTTAGAATGGACTGGCTGGATCTCCTTGCAGTCCAAAGGACTCTCAAGAGTCTTCTCCAACACCACAGTTCAAAAGCATCAATTCTTCGGTGCTCAGCTTTCTTTATAGTCCAACTCTCACATCCATACATGACTACTGGAAAAATGATAGCCTTGACTAGAAGGACCTTTGTTGGCAAAGTAATGTCTCTGCTTTCTAATATGCTGTCTAGATTGGTCATACCTTTTCTTCTAAGGAGTAAGTGTCTTTTAATTTCAAGGCTGCAATCACCATCTGCAGTGATTTTGGAGCCCAGAAAGATGAAGTCAGCCACTGTTTCCCCATCTTTTTCCCATGAAGTGATGGGACTGGATGCCATGATCTTAGTTTTCTGAATGTTGAGCTTTAAGCCAACTTTTTCACTCTCCTCTTACACTTTCATCAGGAGGCTCTTTAGTTCTTCTTCACTGTCTGCCATAAGGGTGGTGTCATCTACATATCTGAGGTTATTGATATTTCTCCCAGCAATCTTGATTCCAGCTTGTGCTTCTTCCAGCCCAGCATTTCTCATGATGTACTCTGCATATAAGTTAAATAAACACGGTGACAATATACAGCCTTGATGTACTCCTTTTCCTATTTGGAACCAGTCTGTTGTTCCATGTCCAGTTCTAACTGTTGCTTCCTGACCTGCATAGAGGGGAGGCAGGTCAGATGGTCTGGCATTCCCATCTCTTGAAGAATTTTCCACAGTTTGTTGTGATCCACACATCCAAAGGCTTTGGCATAGTTAATAAAGCAGAAACAGATGATTTTTTGGAACTCTGTTGCTTTTTCGATGATCCAGCAGATATTGGCAATTTGATCTCTGGTTCCTCTGCCTTTCCTAAAACCACCTTGAACATCTGGAAGCTCACGGTTCATGTACTGTTGAAGCCTGGCTTGGAGAATTTTAAGCATCACTTTACTAGAGTGTAAGATGAGTGCAATTGTGCGGTAGTTTAAGCATTCTTCGGGATTGCCTTTCTTTGGGATTGGAATGAAAACTGACTTTTTCCAGTCCTCTGGCCACCACGAAGTTTTCCAAATTTGCTGGCATATTGAGTGCAGCACTTTCACAGCATCATCTTTCAGGATTTGATAGTTCAACTGGAATTCCATCACCTCCACTAGCTTTGTTCATAGTGATGCTTCCTAAGGCCCACTTGATTTCATATTTTAGGCTGTCTGTCTCGAGGTGAGTGATCACACCATCATGATTATCTGGGTCATGGAGATCTTTTTTGTACAGATCTTCTGTGTATTCTTGCCACCTCTTCTTAATATCTTCTGCTTCTGTTAGGTCCATACCATTTCTGTCCTTTATTGAGCCAATCTTTGCATGAAATGTTCCCTTGGTATCTCTAATTTTCTTGACGAGATCTCTAGTCTTTCCCATTATATTGTTTTCCTCTATTTCTTTGCATTGATCACTGAGGAAGGCTTTCTTATCTCTCCTTGCTATTCTTTGAAACTCTGAATTCAGATGGATATATCTTTCCTTTTCTCCTTTGCTTTTTGCTTCCCTTCTTTTCACAGCTATTTGTAAGGCCTTCTCAGACAGCCATTTTGATTTTTTGCATTTCTTTTTCTTGGGGATGATCTTGATTCCTGTCTCCTATACAATGTCATGAACCTCCACCCAGAGTTCTCAGGCACTCTGTTTATTAGATCTAGTCCCTTAAATCTATTTCTCACTTCCACTGTATAATCATAAGGGGTTTGATTTAGGTCATACCTGAATGGTCTAGTGGTTTTCTCCACTTTCTTCAATTTCAGTCTGAATTTGGCAATAAGGAGTTCATGATCTGAGCCACAGTCAGCTCCTGGTCTTGTTTTTGCTGGCTGTATAGAGCTTCTCCATCTTTAGCTGCAAAGAATATAATCAATCTGATTTTGGTGTCAACCATCTGGTGATGTCCATGTGTAAAGTCTTCTCTTGTGTTGGTGAAGAGGGTATTTGTTATGACCAGTGCGTTCTCTTGGCAGAACTCTACTAGTCTTTGCCCTGCTTCATTCTGTACTCCAAGGCCAAATTTTCCTGTTCCTCCATGTGTTTCTTGACTTCCTACTTTTGCATTCCAGTCCCCTATAATGAAAAGGACATCCTTTTTGAGTGTTAGTTCTAGAAGGTCTTGTAGGTCTTCATAGAACTGTTCAACTTCCGCTTCTTCAGTGTCACTGGTCGGGGCATAGACTTGAATTACCGTGATATTGAATGGTTTGCCTTGGAAACGAACAGAGATCATTCTGTTGTTTATGAGATTGCATCCAAGTACTGCATTTCAGACTCTTTTGTTGGTTATGATGGCTACACCATTTCTTCTAAGGGATTCCTGCCCTCAGTAGTAGATATATGTATATGTGTGACTGATTCATCTTGCTGTACAACAGAAACTAACATAACATTATAAATCAACTATACTCCAAGAAAAATTAATTAAAAAATAATTTAGTTTTTGAGAAAGGGCCTAGGATTCTTGTGGTAATTTGCTTATGGTACATAAGATATACGTTCACAATCTATTAACCATTATGTGCTTATGAGAAGAGAAAATGTCATTACACTGCACTGTCACAGTATTTGAATATCCAAAGGTCTTTCATTATGATGGGCAAATGTGTTGTTTTTCTTGGAGCTTGGTGAATGCATGAAAAGATTATTGTCTGAATTCTCAGAAAGTGCGAATATGTATTTTACGAGCCAACCTTAGAGAAAACAACGTGGGAGACTTGTTTCATTATGTTGTTCCTCTCCCCCTACAAGCCTTTATTTTCCTAATTATACTTTGTAGAGTCTATTATTTTTCTTAGTTTTTGTTCCTTATCCCACAGTAATATTTCCAGGGAATGATCACCTAAAAAAATCACAAAAGGTTGATGTTAGGTAATCTAAAGTATAGAGATGCAGATAATCAAAAGCTAACTGTGAGTGAATCGCACATTTACAAGAGTGGCAAGTTCTTTTTGACAACATCAATCCAGGATGACTAGGTGTCAAAAGTAAAAGGACACCTCATTTCCTGGGTTTGGATGTTGTCTCTTAAATGAAGCATGAACATCTTCACAATGCTCACATTGTCCTCATCGACTCCATAACACAAGCATGTTTTGTGTTCATACAGATATGAATATGAATCTACAGTTTCAATTTCCGGCAATTTGTCCTCAAACAGTTTCTTGTGTATGGAAAATGGAACCCAGATTTTCAAACCAACAGAAGACCCATCAGGTTATAAATTTCATTACTTTGGTTAATTTGTAACTGAACACTTTCTATGGAGGGGCTTTGAATGAGTTATTGGGTTTGGTTAAGTAAGGTAAATGAACAAAAAGATATTTCCCCCCAAGAGTTTTGAGAGGATCACAGAGAATAGGAATGGAGAACAGAGAATGTTAGTCCTCTTATATTTGCATATACTTACTAAGCCTGCCTTGTCTATTCTTTAAAATGGTTATTTTAAAAAAAGTCAGGGACTTCCCTGGTAATCTAGTGGCTAAGACTGCATTCCCAATGCAGGGGCCCTGGGTTCAATCCCTGGTCAGGGAGCTAGATCCCATATACCACAACTAAGGGTTCGCATGCTGCAACTAAAAAGATCCCACCTGCCACAACTAAGAACTGTTGCAGCCAAATAAATAAACAGATATTAAAAAAAAAAAGTCAAATATACCCTCCCAAGGGCCGCTGTAGAGTTAATTCCATTGTGGAAAGCATCTTAGAAGGATAGGTTTATACTGACGATTTGGTCTATACAATTTTCTAAATAGGAAACAGAGGTAGAAAGAAAAATCTTAGGATTTGTGTTATATTATTGGCCACCTTATGCAAAGAACTGACTCACTGAAAAGGACCCTGATGTTGAGAAAGATTGAGGGAAGGAGGAGAAGGGGATGATAGAGGTAGAGATGGTTGGATGGCATCACTGACTCAATGGACATGAGTTTGAGCAAACTCCAGGTGATAGTGAAGGGACAGGAAAGCCTGATGTGCTGCAGTCCATGGGGTCACAAAGAGTCAGACATGACTGAGCGACTGAATAACAAACAATTGATATTCTATAGCAAAGAGGTGACCCTACAGACTTGCCTCAGACCAGAACTTCTTTTCCTGTGATGGGGACATTTTCATGCTGGATTCATATTACTGAAAGTTATGGTGGTCCCCTAGGTTGGAAATTTCACTACCAGCATGGAATAAGAGGGAAGCAAAATAGTTTATTTTTCTTTAAATTTTCATTGATGTATACTTGATTTAAAATGTTGTGTTAGTTTCAGATGTACAGCAGAGTGAATGTTATACGTATACATATATCCATTCTTTTTTAGATTCTTTTCCCATATAGGCCATTATTAAGTATTGAGTAGAGTTTCCTGTGCTATTATCTAGTGGGTCCTTATTCAAAATAGTTCAAAGGAGTTTAAGAATAGCTGTCTCAGAAACTCTAAGCTAAAGGAACCCCCTGGGGAAACAAAGGGAAACGGTGACATCAGCAGTAGCCTGTGTTCCCCTTCAGCTGGTTTTTACCAAAGAATGATTCAAGTCCTATTTCCTATTTTTCTTCATGTGCTTTGTAGCAGATAAACAAAGCCTTCCCAATATGGTGTGCCTCCAGGAGAGTGTGTTGATTCCTTGATTCTTTGGTATATTCATTTTTGCCTCAGAGGAAACCTAGAGTTTGCTTTATACCTATAGACATAAATCTTTATGCTCGTCAAAGATAAAATATGAATACCAAGAAATGGAGATTATGATTTTCTGGACTGGACATGACTGACAGATAGCCTCACAAGAAATTTCAAGATCCAGATGTGTTCAGGACCCTCGCTTCTGCAGGTGGCACAGTTTACTACTCATTGGGAAAATGCAAATCAAAAACCACAATGAGATACCATCTTACACCTGCCAGAATAAAGTGAGTGAAGTCACTCAGTCGCGTCTGACTCTTGTGACTCCATGGACTGTAGCCCACCAGACTTCTCCATCCATGGGGTTTTCCAGGCAAGAATACTGGAGTGGGTTGCCATTTCCTTCTCCAGGGGATCTTCCCCACCCAGGGATCAAACCCAGGTCTCCTGCATTGAAGGCAGACGCTTCACCCTCTGAGCCACGAGGGAAGTCCCTACACCTGCCAGAATAGCTGTCCTCAAAAAGATGACAAGTAACAAATGTTGGTGATGATATGGAGAAAAGGGAACTCTTGCAGGCCCCTGATGGGAATGTAAATTTGTGTAGCCACTGTGAAAAACAGTATGGAAGTCCCTCAAAAGATTAAAAATAGAGCTAACATATTGCTGTTCAGTTGCTATGTCGTGTTTGAGTCTTTGTGACCCCATGGACTACAGCCTGCCAGGCTCTTCTGTCCATGGGATTTCCCAGGCAAGAATACTGGAGTGGGTAGCAATTTCCTTAGGATTCAGCAATTCTACTCCTGTATATATATAACAAAAATATTAATTCATAGAGATACAGGCATCTCAATGTTCACAGTTACATTATTTACAATAGCCAAGATATGGAAGCAAGCTAAGTATCCATCAACAGATGAATGAATAAAGAAGATGTGGTATATACACAATGGAATATGTTAGCCACAAAGAACAATGAAATTTTGCCATTTACAACAACATGGAGGGTATGCTTGGTGAAATAAGTCAGAAAAAGAGAAACACTGTCTGTTTTGACTTATATGTGGAATCTAAAAAATGAAACAAATGAATGAATATATCAAATCCAAATCAGGCTCATAAATACAGAGAACAAACTAGTGATTACCAGTGGGGAGAAGGATAGGAGAGGGGAAAACAGGAGAAGGGAATTAAGAGATACAAATTACTAGGTATAAAATAAATCAGACAAAAGGATATATTGTACAGCACAAGGAAAGTAGCCAATATTTTATAGTAGCCTTATATAGAGTATAATCTATAAAAATATTGAATTACTATGTTGTACACCTGAAACTAATATAGTATTGTAAGTCACTATACTTCAATTTTAAAAAAAGTTATTTGGGGGTCAAGTACATAGTGGACTCTATATTACTACGCAGTTAAATATTTTTAGTTTCTATAAAATAATTATAACTGTAGAGAACTTAAACTCTTAAATCTTATAAATATAGTAACAATTCTAGAAAGAGATACTTGTGTTTTTTCCTCTCCCCAAAGTTAGTATATAAATTGGGTAGCAGTTATAGCAGTTAGTTAAGTTTAGTAATTGCTAGTAAATTAAGTCTCTGGAGGGGAAAAAAAGGTTATGATTTTTAGTGTTTGTAAATTTCTGTGGTGTAAATACTCTCACCAAACTGTTGCTAAATACTGAATTGGGAAGAGATGTGTATACTCATGTCTCCTAACCCAGTAGGAACCGGCTCCAGGATACCACTTATTGTTGGCCATACCTAAGTATCTGTTAGAAAACGCAAAAAAGATGGCCCAATGAGTCTTTGATGGCATAGTAAATTTTTTTCACTTTATGCAATATTGCTTTGAATTCAATATATATATATATTTTAATAACTTTTTGTTTTATATTGGAGTCAGAGAGATCGCCTGGAGAAGGAAATGAACCTGCTCTAGTACTCTTGCCTAGAAAATCCCATGGAAAGAGGAGCCTGGTGGACTACAGTCCAGGGGGTCTCAGAGGATCGAGCACAACTTAGCAACTAAGCAGCAGCAATGAAAGAGTTGATTAATGGGCTTCCCTGGGGGTGGCTCAGTGCTAAAGAATCTGCCTGAAATGCAGGAGATATGAGTTTGATCCCTGGGTTGGGATGATCCCCTGGAGAAGGAAATGGCAACCCACTCCAGTATTCTTGCCTGGAGAATTCCACGGACAGAGAAGCCTGGCTGGCTACAGTCCCTGGGGTCACAAAGAATCAGACATGATGCAGCAACGAAATGACAACAACAAAATGGCTGATTAACAATGTTGAGATACTTTTAGGTGGACAGCAAAGGGACTCAGCCGTACATGTACATGTGTCCATTTCCCCCAAACTCCCCTCCCATACAGACTCTGGCATAGTAAACTGTTGGCAAGTGCTGGGGTCACATAAGAACTGTGACATGCTTACCAAAATCGCAGAGTTAAATATTGCTAATATTTCACTACTCAAACACTAATGCAATGCCTTTTTTCTTTTAATGCAGAGTGTGTGAAGGAAGTTAAATCATTAATGTGGGTGTATGTACTGGTTGGAAATATTATACGTGGAATTGGTGAAACTCCCATCATGCCTTTGGGTATTTCCTACATAGAAGATTTTGCCAAATCTGAAAACTCTCCTTTGTATATTGGTGAGTTGGAAAATCTACCTTAGCCTCTTTTCAGGACAGTAATTTCCTTGAGCATGGATATGAGTTATTTATTTAGATGCTTAGGCATTTCCAGAATGTTGAACAGAGTGCTTTGGCGCAATAGGCCATCAATTAAAGTTTGTTGAATAAAGCAATTATAAGCTACCTCCAAGTAAGCCACTTTGCTAAAACTGCTTTTTACTATTGAAAATACCAATAATCTAGCTCCCCTGGAGTTCTATTTGCCTTCTCCATTTTCTTGGCACCACTATATACCCAATCTGTGAAGAAATTTAGCAATGTTTTCTCTAAAATGTCATTTATTCAAAATCTTTCTCACTATTTTCATTACTTCTATTTTTGTTCAGGTCTTTGTTAGCTTTGATATTGTTCACTTGATCTGTAGTAGTTAAAATCAGTTTCTTATAAAAATTTTTGCAGTATAATTTTTCTCAAATATATTAAATGTCTTCTCTCTCATGTTAATGAAGCATGCTGACTCTTTATTAAATATGAGCCCTCCACTTATTCCTAGCTCTGCCCACAATTTATCTATTTAGTTTCTTATGTAGTTTCTCTTTATTACAATCTCTCTATGATATCACAACCTGTCTACAATATTTTTCATAAATATCTGTCTTCAGACCTTTGGTTATGTTTCCTGAAATTTCCTTTTCTAAATTCTATCAGTACTTCCCACAATAGGCAACTTAACATCTACCTTCGTATGTTGCCTTACAATCTTCTAAAGAGTCTTTATTTATTGTGCATAATTTGTTTATATTTCTTAGTTACTCCATCTGTTGTTAGTTGTAAAATCATAACTTTGAATACTGGGATATTTTGCTATTAATGAATAGCTTCTTAAAACCAGAAAAATCAAAGAGGGTGAGAGAAAGCAGGAACAGAGCTACATATAATGAGGAGTTAAAATATTTAGGAACCATTATTTGAAGCAACTTTGGGAGATTTTTGATGACCTATTGATTTTGCAATAATCTTTTTCAGTGTCTTTTTATTCAATCCTTTCAAATCCCTCTACATACTTATATTGGAAGAATACAAAATGCTCACCTGCAATAAATTAACAAATATCTTGTTACAATATGTATTTCTTTCTTCAACAAATATTAGAGTATATAATACATAGAAACAACTGATAATCTCTAGACGTATTAAGATGAGTAAGACATTGTCCATATAAAATTTAGTATATAAATAACTGCATGTGCTCAGTTGCTAAGTTGTGTCTAGCTCTTTGTGACCCTCTGGACTGTTGCCCACTGGTCTCCTCTGTCCACAAGATTTTCTAGGCAAGAATACTGGAGTGGGTTGCCATGCTCTCCTCAAGGGACTCTTCCTGACCCAGGGATTGAACCCTCATCTGCTGTGTCTCCTGCAGTTAGATTCCTTATCACTGAGCCACCTGGGAAACCAAATAACTACATAATTATAAATAAATGAAATTTGATAAATATGTATATAATTAAATTTGAAAAATTACATTGAACTTAGGGGAAAGTGAAATAAATATGGCCAGGTATAATTTAACTAGCTACATACCAAGAAAAAAATTTCCATGTGTGTCTCTGGAGTTTAGGAAAGAATATAAAAGCTAGACATAAAATTTGAGAATCATCTATACAGAGACAAAAATAAAATCAAGAGGGAGAAATAAGATTATGATAGGATGACTCATGCTATATAGTGAAAGGTCCCAGGATAATACACTAAGCAACATTCTTATTTGTAGAGTAGAAGGAAGGAAGGAAGGAAGTAGAAGGAAGGAAGGTAGTAGAAGGAAGAAAATTTTAAAAAGGGGTAGTCATAAGGGAAAAAGTAGAACAATAGATGAATGTATAGATTTCTGAGTCTTAAGAAGAAGAGCGCCAAAAGAAAGCTGGCGAATGAGAAGATGAAGACCATAAAAAGGACACTAGGTAAGTGGCTGAGCAACTAACATAGATAAGTGGCAAAGAGATCACTGAGAGTGTTTTGAGTAGAAAGTGATAGCATTTGAGTAGAGTGAGTGGTGAGGAAGTAGATGCAGAGTGTAATGACAGGAAAGAAATCAGTGTGAATTTGATATATTGCAGAAATCAGTGGATGAGGGAGATTGAACAGATGCACAAGAGAGAGTGTTTGGTTGAACAAGACATCAGAGAAGACAGACAGGGTTAGCATCAGGAAGTCAGGTGTGCACAGGGTGGACTAACCCATAGCACTATGGAGAAGGCATAGGCAATAAGTGAAGATCTATTTTGAAGTAAAGAGGAAGAAAGTTGAAGAAGCTCATGCCTTGATTTTTAATGGAAGCAGGGAAGGATCACTATAGACTCAGAATTATAGACAAGTCATGAGATAGCTGATGATAACAATCCAGATGGGTAAAAAGTCAAGTGAGGATGAAGGGGGATGTGGAGGATAAGAAAGGATATGATAGTAAGACGGAAGAGAAGTATCATTAAAAGTGAGGATAGAACCAGAAAAAGTTCAAGTGTTCTAACGTGAGAGTATTCCCCAAATTGATCTACATATTCAGTGTGCATGCCTAGGAAAATTATAATACCAGTTGCTTTTTATTTTTGGAGAAATGGACAAGCTGATCTTAAAATGCAAATGGAAATGCAAGGGGCACTGGGCAGCCAAAACATCCTTAAAAAATAACAATGGACTTCCCTGGTGGGCTAGTGGTTGGGAATTCATCTGCCAGTGCAGGGGACACAGATTTGATCTCTGGTCCAGGAAGATCCCACATGCCTGTGGCAACTAAACCCATGTACCACCGCTGCTGAGCCTGTGTGCCCTAGAGCCTGTGCTCTGCAACAAGAGTAGCCTCCATTCACCACAACTTGAGAAAAGCCCGTGTAGCAATGAAGACCCAGCACAGTCAAAAATAAATGAATAAATAAATAAATAAATGAATGAATAAAAAAAATAAAAAAAAAAAAAACCCCACAAAACAACAGACTTACACTTCTGATTTCAAGATTTGCTACAAAATTATAATAATATCATTGTGATTCTGGCACAAGGGTAGATATATAGGTCAATAGAATAGAAGTGCTAGTCTATTATTAACCTCTATGGTTAATTGACTTTAAGATAGATGTTAAGATCATTCAATGAGAGAAGATTATTTTCAGCAAATGGTGAAAGGGAACTGGCTATCCAGGTGCCAAAGTATGAATTTGGGTTCCTACCTGGTGCCATGTACAAAAATTTAACTCAAGATAGATAAAAGTCCTAAATGTAAGAGGTAAACTGATGAAACTCTTAGATGGAAACACAGGTGTAAATCTTCATGACTTTGAATTAGACAACAGTTTTTAGACATGAAACCAAAAGCACAAGCAACAAGAGAAAAAAATAGATAAAGACTTTATCAAAATTTAAAAGTTTGTGCATTTAAGGACATTATCAAGTTGTTGATTTGGGAATGAAATTTTTCTGAAAATATGCCACAAGAAATTTATCATAACCTGATATTGCTTTAAAATTCATTCAAAAATATGACTGTGGAAAACATCAAAAGGATTTTGCTCTATATTGTGACTTTCAATAGCAAGATCTCAGCTGTAATCAAAATATCCACCCATGATACAGTATTGAAAATTCTATCCCAATATGGGACACATTATTGGTTTACTCACAAAACACAACAGAATTCGCCATAAAAGGCCATCACTTTAACCAACCTACAAGAGAACCAACCACAAGAGAAAATGGTTTTGAATCATAATATAGACGGTCTACTAATCTAATCTTTGTCTTATCAATTTACCAGGTCAATTTGAGATTGTGGAATCTGATGCCATAGCATTTAAAGATTCGCATTTCCTTAGTTTCATTTCAAAATTACTATTAAGGAATGGAGTCATACAAACACTCTGATCATTTTAAGTAAGTTAGTCTTTCATAACTGAAAAGGGATATTTTCATCTTGGAGAAGGGAGTTTGCATACAATATCCTTATCCTGCTGCAGCCAGTCACTTCTAACCACAAGTCTTTACTTGTAACCTGGCATGAAAGAGAATTTGGAGGCCTAGAAAAGTGGTGTCAAATTATGAGATTCCTTTTTCAACATTTAAAGAAACAACTGTGCTACTTATTGTAAACCAAGTTTAAGTTTCCAACAGATTGAATACGTAAGGCAAAAATATCTGCGGTAAAAACAATTCAATCCTCAGACTCTTCATGGGATTAGACCTCTTTATGTGGGTGTAGTACTTTACCATAACTTTATGTTTACCTTCATTTTTAGGGTTAATCGAAACAGGAGCTATCATTGGTCCTTTGATTGGTCTTTCATTAGCGTCATTCTGTGCAAATGTTTATGTTGACACTGAATCGGTGAACACAGGTAATTCCATAAAATCTATACAATGTCTATAATACACAAAGCATCATCTAGTATGTCATCACATTTAAATTTTGCTTACTTGACCCTCAGATAGAATCTCCACTTTTCAGGTGACCAAGTTGAGGTTGAGGAGTTTAAATAATTTTTCAAATATTTCAAACCAGTGAACAGGAGAGCATGATAAAATGCTGATGTTCTAACACAGAATCCAATGCTCATTCTATCACATGAGTCATATTTCTTTTTTTCAGGAGATTTAAGCACAGAGGTTTGAATTTTTTAAAATCAAGCAATCATTTGTGGATAACAAAGTAGAAAGTGAAAGTGAAAGTCACTCAGTTGTGTCTGACTCTTTGCGACCCCATGGATTATACAGTCCATGGAATTCTCCAGGCCAGAATACTGGAGTGGGTAGCCTTTCCCTTCTTCAGGGGATCTTCCCAACCCAGGGATCAAACCCAGGTCTCCCGCATTGCAGGCGGACTCTTTACCAGCTGAGCCACAAGGGAAGCCCAAGTATACTGGGGCTGGTAATCTATCCCTTCTCCAGTGGATCTTAGTGACCCAGGAATCAAATCGGATTGCAGGTGGATTCTTTACCAACTGAGCTATAAGGGAAGTCCCCTTATAGCTAATTAATATGTACATATTTATATATATATATTTTTGTGTGCTCAGTTGTGTCTGACTCTTTGCAACCCCGTGGACTGTAGCCCACTAGTCTTCTATCCATGGGATTTCCCAAGCAAGAATATTGGAGTGGGTTGCCATTTCCTACTCCAGGGAATTTTCCTGACCCAGGGATCACACCCGAGTCTCTGGCATCTCCTGCATTGGCAGGGGAATTCTTTACCACCTGAGAAGCCCTTGTACCTATTTATTAATTCCTTACCTGGTAGGACAAATAGTCAAACTAGTTTACTGCTAGGCAATATTGTAATACCATATGTTTTCAGACAAGTTTTATCAGTGTCTGAATTTTATGCAAATTCTATACTTGGCTAGAACTTGACAGTTGTAATGGTAATAATTTTCTATAGCTTGTACAGGAAATGATGACTTAAGCTAATAAAAAAATGTGTATATCTCTTTACAGACGATCTGACCATAACTCCCACTGATACGCGTTGGGTTGGTGCATGGTGGATTGGCTTTTTGATTTGTGCAGGAGTGAATGTGCTCACTGCCATTCCTTTTTTCTTTTTGCCCAAAACGCTTCCAAAGGAAGGACTAGAGGATAATGCTGAGACCATTAAAAATGACAAAGAGAAACAAGGAGACGTCAAGAAGGAAAGGGATGGAATCACTAAAGGCAAATATAAACATTTCAAGTCTATATAATTTCCTTTTATTTTCTATAATTGTGTCTGTATTTTAGTCTAACATTACAGTGTGCTAGGCTACATGAAGACAATTTGATATTAACAGACAGCAGTCAATTTCTAGCTAGTCTGATTCTTCACATGCTACTACATGAAAATAAGCGATATTATTTAGAAGCTGAATTATCTCAGATCAGCATTTATATAAAATTTTATGTCAACCTGGGCATTCAAATAAGTAAGTAAATAAATCTGTCCCCATTTGCCTTAAAAAACTATTTTATATAGAGCATGCTGCTGCTGCTGCTGCTAAGTCGCTTCAGTCGTGTCTGACTTTGTGCGACCCCATAGATGGCAGCCCACCAGGCTCCCCCATCCCTGGGATTCTCCAGGCAAGAACACTGGAGTGGGTTGCCATTTCCTTTTCCAATGCATGAAAGTGAAAAGTGAAAGTGAAGTCACTCAGTCGTGTATGACTCTTAGCGACCCAATGGACTGTAGCCTACCAGGCTCCTCCGTCCATGAGATTTTCCAGGCAAGAGTACTGGAGTGGATTTACCATTGCCTTCTCCGATAGAGAGCATAGATCTAATTAAAAAAGAAATTCAAACCAAGGATAAAAAGAGGAAAGATACATGTTAATCAAAATAAGTACTATATAGTTCTGAGACAAAAATACTAGCTTATCTGTGAGCTTCTTGGAAGCTAAGGCAGAAAAAGAAAAATGACAGGTCATGTAATTCTCTATATTTGATAGAGGAAAGGATAACAAGGACTTAACTCAGTATAAGAAATCTAGAAAATAAATAGAAACTACTGAGACTCATCTATTATAACAGAATGTCAACAAACATGGGTAACTTAAGAAGCTTCAAAGAGCTCCAACACAAGTTTCTCCCCGGCCATGACTTTATTCGCAAATATGAATCCTACAACTAGATTCATTTCTTTCCTTCTCTTCCAGTTTATTTATTGATCCTTTGTTCTAGATTGGTTATTAGGCAGTTTATGAAGCAAACTAAGATAGTATATGATAAGCAAGGAAATCAAGATGAAGAACGTGAAGATAGAAGTAAAAAGAAACCGTGACACTTTGACCCCAAATGCAGGCAGCATGACCCAGAATCTTTGCCAGGGTTAGGCCACAAATTTGACTCTGAGCTTTCTTAGTCCATACAAACAGGAAAATGTTTTGGTTAAAGCATTTACACAGTATGTACAGTGTATCTTTATTATATACCAAACGATTTGCATGGTATATTCTTAGTATATACCAAATGAATCAGGATCTCAGGCATGAGACCTATTTTAAGAGATTATTTGTGAACCATAAGCAGAACCACCAAAATTGTACTGCAGAAGCAGAGAACCTAGTACTTGAGAAAATTTTTATGCTGTGAATTTCCACATGTGTCTTCATTTTAAATGCTCAGGAATGATAATATCAAATGTGAAGCTCTCTATCAAATTAATTTCCTTCCTGACTTCAGAGAACAGAACAAGAGAACAAGTATCTCTCATGCTAGACGATATCTAGAGAAGAGAGGATAGTAGTAGAGGAAAAAAGAAGGATAAAAAAGGAAATGGTGTGAACTCGAACGATATTTTACTCATGTTACGCTTTTTCCTGAAGGTGCGATAGTAACTTAGAGAAGGTAAATGTTTGTGTTCTGATCCGTGTCCAGTCAGCAGTCTCACTGACTTGCAGAAGCTACCAAAACAATGATACAACTTTACGTTTCAAAGGGTAAAAAGAATCAAAATCAATCATTTTGTAATGCACATTTTGTAGTGTGCATTACAAAACAGGAAAACACAATTTAGAGGGGAGGTTGATATTTCAGAAAAAGTCAGTCATAAAATGCAAAGCCAAGTGAGTTTGACACCTTTGTCATTCTTTCCTTTCAGATTTTTTACCCTTCATGAAAAGTCTTTTATTCAACCCAATTTACATGCTTTTCATACTGATAAGTGTGCTGCAGTTCAACGCATTTGTCTGTATGATTTCCTTCATGCCTAAATATATGGAACAGCACTATGGAAAATCAACTTCAGAGGCAATCTTTCTCATGGGTATGTTTGTTCTTCTCTGTATTCGTAGCTCACTTTTTTTCCCCATGAAATGCTGAACAGTGTGATAATGAATCTAGGAAACTCCTCAATTGAAATCTGTTGGGATATTTTTGCCTCTGGTACTCTCCCCCTTCTGCTTCCAGGGAAATCATGAGAGGGTAGGGAAGGGGAGAAGGCAGAGAATCCTGATTTTCTTTTTCTCTTTGGGTCTTTCTCTGGGCTTCCCTGGTGGCTCAGAAGGTAAAGAATCTGCCCACAATGCAGGAGATCTAGGTTCAGTCTCTAGGTTGAGAAGATCCCCTGGAAAAAGAAATAGCAACCCACTCCAGTATTCTTGCCTGGAGAATTCTATGGACAGTGGAGCCTGGTGGGCTACAGTCCATGAGATCGCAGAATTGGACATAACTGAGTGACTAACACACTTAGTTCTTTCTCTAGTCAGAATGCAAATTTGAAATATTTGTAGAAATCTTGGGGAATGCACGTGTGATAAAATTTTCACATTGGTAATTTGTTCATGTAAAAAGTAAGACCGTTAACTCATCAGGAGTTGTATTTCACTTCCAGATTTTGCTTTTCTGGCTCCAATCCATTAATTCCTTGGTTTCTCACTTAGCTCCTCAGCTCCTCTGACTTTATTTATTTATTTATGCATTTTTGGCCGTGCTGGATCTTTGTGACTATGTCCTAGCTTTATTCTAGTTGTGGTGAGTAGGGGCTACTTTCTAGTTGAGGAGCAGGGGCTCTTGAGTGTGTGGGCTTCAGTTAGTTGAAAAGCATGTGGGCTCAGTAGTTGCAGCTCCCATGCTCTAGAGCGCAAGCTATTTGTGGCACCAGAGTTAAGTTTCCCCATGGCATGTGGGATCCTCCAGGATATAACCCATGTCTCCTGCATCAGCAGGCATATTCTTTACCACTGAGCCACCAGGGAAGCCCCTCTTCTGGTATTTTGAGATATCTCTGCTGTGCATGTATTCTGATTTTCCTGCTACCACACTAATCTCTGTGGACTTAAAAAATATTCACAACCTAAAAGCTGAATTATGGCTTATTCAGGAGAAATTTTTAGGACTTTTAGCCTGGGAAATAGCATCTCAAGTAACCCCCTGAGAGAACTGCTTCTAAGAGGTAAGGGAGTGAGGAGCTAGGTTATAAAGTTTCTCAACAAAGGGCAGGTAGTCAGAACATCAAAAGATGATTGCTAATTAAAAGAAACCAGATATGGCAAGTTAAGGAATTTAGCACTTTTCTATGTATGGAAAGATACAAGAGTCTGGGCTCACTGAAATCATTCCTTTGAAATACATCTCAGCTATCTGGGGCCTGTTCTGGGTGTTTTAACATCCTGAGTTTCACATCCTCAGGGCTCACCACAGGGACTGGCTGCAGTCTGATGGCTGCTAGATGTCATGTATTCTTTCTTTCCTGAGCTCCTTCAGGGCTCACCAGATCGCCATCTGTGGTGGCTGCAATTGCTGATGACTGTGCTGTCCTTTATTTACTGTTATGGCAGGAAGCAGTCTATTTCTCAACTCCATAGTTCTACTCCACCTTGAGTTTTTCCTGAGATCTTTTTACTGTTTTGAAAGGAGAATTTCCAGATTACATGTATCCACATCACCTAGAGTGTTAAAAGTCCATATACCTAGGACCCATCTCAAACATACTAAATTGGACTCTCTGGTATGGGACTCAAGAATGGATATTAAGCTCTTCCAAGAATGTGATTCAGTAGACAGACCTTGGTATTGTAAGGATGTAACCTAGGGCTGTCTTTCTCCCCCTTTTTTCTTTCCTTTATTAGGGGATTAGGGGAGGGAGAATGCTAGTCAGTAGCAGTAAGGCATGGAATGTAAAGACACTTGACAATTACAGGCTCAGCAAAATACCTTTAAAATACCTTGAGCTGAGCCAAATTCTTAACAATCAGAGTTGGAATAAACAGCTGTAGAATCATACAAATCATACTATTTATGATTTACTATTACTATTTATGATTTAACAATATACATTAAATACAAATCATTATATATATAATCCCACCCAAAGAACAGAAAGTAGTAAATGGCTGGTTGACTTTGATTTGTCACTTCTACCTGCATCCTAAGAAAAGAGATATAGAACATAACCCTTTCAGACAAGAAATTTACATTCTTCTTCTATTAATTAAATACATGATACAGAAGTACAGAACAGACTTTTGAACTCTGTGGGAGAAGGTGAGGGTGGGATGTTTCGAAAGAACAGCATGTATATTATCTATAGTGAAACAGATCACCAGCCCAGGTGGGATGCATGAGACAAGTGCTCGGGCCTGGTGCACTGGGAAGACCCAGAGGAATCGGGTGGAGAGGGAGGTGGGAGGGGGGATCGGGATGGGGAATACATGTAACTCCATGGCTGATTCATGTCAATGTATGACAAAACCCACTGCAATGTTGTGAAGTAATTAGCCTCCAACTAATAAAAAAAAAAATCCAAAAAAAAATACATGATAATAATAACAGTCTTCCAATATTACTTTGATGTTGTGGGGCATTTAAAAATCTCCCTGTATGTAATATGTAACTAAGTGGGAATAAGTTTAAATTAAACTTCTTCACTATAAGTTGGACCTAAATGATTTTTTACGTAAGACATAGTAGATCAATGTGTTATAATATTTGTTCCTTCGCTATGTCACTTTGTATATAATGTTCTAATTGCATTTATAGGTATTTATAACTTCCCTCCAATATGCATTGGATATATAGTTGGCGGTTTAATTATGAAGAAGTTCAAGATTACTGTCATACAAGCTGCCCACATAGGATGTTGGTTATCTTTTACTGAGTATCTTTTCTATTTTTTGTGTTTTTTCATGATCTGTGATAGTTCTTCAGTTGCTGGCATCACCACATCTTATGAAGGGTATGTTGTTTTCTAATGAATATTATGCTCTTTCAACTGTTAATATTTTCCGCAATGACTATCCATGACCAGATTAGTTGCCTATTGGAGTTAATCTGTGGTCTTTCTTCATCTTATTAAAAAGGTTGGGAATATATCACAGAGTGAGTGAACTTATGATTGTGTTTGTGTGTCTTTGTGATATCCTAGTAGACAGTAAAATGAAGATCATAGAAACTACCTATGGTTTTAGGTTGTATTAGGATGCGTTATGCATACATTTTATACAACCATAAATAGGTAAAATTAAGAGTTGACTCTCTCTTTCTCTCTCTCTCTCTCTATATATATATATATATATATAGTCTCAATCACCTTTATATCTTTCCTTGATGGGCTTAAATTTAGCTTAACTGAATCCTAACACATGTATAGCAATGCTTTTATACATTTATATATTTTATTTGAATATATATATCTATATCATTGAATGGTTTTAGATTCACATTTTGAGGGTTACCTGGGTTCACAGGAAGATTTTGCATACTGATGTGAATTTTTAAAATTCATTTATAGGACATATCTAGATAAAGGAGTAATTAGTTAAGACGAAATTAAGAGAATCATAAAATGGTTCCTTTAAAATTATCAAGGACTATATGATTAGAATCATGTCAAATACATAATATGAGTATTTATTAGATTACATCACACAAATGTAATCAGAGTATATCATGCAAAATGCTGGGATGGACAAAGCACAAGCTAGAATTAAGATTGAGGGAAAAATGTCAATAACCTCAGATATGCAGATGACACCACCCTTATGGCAGAAAGTGAAGAAGAATTAAAGAGCCTCTTGATGAAAGTGAAAGAGGAGAGTGAAAAAGTTGGCTTAAAGCTCAACTTTCAGAAAACTAAGATCATGGCATCTGGTCCCATCACTTCATGCCAAATAGATGGGGAAACAATGGACACAGTGACAGACTTTATTTTTGGGGGCTCCAAAATCACTGCAGATGGTGGGTGACTGCAGTCATGAAATTAAAAGATGTTTGTTCCTTGGAAGAAAAGCTATGACCAACTTAGCATATTGAAAAGCAGAGACATTACTTTGTCAACAAAGTCTGTATAGTCAAAGCTATGGTTTTTCCAGTAGTCATGTATGGAAGTGAGAGATGGACTATAAAGAAAGCTGAATGCTGAAGAATTGATGCTTTTGAACTGTGGTGTTGTGGAAGACTCTTGAGAGTCCCTTGGACAGCAAGGAGATCCAACCAGTCCATTCTAAAGGAAATCAGTCCTGAATATTCATTGGAAGGGCTGATGCTGAAGCTGAAACTCTAATACTTTGGCCACCTGAAGTGAAGAACTGACTCAGTGGAAAAGACCCTGATGCTGGGCAAGATTGAAGGCAGGAAGAGAAGGGATGACAGAGGATGAGATGGTTGGATGGCATCACCGACTCAATGGACATGAGCTTGAGTAAACTCTGGGAGTTGGTGATGGACAGGGAGGTCTGATGTGCTGCAGTTCATGGCGTCGCAGAGCCTTGGACACGACTGAGCGACTTAACTGAACTGAACTGAAAATCTTAAAGATTATCTCCATGTCCAATTATCCTGATTCCCAGAGCAAATGTATAAAAAGGCATAATCTAGTCATGAGTCAGGACTTTAATTCAGTTTCTAGACTCCCATGCTAGGGTTCTTTTTTTTATCATATTACATTAAGCACAAGAAAACTATTGTAACTAGACTTTTAGATCTGTTTTTAAATTGAAAGAAAGTGAAAGTCGTTCAGTCGGGTCTGACTCTTTGTGACCACATGGACTATATAGTCCATGGAATTTTCCAGGCCAGAATACTGGAGTGGGTAGTTGTTCCCTTCTCCAGGGGGTCTTCACAACCTGGAGATTGAACCGAAGTCTCCCACATTGCAGATAGATTCTTTACCAGCTGAGTTACCAGGGAAGCCCAAGAATACTGGAGTGGGTAGCCTATTCCTTCTCCAGTGGATCTTCCTGACCCAGGAATTGAACCAGGGTCTCCTGCATTGCAGGTGGATTCTTTACCAGCTGAGCTACCAGGGAAGCCCTCTTTTTAAATTGAAATATAGTTGATGTACAATGTGTTAGTTTCAGCTGTACAGTAAAGTGATTCAGTTACATACACACACATACACACATTCTTTTTCAGATTCTTTTCCATTATAGGTTATTACAAGATATTGAATATAGTTCCCTATGATATATAGTAGGTTCTTATTTATTTTACATAAGCTATTTTTTATGCAATTCCATTTATTTTCATAGTGTATATCAGTTAATCCCAAACTTCTAGTTTTATCCCTCCTCTCCTTCCACTTTGGTAACCATTAATTTGTTTCCTATGTCTGTGAGTCTGTTTCTGTTTTTGTAAATAAGCTCATTTGTATCATTTTTTTTAGATTCCACATATAAGTTATATCATATAATGTTTGTCTTTCTCTGTGTCATGCCCTTTCCCCCTGATTTTATTAAGACATAAATGACAAAAACCATCAGGTATAATCTGATGATTTGATACATTATATATTCTCAGGGTCAGACTCTGCAGATTCCCCCAGTGATCCCTCAGTGGGCTTTTTTGGGAAGCTTCCCACAATCTGGGGGCACTGGGCTCTCTTTTCGCACTGGAGAAACCATAAGCAGAGGGGAGCTCTCTTGACGTGGTGCTGTGCTAACCTGGGGGAGGAGCCATCCAGTCAGAGTTTCACTGCTCCTGTTATCCTTCTGAGGTCACCATTCTTGGTCTCTGTGATTCAGGGGGTGCTTTGGTCTCACTGCTGGGTTCTGGGATTTTTTTTTTTTTTTTTTAATTAGGTTCTGGGATTTTCACAGCAGAGTCTGTTTAAGGGTTGCTGCGAATTGGCCTTCTTGATCATCACTGAACAGCTTTTCTTACTAGAAGACTGTATTTGTTTACTCAAATAGTTACATTTCTGGAGCTAAATATATTATCTGCATTATAAATTGCACTTACAGATTTTGAGCCTTTGGGATCACTTTTATAAAGCAATAATCTCTCTTGTTATTTTGCCACCATATGGAGGTGGCTCCAGTGGTAAAGAACCCACCTGCCAATGCAGGAGATGTTAGAGACATGGGTTTGATCCCTGGAGGAGGGCATGGCAATCCGCTCCAGTATTCCTGCCTGGAGAATCCCAGGGACAGAGAGGAGCCTTGTGAGCTACATTCCATAGAGTCACACGGATTCAAACATGACTGAAGCAACTTAGCATGCATGCATGGACCAAACACAGGGATTTATTTATCTTCATTTTTGAGTTCTGATTAACACCTGGAAAAATGCTTTCTGTATTGTAGGTTTTGAGTTAATGCTTGTTTACTGGCTTTTATTTACTTGAAAGAAATCATTGAAAAAGTGGCTACAGTCACCAAAGCAAGGTATCTGTTAGGCCACTGTTTATAATATCCAGGCCATATATTGACAGTTGAAAGATTTCTGTTTCTGACATTTCTCCAAAGAAGACATACAGATGGCTAACGAACACATGAAAAGATGCTCAACATCACTCATTATCAGAGAAATGCAAATCAAAACCACAATGAGGTACCATTACACGCCAGTCAGGATGGCTGCTATCCAAAAGTCTACAAGCAATAAATGCTGGAGAGGGTGTGGAGAAAAGGGAACCCTCTTACACTGTTGGTGGGAATGCAAACTAGTACAGCCGCTATGGAGAACAGTGTGGAGATATCTTAAAAAACTGGAAATAGAACTGCCGTATGACCCAGCAATCCCACTTCTGGGCATACACACTGAGGAAACCAGATCTGAAAGAGACACGTGCACCCCAATGTTCATCACAGCACTGTTTATAATAGCCAGGACATGGAAGTAACCTAGATGCCCATCAGCAGATGAATGGATAAGGAAGCTGTGGTACATATACACCATGGAATATTACTCAGCCATTAAAAAGAATTCATTTGAATCAGTTCTAATGAGATGGATGAAACTGGAGCCCATCATACAGAGTGAAGTAAGCCAGAAAGATAAAGAACATTACAGCATACTAACACATATATATGGAATTTAGAAAGATGGTAATGATAACCCTATATGCAAAACAGAAAAAGAGACACAGATGTACAGAACAGACTTTTGGACTCTGTGGGAGAAGGTGAGGGTGGGATGTTTCGAAAGAACAGCATGAATATTATCTATGGTGAAACAGATCACCAGCCCAGGCTGGATGCATGAGACAAGTGCTCGGGCCTGGTGCACTGGGAAGACCCAGAGGGATGGGATGGGGAGGGAGGTGGGAGGGGGGATCGGGATGGGGAACACATGTAACTCCATGGCTGATTCATGTCAATGTATAACAAAACCCACTGCAATGTTGTGAAGTAATTAGCCTCCAACTAATAAAAATAAATGAAAAAAAAAAGAAAGATTTCTGTTTCTATTTTGGGGAGCAGAAGAAATAGACTTGTGAATTGAGATAAAAAGAAAAAGCTTTAATATTCTTTCAATATCTATGGCATTATTTTAAATCATTTCAGAGTGCATCAAGATTTACATGTGGAAAATTTCCTTGCTGACTGCAACATGGATTGTAACTGTCCAACTACAGTGTGGGACCCTGTGTGTGGAGACAATGGCTTGTCATACATGTCAGCTTGTCTTGCTGGTTGTGAGATATCCTCTGGCACAGGAAGAAAAATGGTAAAACATCCTGTTGGCCTTTTTCTTTTTTTTTTAACACAACTTTTGTCTTATGCACTGCATTGGTACATTCCAGCTATGAACTTGGTCCATATTTGACAAAAGTAAAATTAGTCTTTCCTCAAAACCAAATTAGAAACTTTTGTGAAAAAAATGATACTTTCTATAGTAAGTCTGCTACATACAAATGCGTTCCATTCTGAGAGCACGTTTGTAAATCCAATATGTTTGTAAATCCAACAAATTTAGCCTAGATACCCAACTAACACAATCGGCTCTGTAATACTGTACTGTAATAGGTTTATAATACATTCACACAAATAATACAAAAAAACCAGGCACACAAAATAAACATTTTTAATCTTATAGTACAATACCTTGAAAAGTACAGTAGTCCAGTACAAGAGCTGGCATTCAGGGGCTGGCAGTGAGCGAACAATCAAGAAGAGTTACTGATGGGAGGAGGGAGGGGGGGTGGGAGATGGTAGACTGAAGGACCGTCAGCGGTAGGAGACGGAGGGCAAGCTGCGACTTCACTCACACCTGATGTTGGGGGCGCAGGCCCCTGTTTCTTGCTGGATTCAATGGAATCTACCCTCTTGAAAAACGGATCCAATGACTTCTGGATAGTAGCACTTGTTTCCCATCAGAGATGCCACAGTAGCACTAGATTGTGCAATGTTCTACATTTGTGTTCCGTCCCTCAAAAACTAACAGTGTCTCCTCAAATAAAGAAAATGCCCATGCCATTTCCTGGGTTGTGCATCTTTTCATTTCCTCAGTTACTTCTTCCTCTTGTCTCTGTCCTTCCTCTGGGCCTCCAGTTCTATCAGGTCTTTATTAGTAAGCTCCTTGTGTTGCACAGAAAGGAGTTCAATATTATAAGAACAAGTGACTTCTGCCATCTCTAAACCTCACCCCACTCTCTCAATTATTTTCACTTTTGTTTCTATCTTTACTGCGTGGTGCTTCTTAGCGGTACAAGCTACATCATCGCTGCTCTTACGCGTGTTTCCAGACATGCTGTGCTTGAAATAAAGATACTGCGCTATTGTACTCTGTACTGTGCTGTGTGGTATTGGGCTTCCCGTGTGGCTCAGCTGGTAAAGAATCCGCCCGCAATGCGTGAGACATGGGTTCGATTCCTGGGTTGGGAAGATCTCCTGGAGAAGGGAAAGGCTACCCACTCCAGTATTCTGGCCTGGAGAATTTCATGGACAGTATAGTCCACGGGGTTGCCAAGAGTCTGACACAGTTGAGCGACTTTCACTTTCACAGTAAAGGACGCAAAAGCACAACCTCCTGTAGGTGATACACACACGAGACAGTGTAAGCCAGACACACGGGAACGAACTTACGTGATTGGATGTGTGAATGCAGGCTGACATCTTTGAAAGTTCAACACTTGAAGGTTCGTGTGTAGGGGACTTACTGTGTATGTTCACTTGGTTTACATTTTAACTTCCTAGATCTTATTTGAACGCTTTAGCATTCCTGAGCATTGATGTTTAGCTTCATAGCAATTGACATGATTACTCAACTTCATTTAAAACTATCTAGACTGAAAAATAATACTATCGACTGAGATAGAGTTGGCAGTTTTGATCTCAGTTATCCAGTCAATTGTTTTGCTATTTTTTCCTTCTTTCTGTGTATATACACATGCGCTTTCTGTGTTTTTTTTTTACATCCTGACAGCTTTTTAAGAAGATGGAATTGGGCATGTTTTCTTGCTTAAAAAATGTCACTTAAAATCTTGGTTGGTGATCAAAATAAAATATAAATTTTGATTCTTATTAAAACCTGGGAACGTAAGAATTCAAAAAGGGTTGACTTTATTCTGTTTGTGAAATAAACTTTATTTTAAACAAAGCTTTGTTTATTGGTAAGTATCTAAATATTTCAGTTGGGCATTCTGAAGCAAATTTTATTTGTCATATTTAGCATATGTCAAAATAGTGTATGTTTGTAAAAAGCATGACTTTAGGACAGCTGAGTTATTGCAAATTTACTTAACAAATTTAGAAAGAAGTACCATTTTTTGGAAACCACCCTTCTATGTTTTGTCACATGCTATAATCCTGAGACAGATCATAAAGTATATGAGAATAAAGGGAGTAAACAACGTCTATCTTGATCTAACTGGGAAAAGAAAATATTTAAGATTTGTGTTCAGGAGTTTCCTTCCTTACATAAGGTAATATATTATTTTTGACAGGTGTTCCAAAATTGTAGCTGCATACGAACACCAGGAAATTCATCTGCAGTTCTTGGGCTATGTGCCAAAGGAAAAGACTGTTCCATGATGCTACAGTACTTTTTAATCTTGTCCGTGTTCAGTAGTTTCCTATATTCTTTATCTGCCATACCTGGATATATGGTTCTCCTGAGGTACAAGAATTATTTTCTTTATTTGGATTTATTTCTGGTTATTTAGTATGGAAGCCTTTTCTATGAAATTTCACTTGAAGCTCACAGTATCTAAGAACTTGGTGCTCTAATATATTATATCACTTATTAAGATTTTCCAAATAAGCATTGCTGAAATTTACAAAAATTTTTAAGTTAGCAACTTTAAATGTTCATCTGCTGGTATTTCCCTCCCTATCTTTCCTACCTTATTACTTAGAGTTAAATTAGCAAATGCTTATGGCTTACCAGAAAAAGAGACGCATTTATATTTTAGGGTAAACCATATGAAATGGTCATTTTCCTAGGTAAGAGTGGTTGCCTATAGTTCATTTCCTGTAGTTTGATTATATTAGGACAGTGGAATTAAAAGCTGTTTGAAGTCCCAGTTTCACCAGTTATTATCAGTAGGACAAAGGCAGGTGAATTGATCTTTCTGAGCTCTTTTTTTTGTTTAATAAAAAAATGGATATAATAACAAATGCTCAACTGTTTTAAGAGGCTTTTGTGAGACACAAATGTTGAACGGCTTACTAAAGCTAGGAGATTGGAGAGCTAGATTGTAACCTTAAGTTTATCACACAAGCTTTTTCAATGACAGCATCTTCATGACTCATAAGCAATTTTAAACATAGCTAGTAAACAAAGTCCATAGTTTTCTTCATCTTGAAGAAGAGTTAAATTAATTGTAATTCTCAGTTCATAGTTTATCCTAGGTGGGGTAAGGTTTTTCTCTTATTTTATTTTACTTTATTTTTTTTTTTCATTCCATTTCCCACTTCCTATCACCATAGGCATCCACATTAATATGATAGACATAGAGTCTTAAATACATGCTTTCCTTTGTAAAATACTGTTTGTTGTGGATTGTGTTTTATACTCACAGAAACAGTACTGTGCTACAAATTTGTTTTGGTTCAAAATGCACATGCAAACATAAATTCACCAAATACTGCTATTATTTATCAGTTATTCTCATACCATCAGCTCATACCTCCTTATTGGGTTTCCCTCATAGCCCAGTTGGTAAAGAATCCGCCTGCGATGCAGGAGATCTTGGTTCAATTCCTGGGTTGGGAGGATCCCCTGGAGAAGGGATAGGCTACACACTCCAGTATTCTTGAGCTTCCCTTATGGCCCAGCTGGTAAAAAATCCGCCTGCAATGCAGGAGATCTGGTTTCGATCCCTGGGTTGGGAAGATCCCCTGGAGAAGGGAAAGGTTACCCACGCCAGTATTCTGGCCTGGAGATCTCCATGAACTAGAGTCTCAAAGAGTTGGACATGACTGAGCAACTTTCATTTTCACTTTCATAGCATCACTAATATTTAGAATTACTGAACTTTCTGACTTTTACTATTCCAATGGGTATTAGATGGTAGCTCATTGATGTTTTAATATGTGATTTCCTAATTCAATGAGTTTAGGAGTTTCCTTAAACTTTTTTCTAGCTACTAGTACTTTTACTTCAAGACGCTTATACATTATTTTTGTCCATTTTCATGATAATTCCTATACTTTTCTGGTAAATATACATGTTAATCTAATATGTTTACTTGATACAATTATCTTCTCCTGATCTCTCATCTTTTCTTCAAATTTTTTCATAGTTTTTTTTTTTTGTGAAATTCAATCCTAACTTTTGTTGTACTGAAATCTGACAATTTCCTTGCCTTAGAGTTTACGTATTGGGGAATCACATTTCAAAAAGGTTTTATATTACTAATTTATCAAAATATTCCCCTAAATTTTATCCTACCAGTTATATAGCTTTTACCTAGTTCTTTAAATCATCATAAGTTTATCTTTATGTGTGGTGAAAGGGAGAGAGATATTCAATGTTATTTTTATCCAAACAATTGTTTTCCCAACATCACAGCACAAATAAGAAGTCCTATTTCCACTGATTCATGGTGCTATCTTTATCATATTTAAAGTTTTTATATAACACAGGATGTTTTCATGCTTACAGAGGTTTGTCTGCTCTCAAAGTAGTGACACTGCATGTGTTCATATCTCATGCTGTAGCTCTTCTTCATCCACTCGTCACTTTCCCCTTCATTCTTCCTTTCTTCCCCCCAAATTGGTTTCACTATTGATGCATGAATCTTTATACTTACATATGAATTTTGATTGTATGGATTATATATATTAATTAAAGAAACTCAAATATTTGTGACCATGAAATATTTTTCCATTTATTTTAAATTTCCTGTATAGATACTACACATACACACATATATAATATATGTATATATATACACACAAACACAGAAAATGTACCATGTACAACTACATATGTACCCATTTATATCCAAACACACAAATATGGGCTTATTTGTAATTTAATATGGTACTATTTTCTCTTATCTTTTCTAGTTGGTTATTGTTGGTTTAGAGAGATGCTGTTGATTTTTTAACATTTACTATTTATCCAGCAATTTTTCTTATCCTGATAACATGCTGACTTTGTTAGGTTTTTTTATAGAAATATGTGCATGCAAGGAGAGTTTTATCTCTTTGCTTCTAAAGCTTATACATCTTAGATTTTTAAAATTTTCTTTTAACATCAACTTGGACCTCCCAAACTGTGTTAAACTGTAATGGTGATAATAAGTATTCTTGTTGTTTTCTACTTTTAATGGAAATCATATAAAATTTTTCCATTAAATATGATGCTTGCTATAGATTTTTAGTATATAATTTTCATCTAGTTTTTGAGTTTTTAATCACAGAATCAGTATCAAACTACTATTTTTCTTCTTCTAGGAAAAAATTTACATATAATCTTCCAATTCAGTACTTTTAGTGTAGTGAAAAAAGTGATAGATTTTTCTATGTTGAACTGTTTGGACATCTAAGAAAAACCATAGTCAGTCACATTTAAATAATAATTTATTTAAAATTATTGTATCTATGTTGGTTGGTAAAACATAAAAGTTATTTTCTATTCTGTTTGTTTGTTTTGGAATCATTCTAGGCCCACAAAATGAATTGATAAATTTTCTATTTTTCAATTTCTGGAACTACTTACATTAAATATCTATTTGTTGAAAGTTTTATGAACTCACTCATAAAACTCCTTGTACTACTTGGTCAGTGAAACTTGGTTATTATTTTCATAAATATTTCATTATAACATTTCAATTTAATGTGTTTATTTACATTTTCCATTTACACTTATATCAGATGTTACTATATAACTGTTTATAATATTCTTTGATCATTCTGATATTCTCTAATGTATCTGAAGGGCTTTCCATTTTTTCTGCATTTTGTTTATTGCATTTTCCTTTTTTTTTCCTTGATCATTGTTGCCAGAGGTTGCTTTTAATTTCTTTTTTAAAGAATCAATTTTTAGTTTTTTTGCTCTTTATTTCATCTATTTCTGCTTTTTATTTTACTTATTTAAAATTTTTTTCTTTTGGGGCTTTTTTCTGTTGTTCTATATCTAACTATTTGAGTTTAACACTTACATAATTTGCTCATTTTGATTAATAGATATAAAATGATGCATTTTCTTCCAAGTACTGCTTTAGCTGCTGCTGCTGCTAAGTTGCTTCAGTCGTGTCCGATTCTGTGCGACCCCATGGACTGCAGCCTACCAGGCTCCTCCATCCATGGGATTTTCCAGGCAAGAGTACTGGAGTGGGGTGCCATTGCCTTCTCCATAGCTTTAGCTATACCTCAGCTAATTTTTTCTATGAAGTTTTATTTCTAACTGTTTTGTAACTTCTTAGCTATAAGGAT
The DNA here is from genome assembly GCF_910594005.1 of Cervus elaphus. NCBI lineage: Eukaryota > Metazoa > Chordata > Mammalia > Artiodactyla > Cervidae > Cervus > Cervus elaphus. Next base: position 30,551,152 of record NC_057836.1, on the reverse strand, counting down.
TTCATGCTTTTGTGAGATCATAGGTGGTATGTTAGAGGTAGAGGAGAAAGAAAAACTCTTCAGTAAAATCTAAATACCATATTTTCTATATTAAATGGTAACCATGGGAGCAAGAAGGTCATGTGAGGTCTCCTGACTTTAACTACTTCCTTCTGAGTAAAATCATTGATGTTGCCTAAATAACCGGTGTTAGATAGTGAACTGGTCAACTGTATCTCACTCTATTGTGCTGAAGAGTTTTTTTAAGATAGTAAAACACTTATGCCAAGAAAATGTCCGTCAGTTCAGTTCAGTTCAGTCGCTCAGTCGTGTCCAACTCTTTGCGATGCCATGGACTGCAGCACGCCAGGCCTCCCTGTCCATTACCAACTCCTGGAGTTTACTCAAACTCATGTCCATTGAGTCAGTGATGCCATCCAACCATCTCATCCTCTGTCATCCCCTTCTCCTCCCCCCTTCAAATTTCCCAGCACTAGGGTCTTTTCCAATGAGTCAGCTCTTCGATCAGCTACCAAAGTATTGGAGTTTCAGCTTCAGCATCAGTCCTTACAATGAACACTCAGGACTGATCTCCTTTAGGATGGACTGGTTGGATCTCCATGCAGTCCAAGGGACTCTCAAGAGTCTTCTCCAACACCACAGTTCAAAAGCATCAATTCTTCAGTGCTCAGCTTTCTTTATAGTCCAACTCTCATATCCATACATGACTACTGGGAAAACCATAGCTTTGACTAGACATAATTTGTTGGCAAAGTAATGTCTCTGCTTCTCAATATGCTGTCTAGGTTGGTCATAGCTTTTCTTGCAAGGAGCAAGTATCTTTGATTTCACGGCTGCAATCACCATCTGCAGTGATTCTGGAGCCCAAAAAAATAAAGTCAGCCACTGTTTCCACTGTTTCCCCATCTATTTCCCTAGAAGTGATGGGACTGGATGCCATGATCTTAGTTTTCTGAATGTTGAGCTTTAAGCCAACTTTTTCACTCTCCTCTTATACTTTCATCAAGAGATTCTTTAGTTCTTCTTTGCTTTCTTCCATAAGGGTGGTGTCATCTGCGTATCTGAGGTTATTGATATTTCTCCTGGCAATCTTGATTCCAGCTTGTGTTTCATCCAGCCCAGTGTTTCTCATGATGTACTCTGCATAGAAGTTAAACAAGCAGAGTGACAGTGTACAGACTTGATGTACTTCTTTTCCTATTTGGAACCAGTCTGTTGTTCCATGTCCAGTTCTAACTGTTGCTTCCTGACCTGCATACAGATTTCTCAAGAGGCAGGTTGGGTGGTTTGGTATTCCCATCTTTTGAAAAATTTTCCACAGTTTGTTGTGATCCACACATTCAAAGACTTTGGCATAGTCAATAAAGCAGAGGTAGATGTTTTGGTAACTCTCTTGCTTTTTTGATGATCCAGCTGATTTTGGCAATTTGATCTCTGGTTCCTCTGCCTTTTCTAAAACCAGCTTGAACATCTGGAAGTTCACAGTTCACATAGTTGAAGTCTGGCTTGGAGAATTTTGAGCATTGCTAGCATTACTAGCGTGTGAGATGAGTGCAATTGTGCAGTAGTTTAAGCATTCTTTGGCATTGCCTATCTTAGGGATTGGAATGAAAACTGATCTTTTCCAGTCTTGTGGCCACAGCTGAGTTTACCAAATTTGCTGGCATATTGAGTGCAGCACTTTCACAGCATTGTGTTTTAGGATTTGAAATAGCTCAATTGAAATTCTATCACTTCCACTAACTCTGTTTGTACTGATGCTTCCTTAGGACCACTTGACTTCACATTCTAGGATGTCTGGCTCTAGGTGAGTGATCACAACATTGTGATTATCTGGGTCATGAAGATCTTTTTTGTATAGTTCTTCTTTGTATTCTTGCCACCTCTTCTCAATATCTTCTGCTTAGGTCCATACCATATCTGTCCTTTACTGAGCCCATCTTTGCATGAAATGTTCCCTTGGTATCTCTAATTTTCTTGGACAGATCTCTAGTCTTTCTCATTCTGTTGTTTTCCTCTATTTCTTTGCACTGATCACTGAGGAAGGCTTTCTTATCTCTCCTTGTTATTCTTTGGAACTCTGTATTCAAATGGGTATAACTTTCCTTTTTTCCTTTGCCTTTGGCTTCTCTTCTTTTCACAGCTATTTGTAAAACCTCCTCAGAAAACCATTTTCCTTTTTTGCATTTCTTTTTTTGGAGATGGTCTTGATCTCTGTACATTTTTTGTACAATGGACATTTTCTCCTGTACAGTGTCACGAACCTCTGTCCATAGTTCATCAGGCACTGTATCAGATCTAATTCCTTGAATCTATTTGCCACTTCAACTGTATAATCATAAGGGATTTGTTTTAGGTCATACCTGAACGGTCTATTGGTTTTCCCTACTTTCTTAAATTTAAGTCTGAATTTGGCAATAAGGAGCTCACGATCTGAGCCACAGTCAGCTCTGTCAACTATACATCATCTCTGCTTAGAAAGCAAATTTTAAAAATTACTATCTTTACCTATTCTGCCAATTGGTAGAATCATATATCCTGCGTGCCCCTGACTCACCATACTTCAAAGTTCCCTAGTGTAAACATGTGGAGTCCACTAAAGCTCCAAAATATTTAGGTGCAGGAATTCCAATTAAATTAAAGGGAGAAATTAAATTTAAATTCCAGTTTAAATTAAAGGGAGAATTTCTCCCTACAATTAAAAGGGAGAAAGAGGAATCCATTAGCAAGGTAAGAAGATAATATGATAATTGGTAAGATAATTGGTAAAAACCAATAATATGATGTTTTGCTGAAAATATATTGTGTCCTTTTGTGTAAAAATTTGCTTACATTTTCTCAGCTCTGGTTAGTCAAAGAAGGGAAGGGAATACAGAGGAAAACTCTAAGTGAATTCATTGAGCAGAAAGCCATGCTAATGCCAAAGTGAGTGGAGCATAGAAAATGCCAATGGAAATGATAGTCTTTATTTCTACATATAAGGGCTTCCCAGGTGGCGCAGTGGTAAAGAATCCGCCTGCCTGCAATGCAGGAGACCTGGATTTGATCCCTGAGTTGGTATTCTTACCTGGAGAATTCCATGGACAGAGAAGCCTGGCAGGCTACAGTCCAAGCGGTTCCAAAGACTTGAACATGACTGAGTGACTTACACACACACACACACACACACACAATGTCTATGTAAGGAATTTCAGGCAATGGTGAAAAGGTGGGGGAATTTTTGGAAAGAATGGATGAATCTGTGCAGCTTTTAAATAGATACCAAAACACTTAAAATATGTTTGCTTTGGATTTGTAAAATCACTTTCCTTGGAAAACTTTTATTCTTGTTTTCTTTTCTGTTTACATTTACTTATGTAAATCCTTGGCTTTTCTGTATTTTGTTAATATGAGTAATTTAAACACACCTAACATTGCATTCTTTTTTGGTTTGAGGTTAAAGGTGTAACCATTAGAATCACAAACTACTTTGAGAAGAGGATGCTGGGGTAGAAATCAATTGATATTAAATGTTTTCTTCTCTGATAACTTTATGGTAGAAATGAGTGAGCAAAAAGTGATGGATAAAAATGCCAAAGACCAGAGGTGGGGCTTCTGTGAAACTTACGAATGGAATAATTAGGCCTTGAATAGTCAAGACTTGAGTATGCAAGAAAATTTGCTAATGCTCAATGCGTTACTAGCATACAAACAGTTGTTTTAAGAAACTATGGTAGTTTTTAAATTTATGAATTCATTAATTTTTTAGGTGTGTCAAGCCTGAAGAGAAGTCTCTTGGCGTGGGATTACATGCATTCTGTACACGAATACTTGGTAAAAATAGTTATTTTTCCCAATATCACATCAGACCGCTGTTAAATACCAAGTAAATGAAGTCACTCCCTCAGAGTAACAATTTAGCAAATATCTCTTCTGCTTGTAAATAGCACTTTGTAATTAGTATGAGAATAAAGAACAAGAAGAAATGAAAAACTTCTTTCTTTTACTTGAAAAAGACCTACCTGACATTCTACTTTTCATCAATACACTTGAAAAGCAAAGAGGCAATGCTTTAAAACAAAGTGTGCTTGTGTTTCACCCAAAATATTGCAGAAAAAAGTATAAATAATCATCAATTCAATGGTTTTCTCTACTGATAATTTTTTATTTTGCCTTTATCCATCTGATTACTTACCTTTTTTAATCTAGAAACTTGACTGTAAAAGTAACTTCTAGTTTCTAAAAGTAAAATTTAAAGCTGTATATTTATATTCTGTTAAACTGTTCTACAAATAGAGAAAATTTTAATACTTTCAAACAAAACAACATATCTTCTTACCTTGCTAATGGATTCTTCTTTCTTCTTTTTAATTGTAGCTGGAATTCCTGCACCTATATATTTTGGAGCTTTGGTGGACTCCACATGTTTACACTGGGGAACTTTGAAGTGTGGTGAGTCAGGGGCATGCAGGATATATGATTCCACCAGCTTCAGGTAAAGATAGTAATTTAAAAACATTGCTTTCTAAGCAGAGATGATGTATAAAATGGTACATGGTACCATGGTACATGTCTAACACTTTCTTTGTCAAGTGACTGGACTACTTTTGGTTTTATTTACAAAATAGGTACTGATACTATATCTCCATTTCTTATTTACATATTCATTTTATTTCCTCAATATTTTCAAAGCACTTGATAAATATAAGCACAGGTGGCTTTCAAAAGGTTGTTCCTTAAATTCGTTGCAATCAGTGTATTATTGAAGGCCATGTCTGTGCAGTAACTACCTATCTAAGTTATATTACTCTCAAGTATCCTCGTTTAATCCTACATCATTCCAGCATTTTACTAGCTTAAATCCTTACTTCCTTTGGCCATCCACTTCTGATGTCTAAAATATTTTTTCTCCCTTGGTAAATTTCACTGACACAGTATTCTTCATGTTTCTTCAAGTCTTATTTTTTGTAAATATAGATCTGATTTTGAAGAAACTTCATCGAATATCAACCTGTTTTGAACAAAACTCTTCATTTTTCTCTTTATTTTCAGATTCTTTTCCAGTTGGAGACCTGAATTTTGTTTAGATTTGTCTTAACTGCTCACTATGGGCAGTAAGAAAACTCTTTTAATTCCTAAAAAATGATTTGGTATTGTTTAAAAGAGTCTAAGGTCTTCTCTTGATCAGTAAAAGGATGTATACATCAAGAACTGTGAAGAGAGCAGACAGAATGAGATTCATGTTTTCATCAGTTCCCTTTTCCTCAGTTATATTGACTATAAGGCAAACAGAATTTAAAGTAAGAAAAAATCACAGAGTTAAAAAAGGGTATCACTTAATATAAGAAATACTTTACCAAAAATATATAATAATCATGAACCCATATAAATCTATTATAACTTCAAATATATAAAACAAAATTCACAAAATTACAAGCAGAAATCTACAGAGTGGAAAATTGCAACACACTTTTACAACAAGTGAATATAAAGTACAGGTGAAAAATTCATGAGGATATAGAAGATTTGAACCATCTGACTATGCTATATATATAGTGATTTTTTTTTAACCCAACTATCAGCAAACATAGGAAAATAATAGAAATCTCATTGTAAAACAGATTTAAAAAAATCTTTTGCATATTATTGCTGTGATACTAAGGAGGGAATAAGACACAGATACACCCAAGAACTAGATTAAATGATCTGCTCCCTCTGTGATTATTTCTAGTATCACTATGAAAAAAACTAGGAAAGGCCTAAGAACCTAGGGAAGCGGGAAAAACAAAGGGAAAATGAGCAGATTTGGAGAAGTAAATACAGAGAGACAGAGCAAGCAAAGAAAACCAAAATAGACAAACAACAACAAAATACTCAAAAAGAGCTTGTAAACTAAAACGTTAAAATACATGAATAAATCCAATAGTAAAAATGACAAGCACATAAATTACCAGTTGAAACATGACTTCATTCCAGATTAAATTTACTTTAATGTAAGAGTCTGACAAACTTTAAAATAAGATGTTTAACTAGCTCAATAGGATTAAAAATAAATTGATAGCATAATACCCATTAAAATGAATAAGAAATAACAAAAAAAATTCTAGCAGAAATAAGAATATGAATAAGAACTCTTGGAAATATTAGAGATTAAATGGATAGCACTGAAATAAAAGGAATTCTAAATAGATAATAAATTTCAAGTCCACATAAGTTAAAATGAGAATTGGTGAACTGAAAGTGGTTATTGTAGAAATTATCTGGAATGAAAATTAATGATTTGAACTCATAAACAAAAAATAACCACCTTAGTAATTTTAAAGATCAATTAGCAATTAAAAGATATATCTCAGAGATTTTCAGGACAGAGAGCAGAAGAAACAGCAGAGATAAACTAATGAATTAATGGCTTAGAATTTCCTAGAATTTAATAGAGACATACGTTTTCAGATCAAAAGTGCTCTTTACATGCCTAGTAGGATGAACTAAATAGACATATCAAAGTGAAACTACAAATGTTCAAATTGAGAAAAAAACATAAGCACAACCCAGAGAAATAAACATATGGCTTATAAAGAAATATGATTAGACCAATAGTGATAGATTATTAACAACCATAGATCCTAATATCTTTATGATCCTTATTGCCTTCGGTTTGAGTTGAAACAAAAAAGCAAACTAGAGAACAAGAAATGGGCAAATGTGACTGCGTATAAAACTAAAAACTTGTTTGTAATTAAAGACACTGTAGACAATGAAGAATGATAGAACATAAATCGTGAGCATCAGGAACTCTCATACACTGCTGGTGGTGAATAAAAACTACTGAAAAGAACTTTGGGAAATATTTACTAAGTTGCAGGCATCAAAAGATATCTACTTCCCTTGTGGCTCAGATGGTAAAGCGTCTGTCTACAATGTAGGAGACTCTGGGTTCGATCCCTGGCTTAGGAAGATACCCTGGAGAAAGAAATGGCAACCCACTCCAGTACTCTTGCCGAGAAAATCCCATGGACGGAGGAGTCTGGTGCAGGCTACTGTCCATGGGGTCGCAAAGAGTCGGACATGACTGAGCGACTTCACTTTCTTTCTTTCTACTAAGTTGCATCCTCTAAAATCCTTAGACATATTTTAGAGAAACTCTTGCTCACATGCACAAGGAGACATGTCAACCAAGGTTTATTGCAGTTTTATTAATATTAGAAAAAAATCTGAACAAAAGTGTCCAATAGGAAAATGGATAGTAAGCTGTGGTGTGTCTATTACCGAACTCAGGTTTGGTTGCTAGGAATTTGAGAGGCAGTGTTGGTAGAGAGGAAAGGTGCTTGAGTCAGAAAAGCTGCCAATCTTGGGAGAAGGTGAACTCATGTCCAGAGACCAACTCCAAGGATTCTGCTCAGTCATGACTGTTTTTAAAGGAAAAATATTGGGGGGAAGGATCTCAGTGAATCATCGAGGCAGGAGGGTGGGTTCTGTGTTCTCCACTGAGTGCAGGCTGGCTGACTCTCTTCAGGTGTTATCTTGCCTGAATGATCTTCCTGCAGGATTGCTGAAAGGGCTGTTGGGGGGCATAGAGCTTATCATTTTTTAACTATTTAATTCTTCATTCGTACCTCTTTTGATCTAGGAAAAGAATCAACAGGTTAGGCAACACATGGTGTACATTCAAAAAAGCATAAGTCAGGAACTGGTTTCAATTGTTTAGTGATTTCTTTACTATAATTAGGTTTTTAAAGTTACAGGGGACAGAAATGGGTAACAGAAAAGGGGCAAAACAATTGCTTTTATGTTCATATGTGCAATGTAGTTAAATAGTTAAAAAGCAACAATGTAGAACTACATGTATAAGCCTCGTTTTAAAATGGTGGACTGATAGAAAAAAATTTCAGAATAAAAACATAACATTATGCCAATTATTTAAAATGTAAAATATATGCAATAATTGTATAAAGTATGAGTGGATACATGCATAATTTGTTAAGCTATAGAAATAAAGTAGGAACAAATTCCATAAAATTCAACATAGTGTTACATCTAATAGGATCATAGGAATACACAGAGGAATTAAATGTATTAATATCTTTTAAATTGGTCTGAAACAAAAGTGACAAAATTTAATCATTTAAAAAACCTGGGTGATGAGTATAAGTATGTTTAGCTCTTTTTTTCCTTCATTCTTAATATGTTTCCTAATAAGAGAAAATTTTAGGACTAGGAAAATAAATACAAGAAGCAGAAATTCATAAATAGACTATAGACCATAGAAGTAACCAAAAAGCTGTGCTTTTGAAAAGATTAAAATATAATAATAGCAATCTGGAAAGGCAAATAAAGAGAAGAGGCACAAATAAGCACTATTAAAAATGGAAAACATATAAATAAAGATACTTAGGAATTTTAAACATTGTAATTTGGAAGCATATTAAATAGAGAGTTTTTTAGATAAATATGTATTACTAAATATTACTATAACTATATAGAAAACATGAATATTTTCATAGTCATTAAAAAATGTGAATGAGTCACAAATTCTCATCTTCCAAAGGCATCTAGTCCAGAGGCTTTGAAGGCAAGTTTTACAAACCTTCAATGAACTGATGATCCCTGCTTTATACAAGTTATTCTCAGACATGGAAGAAGAGGGCAAATTTCCCTGTTCATTTTATAAAGCTAATGCAATCTTGATATTGACATTAGACAAGTTCAGTACAAGGCAAAAAGTACAAGCTGATTTTAGTTATGCATGCAAAAAGTTAATGAATTGAATCTATTAATGTGTAAAAACTAACAAATAGAGTTTGTTCAGAATAATAATAATAGTCTTGGCTATTCTGCTAACTACATACAGAAAAATGATTTGGTGATATTTTACAAATTCAAAACTGAAACGTTGAGCAAACTCAGAAGAAAAAGCAATTTCCTTAACCTGATGAAGATCATCTAAAGAAACACAGGAGTAAATATTACAATTAGTGGTGCTTCTTTGGAAGCATTCTTGCTAACATTGAAATAAAACTGCTATCACTGTCAGTATTAAATTTAAGTTGGAAAGTGTATTTAATGTAAAAAGATAAAATAAAAAACAAAAGATTAAAAAGAGGAAAATAAATTTTGATTTTCCTGGATAAAAAATTTCCCAAATAATTTTTAACAAAAGTTAGAATTCATCAGCTAGCGAATGAAAGCTCATGAGGTTCATTCCTAAGATTCATGAGATTCATTCGTAAGGCTGACATGCAAAACAGTTAGCTGCTGTTGTCCTTATGGGGTAAAATATTAATAATTAAAAATATGCAAAGCTAGTTATTATTCACCACAGTATCTTCATAAGTTTTAATACGTTTTAATTTTTTTTTTAAATAGATACATCTACCTTGGATTACCAGCAGCACTAAGAGGATCAAGCTATATTCCAGCCTTTTTGATCCTCTTTATTTTGAGGAAGTATCGACTACCTGAGGAAAATGCCTCTTCAGAAACTATGCTTGTGGCAAAGTTTACAGGGAAGGAAAATGAGGGCAAAGAAATGGATCAAAATGCCAAAGTTTTGAATGATGGTGAATTGAAAACAAAGCTATAATGCTCTTTTATATCATGCTTTCCAACATTGGAGAACACAATACAACTTAATCATTTTTAAAATCAATAGAGGTACTGCAGATAACTTTTCCTTATTTTTAAGAACCTCAACATTTTTTTTTTTAACTCAAGGAGAAAAAAAATTCATGATAGTATATCTGAGGCAACAATGGCATTTGAGATTTTCCTCAGAGAGACATTTATAAATAAAATAGGACATTAGAACCAGCTTTATTTTTATGTTAAATTGTTAAAACAACAATTTCTCTTTTAACTCATGCAAAATATTTCCCACGTATCTTCCAAATGATTTTTAAAAATTTCCTATTATGAAAATCTACTTAATTCTATTGAAATCCTGCTTTGATATCGTGATTATTAGGAGACTGAAATTCCTGTCTTCGTATGTGAATATCTAAGGATTTTGTTCAAATTTAAGTGAACAGAGTGAAAGAAATGAACAAAGTCAAAGACTTTAAGGGAAAGAAGCCTAGATATTTTTATTTTATTTTGGAATTTTTCTTAAACTCTTCCTATTTATTCCAGACATGATTCTTTTAAAATAGATTATTCACAATAAAGGACAGAAATGGTATGGACCTAACAGAAGCAGAAGATGTTAAGAAGAAGTGGCAAGGATACACAGAAGAACTATACAAAAAAGGTCTTCATGACCCAGATAATCATGATGGTGTGATCACCAACCTAGAGCCAGACATCCTGGAATGTGAAGTCAAGCAGGCCTTATGAAGCATCAGTACAAACAAAGCTAGTGGAGATGATGGAATTCCACTTAAGCTACTTCAAATCCTAAAAGATGGTGCTGTGAAAGTGCTGCACTCAATATGCCAGCAAACTTGGTAAACTCAGCAGTGGCCACAGGACTGGAAAAGATCAGTTTTCATTCCAATCCCTAAGAAAGGCAATGCCAAAGAATGCTCAAACTACCGCACAATTACACTCATCTCACATGCTATCAAAGTAATGCTCAAAATTTTCCAAGCCAGGCTATGTGAGCCATGAACTTCCAGATGTTCAAGCTGGTTTTAGAAAAGGCAGAGGAACCAGAGATCAAATTGCCAAAATCCACTGATCATCAAAAAAGTAAGAGAGTTCCAGAAAAATATCTAGTCCTGCTTTATTGACTATACCAAAGCCTTTGATTGTGTGGACCACAACAAACTGTGGAAAATTTTTCAAGAGGTGGGAATACCAGACCACCTGACCTGCCACTTGAGAAATCTTTATGCAGGTCAGGAAGCAACAGTTAGAACTGGACATGGAACAACAGACTAGTTCCAAATAGTGAAAGGAATACGTCAAGGCTGTACATTGTCACCCTGCTTATTTAACTTATATGCATAGCATATCATGAGAAATGCTGGGTTGGATGAAGCACAAGCTGGAATCAAGTCTGCAGGGAGAAATATCAATAACCTCCGATATGCAGATGACACCACCCTTATGGCAGAAAGCAAAGAAGAACTAAAGACCTCTTGATGAAAGTGAAAGAGGAGAGTGAAAAAGTTGGCTTAAAGCTCAGCATTAATAAAACTAGGATCATGGCATCTGGTCCCATCACTTTATGGCAAATAGATAGAGAAACAGTGGCAGACTTTATTTTCTTGGGCTCCAAAATCACTGCAGATGGTGACTGCAGCCATGAAATTAAAAGACACTTGTTCCTTGGAAGAAAAGTTATGACCAACCTAGACAGCACGTTTAAAAGCAGAGACATTAATTTGCCAGCAAAGGTCCATCTAGTCAGGCTATGGTTTTTCCAGTAGTCATGTATGGATGTGAGAGTTGGACTACAAAGAAAGCTGAGTGCCGAAGAATTGATGTTTTTGAACTGTGGTGTAGGAGAAGACTCTTGAGAGTCCCTTGGACTGTAAGGAGATCCACCTAGTCCATCCTAAAGGAAATCAGTCCTGGGTGTTCATTGGAAAGACTGATGCTGAAGCTGAAACTCCAGTACTTTGGCCAGTTGGTGCAAAGAACTGACTCATTTGAAAAGGCCCTGATCCTGGGAAAGATTGAAGGGGGAGGAACAGGGGACAACAGAGGATGAGATGGTTGGATGGCATCACCGACTCAATGGACATGAGTTTGAGTAAACTCCAGGAGTTGGTGATGGACAGGAAAGCCTGGCGTGCTGCAGTCCATGGGGTTGCAAAGAGTCAGACACGACTGAGTGACTGAACTGAACTGAACTGACTCACTAATATGCTATCACTTGCTTTCAGTTCATTCCCTCCTTTGTGATTCATCATATATTTTCTCATTTTGTCCAGAGTATTGACAAACTTAATCAAGTAATTAAAAACCATGTAGCAAAGATTGTTGAGGTTTTTTTTTTCTTCACCTATTCAAACGTGGCAACTAAACTTTGCAGACCAACACAATCCCCTGAAAATTGGTTGCATCATTTAAGAAGAAAACAACAGAGAGGACTGAGTAGAACAGGTTTGGGTGGAAGATTAAGAGTTAAATTCTGTGCTCGTGAAATTTGAGATTTCATCTCTGAGTGTATTAAAAAGAACCATGATTCAAGACAGGAAGGGTTGACACTGGAGAGAGGAGCTAAAATCATTGCGACTGAGGAGTTCCAACTCAGGGGAGGTGTGGCATCTGCGATGAGGGACCATTGGGTGTTAGGGTCAGGTGAAATGAAACTTGGAGCTGCTATATTTGGCAAGGGAGGAAATGGGGAGCGTGGTCTGCAAAATAAAAGAGGAGCAAGGACTCACCTTGTATCTAGAGAGTTGTGAGAAAAACAGCTACCATATGAGAAGCTTTTTGGGGAAGCAGCATCCTCAGGAGAAACTCAGATTTTGGTGAGGCTGAAGCTGTGAAAAAGAATGCTGATTTATGAGTTTTAGAATATGAACAGTTTTGGAGATGAGGGACTCAGAATTCCAGGGAACACACTGAAAGTGGGAAGATTTCAAAATTTGAGTCTGAGAGAAAAAGTTGATCATTGGAAGTGTGGAAATTGGACAATGAAAATTAGAAGAAAGGGAATGAGGGAGCATCCGGAATTCTGGGAGTTTTTAGGTAACTGACATAAAGAGATGAGTCCTGATGGATTTCGAGGCAGATGGTGTTGGCAAGACCATGAGTGTCAAAATCAGGCGGTGTCATGACTGGGTTCCCTCATGACTCCTTGTCATGGAGGCAAAATGAAGAAGCAGAATCTTGCTTGAGTACCTGTGGCTCTTTCTTGACTACTATTGATGGGTTTAAAGTGATCAGGGAAAGCTGAGTCTTAACTCCATGCACAGTTCACCCACTTGAATACCCTAAATGGAGCAAAGTAGGTCAAGAGAGATATGATTTTGGACCCAGTGTCTTGGGCTCACCCTTATTCCTTGCTGGGAAAGACGGCATTTTGCTGTAGGGTTCTTTTTTGATGCTTCTCGAGTGTTGGAATGCTTTGTGACCACTTCTGACCTATGTTGTTCAAGTTCATGAAGCCTGGGAAAGTCAGTTATTATTCTGGGCATTTGGCCTCTCTCAGGATTGGTTAGAAGTAAAAGTATAGCAGATGAAAGTAGAGGGGAGAAACAGCAGGAAATAGGTAATGGGAAGCCTAGAGTCATTCATGGTCTTATTTAATATTTTGAGGAGCCTAAGTTCTTAGAATAAGAAATGGTTTAATATATTATTTATAATTGTAAATCTAACTAATATTTATGGGAACTTTACAAATAAGTACTTAGAAAAACCATGAAAATTGGGGAAAAGCATAAAGGGAAGGAGAGGAATTTTTCATATTTTATAGCACAGAGTTAAATGTGTTTTAATCATGATAAATTCAGATAAAATTGGCAAACACATCTTATCAGAATCACAGAGAAGTGGTTGCCTCTGCAGCATCAGACCCAGGAAGAGATGCAAAGAGCAATGTATTTGCCTTTCATTTTTGTCTCTTTTATATTCTGATTTCTTTTCCCTGTCATCCACTTCCCTGGTGGCTCAGACTGTAAAGCGTCTGTCTATAATGCAAGAGACCTAGGTTTGATCCCTGGGTTGGGAAGATTCCCTGGAGAAGGAAATTCAACCCACTCCAGTACTCTTGCCTAGAAAATCCCATGGACAAAGGAGCCTGGTGCAGGCTACTGTCCATGGGGTGGCAAAGAATCGGACACGACTGAGCAACTTCACTTTCCCTGTGAATGCAAAATACAGTGAAAAAATAATGTTTCACAGAGAATACATCAGCAAAAACAATAATAAAAGAAGTAAGGCATTTTAGAGAAAGGGAAGAAACTGAGTCCTCCAATTGTGAGAGCTTCAAAGGTTCTCCAGTGGGTGTTTATTGAACAATTTTTTTTCTATACTTGGTTCTAGAGGTTTGTGTGTTGGTGCATGTATGTAAGGACATGGTAATAAACTAAGTTGTAGGCTGTAAAATTCAAGTTGGTGCCATTTTATTAGGTGAATACATATACACAGAAAACAATGACAGAATGATAAACAGCACAAAGTAATTTCAAACCCTATGAGTCACTAAGTAATGAGTGACTCATAAGATGAATCACTAAGTAATCAGAATTTTTTTTTCCAAAAGCTTCCCATCCAGTCTTGAGGGTAATGATGACTCTGGGTTGATAAAAGAAAGATTAACGCTGTGTCTTGATGCACAGAAGGGTAGAAACAAATGTAAGAACATCTCTTTTGCTGCTGGCTACAGTTACAGAGACTAAAAGCTTTGATCAATGAGATACTGGCAGAGGCATAGATGGGAAGGGATTTCTTTCCAAAATAAGAAGATAAAGCTTTCTGGGAAGACATTTTGCCCTTTTTCCTTCTTCCTTTGGGAAGTGAAGATGCTAGACTCAAGGAGTGGCAAGAAGCACTGGGATGAAAGATGATGAAACATGGTGTGGCAGGGAGACAGGAAGAGTCTGGCCATTAGCTGATACAGGGCTGAGTTTTACGGATTTTTAAGCTTACCAAATTTGAGAGAAAGGTCTATAAAAAAATTCAAAATGGGGACTTCCCTGTGACCCAGTGGCTAAGACTCCATTCTATCAATACAGGGGGCTCAGGTTTTATCCCTGATCAGGAAACTACATCCTGCAGTTAAGATCTGGTACAGCCAAATAAATAAATAAATATTTTTACTAAATTCAAGATGATGAATACAAAATAAAGTTAAAAGTGAATATTTATTTAGAATAAGAATCAAAAAAAGTCATAAATTCCATGTGCTATTCTTCAAGAAGATCATGATTTTTTTTTAAATCCCAATACAAACATTAGCATTAAATGGGAAATTTAATTTTAATAAAGGTTTCTTGCTGAGTCCCTTGGGCAGCAAGGAGATCAAACCAATCAGTGCTAAAGGAAATCAACCCTGAATAGGGTTGATTCAACCCTGGAAGGACTGATGCTGAAGTTCCAATACTTTGGCCACCTGATGTGAAGAGCTGACTCGTTGGAAAAGACCCTGATGCTGGGAAAGATTTAAGGCAGGAGGAGAAGGGGACGACAGAGGATAAGATGGTTGGATAGCATCACTGACTCAATGGACATGAGTTTGCTCAAACTCTGGGAGATGGTGAAGAACAGGGAAGTCTGGTGTGCTGCAGTCCATGGGATCACAAAGGGTCAGACATAACTAAGCAATTGAACAACAACAACTTCTAAGGAAGAGAAGCCTTTTTCTTCCATGAGGATGAGCAACAAAAACTGTAGCTTGTGGTGCTGGTGAAAATTCCTGTGGCTGGGAAGGGCAACAGGAAGAAAAGCTCCACCACCCAGGGAAGGACAGGTCACCCCCAAGATCTTGATTCACCGAGCCTTCCTGTCTCCATAGCCATGTCCATGTGAGACAAGAGATAGGCTCCAGACTAAGAAGGTGGAATTGGTGCCATGTGGACAGATACTCCAAAACAGCAGGCCTGAGAGAGGATCTGAGTTCTGCTCAGATAAGACATCAAAGACATCATATTCCTCATTCTCAAAGTCAAGGAGACCTTCCTGACTACAAACATACAGAAAGGCTCCTTGGAAATCCAAAGAGAGGGGGCATCACCTCATAGTGATATCAACCTACTCATAGGCCTCTTCACTAGAATTCCTCTTGGCTAAGAGATGCACATGCATACATGGGAGGATCCTATTATTGATTTCCTTTAGGATTGACTGGTTTGATCCCTTTGGTGTCCAAGGGACTCTCAAAAGTCTTCTCCAGCACCACAGTTCAAAACATCATTTCTTCAGTGCTCAGCTTTCTTTATAGTCCAATTCTCACTTTCATATATGACTACTGGAAAAACCATAGCTTTGACTATATGGACCCTGAGATCAAGCAAATACAGATTCAGAACCAAGCGAAGCAAGATGATTTGCTGAAGAAAAAACCCAGAAGAAATGCCCCATAAAAGGGATCCAAACTACCATGAGGGCTTGACTCTCTGAGTCTGCCTGTGTGCCTGCTATCCACATGGACTCTTTTTCCTCCTAATAAACAAACACTTTACTTGTTTTACTACTTTCCATCTCTATGTGGAAATTCATTTCTATGGAGTTGATGGGCCAGGGGCCTTGTCTCTGGTCACTGGTGCCTGATGGTCTGCTGCTGCTGCTAAGTCACTTCAGTCGTGTCCAACTCTGTGCGACCTCATAGACGGCAGCCCACCAGGCTCCCCTGTCCCTGGGATTCTCCAGGCAAGAATACTGGAGTGGGTTGCCATTTCCTCCTCCACCCTGATGATCTAGTGGTTAGGATTCAGTGCTCTCACTGACTTGGCCTGACCTCAGTCTCTGGCTGGGAACCAAAACCTTGCTTCAAGCTGCTGCAGACTGAAGCCACCCGAGATCACATCCATGGTAACAGGATCCAGTAAAAAGAAGAGTGGGGTATACTTGGGTGAGTGGCAAGAGACAGATTTTTCCTGGGTAGCATGGCAAAGAGAACCAAATCCACAAAGGTAATAGATCCTAAATAAAGTTTTCCTAGAGGAATCTGAAGCTCTTGGTGCACTGAGGGTAACCATGCGTGTGTGCACGCATGCTCGGTCACTCTGTGGTGTCCGACTCTTTTGCAACTCCATGTACTCTAGCCTGCCAGGCTCCTCTGTCCATGGAGTTTTCCAGGCAAGAATACTGGAGCCGGTTGCCATTTTTTACTCCAGGGGAATCTTCCCGACTCAGGGATAGAACCTGTGTCTCCTGCATTGGCAGGTGGATTCTTTACCACTGAGCCACCGGAGAAGCTCCTGACGGTAACCAGAGCAACAATACACCTCAAACCCAGCCTCACTCTTGATACAGAGCCCACACTAAAGGTCTAGTAGAAGGAAAGATGTGCTCATCTCCAAGTTTGAAAAATATTTACCTCCATGTCAACTGTCGGCTACTACATTTATAGCCTTCAACAAAAAATTATAAGACACAAAAAGGTAATACAAAACACAGAATAGACAAGGCAATCATCAACCCCAAGCCCAGATATAAAACAGATTAGTCTAATATTAGACTTATTAAAAAAATAACTTTAAAAAAGTGAATGTGACTCAAAAGGACATTTTTACAGAGGGTTTAAATGTATAGCATCATTTATGGTAGGATCAGTCTTAAACATAATGGTGAATAGACAAAAGTTTTAGTGGTTATGATCTCACTTTTCTGTTACTTTTGTTCTTGCTTCCTGAATAGCTTCACGTTTTCTACTTCCACTCCTTTAAAAAATATATTGCTTAAAAATAATTTAAATCTCTTGCCCACTGTGATTGGAATCTCACTCTGGGTAAATATATGATCTCTTCCTACTGAACTAGAGATGAAGTCTTAATTCAAAGGGATAATGTTCCAAGGATAGAAGTTGAAACACCTCAAGTTTAACAGTGGAGATTGGTTGAGACTCAGAGGTGTATCTGTGGGGGTTTTTTAGTGATAATTTTAAAATTTTATTGTTGACTTAAAAATGCACAATGTGAGAGTTGTAAGTTAAGTTTTATTTGGGGCAAAATGAGGACTATCACCCAGGAGACAGATTTCGGATAGGTCTGAGAAACTACTTCTAGGAGGCAGAGGGCAAGATCAGTATATATGTGGTTTTGGTAAAGGGGGAATACATGCAATCAAGCCCATATTTTTTGCAGAAGATTTCTTCTAGTCATGAGGAGTAGTCATCACCAGGAAGGATTTTAGCACTTTTCTAGGTATGAAGAGGTACAGGTACAAGAACTGGGTTCCTAAAATTGGCTCCTGAAAATATCTGACTATCTGAAGCTCTGTTCTGCCATTTCCCCCAGAGCACAGAGTGCGTCATTTCTGCTGTTCACCATGAACTCCTCTCAGAGGGTGTTGAAAGTCAGCAGCTGCAGCAGCATATGATTTAATCCTTGTAGAGATAGATGGCAAGTGCCAATGGCAAGTGCCAATGTGTAGTTGACACCACTTTCCATCTATCTCTGAGGACATTCCCTTTACAAAACCTTGTAGTCTTATAAACTACACGTTGAGAGTTGGTGTTGCTGAAACCACACTGCTTATCTAATCATCTCATCAGGTTGGTTCTTGGTTTCTGAGTGGTGAGCAAGCCTATTTAGGGTTTCCCTCGTGGTGCTAATGGTAAGGAACCTGCCTGTCAATGGGTTCGACCCTTGGGTCAGAAAGATCCCCTGGAAGAGGGTATGGCAATCCACTCCAGTATCCTTGCCTAGAGAACCCCGCAGACAGGGGAACCTGGTGGTCTACAGTCCGTAGGGTTGCAAAGAGTCAGACACCACTGAAGCGACTTAGCACAGTACACATGTGCACCTTAGCGAAGGGGCACAAGAGGAAAGTGGCAATGGCCACTGCCAAATTTGTTGTGATTAATTCTCAATACTTTTTTCAGGGGGTACAGTCTCCAGAAAGATGAATATTGAAATTGAGACAAAGATTAGCATGGTCCCTGTGAATGAGATATATGAACATCTTTATTCTAATATTTATTACATTGTATATTATCATACATTTGTATTTTTAAGTCTTTAATAAATTTGCTAGAATACTGCTTCTGTTTTGTGTTTTAGTTTTTTAGCCAGAAGTCAAGTGGGATCTTAGCTCCCCATTCAGGGATTGAACTCACACCTCCCACCCTCTAGTTTGGAAGTTGAAGTCTTAACCATTTGACCAAGAGAATATATTATCATACATTTGTGTGCCTATTCTCCACCTCATTTGTGGGCTCCCAGAGGGCCAAAATTCTGTTTCATAAATGTTTTAAATCTCTTGTGCTTAGCATCAGATGGCAGTCAAAAATACTTTTTTGGACATTAAAAAATTTACCTTTTCATTTAAAGATATTAAAGAAAGTCTTCAAAAAATCAGAAACCGTCATTACTTATCCAATGACTTAATGCAGCTATTTTTGCATGTTGTTTTTAGTTCTTATTTATAACATTCTATTTCATGTAATTGGCACTTTTGGAGTTCATTCGCTCATTCATTCTTTCAAGAATAATTCTTTCAAGAATAATTGATAAAGCACCTATTTGTCAGACACCAACTAGATATTGGGGGCGTCCCTGGTGGCTCAGATGGTAAAGAGTCTGTCTGCAACTCAGGAGACCTGGGTTCGATCCCTGGGTGGCGAAGATCCCTTGCAGAAGGAAATGGCAACCCACTCCTGTGTGGGGTCGCAAAGAATTGGACATGACTGAGCGACTTTCACTTTCAACCAGATAGTGGGAATAAAATAAGTAGGTAAAGTAAGTTTCTACCCTCCTAGAGCTTGTGATTAGTGGGGTACAGAGATAGTTATCAAATAACCATAATAAGTGTAAAATTACCATTTTGATAAATGCTATACTGCTACAAATATATTGAAAGTTGTTTTTTTTTTTTTTTTTAACCAATGAGGAAGTCAGAGACATTGAAGGAATATTGATTGAACTTAGATTTGAAGGCTGAGAAGCAGTTACGTGGAGAAAAAGAGCATTTCAGGAAAAGACATCATAATCAAAGACCACATTTCATGAAGGTGAAAGAGAGTGTGAAGACACAGTGAAAAGAAGGAGACCTCAGTCTGGATACTCAAGTCTTTCTTCAGAGCAGGAAGGCATTCTACCAGTAAATCTCTGACTAATACTTCTTTCCCAACTCCATTTCTTCCTCAAAAATAGATTCCTTAGCTTGGTGCTTTGTTTGTCCTCTCAATCACTTACCTTTGTTTCACAAATGGCTTCTTTATCTTTTTATTCTACATTTTCACTGATTTTTAAAATATCTACTCTTCTTTAGATTCTATTCCCACATAGGTCATTACAGAATATTGAGAAGAGTTCCCTGTACTATACAATAGGTTCTCATCAGTTATCTATTTTATATAAAGTAGGTGTGTATTTGTTAATCCCAGTCTTCCAGTTCATCCCTCACCCTCCCATCCCTCTTTCCCCTTGCTAACCATAAGTTTGTTTTCTATGTCTATGACTCTATTTCTGTCTTATAAAAAGGTTCATTTGTACTTTTTTTTTTTTTTAAGATTCCACATATAAGTGGTATCATATGATATTTGTCTTTCTCTGTCTGATTTACTTCACTCAGTGTGATAATCTCTAGGTCCATCCATATTGCTGCAAATGGCATTATTTGTTTTTTTCCAGATGTATCTTTTTCATCATGGATTTAGGTTTTGGGACATTGACTTCTTTCAATTTTATCCAATGTATGGTTGAACTAGAGTCTTGAATTATTTTGCTTCCTCGAAGACTTTCTTATCATATTCTTATCTCCGTTGAATTTTTCCCCTGGGATCTGTATTTATGTTTAATAAATGCAATTGAATTAAAGATTAATATTTATTCTGAATACTTGGATTCTGAAGTAGATCAAATAATCTGTTGTATATGTGTTAATGTTCCTTTCCTTCACTGTACATGTCACATATAAATATAAAATTATCTTTTAATTTATATAATTTCATAAAATTTTATAATTTAATCTTGTTAATGTTCTTCCCCTTTAAAGTGTAAGCTCCATGAGGTAGTATCCTTCTTTGTTTAGTTTACAGTTATATTTCATTTTACCTATCAATTTCTTGACATTCAATAATTGTTGAAGAAATAAATATTCAAGATACTGCCTTTATTTTCATGCAATGTTTTAAAAAACAGCTCTGTAATTTTTTCTCTTTATTTTTTAATGAGAAAAGATTCCATTAGACCTGTCATATTACCTTGCCTGTGGGTGATTTTTCCAAATTTCTGCTTTTCTGATTAATGAATCTTTCTTAGGTCTACAGTTTGACAACACGTTAATATCTATAACTTCCAATGTAATTCTCAGATTCTAGCAAGCATTCATGTGGTGCGTCTTTGGAATACTCAGGGATATCATCTCCTATCATGTGGTTTGGTTTTTTGTGTCTCTTTATCAAGAGTTCTATGTAAACTTTAAAAAATAATTCTGTTTATTTATTTTTGGTTGTGCTGGGTCTTCATTGCTGCTAGGCTTCTCTCTCGTTATGGAGAGTGGGGGCTGTTCTCTAGGCGCGGGGTGCAGGCTTCCCTTGTTACGGAGCGTGGGTTCTTGGGTGCACACGCTTCGGTAGTTGTGGCAGGTGGGCTCAGTAGTTGCAGCTCCTGGGCTCTAGGGCACAGGCTCAATAGTGGTGCGGAGGCTTCGTTGCTCCATTGCATGTGAGATCTTCCTGGATCAGGGGTAGAACCTGTGTCTCCTGCATTAGCAGGCAGATTCTTTACCACTGAGCCACCAGGGAAGCCCTATGCAGATTTCTTTAAAGGGGAGGTCCAGGCTTGTA
Source organism: Cervus elaphus (assembly GCF_910594005.1). Classification (NCBI taxonomy): domain Eukaryota; kingdom Metazoa; phylum Chordata; class Mammalia; order Artiodactyla; family Cervidae; genus Cervus; species Cervus elaphus. The sequence continues at coordinate 30,529,833 of NC_057836.1, read as the reverse complement.
CCACAAATGCTTAGAATCAGAATCTTGGGTGGGTGTATGTGATTTCTTTAAAAATATGTTTCACAGGTGATTTTAATGGCTTCTAATTTTTTTTTTCTTTAAGCCTGTTGAGAATAAAAACTACAGTTTTTAGCTTTCATTATAAAAAGCTGTCATCACTAGCAAATGCAATATTCAGATATTTGTTCTCATTTGCTCCACTTCTTGTCCAACTTGTGGAGGTGTGAAAGATGACTCTATGCGCTAAACACAAACACAAAGAGCCAGGCAATTTTGAGACAGTTGGTAAATGATTCAGTGCAGACTCCATTTCTTATAGAGAGCAGACAAAGTGAAGACACACCTTTAAATGGGCTTTGCTTTCTCAAGTTAATGTCAGTGTTTCTTAATCACTTCCATGGACCTGAAAAAAACTTAACACAGTCTGTAATACGCTCTCTGACAACCACAACTTGCAAATTTTCAGTTAGCTCTATTTCTTCAGTAGTATTTTAATAAGAGGTTGGAAGAATATGCATCAGGGGTTGTGTGATAGCCAAACACAATTTCAAATTATAAAATAATAAGGTCTGAGAAATATATGACTTAATTTATGAATGACAGATGTCATGATAGCGTAAGTCCTCCATTATAATAGACTTTAGGTTTGAATAACATGGTTCAAACTGGTTTATTTGTAAGGTATCAGGCTTCTCTCCATATTTAGACTACTAATTTCTCTCTTCCTTTTTCACCTATACCTATTTTCTAGTCACTAGTTTTATTGTACTACAATCATCTGAACAGATATTTTTCTTCTGTTACATATTAATTATAACTTTCACCTTAAATTTGCATAGATCATGCATTCTAATCTTAACCACAAATGCATAGTCATATGTTAACAATGAATACTCCCATTTTTTTTTCCCCTTTGGTTTTGGCTCCATATAGTATAGAATGTGGAAATTGTCAGTGAAAAGACCAGGAACTACTCAAAAATAACATCCCACTCAATTAATACAATGTTATTTAAAAACACAGCAGCAGAAAAAGAAGTTTTTCTCCCCTAAATATGTGTTTCATGGTCCACTTTGACATCATTAATTAATGGTCCTGAGTTTGCTTCATTCATGGCTTTTGTTTCATTTTCTGATGCCTTAATATCTTTCCCTTGGTATTTTTTCTTCATAGCAGAAATCAATACAACGAATAAAATAAGGGCTGGGAATTTTAAGCCTGTAGTCAAGCCAAAGAAAGTATGTCTGTGAAAAGAGAAAAAAGAATCCATGTATAAAACACTTTACATTGTTGCTCTCCAGTATGCAGAAGACCTTAAAAAATGATGCTTGAAATCTTATGTAGAAATACTGAAGTAGCGATTCCAATGACTCTTTTGATAGGAGCAGAAGAAACCTGTGATTATTTTTAAAGGAATGTTGACCCACAGAAGCCAAGGATGGTTCAAGATCTGCCCAAGTGCTATCCATAAAGTAAGGTGTGTTTGGAATGTTTAACTTTCTCAAAGACTGATTAGTTCATGTGTAATGAGAACAGATTGTAAAGGAAATGAAGTGACTGTGAGATAATCAAATTGAATTCATTTAGATTGAACCAGGAGCCTATGTTTACTTTATAGGCTTATGGTCCACAAGATCCTTGTAGTCTACTGAAAATTTTTTACAACAACCACATAAAATTACCTAGTATGCATGATCTATTCCTGTGATTTTCAACTGGTCAAACATTAGAATCACCTGAGGGGATTTTAAAACCCTCATTCCCCAGGCCATACCCCCCAGACCAATTAAATAAAAATTGCTGAAGATGGGACACATAAATTAGAATTTTGAGGGGATTCCCTGGTGGTCCAGTGGTTGGGACTCTGTACTTTCACTGCTGAGGATGTGGGTTCAATCCCTGTTTGAGGAGCTAAGATCCTGGCAAGCTGTGTGGTGCAGCCAGGAAAAAAAAAAAAAAGAAATGAGTATTTTTAAAAGTTCCTCAGGTGATTATAATGAGCAAGAAAAATTGATGACCACTGACCTGGTAGGTTAGGAAGCTCTTGTCTCATAGTGTTGTTAACTAAATGTTGACAAACTTTATGCAAAAGATACTTTGAACAGTTATTAGGTTTAAATGAAGGTGAATAGAATCAATTTTATAACTTTGAGCTATTTATAAAGTTTATTAAATGGTGGCTATAATTTTTAATACTGTTACTACACTGAAAATGATATCTCATTCTTTAGGAATAACAGAGTCAAAGGAAAAAAAAATAATGAAGTATATTTATGACAACTTACCCATATAACGAGGAATTATATATCCTGCAAGCCCCTTGCTTCCCATGGTTGTTGATGGACCACTTCATACAAGCTCTGTCAATCAGAGCCCCAAAATATATAGGAGCTGGAATTCCTCCTGTAACATCAGATGAGAAGATGCCAATGGAGGAGAATGTTTCAAACGAAACAGTGACATTCCACATTGATACATTTTGGATTCTGTAGAAGTTGAAAATTTTGGAGGACTCATCCATTGATTTGGTTTAACTCTACTTAAGAATCAAGATTACTGGGACTTTCCTGGTGTTCCAGTGGTTAGGACTTCGCCTTCCAATGCAAGGTGTGAGGGTTTGATTCCTAATCAGGGAGCTAAGATTTCACATGCATTAAAAAAAACTAAAAAAAGAAAAACAAACAAACAAAAAACTAAAGCATAAAGTAGGAGAGATATTGTAACAAATTCAATAAAGACTTACAAAAAAGCATAGCTATTTTTTTAAAAAAGATTCAAAATTATTAGGACTCTCCAAAGCCCAAATCACATACAATAGCAAAGGCATCTTTCATCTACCTTTACCATGCCAACACACATAGGGAAAAAACGAGATTACATGTCTTTACACTGTTCTTCTTATAATACCAATTAACTTAAGCCTGGTTGGCAAAAAGCAGAAAACTGTCTGTAAAACACAGAGGTTATGTTGGTCATATGTAATTTTTTTCTTAGGCAAGGACAGCTGAAATAGAAGGAGTAGAGATATAGCTTCACAGGGAAAGCAAAAAACTCTGCTCAAATGCAAAGACAGAAGCTGCAAAGACAGAAGATTTTCAACTTGATTTTCAAGCCAAATTTAAGGTGAATGCCAGGCTTTACTGGTGGATCAGTGGTAAAGAATGCACCTGCCAATGCAGGAGATGCAGTTTCAATCCCTGGGTCTAGAAGATCTCCTGGAGAAGGACATGGCAACCCACTCCCATATTCTTGCCTGGGAAATCCCATGGACAGAGAAGCCTGGCAGGCTACAGTCCATGGGAACACAAAAGGGTTGGATGTGACTTAGCAACTAAACAGCAAACAACAACAAGGCTCCTGGTTGTGCTTATTTCTTGCCTCAGGGCTCCACTCCCATCATCTCGGAGTCATTAGAGCCCACAATCATGCATTTTCCCCTCTATTGATTGTGTTCATTTTTAATACCTCTTGAAGCAGCCTGGGCTATCCAAATTACAGGCTCTGGTGCTGAATTTTGTTTCTGTTAATGTTCTGATCATAATGATGTTGAGGTCTTCAGTGGTCTGTTACCTAACTGAGTTTTCACTTGTAGTGTATGGTCTTGCAGTTTTCAAGGCTTTTGAGGAACACTTTTGTTGTTTTATAGCGAAGTGCCCACTGCTCTTGTTGCTATTGTTTGGTCACTAAGTCATGTCTGACTCTTTGGCAACGCCATGGACTGTAGCCTGCCAGGCTCCTCTGTCCATGGGATTTCCCAGGCAAGAGTGGGTTGCCATTTCCTCCTCCAGGGGATCTTTCCAACCCAGGGACTGAATCCATGTCTCCTGCTTGGCAGGCAGATTCTTTACCACTGAGCCACCTGTGAAGTCCATCTACCCTTGCTGCTATTTTAATAAACTCTGAGATTGACTCCTAGATCTAAGCAGTGGTAATGTGACCAAAAGTTTAGAGATATGCTGATTTTCAACTTCTATATTGTTACATAAAAATGATAGTGATTCATAGTTTACACTTTTGGAAATTCCATTTACTTATGAAGTGAAGTGAAGTGAATGTCACTCAGTTGTGTCTGACTCTTTGTGACCCCACGGACTATAGAGTCAATGGAATTTTCCAGGCCAGGATACTGAAGTGGGGAGTCTTTCCCTTCTCCAGAGGATCTTCCCAACCCAGGAATCGAACCCAGGTCCCCTGCATTGCAGGCGGATTCTTTATCAACTGAGCCACAAGGGAAGCACATTTACTTATAGTCAGTCTCAATTTGAGACTTAGAATGAGAAAACTCAGAATGTCAAGGAACTGGTGTCTGAGACAAAGATACCTGATGAAAATTGGTACTGAGAAACCAGGATTAGGAATTCTCAGGTTTTCACAAATCAAAGCCACCCTTTGTAAAATGAAAAATCAATTCAATTCAGTCGCTCAGTCATGTCCGATTCTTTCTGATCCTATAGACTGCCGCACGCCAGGCCTCCCTGCCCATCACCAACTCCCAGAGTTTACTCAAACTAATGACCATTGAGTTGGTGATACCATCCAATCATCTCATGCTCTGTCGTCCCCTCCTCCTCCTGCCTTCAATCTTTCCCAGCATCAGGGTCTTTTCCAATGAGGCAATTCTTTGCATCAGGTGGCCAAAGTATTGGAATTTCAGCTTCAACATCAGTCCTTCCAATGGATGTTCAGGACTGATCTCCTTTAGGATGGACTGGTTGGATCTCCTTGCAGTCCAGGGACTCTCAAGAGGCTTCTCCAGCACCACAGTTCAAAAGCATCAGTTCTTCGGCACTCAGCTTTCTTTATAGTCCAACTCTCACATTCATACATGATTACTGGAAAAACCATAGCCTTGACTAGATGGAAGTTTGTTGGCAAATTAATGTCTCTGCTTTTAAACATGCTGTCTAGGTTGGTCATAACTTTTCTTCCAAGGAGCAAGTGTCTTTTAATTTCATGGCTGCAGTCACCATCTGCAGTGATTTTGGAGCCCCCCAAAATAAAGTCTGTCACTGTTTCCACTGTTTCCTCATCTATTTGCCATGAAATGATGGGACCAGATGCCATGATCTTAGTTTTCTGAATGTTGAGTTTTAAGCCAACTTTTCCACTCTCCTCTTTGATTTTCATCAAGAGGCTCTTTAGTTCTTCTTCACTTTCTGCCATAAGGATGGTGTCATCTGCATATTTGAGGTTATTGATATTTCTCCCTGCAGTCTTGATTCCAGCTTGTGGTTCATCTAGCCCAGCATTTCTCATGATGTACTCTGCATATAAGTTAAATAAGCAGGGTGACAGTGTACAGCCTTGACGTACTCCTTTCCCTATTCAGAACCAGTCTGTTGTTTCATGTCCAGTTCTAACAGTTGCTTCCTGACCTGCATACAGATTTTTCAAGAGGCAGGTAATGTGGTCTGGTATTCCCATCTCTTTAAGAAAAATATATGCCAACAATTTATTTTTCTGATTTAATAAAGCCACAGAATATTTCAGGGTCTGATGTACTCCCTGGAGTTGTTTTGCAGATATCATAACTGCTCCAAAAGGGAAAAGCAGAAACCTCAGAGTTGGTTTTGGAACATGAGTCTGCCTTCTCTCCAGATTGCTGGCTTTTTTGATTAAAGCAACTTTCATTTCTATCAACACTTGCCTCTGGAGTTTTGACTGGAGTATTGACTTTTTAGCAGGCAGCAGCCAAACCTGAGTTCAGTTAACACCCATTCCCTTTTGCATTTTAAATTTCTAATAAAGTTTAGCAGCTTCTGCTTTAAAGAACTAGTCAGTGGGACTGTGAAAGTCTGCATTTGTTGTTTGGCATGATCTGTGGGCCTTTGGAGCTGTTTTGAACATTAAGGCCCTCAGTGTATAAGGACAGCTCTCCATTCTGCATATGGGAAGAAATATCCCTACATCTTAAGTTAAAAATCTTTGGAGACCACTGATTCTTGTTTAAGAAAGAATGTAATACAAGTGCAATGATGCCTTATTCTTACAGATTGCTTTTACATAGAATTGACAATCAAATTTTCTTTTAGGTCATTTAGTTCTCCTTTATCTCATTATTTTTCATTTACCACAAAGATACAAATAATTTTTACTTATACCTTTAAAAAACTTTCTTACAATTAGAAATCAATTACATTTAGTCTTTGACATGAAAAATTGTATCTGGAATTTAGCATCTACATATTTATCATACCTAGTGTTCGAATAGTTAGTGAATGGAAACCCATGGCAAGTGATTTCAGTTCAGGTTCAACATTTCTGAAATAAGATAAAGGTAAAGAAACATTAAACATCCATACAACACCAAGCTGAGTTAATATTAAAGCATTTTTCAGTGTTATTCTTTATGACTGAAGGAAAACCCTCAAGTGAAGCATTGACATTATTTAGTTATATTTTCAGTTGTTTTAGAACGCAAACATCTGAATGACATTAATAGTTATTATTCCTTTACTTATTCAATGTGTTACAAGTTCAAGACAGTTTTACAAACATTTTCATGCTTTATCTTTAGGAAATCCTGAGATAGTGGTTGAAATAGAATTTATGATATCTATGAAGACAATAATTTCATGTAATCTATTTAGTTGACATAGGCCAAATGAGAAAGCAAATATGTTTATGTAGGTTTTTAGACTGAGTAGAATTCTTTTTTGTACCTTCTTTCTATCACTGCTGTTAACAGAAAAGTTAACTAATATGTTTCATAAACAACAAAATATAACCAGGAAGATCAAAAAAGTTATCTATATTCTAGTGTCTAGTGTATTTAAATGTCATTTTAAAGGTAGTAAGTACATATTTATCCTTTCTTAAAAATTAACTCAGTCTTGCCTTTAGAAAGTTCTTTCCACAATTCCATTTTTCTATGTTCAATTAGCTAATGACATGACCATCTCTGATACAGTGAGGGACTAAGGCTCAAAAATTCTGTTTTTACCGAAATATTGATTTAACTGATACAAAGGCTTATTTTTTCTTGGTTTGAATGACTATATTTATTCAGAGATAAACTTTGTCATTCAACAAACCTTTGCCAAGTTCCTCCTACGAGATTCTATGCTAGTCTTTGTTCTTGATAATAAAGAGATAAATCATAGTTTCATAGTAACTAGATGCCTTTGTTATTGTTTAGTCACTAAACAATGTGTCTGACACTTTGCAACTCCATTGACTGTAGCCCACCAAGCTTCTCTGACATGAGATTTCCCAGGCAAGAATACTGGAGTGGGTTACCATTTCCTTCCCCAGGGGATTTTCCAGACCCAGGGATTGAACCCATATCTCCTGCATTGGCAGGTGGGTTCTTTACCACTGAGCCATCAGTGAAGTCCATGCCTTTGGTAAGTCATTTAGCCTCTCTTAGCCATAGTTTCCTTATTTTCTTAGTAGACTTATCTTGTATGTTTTGAGGATCCAATATAGTGAGCTAGCCCTCCAATCCTCCATTTTCTTTACACAAAATTGTCTGTTAAGTCTTTTAGGAGTGCTACTGTTAAGTGAGATTCTCAAAAGTATCCAAGAAAGCTTATAAAAATAGACAATATAAAAATTAAATTAAGCACAGCATAATAAAAATTAAACACAGCAGAGTTATTTATTAAAAGAGAAAATGAATCGAAAGGGGTTTTTGTCTGCTTTTTCAAAAGACAGGGACACTTCCAACTAGCTGAACTGAGGACTCACAACAATGTACTTGAGGGCAGTGAAGTCATGCTAGCACGCAGAGGATGTCAGGCTATTCAAGGAGGTGGTTTCTTCCCTGAGGACATAGTCATGAGGGAACCAGCCGTGACAGTTAACTAGTGCATTTAGCTGTCTCTCATGAATATCAGAATTTTTAAAAAGGGCTTTTGGAAAGAGAGAGAATGCAGTTTGGGCTGAGCTCTCTGTAACAAGTGCCTGAAGAGTTGCTTTTCGTTGCTGTTGATTTCCTAAAGGGTGCTTTTGGCATGCATGCCGGATACAATAGAGGCAAAATTGAGATATTTGTTATCAACTTGTATTTTTACCCAAGGAGTGGGATAGTGGGCAGGAGAATTGAGGGGACTTGGAGATTGAGATAGTATCTTCCTGCAAGGGGGCTTGAAATCTTAGACAGCTCAGTGGAAATGATAGATTTATGTGTTACAGTCACACACACACACACACACACACACTATGATCACAGACACTCCTACATCCACATGCACACACACTCACAGACCCCCATGCTCACACTTACATGCATGATCTCATGCATACACACATCATTATCACGTAAAATATTGTTCACTGCAGTGTGAGTCCTACATCAATCTGTATGGGAACAGGTACTTTAGGTATTTTATTCACCACGAATTATTCTTCACCAAATGTTTGCCTAATCAATGAAGAAAGGAATCAATTCTGCTCATATGTGTTTCTTTTCTCTATGAGGGTATTGGAGAGACTAGGTCAAAAGCCATTCTTTTGGCTAGGATTAAAAACTTTGGAATATCATAGACTGTTTATATTAGTTTGTCTGTCTGGTTCCCAAATTTTTTAAGAAGAAATGAATAGGTGATTCACTCTGAGAGGCATCTTAAAATGAAAATTAGAAGTTCTTTTAGAATCACAGCAGGATTCTTCCACATTGAGGCAGTTGTCAATCAGTCTCTGTCTTAAAATTGTTATTAAGAGAAGAAATTTTGTAGTGGAGATCAAATTTTGTAGAGTTTGTAGTGGAAGAACCCAAGGCAAAATTATTAATAATTATGGCAGTGAAGTATCACAGTAATTCTAAGAAAATACACTCACAAAATTTAAATGTTACAAAATCTGAATTTGGTTTCCAAATATATTATGGAAAAATATGTACACTATTAGGTATGTTTATAGGCTAATATACATAAAACCCCTTTTAAAAAGATGTACTCACTTAAAAATCAGCATGATAGTTGAGGTGCTTCCCAGTGCAGCAGAAAAAAGGGTAAGTATTTGTGCTACTGTGTAAATATAAAATTTTCTCTTACAGTCATCACTTTTTGGACATTCACCCAACTTCATCGAGTTATTTTTGCTCTGGAAACCATTTTCTTCCACACAACTACAGTTATGAAACACCTAAAAAATAGTTTTTGAAATATTACAGAATATATTTGCAAAATATGACTGGGCTATAAATATATTCCATTATATTTAAAGACATCTCACTCATTTAAGTTAAAATATTTACAGTTTTAAAGAAAACATTCTAACAATGTGAAGTATTGAAAGGCATAATAGTTTTCTGGATTCCTTTCCAGATAAAAAAAATATTTTATTAACTTTTCTGTCATCCCTAAATTAAAAATTAGGAAACAGTAGAAAAAAGTAATGTCTAGAACTCTATAAATAATTTTCTCATTAATATGAAATTTTAGAATATTTCTCTACTACTCACTTTTATTTTCTATAGCATACTTACTCTCTTTAACAATTTCTATGATGTGGGACAACCCCTGGGTAGGAACTGTCTAGGGAATCCAGAAAATATAGTAGTTTTGGAGGGGCCAAACCCAGGACTAAGTCCACCCACTAGAATGGAGCAGAGTCCAGGCAAAAGGAACCAGGCAGAGATGCTAGAATTATGCTTTGGCCAGCAAACACACCATTCGATTGCATAATGACAGATTCTAGGATAAATAATGCCATTACCCAAGAGGTTCAGCACAGCAAAATACCCTAAAAGTTAGGGCTCAGCAGGAGAAAATTTAGGAACAAATGATTTTTAGAGACTTACTTTAGCAGGCAATTTATGTAACTAGATGGCCTTAAGAAATTCTTTTCTGAGTCTAAGCTAAATCAAATTTTAAGGGAAGTTTGAACCTGTTAATACCAAAGACAAAATATTGAGGGAGGAACTGAGGAAGAATTTGAGTTGATACTTATTTGATGACCGAGTTTTACCTTTTTACTAAGTATAATATGGAGAAGCTCTTTATATAGCAAGCATATTGGTCAATAAAACCAAACTTAGGTACAAAGAACATTATTTTGAGTGATTAAGAAGGGATTACATATTACTAAGAATTTGGTAAAAGAACTCCCCAGTGGTCCCCAAATGATAAAATCATTGCTAGTTTTAAGATATTTCCATAGTAGAAAGAGCTCTCTTTAGGATTCTAACATCATGTCACTTCCAGCCCTTCACTCATGGACATGGTGGAACAATATATTAAAAGGGGAACTCTTAGTGAAAGGCACTATAGCCATAAATATGAGATATGGTTTTTAAAGTATAGTCTTTGGGGAATTTTTGTGTAAATTTATGTTTCAACTTCAAAGAATCTAGGTTATTCAAAGTTATTGGTGCCATTCATTAATGCAATTAGCATGATTATGAACAATAAAAATGATGGAAAAAGTTTGAAAAGCAAAGACAGAAGGATGTGGTAGAGAGCAATGATCATATTGGATGATATTGCTAACACTGGTCATAGGAAAAGGGCCCAGGAAATTAGTTATTCAGTGGATTGGAAGTGGAATGGATAACACCATGGGTGATGCTGAGCTGTTGGAAGTTACCTAAAGGATTGGGAAGAACTCATAAATTGTATGGAAGGGGATATTTTTAGTGAAGAAGGCAGTGGCATTCCTACGGAAGATGTTAGCAATAGGTAAACAGAGTATTGTTACCTTGGATAGGAGAAGTGCCAGCTTTGGGAAAAAATCAAAATTAGAAGTCAAAAATTGGACAGTCAAGTGAGCAAGAAGCCTTAATCAATTTCTTGGGAAGTCAAAGGATATTTGAGCTTAGAGATAAGCTCGCTAGAATCTATATGCAAGATCACACATAAATGGCTGTTTATCTAGGTTGACAAGGGATTTGCTCAAGACTTCTGCTTAGCATCTGAAGAGTAGGGCATCTCCAACTTAATGGAAATCATATCCTTTAGTCAAATGATGTGCTTCCTAAAGATCTAAGTGTTCTTAAATTTCAAAAGGCCATAGTCATAAACACAAGAAGAAAAAGTGGGAGTAACCTTCTGAGAATTCAAGCCACTTTGTTTACATATTACAGCCATCACGATGACAAGCAATAACGGGAATCTTTTTCTCTCTCTTTACTGGGGACCTTATTTGTAAAAACATTTGACATGTCACTATCAAAGTTTAGTAAGTTATATCAAATCTGCAACTTTGATTAAGGAGAAGAAAGTAAAAACAAATACTCACAATAGACTTTTTGCTGCCACTTGAAGACGTACATCCTGCTAAACAAGGTGATATGTAAGTTATTCCATTGCTCCCACAGAGTGGTTCCCATTGAGTTGGATCACAATTGCAGTCTGAGTTGCAATAAGAAAGTGGTACATTTAGATGTGATGCCACTGGAGTATTTCTGGAAATATATGATAGACATGTATCAGAGAGAGAAGAAAAAGGGGAAGGAGGAAAAAAGATGAGGAGAAAAAGAGAAGGAAAGGGAGAGGAAGAGAGAGGAAGAGGTGAGGCGGAATAATGGAAAGTGTTGTCTTTAAATTGGAGAAATTTTGCTTTTGCTTTCCCAAAATGACAAAGTTTATTTTTGGTGCTTATTAACTTTTTCACCTTTTATGGCTACCCAGACACTATTTATTATGTAGAAAAAGTAAAACATAAAAAAGAGACCAAAGAGGGTAGGTCTTTACAAGGCTATTAAAAATTACTAAAAAAAAATCACTTCATTTTTTCTGAAAATAATTCTGTTCAGTAGGGTCATGGCATTAGGCTAAGGTTCTTCCCAGCTCACTGTAAAGTCCCATGAATCTGTGAATATTACTCAATTAGTTTGAATTTTAAAATCTATACTTTACAGAAGAAAATAATTCAACATGGACAAAGGAGAATACTTAAGAATTAATTTTTTAAAATCAAGAGCAATATAATCAATTGAGAGAGACTAGAAAAGCTTCATAAGGAACTACAACAAATTTTATAATAATTTACTGTAAAACATAGTTGTGCTTATGAAATATAATCTTATGGCTATATTTATAAAACAAACTATTTGCACAATTAACTTTCTGACTACAGATTTTTTTGAAAAATTCTTGTTTTTGGTAAAAATCTTAATAAATTATCTTTGAATGAGAAAATAATTTTTACAAAGAAAGGAAGAGGTAGACTCAGAAATTCTGTAATCAATAATTTTACTAAAAGCATCTAATGTCTAACCCTGCTTGGAGACATATAACAGATGGGGAGTAATTCAGCGTAATGATTAATAACCTAGTCCAGACATTGCAATTAGACAGTCATGTGTTCCCATTAGGTCTGCCACCTCCTAACAATGTGACTTCACTTTCTAAAATCAGTTTTGCCATTTCTAAGTCATAAATCCTCATAGAAATTTGTTTTGGAAAAGTATTAGTTTAACTGTTCTCAAACTTTCTGTTCTCAGCAGTATTTTCACTCTTGAAAAGTATTGAGGATCCTAAAGGTTTTTTCTTCAAGTGGGTTCTATTTAGTGATATATATGTACATCACATACGAGAATGCACAAGTGCACACATCTTTAGCCATCAGACTGATATTATTATCACATATCTTGTAGCCTTAGAAAATATCACTATACAAGCACTGGAAAGTCCAGCACTCTGTAATATCCTAAACGGGAAAGGAATTTTGAAAAGAATAAATACACATGTATGTGTGTCTGAATCACTTTGCTATACACCTGAAACTAACACAACTAACTAATACGTGATTGTTAATCACCTATACTCCAATATAAGATAAAAATTAAAACAGAAAACATCACTAGATACTCATGAGAAAATGAAAAAAGCAAACACTATCTTGTATTAGTATGAAAATAGTTTTGGCCTTCTGATAAAGTCTATGGGTTCTCAGACCACATTCTGAGAAAAGTGGAAGTGAAGTCTCTCAGTCGTCTCTGACTCTTTGCAGCCCCATGGACTGTAGCCTACCAGGCTCCTCCGTCCATGGGATTTTCCAGGCAAGAGTACTGGAGTGGGTTGCCATTTCCTTCTCCAGAGTATCTTCCCGACCCAGGGATCAAACCCAGGTCTCCCACATTGTAAGCGGGATGCTTTACCGTCTGAGCTACCACCTCTGCACTAAGTCACACTTTAAAAATGCACCCCAGTGACTAGCACTTCATAAACGCTGCATATATACATTCTGTTAATAGTCATCACTAGACAATGAGTTTCATGAGGGCGCTGGTATATCCTGTAAATCTTCTTGACCTTTAAGGAGGCACTTAGTGCAATTTTACCAAATTAAAAATCACACAGAAGTCTAGCTGCCTTCTTTGACTAGATAGCACTGTTACCGAACTGTTTTCAGGGAATTGACTTTAGGTTAAAACCTATATGCTTGTGATGTGTGAAGTAGCACGATTCTGGAGTCACTGACTGGTTTCAAACAAGTCAAAGTTTCTCCAGGTCTCAACTAGAAAAGGAAGAGGATATAAGAGGGTTGGGTTGTGTAATCTCCAGGGTTCCTTCCCCTCTAAAGTTCAATGTTCTAGGTACTCTGTATTTTGATTTACCAGAGTGAGTGATAGTTGATAGGAATATTCAACAACAAAGAGGATGAGGACAGAGTGTGGAGATAATACAAGATTAAGTTGGCGAGCCTCCAAGAATAAGATGATGTTAAGTGAATGTGGGAAGGTTCAAATGGACACCTTTTAAGAGCCAGAGTTTAAAAGCTCAAAGCCAACAATAAGCAGTGCTAAGAACCATGGTTACTAAACTGATCCAGGGATCTTTACTTGTTACTTGATGTGAACTTTCCTAAACCAAAATTGTTGGTTATATTCAGGAGATGACAATAAATCCTCATAGGATCAGAAAGTACATTTGGTAGGGGCCAGAGGTTTGGGGTGGAGGGCATGGGGAGAGGCAATGGGGAATTAGCGTTTAATGGGGACGGAGTTTCAGTTTAGGAAGGTTAAAAATTCAGGAGATGGATTTTGGTGAGATTTGTACAGCAATATGAATGTACTTAGTAGGCACTGAACTGTACAGCTAAATATGGTTAAAATAGTGTGTTTTACACCATGTAATGTTTACCACAATAAACAAAGAAAGCTGCACAAAGAAGCGTGCCCTTGATTTGGGGTAGAGATCATAGTCCTGGTGGCTCAGATGGTAAAGAATCTACCTTCAAATCGGGAGACCCAGGTTTGATCCCTGGGTTGGGAAGATCCCTTGGAGAATGGAATGGCAACCCACTCCAGTATTCTTGCCTGGAAAATTCCATGGACAGAGGAACCTGGTGGGCTAGAGTTCACGGGGTCACAAAGAGTTGGACACAGCTAACACTTCCACTTTTCACTGTAGTACTAGGTATACTGCACAATGTGTGATAATAATGAAAAGTAGAAGTTTTACAGGCCTAATATGCTATTCTATGTGAAGAATATCAATTGTAGTGCTAATAAAGATAATACCAGAAAACATAATAGGTGTACAGAAAAGGAGAACTCAGCACAATGTAAGGGTTTTCTTATAAAGATAATTGTTAAACATCAAAATTAACTGCAGATAAAGATTGTTCAGTCACTTTTGGAAAATGTCATTTATGTTTCTCTCATATGTCAGCCAAGACCATAGTGGTTAGGACTAAGAGTCAAAACCTTAAGATTTGAGTCAGAATCATATAACTGTGTCTCTCTCTAAGTTTTGCTCTTTTTATCTATAAAATAGTGACAAAAGTACCTATCATTCATTGTAAACACTCCATAAGTAATAACTATTACTATTACAGACTATATAGCTTTTCTTTTGTTTATCTATTTTTTAAAGAATTTTATTTTATATTGGAGTACAGTTGATTAACAATGATTGTTATAATTTTTCTTTAAGGAGGGAAAAAAAGGATCTTAGGAAATGAATCTTTTGAGATCTTAAGAAATGTTTTAAGAATTTATAAATTGGCATTCCTCTCAGCTTAAAGTTTAGTAAAAATTGGTATCTGCCTTGCTTTTCTTACATTCTCTTACATTAAATAGCTTACATATTATTCAATTGATATATTGATATATACAAACCCATCATAGGTCAGGGTTAGTCCAGCAACTGATTTGTTTTCACAGATTAGTGCAAAGTTTAATAGATGAAATAGGAAGGACATCAAATGGGCACAAAGTGCAAATTTGGCAATTCCAACCAAGGTAAATTTGAACTTTTTAACAATAAATCCTCCTGTAAACATTCCAGCTGCCAAAGATGGTATGGTTATGAATCCTAGAAGGAAGAGAAAAAAAATGTAATTATGTAATTATATAAATATGGTTATCCCAAATGTCTTCATGTGTGAAATGCTATCTATCAACCAAATTAATCCAACCTTACTACTTCTTAAACAGAAGACTGACAGTCTAGGATGGAGGTAGAGGACTAGTGTACCATGTGAAAGAGACAAAAATAATTTCTCCCTGCCAACACTAAAGGTTTAGCTTCCCAGTAGCAAAAGTCAGTGACTGAGAATATTTGTATATCTGAACATATTGTTTCTATAAGGTACTTTTTGTTCTCTCCCTAGAAAACTACAACAAAGTATCATCTTCCTGACTCTGAGACTTTTATCCTATCACCTAAATCCTATATATTTCTTTAAACGAGGACATATTTCTTTAAAATGAGGATTCCCTATCCTTCAAAACTTACTATAAAATTTCTCAGTACTTTAGATTTGAATACTAAATTAATATCTCTTCTTTATTCATCTAAACACACATATGACCTGAGGTAATAAACAGGCCTATATGTGATATCATGAATAACTGATTCCCCTTGTAACTTTCATTTCATAGTCCTGCATGATTTGTTAAAGATGGAGATTCTCCTAACAAAAAAATTAGGCTGAGAACCTTATTAGAAGTTAAAATTATAGTTTTAAGTTCTCCAAAATTACTGCAGATGGTGATTGCAGCCATGAAATTAAAAGACACTTACTCCTTGGAAGGAAAGTTATGACCAACCTAGAGAGCATATTAAAAAGCAGAGACATTACTTTGCCAACAAAGGTCCGTCTAGTCAAGGCTATGGTTTTTCCAGTAGTCATGCATGGATGTGAGATTTGGACTATAAAGAAAGCTGAGCACAGAAGAACTGATGCTTTGAACTGTGGTGTTGCAGAAGACTCTTGAGAGTCCCTTGGACAGCAAGGAGATCCAACCAGCCCATCCTAAAGGAGATCAGTCCTGGGTGTTCATTGGAAGGACTGATGTTGAAGCTGAAACTCCGGTACTTTGGCCACCTCATGCGAAGAGCTGATTCATTGGAAAAGACCCTGATGCTGGTAAAGATTGAGGGCAGGAGGAGAAGGGGACGACAGAGGATGAGATGGTTGGATGGCATCACCAACTCGATGGACATGAGTTTGGGTGAACTCCAGAAGTTGGTGATGAACAGGGAGGCCTGGCATGCTGCGGTTCATGGGGTCGCAAAGAGTCGAGCAACTGAACTGAACTGAAGTTCAATAAGAACATCATAAACAATTATTATTTTCTTGTTTACTTATGACCTGTTTATATACCACTTTTTTTTCATTTATTTTTTTTTTCATTTATTTTTATTAGTTGGAGGCTAATTACTTCACAACATTGCAAGTAATGTTGTGAAGTTGTGAACCCACAACATTGGGTTTTGTCATACATTGACATGAATCAGGCATGGAGTAACATGTATATAAACCTCTTGATAAATATAGCTTTAACTTATCAAATATTAAGTTTCTACAAAGAGCTGGGCTCTATACTGGGTATCTACTGCTCTTCAGAATCTTATACTGGGGGTGTTGCTCTTTTAGTCACTAAGTTGTGTCCTACTCTTACAGCCCCATGAACTATAGCTCACCAAGCTCCTCTGGGATTTTCCAAGCAAGAATATAGGAGTGGATTGCCATTTCCTTCTCCAGGGGACCTTCCTGACCCAGGGATTGAACCTGTGTCTTCTGCATTGGCAAGTAGATTCTTTACTGCTGAGCCACCAGCAAAGACTATACTGTGGGCAGGGAAAGAATAATATGAGGAAACCTTTCCTTCATAAACAAGCCTTCATGTATCTTTGGAAATAGATACTGTAGCTCCCCACCCCCCAAAAAACTCTCTAAAATATGATATTTTTGTTTTGAATCATGTAGATATCAATGATGTGTTTACATTGATTTTTCTTTTGGAAACAACAATGTCCTATTTTTATAAGTATTTGGGTCCTAATTCAAAGTTCATGAATGATGGGAGTATAATAGTCACATTATGAAAGGATTTGCCTCACGATCTCAGCACTAGATTGTAAGATCCAGTTATACAGATATCATAGTTACATGTATATTCATGTTCACATGTCACTTTTCCTTCAGGAATTCATCTCCTCCAAAATTATTTGAAGGCTTCGCTGGTGGCTCAGTGGTAAATCATCCACCTGCCAATGCAGGAGGTAGAGGCTCAATCCCTGGCCCAGGAAAATTCCACATGCCATGAAACAACTATGCCCCTGGCCCACAACTATTGAACCTGTGCTCTAGAGCCCAGGAGCCACAGCTACTGAGCCTGTGAGCTGCAACTACTGAAGTCTGACTTCATAGAGCCTGTGCTCCACAACAAGAGAAGTCACCACGATGAGAAGCCCACACACTGCAATGAAGAGTAGCCCCTGCTCACCACACCTAGAGAAAGTCTTGCAACAATGACCCAGCACAGTCAATAAATAAAGGAATAATATCATAAAAAATAACATGAGATACAACTTCAAAGGCAGAACGATGCTAATATCACAAGATGGATGGACCTGATAAAATTGGAAAAAAAGCAAACTGTGTTTAATAAAACAGGAAATTGCCTTCACAGCAAAAGATCACTCGGAACTCCTTCACTTGGTAGTTTGTTGTTTATAAAGCAAACATAAACAGTGGGTCTCACCAAGCAAAATGCTCGTCTCAGATGCTGACTTGCCATACTGCTGCTCTACGTATTTGAAAATGTAAGTAACAGAACCAATATGGCTGCTGGCTTGTAGCAGTGTCAAAAATAATGTTAAAACATACAGGGGATTGGTAAGGATGCTTTTCAAGGACTGGAAGAAACCTATAAAAACATCAAAAGAAAGAAAATATAATGCAGCTTGAAGATACATTGATATCTTAATCTGGTAAATATAATTTATATGACTTAAAATTCCATAAATATATAGAACAGAAAGTCAGAGTACTCTGCAATTCTACTGTCAGCAGTTTTCCTAAAATATATTACTTCCATTCTTTCCATATGCACATTCATATTTTTATGAATAAACTAAATAAAATGAAGTATTTATTTTGTTCATTTTATTCCCAAATGGGATCAAGCATACATGCTGTTTGTTATATCAACTTGCTTATTCGCTTCATATTTGGCTAATAGCACTCTACCATACAACTGCATACATGTTAGTTCATTTATTCATTTATTTAACAAGTGTTTGGGTTTTGATTGGGTACCAGGTAATACGTTAGGCACTGAAGGAACAAAAGCTAATGAAATGTCTCTTTTCTATTAGCATTTAATAGTATAATGATTATGTTAATAACATAATTATTAAGTAGAAATTTATCTTAAAGATAGTATGAACCCAAAGCTCACAAAAATAGAATACTAAGGTTCAAAAATCATAAAGGTTAATTTAGTACCAGGACTCAAAGCTGTTTTTTTCTGGTATATAGTTTGTACCACAAAATACTGCTTCAATAATTCTGGCAGTATTAGCAATCACCTTTATTAAACAGATATTGTGTCTCAAATGACATTATGACAGCAGTAGGCAAAAACCCATGCCTACAGACAGGAGTGTAACAAATCCATAATTTCTGTACCTAGCAAGAATTATGTGATTTCAGTCTATGATTACCAGGTTAACCAGCTGCAATGGGAGTTAAAGTGGAAAGAACCACTTAGAAAAACAGTGGGAAGTATCAAAGTCTAGCAAGACCGAACCAGATACCGTTCTTGAGAGATGGATGGTGTGGATTTTGAAAGATCTTGTTCTGTAGAACTCTAAAGGTTTCCATTAAACATGGTCAGAATCAAACCTTCTACCAATGGTAATTAAGAAATAGCTTCATCTGCTTATAATAATAGAAAAAAGATTAGGGCAAAGGACATAGAACAGGAAAGAAGAAGATGTACAGAAACGTATAGCAGGAATAAATAACATTTAAAATTATTAGGTCAAAATGCTAAACTTCACTCTTTGGGATTCCCCAATCAGGAAGAACCATTGACTTGTGAGGCATTCTATGTGAGTTGTGATATTTGATCAAAAGAAATAAGACATATAGGTTCACCAAATTATTGAATTTTTGAGGTGACTGAGAACCTGGACATCATTTGTACATCTACATAATCATGATCCATTATGTAACCTCAATAACTGGATCAATAAACAACTCATGTGACATTAAGCTGATTATCTCAGAAAGAAATTGCTCCATTTTTGGTCGATTCTCCATGTTTACAAATTGTTTCTTTAATGAACTGAAAGCTTTATTTCTTTCTAATCAATTAGTCTTATTTCTGTTCAAATTAGATATATACTTTTTCTGACTAAAACTTCTTAGTTATTTCACCTATTCCTAGTAGCACATATGAAGGACCTCTTTGCTATCTTATATTGGTCACTATCTTGCAAACACAGTTGATAATATAGATGATGGTGTTGGAGAAGACTCTTGAGAGTCCCTTGGACTGCAAGGAGATCCAACCAGTCCATCCTAAAGGAGATCAGTCCTGGGTGTTCATTGGAAGGACTGATGCTGAAGCTGAAACTCCAATACTTTGGCCACCTCATGAGAAGAGTTGACTCATTGGAAAAGACCCTGATGCTGGGAGAGATTGGGGGCAGGAGGATAAGGGGACAACAGAGGATGAGATGGCTGGATGGCATCACTGACTCGATGGACACATGTCTGAGTAAACTCCGGGAGTTTGTAATGGACAGGGAAGCCTGGCATACTGCGATTCATGGGATCGCAAAGAGTCGGACACGACTGAGCAACTGAACTGAACTGAACTGAACAATTGTTCTAATTTTGTATTTTCATTATCCTCTCCATTCTTTTTGGGCTTACAGTCAACCATGTTCATTACAGGTTTAAATAATCAACTACTTTTAATGGATTTAATTTGCTGCAGTATGAAAATAGTATAAATTGGATGAAAATTCAATGGGATGTTATTTTTAGTGTGCATATTAATTTCAAAAACCTCCTCAGTGATGTGCTGGTAAATGTTTAACAACTGATTCTTGGGAGTGCAGTGCCTGATTTGGATATTTCCCAATTTTGGTAATAAGTGGTGGTAACTTCTCCTATTTGGCCAATTTCAAGTTACCAACATAGTTGAAAAATTAGATCTCTCATGAGCCCATACAAGTAACACCACTGCTTTCAGATTAGAGAGGTGGAGAGGAGAAAGTAACAATAAAAGGAGAAGGTGGAAGAACTGATGGGAGGGAGAACTTGGGCTACACCAACAGTCTCTAATGTCACTTCAGTTTTAAATTGAAAGGTTGCCAAGGGTTCAGGTGTTGCTCTGCTTTGACCCTCACTGCTCCACCATTGCTGTGTGATCTGAAAACTGCACTGTTAACATCTCATTGTTTTAACCATATTGCTCTGACTGCTGCTGGATCAATCACAGATTTGTGCTCTTAAATTGTTCTCTATTAGTCTTTGGCAGCTTATGTTGGAAAGGAAAGTCACTATCCTCTACTATGGGGGATTCTTAGTCATATGACTAACTCCAGAACTCTTTATTACTACTCTTGTTTCTACTTCATTTGTGAATATTTAGGTAAGCAATTTTTTCTATATAAGTGCCAAGAAGGCAATCTTACTCTAATTATCTAGAAAGAAACTTGATCTGATTTCCTTCTGCATACTCCATGTCTCCACCTAAGTATAATTAAGTTACCCAGTTTATAGGTACTCAGAATTCCTTACATAGGCACTACATGGCTGTTGTCTATATACTTCTTGTTACAACCTCACTGTATTGTAAATACTTGAAAAACAGAGGCAATATTCTATTATCAGGGCATAATATGATTCCTGGTACCATTTGTGAAGCGAAAGAAAGGAAGGAAGGGAGGGAAATAAAGAAGGGAAAGAAGGAAATGAGAGAGAAAGGAAGGAAGCAAGAGAGAAAGCAAGAAAGAAAAAGAGAGAGAGTCCTTTTAACTCATAATTTGTACTATATAATTTGGAAATGACTATATAGTCTTTGGTTTACTAATAACAGATAGTTTTTTAACCTTTAACTGGTTTCTCCCTGCTAAAGACCACAGCCTAATCCTCTTCTCTACAGAGCTGATATGTGTTCAGAAAATCTTATGAAGTTTAGTAGGAATCTTAGAAGAATAATCCAACCAAATTTAGTACAGAAGAACACTCACTTTAGATGATTTGAGTATGACATTATTTTGGAATAATCACCTCTCTCTTTCATTGGGATTAACAACTCCAAACCAACTATAAATGTGAAATACTTACCAGTTACAGTGTCAGTAACATTTTGCCCAGTCTTGGTCAAACTAGCCATTTGACTCTTTTCTTCATTTTGCGTAGGCAAAGATATTGAGGATGCTGAAGCTTTTTTTTCTTTATTTGGTTTATCCAAAGTTTTGGGCAAGAAAAAGAATGGTATGGAAGAAATAATGGATATTAGTCCAGCCGCAAGGAAGCCAAGCCACCAAGCACCAACCCAACGAGAGTCCTGGGGAGTTATTCTGACAGTGCCTAGAATAAAGAATAAGAAGAAGCCAGTCAAAAATCATTTTGAAGTGTAAGAATTTCTGGGAAATAATGGTAATAATTGCTGTTCTTCATAGATGAAGAAAGTAAATGATGTTTCATCCATTCTGAGACAATTTTTTTTTCACACATTTTCATTTTTGAAATAAGGGTGAGTCTAACATTTAATGACATTTTACAGTTGCTCTTGTCTAGGAATCCATCACGACACTGTTGTCATTGACGGAGCCTGCGTGAACTTGGTGGTTTTTGTGTTGACGTGACTGAACAGCTGCCCTTATGGAACGATTAAAGCCTGAAAACTGTTTGAGGGCCAACTTTGGAATTCTCTGGTGGCTCAGTGATAAAGAATCCAACTGCCAGTGCAGGAGACACAAGAGATGGCAGCTTCCATCCCTGGGTTCGGAAGATCCCCTGGAGTAGAAAATGGCAACCCACTCCAGTATTCCTACCTAGAAAATTTCATGGACACAGGAACTTGGCGGGCTGAAGTCTATGGGGTCACAGAGTTGGACATGACTGAGCATCACAACAATGGCAACATGGAAGGCATGAATCCTCACTGTCTGAAAACTTATATTGGCACCATCTTCTGAGGTCAAGAAATCACCAGCAATGAAACTTATAGCAGTCTGCAAGAAATTCCCAGAGCTAATAGTAAGGTTTTCCCCCTGGTAGAACCTGCATTTCCAACTCTTTGACAGCACAGAGGATGATAATGGTGAAGATATATACATACTGAAACTCCAAGTTCAAAATCTGAACTCAAAATTTTAGGGAAAATTTAACCATTTTATTTCAATAATATTTTCCCTTAAAGCTGTGTGAGTGATATGTATGTGCTATATTTGTGTGTGTTAGTTACTCAGTTGTGTCCGACTCTTTGCGATCCCATGGACTGTAGCCTGCCAGGCTGATCTGTCCATGGAATTTTTCAGCCAACAATACTGCAGTGGGTTGCCTTCTCTAGGGGATCTTCCTGACCCAAGGATCAAACCCGGGTCTCTTGCATTGCAGGCAGATTTTTTACCTCTGAGCACCAGGGAAGCCCATGTGCTATATCTAAACAAGTATAAATGAACTGTTTCATTGAGTATAAAGTAAACATTCTAATAAGGAAGTACCACACACAAACACACCATAGAAATCTGAAGCACAAGAATGGTGTTGTTACTCTTTGATCTATAAGAAAAACTCTTTAACATGAGAAAACATTGATTTGATATAAAGAAGTAAATTATTCATTCTATTTATTTATTTATTTTTTATTTTTTTTTAAATTTTTTATTAGTTGGAGGCTAATTACTTCACAACATTTCAGTGGGTTTTGTCATACATTGATATGAATCAGCCATGGATTTACACGTATTCCCCATCCCGATTCCCCATCCCACCTCCCTCTCCACCTGATTCCTCTGGGTCTTCCCAGTGCACCAGGCCCGAGCACTTGTCTCATGCATCCCACCTGGGCTGGGGATCTGTTTCACCATAGATAGTATACATGCTGTTCTTTTAAAATATCCCACCCTCACATTCTCCCACAGAGTTCAAAAGTCTGTTCTGTATTTCTGTGTCTCTTTTTCTGTTTTGCATATAGGGTTATCGTTACCATCTTTCTAAATTCCATATATACGCGTTAGTCATTCTATTTATTGAAGTGGTTTTAAACTATGCACAGATCTGAGTTTAAAATTGCTTTGCACGTTCATATTATTTCATAATCAGCAACTCTAGTAGGCTTTAGAAATGATTGGTAAAATCAGAGACTCCATCTATATGCCAAGTACTTATTTACCATCTGTCAGAAATGTCATCTTGGTAACATTTTTTTGTGCTCTATCCCTGGTCTACACATAAGAACTAGAGATCATAACCTGTCTAGACACAGCCTTCTGAAGTGTTCTCCTTTGCTCACACACTATCATAAAAATTGGAAGATTCTACATGGAAGTCTGGATTTCTAGATTTTCTTAAAAACCAATCAGTAGATTTTGTCAATGCTGGATCCAGATTTCTGCATGAAAAGAATAGGTTGAGTCTGAGTAGTAAATGCATTTTCAAGTGTGTTCAGAGGGTAGTTCACCACCACCAGTTCTTACAAGTTTAACCATCATACTTAACACTCTTTATTCACTTGTTATCTCATTGGCTCCATTGGCATTGGAGCTTGCCAATGTGTACTTCATAATCTGTTCACATCACACCCATGACTAACTAAGAGAAGATATAATTAAGTCTTGACATTTAGTGGTAGAAATGGGATTACCATGTATCTAAAACACTATGAGTAGTAATTTCTGACTATAGAAAAGAGGTTACAAAACTATCATTCCAAAGATTTTAATAATCATTTATTTCTAGGTTCCTGGTGGTAAAAGAAATGATGAACCTGGAAGTGAATGAATAGAAACATAGAATATGATTCACACATCCAAAATAGAAGACATAACATATTCCATCAGGTCCACATTTTAGCTTTATATTAAAATACTTGCAAGATTGTGGTTATCACTGGACTTCTGTGAAGTCTACTCTATGTAGACCTGGTGCAATAGAAAATCTGATTTGCTTATTTCCAAATGCTAATTACTTATTATATGTCAATACAGACACTATATTGTTATGTTCTAAAAGAGATGGCATATCAGTGTACACATACTTGTGGCTCATTGTGATAAAGACCACAGTAAAGACATGCTCTTGGTGATTAACAGGGATGTTTAACTTTTGGTGCCAGTAGAACATGGTGAAGTAAGACTTCTCTGAAGAGGAGCCACATTTTAGAAGAGACTTTAAACTATGCAGATAGAGAGGGTTTTCTAAGAAATGCATGTAAGTGACATCAGAGGGCCTACGGAGAGACCTGCAATTAGTTTGCAATTATTTTGGATGAAGTCATCTTAAGTTTCTTGAATTTTCTTATTTTGTGCTTATTTGTAAAAGCCTGATTTAGACAGCTATGTGTGTGCTCAGTTGTGTCAGACTCTGTGACCCCATGGATTGTAAACCCCCAGGCTCCTCTGTCTATGGAGTTTTCCAGGCAAGAGTACCAGAGTGGGTTGCTATTTCTTACTCCAAGGGATCTTCCTGACCTAAGGATTGAACCAGCACCTCTTACATCTCCTGCACTGGCAGGCAGATTCCTTACCACTAGCACCACCTGATGTTGATAGGAGATGTATTTTATTTTTATTATAAATATTAACACATTTCTTGTTTGTAACTTTTGACAATTAGTCTGCAAAAAGCCACTGAAAGAATGAATTCACTTATTTGGAAGGATGCTGTCATGTACTTCAAAAGCATTATCATGTTACCTTGTTCTGAGAGTACTTACTTAGATCCACGTATCCAATATCCACATACATTTTAGAAAACTGAGATACCAGTAAAAAGCCAATGATTGGACCAATCATTGTTACTGCAAGCAAATTACCTAAAAACATTATAAAACATTTTTATCAGATGCCAATAATACATGGTTTTTATTAAATTTTTTAAAGTAATACTACTCAATATATTTCCCAAAATAACTTTTCATTAAATAAAAGAATGAGTTGAGGAGCACTGTTATTTCAAGTTACGCCCAGGGAAAGTAACCATAAAACCTGCTATTTTCTGTACATTACCTAAATACAAAGAAGAATGTCCTTCTTCAGCAAAATCATCGATGTAAGAAATCCCCAAGGGTCCAATAGGGGTTTCCCCAATTCCACGAAGCATATTACCCATTAGAACATATATCCACATATATGATCCAGAATCCTTTTCCCAACCTACGTAGACAAGAGAATGCTTTATTTTAAACATTAATCCTAGCATTCCTGTTAAAAACTCAACTAATGTAACCCTTTAATTATTCCATTTAAAGTGTTTTGTTCTTTTCTAATTATAAGAATGATTTATAGTCACATTACAGAATTTGACAATGTAGAGAAACACAAAGAAAACAAGTAAAATGATCCTAATCCCACCACACACAGAGAGCCACTTCTGATGTTTGTTTATATCTTTCACATTTTTAGTGAACACAAAAATATGCATAATATTCTTTATGTTCTTATAGCAGGATTTTAATGACTGCATCGTAGTGTGCTGAATAAGTTTCATTATTTCTTTAATCAATCTCTTTCCTTGTTTGTTGTTTTTGGCTGCTGAGTCGTGTCCGACTCTTTTGCAACCCCATGGACTGTAGCCCACTAGGCTCTACTGTCATGGGATTTCCCAGGCAAGAGTAGTAAAGTGCCATGGGATGCCATGATTATAATGATAAATAAATCCTTCTGTATATTCCTGATTATTTCCTTTAAGATAAAGCAATAAAAGTAGAATTGCTGATTTAAGCAGATATGCATATTTTTGTCCTTTATCATCTTAAAAATTAACCTCCAAAAGAGAAATTTATACACTCTCTATAATACATAAAATGTGGCTTTTTCCTATACCTCATTTCTTTTTTAAATTTTTAATATTTTCCTATCTAATAGGTAGCAAAATTTTTAACTAGTACTGTAATAAAATGATTTGCATTTTAGTAGGTAAACAATCTTTAATTTGTGTAATAATTTGCATTTTTCATAAAGAGTAAAATTACATTTAAATATATTCATGCCACTTCCTCTTCTTTTACATTAGTGGCATATTTTCTTTGCCAATTTCATATCAAAATATTCCTTTTTTCTTATTGCTTCTAGAAGCTCTTTATACATTAACAATGATTTTTGTCTTACATACACAAAATGAAAATGTTTTTCCTATTGTTTTTTAATAAACTTTGCTAATAGATAATATAATAGTTTGTTATAGATGTAATATAATTGTTACATTTTAGAATATTTATTTGTGACAGTAATATTCAATAGTGTGAATTCAATTCTTACCTTTTCCCACTACCTCCAGTGATGTTCTATTGGCTAACAAAGTTTGGTTAATCAAACAAGTTGGAAAACTTGATGTTGAATTCTCTGATGGATTAAAAGTGGTATCTTTAGAATACCTGTAACTGTAAGAACATTACTATATTTGCTGAATAGTTTTACTTTTCCCAGAAATGCAGAGGAATTTTCCCCTTTAACTGTACCATTATCTTCTCCAAATTATCAGGATACTCTTTGTCAGTTTCCCAGCCTACATGTTAGGAGAAGTGATAGGTAAAAGTAAAAAAGAAGTGTTTGCTAAGAAATATCTGGTAATACTACCCAGGCA
Organism: Cervus elaphus; assembly: GCF_910594005.1. NCBI lineage: Eukaryota > Metazoa > Chordata > Mammalia > Artiodactyla > Cervidae > Cervus > Cervus elaphus. The sequence goes on along the minus strand of NC_057836.1, from coordinate 30,502,878 downwards.
AGGTAGATTATCACATTGCTGTCATCCTAAGAATTCTTCTATTCTGGTCAATGTATGAAATATCTTGGTTTCAAGTTTAAAAAAAATTGCTAAGTGCATTTATTCATCCCTTTGAATTATCTTCAAAGATGGTTACAATCTAAACTTTCAAAATTAATTTACAATCATACCGATTCACCTGCATTTTCCATCAATAATTTACCTGAATTTCTTTCATGGACACACACACACACACACTCACACGCACAGAGTCATATGCCTGACTCCTCAAAACTTAGTTTAAAAAGTTCTAGTCTATTTCAGTTTGATAAAGAAGAACTTAATTAGAACAACAGAGATGGACCTAGAATAGTACAAATGTTGTTATTTAAAAATACATGAATGGACGGAAAGGTATTGTGCTTAGTAAAATAAGTCAGGCAGAGAAAGACAAAGGACTGTATGTTTTCACTTATATGTGGAACCTAAAAAAATAAAAAGAACATATATAACAAAACAGAAACAGACTCACAGATACAGAGAACAAGTTAAGGGTTATCAGTAGGAAGAGGATTGGGGGAAGAGAGAGAGAATAGGTTAAAGGGATTAGAAGTACAAACAACTAGGCACAAAAGAAATAAGATACTAAGATGTGATGTGCAGCACAGGGAATATAGCCAGCATTTTATAAATAATGGAGTATAATCTATAAAAATAATGAATCTCTATGTTATGCACCTGTTACTATTATAATTCATCCATTATACTTCAATAAACAATATATATTAAAAATACTGAGGTACCCTGTGAGTTCCAAGGGCAACCTACTGTATGCCAGGCATTCTGTGCAACTCTAAATCACTAGAAATAAAACACACAGCTTTTGTTATCAAAATATCTTACATCCTCTAAGATAAACATATATGATGAAAGATACAAAAAGGTTAATATGTCAGGTCCCGAGTTGTTGTAAAGGAAAGAGATGATCAACTTTGCTTGGATATTGAGAAGAGTATGGATTAGAGAAAACTTCACAGTGAGGATTCCATAGGAGATGAATTTTGAAGACAGAAAGGAGTTTAACAGGTAGACAAAGAAGGAAAAGTACTCAAAGCTGTAGAAACACTATGAACAAAAGTATGACTTATAATGGCACATTTGAAAAACTCTAGACCTAGAGTGTGGTCCTCAATCATGGGAAGCCGTGTAAAATGAAACTGGGAAGATAGTCAAGGCCAAATCAATGAATTACCTGTATATGCAAATAAACCTAGATATTAATTCATAGGCAAGAGACTTTCAATACTTTGACTATACCAACAGTGAGAAATACATTTTGCATCACAATCACAATACATACATGTCCCCCCCCCCCCACAAATTTATAAAACCAAAAAGAAAGTTTCACAGAATAACTGTGTTTTCTTCTATTCTGTTCTATCCTATTCTATCCTATCATATTAGAAAATTGTTGGTCTCAATAATCTGAATTGATTTACTGATTGACAAGTTTTTCAGGATCTGAATTTTGAAAAATACTGCTCTAGGATATTGGGAGTTTTAAGTAGTAGTGAAATAATAATTGCTTTTAAAATGAACACCATAGGACTTCCTTGCTGGTCCAGTGGCTAAGACTCCAAGCTCTCAAGGCAGGGGGCCTGGGTTTATCCCTGGTCAAGGAACTGGATCTCACATACTGCAACTAAAGATTCTGCATACTGCAATGAATATTAAATATATCAAGTGCTTGCAATAAGACCCATTACAACAAAATAAATAATTTTTTAAAATAAAAATTAAAAAAAGTAAAATGAATACTGCAGTATAGAATGTGAGTTACAATGAAGTTGAGATGGGATGCAGAAAGTCCAGGCCAGAGATGATGGGAAAGAAAAAAAGGACAACTTTGACATATAAGAGGTATAAAAAGCAAGATTTGGTGACCACTGGTCATGTGTACCAAAGCAAAGAGTAAGTCTAAGATGAGATTCTTGACTTTGGTTTACCTGTGGATAAATGAATCACTGCTGAAAGAGTGAATGTGAAAAATCTGAGTTGGTTTTGGCACAGAGATAAATTCAGTTCTGAATATATGGGTGGAAAATGTTTGTAGGGTGTTAGGCTGGAGATACCCTTGAGGTGGTTGATTATATAAACCTTGAGTATAAGATAAACTCACTGTACAGTGATAGTTGCATTTAATGCATGTACTTGACACAAATCATGTAGAGCGTAAAGTGAAGAAGATTGGTAAGGGAACTTAGGCAAGACTGACCCTATGGCGTCAGAAGCATAAGGAACGGGTGGGTATGATGGAGAAACCAAAAGGAGGAAATAAATCAAGAGGGAGTACGATGATGGAAATAAGAAGGAACAGTACCAGGAAGAAGAAAGACCTTATGAAAATCAAATATAGTAATTAACATAGTAACAAAAAAGCATGGCTTTTGGCATTGATAATGAGTAAGTAATTTATATCTTTAGCAGAAACTGCTCATTGGCTCTCAGTATCCACATTCTCCCCTTTCTATGGTAACAGAATCTGGGAACTTTAGCTGGGAAATGGATGCCTGAAATAAAGTCTATTTTTCCCCAACTTTATATCTAGATGTGAGGTGTAACAAAGTTCTGGCTAGCTTGAAGCCAGTAGAAGTGTTATGCTTCTGAGGATATTTCTTAAGCCTCAGCCTGTGTGAGTTCTTTTTCTTCTTATTCTTCATCCCTTCTTCTGTCCTGTTGTAAGGAACAACATTGCCACAACTTAGACCATGATGGTCAAGGACAGTCAAGGCCTAGGTTGGCTACATTAACTTTTTATGTAAAAACTAAGCTCCTATCTTCTTTAAGCCATCACTATTTTTGGTTTTCTGCCATCAGTATCTGACTCTAATTAAAACTACACAGAGACTTAGGGAGAAGGTTCCGTGGAGGTGGTAGTGGGAAAACCCAAACTGCAGGGAGTTGAGTAGGGAAGTTGTGAGAAGCTTTTGGCAGGAAAGAGGTCTCTGCAAGAGGTCCTTTGTCTCTTCACTTTAGCAAAAGTATATCGTAACCAACTTTTAAATCAGGCACTCCATGTGCTACTCAATCTCCAGCTAAAGCACACCTTTCAAACCTTTTGATCACAAGATATCTTACCTAACCTGTCTATTCCTTCCGTAGATCAAAGAAGTAAAAATGAAGAATAAGTAATTAACGAATGACCAGATCTCTTTCCTAGTTTTCCCTTCAGTGAATAAGCTGTGTGAACAAAGTAGCCTCTAAAGAAAGATCACAAGAAATTGACAAGCCTGCCCACAGTGGGGGATGGTAACGACTTTGACCCTCTTTCTCAATGATTAACAGATCCCTTCTCTTTTCCCTTCAAAAACTTTTATGGCTAAATAGAATCACAGGAATTGATTTTGGGGGCATAGGAATCCATCTTTTCCACAGATTGTTGGCATTCTGATTAAAAGCAAAATTTTCTTTCTACCAACAATTGCCTCTCAGGTATTGAATTTTGGGTGGTGAGCAGTTGGACCTGGGGTCAGTAAATAAAGTCTTATTAAATAGTATCAAAATCTTGTAGGCAAAGACATAAAATATATGTTATAGTAAAAAGTCACAAAAAGCTTATTTATTTTCTATGAAACTGCATCTGATTTATTGCTATTCCTGTTTCAATATCAATGAGAGCCACGGTAGATAAAACAATGAGTTAATTATTATTTAGAAAATATAATCCATTTCTATACATGCTTAGTGGACATTCTTCTTAAGGGGAATACTTATTTAAAAATAAAAAACAAAATTCTATGATTAGTTTACAAGGAAATGATCATTGGTAGCATAGAGCCACTTACTATCCCATGAAGAAATGCGGTAAGGCAGTCAAAATACTTCCAGTTCCCATAATAATGCAACCAATTCCAATTAGCTTCGGTCTGTGTAATTTGGCTCCAAAGTAACTCACAAATACAATCACAAGCAAATTTCCTACAAAGAGAACAAAATTATTTTTATATGATTCATTATAGCAAACAGTAACTGAGTCCACATTTGTGTCCAAGAGAATAGAAAGCCCAGAATGGATACAAATAAAGCATAAGACATAGTATGTGCATGCCAAGTTGCTTTGGTTGTGTCGGTCTGTGCGATCCTATGAACTGTAGCCCTTCAGGCTCCTGTCTCAGTGGGATTCTCCAGGCAAGAATATTGGAGTGGGTTGCCATGCCCTCCTCCAGGGATCAAACCTGCATTTCTTAGGTCTTCTATATTGCCAGGAGAATTCTTTACTACTAGAACCATCTGGGAAGCCCATAAGATGTGCTCCAAGATCTGGTAATCTAATTAGGATAAAACTCACTTAGCTTAAGCCACTCACTATACAGTTGTATGGTATTATTAATAAATAGACTTTACTTTAGATAAGAGTGAAAGGACTTGAATTACTTGGTGATATCAATGAAGCAAAATTTCTGAAGAATTTGGAGTTGAGTCGGTTGTTTTGGAATGGAGAAAAATGGACAAAATTACTTGAGGAAAGGTATTTACTCGTGCATTTTTCATGCACTTTTAGCATTCTTTAAATTCCTATTAAGTACCTTCCATGGTCCTAGAAGCCAGAAGTACAAGAAAAAAATAAACACTGTATGGTATCTGGGCAGAGGAAAATGGGCAGAGGTGTTCAGCAACCAGCTCATAAAATAAGAGAAATAATTCAATTTCTCAATAATTCAATTGCTCAATAATTATACAAAATCTCACCAGTATTGGAGAAATCCAAATTAAAATGAAGAAAACAAAACAATATACTCAATGTTCTTAAAAAAAAATTTAACCCCCAATTCTATATCCTGTTAAACAGTCTGCCCATTTTCCTTTTCCCCCACTTTTTAATGATTTGAAGGGACTCAAAATTTATGTCTGTTTTATAGATTACATATATTTTTTTACAAGTATGCTCTTTTTCTTTGGCCATGCCATTATCTATGTGGGATCCCAGTTCCTCAACTAGGGATCGAAACCCCTGCTCATTTATCTCTTTTGTCAGTGGTATGTATGTTCTTTTAGAGCAGATACCATACAGTGTTTATTCTTTTCTTATACTTCTGGCGTCTAGGACCATGAAAGATACTTAATAGAAATTTAAAGAAAGCTAAAATTGAATGAAAAATGCATTGAGTAAATATCTTTCCTCTTTCTTATAGCTGTAGGAAAAACAGCTGAAGAAGTCAACATTCACAGATAGTACATTGTGTCCTAAGAACGCATTTAAACAGCTTTGAAACTGCAGGGGGACGTGTGTTTGTGAACCTGGAAATGGGGTATGATGGCTCAGATGGTAAAGAATCTGCCTGCAATGCAGGACACCTGGGTTTGATCTCTGGGTTGCAAAGATCCCCCTGGAGAAGGGAATGACTACCCACCACAGTAATCTTGGAGAATTCCAGGGACAGAGGCGCCTAGTGGGCTACAGTGCATGGAGTCACAAAGAGTCAGACACAACTGACTAACTCTTTCACTTTTTTCAAACAGTAAGTAGACCCTAACAAATATTGCTTCAGAACTGTTCCTCCGTTCTTTAATCATCAGAATCGTATTCCTCTCTCCAAATTTTTCTTGCACTAGTGCATCTTGAGAAAAGGAAGGTTAAAACCCTGCAAAATATTAGTTTGCAGACAGTGAGCTTGTGTAAATCAGAGCTGCTTAACCTCTATACTTTTGACATTTTGGACTAGGTGATCCTTTGTTTTGGAGCTGTCTTGGGCATTGTGGGATGTTTAGAGGCATTTCTGGCCTCCACCACTAGAGGCCAGTACCATTCCCTATTCCTCAGTGATGACAACCAAAAATGTCTCCAGATACTGCCAAATTGCCACGGCAGGGGAGTGGGGATCCTTACCTCTGGTTAAGGATCAGTGGTGGAGAGCATACACGAACAGTTTTTACCTCTGCAATTCTGATTACTAAATAATCAAAATGCATACAAAACTTACCAATTTCAAAGCTTCCGTCAATTAGGCCAACAGTAGAAGATGATATGTCAAATCTCCTTTCTATTTGAGTGATGGAACTTTTCATAATGATTGCACCCAGTGACTTAGAAATAAAGCTGAGTGACAGGGCTGCCAAGAACATCTAACGAAAAGCAGGAAAGGGAAAAATGATTAATCATAAGATCACATAATGCTTATATATACACAGAATTAAAAAAGCTTCTCTTCTTTACCTAGTATTGTGTGTGTGTGCATGTGTGTGTTAAAAGCATACTCACTTTCTTCTATTTCAATTGGTACTTCTTAGTCCTTTTAACATTAACATCATTATATCCATAAAGCATCATTTTCTAACTTGATTACAGCATCAGATTATTAGAGTAGGACAAAGTTGAATTTTTCATTAGGTTAATGTCATTGGTTTCTCAGTTCAGTTCAGTCGCTCAGTCATGTCTGACTCTTTGCGACTCCATGAACCGCAGCACGCCAGGCCTCCCTGTCCATCACCAACTGCCGGGGTCCACCCAAACCCATGTCCATTGTGTCGGTGATGCCACCATCCAACCATCTCACCCTCTGTCGGCCCCTTCTCCTCCTACCCTCAATCTTCCCCAATATCAGAGTCTTTCCCAATGAGTCAGCTTTTTGCAGAGGTGGCCAAAGTATTGGAGTTTCAGCTTCAACATCAGTCCTTCCAATGAACACCCAGGACTGATCTCCTTTAGGATGGACTGGTTTGATCACCTTGCAATCCAAGGGACTCTCAAGAGTCTTCTCCAACACCACAGTTCAAAAGCATCAATTCTTTGGCCCTCAGCTTTCTTTATAGTCCAACTGCCACATCCATAGATGACTACTGGAAAAACCATAGCCTTGACTAGATGGACCTTTGTTGACAAGTAATGTCTCTGCTTTTAAACATGCTGTCTAGGTTGGTCATAACTTTCCTTCCAAGGAATAAACATCTTTTAATTTCATGGCTGCAATCACCATCTGCAGTGGTTTTGGAGCCCAGAAAAATAAAGTCAGCCACTGTTTCCACTGTTTCCCCATCTATTTCCCATGAAGTGATGGGACCGGATGCCATGATCTTAGTTTTCTGAATGTTGAGCTTTAAGCCAACTTTTTCACTCTCCTCTTTCACTTTCATCAAGAGGCTCTTTAGTTCTTCTTCACTTTCTGCCATAAGGGTGGTGTCATCTGCATATCTGAGGTTATTGATATTTCTCCCGGCAATCTTGATTCCAGCTTGTGCTTCCTCCAGTCCAGCATTTCTCATGATGTACTCTGCATATAAGTTAAATAAACACGGTGACAATATACAGCCTTGACATACTCCTTTTCCTATTTGGAACCAGTCTGTTTGGTTCCATGTCCAGTTCTAACTGTTGCTTCCTGACCTGCATACAGGTTTCTCAAGAGGCAGGTCAGGTGGTCTGGTATTCCCATCTCCTTCAGAGTTTTCCACAGTTTATTGTGATCCACACAATCAAAGGCTTTGGCGTAGTCAATAAAGCAGAAATAGATGTTTTTCTGGAACTCTTTTGCTTTTTTGATGATCCAGTGGATATTGGCAATTTGATCTCTGGTTCCTCTGCCTTTTCTAAAATCAGCTTGAAGATCTGGAAGTTCACGGTTCATGTATTGCTGAAGCCTGGCTTGGAGAATTTTGAGCATTACTTTACTAAAGTGTGAGATGAGTGCAATTGTGCGGTATAGCTTGAGCATTCTTTGGGATTGGAATGAAAACTGACCTTTCCAGTCCTGTGGTCACTGCTGAGTTTTCCAAATTTGCTGGCATGTTGAGTGCAGTACTTCCACAGCATCATCTTTCGGGATTTGAAATAGCTCAACTGGAATTCTATCACCACCACTAGCTTTGTTCGTAGTGATGCTTCCTAAGGTCCACTTGACTTCACATTCCAGGATTCTGGCTCTAAGTGAGTGATCACACCACTGTGCTTATCTGGGTCATGAAGATCTTTTTTGTATAGTTCTTCTGTGTATTCTTGCCACCTCTTCTTAATATCTTCTGCTTCTGTTAGGTCCATACCATTTCTGTCTTTTATTGAGCCCATCTTTGCATGAAATGTTCCTTTGGTATCTCTAATTTTCTTGGAGAGATCTCTAGTCTTTCCCATTCTATTATTTTCCTCTATTTCTTTGCATTGATCACTTAAGAAGGCTTTCTTATCTCTCCTTGCTATTCTTTGGAACTCTGCATTCAAATGGGTATATCTTTCCTTTTCTCCTTTGCTTTTCACTTCTCTTCTTTTCAAAGCTACAAAGAAGGAAATCCTATCACATGCTACAACATGGCTGAGCCTCAAAGACATGCTAATCGAAGTAAGCCAGTCACAAAGGAAGAAATACTGTATGATTCTACTCGTGTGAAGTATTTAAAGTAGCCAAAATCATAAAAGCAGAAAGTAAAAATATGGGTTCCCAAAACCGGGTGAAGACAACATAGAATATTAGTGGTTAGTAAGTATTTCAGTGTTGCAAGATGAGAAAGTCTAGAGATTTGTTGTAAACAACATGAATATACTTAACACCACTGAGCTGTACCTTTAAAAATTGGTTAAGACAATAAATTTAACATCATATGCTTTTAAAACTATAAAAAATGTATTTTCCCATTGAAAAAATGTGTGTAGGCTTCTGCTGAGAGAAGTAACATGTCCTCCTGGATAAGTTCCAACTGTCATTGTGGCTGACCGATAGAGGCATGTTACTACATAGCTTCATTTTTTCCCCCTGGAACTTCTCTTCACTTTTGTCATCCCCTGATATATGAAATTTTATACAGATGTAGAACTTCTGGTGAGCATTTCCTCCTGCATTCCTCTCCCCTACCCTTTACTAATTTTAAAGTTCTGTTCTTTTTATAAATATGTATATAACTATATATAAGTAAATCTTATAGATAGGTATATATACATATACACACTTGTGTGTGTGTGTGTGTGTGTGTGTGTGTACAGCCATGGGTGAATTTTTTAACTTATTGAGTTTGTTGCCTCTTTTCAAGAGTGGTGAAGTAAATAAATTATCTGGTGATTCTTGCCTGCCTGCTTTCTTTTACATATGGAAGCTCCCTTTCCTTGTCTTTGAATATTTAGTCTTTGGGAAGCCTTTCTGGGATGGAGAGGCAGCAGGGTGGCTCAGTGGTGAAGACTCAGCCTGCAGATGCAGGAGACCCAGGTTTGATCCCTGGGTCAAAAAGATCTCCCAGAGAAAGAAACGGTAACCTGTTCCAGCATTGAATGGACAGAGGAGCGTGGCAGACTACAGTCCACAGGGTCCAAAAGAGTCAGACATGTTGTAGTGACTAAAACAAGTTAATGGTTAATCTGCATGTGGGCCCTTCACTTCTCCATGGTGTCACCAGCCACTAGGGACACTGTTCTGCTCCATATGCCCAGGCCTCCACCCACAGTCACTTTTCCTGCCCAGGGTAGATGCCTCTGCAGTTTGCTGCTTGGACTAAGTTGGGGTGGGAGGGTAATTTGACAATCAGGTGAAATGTTAAACAAAGAAAGAGGCATTTTTTCTCTGACAGTGAGTGGAACACACCATACAGATGCCTGCTGCTTGTCTCTGGGACCTGTCTTGATCCCATGATCACTGGCTTTTGCCTTTGAAGCATCCCTGGAGTCATGTCCATGTTTTTCCAGCTTTCTTCTCCTGCACTTGTATTAGACTGTGATTTCTTTCTTTAGCCTAATTCTTTTTCCTTCTTAGTTTTTCGAAAACTGTTTCTGATTTACAGAATGTATTTTTTCTTGTTTTCTAGCACATCCACAAGTTGCTTTTAATATCTTTTACATTTTTATTAAAATTGGTAGGGGGAGGACATGGCTTCAGCCTTATTATTCGCAGTGTGCTATATTGAACTAGAAGTCAAGTTCTACCTTTCTTCTAATAAATAGAAAAAGATGTTATGAGGCTTTTAATTAAACTCAGATGCCTGACACATTATGAGTATATACACCATAAATGGTTTTTGGTTGTTGAATAAATTGTTGCTCCCTGGTTATAAATACGGTGTAGAGTTTACATGGAGTGAAACCTCTCATTTTTTAGATTTTCAGCTTTTAGATGGAGATAATTACAATAAAATTGTTATGAAGACTAATTAAAATAATATACATAAAATTTTTGGCATGTAATAAGCATTGATAAATGTCTGATTTTATTATCACTGTGAGCTATCTTCACTCAGCTTTTGGCTGTAAATTCATTCAGTTAAATATAGAACTCTGATCATTTAGCCAAACACATGTTTTGTCAGGAACTATTTGAGCTGCTGCAGAATCAGTAATGAGCACACTGACAAAATGATTTATTGATTATTAAAGAAATACTGAGGCAAATTTTTATCTAAGTCCTGATCATCAAAGCTCTAATTGGTACAATCAAAGAGGAGGGGCTTTCAGAAAGTAACAGGACTTTATCTCATTAAAGCAGATAACAAGTGTGACCAGAAGTAAAGCTTGTCTTATACAAGAGAAGCTTTCTAAAAGTTCTGAAAAATGTCCATATTTTCAATGTCGATATTTTTGTCAATATTTTTGCAATGTCCATATTTTTGCAATGTCCATATTTTCAATCTTAAAAAGAAGATTAACTCAAAACAAAAGAGAGATTCAATAAAATCAAAATTTGTAAATTGGTTTTACAAAGAAGAAAAGAGTAACAGATGCAAACACAAGGGCTACAATAGGATTCTTCTTAAACTAGGATTTTAGAAGGATATGGAATGAGTTACTGTAGATAGATTTATAAATGTGCTTTCTTTTATTCCAACTGTAACCTGAGCTGTGAGCATTTTAGCCATGTTCCTAATGTGGGGCTGAAGTTCAGAGAAAGAATGGTATGGTGATTTTCTTAGAACATAAATAATTAAGTAATAAAAAACCAATTTCTTCAATGAAAAATATTAAAAGACTGATGCCATGAGGATAGGGAATTCAAGACTGAGAGATTTCAGAACAGAGATACAAATATTCCCAATTATCAAAAGCATTTTAAAATATCACAGGCAGAAAGACACAACGAGCCCTGAGATAAAAGGTAAAGTCGGTATTTACCTGCAATAGTGGCAGGTCAATTCTTTGTTTATTATGGCAAGAGCTCTAGAATTAAGGTCAGAAGGCAGTTCCAAGTTTCCACATTGCCTTGCGTACAGCCATAATCAACAACATAAACTCATTTGAACCTTAATTCACTTACTCAGCAAATATTAGTTGAGCAACTACAGTATGGTAATTATCTCCACTAAGCCTTGGAGTTGGAAAAAGACACAGCGTAAGAAGGGAAGCAAAAACAATTAAGACATAATAAATGCCCCCAAAGAATGAATGTCTTCCTGGTCCAATGAACTAATAATGCCAGTATAATAATGTAATGAGTACTGCGGTTGCTACACATTTATAAATCCATGAGTATGCAGGACAGTGGTTAATTCTATCTGCAGAGGTCAAAGTTCCTATAGACGTGGTAACATTTGAACGAAGTCTTTAGGGAATAAAAGAAGCTTAGAAACCAAACAAGAAATAAACATTTTAAACAAAATAGGAAACTTACAGAAAGCTCAGAGTAGTGGAAGAACACAGATCATTTGCAAAACAAAAAGAATATCTGTGGGTGAAATATAAGGATAGAAATATGCCAACTGCGGCGAGATCAATCGGCATTTTAAAATGTGACCTAAGGAAATTAAATTTTAGAGGGATAATTCTGTAGTCATGAGGAAGATGAATTTATGGCAAAGACGTTAGTTAGGAAGCTGATTTCGGAAAGAAAGATGAGCAGAGATGGGAAGAGGGGAACAGAAGGTTACAGACATGGTTGGGAGAAGTTTAAGAGGAGAACCAATAAAATGTGGGAATAATGGAATATAAGTATTCTGATTTTGTTTAGTAGTTTGCTTCATTTTATGTAGTAATACTATTATTTGGGATGAGAAAAAGAGAAGTCTTAGGGAAGACAATGAAACCATCTCCTCACAAAGGAAATCTGAGATGTCTAAAAGTAAACTTCTACCTGATAGGCACAGGTAAGGCAGGTTTGGTGCTCAAGAGAGAGTTTTGTATGGAAGCAGTTTTGAGATTTACCAGTGGATAATTGTACAGTTAATCCATATTCAGGCTTGTTACATTAACAGCTTATTCCTACCCTACTGCACCCTAACTTTTCCATAACTCTCTCCTTTTTTTTTTCCTCAGTAAAAACCAAGATTTGTTTACATTTCCATGAATCAAATCTTATTTTTTGCATTATTCTTCTTATGTACCCTCAGCAGGCTGAGGGTGATTTTTAAACATTTAGTTCTCCAATGTAACTGAATAAGTTCCCACTGGATTGATCCTGTAAAGTCTTAGGGGAAAACAAAAAAACACCCCAAAACATAGGAGAGCAAAAACAGCTGTCAGAGTCTGGAGAGGAGTTAACACTTAAAGGAGACACCTAAGGTTCTTTTTCTTAAGGCTTTAAGGCGAGCCCACGGTTAGCATTATTCAGAAAAGTCAAAATTCTTTTAGAAAACTCACAGGACTTTTGACCTGAAGAATAAGAAAAAAGAGTTTAGATTAAAATTTAGGGGAGAGTGTTTGCTTTGGCGGCAAATATACTAAATTTGGAACAATACAGAGAAGATAAGTATGGTCCCTGCACAAGGATGACATGCAGGTTTGTGAAGTGTTCCATATTTTTTATGATGCTTCTTTAAAGTCTATGAAATATATTAAAGTGTGGATAGATAAGAGGAAATTAACATTTTGCCTGAGATTTAAAAAAAGCCTGTAGGTCATCAGTGTAATGTTCTGATCAAAATGTATATGTAAGGGCTTCCCTGGTGGCTCAGTGGTAAAAGAGTCTGCCTGCCAATGCAGGAGACACAGATTTGATCCTCTCTCCAGGAGGATCCCACATGCTTTACAACAGCTAAGCCTGTGTGCCGTAACCACTGAGCCTGTGCTTTAGAGCTTAGGAGCCACAACTACTGAGCCCAAGTGCTGCAACTACTGAAGCCTCTGTGGCCAGAGCCCGTGCCACACAACAAGAGAAGCCACTGTAATGAGAAGCCCATGAACAGAACTAGAGAGTAGCCTCCACTCACTGCAACTAGAGAAAAACGCGTGCAGCAATGAACAGCCAGCATATATACATACATTTTAGAAATGTTATGTATACACATATGATTGCAACTGTATTATCTTAACTCTCAATTTTTTATCTAAATATACCCTTGCATCAGAGGAGCCAAAGCACTTGGATCAGAAAACCTGCTTGTATTTTTGCAATAAATGTTGATCTAATCTGAAAAATAAATTCAGGGGAGAATCTCATAAAGGAGAGATCCAGAGAATGGAGGCCTTAAATTTTGTATGCAAACTGTTCAAATAATTGACCTCTGAACAACTTAAGCTACCCCAGCTAAGGATAAAGTAATTGAACTGAGATTTGAACTATTGCCTAAGAGATAGAGATTGCAATTTCAGGTCAACAAACTTAATTGCCTTGTAACACAAACAAAAAATATCAACAAACTTTGGAAGAATATAACAATGTCCAAAATTACCAACACATGAAGAGCCAGGAAAATGTAGCCAATTCTCAAGAAAATTAACAATCAACCAGGTCCAACCCTTAAATTATCTTAGTAACTAACACATATGTTACTATTGCTGGACAAGAATTTTAAAGCAACTACTCTAACTGGGCACTCTGATGTAGAGGAAAGTATCTCAAAACGAAGGAAACGAAACGGAACATTTCACACACACAAAAAAACACTGAAAAGAAGCTATAAAAATGAGAAAAATGCACTATCCAAAATAATATGCATAATAAAGATGCTAGTTTATACCACATCTTCTGAATAGATGTATGTGTACTCTCTTTGTAATCTGTGCTTTCCTATGACACAGATATTAGTATACATGCAAATTTTCTTAAACAGAAACTATAAACAGTCAATATATCCTTTGAAAAATGTTTGATAGCAGAGATAAAGATGAAGGTTTGCATCTGACACCCTACAGAACACTTAGTTTATCCTCATTCACTAGATATTTCTTTTTCCAATTAATGCAGGAAGGACATGAAAACAATTTGTTATTATCTAGAAGCTAATATTTGCTAGGATGTATTCCAGGTATTCTACAAGTATTATTTCTAATGCTCACAAAAGCCTTGCCTGTCATGCATTTCTGTCTTCAGAATAAGAATAATAAAGTTTAGAGATGCAAAGTTATTTAACCAGAGGAGTACAGATAAAAATGTAGCAGAACTGTAGTTGAAATGCAAGTATTTCACACATGAAAAGCAAAACAGTTCTTGGATCTGATATACTCACACATTTTTCCTTCATCTCTTTATCATCCTAAATCACATCCTTGTTATCTCTCACTTGGCTTTTTTTTTTTTTTTTCTTAATGATATAGATTCTGACAGGTATAAGGTGATATCTCATCATAGTTTTGATTTGCATTCCCCAAATCATTAATGATGTTGAACATCTTCCAGTGTACCTTTCTGTATCTATGTAGGTATGGCCTTTCAAAGGCCATCATATGTCTTCTTTGGAAAAATGTATTTCAGCTCCTCTGCCTATTTTTTTTTTTAACGAGGTTGGTTTTTTTTTTTGTTGTTGTTAAGCTCTGTGAGTTTTTTTGATATATTTTGGATATTAACCCCTTATCTGACATAGGATTTGCAAATATCTTCTCTCATTTAGTAGATTGCCTTTTCTTTCTTTCTTTTTTTTTTTTTGATGGTATCCTTTACTGTGCAGAAGATCTTTTGTTTGTTTATTTTTGCTTTTGCTTCCCTTGCCTGAGGAGACATATCCGGAAAGTATTGCTGAGACCAATGCCAAAGAGTGCATTGCCTATCTTTTCTTCCAGTTTAATGATTTCAGTTCTTACATTTAATTCTGATCCATTTTGAGTTGCTTTTTAAAGCTGTCTGCTCCTGGGCATCTGTTTTTGGGACTTTCTTGATTACTATTTTAATCTCTTCACTAATGATCAGTCTGTTCAGAATTTATATTTCTCCACAGTTCAGTCATGGAAGGTTGTATGATTCTAAGAATTTGTCCATTTTCTTTCTAGATTGTCCAATTTGTTAACAAATAGCTGTTCATAACATTCTCTAATAATTCTTTTTATTCCTGGGGTATCTGTTATTATTTCTCCTCTACAGTTCTGAGTTTATCAGTCTTCCCTCCTTTTTTCATAGTGAGTTGAGCTAAAGGTTTGTCAGTTTGCTTATCCTTTCATAAACAAGCATTTAGATTCATTGATCTCTTCTATTGTCTTTTTTAGTCTGATTCATTTATTTCAGCTCTGATATTTATTATTTCATTTCTTCTACTGACCTTGGGCTTCATTTGTTCTTCATTTTCTAGTTCCTTTAAATGTGAGATTTTATATATATATAAAATTTGTTAAAGTAGACCTCTATTGCTAAAAAACTTCTCTCTTAATACAGCTTTTGCTGCATCCCATAAATTTTAGTATGTTATATTTTTATTTTAATCTGTCTGATTTTTTTTTCCTTTGAAGTATTCATTGAAGTTGTTCAGTAGCATATTGTTTACTCTCCAATATTTGTGATTTATCCAGCTTTGATTTATAGTTTCATGCTATTGTAATTGGGAAAAAATGTTTGATATGATTGTATTCTTCTTAAATTTAGCGTTTTGTGTCCCAACATGTGGTTCATCCTTGAGACTGTTCCATGTGCTCTTGATAAGAATGTGTATTCTGCTTCATTTTGATGGAATGTTCTAAACAAATCTGTCAAATTCTCTGGCCTAATATATCATTTAAGACTGCTGTTTCTTTGTTGGTGTTTTGTCTGGATCATGAATCCATTGATGTAAGCAGGGTGTTAAAGTCTCATTATTGTGTTGCTCTCAAATTCTCATTAAGTTTTTTTATATTTGCTTTACATATTTTGTTGCTCCTATTGTTGCATATGTATTCATCACTATTATGTCTCCTTTATCATTGTATAATGCCTATCTTAGTGCCTTGTTATTTTATTTACCTTGAAATTCATGTTGTCTGATAGATATATGGCTACACTTGCTTTTTCTATATGCTATTTGCTTGAAGTATAATCTTTTATTCATTCACTTTGAGCCCATATTTGTCCTTAGAGCTGAGATGAGTCTCCTGGAAGGAGCATATAGTTGGGCTTTATTTTTAAATCCATCCAGACTGCCTTATCTGCCTCCTGAGAAATCTGTATGCAGGTCAAGAAGCAACAGTTAGAACTGGACATGGAACAATGGACTGGTTCCAAATAGGGAAAAGAGTACTTCAAGGCTGTATGTTGTCACCCTGCTTATTTAACGTTTATGCAAAATGCATTAGGTAAAATGTCGGGCTGGATGAAGCACAATCTGGAATCAAGATTGCCAGGAGAAATATCAATAACCTCAGATATGCAGAAGACATCACCTTTATGGTAGAAAATGAAGAGAAACTGAAGAGCCTCTTGATGAAGGTGAAAGAGGAGAGTGAAAAAGCTGGCTTAAAACTAAAATCATGGCATCTGTTCCCATCACTTAATGGCAAATAGATGGGGAAACAATGGAAACAGTGACAGACTATGTTCTTGGGCTCCAAAATTACTACAGATGGTGACTGCAGCCATGAAATTAAAAGATGCTTGCTTCTTGGAAGAAAAGCTATGACCAACCTAGTCAGCATATTAAAAAGTAGAGACATTACTTTGCTGACAAAGATCCATTTATTCAGAGCTATGGTTTTTCCAGTAGTCATGTATGGATGTGAGAGTTGGACCATAATGAAGGCTGGATGCAGAAGAATTGATGCTTTTCAGCTGTGGTGTTGGAAAAGACTCTTGAGAGTCCCTTGGACTGCAAGAAGATCCAACCAGTTCATCCTAAAGGAGATCAGTCCTGAATATTCATTGGAAGGAATGATGAGGAAGTTCCAATACTTTGGCCACTTGATGCAAAGAGCGGACTCATTAGAAAAGACCCTGATGCTGGGAAAGATTGAAGGCAGGAGGAGAACGAATGACAGAGAATGAGTTGGCATCACTGACTCAATGGACATGAGTTTGAGTGAACTCCAGGAGATGGTGAAGGACAGGAAAGCTTGGCATGCCACAGTCCTTGAGGTCACGAAGAGTCGGACATGATTGAGTGACTGAACAATTGACAACAAAGCCACCCTGTGTTTTTTTGCATTGGTGAATTCAATTCATTTACCTTTAGGGTGATAATAGATAAATGAGGCCTTAGTACTGTCTTTTTGTCTTTTGTTTTCTGATTTGTCTATATCTCCATTTTTTTCTTTTTGTGGTTGTGTTAATCATTTTAGTTTGGTAGGTTTTTTTTTTTAATCAGGTTTTTCTGCTTCCTCTTTTTTATGTTTTGTGTCTCTGCTCTAGATTTATGTTTCATGGTTACCATGAGGTTTGTATAAAATATCTCAAAGACGAAATAATCCTTTTTCGGCTGATAGCACCTTATCTTCATTTGCCTATATCAGTCCCATTCTTTTCAACTTTTATGTTTCTGCTATCTCAAATTATCCTTTTTTATGTTGTGAGTTTGTTACCAATTTAAGGAGGTACAGTCATTTGTATTACTTTTTTCTTTAACCTTTATTCTATAATGAAGTGTTTAAAATTCTATTCTGATATGTAGTTGCAATTTTTAGACTCTATTTATCACCTTCAGTTCAGTTCAGTCCAGTCACTCAGTCGTGTCCGACTCTTTGCAACCCCATGAATCGCAGCACGCCAGGCCTCCCTGTCCATCACCAACTCCCAGAGTTTACCCAAACTCATGCCCATCGAGTTGGTGATGCCATCCAGCCATCTCATGCTCTGTCATCCCCTTCTCCTCCTGCCCCCAATCCCTCCCAGCATCAGGGTCTTTTCCAGTGAGTCTCAGTTTTATATACCTTTGACTTTTTGTTTTTGGTAAAAGACTTTTTGTTTCTGTTAAAAGAGTTTCAGTGTTTCTCATAAGGCAGGTCTAGTGTTGATGAAGTCCTTCCACCCTAGTTTGTCTTGGAAACTCTTAATTTCTCCTTCATATCTGAATGACAACTTTCTAGACGTTATCATTAGCTAGCTAAGATATTTTTGGCTGACAGTTTTTTTTCATTTTGAAAATGTCATTCCACTCTCTCCTGGCCTGTAATTTCTATAATTTAGGAAACCGTCTTTCCTTTGTAGGTTACCCTCTATTCCTTCCTAATTGCCTTTAAAAGTCTTTTTGTCACTGACTTTTGATAGTTTTAATATAATGTGTCTTAGAGAACATCTTTTTGTGTTGAAGTAATTAGGTATCCTCTTAGGTTCATAGAGAATGAATATTCTTTGTTGCATTTCCAATTTCTGCCCCACATTTGGGGAGTTCTCAGCTGTTGTTTCTTTAAGTAAGCTCTGTTCTCTTTTCCCTCTCTTCTTCTGGGATACCCATTATGATAATATTTCCCTTCATAAAAGAGTCAGGTATTTCTCAAAGAATTTCCTCATTTTCTTATGTCTTAATTATCTCTCCTCCTTTATCTATATCATTTCTAGATTTCCACCTTTCAGCTTGCTAATTCTCTCTCATATTGTCTGCTCTATTTTTAGCACCTACTAATGCATTCTTCGTCTTGTTTATTGAGTTTTCCAGTTCCAGAATTGCCCTCTCTCTCTCTTTTTTTGTTAAGAATTTTGATCCTTTTTAGTAAAGTATCCCTTCTGTTCATTCATTTTATTCCTGCGCTTATTGAATTGCCTTTCTGAGTTTTCCTGTAACTCATTCAGTTTCTTCATGACATTTTGGATTCTCTATCAGTTAGATCACTATACTCTGTCACTTTAAGAAAATTGTCACCTTGTGACTCTGAGATCGTGGATGCCTTGCTGCTGTCAGTGTCACCACGTAGGTCACTGGAATGGCAGGATCTCCTTCAGCACAAAGACTTCTTGACCACAGAGAGAGGGAAAGCATAGACTGGAAGCTGGGTTTTCAAGTGCCTCTGCTGTGTTCAGGGTTATCAGATTCATGGGTGTACCTATTGTGGGTGGGAGGTGTGGCTCAGAGTTGTAGGCACCTCCCAGACTAGAGGAAATCATCACAGACCCTGTTGCCGTTATTGCCCAATTTCCTATGGATTCGGACATTGCTATGCCTGAGAGGCTGGAGCTATGTGCACTGCTTCCCCTGAGGCAATTAGATTCTCTGAGGCTATTGGCTCAGCAGCCATAAATGGGGGTCTGGGATCATAGGAACTGCCTCTCCTGTCCCCCATTCCACCTCTTCTATGTATTCCAGTCCACTCAACTTTGGATGTACAGATGCATGGATTCTCTGGCATCCTGGTGTGTTGTGCAGAGTCAGCTTTGCTAGGCAGTGGATGTTCTACTGGTTGGAGATTTAAGGGGATGGAAAAAGGGAGACTCTCACTTTACCATGATTTTAATGTCACCCAATTAGTCTTGCTTTCAGAATATTTGTAATCTAAAATTGGGCTTGCCCAATGGCTCAGTGGTAAAGAATCTGGCTGCAATGTGGGAGACACAGGAGATGCAGGTTTGATCCCTGGGTCAGCAAACTCCCTTGGAGGAAGAAATGGCAACTCGCTCCAGTATTCTTCCCTAGAGAATTCCATGGACAAAGGAGTCTGGTGGGCTTCAGTCCAAGGGTTGTGAAGAGTCGGACACGACTGAACAAATGAGTACACACATAATCTCAAATCACTGTGCTATTTGTATTATTGAGACAAATTTATTGTTTTCTTCTAAGCTTTAAATTGTATAATTTCTGAGAAGAATTCCTAGCTAGAATGCTTTGTGAATGGCATTATTATTAGACCTTAGTTTCCATAAGGTTTAGTCTAATTTTTAAATGAATCTTGGACCTCAAGGAGATCAAACCAGTCAATCCTAAAGGAAATCAGTCCTGAATATTCACTGGAAGGACAGATGCTGAGGCTGAAACTCCAATACTTTGGCCACTTGATGTGAAGAACTGACTCACTAGAAAAGACCCTGAGGCTGGGAAAGATTGAAGGCAGGAGGAGAAGCAGATGACAGAAGATGAGATGACTGGATGGCATCACTGACTCAATCGACATGAGTTTGAGCAAGTTTCAGGAGTTGGTAATGGACAGGAGAGCCTGGGGTGCTGCAGTCCATAGGGTCACAGAGTTGGATGCAACTGAGCGACTGAACTGAACTGACCTGAAGTATTATTGATTAAATATGCTACTTCCAAACAAGATTGGAATACAATTTATTGATATGTTTCAGAAAAATTAAGTTCTTGATATACTGTATCTCTTTTTTTTTTTTAACCCTGACTTTATTTCGTATATGGACTTTATATCTTATAATTCCCCTCTTCTTTCTTCTAATATCCCCTACCCACTACTTTGTTTCTCTTAGCAAAGGTAGAAAATTATTCATGGATTACCTGGTATGCATGTGATGCAAGAAAAAAGAATGTATTTTGCAATCAGATCTAGATCCAGTTGTCTTGTTTTTAATTTCCTAACCCAACAAAGATGAAAAAAATTACACAGTTCACTGAACTTCAGTTTCCTAATCAATTAAAAGATAATACAAAATAGTTAGGTTATTTATTTTATAGGGTCATTGTAAGGTTCAAAGGAAATTATGTTCATGAGCTCATGGATGTGTTTGTGAAAGTTTGTCAATGCACCAAATGTATGTAATTTGCAAGGTCATTATAGATTTATTCTCTTTTTTCTTTTTATTAACATGACTTGTTTTTAAAGCTTTGCTCCATTCACACTCTGCAAATATATATATTTTTCTTTGCACTAGTGGAAGAAGAGTGTTAAATGTCAAAGCCTTTCCTACCACCCTCTGTAACACATATCATAACCAAGTTAGAATCATTTGTATTATAGAGTTAAAAATATTAAAAAGAAAAAATATTATAAAGTGCTTATCTAATACCTGGGCTTCCCTCATAGCTCAGTTGGTAAAGAATCCACCTGCAATGCAGGAGACCCAAGTTTGATTTCTGGGTTGGGAAGATCTGCTGGAGAAGGGATAAGCTACCCCCTCCAGTATTCTTGGGCTTCCCTTGTGGCTCAGCTGGTAAAGAATCTGCCTGCAATGTGGGAGACTGGATTGGGAAGATCCCCTGGAGAAGGGAAAGGCCAGTATTCTGGCCTGGAGAATTCCATGGACTGTATAGTCCATGTGGTCGCAAAGAGTTAGGCACAACTGAGTGACTTTCACTTCACTATCTAATACCCAGCCCAAAGATTTAATTTTTATTAAATATTAACCTTATGTTTTAAAAAAATATTTTGATGTGTTTTAATGTGTTTGATGTCTTTGATTTTGATCTCTTTGATTGAATTTTGCTTTATGTAATTTTAATACATTGGGAAAATCACTTAAAATTTTTTTGATATTTGATATATTTCTTCTTTTTTCCATTATGTACTAATTACAGGCAATTGTATTGCCTTAAATATCACTTTGGAAAATTATCTTGTGGCTAATTCCTTTTTTTTTTAAACAGATTTTATCATTTTAAATTTCTTTTTTATCTGTGCATTTGATTTGATTAATTTCTGCCAAATTCTATATATTCATTGTCATAATCCAGAGCTTTTGGTAATATACTGGTTGTTGCCTATGTGATTAGTTTTAGTGCCTACCAATTGTAAAAAGCTTTATGAAAATTTGAACTTCTTTTGGCATAAGCTATTTCCTTAATTATTTAAATACATATGAATGCTGGGAGGAAAAAATGATAAATAAATAATTTAAGAATATCTATGTAATGTGCCACACTAAGGCACTGTATGAAAAATTATGGATGGAGGTTTGTGACATTGTATAGGAGGCAGTGATCAAGACCATCCCCAAGGGAAAAAAAATGCAAAAAGGCAAAGTGGTTATCTGAGGAGGCCTTACAAATAGCTGAGAAAAGAAGAGAAGCAAGAGGCAAAGGAGAAAAGGAAAGATATACTCATTTGAATACAGGGTTCCAAAGAAGAGCAAGGAGAGATAAGAAAGCCTTCCTCAGTGATCAATGCAAAGAAATAGAGGAAAACAATAGAATGGGAAAGACTAGAGATCTCTTCAAGAAAATTAGAGATACCAAAGGAACATTTCATGCAAAAATGGGCACAATAAAGGACAGAAATTTTATGTACCTAATAGAAGCAGAAGATATTAAGAAGAGGTGGCAAGAATACACAGAAGAACTATACCAAAAAGATCTTCATGATCCATATAACCACAATGGTGTGATCACTCATCTAGAGCCAGACATCCTGGAATGCAAAACCAAGTGGGTCTTAGGAAGTATCACTACAAACAAAGCTAGTGGAAGTGATAGGATTCCAATTGAGCTATTTCAAATCCTAAGAGATGATGCTGTGAAAGTGATGCACTCAATATGCCAGCAAATTTGGAAAACTCAGTGGTGGCCACAGGACTGGGAAAGCTCAGTTTTCATTCCATTCTCAAAAAAGTCAATGCCAAAGAATGTTCAAACTACCACACAATTGCACTCATCTCACACGCTATCAAAGTAATGCTCAAAATTCTCCAAGCCAGACTGTGAACTTCCAGATATTCAAGCTGGTTTTAGAAAAGGCAGAGGAACCAGAGATCAAATTACCAACATCTGTTGGTTCATCAAAAAAGCTAGAGAGTTCCAGAAAAGCATTTACTTCTGCTTTATTGACTACCCCAAAGTCTTTGTGTGGATGACACCAAACAGTGGAAAATTCTTCAAGAGATGGGAATACAAGACCACCATACCTGCCTCCTGAGAAACCTGTATGCAGGTCAGGAAGCAACAGTTAGAATTGGACATGGAACAACAGACTGGTTCCAAATAGGGAAAGGAGTACATCAAGGCTGTATATTGTCACCCTGACTATTTAACTTATATGAAGAGTATATCATGCAAAATGCTAGGCTGGATTAAGCACCAGCTGGAATCAAGATTGCCGGGAGAAATATCAATAACCTCAGATATGCAGATGACACCACCCTTATGGCAGAAAGTGAAGAAGAACTAAAGAGCCTCTTGATGAAAGTGAAAGAGGAGAGTGAAAAAGTTGGCTTAAAACTCAAAATCCAGAAAACTGAGATCACAGCATCTGGTCCCATCACTTCATTCCAAATAGATGCGGAAACAATAGAAACAATGACAGACTTTACTTTCTTGGGCTCCAAAACCACTGCAGATGGTGACTGCAGCCATGAAATTAAAAGACACTTGCTCCTTGGAAGAAAAGCTATGACCAACACAGACAACATATTAAAAAGCAGAGACATTATTTAGCTGACAAAGGTCTGTGTAGTCGAGGCTATGATTTTTCCAGTAGTCATGTATGGATGTGAGAGTTGGACTATAAAGAAAGCTGAGCACCAAAGAACTGATGCTTTTGAACTGTGGTGTTGGAGAAGACTCTTGAGAGTCCCTTAGACTGCCAGGAGATCCAACCAGTCAATCCTAAAGGAAACCAGTCCTGAATATTCATTGGAAGAACTGATGCTGAAGCTGAAACTTCAATACTTTGGCCACCCGATGTGAAGAACTGACACCTTGGAAAAGACCGTGATTCTGGGTAAGATTGAAGGCAGAAGGAGAGGGGTACGACAGAGGATGAGATGGTTGAATGGCATCACCAAATTGATGGACATGAGTTTGTGCAAGCTTGAGGTTTGGGGATGGAGAGGGAAGCCTGGTGTGCTGCAGTCCATGGGGTCACGAAGAGTTGGACACGACTGAGTGACTGAACTGAACTGAAGGCACAGTATAATTAAAATAAAATGAAAGACAGAGAACTTTTTACAATCAAGAGAAGAGAAACTTGTCATAGAAAGAGGAACCCCAGAAGACTAAGAGCAAGTTTTTCAGCATAAACCTTATAAGTCATGAGAAATGGAATGATATGTTAAAAGAACTCAGAAAAAAGCAAAACAAACCATACCATCCAAGAATACTATATTGAACAAAAGAAACCTTCCAGATGAAAGAGAGGTAAAGACTCTCCCAGACAAACCAAAGCTGAAGGAGATCATCAACACCAGACTTCCCTTATAAGAAACACTAAAGGGAGTTCTTCAAGTTGAAATTAAAGAATACTGGACAGCAACATGATAGCAGAAGAAAGCACGAAACTTGTTAGTGAGGTAGACATAGAAACAAATACAAAATACTGCATTACTATAATAGTAGTGGGCAAATCAGTTTTGATTCTAGTGTGAAAATTTAATGACAACAATATTTTAAAAAATTATAAAAAATATTTTAAAAGATAGTATATGTAGATGTAAACTGTGACAATAATAATGTAAAGTATAAGAAAGGGGAGAATTTAATATGTAGAGCTTTTCTGCTATCAAATTTGTTGTTATCAGCTTTATAACTGTTATAGATATGGAGTCACAAAAGGCCCCAATCTGCCAAAGCAGTCCTGAGGAAAAAAGATCAAAGCTGGGTGTGTCACTCTACCAGATTTTAGACAACGGTACAAAGATACAGTAACCAAAACAACCTGGTGCTACCACAAAAAACAGATACACACATCAACAGAACAGAATAGAGCCTAGGAAGAAACCTCGCATATCTATGGTCGATTAATCTACAATAAAGGATATGAGAATATACAATGGAAAAAAGACAAATCTCTCAACAAGTGGTGTTGGAAAAAAATGAACAGTTACATGTAAGACAATGAAATGAGTACATTTCCTCACACTAAATGTGTGTGTATGCAATGGAATATTACTCAGCCATTAAAAAGAATTCATTTGAATCAGTTCTAATGAGATGGATGAAACTGGAGCCCATATACAGAGTGAAGTAAGTCAGAGAGATAAAGACCAATACAGTGTACTAATGCACATATATGGAATTTAAAAAGATGGTAACGGATAACCCTATATGCAAAACAGAAAAAGAGACACAGATGTACAGAACAGACTTTTAGACTCTGTGGGAGAAGGTGAGGGTGGGATGTCCTGACAGAATAGCATTGAAACAAGTATACTATCAAGGAGGAAACAGATCACCAGCCCAGACTGGATGCAGGAGACAAGTGCTTAGGGCTGGTGCACTGGGAAGACCCAGAGGGATGGGATGGGGAGGGAGATGGGAGGGGGGATCAGAATGGGGAACACATGTAAATCCATGGCTGATTCATGTCAATGTATGGCAAAAACCACTACAATATTGTAAAGTAATTAGCCTCCAACTAATAAAACTAAATTTAAAAAATGTGTGTATGTATATATATATGTATATATATACACAACTCAATATGGATATATATATATATATATATATATATATATATATATATATATACACACACACACAACTCAATATGGAATAAAAAGCTGAATGTAAGACCTGAAACCATAAGACATCTAGCAGAGAACATAGGCAGAACACTGTTTAATATAAATTGCAACAATAATTTTTTTGGATCTGTCTCTTAAGCTAAAAAATTTCAAGCAAAAATAAACAAAGGAGATAAAATTAAATCTAAAAGTCTTTGCACATCAAAGGAAGCCCTGGATAAAAAGAAAAGATAGTCTATAAGATTTGAAAATCATATGACTGGCAAGGTATTAATACCCAAAATACATAAATAGCCTATACAACTCAATATTTTTTAAAAAATAATTAAATAATTGGCAGAAGATCTGAATAAACATTGTCCAAAGAAGACATACAAATGGCCAACAGACACATGAACAGATACTCAACATCAATAACAGATAAATGCACATCAAAACAACAAGTGTAAGATATAACCTCACACTTGTCAGAATGGCTATCATCAAAACAACTACAAATAATAAGTGTTGGTGATGATGTGGAGAAAAGAGAGCACTTGTACACTGTTGATGGGAATGTAAATTGGAGCAGACACTTAGAGTATGGAGGTTCCTCAAAAAACTAAAAATACAACTAATATATGATCCAGCAATTCCACTCCTGAGTATATATCTGGAAAAATCAAAGACACTAATTTAAAATGATATATGCACCCCAATGTTTATAGTAGGGCTATTACTCAACCATAAAGAAGAATGAAAATCTCCCATTTATAGCGATGTGAATGGACCTAGAAAATATGATTTGATAAAAACAAATACTGTATGATATCACTTACATGTGGAATCTAAAAATTAATACAAACAAAGGCTTTTTCTGTATAGCAAAACAGAAAGAGACACAGATACAGAAAAAGAACTAGTGGTTTCCAGTGGTGAAGGGGAAAAGAGGAAGGACACAATTAGGTGTATGAAATTAAGAGATACAAACTGCTAAAATAGACAAGCATTAAGTCTTCCCTGATGGCTCAGATGATAAAGAATCTGCCTGTAATTTAGGAGACCTGGTTCAATCCCTGGGTCGGGAAGATCCCCTGGAGATGGGAATGGCTACCCACTCCAGTATTCTTTCCTGGAGAATTCCATGGACAGAGGAGCCTGGTGGGCTATGGTCCATGGGATTGGGGATTGCAAAAAGTCAGACATGACTGAGTGACTAACAATTTCACTTTCAAGGATATAAGATATAGCACAGGGATTTACAACCGTTATCTTGTAATAAGTTCTAGTGTAGTATAGTCTGTCAAAATACTGAGTCTCTATGCTATATACCTGAAACTAATATAATATTGTGAGTCAACTGCACTTCAATTAAAAAACTAAAATTTAAAAAGAAGCAAGACTCAACTATCCCCTATGTATAAGACTCTCACTTTCTTACTTTAGAACTAAAGACACACAAAGACTGAAAGTGAAGTGACAGGAAAAGCTATTCCACGAAGTAGGTAGCCAAAAGTGGTTGTATTTACTTCAGAAAAAATAGATTTTAAGTAAAAATGTCACAAGAGACAACAGAAGACATTAATATTAAAAATAAAAGAGTCAATTGACCAGGAAGATTTAATAAATATCTCTATCTTTCTATCCCCAACATCAGAGTACCTAAATATATAAACACTGAATGGAGAAATAAACAGCAATACAATAATAGTAGAAATTTGAATACCTCATTTTAAATAGTAAATAGAATTAATAAAGAAATGGATAACTTGAACAACATTTAGACCAAATTGACCTAAAAGACATACACAAAACATTCCACCCAACACTAGCAAAATACATATTACTTTCAAGTGTACACATATCTTTGCATTTTTGCCACAAGATAAATTTTAACAAATCTAGGAAGATTGATCTCATCCCGAGTATCTTTTCTATCCACAATGGAATGAAACTAGAAATCAATAGCAGGGTAAAAACTGGAGAATTCACAAATATGTGAAAACTTACAATACCCTCTTGAACAACAGTAGATCAAAGAATGCTAAAAAGAATTTAGAAAATACCTCAAGACAAGCAAAACTGAAATCACAACATACCAAAACATATGGGATGTACACATACAGTACTAAGGAGGAATTTCATAGTGATTAGTGCCTAAAAATAAAATGAAGAAAGATCTCAAATCAGCCATCCAGCTTTACATTTCAGTGCGCTGGAGGGACGTGGTTTCATTCCCACACACACGACAAGGTGATGGCAACCTGGCCAAAGCACGTACGATTGCCGGCATGTCCCATGCAGCATGTTTGGAGAGCAGTTTTGAGTTAGCAAGATGGCCTTGTGTACAAAGTATGTTAATTGCTGTCCAATAATAAAGCTCAGGGAAGCAATAAAAATAATGGTTCAGTTCAGTTCAGTTCAGTCGCTCAGTCATGTCCGACTCTTTGTGACCCCATGAATCGCAGCACGCCGGGCCTCCCTGTCCATCACCAAGTCCCGGAGTTTACTCAGACTCATACCCATTGAGTCGGTGATGCCATCCAGCCATCTCATCCTCTGTCGTCCCCTTCTCCTCCTGCCCCCAATCCCTCCCAGCATCAAGGTCTTTTCCAATGAGTCAACTCTCCGCATGACATGACCAAAGTACTGGAGTTTCAGCTTCTAGCTACTAATAGTACTATACACCAGATGTTCTACTGTTGTACTTCTATTAGTGGATTTATTTCTTAGCGTAATTCTGTCAGTCAGATGCTATTATTTCCCTTTCACAGATGAAAAATCTTAGATACAGAGAGGATAAATGACTTCCTCTAGGAAAAAAATATATTTACAGGTGTTGGAGATTAGGACCTGGGCCTCTTTGCATGCCATTACTCTGCCTAACTATGAATATGTTAGGTAACATGGTAAGGGGATATTAAGTTTGCAAATGGAGTTAAGGTTGCTAACCAGATGACCTTGAAGAGATTGTCATATGTTCTCTTTGTTAACTCAGTGTAATCCCAAGCATCCTTTAAGCATGGATGAGAGAGTAGAAAATTCAACACCAATGTGATGCAATGTAACAAATATTTGATTGACCATCACTAGCTTTGAATATAGAAGAAAGCTATTAAAGTTTCTAGAAACTGGAAAAGACAAGGAAATTAACTTTCCTCTAGAGTCTACAGGAAGGAACACAACCCTATCAACACCTTGGGTTTAGCCCAATGAGACTTATTTTAGACTTCTCGACTTCAGAATTGTATGATCATTACACAGCTGTAATAAATTTGTGTCGTTTTATTCCATTAAGGACATAGATATGCACACACACCTATACATATGTGTGCATTTGCATGTCAGTGTCAAGTGGTGAAAAATGCTATGAAAAAAAAATCAGTTTGGTTGAAGAGTTATGGATAGCAAATGTTATCTGTATATATGGGTGATATATGAGAGATATATATATA
This sequence comes from Cervus elaphus, assembly GCF_910594005.1. Taxonomy (NCBI): domain Eukaryota; kingdom Metazoa; phylum Chordata; class Mammalia; order Artiodactyla; family Cervidae; genus Cervus; species Cervus elaphus. The sequence goes on along the minus strand of NC_057836.1, from coordinate 30,474,125 downwards.
TATATATATATGTATATGTATATAATACCACTGTTTATATGGGGTGGTCAGGGATGAGATAATGTTTAAACAGAGATTTGAGTGAGATGAAAGTGCAAGATATGGAGTATAACATTTCAGATGAAGAAACAGTAAGTACCAGTTTCTCCAAGTCAGAAGTGCACTTTGCATCTTGGGAAATAGCAATAGGACAGAGGCAATGAGCCAGAGGAAGACTGTGGGATAGGGATTCTGTTGGTGGATACAAATGGGACAGTTATCCTGATGATTTCTGGAAAAGGAATGGGAATGAAGGTAGACTGAGACAACTTTTACTTTTGCCCTGTTATTTATATTTCTTTGAAGATGATGCATTACTTTTAAGCTTTTAAAGAATTTTCATTATAACACAGCAGTACAAGAAATCTGGAGTACAGAAACAGGTATAAAGATGAACAGCGTACGGGCAGGGTTTTTATAACCTACGTGGTTCTGCTCAAAAATTGAGGGAAAGGAGTAAGAAAGAATCAAACCATGCTGTTGTTTGTTATTCAAGATTATTTGCTATCTATTTGCACTTTTACACATTCTACATGCTGAGTCTATATACACACCTCAGAAACAACATGTGCATTTGTATGTGTGTGGGCACATATGTTTGCTTGAAGCTGAATTATTTGGTATGAAGGGGAATATTTGGAAGTATAGAATGACAAAGATTATTTAAAAATCCATTTATAAATCCATGCTTACCAGAACATCTTGAGGGTACTAATATTATGGAAACTCATAAATACTTTAGCAACATGGAGTACAATTGAGATCATGGGATTTCAGACTGCCTGAGTTCAGACCTTGAATCCAGCACTTACCAGCTTAGGGACCTAGAGAACGTCATTCAACCTCTTAAAAAAGAATTTTTTTTTCCCATGTGAAAAGGGATATAATAGCACATGGCTGACTGAATTGTGATAATTAATACACCCACTAGTAAAACTAAAACAGGCTTCCTTGGTGGCTGCATGATAACAAATCCACCTGCAATGCAGGAGATGCTGGTTCCATCCCTGGGTTGCGAAGATCCCCTGGAGGAGGGCGTGGCGACCCACTCCAGTATTCTTGACTGGAGAGTTCCGTGGACAGAGGAGCCTGGCAGCCTACAGTCTGTAGGGTCACAGAGTCAGATAACAACTGAAGCACCTGAGCACACAGACACGGAGAACTGAAACACTAGGACAGAACTTCCCTGGTGGTACAGTGGAGAAGAATCTTGCCAGTGCAGGGCACACGGGTTCAGTCCCTGGTCTGGGAATGTTCCACATGCCGTGGAGCAACTAGGCCCATGCACAACTACTGAGGCCCATACACCTAGAGCCGTCCTCTGCAACAAGGGAAGCCACCGCATTGAGAAGCTCCATCTGCCATAACCAGAGAAAGCCGGCACTGCCAGTGTTCAGTTCAGTTCAGTCGCTCAGTTGTGTCTGACTCTTTGTGACCCCAAGGACCGCAGCACATCAGGCTTCCCTATCCGTCACCAACTCCCGGAGTTTACTCAAATTCATGTCCATTGAGTTGGTGATGCCATCCAACCATCTCATCCTCTGTCTTTCCCTTCTCCCACCATCAATCTTTCCCAACTTTCCCATCTTTCCCTATCTTTCCCATCAACTCGTTTCCAATGAGTCAATTCTTCGCATCAGGTGGCCAAAGTACTGGAGTTTCAGCTTCAGCATCAGTCCTCCCAATGAATATTCAGATTGATTTGCTTTAGGATGGACTGGTTGGATTATTACACCTCCAATGTAACCAATAAAAAACAAAAAATAAAATACTAGAGTAGTGTCTTGCATAACAGTAAGGGCTCAATATACTATTTTTGTGATTGCTTCTCTGGTCTTTATTATTGGACTGCAATTAACATGCTTTATACACACTGATGACTTGCTAACTTGAAGCTTTTCTACAAATATGCCGCAAGAGACTACACAGGCAACTTTATTTGCTTTAGGTGGTTTGTTGTCATTTGAATACATGTGCAAATGAAATCACTATAACTGTCCATGTTTAAAAGCAAAATAATCCAGCACATCATACTACCCCTTGACAATACAGTTGTTCCAAATGCATTAGCCAGTAGCTTCTCCTGGTGACTGCTTCTTGGCTTAAATATTACTTAAATATTTCATCAGAATAGACTTTACCAGTAATCTCTAAAAAACAAATAGACCTCATGTTCCCTGGACAAAGTTAAAAAATACCTTATATAACATGATTGCAATTGAGTTTAATCTCTGGTCTTTATTCAACTAGATAAAGCTATAACTTTGAAGAAAACATTTTAAATAATGATTAGGCTCCTCTCTCATGGGATTCTCCAGACAGGAATACTGGAGGGGGTTGCCATGCTCTCCTCCAGGGGATCTTCCTGACCCAGGGATCAAACCCGCATCTCTTTTGTCTCCTACATTGGCAGGCAGGTTCTGTATTACCACTAGCACCTCCTGGGAAGCCCTATGGGGGTTTAAAGGCTTTATTACCATATGTAAAATAGATAGCCAAGGGGAATTTGCTGTATGGCTCAGGAAACTCAAACAGGGACTCTGTATCAACCTAGAGGGGTGGGATGGGGAGGGAGATGGGAGGGAGGTTCAGAAGGGAGGGGATATATGTATACCTATGGCTGATTCATGTTGAGGTTTGACAGAAAACAACAAAATTCTGTAAAGCAATTATCCTTCAATAAAAAATAAATTAAAAAATGGCTTTGATTCAAGAGTTTTCCATTTACAATCTAGATGACTTCATGCAAACTTCTCCATTTCCCTTTGTCTTAGTTTCCTTATTACTGTGCTCAAGGATTGCTTTTCCCTGTCTGCGAAAATCCCAATACAGTCTATATCATTCAGTGTTTCACTGTTTTGTGACAAAAGCAAGATACAGGATTATCACTTTTATCCATTGCATACAGAAAAATTAACTGACCATCTCAAGTCATTAACTAGGCTTTTGGGCCAGGTCTTTTAGTTATTACAGATCTCTTTCCCATCAGACTATATTATTTAAATTAATAGAGCAAAATTTCTATTTTTTTAATTAAATAGGTCAAGACCACAAAGTGATTCACAAGACTGATAAATCTTCTCTGTCAATAGGTCACATATAAGATTTTTTAAAAAATATATTATCCGTTATACAAAGACTACTTTTATTCAAATCATATTTTTTATAAGTACCTTTTGTTCCATCAGGAATGAAGAGAGGATACCAAAATCTTTCTAAATTTTCAACATTAATAAATTCTAAGCCAGAAATATCACCAAATAAATATTTTTTCTGATTTAAAGACTGATGTATACCAAGATAAGTATCATTCTATATTGTAAGGTATGCTTCTTTCAAAAACTCTAATTTGAAATATAATGTTCTTTAAAAAGACTGGCTGCCTTTTCTTGAAATAAAAATTCTCCCTTTACTTATTTTGGTTTGAAAATATAAAACTCATTCCACCTTGAATCCATTGCAGCAGTTTCTAGTTTTCTTTTTCTCAGAAGGTTGTGCCTCTGCTGTCTTATCCGAATGATGATTTTGGTCCATCATTGAATTGCATATATCATGTGAATGTTTTCAGTTGTTGTTGATATTTAGTTCAAAATGATCACCTTTTGAAAGAGAAAAAGTATGTTTTATTTCACATTAACAATTCAGAAATTAGAAAAACGTCACGGTCAACATCCATCAATCAATAATTCCACAAATATTCAGGTAGGATTTATTATGTCTTGATGAGGCAGAAATTGCTAGACAGTCTAAGACTCTGAGACCTTGGTTCTTTTTTAATTTCATTTTTTTCCTCTTCCCAAGTAAGCATCTCACTCTTTGTTCCAATTACCAGGCATTCAGAGGAATGCCTCCTTGGCCTGGAGGGTCATAAAACTATTCAGACCAAGGATAAGACAATCATTACCTGCTGTCCAATTTATCAAGTGGGGGATCCCCCCAAAACTCCAAGAAGACCATTAGCTCTTAAACATACCTTTCGTTACTAAATAATGGTCTGGGGTCTTGAGAAACGGTTGAGGGATGGCATCACAATGTCTAGAGAAACTGAGAAATGTGCGATCCAAAAAAGCCATAAAAATGACAAACTGGACTTTGCGACACTCAAACTGATTGGTCAAAAACGATGTATATTAAAGTCACGAGCCAACCAAAGATATACAGTTTGATACTAGTAAAGATACAAAACTGCTGTAATCCCTGCCTTCTGGGGGCTCTTCACCCTCTCTCAGTGTCTATGCTGTGAGCTTTGTATCTCTATCCTTTAAAATAAACTTTGCCTGTGTGAGTGTTTGCAAGTTTGCAGATTTCATTCTTTGGCTCCATGAACAGAACTCGGGGTCATGTTTCACTGAGCACTGAAACGCAAAATGAAGGGGAAGCACAAATACACGCACACACACACACACACACACAAATTTCTAGTTTTAGTGAGATTATAATTTAGGAAGATAAGTTTATAGAGGGAAACTTGAGTCAACAAATAAGGTAAAATAGAGTCATATGCTAGATTAGATTCAATAAATTATTAAAAATATCTATTAGAAATAAAATGTGGGGACTTTCCTGATGGTACAGTGGATAGGAATCCACCTGCCAGTGCAGAGGACATGGGATTGATCCTGGTTCAGGAAGATGCCACGTGCCACAGAGGAATTAAGCTCACACCACAACTATTGAGCCTGTGCTCTAGAGCCCTCGAGCAGCAACTACTGAGCTAGGAAGAGTAGTCCCTACTTGCCACAACTAGAGAAAATCTGTTCACAGCACAGCCAAATAAATATTTTTTTAAAAGAGAAAGAAAATTTTCTTACATTTTCTGCATATCTACATTACAAAATCTAGGAAGACAAATGTATGTTTAATTCATCTTTGCATACTCAGTCGTGTCTGACCCTTCGCGACCCTATAGACTGTAGCCCACCAGGCTCCTCTGTCCATGGAATTGTCTGTGAAGAATACTGGAGTGGGTTGCCAATTTCTTCTCCGGGGAATCTTCCCAATCTGGGGATCAAACCCACATCTCTTGCCTCTCCTGCACTGGCAGGCAGATTCTTTACCTCTGAGCCACCTGAGAAGCTCTTAATTCATCTTCATGTCTTTACAAAGTGTCAAACACTGCCTTCCACATAGTAGATAGTCAAAATGAGCAGAAAAAACAATGTAATGAATTATTAGAATGGCCTAAAAAGGTTTCATAGAGAAAATACCTCTGGAACCAGGCTCAAAAAGCAGGTAGAGTTTGGACTTGTTAAAAAGAGCTTAGTGTACTCTCAGTACCTCTCAGAGAGTCTATGGTCATGCTTAACATCACCATAACTGCAATTCCACTTTATTTTAATTAGTTAAACAGATCATTCCTTTTCCTTGTATCTCGACTACTTTCCCAGACAGACTCCTTGTCCTCACCTCTCTCCTACATATTGGGGAAAATATCCAGATAAAAAAGTTGGAAAAGTAAGCACTTTTACCTTATTTCTGGAAAAAGATTAAATTGTAATAAATCACTACAAATTAATTAAAAGAGTGGAATATCAATTCAGAGTTGACTCTAAACACCATGACATTTTAGCCTGACCTGTACTGGTGGTACTGAGGGGGGAGAAAAAGGGAAAACAGCACTCACTAACTTCTTAGATCTTTTAAAGGTCTGTAAATAACTTAGTAATTTTAATTAAATAACTTTAACTATAATTATCAGGCTAGCCATCTTCCTGAATTGGAGAAGGGAACTGATATTTTTGAGTCCATAGTTTGTGCCGGGAACTGGGCTGAGCAGAATTTTTTCTCATTGAATCAGAGATAAAATTAACTTGAAAACCTATTTCCTCCCCTTGAATCAAACTTGAGTTGAAACAAGTAACATCAAGGTGGGTAAGTAGCTTTGAAACACATCCCATTTCTCAGTGTTTACCAGCTAACTCTTCAACCCACATTATCCAGTTGGAATCAAAGAAATCAAGAGCAAGTTTAATAATTCTGTATAGTCAGTGATAATAATTGCCTTGTGGCATGTTTTGAGAAGATAATCAGAGGTTCATATTTTCAGACTTGAAGTTCCACTTGGATAGAGAGTAATAGAAATGGGACTTCAGACTTTATTGTTAAATCATCAATGTCTGATTTTCTGTCTTTTATTTTCAAAAACATAAGCCTAAGGCTCAGCTACCTCTAGAAGATAGGTTTGAAGGACTTAGAATATAAGCATGTAGAAGACACACAGCATAAAATGTGTAATATTTATCATGTCCATCAAAACAATTTTTATCCTTGATATTTGTTGAAGTTTCTCAAATAAGAGAAACAATGAAGTTTGAGAATTTCAAAGGTTCTTTCTTACCTGGACTTAGGATCCCACAGCAACAGCCACAGGTCTATCCCTTTATCTGTTGTCAGAGTCTCTTGCTAAATACATAGCTGTTATTTGTTTTTTTTTTTTTAGTCCAATGATGATTAACTATCTTATTAGGTCATTGTCCTTGGCAAATAGAAGAAAATTTACTATTTATTATAAGAATCTCCATTGCACACATATTTAAAAAATTAATAATGTCTCAGAAATTACAAATTATTTGTATATAAATGTTCAAAAATTAAGCTTTATTTCTGAGAATAAGTTATATTTGCTTACTCAGTTTGCATATTTTTCTTTAAAAATACAAATACAACAGATTATACAAAGTATTAAAACTCTTCCATATAAAGAAGACTACAAGGCAATTTTTAAAACTTGTCTATAGATTGCTTGAATAGTCAAAGGATCAAATACACTGTTTTTGCTTGATTCTATTTGTTGTGAATGTTGCTCAGTCATGTCTGACTATCTGCAACCTCATGGACTGTAGTCTGCCAGGCTCCTTTGTCCATGGAATTCTCCAGGCAAGACTATTGGAGTGGGTTGCCATTCCCTTCTCCAGCATATATTCCTGACCCATGAATCAAACTCAGGTTTCCTTTATTGCAGGCGGATTCTTTACCAACTGGGCCACCAGGAATCCCCCTTTTGTTTGATACTTGGGTGCAATTCTACCATGATGTGTCTGGATACCAGATGTCCCATGTGGAATAGTAAAAGTGCCAATTTATTATAAGATAGATTTTCTAAATGACAAAATTTTTTAAAGACGATGGAAGTCAAGACTACTTTGCATGATAGATTTCTTATATCAATGTCTGCAGAAAGATAGATCACACGATTTCTATTAACTTGGTTTTTAGAGAAGGGGAGAGCTTGATCCTGTTGAAAGTTTTCTTGAGGAGGTATGCAGTTTCATCCTCTCATTCTTTCATTAACTCACTCAAACATTTTTGAATCCTTATTATACCTCTTTAACCCAGTCACTGGACTCTGTTCCGGAGGTGAACAGAAGTTAAGTAAAAGTGAAAGTGTTAGTCACTCAGCTGTGTCCAACTCTTTGAGACCTCATGTACTGTAGCCTGCCAGGATCCTCTGTCCATGGAATTTCTTAGGCAAGAATACTGGAGTGGGTAGCCATCCCCTTTTCCAGGGGATCTTCCTGATCCAGGGATCAAACCCAGGTCTCCTTCACACGTACTGATGTAAGTGTCAACTTAAAAAATTGTCACAACCTAAAAGTTGAGTGTTATGTTTATTTGGTGGGAATTTTTAGGACTTCAAACATGAGACGGTGACTGTAGCCATGAAATTAAAAGACACTTGCTCCTTCGAAGAAAAGCGATGACAAACCTAGATAGCATGTTAAAAAAGCAGAAACATCGCTTTGCCAACAGAAGTCCATATAGTCAAAGCTATTATTTTTCCAGTAGTCATGTACGAATGTGAGAGCTGGACCATAAAGAAGGTTGAGTGCTGAAGAATTGATGCTTCCAAACTGTGGTGCTGGAGAAGACTCTCGAGAGTTCCTTGGACAGCAAAGACATCAAACCAGTCAACCCTGAATATTCATTGGAAGGACTGATGCTGAAGCTGAAGCTCCAATATTTGGCCACCTGATACAGATAGCAGACTCATTTGAAAGGACCCTGATGCTGGGAAAGACTGAGGGCAAGAGGAGAAAGGGCGACAGAGGATGAGATGGTTGCATGGCTTCACCGACTCAATGGACATGAGTTTGAGCAAACTCTGGGAGACAGTGAAGGTCAGAGAAGCCTGGAGTGCTACAGTTCACGGTGTCCCAGAGAGTCAGGCATGACTTAGCTTCTGAACAACAACAAGCCCAGGAGACAGCACCTCAGGTTACCCTGAGAGAACTGCTCTGAGGAGGCAGGAGGAGGAATCAGGTTATAGATAGGTTTGCAAGAAAGGGCAGGTAGTCTGAACATCAAAAGATTATTGTTAATAAAGAAAAACAGATATCTCAAGGAATTTAGCGCTTTTCTGTATATGGGAAGGTAGAAGAGTTTGGGCTCATTGAAATCATTCCTTTCATATGCATCTCAGCTATCTGGGGCCAGTATCTGGCGTTTTCCACCCCTCCCCCAGCTCCTCATTGCTCACCTTAGGGAGTGACTAATGGCTGCTTGATAGCAGGTATTGTTCTTCCTGGGCTCCCTCAGGGCTCAGAAATTCACATTTGGAGTCCCAGAATCATGGATGGCTGTGAAACCCTTATTTGTTTATAGGACAGAAATACTCTTATTTATTTCTTTTTTTTGTTTTCCATTTATTTTTATTAGTTGGAGGCTAATTACTTCACAGTATTGTAGTGGTTTTTGCCGTACATTGACATGAATCAGCCATGGATTTACACGTGTTCCCCATCCGGATCCCCCCTCCCACCTCCCTCTCCATCCCATCCCTCTGGGTCTTCCCAGTGCACCAGCCCTGAGCACTTGTCTCATGCATCCAACCTGGGCTGGTGATCTGTTTCACACTTGATAATATACATGTTTTGATACTGTTCTCTCAGATCATCCCTCCCTCGCCTTTTCCCACAGAGTCCCAAAGTCTGTTCTGTACATCTGTGTCTCTTTTTCTGTCTTGCATATAGGGTTATCGTTACCATCTTTCTAAATTCCATAAATATGTGTTAGTATACTGTATTGGTCTTTATCTTTCTGGCTTACTTCACTCTGTATAATGGGCTCCAGTTTCATCCATCTCATTAGAACTGATTCAAATGTATTCTTTTTAATGGCTGAGTAATATTCCATTATGTATATGTACCATAGCTTTCTTAACAATTGGTCTGCTGATGGGCATCTAGGTTGCTTCCATGTCCTGGCTATTATAAACAGTGCTGCGATGAACATTGGGGTGCACGTGTCTCTTTCAGTTCTGGTTTCCTCGGTGTGTATGCCCAGCAGTGGGATTGCTGGGTCATATGGCAGTTTTATTTCCAGTATTTTAAGGAGTCTCCACACTGTTCTCCATAGTGGCTGTACTAGTTTGCATTCCCACCAACAGTGTAAGAAGGTTCCCTTTTCTCCACACCCTCTCCAGCATTTATTGCTTGTAGACTTTTGGATAGCAGTCATTCTGACTGGTGTGTAATGGGACTCTGATTTCTCATAAGTAAGATTCAAACCTTTCTTCTCTCACATGAATAAATAATGTATATTATATATGTTTTATACATGTATGTTATTCATTATGCAGCATACTTAATATCATATATGTATAGAGATATATGCATGTACATATATATAGCTATTATATAGAGATAGCAATGTGAATGTATATGTATGTACATAGATATGCACATACACATGTGAATGTATATATGCACATACTTATATTGTAATGTGAAGATGTGTAGATGAAAATATTGTTATCCCTTATCTCTTCTGCAGGACAATCCTTGATACAACTGCAACAATATTTATTTAAGCCCTGTATCTCAGTTATTTGATCGATTAGTTCTATCCTGGCTTATTCTTGGAACTGATGGAACCACAGAAAGAACAAGAAAGTGCAGAGGGGAAAGGTTAGGAAATCTCTAATTTCTCAGTTAAAGGTAACTGAGAAAAGAAGATCTGGGGCTGGGAAGATTAGGGTTCAGCCTCCCAAATATTCCTCAGCAGAGTCAGCACCTATAGCAGCTGGGGTCCCACACCAGGAGATTCTGATTCAGTTGACCAAAGATTATGATTTCTTAATAAGCACTCGAGTGACCTTTTGTGTGACACCCAATTTTGAAAACCACTGTAGCAGAGCTGGAGGATGTTTTGAATTGATTTTGTGTGCTTCCCTTTCATTCAGAGCCGGGATACAGTTTAGGTGTTCCTATGCTAATAATTTTCTCTCTAAATTTCTATTCTATTCTAGTTGCACCACCTTGTTTTGAGACAACCGTAGAAAGAATGACAGTAAAACAGCAAAAGTTAACTAGACCCTTTCTAATCTAATCTAATTTCTGGTGAAATTCTGGAATGTTTTCAGAGATCAAAGAACGTTTGCTCTTTTTCTTGCATGACTATTAAAGCACTTAGACAGTTCTCCTTGTGTGACTTGTGGCAGAATAAAAGTGGTCAGAGGAAAGACATTGCAACAGTTCTTTCAAGATCAATACTATGCTAACCTCCATAGGTCAATAGAATTGCAAAATTTCCTAAAAATAACCTTATTGATATTTACTGCAGACATAATCACCCCAGTTCTGATGATATGTTATAGTCTTTGAAAATCTGATAGACTTTGATGCCAATGTGTCTCTGCCACTTGCTAGCAGTATGAACTCAAGTAGGTTATCTAAACTTTTCTGAGCATTAATATCCACATCTATAAAGTAGGAAGATGATACTTGGATTAAGGATTAAATAAGATACATAAAGTGCTTTGCACAGTACTTGACAAATTATTGATTCAATACTTAATAAGATTCATTGTATGACATTAGTGTATTTTGAATATTTAAAGCAATTACTTCATATGAAATGAATAAAAATCAAATCTCTAAGACACACCCCCAGCAGGTTTTTTTTTTTTTTTCCAGAAGCTTTTTATTTCCAGAGTGCTCAGATGTGTCCACAGGCATTATTGAGTGGGGAGCCTTCAGGCTCAAAGCCAACCTGCAGTTGCCTACTCCAAACTTCTCTTGGTAATGGTCAAGAGACCGTTCTGTAACACAACATTATAAATCAACTATACCCCAATAAAAGTAAATTTTAAAAAAGAGGTGGGGACTTCCTTGGCAGTCCAGTGGCTAAGGCTCTGCTCTCCCGATGCAGGGGGCATAGGTTTGATTCCTTGTCAGGGAACTAGGATCACACATGCTGCCCCAAATCCCGAAAGGTTTTCAGCATGACCAAAAAAAAAAAAAAAGGGAAAATAGTGGAAAAATTATTTTAGAAAAAAGTGGGAAGCACTAGGAGGTTGCAGACTCCTGGAAAGAACTCACATCTTTCTACCCACCAAAGCTCTGGCATCATCATGATTGATCTTACTGTGGCCATCATCTCTCTTATGTTGATCACCACCACAAGCAGCAAGGGATTCTCTGATCATGCTTGTCAGCGCCATTCTAATTCCCACATGACTCTGCACACACCTGTATTTGTCCCTCATCTCCTATCTCTCTCTCAGTTCTGAATTGAGATCCTTCCCTATGAGATTTTTTTGGAACTCATGAGTAATCGCAAGTATAATTCCCTTTACCTTCAGCCTCTTTCCTGACACATTTTGCCTCACATTCTTGCTCTCACTTAAACTTGGCCTTTCCCTGAAGACACTGCCTCTCTGGCTGCTGTGATCAATGCTGGATGCATTGTTCTCCATTTTACACCACATCGGAAGCACTGGTTTCCAATTTGCCACTTCTCCTTTTTTTTTTTTTAAGGATTTTTTTGGATGTGCACTATTTTAAAATTCTTTATTGAATTTATTACAATATTGCCTTTGTTTTATGTTTTCATTTTTTGGTAGGGCTGTGAGGCATGTGGGATCTTAGCTTCCCAATAAGGGATTGAACCTGCACCCCCTGTATTTGAAGGTGAAGTCTTAACCACTGGACTTCGAGGGAAGGCCCTCCTTTCTGTTTTTAGACCTTCTCCTTTCTGAACCCATCGTTATGAATCTCATATTTAAAGACCATCACTTCTTCATGGTGGAATCATCTACCAGTCCTTGAGTCGCTCCTACTTCTTCCATGAGTTTCAGCTGTTGGTTCCAAGCCAATCTCTCAAAGTATCCCTGCTGTCATAATTATTGGTAATGTCAGTGGTCATGAAGAGAATCCTTCTAATCCTTCCACTTCTTAGTTTTTCAACTTTCTCTTCTCTAATGGTCTTTCTTCTATCCACTCCAATGGACATATCCTAGACTTTGTCACATCAAAACTGCAACTTCTCCCCACTGCCAGCTACAAGGATTGGATCTCCACTATCTATGTTGCCAGCTCACAAACTGTAGCACTCTGGATGCAACAGTGCTTTCTAATGACCAGGATCTATCTGACTATTGATGGAATCTACGAGAGATTTCACTGTGCTTTATTTCATGTTGCCATTTCCCTCCATATCTGGGTTAAATTTAATGGTCACGGTTATCACTTTCATCCACATATCTTCAAGTTATTTATGACCTTGGTATTATTTTAATTGCTTGACAAAACTACAACCTGGATTAACTACAACTCTCAGATGACTCTGTCCATCCGTGTTGCTGAACATGACTAAAGGAAAATTCTCAACCATGTTGGCTTTAAATTTATGATCATGAAGTTCAAGGTGGGGGTCTTTTTTGGGCTTAGGTATCATGCTGCATTTTCCCAATCCACATTTTGCCTTCTCAGTAACTATTTTGCACTTTCGTCTCTTTCTCCTCAAAACACTAACACATCCTTTCCTATCTCCACCTTCAAATGATGATGATTTCACTAACAAAAATGAAGAACAACTTGGGAGTTGGTGATGGACAGGGAAGCCTGGTGTGCTGCAGTCCATGAGGTTGCAAAGAGTCGGACATAACTGAGTGACTGAATTGATTGAATGAAGAACAAAATTTCCCAAATCTCCTTTCAATGCATCTATTAACCTGTAGCATCAGTACCACATATTCTGTCTTGATGAACTGTCTATGCTCTAGCTAAGACCAACCTCCACTTGTCCACTTGGGCTTCCTCTGGTGTTTTCAAGGATACCAATTTTTCCTTTCTAAAGAATTGTTGCCTTCAGCATATATACATGCCATCACTTTTTCATCTTCAAAAATCCCTCTTTTGATCCCATTCCCCTTCCAGGTATCACTTTATTTTTGTGCCATTTTTACATTAAAAAAAAAAATCTTCTCAAAAAGCTATCTATAATTACTGTCTTCTATTCCTTCCCTCACATTCTCCCTTGAGTACACTTCCATCAAGTTTTTACACCCAACTCTTCACTCAATTATTCTTGCCTATTTATTAATTACCTAAATGCTACATGTAATGGTCTTCAGCTGACTAGACCTATTAGCAGCAATTTTTCCAGAGTTGATTATTTCCTTCTCCTGAAAATACTTTTCAGGATACTATCTTTGGTGATTTTCCTCTTAACTTACTGCTGCTGCTGCTGCTAAGTCACTTCAGTCGTGTCTGACTCTGTGCGACCCCATAGACGGCAGCCCACCAAGGCTCCCCCGTCCCTGGGATTCTCCAGGCAAGAACACTGGAGTGGGTTGCCATTTCCTTCTCCAATGCATGAAAGTGAAAAGTGAAAGTGAAGTTGCTTAGTCGTGTCCGACTCTTAGTGACCCCATGGACTGCAGCCTACCAGGCTCCTCCATCTATGGGATTTTCCAGGCAAGAGTACTGGAGTGGGGTGCCATTGCCTTCTCCGTCAAAACTTACTAGCTACTCCAATTCCACATCATTTACTGACTCCTTTATATACTTTGGCTTCTTAAAGTATTTCAGGGGGCCTCCCTGGTAATCAAGTGGTTAAGACTTTGCTTTCCAATGCAGGGGGGAGCAGGTTCAATTCCTGGTCAGAGATCTAAGATTCCACATGCCTTGGGGCCAAAAAAACCAAAACATAAAAAAATCAGTATTGTACCAAATTCAATAAAGACCTTAAAAACTGTCCACATCAAAAAATCTTTAAAAAAACAATTGAAGTGCCTCAGGATTTGACTGTTCTATTTTAATGCTCTCATTTTTCTCATGTCTTTAATGCTATCTATGTGTTGCTAATTACCAAATTTTTATCTCTGATCAAGACTTCACTTCTGAGCTGTAGATTTTTCCATTGCCTGCTCACCATCCCCTTTTAGCTGTCATAGACATCTCACACTTAGCACTTTCCAAGTTGTTCTCATCATTTTCCATTCCCAAACCTCATCGCCTGTACTATTCCCAATTCCAGGTGGCTCAGTGGTAAAGAATCTACCTGCCAATGCAGGAGACACAAGTTCAGTCCCTGGGTCAGGAAGATTCCTCTGAAGAAGGAAATGGAAACCCACTCCAGTATGCTTCTCTGGAGAATCCCATGGGCAGAGGAGGCTGGTGGGCTACAGTTCATAGCATCACTGACTGAGTGAGCATGCACTCATCTTTCTAGGTGCATACACACACATACTGGAATCATTTTTGACTCCTCTCTGACACCATATCAGGCTCTAATATAAAAATATATCCTGAATCTGACTGGTTTTTTTTTTTTTTTTACCACCAGCAGTTATCACTTTGGTCCTGAATTACTGCAAGACCCTTTAACTTGTATTAAAATTTACCTTCTTTACACTCACCCTCCTCCCCACTCTTTCCCAACCTCACTTCCCAGTGTAAACTTTAATAGAGCAGCCCGAACCCTCATGTCAAAACAGGTCCTCTTTTGACACTGCTCTCCTGAAATCCTCCAATGGCTTCCTACCTTACTCAGCATAAAATCCAAAACTAGCTTCAAGGCTGTATAAGATAGAGATCCTACAGCCAGGATCTTCGTACTTGCTGTCGCTTTTGTCTAGAATATTCTTCTCCAGATATTTGCCTCATCATCTTTCATCATCATCATCATATTTCAATACCCATCTGAATGATACTTTCTCAGTGAAGTGTTCTCTGAAAATTATTTTAAATATTATCTCCTCTGACCTCAGTATAGCTCCTCACTAATTTATTTTTCTCTTATAATTCATCATATTATGAATTTTAGTCTTTAGAGGTCTTCAGTCTAGGGTATATATTCTCTTGGAGAAATGAGAAGGCTTTCCAAAGGTTATGCAAGCATGGATAATGTTTTAGAGAAAAATAAACAGCTTTTTTGAAGAATATTGGATACACAGTATACTGTTTGCTCAGTCACTCAGTCGTGTCGACTCTTTGTGATCCCGTGGACTGTAGTCCACCAGGCTCCTCTGTCCATGAAAATTTCCAGGCAAAAATACTGGAATGGGTTGCCATTCCTTCCCCCAGGGGATCTTCCAACCCAGAATTGAACCTGAGTCTGTTTTGTCTCCTGTATTGGCAGGTGGCTTCTTTATGATTGTACCATCCGGGAAGCCCACATAGTACACTATACTTATGCAAATATAATTTAATATTTTGACATATGTTTTCAATGATGAGACCGAAATAATGAACATTAAGTCACTCCCAGAAATTTTCTTCTACCTCCTCTAGTATTCCCCAACCTAGACCAAGCCACTGATGCTCTTCCAGCTCTACAGATTAATTTATATTTTATAGAGCTTTATACTAATGTAATCAAGTTGTATGTACTGCTTTTTGTCTGACTTCTTTCATTCAGCATAATTATTGTGAAATTCAACCATGTTATGTATATCAATAGTCTTATTCCTTTCAATGCTAATTAGTATTCTAATATATGGATATGTTATAATTTGTCTACTCACCTGGTTATAAAAATTTGAGTTTTCAGTTTTTGGCTAGTACAAATTAAAGTCTTATGAATATTCATTTACTTGTATTTTTGTGTACATATGCTTTCATTTCTCCTAAAAATTACCTAGCTATGGAATCCCTGGCTCATATGGGAGATTTGTGCTTAAGTTTTTAAGAAATTGTTAAAATGCTTTCTAACACAGTTGTATCATTTTACATTCCCATCAGCGGTGTATAAGAGTTACAGTTCCTCCACATCCTCACTCATGTTGGTATGAACAATTTTTTTTAATTTTAGTCCTTTTAGTAGATGTGTAGTGGTATCTAATAGTGGTTTTAATTTACAATTCCCTAATATTAAATGATGCTGAACATCTTATCATGTATTTATTTCCTGTCCATATCCCTAAATATATTTTCACTTTTTCTTTTACTTTTGTCTTGTTAAATGTCTGCTCAAATCTTTCACCCAGTTTTGACTAGAGTGTTTGTTCTCTTATTATTGAATTGTAAGAGTTCTTTACATGTTTTCAAAGAAGGCCTTTCTTGGATAATTGTTTGCAAAGATTTTCAAGAACAAAAATTTAAAATTTGATAGAATCCAATTTATTTTTTCTCTTCAGTTTGTGCTTTTGTGTTCTACATGAGAACTCTTTACCAAAATCAAGGCCAATGAAATTGTCTCATTCTGTTCTAGAGATTTTATATTTTTAGTATTACATTTTTGTCTGCATTCCATTTTGCATTAATTTTAGTATAAGGTGTGAGGCAATGGTCAAGATTAATTAGTCTATTATTATCTAATATATTTAGCATTGTTTGTTAAAAAGATTATTTTTTCCCTGTTAGAATATTTGTAAAATATCAGTTAAATATAAATGTTTTGGTCTCGATCCATACTCTTTATTCTATTCCACTAATTAATATGTCTATCTACACAGCAATAACATAGTATCTTATTTACTATAGCTTCATAATAAGTCCTGAAATGAAATAGTTTAAGTCTTCCCACTTTGTTCTTCTTCAACAATGTTGTGGCTATTCTAGGTCCTTGGCATTTCCATATAAATTTTTTAATCTGCTTGTCAACTTCTGAAAATAAATCTCTGCTGGAATTTTGGGATTGCAGTCACACTACAGATCAGTTTTGGTATAAATGGTATCTTAGCAATATTGAGTCATACAATTCATGAACATGGTACATCTTTCCTTTGTTTAAATCTTATTTAACTTCAGCTCAGATTGTTAGTTTTCAGTGTATTGGTCTGTCACATGTTTTGTCAAATTTGTTAAGCATTTCATATTTTATACTGTTATTGTTTTATTTTAATTTCAATTTCTGACTCTTCAGTACCAGTATATAGAAATAAAATTGATTTCTGTATATTGGACTTGTATCCTGCAACCCTACACAACTCATTTTTTAGTTCTAGTGGATTTTTTAAAAAGTGCATTTCCTAGGATTTTAAATATAGGTTACCATGGTCTGTGCAAATAAAGACAATTGTACTTCTTTTTTCCTTTCCAATTTGGATCCCTTTCCTCCTCTTCCTTAGTGTACTGACCAGGACTTCAATCCCCTCTCTAGGCTAATCTATCACAAAGTAAAAGTGGTGAGAGCAAGCATCCTTGCTTTATTCTCAACATTAGGGGATAGAGTTTTTCCACAATTAAGTATGATTCACAATTAAGTATGTAGGTTTTTGTAGATGTTGGTTAAAAAAAGTTTCCTCTTTCTATTTTTTCTGAGTTAAATCATTAATAAATGGCTTAACACTCAAAGTCAATCAAGGTAATTCACTGCATCAGCAGGCTAACGAGAAAAAAAAAATCTCTTAAACATCTATTATTTCAAAAGATGCAGAGAAAGAATTCAATGAAATTCTTCATTCATTTATGATAAAAAAATACTTAGCAAACTATGACTAGAATTTTCTTAAGATAACAGAGAGCATCTACCAGAATACCTATCTACTTCATTACTTTTTTATTGGTACTGATGGATAGGGAGAAAATAGGGGATCCAACAAATTGGAGGTCCAATGAATTAGGAGAAAAGGTACCTGAGGGAATTTGAGGGAATGAGATGAAGGTAAAATGTGGAAATCTAAATATATTATTTTAGAGCATTTCCAGATGATGACAGATACTAGAAAATGGTTACAGGATGGGTTTACTGAAGTGGAATAGAGGTGTGCATTTTCTCACTGATCAAAAAGGCATAGAAATTCTACTCAAAACAACAGAGATATCATTTTCACCTATCATATTGGTAAAAATCTAAAAGATCAAATACAACCAATATTGATGAAGATGTGGGAAAGCAGGTATTTGCCCACATTCCAGCTGAAGTGCAAATCATGTACGGCCCTTTTGGAAAGCAAACTGTCAGTATTTATTAAAATTTTAAATGTTTTAAAAAAAAAAGAAATTCTACTCAAGGCTGTGTTGTGCCTTCAAGGCAGTGCTGAACAAATTTCCTTATGTGATGATGAAAATGTTCATAAGTGGATTCTCAAATGCAGCAGCATTAGCTACACATGGCTATTTAGCACTCCAAAGATGACTAGTGAGAACAAGAAACTGAATTTTTAATTTTATTTAATTTAGATTTAAGTCACCATATATATCTAGTAGTTACTTTACTGGATAGCATAATTTCAGGGTATCAATCTGTACTCTTTTGGAGCAGAGGAAGAATGACCTTTTCCTGAGAATGTCACAAAATCTCACTTAAAACATTACCTTTAACTTAATTCTTTGCAAGGATTGAAATGCCAAATCATAAGGTTATTAAGAAACAGAGAAGATAGGCAATACTCTATTACTTCTATTTGCATGTATGATTTCCCTCTCTCTCCTCTTTTCTCTCCTTTTCATATCCTGCTATCTCTCAAGATTAAGGATCAAGCACATGATCAGATATTGTAATCATTCAATACATGACAGCTATTATGATAGCCTTTTTCTATTTATAAACAATATTATAATGAACATCTTTAATGTAAGTATTTGAATATGTCTATGATTATTTCTATAGGGTACAATTTTAGCATCAAAATTGCTGATTCAGAGAGTGTAAGCTTTTAAAAACTCACTTTTCAAATTGCTTTCCAGATAGATTCTATCAATAGTGGACCCTCCATATATATTGCACCTCTCATTTCAGTCATATATGCTTTCAGTCTTATAGTATAGCTGCAAAATGGAAACTCACTGTTTTTTCATTTTGCATTTTTTATCATGGACCATATTTATGTTAGTTCCATAGGATATTATGATCAAGTCCTTTAACATATTTTATATGACACAGATATTACTTCCTTTGTCTCTTTTTAGTTTACTTTGGCTTAAACTCAGAAAAATATTTTTTCATCCTCAAATGGCAAAGTGTCCTCTTGAACTCCACTGGTATAGCATTTGGTTCACTGTAATAGGAATCCTAGTCATAAAATAAACATCTTTTTTTTCTGGAAGTTCTAACATTCCTAGATAATTCTCAGTTTGTTTACTCTCCTGCGATATATTATAAAAAGGACCAGTCACAATTCCCAACATTGTTTCTGCAACGACAGGATTCTCCTATTCTCAACTCCTGCTAATCAAGAGTCCCCTGAAATTCCAGTTATGACCTGACTTTCTTGAATCATCTTGTCCATTTTCCTCAGGCCTCTCTAAGTATGTCGTGTTCCATGGACTTCCTTGTGGCTTCCAACGTCCTCTTGGATGTCTGTAGCCGTCTAACAATATTCATAACACAACACACTGAATTATTTAATCAATCACTCCAGAAGCTAGTACTAAAAACAGCTGATAGGTTTTGGAGTAAGAAGCTCTAGGTAGATAGGAGCTGACACAGTTACAAGTCAGAAGCAAATACAAAGATCCAAACGGAAATTACCTGTGCAGTACTGATGATTGTGAAATTCTCCCGCCAGTAGGTGGAAGCAGACTCCTGTCTGTAAAAAGTGATCCTATAAACAATTCGTATGTCTGAGCCGTTGTTTACCACTTTGCAGTAAAAGCAGCTTTCCTTCTCCAAGAATCTGCCCTTTCTTGGGTAATATTTATGCAGTCAGTAATCCTTATTCAAAGGGGATTAGGAGCCTTCATGAATTTAACCCATGCCTAGAGTATTATAATATTTTTCCATGCAAGCTCAGGTTAGGTAAAGCAAACATAACAAAAGAGTAAAATCTCATCTGTTGTTGTTGTTTAGCTGCTCAATCATGTCCGACTATTTAGCAACCCCACAGATTTTCTGTTTATGGGATTTCCCAGGCAATAACACTGGAGTGGGTTGCCATTTCCATCTCCAAGGGATCTTCCTGACCCAGAGGTCCTGCACTGGCAGGCGAATTCTTTATCACTGAGCCACCTGGGAAGCCCCACACATCATCTGAGTAGGTTTTAAATGCTAAAATATTGATCATGGGACATCCTAAATAAATTCTGTTCTTACCTCATTTTCCTAAAAAGACAGTGCTACTTGGTTTAGGCTTAGGAAGGGAGGATTGGACTCAAGAGGGCAAATCCACAGAAAAGGAAGTAAGTGGGAGGGCAAACATGATTTAGTAATGGGGCTAATGTGACCTGTGCTCCATGAGGGCAAGGATATATCTACAATGTCGGCTTCAAAGGCTAACAAGTTCCAAATACCTAGTGGATATGCATGAAATATTTGTTAGTAAAGTGGTGAATGACTACAGAGAAGTTTGTATGGTGTCTGTTCTTAGGATTTGATATCCGAGAAGTATCCATTGTAAAATGTATGTAATGCATGAAAGAACATTGAAGGCCATTGGAGAATGATGATGTGTGAGGCTGAAGAATAGTCCTGAAAGATGTCTATACCCTAATCTCTCGCTCCTATGAGTATTAACTTACATGACAAAAGATGTTTTATTAGTGTAATTAAGGATCCTAACATGAGGAAGGCATCCTGGATAATTCAGATGGGTCCTAAATGTAGTCAAAAGTGTCCGTTAAGGGGCAGATAGGGCTTCCCTGGTGCTTGGGTGGTTAAGAATCCACCCGCCAATGCAGGGCACAGGGGTTCGAGCCCTAGTCCGGGAAGATTCCCCATGCAATGGGGTAAGTAAGCCTGTGCACCACAACTACTGAAGCCCCCAGGTCCTATGTCCATGGTCTGTAATAAGAGAAGCCACATGCATCACAACTAAAGAGTAGCCCCTGCTTGCCACAAGTAGAGAAAGCCCTTTCACAGCAATGAAGACCCCATCAGCCAAAAACAAATCAGTCAATAAATAAAATTAAGGAAAAAATAAGAGGCAGGTAGAGGAAATTTGAACATGGAGGAAGAGGCCGTGTGTCAAGGAATCCAAGAGGCCACTACACCTTGAAAAGGCAGGAAACAGACTTTATCTTCTCAGAAATTCCAGAAGAAACCAGCCCAACTGACACTTTGACATCAGCGCAGTGAAACTGATTGCAGACTTGTGGCTCCAGAGCTGTAGGGGAAAATGTTTGAGTGTGTTAAGGCACTAAGTTTGTGATACTTTGTATTGTAATAATGGGAAATAATACAGGTGGTAACTGCCTTTTTAATCCCTCATTGCTTCTTCTCTGTGGGCCTCCAAGTTGCATAAAACCAATAGAATATGAAGTTAAAGCCATCTAGTCGACATTATCTATCCTAGGAGGAAAGAGTTAGGCACTGGGATAAGCAATGGGACTCTGAGATTGGAGTCCCAGCCAGGCCAGTCTTGGGGTAAAGAAATAGAGTCCTTCAACACAGAACTAAAATTTAGAACATCATTACAAATATATTAGACTTCCCTGGTGGCTCAGATGGTAAAAGCATCTGCCTACAATGCTGGAGACCTGGGTTCGATCCCTGGGTTGGGAAGAGTCCCCTGGAGAAGGAAATGGCAACCCACTCTAGTATTCTTGCCTGGAAAATTCCATGGACAGAGGAGCCTGGTAGGCTACAGTCCATGGGGTCGCAAAGAGTCGGACGCGACTGAGCGACTTCACTTCACAAATATATTAGTGATTCAAAGTCTGGGGAAAGTCAACTTTATTTCCATATTTTGAGAAATGTAGGCTTGAGCTAATCTCTGTTTGTGTCATCTATATATTTTAGGAACTCTTTCATCAGTCTTAGGATTATGGAAGCTTGCTGAACGCTGGAGACTGAGTACAACACACTAGTGCTATAATGTGTCACACTTGTGTCAACTCATTCAATTGACACAAGTTTATTGAGTGGCATTAACATGCTGAGAGGTGGGCATCTACACAAACAAATATGTTCACGTCCTCAAGAAGCTCCCAGACTGATTGTAGATAAAATGAATGACCTTAGGGCGTGCTGCTCCCTAAGTAATATGCCACTTCACCTATGGTCAAACTATCGAATCCTTAAATTTCTTGGAATAAGTTCAAGAGTCAGTAAAATGTTCAAGCTAAATGTTAGGGGATTAAGAAAAGCAGGAGCTGGGGTTGGTTTTATGGTAATAGCTTATCGACAATTATTTTCTTTTTTAAAAAATTTTGTTTTACACTGGCGTATAGCCAATTAACAATATTGAGATCATTTCAGGTGGACAGCGAAGGGGCCCAGCCATTCACATACATGCGTCCATTCTCCCCTAAACTCCCATCCAGGGGCCACATAACATGGAGTAGAGTTCCCTGTGTTATACAGTAGGTCCCTGTTGGTTATCCATTCTACATACAATCATTAGTTTCTGTCCTCTAAATCAATGGTGGGGAAATTACACACGGAGGACCAAAAATAACCCCTTGATGGTTTTCTCAGAAAAAAGTGCGTCATTGAAACATAGGCATGCTCACTCATTTATGCATTGTCTTCAGTTGCATTCATGTTACAGTTCAGTTCAGTTCAGTCGCTCAGTTGTGTCCGATGCTTTGTGAACTCAAGCACGCTAGGCCTCCCTGTCCATCACCAACTCCTGGAGTTTACTCAAACTCATGCCCATTGAGTCGGTGATGCCACCCAACCATCTCATCCTCTGTTGTCCCCTTCTCCTCCTGCCCTCAATCTTTCCCAGCATCAGGGTCTTTTCAAATGAGTCAGCTCTTTGCATCAGGTGGCCAAAGTATTGGAGTTTCAGCTTCAATTCATGCTACAATGGCAGAGCTAAGGGCAGAGTTAAGTGGTTGTAACAGAGATCATATAGCTTACCGTGAATGAATAGTCTGTCCCCTTTTGGGAAAAAGTTTGTTAATCTCTGCCTTTGTAAATTTTATCCCTTTCTAGCTATTAGTCTTACTCTCTATGTCGGGCTTCATATCAAAACCCATGATGAACAAAAACCTATAATATAAATTATTTGATGACTAGAATCAGAGTGGAGCCTGAATCTTCTCTCTCACTGGCTTATATTCCACTTTCTTAGTTAATTTTTCTACAGACTCCCTCTTTCTAAGGTTAATAACACTAAAACCTATCTTATTCTTCCATGATCCCATATAATAAGAAGCACATAAGTCTTTTCCATACAGGTCTTCCCAAACTTGCAAAAACCACACATACACTGGTAATATCAGGGTAATTTCCTCACAGGCAAATTAAGTTTGAGATATCTGTGATTAACTAGAAATGTGTCCAACAGACAGCTCTAGATTAGAAATGTCACTTTTAGGAGACACAGCAGAAAAAAAGTTTTGAATACAAAAGAAATCACTTAGGGGAGGGTACAAGCATGAGTCTAAAAAACATAAACTCAGAAGAAATGGAAATGAAGGAGGGGGCTTCCCTGATGGTCCAGTGGTTAAGATTTCACCTTCAAGGCAGGAAATGTTGGTTTGCTGTTTAAGGAACTAAAAATGCTTCCCAGGTGGCACAGTGGTAAAAAATCTGCATGCCAATGCAGGAGATGCAAGAGAGGTGGTTTCGATACCTGCATCAGGAAGATCTCCTGGAGGAGGAAATTGCAACCCACTCCAGTATTCGTGCCTGGAAAATTCCATGGACAGAGGAGCCTGGTGGGCTACAGTCCATCGGGTCTCGAAGAGTTGGACACAACTGAGTGACTAAACAAAAGTACAGATATGGCACTGGGCCAGCTCCCAGATGACCTCGACCCAGATTTAGAATGGCAAAAATGCTATTTCAGACTGACAGTAAACTGTATACTTTCAAAATGGCTAGGGCTCTGGCAGCCTTTTTAAAATTATGTGTTTCTTAATAAGGCAAAAACAGATGCATTTGTTCACCTCCTGAATACTTTTCTGTCTTGGAATTGGAATCTTTCACTACTTTGGATTTTACTTATGAAGCATGGAGTATGTTCCAATCACATTGGCCTTAGGCATGAAATAAATCAATGCCTGGATTTTTAAAATATGGGCTTAATCCAAGCCAGACCTGGCCTAAAGCACTGTATAACCTAAGATTTGGTTGTACTGATGTTGGAGACTGAATGTTAGAAAATGCGTTTATTAAAGGGTCTTATGTGTAGATGCACCTAAGTAACCTCAGTTGTAAAGTCTAGCTAATTGTAAGTAATACCTTAATAAAGCCTTTCTGTAAAGAGTAACTCCTGAAAAACTTTGGGTAAAAAGTTTGTTAGCTTCCAGTATGTGACATCTATTTACAAACTTTTCATGGGCAAATTCATTATTTTTTAATGGAGAAGATGTCTTCTACATCTCTAGATTTTTCTCTGTTGTCCTTCCTATTTATTTCAAACCTGGGATGTTTTTTTTTTTTTTTTAATTTTTTTATTAGTTGGAGGCTAATTACTTCACAACATTTCAGTGGGTTTTGTCATACATTGATATGAATCAGCCATAGATTTACACTTATTCCCCATCCCGATCCCCCCTCCCACCTCCCTCTCCACCCGATTCCTCTGGGTCTTCCCAGTGCACCAGGCCGGAGCACTTGTCTCATGCATCCCACCTGGGCTGGTGATCTGTTTCACCATAGATAGTATACATGCTGTTCTTTTGAAACATCCCACCCTCACCTTCTCCCACAGAGTTCAAAAGTCTGTTCTGTATTTCTGTGTCTCTTTTTCTGTTTTGCATATAGGGTTATCGTTATCACCTTTCTAAATTCCATATATATGTGTTAGTATGCTGTAATGTTCTTTATCTTTCTGGCTTACTTCACTCTGTATAAGGGGCTCCAGTTTCATCCATCTCATTAGGACTGGTTCAAATGAATTCCTTTTGACGGCTGAGTAAAATTCCATGGTGTATATGTACCACAGCTTCCTTATCCATTCATCTGCTGATGGGCATCTAGGTTGCTTCCATGTCCTGGCTATTATAAACAGTGCTGCGATGAACATTGGGGTGCACGTGTCTCTTTCAGATCTGGTTTCCTCAGTGTGTATGCCCAGAAGTGGTATTGCTGGGTCATATGGCAGTTCTATTTCCAGTTTTTTAAGGAATCTCCACACTGTTTTCCATAGTGGCTGTACTAGTTTGCATTCCCACCAACAGTGTAAGAGGGTTCCCTTTTCTCCACAGCCTCTCCAGCATTTATTGCTTGTAGACTTTTGGATAGCAGCCATCCTGACTGGTGTGTAATGGTACCTCATTGTGGTTTTGATTTGCATTTCTCTAATAATGAGTGATGTTGAGCACCTTTTCATGTGTTTGTTAGCCATCTGTATGTCTTCTTTGGAGAAATGTCTGTTTAGTTCTTTGGCCCACTTTTTGATTGGGTCATTTATTTTTCTGGAATTGAGCTGCAGGAGTTGCTTGTATATTTTTGAGATTAATCCTTTGTCTGTTTCTTCATTTGCTATTATTTTCTCCCAATCTGACGGCTGTCTTTTCACCTTACTTATAGTTTCTTTTGTAGTGCAAAAGCTTTTAAGTTTCATTAGATCCCATTTGTTTAGTTTTGCTTTTTGGGATGTTTTATTCATTCAGTCATTGGGTGCTCTGTTCTATGTTCTTTATAGTGGAGAATAACAACTATTCCTTGACACTTTATGGAGCTTGAAGACAATAAATAAATGAGCAAGAGGATCTATATTAAAGAGTGATAACTACTATAAGGAGAAATAAGTAAGGTTAAGAGTGTACAGAGGGCCCCAAGAATACTGGAGTGTTTAGCTTATCCCTTCTCCAGATGATCTTCTGGATCCAGGAATTGAACTAGGGTCTCCTGCATTGCAGGCAGATTCTTTACCATCTGAGCTATCAGGGAAGCCCACAGAGGGCCAGCACATGCTATTTTAGCGAAGGTGGTCAGGAAAGGCCTTCAGAAAGCTAATATACTGGAAGAAACGAGTCAGGGATCGAGTCCTAGGGGGCACTTCCCTGGAGTGGTTAAGAATCCACCTGCCTGGGATGCACGAGACAAGTGCTCCAGCCTGGTGCACTGGGAAGACCCAGAGGAATCGGGTGGAGAGGGAGATGGGAGGGGGGATCGGGATGGGGAATAAGTGTAAATCTATGGCTGATTCATATCAATGTATGACAAAACCCACTGAAATGTTGTGAAGCAATTAGCCTCCAACTAATAAAAAAATTAAAAAAAAATAAAAATAAAAAAAAAAAATTAAAAAAAAAAAAAAAAAAAAAGCAGAGAGACATAAAAAAAAAAAAAAAAAAAAAGAATCCACCTGCCAATGCAGGGGACATGGGGTAAATCCCTGGTCCAGGAAGATTTAAAGGGCTTCAGGACAACAAAGCCCATGCAACACAACTACTGATCCCATGTTTTGCAGCAAGAGAAGCCACTACAATGAGAAATCCATGCACCGCAACTAGAGAGTAGCCCTTGCTCATTATAACTAGAGAAACCCTGTGGGCAAGCCACAGAGACACAGTGCAACCTATATATATTTTAAAGTCTTACAGGGCAAAATGTTGCAGGCAGAGAACTCAGGAATGTTGCAGGAAGTACAAAGACCCATGACTTAGTGGCTGCTTGGTTTTTGGCACAACAGAGAGGGCGACTGAATGAAACAGAGTGAGTGTGGGTAGAACGAGAGGAAATGATATTTGAAAGGCAGATATGTTAGCTGATGGAAAGTCATGAAAACATTAAATATATCTAATCAACAATTATATGCTATATTGGGTTTCCCAGGTGGTTCAGACAGTTAAGAATTTGCCAGAGACCCAGGTTCGATCCCTGAATTGGGAAGTTCCCCTGGAGAAGGGCATGGCAACCCACTCTGTATTCTTGTCTGGAGAATCCCATGGACAGAGGAGGCTAGGGGGTTACAGACTACGGAGTCACAAAGAGTTGGACACGACTGAGTGATTAACACACACACACACACACACACACAATATTTGGTGTGAGTGCTTTATATACAAAGTTATCTGAGTTTCTCAGTTTTTAATTCCAGCCTTGTCTAATCTCAAATTTCAAAGTCTTTGATTTTCAACTCAGATTGATTAATAGCAGGTCTGGGTGAGAGATTACAGGATGTCAGACATCCAGTCAGCAAGCTCAGCACAGCCAGTGAGTAACTGGATGTGTTTGGACTATGAGACCTTTCAGTTGGGGACTCTGACTTTCCTGTCTGTTCACTGAACAATTTCCAAGATGATCTCCAATGCTGCAAGCTGATATTCGGTTTGCCATGGTTGTAGGTGCTCTGTGTTTATTAGCAGGCCCTACTGCTATTATGGGAGAAGGCAATGGCACCCCACTGCAGTACTCTCGCCTGGAAAATCCCATGGACGGAGGAGCCTGGTAGGCTGCAGTCCATGGGGTCGCTAAGAGTTGGACACGACTGAGCAACACTTTCACTTTTCACTTGCATTGGAGAAGGAAATGGCAACCCACTCCAGTGTTCTCGCCTGGAGAATCCCAGGGACGGGGGAGCCTGGTGGGCTGCCGTCTACGGGGTCGCACAGAGTCGGACACGACTGATGCGACTTAGCAGCAGCAGCGGCACTGCTGTTATGGGGTTCTTTGCAGGGTGTGTGCTAGTCGCTTAGTTGTGTCCGATCTTTTCCACCCCGTGGACTGTGGCCCACAAGGCTTTTCTTCCCATGGGATTTTCCAGGCAAGAATGCTGGAGTGGGTTGCCATTTCCTCCTCCAGGGGATCTTTCTGACACAGGGATCAAACCTACATCTCCTGCATCTACTGCACTGCAGGCAGATTCTTTACTCCTGAGCCACCCGAGAAGCCCTATTCTAGTCCAGTCTTAATTCATTCTTGCCAAATTCTTCCTGCAGTGAATTCAATAAAAATATGGAAATTTTATGAAGACTTATGTAAGGTGTGATTTTATTAAGTCTTTTCTCAGTTCCTAAAGGAAGTTTATTTTTCCTATATCACCAGTTCATTCATTTATTCAACATTTAGTTTGTAGCATGCATCTGGTAATGTACAAGACAGAGAGTTTCTACCACTAGTCCGTACTGGGCCACTATCAGGTACTTTGGCAGTCTGTGAGGCTGAGGTCCAGGGAAAGCTGATTAGAGGGGACTGAACTAAACTGTCACGGAGGAGGAATTAGCCAGGTCCTTGCTAAGGACGTGATGCTGCTGGTCTGTGGGGCTGGTTAGAATTGTAGAATCTTAGGCCTCACCCCAGAACCACTGAATCATCTGCAATTCAAACAAAATCTCCAGGTGATTCACAGACATAATGAAGTTTGAGGAGCCCTGAGGTGGGTGAAAAGGTGAAAAAAGAGAAAGGGTTTTTTAGGCAAAAAAAGTAGTAGGTCTGAACAGCACATTTAGGAAACTTTATTTGGTACAATGGGCCAGGGCATCTAGTGAAGAATTTGATTCAGGGGTTTTGTGGGAAATGGAGTGAGGAGGTCATCAGGGATCAGATCCTGAAAGGTCATGTGTTACCAGGATGATTGATGTTTACCAAAAATGCTGGAAAGCTACTGGCTGATTTTGAATAGGAGATTTAAATCATAAGCAAATTTAAATTTTAGATGTATGACATATATAAATATCACTGGGTTTCCCATCAGACAAGAAAAAAAATCACAAGAAGTATCAGCTTTGAAAAGGAGTCAAAATAACACTCTTTCCTAGATTCTTTGATCACCTCCCAAGATATACCAAGAGAATCAATTGAGCAAACTAAACTAGTAATGGACTTTGGTAAAGAATACCAGTTACAAAATTAACATGAAGCTCCTAGTAGCTTTGCTAAATCTGGTACATATAAAATATAATAAAAGATCTTAAGTAATCTGGAGTGGCAGGCGCGTGGTGCTGGAGCGACTGTGATGAGATAACCCACATCCAAGGGCAAAGCAGAAGCCCCAGCAAGACAGTAGGAGGGACAAAATCGGGTTTAGAATCAAACCCCATACCCGCCAGAGATGCCCAGAGGGCTCAAACAAACCTTGTGCTCATCCAGGACCCAGAGCCCCACAGAGACTGAGACAGAACTGTGTTTGAGCGTCTCCTGTGGAGGTGCGGGTCAGCAGTGGCCTGCCGCAGGGGCAGGGGCTCTGGGAGCAGCAGACTTGGGTATGGCATAAGCCCCCTAGGAGGAGGTCGCCATTAGCCTCACCACAGAGCCACCAGAACTTACACTGGACTGGGAAACTGACACTTGGAGGGCACAAACAGAATCTTGTGCTCACCGGGACCAAGGAGAAAGAGCAGTGACCCCACAAGAGACTGACCCAGACTTACCTGTGAGTGTCCAGGAGTCTCTGGCAGAGGCGTAGGTCAGCGGGGGCCTGCTGCGGAGTTGAGGGCACTGAGTGTAGCAATGCTTTCATTGGACCTTGTGAAGGTGGTCGCCATTATCTTCATCACCTCCACCATAGTTTGGCCCCAGGTAAATAACAGGGAGGGAGCACAGCCCCAGCCATCAACAGAAAATTGGATTAAAGATTTACTGAGCATGGCCCCGCCCAGCAGAACAAGACCCAATTTCCACCTCAGTCAGTTTCTCCCATCAGAAAGCTTCCATAAATCTCTTATCCTTCTCCATCAGAGGGCAGACTGACTGAAAACCACAATCACAGAAAGCTAACAATCTGATCACATGGACCACAGCCTTGTCTAATTCAATGAAACTATGAGCCATGCCATGTAGGGCCACCCAAGACAGACAGGTCATGGTGGAGAGTTCTGACAAAACATGGTCCATTGGAGAAGGGAATGGCAGACCACTTCAGTGTTCTTGCCTTGAGAACCCCATGAACAGTATGAAAAGGCAAAAAGATAGGACACTGAAAGATGCACTCCCCAGGTCGGTAGGTGCCCAATATGCTACTGGAGATCAGTGGAAAAAATAACTCCAGAAAGAATGAAGAGACAGAGCCAAAGCAAAAACAACTCAGCTGTGGATGGGACTGGTGATGGAAATAAAGTCCGAGCAATATTGCATAGGAACCTGGAATGTTAGGTCCATGAATCAAGGCAAATTGGGAGTGGTCAAACAGGAGATGGCAAGAGTGAATGTCGATATTTCAGGAATCAGTGAACTAAAATGGACTGGAATTGGTGAATTTAACTCAGATGACAATTATATCTACTACTGTGGGCAAGAATCCCTTAGAAGAAATAGAGTAGACATCATAGTCAACAAAAGAGTCCGAAATGCAGTACTTGGATACAATCTCAAAAATGACAATGATCTCTGTTAGTTTCCAACACAAACCATTCATTATCATAGTAATCCAAGTCTATGCCCCAACCAGTAATGCTGAAGAAGCTGAAGCTGAATGGTTCTATGAAGACCTACAAGACCTTCTAGAACTAACACCCAAAAAAGATGTCCTTTTGATTTTGGGGACTGGAATGCAAAAGCAGAAAGTCAAGAAACACCTGGAGTAACAGGCAACTTTGGCTTTGGAGTACAGAATGAAGCAGGGCAAAGGCTAACAGAGTTTTGCCAAGAGAATGCACTGGTCATAGCAAACACCCTCTTCAAACAACACAAGAGAAGACTCTACACATGGACATCACCAGATGGTCAATACAGAAATCAGATCGATTATATTCTTTGCAGTCAAAGATGGAGAAGCTCTATATAGTCAACAAAAACAAGACTGGGAGCTGACTGTGGCTCAGATCATGAACTCCTTATTGCCAAATTCAGACTTAAACTGAAGAAAGTAGGGAAAACCACTAGGCCAATCAGGTATGATCTAAATCAAATCCCTTACAACTATACAGTGGAAGTGAGAAATAGATTCAAGGGATTAGATGTGATAGATAGAGTGCCTGAAGAACTATGGACAGAGGTTTGTGACATTGTACAAGAGACAGGAATCAAGACCATCCCCAAGAAAAAGAAATGCAAAAGGCCAAATGGTTGTCTGTGGAGGCCTTACAAATAGTTGTGAAAAGAAGAAAAGCAAAAGGCAAAGGAGAAAAGGGAAGAAATACCCATTTGAATGCAGAGTTCCAAAGAACAGCAAGGAGAGAAAAGAAAGTCTTCCTCAGTAATCAGTGCAAAGAAATAGAGGAAAACAATAGAGGGGAAAAGACTAGAGATCTCTTCAAGAAAATTAGAGATACCAAGGGAACATTTCATGCAAAGATGGGCACAATAAGGGACAGAAATTGCATGGACCTAACAGAAGCAGAAGATATTAAGAAGAGGTGGAATGAATACACAGAAGAACTATACAAAAAAGATATTCAAAACACAGAAAATCACAATAGTGTGATCATTCACCTAGAGAAAGACATCCTGGAGTGAGAAATCAAGTGGGCCTTAGGAAGCATCATTTCAAACAAACCTAGTGAAGGTGATGGAATTCCAGTTGAGCTATTTCAAATCCTAAAAGATGATGCTGTGAGGGTGCTGCACTCAATATGCCAGCAAATTTGGAAAACTTCGTGGTGGCCATAGGACTGGAAAAGATCAGTTTTCATTCCAATCCTAAAGAAAGACAATGCCAAAGAATGTTCAAACTACCACACAATTGCACTCATCTCACATGCTATCAAAGTAATGCTCAAAATTCTCCAAGCCAGTCTTCAAAAATACATGAACTGTGAAATTCCAGATGTTCAAACTAAATGCAGAAAAGGTAGAGGAACCAGAAATCAATATATCAACATTTGCTGGATCATCAAAAAAACATGAGTTCCAGAAAAACATCTACTTCTGCTTTATTGACTATGCCAAAGCCTTTGACTGTGTGGATCACAGCAAACTGTGGAAAATTCTGAAAGAGATGGGAATACCAGACCACCTGATCTACCTCTTGAGAAATCTGTATGCAGGTCAAGAAGAAACAGCAAGAACTGGACATGGAACAGCAGACTGGTTCCAAATCGGGAAAGGAGTATGTCAAGGCTGTATATTGTCACCCTGCTTATTTAACTTATATGCAGAGTACATCATGAGAAATGCTGGGCTGCAGGAAGCACAAGCTGGAATCAAGAATGCTGGGAGAAATATCAATAACCTCAGGTATGCAGATGGCACCACTCTTATGACAGGAAGTGAAGAGGAACTAAAGAGCCTCTTGATGAAAGTAAAAGGAGAGTGAAAGAGTCGGCTTAAAACTCAACATTCAGAAAACTAGGATCATGGCATCTGGTCCCATCACTTCATGGGAAAAAGATGGGGAAACAGTGGAAATAGTGACAGACTTTACGTTTTGGGGCTCCAAAATCACTGCAGATGGTGACTGCAGCCATGAAATTAAAAGACACTAGCTCCTAGGAAAAAAAGCTATGACCAACCTAGACAGCATATTAAAAAGCAGAGACATTACTTTGCCAACAAAGGTCCATCTAATCAAGGCTATGGTTTTTCCAGTGGTCATGTATGGATGTGAGAGTTGAACTATCAAGAAAGCTGAGTGCCGAAGAATTGATGCTTTTGAAAAGTGGTGCTGGAGAAGACTCTTGAGAGTCCTTTAGACTGCCAGGAGATCCAACCAGTCCATCCTAAAGGAAATCAGTCCTGAATATTCATTGGAAGGATTGATGCTGAAGCTGAAACTCCAATACTTTGGCCACCTGATATGAGGAACTGATTCATCTGAAAAGACTGATGCTGGGAAAGATTGATGGCGGGAGGAGAAGGGGACAACTGAGGATGAGACGGTTGGAGAGCATCACCGACTTGATGGACATGGGTTTGGGTGGACTCTGGGAGTTGGTGATGAACAGGGAGGCCTGGCTTTCTGTGGTCCATGGGGTCGCAAAGAGTCGGACATGACTGTTTGACTGAACTGAACTGAATCTTTTATTCTGAAAAGATAATCTGAATATTCATTGGAAAGACTGCTGCTGAAGCTGAAGCTCAAATACTTTGGTCACCTGATGCAAAGAGCCGATTCATTAGAAAAGACCCTGATTCTGGGAAAGGCTGAAGGCAGGAGGAGAAGAGGCTGAAGAGGACAAGAAGGTTGGATGGCATCACTGACTCAGTGGACATGAATTTGAGCAACCTCCAGGAGATAGTGAAGGACAGGGAAACCTCATGTTCCCCATACCATGTTCCTGATGGGAAGACTCAACATTTTAAAAATATCAGTTCATAAGTTTGGTGCTAGGAGATTATGTAATATTGTTTTATAATAAGGGCAGAGCACCTATAACCATTGGAAATTCATAATTTAGAAAAATGAAAAGTTTAAAAGGAGTATCTTTTGTTTTCCCTAACACATCACTTTCAATCATTTGAGTTTAAGTTAATGAGATAATTTAGGAAAGTTTCTAAGGAGGTGGGGCTGGTTGCCAAGGGAACCAGATATTTGAACTACACCAATTTTCATGCCCACCGCCCACCCCCCACTGCCACCCCGCAGCTCCTCCAGGGATGGGAAAGAGTTTGGAGGTTGAGTTCTCTGGTGGCCAAGGACTTCATCAATCTTGCTTATTTAGTGAAATCTCCATAAAAAACAAACAACAACAACAAAAGAAAACAGGGTTTCAGAGAACTTTCAGGTTGTTAAACAGTTGGAAGAGTTGGGAGGATGATGTACGTGGGAAGGACTTGAAAGCTTCTTACTCCTTCTCATATACCTTGCTCCATGCATTGCTGTTCCTGAGTTGTGTGTGTTAATTACTCAGTCATGTCTGACTCTTTTCAACCTCATGGACTGTAACCAGCCAGACTCCTCTGTCCATGGAATTTTCCAGGCAAGAATACTGGCGTGAGTTGCCATTTCCTTCTCCAGGGGAACTTTCCGAAGCAAGGCTCAAACCCAGGTCTCCTGCATTGCAGGCAGATTCTTTACCACCTGAGCATGAGTTGTATTGTATCATAATAAATTCGTAATCTAGTAAGTCTGCATGGATTCTGTGAGCAGTCTAGGTCACATGTGCTGTGTGTGTGTACTCAGCTGCTCAGTCGTGTCTAACTCTTTGCAATGCCTTTAGCTGTAGCCCGCCAGGCTCCTCTGTCCATGGGATTCTCCAGTCAAGAGTGGCTTGCAATTTTCTTCTCCAGGAATTGAAATTGATCTTCCTGACCCAGGAATTGAAACTGGTCTCTGGCAGTGCAGGCAGATTCTTTCCCACTGAGCCACCTGCATACAATGTTTTATTGTGTGCATGATTAGACCACTCACCATGGCTCTTTGCTTGCTCTCAGTACATCCCCTGCCCAACCAGTGAGTGGTTGCTTCACCTACACCCTACATACTTACCTGAACTTCTGAAATACTTGCCCCAGACCCCAGCTATTGACCGCTCTTATTGAAGGACAGTGAAGGACATGCCCCTGTGATAGTTTCCCTGGGAACTGATAAGCCAACCTGAGATCAATTCCCCCTATCAATGGCATTCTCCCCCTCCCCCGCCATGGAAGCCAGACTGTCGCCATGCCCTGCTCACTGTCTGCCTCACGCATGGGGTGTTGCTCCAGGACCTTGCTTCAGAAAGGTAAGCTCCCCGTTAGTTGGGGACTAAGAAGTTAGTCCCCAGCTTCTTAGGCACCAAGGATTGGTTTCGTGGAAGACAATTTTCCACCGATAAGGGTAGAGGTGGCAGGGTGATGATGGTGGTTTCGACTTTTCCTACAGCTCACTTTCTGCTATGCGACCAGAGTTTCTAAGAGGCCATGGACTGGTACTGGTGTCTGGGGACCCCTGAGTTAAACCCTGGGATCTCTATCGCTGGCTCCTGACTCCTGACTCCAGTTCTCCTAGAACTGTGGAGTACAGCCCAACTTGTGCTTCACAGATAATTACATTTTCTTTTTTTTAAGAATTGATGGTTTGTGGCCACCTTGTGTCAAGCAAGTCTGTTGCCGCTGTTTTTCTAATAGCATTTGCTCACTTCACATCTCTGTGTCACAGTTTGGTAATTCTCAAAATATTTAAAATGTTTTCATTATTATGGTGAACTATGATCAATGATCTATCATGCGGCTACTATGTATGACTTGCTGAAGGCTGAGATGTTGGTTTGCATATTTAAACAATATTAAGTATCTTAAATTAAGGGATATACATTGTTTTATTGAACATAATGCTGGGAATTCCCTGCTGGTCTGGTGGTTAGGACTCTGAACTCTCATTGCTGAGGGCCTGGGGAAATAAGATATCATAAGCCTCATAGAAGCTCTGCGATGCGGACAAAGAAAAACAAACAAAAAAATAGACATAGTGCTATTGTACACTTTCTTGACTATATCCACTATATTGCGGTGGTCTGGGACTGAACCTGAGTATCTCTGCAGTTTGTCTGTATTGAACCTGAAGATGTGGTTTTTGTCACCTTATAGCCAGATGGTCAGAAGCCCAGCTGATAACCTGCACTTGTGATTGGCCTCTGAAGGGAGGACCAGTCTTCTCTGACGAGCTCTTAATTTGTGGGATCTAACAATTACTCTAAATAGATAGAATTGAATTAAATTGTAGGACACCCAGCTGGGGTTGGCAAACTGGTTAGTGCAGGGGGGTTGGGGCGGGGGAATCCTGCTTGAGAAGAATGGGGATTTTCTTTTACTTTGTAGTATATAGTACAGAGAGGAAGCAGGTTTTTTTTTTTCTCTTTTAGATTAATACTCTCAATTGGATACTTTTGAACCTGACAAAATAATCCTAAAATTATTCAGGAAAAAGAAAGTGAGTGTATTAAAGAAAAGTTGTTCAGTGTTTGCTTCTGTATGGCTGCCCTGTGTCTTTGTTGCTGGGGGCAGTGGGGAGTGGGGGCTCTATCTGCAGATGCACAGACTTGTCACTGTGACAGCTTCTCTTACTGTGGCCCTAGGGCTGTGGCTCAGTAGTTGCGGCACAGGGTCTCAGATACCCAACAGCATGTGGAATCTTCCTGGACCAGGGATGGAACTCGGGTCACTTGCACTGGAAGGTGGATACTTCCCCACTGGGCCAAGGAAGTCTAGGAAATTTTGAAAATGAATTGTATGAAGAAAGACATTCATTGTCAGAAATTAAAGTGCATTTTTACATTTTACAGATATAATTCTTAGAGTGACCCTAGCTGGAATCAAAATTGCCTGGAGAAGTATCAATAACCTCAGGTATGCAGACGACACCACCCTTATGGCAGAAAGTGAAGAAGAACTAAAGAGCCTCTTGATGAAAGTGAAAGAGGAGAGTGAAAAAGTTGGCTTAAAACTCAACATTCAGAAAACTAAGATCATGGCATCTGGTCCCATCACTTCATGGCAAATAGATGGGGAAACAGTGGACACAGTGGCTGACTTTATTTTTCTGGGCTCCAAAACCACTGCAGATGCTGATTGCAGCCATGAAATTAAAAGACACTTACTCCTTGGAAGGAAAGTTATGACCAACCTAGACAGCATATTAAAAAGCAGAGACATAAAAAAAAATAAAAAAATTAAAAAAAAACATGTGAAGTAATTAGCCTCCAACTAATAAAAAAATTAAAAAAAAAATAAAAAAAAAATAAAAAGCAGTGACATTACTTTGTCAACAAAGTTCCATCTAGTCAAGGCTATGGTTTTTCCAGTGGTCCTGTATGGATGTGAGAGTTGAACTATAAAGAAAGCTGAGCACAGCAAAATTGATGCTTTTGAACTGTGGTGTTGGAGAAGATTCTTGCGAGTCCCCTGGACTGCAAGGAGATCCAACCAGTCCATCCCAAAGGAGATAAGTCCTGGATTTTCATTGGAAGGACTGATGTTGAAGCTGAAACTCCAATACTTTGGCCACCTGATGCAAAGAGCTGAATCATTGGAAAAGACCCTGATGCTGGGAAAGATTGAGGGCAGGAGGAAAAGGGGACGACAGAGGATGAGATGGTTGGATGGCATTACTAACTCAATGGAAATGGGTTTGGGTGGACTCCAGGAGTTGGTGATGGACAGGGAGGCCTGGCGTGCTGCGGTTCATGAGGTCTCAAAGAGTTGGACTCGACTGAGCAACTGAACTGAACTGAGGCAGTAATAGGCATATTAATGAGACTAGAAAGTCCCTAAACACCCATAATTTAATAAGTTTTAAAGGTGCAGAATAAGAATTAAAAAAAAAAAACTTTTTGTACTGGGGTCTAGTCATTTAATAGTGTTATGATAGTTTCAGGTGAACATCAAATGGACTCAACCATATATAT
Organism: Cervus elaphus; assembly: GCF_910594005.1. NCBI lineage: Eukaryota > Metazoa > Chordata > Mammalia > Artiodactyla > Cervidae > Cervus > Cervus elaphus. The sequence goes on along the minus strand of NC_057836.1, from coordinate 30,436,938 downwards.
ACATGTATCCGTTCTCCCCCAAACTCCTCTCTCATCCAGGCTGCCACATAACATTGATCAGCGTTCCATGTGCTATCCTTGTTGGTTATTCATTCTAAATATAGCAGTGTGTACATGTCCAAAATAAGGATTATTAAATAACAATATTGGGACAAGTGTCAACCATTTGTCAAAATAATGGTGGTTTTTATCTCAAAACACATAAAAAATTGAGATATTTTAAAGATCTTTAGGCATTAAATTATAACATACAGATAACTGTAAGTAATCATATCATCTTAAGGTAAGAAAATTCTTTAAGCATATATGTAAATATAGACTACAGAGAAAGGACGTAATTGATTACACAAATTAAAAACAATTTTAAATTAAGAAAACTTTAAATTTAAAAGTCACATTAAAATTTTTAAAATTTAGCCCCTATTACAAGTTGAATTGTGTTCCTCCCAAATTCATATTTTAAAGCCCTAACACCCAGTACCTCAGAACATGAGTGTATTTTGTGATAGATTTTTAAATATGTAATTAACATAAAATGAGGCCACTCAATGGGCCTGAATCCAATCTCTCTGGTTCTCATAACCAGAGGAAATTATGACATAAAGAGAGACATCTAGGATACATCTGTACAGAGAAAATACCATGTGAGCACGTTGAGAAGTCAGCCATCTGCAAGCCAAGATGAAAGTCCTCAAAAGAAACAAAACCTGCCATACCTTGACTTTCGACTTGTAGCCTCTAGACTGTGAGAAAATATATTTGTATTGTTTGAGTTTTACTCAGGGTGGTATTTTGTTGTGGTAACTCTAGCAGACTAATACAGCTCCTAAATTAGAAAATAATTGTTATAAGTGGGACACAGTAATGGTTAATATATTAATAAGATAACAACCACAGTAAACATATAAGCAAAGCTATGAACACAATCTATAAGCTAAGAGATATGACCAATACACATAAAAGTTTTAATTCACTAGCAAAGACATGAAAATAAAAACAATGGGATGCTATTTTTATTTACAAAATTAATAAATTAGAAAAGTTTAAGGAAAGCTAATTCCCAGGTGGCTCAGTGGTAAAGAATCTCCCTGCCAACCCAGGAGACCCAGGAGACAGGTTCCTTATCTCTGGGTCGGGAAGATCCCCTGAGGGAGGAAATGGCAACCCACTCCAGTATTCTTGCATGGGAAATTCTGTGGACAGAGGAACTTGGCAGGCTACAGTCCATGGGGTCACAAAGAGTTGGACATGACTGAGTGACTAAACACACACACATATTTGTTTGAAGTATAAAATATTATTGTGAAACATAAACCATGTTCCTGATGGAAAGACTCAAGATTATAAAAAGTAGTTACTAACATTGGTACTAGGAGATTACATGATATTGTGAAACTGTGATTTATATTGAGAAGCCCCTTTCAACCACCTGAGTTTATGTATAAGCAGTAATTTTAGGAAAGTCTCTAAGGAGGTGGGAGCTGGTTGCCAGGGAAACCAACTACCTGAACCATTGCAACTTTCAGCCCCCTTTCCCACCACCTTCAGGGATAAGAGAGAGGCTGGAAGTTGAGCTAATCACTAAAGGTCAATGACTTAATATTGCTTACTTAATGAAACCTCCATTTCATTAAAGAACAAACAAACAAAACCATAAAAGGATGTGTGGTTTCAGCAAACTTCACGTTTGGTAAACACTTGCAAGAATTGTCAGGGTGATGTACCTGGAGAGGATGTGAAAGCTTCCTACTCTTCTACATACCTTGCCCCATGCATTTCTTCCATCTGCCTATTCCTGTGTTGTAATTTGTCATAATAAATCAGTAATCTAGTAAGTCTTCCTGAGTTCCGAGAGCTGTCTAGGGCATACCTTGTTTTATTGTGTGTGTGGTCAGGCCACTCACCGCGGCTGTCCTCTTGCTGTCTGTACATCCCCTGCCCAACCAGTGAGAGCCTGCTTCACCTACACCCTACTCATTTACCTGACCTTCTTACATACTTGCCCCAGACCCCAGCCACCAATTGCTCTTATTGAAGGGTGGTGAGGGGGTGTTGTCTCTCTACTAGTTTCCCTGGGAACGGATAAGCCAATCTGAGGTCAATTCCCCCTAAAAATGGCGATCTTCCCCTCCCCTCTGCCCCCTGGAAGCAAGACTGCCACCATATCCTGCTCATCATCTGCCTTGCATGGTGTGGTATCACTCCAGGACCTTGCTTCAGAGAGAAAAGATCCCCTTATCTGTCAGACCAGCAGTCCCTAACCTCTTAGGCACCAGGGACCGGTTTTTTGGAAGATAATTATTCCACGGACAAGGCCGGGGGCAGTGGGGTGGCGGCGGTGGTTCTAGTTTGTCCTGCAGCTTCTTTCCTGCTGTGTGGCCTGGTTTCTAAGAGGCCATGGACAGGCACTGGGGTTTGGGGACCCCCACATTTAAATCACTATTGTCTCTGTTGCTGACTCCCGGCCTTTCTTTGGTCTTAAAGTTGGTCAAGTACAGGTCTCCTAGGACTGGGGGGTGCAGTTGAACTTGCGCTTCACAAATAATCTAGTTTTTAGTTTTAATTGATGGTCTGTGGCCACCCTGTATCAAGCAAGGCTGTTGGCTCTGTTTTTCCATTAGTATTTGCTCGTTTTATGTATTTGTGTTACATTTTGATAATTCTCAGAATATTTCAAATGTTTTCATTGTTTGTTATGGTGAACTGTGACCAGTGATCTATCATGTTACTACCATGTATGATTTGCTGAAGGCTGAGATGATGGTTAGCACTGTTTTTTTAGCAATATAAAGTATTATTGAATTAAGCTAAGTACATGGTTTTATGAGACATAATGCTGGGAATTCCTGGTGGTCCAGTGGCTTAGGACTGTGACCTCTTATTGTGGAGGGCGTAGGTTCAATCCTTGCCAAATGCCTGGGGAACTAAGATTGTACACGTGAAATGGCAGCGGTCTGGCGAAAGGAAAAAAATATATATATAATGCTATTGCACACTTGATTGATTCTATTCACTTCATTGCAGTGGTCTGGAATGGAACCTGCAGAATTTCTGAGCTTTGCCTGTATTGAACTTGAAGAGGTCGTTGTGGTCACCTTTGTGATCACCTTTAATTTATAGCCAGATGGTCAGAAGCCCAGGTGATAATCTGCACTTGTGATTGGCCTCTGAAGGGACTGCCAGTCCTGTGGGATGAGTACTTAATCTGTGGCATCTGACAATTACTCTAAATAGAATTGAGTTAAATTGTAGGACACCCAGCTGGGGTTGGCAAAACGTTTGGTGTGGGGGAAGAATAAACTCTGCTTGAGGAAAATGGGGATTTCTTTTTCTTTAAATGTTACATATGATACAGATAGCAAGCAGATAGGGTTTTTTTTTTCCCTTTTAAATTAATAGTCTCAGTTGGATACTTTTGGAACTTGACATGTTAATCCTGAAGTTATTCAGGAAAAATAAAGTGAGCATATTTAAGAAAATTTTTTTCAATATTTATTTTTTGGCTGCTCTGGTCTTTGTTGTTGTGCCTAGGCTTCCTTTGTTGTGGGGAGTGGGGGCTACTCTCCAGTTGCAGTGTACAGGCTTGTGATTGTGGTAGGTTCTCTTGTTGTGGCTCAAAGACCCTAGGGTACTGGCTCAGTAGTTGTAGTACAGGGGCTTAGTTCCCAACATTCATGTGGAATCTTCCTGGGCCAGTGATTGAACCCATGTCCCCTGCTTCGGCAGGTGGATTATTAACCACTGGATCACCAGCGAAGTCCAAGAAATTTTGAAAATGAATCTTATGAAGGAAGACGTGAATTTTTAGAAATTAAAATGTATTTTTACATTTTATAGATATAATTCTTATATAGAATTATATATTATATAATTATATAATTATGAATGATATATTTCATATACTTTATATATTTTCATATATTTCATATTTTTTATATACTTCATATATTTTCATATATTTCATATATTTTCATATATTTCATATATTTTCATATTTTTCATATATTTCATATATTTTCATATATTTCATATATTTCATATATTTCATATTTTCATACATTTCATATTTTCATGTATTTCATATTTTCATATATTATCATATTTACATATTTTCACATATTTTCATATATTTCATAATTTCCATATACTTCATATATTTCATATTTTTCATATTTTCATATATTTTCCATATATTTCATATATTTCATATGTTTCATATATTTCATATATTTTCATAAATTTCATGTTTCATATATTTTCATATGTTTCATATATTTCCATATATTTCATATATTTTCATATATTTCATATGTTTTGTATATTTCATGTGTTATATATTTCCATATATTTCATATTTTTCATATATTTTCATATTTTTCATATATTTCATATATTTTCATATATTTCATACATTTTCATATATTTCATATATTTCCATATATTTCATATATTTCATATTTTTCATATATTTCATATTTTTCTGTATATTTCATATTTTTCATATATTTCATATATTCTCATATTTTCATATATTTCATACATTTCATATATTCTCATATTTTCATATATTTCATACATTTTCATATATTTCATATATTTCCATATATTTCATATATTTAATATTTTTCATATATTTCCATATATTTCATATATTTCCTATTTTTCATATATTTTCATATATTTCATATATTTCATATATTTTCATATTTTTCCTACATTTCATATATTTCATATATTTCATATATTTCCTACATTTCATATATTTTCATATATTTCATATTTTTCATATATTTTCATATATTTCATATGTTTCATATATTTCATGTTTCACATATTTTCATATATTTCATATATTACCATATATATCATATATTTCATATATATCATATATTTCATATATTTTCATATATTTCATATGTTTCATATATTTTCATATATTTCATATATTTCCATATATATCATATATTTCATATATTTCATATGTTTCATATATTTTCATATATTTCATATGTTTCATATATTTTCATATATTTCATATGTTTCATATATTTTCATATATTTCATGTGTTTCATATATTTTCATATATTTCATATATTTCCATATATATCATATATTTCATATATTTCATGTTTCATATATTTTCATATTTTTCATATATTTTCATATATTTCATACATTTCATATATTTCCATATTTTTCATATATTTTCAAGTATTTCATATATTTTAATATATTTCATATTTTTCATATATTTCTGTATACTTCATATATTTCATATTTTTCATATATTTCATATATTTCCATATACTTCATATATTTCATATTTTTCATATATTTCATATATTTTCATATTTTTCCTACATTTCCTACATTTCATATATTTCATATATTTTCATATATTTCATTTATTTCCACATATTTGATACATTTCATATATTTTCATATTTTTCATGTATTTTTATGTTTTTCGTATATTTCATATATTTCCATATATTTCATACATTTCATATATTTTCATATTTTTCATGTATTTTTATGTTTTTCATATATTTCATATATTTCATACATTTCATATATTTCCATATATTTTCATATTTTTCATATATTTTTATATTTTTCATACATTTCATATATTTCCATATATTTCATAAATTTCATATTTTTCATATATATTTCATATATTTTCATATATTTCATACATTTCATATATTTTCATATTTTTTCATACATTTCATATATTTCCATATATTTCATAAATTTCATATTTTTCATATATTTCATAAATTTCATATTTTTCATATATTTCATACATTTCATCTATTTCCATGTATTTCATATATTTCATATTTTATATATTTCATATTTTTCATATATTTCCATATACTTCATATACTTCATATTTTCATATATTTCATATATTTTCATATTTTCCCTACATTTCATATGTTTCATATATTTTCATATATTTCATATATTTCACATATTTTATATATTTCATATTTTTCATATATTTTCATATTTTTCATATACATTATAATTGCATATAATTATAAATTATATATTATATTATAATATATAAATTATAATTATATAAATATTAAATATAATTATACATTCTTATATAGAAATAGACATATTAAATGAGATTAGAAAGTTCCCAGACACCCATTATTTAATAAGTTTTAAAGATACAGAATCAGGATTTAAAAAAAAATTTTTTTGTATAGGGATATATTCAGCTAACAGTGCTGTGATAATTTCAGGTGAATGGCAAAGGGACTCAACCATACTTATACATGTATCCATTCTCCCCTAAGCTCCACTCCCATTCAGGCTGCCATAACATTGAGCAGAGTTCCCTGTGCTATACTGTAGGTCCTTGTTGGTTATCCATTTTAAACATAGCAATGTGTACCTGTCTGAAATAAGGCTTATTAAATTAATAGTATTGGGAAAAGTATCTACAATTTGTCAAAACAATGAGGTTATTGGTCTTAAAATATTACATCAAAAGAGATATTTTAAATATCTTTAGAAATTAAATTATAAATGCAGATAAATATAGGTAATTGTATCATCTTAAGGTAAACAAATTATTTTAAGCACATGTGAAAATGTAGAATCTATAGAGAAAGGAGGTATTTGATTATATAAATTTTCAAAAAATTTTCAACTTTAAGAATCAGTTAGAAAAAACTTAAAATTTAGTCCCTGTTACAAGTTGAATTATGTTCACCCCAAAGTCGCATTTTAAAGCCCTAACATCCAGAACCTCAGAATATGAGTGCATTTGGCGATAGGGCTTTAAATAGGTAGTTAAGCTAAGATGACTGTTAAAATGGCCCTAACCCAATCTCTCTCGTTCTTAAAACAAGAGATCAGGACAGAAAAAGAGACCCCAAGGATACATACGTACAGAGTAAACGAGCATGTAAGCCCAGTGAGAAGGCAGCCATCTGCAAGCCAAGATGAGAGCCCTCAAGAGAGAAAAAAACTTGCCAAACGTTGACCTTGGACTTCTAGCCTCCAGACTGTGAGAAAATACATTTCTGTTGTTTGAACTTTACACAGGGTGGTATTTTGTTGTGGCATCTCTAGCAAACTAATACAGCTCCAAAATTAGAAAAAATAATTATTATATTGGGACACAGTAATGGTTAACATGATCAATAAGATAACTACCACAATGAATATATAAGCAAGGCTGTGAACACAATCTATAAAATGAGAGATATGACCAATACACATATAAAATTTTAACACACTAGCAAAGACATGAAATTCAAAACTTTAAGATGCCATTTTTAATTTATAAAATTGATAAATTAGTGAAGTTTGAGGAGAGCTAATTCCCAAGTGGCTCAGTGGTAAAGAATCCACCTGCCAATGCAGGAGACAGAAGAGACACAGGTCAGGAAAATCCCCTGGAGGAGGAAATGGCAACCCACTCCAGTATTCTTTCCTGGAGAATCCCATGAACAGAGGAGCCTGGTGGGCTACAGTCCATGGGTTGCAAATAATCAGACATAACTGAAGCAATTTAGCAAAGTAGCAGACATAACTGAACCAACCAACTGAAGGTTGGTTCCAGTAGATTACATGATGTTGTGAAACTATGATTTATAATAAGAACAGAGCTGCTAAAACCACTGGAATTTTCTAAGTGACAAAGTTGAAAAGAGCATCTTTGGTCTTCCTAACAAGCCCCTTTCAACCACCTGAGCTTATGTATAAGCAGTAATTTTAGGAAAGTCCCAAAGGAGGTGGAACTGGTTGCCAGGGGAACCAACTACTTGAACCACTGCAACTTTCAGCTCCCTTCCTTACCACCTCCAGGGATGGGAGAGAGTCTGGAGATTGAGCTGATCACTAATGGTCAATGACTTAATATTGCTTACTTAATGAAACCTCTATTAAAAAAAAAAAAACACCATAATGGGATGTGTGGTTTCAGACAACTTCCAGGTTGGTAAACAAGTGCAAGAGTTAGGAGGGTGATGCACCTGGAGAGGATGTGAAAACTTCCTACTCTCCTGCACACCTTGCCCCGTGCATTTCTTCCATCTGCCTATTCCTGACTTGGACCTTGGCATAGTAAATCAGTAGTCTAGTAAGTCTCCCTGAGTTCTGAGAGCTGTCTGGGGATTACCCTCTTTTATCGTGTGTGTGATCAGGCCACTCACCGCGGCAGTTCTCTTGCTCTCTATACATCCCCTGCCGGACCAATGACAGCCTGCTTCACCTACACCCTACTCACTTACCTGGCCTCCTTACATACTTGCCGCAGACCCCAGCCACCGATTGTTCTTATTAAAGGGCAGTGAGGGGGCGTTTCCCTGGGAACAGATAAGCCAACCTGAGCTCATTTCCTCCTATAACTGGCAATAACCCCCTCCCCCCAGGTGATAACCTGTACTTGTGATTGGCCTCTGAAGGGGATGCCCAGTCCTGTGGGATGAGCGCTTAATCTGTGGCATCTGACAATTACTCTAAATAGATAGAATTGAGTTAAAGCTTAGGACACGTAAGGGCTTCCCTGGTAGATCAGCTGGTAAAGAATCCACCTGCAATGTGGAAGACCTGGGTTCGATCCCTGGGTTGGGAATCCCGTGGAGAAGGGAACAGCTACCCATTCCAGTATTCTGGCCTGGAGAATACTGGACTGTATAGTCCATGGGGTTGCAAAGCGTTGGACACGAATGAACAACTTTTACTTTCATTTTAGGACACCCAGCTGGGGTTGGTGAAATGGTTGGTAGTGGGTGTGGGGAGACACCCTGCTTGAGAAAAGTAGAGATTTTCTTTTACTTTACATGTCATATATAGTACAGAGAGGAAGCAGGTAGTTTTTTTTCTTTTTTTTCTGTTTTAGATTAATAGTTTCAATTGGGTATTTTTGGAACTTGATAATGATCCTGAATTTACTCAGGGGAAAAAAAAGAGTGAGCATATTTAAGATTTTTTTCAATATTTATTTATTATGGCTGTGCTGGGTCTTCGTTGCTGCTCGGGCTTTCTCATGGTGAGTAGGGGCTGCTCTCTAGCTGTGGTGCTTAGCCTCTCATTGAGGTGGCGTCTCTTGTTGTGGAGCCTGGGCTTTAGGGCTCACTGGCATCAGTAGTTGTGGCTTGTGGCTCAGGAGTTGCAACCAGGAGCTGAGTTGCTCCATGACTCATGGAATCTTTCAGGACCAGGGATGTAACCCATGTCCTGCATTGGCAGATGGATTCTTAACCACTGGACCACGAGGGAAGTCTAAGAACTTTTGAAAATGAATCATATGAAGGAAGATATCAATTGTTAGAAACAAATGTACTTTTACATTTTACAGTATAATTTTTATATAGCGTGACCCTAGACAGAAATAGGTATATTAATGAAACTAGAAAGTCCCCAAACACCCATAATTTAAGAAGTTTTAAAGGTGGAGAATAAGGTAGAGGATTATTAAATTAACAGTATTGGATTGTGTCTAACCATTTGTCAAAATAATGGGATTCCTTATCTCAAAATACTACATCAAAATAAACTGAGATATTTTAAATATCTTAGCTTTAGAAATTAAATTATAAAACAGGTAGATGTAGGTGATCATCATCTTAAGGTAAGAAAATTCTTTTAAGCACATATGCAAATATAGAATCTATAGAGAAAGGAGATATTTGATTATACAAAAATTTTTTTAAATGTATAAATTTAAAAAATCACATTAAACAAAATTAAATTTTAGCCTGTTATGTGTTGAATGTCTTTCTCCCCAAATTTGTGTGTTAAAGCCCTAGCATGTAGTACCTCAGAATATGAGTGTATTTGGTGAAAGAGTCCTTAAAGATGTGATTAAATTAGTGATAAAGAATCCACCTGCCAATGCAGGAGATGCAAGAGACGCAGGTTCAATCCCTGGGTTGGGAAGATTCCCTGGAGTCAGAATACCCATTCCAGTATTCTTGCCTGGGAAATCTCATGGACAGAGGAGCCTGGAGGGCTATAGTCCAAGGGATCACAAAGAGTCAAACAAGACCGAGCATGCAAGCCTAAGTTAAAAATGAGGCCATTAGAATGGGCCTGCCTGAGTCCAGTTTTTCTGGTTCTTATAAAAAGAAATTAGGACAGAAAAAGAAACACTGAGAACTCATATGCACAGAGAAAAGATTGTGAGCACAGTGAAAAAGCAGCCATCTGCAAGCCAAGACTAGAACCCACACACACAAAAAAACAGCAAAACTTGCCAAACATTGACCTTAGACTTCTAGCCTCTAGACTGTGAGAAAACACATTTTTTGTTGTTTGAGCTTTATCCAGAATGGTATTTTGTTGTGGCAGCTTTTGGAAACTAATACAGCCCCCATATTTTTTAAAAAATGGTTATTATTGAATCAGTTCTAATGAGATGGATGAAACTGGAGCCCATTATACAGAGTGAAGTAAGCTAGAAAGATAAAGACCAATACAGTATACTAATGCATATATATGGAATTTAAAAAGATGGTAACAGATAACCCTATATGCAAAACAGAAAAAGAGACACAGATGTACAGAACCAGACTTTTAGACTCTGTGGGAGAAGGCAAGGGTGGATGTTCAGAGAGAACAGCACTGAAACAAGTATACTATCAAGGGTGACACAGATCACCAGCCCAGGTTGGATGCATGAGACAAGTGCTCAGGGCTGGTGCACTGGGAAGACCCAGAGGGATGGGATGGAGAGGGAGGCGGGAGGGGGGATCGGGATGGGGAACACATGTAAATCCATGGCTGATTCATGTCAATGTATGGCAAAGACCATTACAATATTGTAAAGTAATTAGCCTCCAACGAATAAAAATAAATGGAAAAAAAAAGAAAAGATAAACATAAGGGTTAATACTCAAAAAAAAAAAAAGGTTATTATACATGGGACACAATAATGATTAGTATCATTAAATCTACAACCATAAACATAACATATAAGCAAGCCTGTGAACACAATCTATAGAAGAAGAAAAAGGAAATATGACCAATACACATATAAAAGTTTTAAATCACAAGCAAAGACATGAAAATCAAAATATTGAGATGCCATTTTAACTTATAAAGTTGATTAATTAGTGAAGCTTGAGGAGAGCTAATCTTTTAAGTGCTGTTTGTGTCAGGCTCTACTATCTTTGTCTTTTGGAATGCCGTTGATTCATATGTTTGAAATATTTTATCCCTGGGAATCTATTTTAAATAAAGATAAGGAAAAGATACATGCACAAAAGTTTACTTGTAGATTTGTTTATATAGCAAAAAGATTTAGAAAGCAAAAATAATTTATTAATAACTTTAAAGTTGTAAATCCTTGATTATATTAGTAAAAAAAAGTCTTGGACTTGTGGGTAGGAGTGGAGGTTGGAAGTAAAAACCTTTTAGTTAAAATTTTTAAAGTTTTAGCTTTATTGAGCAATAATTGACATATATCCATTCATCTGTTGACAAACATGTAGTTTTCATACAAGATCTTGTCTATTGTGAATAATGATGCAATGAACATAGAAGGGTGGATATTTCTTTGAGATTCTGTTTTTATTTCCTTTAGATATATTCCTAGAAGTGAAATTGTGGGATTATATGGTAATTCTATTTTTAATTTTTTGAGGAATCTCCATACTGTTTTCAACAGTGGTTGCACAAGTGTATTAACAATTCCTACCAACAGTGTACAAATGTTCTCTTTTTTCCACATCTTTGCCAACACTCATGTCTGTTCTTCTTGATGGTAGCCATTCTAACAGGTGTGAAGTGGTATCTTGTGGTTTTGATTTACATTTCCCTGATGATTAGTGATATTGAGCACCTTTTCAGTATCTGTTAGCCATTTGTATATCTTCTTTGGAACATGCTTATTCAGATGCTGTGCTCATTTTAAAATCAGTGTGTTTGTCTTTTACCATTGAGCGCTGTGAGTTGTTTATTTTGGATATTTACTGCTTACATGATTTGTAGATATTTTCTTCCATTCCATAGGTTGCATTTTCATTTTGTTGAGGGTCTCCTTTTCTGTGCAGTAGCTTGTTAGTTTTATGTAGTCCCACATGTTTATTTTTGCTATTGTTGTGCTTGCTTTTGGTGCAAATCTAAAAAACCATGCCATGACTAATGTCAAGGAGCTGATCCCTGTTTTTCTTCTAGGAGCTTTATGGTTTCAGGCCTTACATTTAAGTCTTTTAAACTTAACATTTTGAATATTCAATCTTACATGAAGAAAGTCAATAGACAACATTTATTGTCTGATCCTTGGTATTTTTAAAAGAGGAGAATGATGTCAATGTATATTTTTTATAATTTTGAGTTAACCAATTGCAGAATATTTTCCAGATTGCTAAATAAGTGGCTGTAACTTCTATATTGTTGAGAAAATAAAAGCAAAAATATAATACATATAGCATGTGAAAGAATGTAAGGAAAGCCTGAGGGAAAATTTAATGAATAACATAGCAAAAATAAAACCAAACATATGTGATAATTAAATGACTTATTGATAGACAAAATTTTAAAGTGAAAATAAAATTCAATTCTGTACTGTTAACAAGTGTCTAATGTTAAACAGAATACAGGAAACTTTTAAAAATAAAGGAAGGAACAAAGATATATCAAGTAAACATAATAAAGCAGAAATGGCAATATTAATTAATGAAGATAATTATTTAAAAATAAAAGTCAAAGTATAACTATGACAACAAAATTTTAATAATCAAATATATATATTATAATAGTTGTGAAACACAATGTTCAATTCTACAAATAAAACCTTTTTAAAAGTAGAAGTAATTCACAAAGATTCATTCAATCATAATTGGGAGATTTTTGACATATTGTAACTCTAAAGCCTTGAAGAGAAAACAGGAAAGAAAATAAGTATCAAAAGATGTGACTAGTATAATTGTTTGGTTTGGTAAATATATATGTAGTATTATCCTCTATAATCAATGAACATACTTTATTTTCAAAATCTGAACATTTTCAAAAATTGATGACTGCCTTAAATCCTCAAATTTCCAAAATGGTAAATTGAGTAGGCTACATGCCCTAATTATAAATGTAGTTAATCTAAAAACTAAAAGCTTAAACTGAAATATTCAAACACAGGGAAACTTTAAATCATTCTACTTTTAGAGAAAATAGGAATTTTGAATCGAATAGAAAATCAAGAATGCATTTGTAAATAGTAAGGAAAATATTATGGGTACTGCATTATGGAAAAACTTTGTATTATGAACAAAACTGAAGATTAAGGAATGTTACACTTTCTAAGCTACAGCATACAGTTATATGCCTACTATCAAGTATTTAGGTAAGTAATTTTTTTAGGTGAATAGTTGTGTTTTTTTGTTTGTTTGTTTAAGCATGCATAAACAAAGTAGAAGAAAAAAAATTAATCAGGGGAACAGAATCTAAATGCTCTTTCTCTGAAAAGTCCAGTGAAACTAGTTCCTGGCAAGCACAATATGCAAAAAAGACAAACCCAAATACACAAAATTAAGAATGGGAAAAAGCATAATTGTTTTAATTTCCCTAAGCTTATAATATTAAAAATGTCTTTTAAAAACCTGAAAGATTTTTCTAGAAAAATTGCAAATGTTGAAAGTTGAAATCAGCAAAAAAAAATTTTTTTAGGCAAAGCTACAAAAACCAATACACAACTTTTCAAGGTATTATTTCTTTAAAAAAAGCCTAAAATGTAAGAGCAGCGGATAATTACTGTGCTACAAAATCTTTTCCAGACATTTAAAACCAAGATAGTTTTCTAGTTAATATTATAAAACTGCATGATCCTGATTCCAGAAGCTGACAAAGATAGCAAAATTTTTAATAAAGAGGAGGATAAACTTGTGTTTTCCAAATATATTGTATGGAAGATTAGCCAGGTCCAAGACTTGTTAATAAAGCAGTGGATTTAATGCCAAATAAATTTGAAATGCACACTCCCTTTAGGAGATTGGCAATCTACAGCATCACATTGCGAACATATGAGAGCTAACATTAAATATTCCAAAATTATTCCAACATAAAACACTTTTAAACATCACACTTATTAATATTTAAATATGCTACCATTAGGCTGGTTCATAGTAGGTCCTCATTAAATATGTTTTTCCTTCTTTTTAATTTTTTTTCTAACAGTAGATTTCATGACTTCAACAGTAGATGGCATTGACATTGATTGTGATAGTAAACTTCAAGCCTTTCCTAGATGTAACAGTTGCAGAGTTGACTGAAATTGTCATCATTTTAACAATGTGAAAGTTAACAGAAACAAGAAGTTAACAGCTAACAGAAACAAGAAGATATACTAGAGTTTGCAGACATAAAGGGAAGGGAGGGGATCTCTAAGGTCTTCATTTTGTAGAGTGGGGAAAATTATAGTACTCAGTGTTTATTGAATAAGAAATGAAGGTATCAATGTGATATTTGAGGAAACTAGAATAGTGACCTCACTATGTAGAGATCACTGAGGGATGAGTAAGTGAAGTCAGTTCTGATCTAATAGAACACTGACATAATCAGTCAGCAAACATTGCCCTTAAGAAAGGGGTGTGTGCATACTATTTAAAGATAATGGAAGTGACCATCAGAAAAACCAACAAACCAAACTGGTTAGAAGTAGTTCCATTGAGGAACAGAAGTGAAGGTGGTGTGGAGGACTGTTTACTTCTCATTTTAAATCATTTTGTGCCATTTGATTTTTTTAAATGATGTGCATGATTTAGTATGCTAAAACTTCTCTAACATTCATGTGCAAAATTGACTTTCAGCAAAGTTAGCGGAAGATAACAATTTAGGATCTGAGAGAGTCAATTCCTAGGCAGATTGATAAGCCAGGGTCCCCAGGGAGGAGAAAGGGGTCTGGGGCTCTCGAATGGAGATAGGGGTCTGGAATTCTCAAGGAGGAGGAAAGGACAAACTTTTTTTGGTCCACATTCCTTAGTCTTAGTAAATAACACAACTCAGTTTAAACTCTGTAATAGGGATTATACAACAACAATGTATCCTGCTTGAGGACAGTTTCTCCTTCCCGAAAACCTTCTGGCTAATCCTGTTATTTTAAAATGTAAATTATGGGAGTGGGTCTAGTAAGATCTTTACAACTTCCAGACATTCTTTTGATTCATTGTAATAACTAATTTAAAGGTATATAACTCCATTGCCATCACTAGCAAGGGGGGTACTCTTTCTGCCTCCATCTGATGTCTATGTCAGAAGGTTTCTCTATTCCTTTTATACTTTAATAAAACCCTATTGCACAAAAGCTCTGAGCGATCATGTCTCATCTCTGGGCCTGGATTGAATTCTTCTCCGGAGGCCAAGAATCCCAGCATCTTTACGTGGTTCAGCAACAGCCTTTCAGATCTAGATTAATACGGGCATAACATAGCTGTTTAAATTTGATCAACCTCAGATTTAATCTTGGCTTTACCATCTATGAGAACACCTTGCCCTTGGAAGAGTCACTAAAACTCTCTAAGCTTCCTGTGAAACTTCATATCAGTATTCACACCTAACACATAAGTTATTTTGTCCTTTGAAATTGCGATAATGTGTCTAAAGCATTTAGCACAGGTAAAGAGAGTGCTTAATTAATTAATATTAATTGTTATACTTAAAATTGTTATAACAATTATAGCCTGACATGTTACAGTCAATTTATGCTTTCAATCTCCTTTTATGTCTGAGTCTACAAATTTATAGTAAGTGAAGATTTCTTAAATGTGCATGGTCACAATATTCTTCCAGCTGTTTTTAGGTGTTTTATATTGTTTGCCTTTATTACCTGCTTTAGAGGTATCATAATATAATGGAAGAAGCCAGCATTAGTGTGACTGCCTCCACCTTGAACAAGTTATTTAATCCAATTTAAGTCACTCCATTTATAAAATTATACTGCTAGAGCATTACCTGTCTGAAGGTTAGAGTGAATCAGATGTTCTTTTGAGGTGCTGGTGACCTCCAGGGATCATGAATGTACAGTAAATGAATAAAGTGATGCAATTGTGGGATCCCTCATGTCTGTCAAGGCCTTACCTCTAATATTTGGCCCTGGGGCTGAGGGAATTTTTTTGACCTCTGAAATGGGGTTTGGTTTGTCAAAAAAAATTAATCATTTATTTTCTGAGCCATAACAAATTCTCTTTACTTCTGTCAGATGAATTTACTCATCTAAAACATCAAGGTTCCTTTTGCTAAATTCACTTTGACCCTAAATGATACCCTCCTATACCAAACAGCTGAATTTAGTATGTATAATTCCACTGTTCAATTAATGGGTATGCATAAAAATATGCTTTTCATTGACGGTGTTTTTATGAAAAAGTCATTATAAATATCCTTTATGCTAATTTTTAGTTTTCAAGTCATTCAGAAGTACATTGGATAGGATCCTGTTTAGAAATTTACTTGCAAAGAAGTTATTTTTCAGGATATTGCTACAAAGGCTTTGAAAAGTAAAGAGGATGTGGGAGACAGGATGAGGAACTTGAATTTTAATTACATCTCTACAAAGAAAACTCTTGACAAGTGTACCTACTCACCCATTCAGTAAATATTTGTTATGGGTAAGACTGATACTGAGATAACAAAAGGGATTTTTGCTCACAAATTAGTGCAGCAGCAGCAGGTTTAAAGTAGGCCTTCTAGAAACAAAACAAGTCTATGTTCATTTTAAAAAATAGCAAAATAGGAAATAATCTTGTACCACCAATTTAAATGAAAGGGGAAAATTAATATATATTTAAAGAAGTTTTTTCTGTTCTCCATCCTCACACTTCTCATCTCTGGTTTTTTCCATTCATTGTCCACTCATCGTATTCTCAGGACTGGTGTATAAGGGGGGAAATTTAGAGACTATAAACCCTTTTGTCTGTACTATATGATCCTTGAACTATGTGAGTAAGGTGACTGCATTTTTCAGCTGGACCTTTTTGTTTAACTTGGTCTCCTAAGAAATACCTCAAAAAGACGTGCTGTTGGGAGTGTCCTGTTGGTGTTTTCTGAAGGCTGCTAAGAATTGTGTCATAATTTTTTTTTTATTATTATTATTATTTTTTTTTTTTTCCAGTGGGTTTTGTCATACATTGATATGAATCAGCCATGGATTTACATGTATTCCCAATCCCGATCCCCCCTCCCACCTCCCTCTCCACCCAATTCCTCTGGGTCTTCCCAGTGCACCAGGCCGGAGCACTTGTCTCATGCATCCCACCTGGGCTGGGGATCTGTTTCACCATAGATAGTATACATGCTGTTCTTTTGAAACATCCCACCCTCACATTCTCCCACAGAGTTCAAAAGTCTGTTCTGTATTTCTGTGTCTCTTTTTCTGTTTTGCATATAGGGTTATCGTTATCACCTTTCTAAATTCCATATATATGTGTTAGTATGCTGTAATGTTCTTTATCTTTCTGGCTTACTTCACTCTGTATAATGGGCTCCAGCTTCATCCATCTCATTAGGACTGGTTCAAATGAATTCTTTTTAATGGCTGAGTAATATTCCATGGTGTATATGTACCACAGCTTCCTTATCCATTCATCTGCTGATGGGCATCTAGGTTGCTTCCATGTCCTGGCTATTATAAACAGTGCTGCGATGAACATTGGGGTGCACGTGTCTCTTTCAGATCTGGTTTCCTCAGTGTGTATGCCCAGAAGTGGGATTGCTGGGTCATATGGCAGTTCTATTTCCAGTTTTTTAAGAAATCTCCACACTGTTTTCCATAGCGGCTGTACTAGCTTGCATTCCCACCAACAGTGTAAGAGGGTTCCCTTTTCTCCACACCCTCTCCAGCATTTATTGCTTGTAGACTTTTGGATAGCAGCCATCCTGACTGGCGTGTAATGGTACCTCATTGTGGTTTTGATTTGCATTTCTCTAATAATGAGCAAGACTTTACTGGTAGGGAGGGGTGGATCTACCTAGGTCTGTTTTTCTCGGGAAGGTCAGGTCCCTCCTAGGGTGCAGTTGTGATAGAGGAAGAAAGACATGACACATGGAAGAGCTGAAGATTGACGATGGCGGACTGCTGAATCTGCTAGTTTTAGTGAGAGCAAGACCAGGAAGTCAGTCAAGAGGAAATGCCTGGCTTGACTTTTTCAGTTGCAGACAGAGAACTATATGGCAGGGTGTACCAGTGGTACCACCCCATCCAGAAACCTTGAGACAGATGCCAGGAAGGCCACCAAAAGGGACCATACCCACCACCACTCAAGCCATCACTGTGTGTTCCTATCATAATATATAAGTTCATTGTAGATTTTCAGAAATTCACTTTCAAATATATATCAGTACCATGTCGCAGTCATAAGTCTGGAGCTACTTATATATTTAAAATGTGGGCAGTATTAACAATATTTTTTACTTCATTGAATTCATAAAAGGACAGGAAAGCATATACATTTTATTACTTCACAACTACAGTCACTTAAAAAAATTTCACAGAAAAAGTAGAAATAATGAACAGCAGAAGAGTTAGTATTTCAAAATTCGAATCCTCCAAAATCATTTGCAATGATAGAGCATATAGATACTATATAGATTGATATAGTAATCTATATCAGTTACTATATTTCAAAAGAAAGGAGCTTAAAATGAAATCTTCATCTACATGTTCTTACTCTATCCAAACATCATCATTAAGTTGATATTTGAAGGATGATGTTTCCTAGGTGGGTGATGCTAGTAGTAAAGAATCTGTCTGCCAGTGCAGGAGACAATAGAGACACAGGTTCAGTCCCTGGGTCTGGAAGACCCCCTGGAGTAGGAAATGGTAGTAACCTACTCTAGTGTTCTTGCCTGGAAAATTCCATGGACTAGAGGAGCCTAGCAGGCTACAGTCTGTGGGGTTGCAGAGAGTCAGACACAACTGAGTGACTGAACACACACACAAGTTGTTTAATTTTTTTTCCTTAAGTATTCTCTTATCCTAGGCAAGTATGTCAGTTTGGAAATTACATACAGCCATTAAGTTATATTGACAATTGTTCTACTAGAAGTACAGCTAATTTATCAATGGGCACAGGCAAAATTCAGCAGAATGAGTAAATGATATAAGGAATTTGTTTATAAATTTAAAATATGTATAATTAACTTTACCATCTACATCTTCTATAACATGATTAATTATATTTGTTATCAGGTACAGTATCAAAAACAAAGTAGACAGCTTTTTGAAAGGAGAAAGAATTCACACATTTAAAACCCTTCTGACTAATATTGGTTTGCAGAATTTCCAGAAATCAGAAAACATGGCTTCAAGTGACCATTTTTCTAAAGCTGTGTTTCCTTGCCTGGCCAATAGTTGGGATGTAGCAAATGATCACTTGTAGTACAATTCTCCTTCCTGATTCTTGTTGACACCATTGTTCTTTCTCTCTTGGTCCTGAAGCTTCTGTGTTTTGAAACATAATTTTTCTTTAAAGTGAAAAGCACTGCAGTACTCAGGAAAATGGACATTATGCCAAGCATCATGGTTAGTCCCAGATATATGTGTCTAGAAGAAGACAGAAACTCAGTCTTAATTATTGTAGCTGTGCAATTTTAAATAAAATGTAATAACATCCAAAAATATCAATACCAATGAAATCAATCAATATCAATAAAACCATGAGGATGGTTTTCTTTAAGAATGCAGATTCAGTGGCTATAAAAGGCCTTTCTGTGAACATTTGACAGACTATTGAAGGCAGTAAGCTAATATAAAGCAAATTTTTAGTAGTGCCATCATTTTCAGTTACTGCTAATTATATAATCCTTTCCATCCTTTCTGTAACTTATTTCCTTAGACCAGGTGACTATAGACCTGTTTGCTTAGAACAGTGCCAGCATAAGCTAGCATAAGCTAGTGTTGTCCCAGGGTAATCTGCCCCCTTTCCTTGTCAAAAATATCCAGATTTGAATGATAAATTATATGTTTATCCTCCCCTTGAAACTTGCCCAAATTCACTCTTACAGAAAACTACAGGAAGTAACATTAAGGAGGAATTGGAGATCTCAGTACATTAGAGTGACCTAAGCAAACCAGAGGTTTACATCAGTGTCTTCCACGACAAGCCTTTAGTTCTATTAGATCATAAGACATGAAGGCCTGAAAGCACAGGTTGAATGATTCATGCTGGTCACCTTGTACATATACTCATAGTCTCTGAGTTACATTGTCTTTACAGTAAAATACAGCCTGAGTAAATGTGAATAAAGTGC
Organism: Cervus elaphus; assembly: GCF_910594005.1. Classification (NCBI taxonomy): domain Eukaryota; kingdom Metazoa; phylum Chordata; class Mammalia; order Artiodactyla; family Cervidae; genus Cervus; species Cervus elaphus. The sequence goes on along the minus strand of NC_057836.1, from coordinate 30,416,726 downwards.
CAATTTTCCTCATAGATCAGGTCCCTTTCAAAGACCAACATAAATTTCTCACATGTCCTCAAAGCCTATTAAGTCAAGCAAATTTATTTGAGATGGTCAGCTCAATTCACATCCAACTTACAAGGTTTAGCACTAAGTTTATTTTTCTAGAGAATACTCAGCTTGTAAATTGAAAAAAAAGTCCTTCTTGTTTTTAAGCCATTGAAGCATTGCTTTAAGCAATAAGGGGACTAAATGTTTGCTGAATTGCTCTGAATGATACCATAGTGAAAAATCCATGCCCTTAACCCCGTACACACATAGAGAAAATCTTTTACTTTTATGCATTTCAAGTACTGGAATAATTGAACATCAGTTTGGCAATAAAGACCGGACAGATTTAGAGCCAAATCCAAATCTTGCCCAGGGGGATTATAGCTGACGTAAATGGGACAGTTTGGCTCAGTTTGGAAAAAGAAAAAAAAAAATAGAATTAAACCCCAAATGTGACCTAAATCTAAATGCTTCTGAGTTTCAGGGAATTAACTCAGTTGTGTGCATAAACTTTGAAAATCCTACTCTATTCTGAAATCTTCTGTCTTATCTTTTTTAAATGATGGGAGTCAAGATTAAGAATGGGGGAAACGAAAGATCTAGCCAAATGGTCAGATAATAATAGAATTATTCTATAAAACAGAACAAACTTCTGGATTAGATTCTCTTTTTCTTTACAAGTGATGAAACTATGTGAGGATTATTTGTGCCCGTTGCCTCTTGCAAACCTGCATGTGGTAGCAATGAGATGTAGGAAAGAGTTTGATAATAGGTACCTGAAAGCACTTGAATCATACAATCTACAGGATCCTTTACTGCCACATCTTTTAAATCCCCACTTGAGGCATGAAGTATCAATCAAAACTCCAAAATATATGGGAGATGGGATTCCTGCTGTGAGAAAAACAAATAATTGCCACTAAAAATATATGCATATCTTTTTGGTTAGCCTACAAAGAATGACTCTCAGAAACTACATTCTGTCCAAAATTCACTTCTTTGGAAATAGCAGCGCCTCTCCAGGAGACCAGAATATGCCACCCCCAAGCATGCTTCTGGCATAAAGGTTATTTTGAGCTGATAATTTTGAGAAATAAAAGTCATAGAAGAAGCTCTGAAGACAGAGCATAAGTTTCCCTTTTGTAAGGAAAATGTACATTTACAAAGGAAGTTATTTGCAAAAGTTTCCCAACTCTTTGTAAAGGCTTCCCTGGAGGCTCAGTGGTAAAGAATCTGTCTGCCAATGCAGGATACACAGGTTTGATCCCTGGGTTGGGAAGATCCCATGGAGAAGGGAAATAGCAACCAACTCTAGTATTCTTGTCTGAGAAATCCCATGGACAGAGGAGCCTGGTAGGGGTCGCAAAAGAGTCAGACCTGACTCAGCAACTAAGCAACAACTCCCTCTTTGTACCAAGATGAGAAGAATTCCAGATTCAAAAAAGAACTAACGGCATAAACTTTTATTTTGCAAAGAGTCCCATAAACAAGATCATTAAAAGCTATATGGTAAAGCTTATATTGATAAAGTTGAATGGTTAATTTGGATTACTTGACATCATAAATAAAAATTCTTTTTATATACATTCTCCAACTGAACAGATTGTCACCTAAAAACATTTAGGTGATAACTATTAATAACTTTACATTGCTCCTAATAACGTGAAGACATTCCTCAGTACTCAAATACTTACCATCTTATGTATGTTTTAAAATTTTCATAATGGCAAAATTTCAGACCTTCACAAAATTAGGATGATATAGTGCAACTTTATGTACCATCACTAACTTTAACAATTATTCAAATTTTGTTATTTCTGTGTCATATTTCTTCAGTCCCTCAATCTATTGTCCATCCAGAAACTTTTTAAAAGTAACATTTAAAGAGATATCTCAGATATTAAATAATTCTCCTTACATGTATTTCAGAGCACATCTCTGACAGGATTTTTAAAACATATCACTATGGTGACTTCCCTGGTGTTCCCGTGGTTAAGACTCTGCACTTACAATGCAGGGCTTGTGGGTTTGATCTGTGGTCGGGGAACTAAGAGCCCATATGCTGTGTAGCTTGGCCAAAAATTTATATATATATATATATTTAAAATACAATAAACATAAAATAAAAAACCCACAAATTAAAAAATATCACTATGCCATTTAACACATAACACATATTAAAACAATTTTTTAATCCTGTTGAACTCATATTCAAACTTTTCTAAATGTCTTCAAAGCATTGCTTTAGAACTGGTTCATTCTAACCAGAATTCAAACCAAGGAGACACATTAAATTTAATGGCTCTTTATATCAGCTTCTTTCCCAACTCTTTTTTTTCTTATAATAATGATTTTTGCAACAACACATTTGTCCTGTAGAATGTGCCATAGTCTGGATTTGACTGATTGTTTCACGACATCATTTGCTTTGTTCTCCTATCCTTCATTTTCCCAATAATTTGGTAGGGCCTGCACTGACTCAGGCAGGAACAAGACATAGGTGATTTGTGTTCAGACAGGAGACACTTTCTGCCTACTTGCCACTCTCAGTAATGTTAAAATGAAACTGAGGGTCACGCTATGCCCTCCATTATTGAGTTTTTCATTCATTTTCACTTATAGCTTTTAGCAAATATTGATAAGGTTGCAAAACAGATTTTTCAAAATTACATTATTTCTTGCGTAAATAATTTAGGATTTCTCTATAAAAGAACTTCTCTTCATCATTATTTACTTGGTTACTTTGAAATACAATTAGTAGGAGGAAGGCAGGGTAAATGTTCAGTTCTTTCCTGTTTTAAGAATAATGAGTTAGTGTCCTAGTATTCTTCAAAATTACTTAGGTATCATTACAAATTTATATCTTTTTTTATATTTAATATATTTTGAGACACTGCAGCTATTATAATGACTGTTATATATTAATAGAATAGTATTTTTATTTATTATTTTCAAATTATCTCAACTTGGACCAAAGTCCTCAGATTGTTCCTGTGTCCTTTTGATATATCCCTTTGAGAGCTTTCTCACTTTCTCGCACCAAAAGTTGTCCCACAATCATGTTATGTATTTTCTAATCTAGACCTTGGTCAGTTTTCCAAGGTCCTATGGTTCCTTATTGAGGAATGATATTTAGATATCACGGATTCATTGCTATGGGTGCTCATTTCTCTGGGTTAAATAGATTCTAGATTTTTTAGGAGACAGAGTTGTAAAATACACATTATTTTAAAATATGAGTTCATATTGACATTTTAAGTTTAAATTAATGAATTTTACTTACAATATTTTATGCTTTTATCACTTTTCTATTATGCTGAAAATATTGATTCCTAATGATATTAACATAACATCTGATGAGATGAGATCTGCTTTATCTTAAAATATATAATAGTTTTAACATAACAATGCTAAAGTTACTATTAAAAACAATACTATAAAATGTACTGAAGCAATGGGGAATTCATAGTAATTCTGTTTTTCGTGTAGTTTAATGTTTTTTCTGTATGGTGTGTTACCGCTGTAATATACAGTTAGTTTTTATTTGTTTTAAGAATTTCTTTGGTTCTTTTAATTATTTAAAACTATATAAAATTTTTGTATTGTTTCAAACTAAAAATTATACAACAGTTATATTTACAAAGTCTCATTTCCATCCTGTTCTCTCCCCCTGTTTTTTTTCTTTCTTCCCTAACAGGCAACTTAAAAAAAATTATTATTCATTTTTGGTTTATGCTTCCATTGTTTCTTGTTAACAAGAGCAAATATCAATACCTGTGCATGTGTATAATATTTTCACCTTTTGATACTTACACCAAATGCATCATACTGTATACAATTTTCTACATTTTGCTTTCTTAAACTTAGTTGCATATCCTGGAGATCATTTGATATGAACTGTGTCCCTCCACAATTTATAAGTTGGAGCCCTACCTCCCTATATGATTGCATGTGGAAGCAAAATAATTAAGGAGATAATCAAGGTTAAATGAGGTCATAAGAGTGAAGCCCTAATCTGATAGGGAGGCTGCCATTAAAAAAAAATTATTATATAGTTTCTTTACAAAGTTGTGTTAATTTCTGCTGTGTAGCAAAATGAGTCAGCTGTTTGTGTACATACATCCCCCTTTTTTTGGATTTTTTTCCCATTTAGGTCACCACAGAGCGCTGAGTAGAGTGCCATACAGTAAGTTCTGTGTTATACAGAATATGCAGTATATCTGTATATATATCTGCTATACAGTATATCTGGGCTATACAGTCAGTTCTCATTGAAAGTGAAAGTCATTCAGTCATGTCCTACTCTTTATGACCCCATGGACTACAGTCCATGGAATTCTCCAGGCCAGAATGTTGAAGTGGGCAGCTGTTCCCTTCTCCAGGGGACCTTCCCAACCCAGGGATCAAACTCAGGTCTCCCACATTGCAGGAGGATTCTTTACCAGCTGAGCCACAAGGGAAGCCCAAGAATACTGGAGTAGGTAGCTTATCCCTTCTGCAGCGGATCTTCCAAACCCAGGAACTGAACCGAGGTCTCCTGCATTGCAGGCAGATTCTTTACCAACTGAACTATCAGGGAAGCCCGGAGGTTCTCATCAGTTATCTATTTTCTACATTCGTGCGTACTAAGTCCTTCAGTCATGTCTGACTTTTTGCGACCCTATGGCCTGTAGCCTGCCAGGCTCCCTTGCCCATGGGTTCTCCAGGCAAGAACACTGGAGTGGGTTGTCATGCCCTCCTCCAGGGGGTCTTTCCAACCCAGAATTGAACCTGCATCTCTTATGTCTCCTGCATTGGCAGGCAGGTTCTTTACCACTAGCACCATCTAGGAAGCCCATTTTATGCATAGTAGTGTATATACTGTCCTTACAAAGAGGAAGAGACACCAAAGACTGCTCTCTGTGCACAGAGAAAAGGTTGTATGAATGCACGGTGAGAAGGTGCCCATCTACACATCAGGAAGAGAGGTCTCACCAGACACCAGTCTGTTGGCACATTGATCTTGGACTTGGCAGCCTTCAGAACTATGAGGCAGTAACTTCCTATTGTTTAGGCCCCTCAGTCCATGGTGTATTGTTATGACAGCCTGTACTGACTAATAAACGTGGTAACATTAGAGATTTTCCCCCGTTTGTCCATACAGCTGTAAAGTATTCCCTTATGTGGGTTTACTATAGTTTATTTAACCAGTCTCATATTGATGTACATTTAGACTGCTTGTAGCCTTTTACTATTATAAATAATGCCACAATGATTGGACCCTCCATAAGATTACAGTTCAAACTTTTGCGAGCTCATTTTTTGGCATCAATTGCTAGAGGTAGGATTGCTAGGTCAAAAGATAAATCTAAATGTAATTTTTTTGTTATTGCCAAATGTTCTTCTCCAGCAATAGTATAATTTTCACAATAGCAATGTATGAGTGTATCAATTTTCTATTTGTATTATAATACATAACAAACAACATTTGGCAATTTTCCCATCTGTTAAGTAAGAATCAGTATCTTAGCATAGCTTTAGTTTGTACTCTTCTTCTTATGAGGGGCCTTGACCATCTTTTTATATATTAAGACATATCCATTTATTTTTCCATGAAATGGTTGTTTATATCTTTTACCCACTTTTGGGCTTCCCTCACAGCTCAGTCAGTAAAGAATCTGCCTGCAATACAGGAGACCCAGGTTCGATTCCTGGATTGGGAAGATCCCCTGGAGAAGGAAATGGCAACCCACTCCAGTATTCCTGCCTGCAGAATCCCATGGGCAGAGGAGCCTGCAGGCTACAGTCCATGGGGTCACAAGAGTCGGACACGACTTAGCGACTAAACTGCCGCCGCCACTTTTCTCTTAGAGCTTTAATCTTTTTGTTTTCAGTACCTAGGCATTCCATATAATAGGATGTTAGCCACTCATCTGTTATATAGATTGAAAAAAAAAAACACTATATGTAGTTTTTCATTTGCTTTATGATATTTTTTCATTTTTAATTATATTTTTATTTTTTGAAGATTACTTTTCATTTACAGTATTTACAAAGTATTGGCTATATTTCCCATGTTTTACAATAGATCCTTGAGCCTATCCTATATTGAGTAGTTTGTACCTCACTCCCTCACCCCAATACTGCCCCCCCACCACTGGCAACCATTAGTTCTCTATATCTGTGAGTCTGCTTTTTGGGGGGTTATATTAGCTAGTTTGCTGTATTTTTTAGGTTCTATATATAAATGATACATGGGGCTTCCCAGGTGGGTCGGTGGTACAGAATCTGCCTGCCAATGCAGGAACACAGGAGACATGGGTTCAGTCCCTGAGTGGGGAAGATCCCCTGGAGGAGGGCAGGGCAACCCACTCCAGTATTCTTGCTGGAGAAGCCCATGGGCAGAGGAGCCTGGTGGACTACAGTCCATGGGGTCACTAAGGAGTCAGATATGATATAACAACTAAATAACAGCAATAAATGATATCATATAAGATTAAATGTATTTTCATTTTTATGGGGTCAACGTTATGAATTATTTGTTTTACTTAAGATATGTTTCACACTGTGGTTACATCTATGCTCCCAAAAGGAGGTAGGTAGACTAATTACAGCCTGGGATGTACTTCAGACTCAATAACCTTTTTTCTAGATAATCTCAGTTTTAATATTGTAGAATTTGAGCCAACTATGATGACATAGACCTCCATTTTTGTTGTTTTCCCAGGATTATATTGTATCTTTGCATATATCCCTTTATATATCAGATATCCTCTTATATTCCAAGTTACATAAACCCATTTATTTAAAACTCTGAATTTTTAGTTTTTTCCCAAGTAGCTCCTCTCTGTCAAATTGCTGTGCTGTGCTTAGTCGCTCAGTCGTCTCCAACTCTTTGAGACCCCATGGAATGTAACCCACCAGGTTCTTCTGTCCATGGGGATTCTCCAGGCAGGAATACTGGAGTGGGCTGCCATGCCCTCCTCCAGGGATCTTCCCAACCCAGGGATCGAACTCAGGTTTCCCTCATTGCAGGCAGATTCTTTACCGTCTGAGCCACCAGGGAAGCCTAGAGGAATGTGTACAGTGAATTCCCTTTCTTCTTTGGAATATAAACTCTTGAAGGACAAGACCTAATCTGACTTATTCACTCTGTTTTCTATAGATTTTAACTAATGAATATTGAAAATTCTGATAGTCATAAAAAATCATTCCAATTACATTTAAGAAATGTTTAACTTAAGCCATCCTGCTTTGACTGTTTGAATGATCTTTCTACCAGTGATATATCCTAGCAACAGAATTTCTTCCATTTAATCATTTAAGAAATTAGACTTCAGACTTTCTTACTGATTCATTTTGTGCTTTCCTCTCAGAGGGCTCTTTTATAATAGCAATGGGTTTTTGGAAACTAGATCAGTACTAGAAGAGGCAAGATTGTTATAAAAAAATGTTATTACTCTCATAAGATCACTTTATTATGGGTACATCATTGATTCTCAATAAATATTTCTGGAAAAAAGGAAGAGTATTCAAGGAAAAGAGGGAGGGAAGAAAGACATAAAGGAGGGAAGAAAATTAAAAGAACTTGAATCTACTACCTACAGCATTTAGTTATGTGTCATAATTCTGTAAAAATATTTAGAAGACTATTAAAATATACTTATAATGGCTACCATAATTTAAGCATAGATTATACTTACCAAGAACTCTTACTGCTAAGGTGTAGATACCCAAGGCAAAAGACTTAAGTTGTGGTTTAATGCACCTAAAAACAATAAAAGCAATATCACAAAAAAATAGTGCATTAAAGCATGTAGTGAAGTCAGTTTATTATAAATCAGTCTTTAGTGAGGTGGATTAGGTTACTTTGAAATTAATTCACATGTCAAAGGATGACTATTAAGTTTCTCTAAAATTAAAGTAATCAAAATATTGTATATATTTTTAATTTCCCAAAGCTTATATAATAGAAATTGGTTAGGAAAGATCTACAGAAAATAGGGCCAAACATTCACAAATCTTTTTTGTATAATTTTTTTTTCAAATTTAGTTATTATTTTTTTTGGCTACTGTATGTAGAATCTCAGAATTCAAGTAGCATTTATGGAGAAACCACATATTCTAGCATAGGGAAAGCAAATTATGTAGAAGCCATGTTCCATTATATGCAATGTATTGGGTTTTTAGTTAATATTTCTAAAAGATTAATCACTCTTACATGACATACTCAAACGGTGTAAGGTAAAGTAAAATCAAATTTTATCAGTAAAGTAGCAAAGACAGGGAATAATTCTAACAATTTGTAAGAATATGAGGCACAATAAAGGATTAATGACCTATAGCAAGTTTTTGTGGGTTTTGCTCTAAAACCATGGCACCCTATTGAATTAAGTTGAATTAAAATCACTGTGACATGCTGAGTGCTTTTGGTAAGTACTGTGGATCTGAATTTACCAGCCAAGTACAAGATTATCCAAAATAACAAGAGCATCTTTAATAAAATGACTGTATAACTTGAACTGGGACTTCCCAGGTCACTCAGTGGTAAAGAATCTGCCTGTCAATGCAGGAGATACTGGTTCGATCCCAGGCTTGGGAAGATCCCCTGGAGAAGTAAATGGCAACCTGTTCTAGTATTCTTGCCTTGGAACTCCCATGGGCAGACGAGCCTGTTAGGCCAGAGTCCATAAGGTGTCCAAGTTGGACACAACATGGCGACAGAGTATGCATGCATAGCTTGAACTGATGGATTTTAATAGCAATAACCATGAGGATATATAACAACTACTGAGTGTTAACCATGGTAGTAAACTCTTCATATGCATAATATTTAATCTCTGCTTTAAAATGATGGACAATTACAACTTTTCTCCTTTAAGCAAACATGGTTCTTTCTGGCATCAAAATAAAGTGTGGTTCATTTATGGGCTGATGGTGAGGAAAACTTGTCCTTTGTTCACCTGTTTATTCACGAGGCCCAGGTGCCTACTTGGCACTACGTAAGAAAATGTTCAAGAAATAGGTACCTGCAGAGCATGATCCCAGTCTGAGAATTCTGGTGTAATGCTTTCCCACTACACCTATGCTTCCATTTGAAAACATCAATATCTCATGTTCCCATTAAATCCTTTTATGTGATCTAGGGAAGGGGATGCATGTTTGGGGAACTAAGGTCCTGCATGCCTTGTGCCACAGCCTCAAAATTTAATAGCTAGTAAATAATTTTTAAAAAACCCTTTTATGAAAGCAGATTTGTGGATGTTTGGTCCTATTTTCTATAAATATTCCTAATCAATTTCTATAATATGAAAGTGAAAGTGAAGTCACTCAGTTGTGTCTGACTCTTTGCAACCCCATGGACAATAGCCTGCACCAGGCTCCTCCGTCCATGGGATTTTCTAGGCAAGAGTACTGGAGTGGGTTGCCATTTCCTTCTCCAGGGAATCTTCCTGACCCAGGGATTGAACCCAGGTCTCCCACATTGTAGACAGATGCTTTACCGTCTGAGCCACCAGGGAAGTCAATATAAGCTGTGGGAAATTAAAAATATATATACTATTTTGATCAGCTTCATTTAGAAAAAATAATCCTTTGATGTGTGAATTAATTTCAGTCACCTAATCCATCTATTAAAAGATTGACTTACAATACATGGTGACTTTTCATGTTTAACAATTTCATCAAAATTTGTAGTATCTTTAGGTGATTTTGATCAGTTGTATAACAGTAATAATTGCAATACTAACTCAATGAAGAGGAAACTTTTACCACTGAGAATACTCATTAGAAAACTAGTATTTTAACATTTGCATTTATGTGTGTATTGCATCGACTTGTGAGAGGAGAGCCAGTAAAAAATGTTCAAGCATAAATTATATTACAATAGAAAAATTTCTATCCAACCACATTTTTGTATAAAAACCTAAAGAGAGAAAAGCATAAAAGTGGAACAAGTTTCTTGCGAGTGCTGTAAGGAATCACAATGACTCCACAGAACAGAGTTGGAAGTCACTGCTGGAGATGGTCACAGTGTGTCTTCTGTTAAAATTGGGGCAAGGAGATTCAAGGTTCACCTCAGAAGCAAGATGTATCCAGGTATCCCGCCTACAGACAAAGTATAGGATGTGATGACTGCAATCACGAGGAAATACAGGAACATTTTGGCGCATCCATTATCTTTTTGACATCTGCCCACCATGCCTGAGGACTTTCCTAATTTTGAGGCTGCAAGTCCCACACAGGTACAGTTATTAAATATCTGTAACACAGCAGGGAAAAATCCAATTATTGAGGTAAATAATATATAGCATTAAAGACAAATATTTATTTTCAATGATTTTATAGTATACATTTATAACACAAACATGGGGAAATTTTTATTTTTCTGTGTTAGACTGTATCAAGCAAAGTGAAGTTGAGGGAGAAAACATTTTAGTACCCAAAGAGCAGATGGTCTACACACTATTGATCCTACAGAACCATTTCTAAGCAAATCTCACCAAATCCAGTGCTACCTTACCTTCTTCCCTACCACATCTAAATCTAAGCCACCATGGTCTATTTGTGCTTGACCTGTTTCTACTCTTACCTGGCTCTGGTCTCTTTTCTGCAATAACCCAATTGAGCCTTTAAAGGAGGCAGTCAGATTGCATCGCTATTCTCAACTTCCCAGTGGCGTCTCATTGTACTTGAATAAAATCCCAAGTCCTTAGAGCGGCTTCCCCGCTATCCACGATGCATCTCCTGAATCCCAATCTGATCTCATTGCTCCGTGATCTTCCCCTTCTCCCTCTACTCATGAGCTCCCATGGGACCCTTGCCAACCCTCAAACTTGGTGAGCCCAGTCAGGCCTCATGGTCTTCCTGTTTTCTCTGCTGGGCAATTCTTCTAGGGAGTCCCATGGTTGGCAAACACACTTCAGGTCTCTGCTCAGATAGTTCATTAGAGAGAGCTTTCAAAACCACCCATTCAAAACAGTACCTTCATCTCTCCACACTATTCTAACTTGTTTTCCTCACAGCGTTTATTACATTTTATCAGGATATTATATAATCATTTAATTCTAAACTACATGTCCCCACTAGAATGTAACCTCTGGCAGAAACTCTTTGCTTTGTTATCATTGTACATGTAGGCTTAAAAATAGGCCCTCAATTGAAGTGCTTAGTAAACATTTGTTAAATAAATGGGCACAGTTTGAAGATATGAAAGAACATATAGTGATTATGAGAAGGAAAGAAAAACCCTGATAAGTAAAACCCAACTAAATCTTGGATAAAGGGGCAACTTTCATAATCTCTTGTCAGTGTATTTCTATAAGTTTCATGTGTGAATATGTACATGTAATGAGTTGTCATTTTTATTACAAAAGATTTTGTGAATTTTTAGGTAAAAAATGAAATAAAAGTGGCATTTCCTTTTAGAAGAGGAGTAGCAATATAGGATTTTTGATTTTTTTTTGAGTGTCAGGTAAAAAGCTTTTGAATCTTGACTTTGCCTCTCACCAGATACATAAGTTTAGGCAGATCCCTTGTATCTTAATGCTTTAATTCTCACATGAGCAAACTAAGTAAAATAATACCCAATCACTCGAGTATCATGATGTCTAAATATTTTTTTAAAGTACTTCCCTTAGTGCCTGGCATGCAACATTTTCAATAAATGGAAGCTCCGGTTAAGAAAGACCTTTCAGTGCAACTAGAGATTATCACATTAAGTGAAGTAAGTCAGAAACAAAGAAAAGTACTATATGTTACCACTTACATGTGGGATCTGAAATATGACATAAATGAAACTACCTATGAAGCAGAAACATGGACATTGAGAACAGATTGGCAGTTTCCAAGGGAGGAGGGTGTTGGGGAAGGCATAGAGTAGGGGATGGGGTTAGCAGATGTAAGTTTTTATATATAGAGTGGGTAAACAACAAGGTCCTACTGTATAGCGCAGAGAACTATATTCATATCCTATGATAAATCATATGAAAAACTTTTAAGAATGTATATATAACTGAATCACTTTGTTGTATAGCAGTAATTAACACAACACTGTAAATAAATTATACTTCAATTAAAAAAAAAAAGCAAATCCAAAGTAAAAGAAAAGAAAATCCTTCAAGTGATTTAGGCCAAAGAGTATAGTGGCCAAAGTTGGGGGTTGGGTGGAGGAAAGACAAGAAGGAAGAAAAAGAAGGGAATATTAAAGCTCAGATTTCAGATGGGTGGGTGGTCTTAATATCAGTGTTGCTAGAGACCAATCCATTCTTCTCTGAATAAAATGTCAAAATAACAGTAAATGGAAAATCAACAAGCATGAGACTGTCTATAGAAGTGGTTGCCCAAGCATTCTTAATCTAGCGGATAAGAATACGTAAATATGTGCGTGGTTTAATTTTCAGCTCTCTGGGGCTGTCAAATACAGGTAGATTTCATCAGTCACAAACAGAAAGCCATCTGACCCCTGTGCCTTATACACAATGAGTATAAGGAAGAGTCTGTTAGGGACAGGGCTATAAAGGTGTGATTAGAAGAATGAATCTGTTAATGAAGTACATAGTACTCTTAATTGATGTACATGATACTCTTCACAACTGGTTTCCTACCTATATTTCCAACCCGGTCTTCCTCTTACATCCTATAGGAATCCTTGATTCCAGCCATCTACTCTTTTCATCATTACATAAATTGGCTTGATATCTCAGGCAGAGCTGTCTCAGAACCATCAACCTCCTCTGGATCTCTGACCCCTGGGTCTAGAACTTTTGGGCTGAACTGCCTTATACTGGCTTCTATTTGTCCTGTCCTCCAAAACCTGCAAGGACCACTGGCTTTGGGATCAGGAGAGATGGAGCCCAAGGCAGATGTTATTAAATGATCTTATGACTGAGACTTTCTCATTTGAGGCTAGTATTCCTTACTAGTAAAATAAGAGAACTAGACTACATAATTACAAAATTCCCCCAGCCTGTTTCAGTATTCTCATTCTGACCCCAATTCTTCCAACAACTGTAGTTCTGCTAGTGATGCTTTTATTTCCTGTCACCACACAAAACAACAAAGGCAGAGTAAACGCCATGGATTCTATCGATGTGGTCTGCTCCTGGGTTGGTCCCTGAGACCCCATAGGGTTGTATAGTTAAGCACTGTTGCATGCCCAGGGGCACACACTTTAGAGAAGGTTTCTTACAGTCGCCTTTCCACTCCCGGTGGAGGTTTGACAACCAGCAAGACAAGCCGATGCATACGTGATTCCATTCTCACCACATATGGGTTCCCATTTTGTCTCTGAACATTTGCATCTTGAGTTGCAATCTGAAAAGAGAGCTCGTTCATGATAAGAGACAGGTTTGGTTCTGGAAAAAAAATGTAATGATATAAAATGTTACCTCTTAGTAGGCAATACCTTAATACTTTCAAAAATCAATGTTCTTGGGTATGTAAATGGAAATGCCAACAAAGTTTGCCTGGGGAGAACACAGTTGTCATCAGAAATACCAGCTTCTCATCATTAAATGTGAATTCACTCTTAGACAGCTTCCTTTTGATAATTAGAGGTTTACCACTTTACATGATATCCTGGTCTTGGCTGATGGGTTTTACTAACCTCTACAGCAGATGACACCACCTTTATGGCAGAAAGTGAAGAGGAACTAAAAAGCCTCTTGATGAAAGTGAAAGAAGAGAGTGAAAAAGTTGGCTTAAAGCTCAACATTCAGAAAACTAAGATCATGGCATCTGGTCCCATCACTTCATGGGAAATAGATGGGGAAACAGTGGAAACAGTGACAAGACTATATTTTGGGGCTCCAAAATCACTGCAGATGGTGATTGCAGCCATGAAATTAAAAGACACTTACTCCTTGGAAGGAAAGTTATGACCAACCTAGATAACATATTAAAAAGCAGAGACACTACTTTTTCAACAAAGTAATAGTCCATCTAGTCAAGGCTATGGTTTTTCCAGTGGTCATGTATGAATGTAAGAGTTGGACTGTGAAGAAAGCTGAGCGCTGAAGAATTGATGCTTTTGAACTGTGATGTTGGAGAAGACTCTTGAGAGTCCCTTGGACTGCAAGGAGATCCAACCAGTCCATCCTGAAGGAGATCAGTCCTGGGTATTCATTGGATGGACTGATGCTGAAGCTAAAACTCCAATACTTTGGCCACCTCATGCGAAGAGTTGACTCATTGGGAAAGACCCTGATGCTAGGAGGGATTGGGGGCAGGACGAGAAGGGGACGACAGAAGATGAGATGGCTGGATGGCATCACCGACTCGATGGACATGAGTTTGAGTAAACTCCGGGAGTTAGTGATGGACAGGGAGGCCTGGAGTGCTGCGATTCATGGGGTTACAAAGAGTTGGACATGACTGAGCAATTGAACTGAAATGAACTGACTCTAGAATGCTACAGTATTTTTTTATATTATTATGCATTTGAAAAAAGCTATCAAAGTAGAAAAACAGAATAAACTTCAAGAGCAATTTATGACATTACTCTATGTATCAATATAATAACAAACTCTCATACAATATTCCATCTTGTAGAACTACTATGGATTTGGTTACCCCAAATGTAAAGAAAAAAGACGTCTGAGATACCTTTTAGCAGAATGAGAGGCTATTTAACTAGGCCTCCTACGAAGTCAACCAGGAATATTTTATCTTATTCTCTTCTCTAAGGCATGAAGTTTTAACTGAGACTGTTTTGCTGTATCTGAAAGTACAAATGTGTGTCTTTGAAAGCTTAGAATCAGGCCACTGTGGATACTGTAGAGCCAAGATTATAGAAGATTAGAGCCAAGAGAACACTGGGGATGGTCTAGGTTAACTTGTCATTGGGAAAATCAGGAAATTCAGGGCCAAAGTAGGCAGATAACTTGCTCAAATTCACAACATTTGTCAGTGACAAACCCAGAGTCAGAACCCTTCCAGGCCTCTGGATTCTAAGTTCTTGTCTTGGGCATCAGACTTAATTCTCATCATTGCAGAAGAGAAACTTTTGCAATGCCATATCTAAAGCTTCTCTATACTGATCCTGAATGAATGTCCGGAATCAAACCAACCTTGTGGGACAAAGAAACTCTGGACAAACCCTGGAGAGCATGGTTATTTTATACAGTTAATTCTTTTATATTGCTGAAGGTAACATTAAATTTATCACTTAGGACAATCTTGAAGCAGAAGTTAATTGCATATATGTTTCCTGAAGGATATGTTGACAGTAGAGTCATTATTTAAATTTTTAATTATTATTAGTTTTATCAAATATGCCAGAAAGTTTATATTTATGAGATTTTTCTAAAGATTTAGATTTACCCATTGATGTTGCCTTTTCTTTGGTTGCTTCCAATAACAAAGCTACTCTTAGAGGTTAAATCTTTGCCATTGTTGAGAATATTCTTAAAAATATGGAAAGCAATTTCAAAAAAGAGGCGTTTTAAACAATGATAACATTATTACATTGTAGTTATAGTCTTTCAAGGTGAACGGCTTTCAGGGACCTAGTATTCAATGAAATTTTTTGTTTGTTTAAGAATATTGAATCTTTTATTATCATCTGAGTATACTTTTAATGTAAATCTCAAAATTTTTCTGTTGTCTACTTCTGTATTTGCTTTTGGCTTAGAGATAGCACAATGCAGTAGGAAAAAACATACTGGAAGGAAGTTAACTGACCTTTCTAATCTCAGTTCTTTAAATGACGGTAACAAAACTTCATAAAGGCACCTTAAGATAGAAGTGAGATGATAAAAAGGTAAGGTGTTTTCTAAATTGCAAAATATAAAGTACTTGACCACTGTCCACCCACCGAGGATCTTAGGAATAGGAAATCATGGCACAAGACTTCTACTCTCTCCAGAATCTTCTTCCAATTCCTGTTTATAACTAACATTCTTGATCTATATTGTTCAATGTTATCAAGGCAACGATACACTCTATTAAGTCTAACTGTTGCTGTGACAACTCCCAGAAGCAATGTTATATGAACTTTGCACTCACTAATTTTCCTGAACATGTTAGAGGACAAAAGGCATAATTGATGTGGGCTTCCTTTGTGGCTCAGTGATATAGAATCTGCTTGCAATGCAAGACATGTGGGTTCAATCCCTGAGTTGGGAAGATCCCCTGGAGGAGGAAATGGCAACCCATTTCAGTATTCTTGCCAGGAAAGTCCCAAGGACTGAGGAGGCTGGTGGGCTGCAGTCCATGAGGTTGCAAAGAGTCAGACATGACTGAGCATGTATGTAACAACAGGAGCAACTAGGTTAATGAAGGTGTTGGAACACGAACACCAGACAGATAAATGTGCAAAGAGGCTGGGGAGCAAGCAGTGAGCAAGAAGAAACTGAATCATCAGGAAACAACATGTTGTCAGGATGGTTGACCTTTGAGCCAACAGATAGAGTTTTAGGCAGCCAGGCAGATAAAATCAGGGAGGCTGGCCTGGCAACCTGTAGCAGCTCAATACTTTTTTTTTTTTTTTTTTTAAACAAATGATATATAGATAGGTAGGAGGATGAGGAGAATTGTCTCTGGGAACTCAGGTGCAGAGACAGAGTGATAGCGAGGACTCTTGAAGGGGAAGGATGAAGTAATTTCTTCAAGATCCAGCCTTTAGACTACTCTGGAAACTAAGAAATCTAATCACTACCCCCACACAGGATGGCATAAATCTAAAAGCATCAGTAAATCCTCCTGTGATCAACTGCAAAGAGCTGCATGTTCGTCACCGGGTTGAGGGATAGCCATTTTCTCCTTCAATTTCCCTTGACTTGAATGACAGAGACTGTAAAGTGTAGCATAGAAACCATTCCAGTTTTCTAGGTATCTAGTTTTCAAAGAAAATAAACTACAATTGTTTCCAAGAATGGCACTTCTATTTTGTGCTGGGTAAGTGCTAATCCCTTTCATGTGTATTATCTTGCCTTACAAAACCTTAAAAGGCAGTTATTATTTCTGGTTTTAAAATACTAACATTGAGGCTAGATTAAATAACTCGTACAGTATCACTTCACTAAGAATGGAGAAGCAAAATTCAAGGTCTGTATTTTCTACTATCAGGTTGCTTCCCTAAAGAAAGATATGGATTTGCTATTTTTTAATATTTGCTTCCACTTTCAGATTCAAAGAAAATGACAGATTTTGGTGACAACAACAGCTTCACGTCATAAGCATTGTCTATTCTTCCACAATAAAACAATAATTCCTTTTCATAGGTATGTTCTTAATAATTTAATTATCTTATCTTGAAACACCATAATTAATTTGGTTAAACAAACAGATCTCCTCTGATTACTTAATGAGTAAACATACCCTTGGTAGGAGATAGTTAATCCTGCCACATCAGAGTTTTCACAGCCCAGTGCAAACAGGGAAAGGAATAGCAGGTACCCAAGGACCGATGATCCCAAGTAAAGTTTTGCAGCACCACGAATACTGATTCTGAATTTTTTCATAACTATTCCCCCAGAGAATATTCCGAGGGCCACTGCAGGTATGTTGATGAGCCCTGAGGAAAAAGAAAAATGTGTCATTTTTGTGAACCTCTAAAAGAAATCTGAGTACATTCACCCAAACTTTCTAAGGGTTTGTGTGAAACTGTGTAATATAGTTTTTAACTTATTATTAGACTACTTGATCCATTTAAGTTTATAGAACTATTCAGCCACTAACATCTAGGTTTTAGATTAATGATAACACAGCTGACAGACCCAGGGTTCTGCCTATCACAATGTCTAGCATAGGGTTTGAAATCAATAAACACCGAATCAGTCAATGAATCTGGTGTTTGTGGTCTAATCCCAGGAATAACGGGTGCAATCTGGTGGCAATTAGATGATTATAATGCTTTTTAAGGCTGTGAATGAAAGAAGAATAGGCACATAGACTGTAAGGAATAAACAAACAATCACAAAAACAGTCCTGGTTCTATTTTCTGACCCCAACAATATTTGCTTTTATTGCCCAGCCTCTTAGTTTGATATGCTTTCTTACAGCATGAACAATAACAACATATTATTAGGCACCTTTCATATTTTTTTAAATTTGCTTACAGTGTACCAGTCACTTAGTTAAGCATTTGATATATTATCTATCACATCTACTCTTCACCACAACCTTAGAAGATAGGCATATGTTATCTTTATTTCAGAGAGAAATTTGTTGATGGTGGTGGTTAGTAAGTGGAAAAGCCAGATATGAATCCAGGAAGGCTGTTATCAAGTTAAATGCTTTCAATAACTATGTTAAACTGACTCTCCTTCAAGAGGATTTGGGAGATATAATTCTTCATAAATAGATGTTCAATCTCACTAGCAGTCAAAGAAGTGTGACTTAAAAAGCAATACTAGGAAGAAGTTCAACAAAGTGATTAAGAGTTTGGATCCCGAAGACCCAGCTCCATGGCTTTGAATCTCAGTTCCACAATGTAAATAGCTATGCAACTGCAAGTAATTCTCTGAGCTTCTCTAAAACTGTCTCCTCACATATAATATAGAACTAATAAGTGTCCTTAAAGTGATTAAATGGCGTGAAAAGTTATTAGCTTAATATCTGGCACAAAACATCATTCAATTGGGTTATTATGAACATTTCCATCTATGAGACAAAGATGAAAATGTTGGGGTTGGGGGAAGTGGAACACCTCTGTGTTAGGAAAGATGGAGAAAGAGGCTCTTTGGTTGGATTGTGATTGGTAAAGAACTGTAGGGAAAGGTAATCAGGCATCCAGTGCTCAACCTCTCTGTGATTAGAATCTCTCTCTCATATTGTCTACTCATCAATTACTGATATATCTTGAGATTTTGAGATAACACATTTCTTTCATGTAATAAAGGGCTGAAGTTTGTATAAACCTTGGCCAGCATCTGCTGAGGTACACAATAATTACAAGTATCCTTTTCTGACTCACACTGAAATTTGTGTTAAAAAATTAAAAATACTGACATACAGTGATAATAGATGCAAAGTAGCTTCCTTTCTTCCTTTCCTTTCTTTCTTTTCTGATTTATATATCTAGTCACTTAACTAAGTTTCATAGGATCTAAAACATCAAATATATAGTGATACTTGGTTAGCTATTACATTATTTTAAAAAATGTTTTCATCATGTATTGATAGATTATTTTTAAAAGGATATTTTGTTTCATCTCTTCGTGACTATGCATTGTTAGCATTAAAGTGATCGTATTAGAAATTAACCCACCTAGAAGGCGGCATGATCATGAAATTAGAGAAATTGAAAAAAGAGATATTCATTTTTGCTTCTTCAGCTGAGCTGAGGTTTGTGGGTGTGCAAATGGCAGAGATTGTGCATTGGGCTCCTGAAGAGCTGAACATCAGCTAAGAGGCACCTGCTGTTGATGATGTTGATGATTTTAACTTGAAAGTTTATTTGAATTAAAGAGTATTTAAATTCCATAGTGCTTTACAATTTTTGAAAGGTTCACACAATGTGATTTCAGATAACCCCATAATAACCCCCCTTTTAAAACATCCCTTATCTCTATATTGCTCCTACCCCCTTCCCTCTCCCCACTGGTAACCACTGGTTGGTTCTCTGTATCTGTGACTCTGATTCTTTTTTATTTTATTCACTAGTTTGTTATATTTTTTAGATTCCACAGATAAGTGGTATCATACAATATTTGTCTTTCTGTCTGGCTTCACTTTTTAGCATGATATCCTTCAAGTCTGTCTATGTTGCTGCAAATGGCAAAACTTCGTTCTTTCTTATGACAAGTGGGCTTCACTTGTAGCTCAGCTGGTAAAGACTCTGCCTGCAATGTAGGGGACCTGGGTTTGATTCCTGGGTTGGGAAGATCACCTGGAGAATGGAAAGGCTACCCACTCCAGTATTCTGGCCTGGAGAATTCCATGGATCACAAAGAGGCAGACATGACTGAGCTACTTTCACTTTACTTTTTATGACACACAGCTCATACAGCTTAATATTAAAAAAAAAAAAACCTAATCAAAAAATGGGCAGAAGGTCTAAATAGACATTTCTCTAAAGAAGGCATACAGATGACCAAAAAGCACATGAAAATATGCTCCACATCACTAATTACTAGAGAAATGAAAATCGAAACTACTAGGAGGTATCACCTCACACTGGTCAGAATGACCATCATCAAATAACACATGCTGGAGGGGGTGTAGAAAAAAGGGAACTCACCTACCCTGTTGGTGAGAATGTAAACTGGCATATGGAGAACAATATGTAGGTTTCTTAAAATCTAAAAATAGAGCTACCATATGATCCTGAAACTCTACTCCTGGGCATATATCCAGAGAAAACCATAATTTTAAAAGATACGTTGCTCCCCAGTATACATTGCAGCACCATTTACAATGGCCAAGAAATGGAAGCAAACTAATTGTCTTATCAATGGATAAATGTATAAAGATGGGATATAAAATATATATACACACACATACATACGTACACACACACAGAAAAAAAACATGAAATACTATTGCTCAACCATAAAAAAGAACAAAGTAACACCATTTGCAGCAACATGGATGGACCTAGAGACTATCACACTAAATGAAGTAAGCCAGACAGATAAAGCTAAATATCATACAGTATCACTTGTATGTGGAATTTAAAAGAAATATACAAATGAATTTATTTCCAAAACAAGCTCACAGACATAGAAATAAATTTATGGTTACCAAAGGGAAAAGGAAAGTGGGGGGAGGGATAAATTAGGAGGTTGGGATTAACATATACGTACTCCTATATGTAAAATAGATAATCAAGGACCTAGTTTTTAGCATAGGGAACTATATTCAATATTTTATAATAACCTATAGGGAAAGAGAATCTGAAGACTATATACATATAATGTATAACTGAATCTCTGTGCTGTAGAATCTCTGAAACTAACACAGTATTAAAAATCAACTATACTTTAATAAAAAAGAAAAATTTATTTTGTAAAGTACCCATCCTGCCTGGGACATCAGAAGCAATGGCACAAAATACACTCTTTGGCCTGAGCAACATGTTGTGCTAAATTTCACTGACTTCCCAGCACTCCATCTGGCTTAGAATAGCCTGAGACTAAAGGAATTCTAGGGATATTTCTCCCTCAGAACAGATTGTTAATAATCAGGAATATCCTCTCTAGACCCACCTCTTTTTCAGAGGCTTGTGTTCTCTTGAAACTTGCAGAGGATTTAATGTGTTCTCTTGCTTATAGGTCTCTCTGCTCAAGAATATTTGCTATCTCTGCCACAGAGATAGCAAGATAATTGCTATCTCTCGTCCTCCCCAACCTCCATCCCTGTTCTCATGCATTCATCTTTTAACACCTCCCTGTCCTTTTGCTCTTAATTCAGATAGCATCATCTCCCAGATAATTCTTTCTGACTCCAAGGGTATGCTTGTTCATCCAGAGTACCCTGCATGCGTGCATGATCAGTTGTGTCTTTGTGACCCCATTGACTGCAATCCACCAGGCTCCTCTGTTCCTGGGATTTCCCAGGTAAGAATACTGGAGTGGGTTGCCATTTCCTCCTCCACCAAAGTGCTCTGGGCTTCCCCTAATTAGAGTACCTATCACATCCTCTACCAGCCATATCATGCCTCCAGAGGATGCATCTGATACCAGGGTGCATGACTTGGTCATCAGAACCCCCTTTGAAGCCCTTGTGTGGGGTCCTAGAGGCAGCCTTGGTACTTATCAAAATTGCCTGTTTGTTTGTTCATATCTCTCACCCTCCAATCAAACCTTCAAGAGAAGAACTATGCTCATGATAGAATCCTGTGTTTCTTACATAGGTGGATTTCTATTAAAATGTGCATAAAAGCCATTTCTCCAGAATATCTTTCTCAATTTCAGGATGACTAAATTATAACATGATTCAAAAAAAGATTAGTAGGACTTTTCAAATATATTGTCAATTTGGTTCTCCCTTTCAAGTTCCCTAGGATCTGTGCAGGGCCACGTCATCCATGCAGGGCCAGTTTGGTGGCAAAGTTCCTGAAAAGCAGATGAAATGTGCTTCTCACCTCCCAAAGCTTTTTTTCTTTCATCTTAGGTATTTCTGAGCCATTCAATGAGGTAGAAATTTCAGTCTGATTTCTTCATTGCACACTTTTTCCACTCACGTTGTAAACTGTGCTGCTCTTAAAATGTTTACCATCTGAATATTTCAGATGGAAATATTAGCCATAATTTATGCTGGCATCTGTAATTTATTTCAATTTATTTTATATATTTTCTCTTGAATTTAACATTTATATTTATCCAAATATCAGGCAAGCTGAGCTTGTCGTTGTTCAGTCACCAAGTCGTGTTCAACTCTTTGTGACCCCACGGACTGCAGCATGCCAGGCTTCTCTGTCCTCACCATCTCCCAGAGTTTGCCCAAGTTCATGTCCAATGAATTGGTGATGCCATTCAGCCATTTTGTTCTCTGTCACCCTCTTTCCTTCTGTCTTCAATCTTTCTCAGCATCAGGGTCTTTCCTAATGAGTCAGTTGTTCACATCAGGTGGCTAAAGCATTGGAGGTACAGCATCGGTCCTTCCAAAGAGTATTCAGGGTTGATTTCCTTTAAGATTGGCTGGTTTGATCTCCTTGCTCTCCAAGAGACTCTCAAGAGTCTTCTCCAGCACCACAGTTCAAAAGCATTAATTCTTTGGCGGTCTTCCTTCTTTATTGTCCAGCTCTCACATTCGTATGTGACTACTGGAAAGACCATAGTCTTGACTGAACAGACCTTTGTTGGCAAAGTGATGCCTTTGCATTTTAACATACTGTATAGGTTTGTCATACATAGCTTTCTTGCCAAGAAGTGATCATCTTCTAATTTCATGGCTGAAGTCATAATCTGCAGTGATTTTAGAGCCCAATAAGAGGAAATCTGTCACTGCTTCAATGTTTTCCCTTTCTATTTGCTATAAAATGATGGTACTGGATACCATGTTCTTAGGTTTTTTTTAATATTTAGTTTTAACCTATCTTTTTTACTCTCTTCCTTCACCCTCATCAAGAGGCTCTTTAGTACTTTAGGATATTTTTAGAGATTTTTTTTCCCCAGTGAAGTGAAAGTTCTGGTTACATCATGGACCTTCACAATATTACTCTAATATTAGAAGACAAAATATTAAGATTTGAATGTTACAAAGAGAGAAAAATGTCAGTAAAAATGTACACTTTCATATACCTGTTCAGTGCAGACAAGTAAACTTAGCCATCCTTCTTGGGGATAATAACAGTTTTTCCCCCTCACAAATTAAGATAGTTTTCCATCACCTCACAAGTTTTTAATGTAACTTTACTTAATTCTAGAAGACATCTTATTACTATTCTGAATTTGCTATTCTAGCTTAGCCACAAAATAAAGCTTTCTATTATAATTATTTTTTCTCAAAGGATTTTAATTTTTCCTTATTTGTTTAACATCTCCAAAAATTGAGAATGATAATCATTTTTGTCAATTACAGTCAGTATTGTTATATCTTGTCTACTAGTTACTATTTTATTTAATCAAAAAATTTCAAGAAATTAAGCAAAAATAAATAATTTCAGTCTGAGTTATAAGAAGGGGAAGAAGAGATCATGTCCATGTACCTTCACAGTGATTAAAAAAGGCTTAAATGAAAGATTCACCTGCTAGTCAAATTTCTTTCAGTAGAAGTTGCAATGGAAATTTTTTTAAAGCTCATACCGTTTATAAAAAAGCAGAATCATTTTGCAATATACTATCTAGTCCCTGAATTTGAAACATCTTTATCTTTCTTTCATTTTTGTAATAAAAAAGTCATTAATATAAGAAAATGCTATTTCTAGACTTTAGAAAGAATGTGACCAACATATAAAAACACATACAGTAAAATAGTCATTGGATTAGTCAGCCCTTGAACACTTTAGAGAAATCCCTGTTTATTCTTTCATCCATGTCATATCAAATATTTTCTCTGAGAGTAGAATGGAAATGTGTCTTCTTTGGGCCTTTCTCATATTTTATCACAGAAAGGGTCATTCTCCCACAACCCAAAGGAAAAAGATGGAGAAAAGAGCCAGGGGTGGGAAAGAAATGAAAGGGAGAAAGTATTTGTTGAATGAGAATTACGTGCATTTCCAATCCATTTTACATGTCTTTTCCCATCTTTATTTTAACCCAGTGATGCATTTCTTTTCACCATTCTGATTAAAATAAGTGTTAGGGATGTCAGATAATTTACCCACTTCCCTTACTCTGCTGTATCCTATACTTACTAATGTAAAATCATACCACTCAGGAAAGTATCCTAGTTATTTCATGCTTATGTTAGTCACTCGGTTTTGTCTGACTCTTTGAGATCCCATGGACTGTAGCTCACCAAGTTCCTCTGTCTATGGGATTTTCCAGGCAAGAATACTGGAGTCAGTAGCCATTCCCTTCTCCGCAGGATCTTCCCAACCCCTTGCAGGCAGATTCTTTCCCTTCTGAGCCACCAGGGAAGCCTAACAATACTGGAGTGGGTAGCCTATTCCTTCTCCAGTGGATCTTCCCAACCTAGGAATTGCATTGCTGGTGGATTCTTTACCAGCTGAGCTACCAGGTATGCCCTATGAAAGTTGCTCAATTGTGTCCAACTCTTTGTGACTCCATGGGCTGCAGACCACCAGGCTCCTCATTCCATGGAATTCTCCAGGCTATCATACTGGAGTGGGTAATGATTCCCTTCTCCAGGGGATCTCCCCAACCCAGGAATTGAACCCAGGTCTTCTGGCATTGCAGGCGGATTCTGTACCGTCTGAGCTACCAGGAAAGCTCATCCTAGTTATAAGGATGTGGAATTACTAAGCATTTTCATTTACCTCTCACAAAAGTACCTGAATTATCTATAGATATGTCAGAAACATGAGGAATTAGGGTGCCAGGCAACCTTTGCTAAATGGCTCAAAAAAATCTGATGATGAGTTTGTTTGGATCTCAGAGTCCATTTTAATATACAGCATAGGGTTATAGATTAAAAGAAATCAGCTAGCCATAGATAAAAAGATAATTATTAATCAGATTCTTCCTGTCAGTTTTCCAAAAATAATTATGCCCACTGAGGAAATACAACTCAGAAACTCACATAAAATAGTTTCATTCCTGGCTATATAATTATGTATGTATGCTATATAAGCATGAAATTGGGCAGGTCATTAAATCTCTCAGAATCTTACATTCATCATCTGTGCTAATTACCCTTAAAACAATTTTATAGGTAGAGCATATTTCATTTATTATCTACTTAATAAAGGAATGAGATTACATATAGTTTCATTTCTATTCTAAGTAACTTCCCCCAAATGCCCTTAATTTTCCTTTATGAAATAAACTTTTCAATTTGAAAATGGTAAAAAAAAACGTATTCATCATCGTAGTGAGAGCAAAATCAAATGTGTTATGTATTATGCACATATTAGATCTCTAAGTATCATGCACATATTGAATAATGAGAAGTAAACATGTATTAAAGGTGTGTTCCTTCACTACAATTCATGGGGAAAAGATAGTCTCTTCATTTTGATAAGTGAACCTTGACTTCCTTCACATAATACAAAAAATAATAACTTGAAGTGGATTATAACATAAACATGAAAGTTAAAACAATCTACTAGGAGCAATTTTATTTTTCATAACCTTGGGGTTTGATAAATATTTCTAAAACAGGCTCAAACTAGCACTAATGAAGAAGCAAAAGATTAAAAATGGACTGAATTAAAATTAAGAAGAGCGAAAAGGAAGGTTGAAGTCTGTGAGAAAGTATTTGCAAAATACAAAAAATTTGTATCAGGAAAAATCTACAGTACTCCTACAAATCAATAATGACTAGCAATCCAATAAAAATGGGCAAGCCACTCAAACAGAGTTAACAAAAGATAATGTTGAAATGACCAATAAGCTTGGGAAAACATGCTCAGTATTGCTAGTCAATAGATTAAGCCACAGTAAGATACCATCAGACCCCATAAGAATGGTTACAATGAAAAAGACTGACAATACCAAATAAAAGAAGGATATGGAAGAACTGGAGTCTTCTTACATTTCTAATGAGAGGAAACATTTGCACAACATTTTAACGAAATACTTTGGCAATATCTACCAGATCAAAACATACACATACCGTAGGATCCAGCAATTCTACTCCAACTTAGAGCCAAGACAAAGGACTGAATCTGCCTACCAAAATACATGTGGAATGTTTGTGCAGTGTTATTTAGAATAGCCCAAAGCAGTAAACAGGCTTTCCAGGTGGCTTAGTGGTAAAGAATCCTTCTGCCAATGCAGGAGATGCAGGTTCATACCTGGGTCAGGAAGATCCCCTGGAGGAGGGCATGGCAACTCACTCCAGTATTCTTGCTTGCAAAATCCCATGGATGGAGGAACCTAGTGGGCTACAGTCCATGGGGTCACAAAGAGTTGGACATGACTGAGCAAGCATGCAATGCCAAAGCAGTAAATGACCCAAATATCCACCAGCATGAAAATGAATAAACTGTGGTGTATTCATATAATAGGATATTGCACAGCAATGAGAACAAACCACCACTGCATGCAATAACATGAATGAGTCTTGTAGATTTCACTTCCATTGGGAAAAACCTAGACACAAAGGAGTACATAGCTCATTATACTATTTATATAAAGCTCAGAAACAGGCAAGGCTCGTCTGTGATGGTGGACTTCAGAGTAGTTATTAATTTGGAGAAGAATGTTGGATAGAAGAAGGTTTGAGGGAGGCGACTGGGACACTAAAGTGAGCTACAGGTTCTGGATAATGATTACTACACACATATTTTTGTGTAAATATTTGTCTTGCTGAGCTTACATTTGAGATCTGTAGACTTAACTGCTGCTTGCAAGTTATGTCTCAATAAACAACAAAAAATTAAAAGTTTTAAATGTTTCAAACTTTCATTCCATACATTGATTGGCATGGGTGGAATATAGGTTTGAAAAATGCTAAAAAATGTTTCTTCAGATCAACCATTAAATAATAAAATCAGTTTGAGACAATTAATGTTGAATGTAAAACTTCAGTGGTATGTGCTAAGTTGCTTAGTCATGTTTGACTCTTTGCAACCCTGTGGATTATACCCTGCCAGGCTGTCCTTGGGATCCTCCAGGCAAGAATACTGGAGTGGGTGGCCTTTTCCTTCTAGAGGGTATCTTCCTGACCCAGGGATCGAACCTGTGTCTCTTATGTCTCTTGCAATGGCAGATGGGTTCTTTACCACTAGTGCCACCTGGGAAGCCTCTCAATGATATAGCCTTAGCAGTTAAAATTTAGGGGAAGAGCAGACCAAAGAGTCAATTAAAATTGCATATGCTAAGTGTCCATTGTCTAGGATTTTACAGGAAAATTACATGTCTTAAAATATTATATGCTTAGCTGTTTCCCCACTCCCCATTCCCCAGGTTTCTTTCAGAGATAGATGAATAGAGCAATATTTAAAATGTTTATGAAGGAATGATTCTAAACCACTGGAATCTCCTGTCATAAAAGAACATGTCCAAAGGGACAGAATATGAAACAATAGCATTAAATGACATCTTCACGGACTTTGGGGCTTCCCTGGTAGCTCAGCTGGTAAAAAATCCAGCTGCAACGCAGAAGACCGCAGTTTGATTCCTGGGTCTGGAAGATCTCCTGGAGAGGGGATAGGCTACCCACTCCAGTATTCTTGGGCTTCCCTGTTGGCTCAGCTGGTAAAGAATCCACTTGAAATGTGGGAGAGCTAGGTTTCGATCCCTGGGTTGGGAAGATCCCCTGGAGGAGGGCATGGCAACCCATTCCAGAATTCTTGCCTGGAGAATCCCCATGGACAGAGGTGTCTGGTGGGCTACAGTCCATGGGTCTCAAAGCATCAGACACAACTGAGCGACTAAGCAAACAGTCCCGGTTTTAAAGGGTACAGTTGCTTGCAGGACCGTGGTTATGTATTTGAAGATTCTGGTTCTTCATTCATCTTTTCATATTTTTCTTTGCCTTTGAATACCTTCCTCTTAAATGGTTGCTCTGCTGTGCTAGAAATACAGGCCTTTTAAACAACCTCAAATGTCAGGAGTCAGAGAAGTCTTTCAATCCTGAGCAAATATAAACTTTGTTTTGCAATGCATACCTTCTAACCTGTTTGAATACTCACCTTTTGTAATCCTAGAAGCTCTTCAGGTAGAAGAGGCACTGTTATGAGGTTTCAGCTACACTTGAAAGACAGACAGCCAGTGTTAACAATCCCCTAACAAAATGCATGTTTAGTCTACATGGTATGCTCATGGTCAATCACACACTGTTCTAAATAATTCTTGACACAAAGTTGTACCACAGACTTTCTAAATATCTTACTCTGCTAGATTTTTCCACTCACTTTCTAAAATGTCATAAGTTGCTTTCAGTCTAAATATCAGAACAACTTTTTAAAATTACTAAGGATCAATAAGACACAGAGTTGATAATACCTATTGGAAAGCAGGAAGGACAGAGAAGCGTACCGATAACAAAGTTGGCCTTAGAGGCTGACTGCCCATACTGTTGCTCAATGTACTTCGGTTTGTAAGTTACCATGCCAAATAAAGAGTTGAACTGAACGGTGCTTGCACACAAATATAAGAAGTACACCGGATTTCCAAAAAGACTCTTCAGTGATGGCAGAAAATCTATAAGACAAAAATAGCATGGAGTAATTAAAGACAGGGTCACACTTGGCAGAAGATGCAGCCATAGCCTCAGAGCTGAATGGTTGAGTCCTGTTGTCGTGGTTCCCAGGAGTGTTTATAGAGTGGTACACCCACACACTGAATGTTAAGCCAGTGACACAAGACAGAGTTGAGATCTGGCCAGGTTCAGATCCAGACATAGGTGCTCACTTCCACAAGCATAAGATATAGATTATAAATTAGAATCAGTCATATGAGAATAGATTCCTCTGATGTGGTAAGAGATATGAGGTATAAGGAAACTCCCTCCCCATCAAACTGAAAGTCATAGGCTGGACATCAGAAACTTGAGTTTTCTGGTCTCTCTCCTTTTGAACTTGGGTCCTGGAAGCAGAGAAGAGAATGTAAAACTTTTCTCCAGTTAATTCTTAATAGAAGGAGCTTTGGCATTCTCTCTTCTTCCTTTTATGCAAGCCAAATAGAAATTTGAAGATTTTCTGTAAATGTCAATACTGCTGGGCCAGTTGAAGGGGACCAATCTTTCTCATGGCCACCCATTCCCACAGGAAGGGAATTCACTAGCACTTGTCTGACCTTTGGCCCCACACCACACTCACTCCTTTGATCATTGGTGGGACACATGCAGTGGTGTGCATTCTCAAGTGGGTGGATGTTATCTGTCAATTGCCACAAGTCCTGAAGGTTTTTTCTGACCACGCAGTCCTTCCAGTGAATATTCAGGACTGATTTCCTTTAGGATGGACTGGTTTGAACTCCTTGCAGTCCAAAGGACTCTTAAGTCTTCTCTAGCACCGCAGTTCAAAAGCATCAATTCTTCAGTGCTCAGCTTTCTTTATAGTCCAACTCTCACATCCATACATGACTACTGGAAAAACCACAGCCTTGACTAGACGGACCTTTGTTGACAAAGTAATGTCTCTGCTTTTCAATATGCTAGCTAGGTTGGTCATAACTTTCCTTCCAAGGAGTAAGCGTCTTTTAATTTCATGGCTGCAATCACCATCTGCAGTGATTTTGGAGCCCAGAAAAATAAAGTCAGCCATTGTTTCCACTGTTTCCCCATCTATTTGCCATGAAGTGATGGGACAGGAGGGCTGTTTGCAAGGTCTACATGGAGGAAGTGTAAGGGCGGAGATGGCAGCAAAGATTTTTTAATAATCTTCATTTCTTCTTCCTGTGCTCAGTTGCATCCAACTCTTTGCAACCTTATGAACTGTAGCCCAACAGGTTCCTCTGTCCATGGAATTTCCCAGGCAAGAATACTGGAGTGAGTTGCCATTTCTGCCTCTAGGGGAGCTTACTGATCCAGGGATCAAACTCTGAAGTCTCCTGCATCCCCTTCATTGGCAGACAAATTCTTTACCACTGTGCCACATGGGAAGCCTGGCTTCATGTATAGTTTCTCAATTTTTTTTTCTGAACACATGAAGTGGAGAAAGAAGTATTGTTTATAGATTACCATGAAAATTTCAACAGGAATATGGAAAGTGCTTCAGAACCAAAGAGAATCGGGCTTACCTCTTGCCATTTCCATGATTTTTGCTTTTTCTCCAGGAGGTGTTTGGTAATCCGTGTGATCATCCATAATAAACTTAGATTTCTCAGAGGAGGAACTGGAGTCCTCTCTGCTCCTGGGTCTTGGTAGAGTCCTTGGTAAACACCAGAAAGGCACAGCTGCCAGAAGAGTGATGCTTCCTGCTATGAGGTAGCCAAGCCACCAGGCACCCACCCACTGCGGGTCCTTTGGGGTGATGGTTATATCATCTGAAAAAGACATAGGGTGGCTAGAGAACATATACAGCAAAGCTAGTGCATTAAATAAGCCTCTTAAAATCCTAGCATTAGCTCTATCACATCATAAAAATACATAATAATTCATACATGGCAACTTTTTTTCTAATCTGAACATATGCCTGATGAACTATGGATGGAGATTCATGACATTGTACAGGAGACAGGAATCAAGACCATCCCCAAGAAAAAGAAATGCAAAAAAGCAAAATGGCTGTCTGAGGAGGCCTTACAAATAGATGTGAAAAGCAAAGGAGAAAAGGAAAGATATTCCCATTTGAATGCAGAGTTCCAAAGAATAGCAAGGAGAGATAAGACAAGCCTTCCTCAGTGATCAATGCAAAGAAATAGAGGGAAACAATAGAATGGGAAAGACTAGAGATCTCTTCAAGAAAATGAGAGATACCAAGGGAATATTTCATGCAAAGATGGGCTCAATAAAGGACAGAAATGGTAGGGACCTAACAGAAGCAGAAGATATTAAGAAGAGGGGGCAAGAATACACAGAAGAACTGTACAAAAAAGATCTCCATGACCCAGATAATCATGATGGTGTGATCACTCACTTAGAGCCAGACATCCTGGAATGCGAAGTCAAGCGGGCCTTAGGAAGCATCACTATGAACAAAGCTAATGGAGCTGATGGAATTCCAGTTGAGCTATTTCAAATCCTAAAACATGATGCTGTGAAAGTGCTGCACTCAATACGCCAGCAAATTTGGAAAACTCAGCAGTAGCCACAGGACTGGAAAAGGTAAGTTTTCATTCCAATCTCAAAGAAAGGCAATGCCAAAGAATGCTCAAACTACCACACTGTTGCACTCATCTCACACGCTAGTGAAGTAATGTTCAAAATTCTCCAAGCCAGGCTTTAGCAATACGTGAACCATGAACTTACAGATGTTCAAGCTGGTTTTAGAAAAGGCAGAGGAACCAGATATCAAATTGCCAACATCCGCTGGATCATTGAAAAAGCAAGAGAGTTACAGAAAAACATCTATTTCTGCTTTATTGACTATGCCAAAGCCTTTGATTGTGTGGATCACAATAAACTGGAAAATTCTGAAAGAGATGGGAATACCAGACCACCTGACCTGCCTCTTGAGAAACCTGTATGCAGGTCAGGAAGCAACAGTTAGAACTGGACATGGAACAGACTGGTTCCAAATAGGAAATGGAGTATGTCAAGGCTGTATATTGTCACTCTGTTTATTTAACTTATATGCAGAATACATCATGAGAAAAGCTGGGCTGGAGGAAGCACAAGCTGGAATCAAGATTGCTGGGAGAAATATCAATAACCTCAGATATGCAGATAACACCACCCTTATGGCAGAAAGTGAAGAGGAACTAAAGAGCCTCTTTGATGAAAGTGAAAGAGGAGAGTGAAAAAGTTGGCTTAAAGCTCAACATTCAGAAAACTAAGATCATGGCATCCGGTCCCATCACTTCATGGGAAATAGATGGGGAGACAGTGGAAACAATGGCTGACTTTATTTTTATGGGCCCCAAAATCACTGCAGATGGTGATTGCAGCCATGAAATTAAAAGATGCTTACTCCTTGGAAGGAAAGTTATGACCAACCTAGAGAGCATATTGAAAAGCAGAGACATTACTTTGTCAACAAAGGTCTGTCTAGTCAAGGCTGTGGTTTTTCCAGTAGTCATGTATGGATGTGAGAGTTGGACTGTGAAGAAAGCTGAGCGCTGAAGAATTGGTGCTTTTGAACTGCGGTGCTAGAGAAGACTCTTCAGAGTCCTTTGGACTGCAAGGAGTTCAAACCAGTCCATCCTAAAGGAAATCAGTCCTGAATATTCACTGGAAGGACTGATTCTGAAGCTGAAACTCCAATACTTTGGCCACCACATGCGAAGAGTTGACTCATTGGAAAAGATGCTGGTGCTGGGAAAGATTGAAGGCAGGAGAAGAAGGGGATGACAGAGGATGAGCTAGTTGGATAGCATCACCAACCAAATGGACATGGGTTTGGGTGAACTCTGGGAGTTGGTGATGGACGGGGAGGCCTGGCGTGCTGCGGTTCATGGGGTCGCAAAGAGTTGGACATGACTGAGCAACTGAACTGAACTGAACATTATCATGATCTTGATTTTTAAAGGAAAGAAGATGTCTTCAGAGCACAATTATTTCTCTTTTGTTCCTTAGATTAAAAATATAGAATCCACAGTCCTGAAGGGGTTCTTACTCTGCTCTGGGCTTCTGCAGAGGGACCCCAGGACCTATGACAGGAGGAACGCAACACGCGAGAAAGACTTAGGAGGGTTTAAAGCCTTCTGCTACCTCTCCAACATGAGTGCCATTTTCCTCTGATTTACACATTGAATGTCTAGAATTTTACTGAAAGAAAAAGACCCTATATGCTTAGGCCCAAATCTAGTCTGAGCCACTCAGAATGTTATTTATTAAATGATGATTAGTAATATTTCAGAGATATTCTAGTTCTGAAACAAGATTTGTATATGCTTTAATAATTAAACATCAATATTTATTCATTATAAAATTTTTGATACTGTTTCTTATTTGACTGAAATGTAAGCATTGACAAATGTATTTTAAGCAAATAAAGTTTTTTTAAAAATATATATATAAGAACATATGAAACATACTATTGTACTCTAACTCTATTACACTCTATGAGAATCCTTTGACAATTAGGCTTGATCAGCACTACATTATACTCAGTGAAATGTTTGATTTAGTTATCACTGCATGTTCATTGCTTCCTTTTCACAATTTTCCTTGGTACCTCTCATCATGCCAACACTTTCTTATCTATATCAGCCATGACCAGATTTTAAACATCATGAAGTCAAGGAATCAACTGTTTTGTTCACTTTGGTAGAACATCACTTGAGTTAGAGTAGACATGAAATAAATGTGAGGAGTAATAAATGAATAAACAAAATTTCTGGAATGCATATTCCAGTTATTTGATTAAAAAAGAATAGCTAGCTCAAGTGTTTTTCATTCTATTGTAACACATAACAATCATTTGTAGCACACACTAGTGACAAGGTGATTCCAAAATTTTTAAAACTAAAATTTGTTTTCTTGTTTTTGACTGCTTTCTAGGAATTCTTCAGGAAAACAGATAATTTCTATGTATGTCTAGGGCCTACATCTTATAAGGAAAGAAACAAATTAACAGCTATGGAGAGATGAAGTCCTCATTTATTCCCTCCACAAGCATTCCTCCAGAAGGAAAGTTAGTCTCACTATAAAGTTTTTTCAGCTAAAAAAGATTTGTACATTAAAGAAAGGAATTTTAGTTGCCAGAGACTTTCAATTGTTGGCCTTTTTGGAAAGTCCAGAAATATGTTATTAATTGATGTGACTGTAGTAAATGTTGATTCACCTGAAGCCTGTAAGAAGCTACAGTTGTTAGTCTTAACTAAGCTTGAATGTCTTTAAACCAGGAAACCAGAAGTGGGAAATGATACAACTGATTAACAAACTATGGTTCATCTGGTTGTAATCACCACCTATTTTTCATGTTCCATTTATTAATGTGTGTGATAATTGTATAAGTAGTAAATTTCCAAGGAGTATTTTCATTTTATGAAAGACTACCATCCTATCATTTTGTAAAAAGACAATTTGATATTTTTGACACTACTCCCATTAAAAATTACAGTAACTAAAATAGATGAATAAATAGAAATAAACTTCCTTACCTAGATTTACAAAGCCAATGTCAACATACAGTTTGGCACATAACGAGCCTAACAGGAAGCCAAAGATTGGTCCTATAATTGCAACTGTCTGCACACATCCTACAAAATACAAAAGTACCATTTCTTTGCTTTTGTACATTAATAAAATTTTAAACAGGAAACATGCATGAGATCCAGTTAGTCACTGAAAATACTTCATCAACTCTTCCCTTAAGTGTACTTAATTTGTCAACTTTTCAACCTCACTGAATCCGGAAATAACTTCTTCTCAGTGTTGGAAGAAGAATGAGCATCTTTAAGGCATTAATTACCTTTTAGTAAGATAATAACACTAAGACAGCTAATTTTGGCAAATGGAACAAATTTTACTCCCTAGGATTGGATTCCCCCTAGTGATAAAAATCAGAATTATACTGTTCTGACAGTCTTTCAAAAACCTTTTATGGTCTTCAACATTAAAATTGATTTCTTCCATCTTGATGGGAAAGAGCTTGTGTTAGAGCTTCCAGGGGATCACCTGTGAACACAGTAACTATGCAGCTCATGCAAAGGAGCTTGACTTGAGAGAGGGAAGAGGTGCACTCTGCAATGCTCCTGACCCACCTGGGGAGCTCCAGGTAGCTGGAGCAGATTTCCTCAATGACATCATTTCTA
The DNA here is from genome assembly GCF_910594005.1 of Cervus elaphus. Lineage (NCBI taxonomy): Eukaryota > Metazoa > Chordata > Mammalia > Artiodactyla > Cervidae > Cervus > Cervus elaphus. The sequence continues at coordinate 30,381,897 of NC_057836.1, read as the reverse complement.
GTAACCAGAAAGTCTGCTATCCTTGCAAAATATTACCCATCTGCCTTTTATTTCATCACAGACTGTATTGCGCATATCCCTGGGAGATTAACTGGAGGAGTAAATAGCAATTGCGTGTATGCATGTATGCTCAGTAGTGTCTGACTCTCTGTGACCCCATGGGCTGTAGGTGGAGGACAGGACATATCGAACAGTCCAGCTGAGCAGCGGGTCCCCACAGTGTCACACTGTGCAGTGGAAAAAGAACCACATCTGGGCTAAGGGCTGAGTCCTCAGTCTTGTGGTCTTTGGCACTCTTCTTAAACTTTCTAGACCTCAGTTTTGTTATTATTGTTGTTTAGTTACTAAGTCATATCCAACTCTTTTATGACCCTGTGGACTGTAGCCCACCAGGCTTCTCTGTCCATAGGATTTCGCATGCAAAAATACTGGAGTGGGTTGCCATTTCCTCCTCCAGAGAATCTTCCTAAACCTGGGAATGAACCCACATCTCCTGTGGCTCCTGCGTTGGCAAGCAAATTCCTTAACACTGAGCCACCTGGGAAATTCATACTGGATCTTTTACAGAATAGAGAAGAGGACGAAGGGGAGAGAGCAGCCTCTGAGCTACTGGACAGAACAGGGACACGTTGACACCTATGTGCATCTCCTGGCGACAATCTTTCTTCCGGTCCCCAGAGTAATGTCCTAACACATGTGTTGGAGCTTCTGTTCTACATCCTGATCTGTGCTGCAGCTTCCCATTAGAACAGGTGCCCCATTTTTAACTACATACAGCATTCTTGGCTGTCATCAGAACCCTCTGGAATTCCATGTAACTAGCCAGGACAGAACTATACCTACCTATAGTTAAGTGAGTGAAATCGTTCATCATGTCCAACTCTTGGCGACCCCATGGACTGGGGCCCACCAAGCTCCTCCATTCAGGCACAGCGCCACCCCCCGACCCCCACTGCCTTAATGAATTTAAATCTTGTCCTTCTGTCTCTGAAGGTGAAACCCTCAGAAGATCAAAACCCCCAGAAACCAAGACTAATGTGTGAAACAGAACAAATTTAGCTTCCAGAACATAAGAGGCACTCAATAAACGCTGCTTTGATTCACCTGGCTTTGGAATTGCCAAATTTTTGTTTTGGGTCAGGAAGAAATCCTGGAGGAGGAAATTGCAAACCCACTCCAGTATTCTTGTCTGAAAAAGCCCAAAACAGAGGAGTCTGGCGGGGTATAGTCCATGGGGTGGAAAAGAGTTGGACATGACTGAATGACCGAACACACATATTTTTGTTTTTGAGATTTTAGCCACTATTCTATGCACTGGGACCTGTTCTAGAAAAGAGTGGCTCAGGCCTGGCTCTTGTCCTTCTTCTGTATCCATAAAGATACAGGTCATACACCACAGCAATTGAGCTCACAGATAATTTCTTTTAATTCGATTTTCTTTCCCTAATGCAATAGGTCCTTTTAACTGAAGTTTCTTCACTATGCAAACCCTCAGTGTGAACTTCAGAAAAGTGTGAACTGAATAGAGGAGTTAGATATGAAATATAAAACCTTCCACACTCTATTTAGTTGAGAATAGAGTCGAGAAAACCAGGTATCCTGCACCCCAGAAAGATGAATGAGGCGGGAATTACCAATGTAGAAAGCCGCATTGTCCTGGCTAGCAAAATCATCAAGGTAGGCAATGCCTAGAGGCTGAATGGGAGTTTCTCCAAATCCACGAAGAAGGTTTCCCAGGAAGACGTAAACCCACATGGAGGAGCTGGCATCAATTTGACATTCTTAAAAGGAAAACAAATAAGAGGATTGAAATTCAATCACTATTGAAGTTAAACATTTATTCTACATGTCTACAAGTTGTCCTAAAGATGCATGAGAATGCAGAAGTGAAATCAGCAATAAATCGACTGATAGGAGTTTGAGCAACATATTTTAGGTAGTGTAAATCCCCCAGAAACTGACCAAGGAAATCTATTGTTCTCCTTATTTCTTATTTTCTTTCTTTTTATTTCATATTTCTACTGGATTATTTGAATTCCTGTACTTCAGTAACATACAATGTCCAGTCTGGGACAAAAATAGAAAAATTTGAACAAAGGCTTTTCTTGCCTTAATCTTTAAACTTTCTATTTTGCAACAGAAATCACCTGCAATTTTATTGGTGATGAAGGTTTATCTGAATTTCAAATTTTATATGGGCGATACTTCAAATTTTAGCATCATTGCCTACAACTAAATTCTTTGATAGTGAACAGACATGTTAAGGGCTCACATTTCAGAAAGAAATTCATATAAAACTTAAAAACCATACTTGGTGGCTCAGACAGTAAAGGATCTGCCTGCAATGCAGGAGACCCAGGTTCAATCCCAGAGTCTGGAAGATGCCCTGGTGTAGGGAATGGCTCTCCACTCCAGTATCCTTGCTTGGAGAATTCCATGCACAGTGGAGTCCAGAAGGTTGCAGTCCATGGGGTCGCAAAGAGTTGGATATGACTGAGGGACTGACACTCTCATGCTTTAGTGGTATAACAATTCCAAAAAAAGATAAGCTTCTGATATTATTTTTAGAGGGAAATTCAAAGCTAAAATGTTTAAAATACTTTCATAAAAGTCATGTCTTAATATGATCATGTGAAGTAGAATAATTACTCCCCATATCATAATTAAATAGTTAGGTGACTTTAACAAAAGTGTCAATATTAACTACCTCCAACAATCACCACTTTCTGGCAAGCACCGAGCTAAGTGGTTTGCAGACTTTTTCAAATTGAATTATCCTAAGAATCTTATGAGGTCGGAGATATTTTCTCTTATAGTAACTTTGAAAGTAATTTTTGAAAGTAAAGTGTGGGTTATTAAAAATTGGGGTGAATGCTTTTGTGTGGATGAATCAGACTTTGTGACATAAAAGATTATTGTGTAATCATGTGACATTTAGTTCTGATTTTGCCTTTCCTAGAAATGTAGCCAAGTGACCAGGGATATTGCACTTAACTTCTCTGGATTTTTATTTCACTCTCCCAAATATAATGGGACTTCTTTTTCAACATTGATTCCAGTGTCAATTTCAGCCCTGCCTTTGGGGGATTCTATTATTGTTGATAGAGGAGTCTTGTAGATAAGTGTAGACACTTTAGCTCTGGGCTTTCCAATACAGTGGCCACAAGTCACATGTGGCCACTGGAATTGATTAATTAAAATTACATGAAATTAAAAATTCAATTCCTCAGTCTCACTGGTTATACTTTAAGTACTCAATAGTCACATGGGGCTAATAGCTACTATGTGTATGTGTATGTCTTAGTCACTCAGTTGTGTCCAACTCTTTGCAACCCGATGGGCTGTAGCCTGTCAGGCTCCTCTGTCCATGTGATTCTCCAGGCAACAATACTAGAGTGGGTAGCCATGCCCTCCTCCAGGGGATCTTGCTGACCCAGGGATCGAACCTGGGTTTCCTGCATTGCAGGCAGATTCTTTACCGTCTGAGGCACCAGCGGATACCATAGATATAGAACATTCCCATCACTACAGAAGTTCTGGTAGACAGCTCTGCTCTAAAATATTTGGAGGAAATGGGGTTTGTGTGCAAAGCATTTTTGAGATGAGTCCTCTATTTACCCTGCTAACCCCTTTAGGATATACTTGTGTCCACTGTATCTAAGGTTTGTATATATCTATGACTTTAAGGGAACAGGATTTCATTTAAAGGAAAGAAAAGCATTGATTTATGAGTCATATATTCTGTACCTGCCTAATAATTTTGTATCTTTACATTAAAAAACTTCACCCCCACCCCTAAACCCTACATTTCTCTTTTTAATATGAAAGGTTTAAATATTAGTTGTATTGTCATTTATGGGCTTCCTGGGTGGTACAATGACAGAGAAACTGCTTGCCAATGCAGGTGACACAAGAGATGCAGGTTTGATTGCTTTTCAGGAAGATCCCCTGGAGAAGCAAATGGCAGCCCACTCCAGTATTCTTGCCTGGAAAATTCCAAGGACAGAGGATCCTGGCAGACTACAGTCCATGAAGTCACAGAGTCACAAACACACACTCATTGTCATTTATAGCATGTCTCTCCCTTGATTGTCAAAACCAAACCCAAATATCTTCAATGACTGTACATTATGTACAGACCAAAGTCTAAATCCTTTAGTCTGTCTCCTTGCTTCTTTGTGTGGATCTGAATTAAACTGAATTAAACTTTTGTTGTTCAGTGGCTAAGTCATGTCTGACTCTGCAATCCTGTGGACTTCAGTATACCAGGCTTCCCTGTCCTTCATTATTTCCCAGAGTTTGCTCAAACTCATGTCCATTGAGTCGGTGATGCCATCTTATCCTCTTTTGCCCCCTTCTTCTCTTGCCCTCAATCTTTCCCAGCATCAGATCTTTTCCAATGAGTCGTCTTTTCTCATCAGATGGCCAAAGTATCGGAGCTTCAGCTTCAGCATCAGTTCTTCCGGTGAACATTCAGGATTGATATCTTTTAGAGTTGATTGGTTTGATCTCCTTGCTGTCCAATGGACTCTCAAGAGTCTTCTCCGGCACCAGAGTTCAAAAGCATCAATTATTTGGCACTCAGCCTTTTTTAAGGTCCAAATATCTGTTATATTCTTACATGAACAATCCCTCTGGTCTCATTCACTGATTTACATACATTCTCCTGAATGTATCTCTTGCCTTCTTTCATGCTTTGCTTTTCTTATAGAATACCTTCTTTTCATACAGCAGGATAGGATAAACCTTTTACATGTATATGACCAGCCGCATTTTTCTCCTCATATATCAGTATTTCTTTTAATTCTCCTATCCTTGCTTTCATTCAGAGTCAGACCTCTCTGGTTCATTGGCCAGAAAAAGGACATCTCAAAGGAAAGCATCAATGAGGACATCAGGGGAGTGAGAAAATTTTATGGTGTAGATAAAAGATTTAGATGGATAGCAAATATATAAAAGAAGGGCGTCCACACTGCCTCTATAGAAGTGGATTCCACAGCCTAGGAGAAGGAGAGAGATGAGGGTAGTGGAGAGGAAGGGTTGAGCCTACTGATGCTAAAGGTCGTGGGGAGAGAGGATTTGAGTGTCCACCAGTGCAGCATCCCAGAGACGTGGCAAAGACCTGTGAGTAGATTCATGGGCTCCATGAGTGAGGAAACCTGTGCCACCATGGCCAGGTAGAGCCAGGGAGATAACAAGATCCCAAGGATGAAATGCAGTGTCGCTAAGCATCCTTGCCCCTGCCCCTTCCCAGGGCTTCCAATGCCTAGAGTAACACAGAAGAGATGGTTCCCATGCTCCCAAGCATGGCCTACACATAGCCTTGCTGTGCAGTGTAGGTCAGCCACATGGAACTTTGGATATGTTCACAAAATTCACCAAATCCTATCTTGTGTAGAAAGTAGAATTATTTCCATGTTTCCATGATGGTCACTTTTGCATCAAAGAGCTGCTATGCTAAAAAGGACACGAATATGGACATAAGATGACCCCAAAATGATGTATATGAACAGACACTGTGGCCAGAAGGATTTTAAATATTTAGGCTGACAGAGGGCTGATAACAGCAAGACCTCCCCTCCCACAATTTCTCCCTTTACCATTATGTAAGCTCCTTAGAATGTAAGCTACCCCTGGGGACGTGGGTAGAGATTAGGGACAAATTGACTGACATCATGTTTTTGCCATTTTGATGAAAAGGGGCTGAACACAAAAATTAAACTGTGTTTGGGGAAAAAAATAAATACTTTATATCAGATTTGTACATTAAACTTGTTTTACCCTGTTTCACAGTACACATTATTTAGAACTGCTGTAAACTTTCCCAGTCACTAGCAATTAATGCACCATCTTTCCATAATATTTGATTTTCTGAGTATTTTCTTAAGATCTCATCATATACTGCTTTTGTTTTTGCTGTTCAGTCACTAAGTTGTGTCTGATTCTTTGCGATGCCATGAACTGCAGCACACCAGATTTCCCTGGCCTTCACTATCTCCCAGGGTTTGCTCAAACTCATGTTCATTGAGTTGATGGTGCCATCCAACCATTTCATCCTCTGTTGGCCCCCTTCTCCTGCACTCAATCTTTCCTAGCATCAGGGTCTTTTCCAATGAGTTGACTCTTCACATCAGGGGGCCAAGACATTGGAGCTTCAGCTTTATATTCTATGATTTTTTTTAATGGTACTATAATATCTCAATTTAAGTAGTAAAGTTTTTGACAGCAAAAATCATATAGTGCATGCTAAATCACCTATAAAGACTAAAAGTACTTGTTTACTCAAGTCAAAAATAATTATCTTACCATTGTTTATTTTGGATTGTGATTTTTCCACAACTGGAATTGGTAATGAATTGTTTGAATCCAGGAGACATGGAGAGATGCTGAGAGTGGAATTGGAAACAGAATACCTTTCATATTTGTACCTGTATAAAAAGAACATTTTCTTAGCATCTTGTGAAAAATATTATAAGTATACTACTTGACTCACTAGGACACCTGTTTGAATCTACAGCTTTCCCTGAATCTATATCACTAAATCAAACCAGCATTTAACAGTACAGTTTTCTGAAGACAGTGCTAGAATATCTGCTTCACATATATTACACTATATCTGAACCAACTGCCCAGTGTCATGAAAGATAATAAAAGAATGATTTAGAGAGGCTCATTTTAATATAAAATAATAACTATAAATCACCTACTCTGTTGGTGAAAAAATATTGAACATTCTATAAAATCATGCTTATCTCTGAAAGCAATAATTAACAATTATGGTTATTGACATACTGTACTTGTAGTTGTAAATTTAGTAGAACACCTGGAATGTTGATTCTAGAGAACTGAGAATGATACTTGGGCTTTTTGAACTCTTTATCCAGACAGTATCCTAGTCTTCATTTTATTAATCTGGCTATAAGTTATTTCTAATGTTCTCTGTTTATAAGGTTACTATGGCAGCTAGATTGAGGAGCCAATGCCAGATGGTAGGATTGTGATCATTCCATCTACAGCTCCCCAGCACCACTGTTGTTTTTGTTCAGTTGCTAAGTTGTGTCCACCTTTTACAAGCCAATGGACTGTAGTATGCTATGCTTTTCGTTGGATCTCCTTGCAGTCCAAGGGACTCTCAAGAGTCTTCTCCAACACCACAGTTCAAAAGCATCAATTCTTCTGTGCTCAGCCCTCTTTGTAGTCCAACTCTCACATCCATACATGACTACTGAAAAACCATAGCTTTGACTATACGGGCCTTTGTTGGCAAAGTGATGTCTCTGCTTTTTCATATGCTATCTAGGTTTGTCATAGCACCATACTGCTTCTCAAATTACCCTTCAGAAGTCGATTTTTCTGCTCCACAAGCACCATTCAGGGCAGAGGTAACTGATGAAAGGAATCGCATCACTTTGATTCTCATTTTGTTCAGGCATTATGTGACTAATGGCTAATCATCATCATAATGCTTAAAATAGTAATAGTTTAAAGCTGTTTAACACAGTAAGGTCAAGATGTATTGACTTGTTAACATATTCAGGTTAATAAATGGCTTATCTCATATCATGGCTTCCCTTGTGGATCAGATGGTAAAGAATTCACCTGCAATGCAGGAGACCTTGGTTCAAACCCTGGGGTGGGAAAATCTGCTAGATGGGGGCATGGCAATCCACTCCAGTATTCTTGCCTGGAGAATCCCGTGGACAGAGGAGCCTGGAGGCCTACAGTCCATGGGGTCACAAAAAGTCGGATATGACTGAGTAACTAAGCATACAGTGAATATCAGTGTCGCATAACCTACACCTCAATGGGTCTACGAACCCCATTGGAAAAATAAAAATATTTTTGAATATATGTATTTAAGGGAAGAGGTTCAGAGTTTTGGCACTTTTATCAAATGAATCCTTGACCAAAATAGGTTTCCTAAGTTACAAAGACAAGTAACATCTCAGGTGTTGGGTGTTTGGATGTTCCTGTGCAATTCTTTTAAGTTATTTTTTATATGTCTGAATATTTTTATAATAAACCTCAGAAAAATTTAAAAAAGAACTATTTAATGAGAATAAATTTTAAAAATTATTAGCTACACAGGAGAACATTTAGCATTAAATTCATGGTAAATATAATTTTCTTTTTTTAATATAATTCCAGAGATACCAGGGATTATTATTGAGTTGGCCAAAAGTTCATGTGAGTTTCTCCATGAGATGGTTATGGAAAAACCCAATGGACTTTTTGACTAACCCAATATAAAACCTAAATGCTCTTAAAATGACTATCAATAGCAATTAGGTAGTATTTTTTTTTAAGTTTTTAGTTATTTGAGCTTTCTTTTTATCAGAAGGCAGCTGCTGCATATAAAATTATTTAGATCTTGAATTAATAGAATTTTATGAAATGTCACTTTTGTCACTAAATACTATGACAACTTTTTCAAATTTCAGCTTTCTTAGTTATAAGATGGGGGCTATAGATGTGGTCTGTGCTTATTTAGGCTCTATTGTATAAGGAAACAAAGAAGTGGTTGAACAGGGGGCCAGTGGTATTCAGTTCAATTCCCTTGCTCAGTCATGTCCGACTCTTTGCAACCCCATGAACCTCAGCACGCCAGGCCTCCCTGTCCATCACCAACTCCCGTAGTTTACCCAAACCCATGTCCATTGAGTCAGTGATGCCATCCAACCATCTCATCCTCTGTCGTCCCCTTCTCCTCCGGCCTTAAATCTTTCCCAACATCAGGGTCTTTTCAAATGAGTCAGCTCTTCACATCAGGTGGCCAAAATACTGGTGTTTCAGTTTTAACATCAGTCCTTCCAATGAACACTCAGGACTGATCTCCTTTAGGATGGACTGGTTGGATCTCCTTGCAGTCCAAGGGACTCTCAAGAGTCTTCTCCAACACCACAGTTCAAAAACATCAATTCTTCTGCACTCAGCCCTCTTTATAGGCCAGCTCTCACATCCATACATGGCTATTGAAAAACCATAGCTTTGACTATATGGGCCTTTGTTGGCAAAGTGATGTCTCTCCTTTTAAACATGCTGTCTAGGTTGGTCATAACTTCCCTTCCAAGGAGCAAGAGTCTTTTAATTTCATGGCTGCAGTCACCATCTGCAGTGATTTTGGAGCCCAGAAAAATAAAGTCAGCCACTGTTTCCACTTTTCCCCATCTATTTGCCATGAAGTGATGGGACCACATGCCATGATCATATCTCATGAATGTTGAGCTTTAAGTCAACTTTTTCACTCTCCTCTTTCACTTTCATCAAGAGGCTCTTTAGTTCTTCTTCACTTTCTGCCATAAGGGTGGTGTCATCTGCATATCTGAGGTTATTGATATTTCTCCCGGCAATCTTGATTCCAGCTTGTGCTTCCCCCAGCCCAGTGTTTCTCATGATTTACTCTGCATAAAAGTTAAATAAGGAGGGTGACAATATACAGCCTTGACGTACTCCTTTTCCTATTTGGAACCAGTGTGTTGTTCCGTGTCCAGTTCAAACTGTTGCTTCCTGACCTGCATACAGGTTTAAAAGTTTTTAAGTCTGGGATTTTAGTTCTGTCCTAGCTTCCACCCACCACTGACACATTCTTGATTCTGATGCATGAAGTTGCAGAGTGGCCTCCTAAATAGTCTCTTTGCTTTCACGTCGGCCCCACCAGAGTTATTTTCCTGAGCAGTAGGTACTAGATCCCTTAAAAAAAATGTCAGATTGTGTCATTCTGCTCAAATCTCTTGCCTGGCTTCTCACCCCATTCTCAGAAGGTATGGTCCTTGCAATAATTGGTGACCTTACTACCTGTGTTGTGGGGTCTGTAGAGGTGTTGCACCAGCTGAATATCAACACCCACCCAGAGCTACTGACTCAGAATCTACACTTTACCAAGAGCTTCAGGCAATTTAATTGTCCATCATGGTTTGAGAATCAACTTGAAGTCTCCTTCTATACCCCACCCCCACACTTTCCTCTTGCTCGTCCTTGCAGCTGACATCATGCCTGACTCCATCCTCCTGCTATAGAAACATTCACTGTTCATTTAGCCTGGAATCTTCTTCCCCAGATGTCTATGTGGCACTCCCCTTATCTCTTTCAGCTTTTCCCAAAAGTCATCATCTTGGTAAATCATCCCCCGAGAACGCTGCCTTAAACTGCAACCCCTCACATACTCTTCTGTGTCTTCCCTGGGTTATTCTTCTCTATGGCACTTAACATTTCCAGCATATGTCATTATTTATCTGTTTGTTTACTTGCTGTCTCTTTCTAATAAGATCCATGACAGCAGAGATTTTTGTCACTACTCTATTCCTGTTACCTAGAACAGTGATCAATATATATTTATCATATTCATGAGTCAGATGAGCAAACACACATAAAACTGAACACAGTCTGTTGGGAGTAGGCCCTTAATAATTCATATCTATAATTAATGTTAGGTTTTCTTGACATCAAGGGAATTTCTGGTAAGCAGAGTATAGTCATCATTGAAAGAACAAAAACTAACATTTTGAACAAGTGTCCAATTAGTGACTAATGCTGTGAAAGGTTGAAAAGAATTTATTATAATAATCCTCAGTAGAGAGTAAGTTCATAAGGGAAAGAATTGTGTGTGTGTGTGTTTAGGGAGGGGGGGTGTTTTGGTTTTCTTTCTGTTTGATTTTTCTCCATTGTCTGGCATGGTACCATCTGAGCCAACAGAAAAACCCACCAGGCAATTGGCACCCGCTAAATAATAAATGAACAAGTGTATCTTTCAACATATAAAGGTGGTTGATAATAATCTGTCTTTAATTTTTAAGCACGAGCCTGATTGGCTTCTTAGATATACTTCTCCTTCTGATTTTCTTGTATCAGTATATTTATCATCAACTTGAAGCAACACTCAGCAGTGGCCACAGGACTGGAAAAGGTCAGTTTTCATTTCAATCCCAAAGAAAGGCAATGCCAAAGAATGCTCAAACTACTGCACAATTGCACTCATCTCACACACTAGTAAAGTAATGCTCAAAATTCTCCAAGCCAGGCTTCAGCAATAAGTGAACCATGAACTTACAGATGTTCAAGCTGGTTTTAGAAAAGGTGCAGGAACCAGAGATCAAATTGCCAACATCCGCTGGATCATGGAAAAAGAAAGAGAGTTCCAGAAAAACATCTATTTCTGCCTTATTGACTATGCCAAAGCCTTTGACTGTGTGGATCACCACAAACTGTGGAAAATTCTGAAAGAGATGGGAATACCAGACCACCTGACCTGCTTCTTGAGAAACCTGTATGCAGGTCAGGAAGCAACAGTTAGAACTGAACACAGAACAACAGACTGTTTCCAAATAGGAAAAGGAGTACATCAAGGCTGTATATTGTCACCCTGCTTATTTAACTTATATGCAGAGTAAATCATGAGAAACACTGGGCTGGGGGAAGCACAAGCTGGAATCAAGATTGCCAGGGAAAATATCAATAACCTCAGATATGCAGATGACACCACCCTTATGGCAGAAAGTGAAGAAGAACTAAAGAGCCTCTTGATGAAAGTGAAAGAGGAGAGTGAAAAAGTTGGCTTAAAGCTCAACATTCATGAGACAATGATCATGGCATGTGGTCCCATCACTTCATGGCAAATAGATGGGGAAACAGTGGAAACAGTGGTTGACTTTTCTGGGCTCCAAAATCACTGCAAAGGTGACTGCAGCCATGAAATTAAAAGACACTTGCTCCTTGGAAGGAAAGTTATGGCCAACCTAGACAGCATATTAAAAAGCAGACACATTACTTTGCCAACAAGGTCTGTCTAGTCAAGGCTATGGTTTTTCCAGTGGTCATGTATGGATGTGAGAGTTGGACTATAAAGAAAGCTGAGTGCCGAAGAATTGATGCTTTTGAACTGTGGTGTTGGAGAAGACTCTTGAGAGTCCCTTGGACTGCATGGAGATCCACTGTCCATCCTAAAGGAGATCAGTCCCAGGTGTTCATTGGAGGGACTGATGTTGAAGCTGAAATTTCACTACTTTGGCCACCTGATGCAAAGAGCTGGCTCATTTGAAAAGATTCTGATGCTGGGGAAGATTGAGGGCAGGAGGAGAAGGGGACAACACAGGATGAGATGGTTGGATGGCATCACCGACACAGTTGACATGGGTTTGGGTGGACTCCGGGAGTTGGTGATGGACAGGGAGGGCTGGCGTGCTGCAGTTCATGGGGTCGCAAAGAGTTGGACACGACTGAGCGACTGAACTGAACTGAAGCGACACTATTCTTAATCTGAATGCAACAGCTTTAAGATAAATCATTGCCATCTCTGGTTAAAACCAGGTGGCTTAATTATCTAAGGAGGATTGATAATAATACACAACAAGAACGACACAGCTGTTAGCTATGTTAGGAAACTTGGCATGCATTTTACCTGTGTCATCTCACTGAATATCTTCAACAATATTACAAGCTAACTATTGTTTTATTACCTATAATATGTATTTTAAGATGCATAAACTGAGGTCTAGGCAGGCTAGGTAATATGCCCAAGGTCACGTTTCTTCTGAGCTACTGATGCCCTTCAGAATGAGTTAGGTCAAGGATTTATCTAGTTTCTGTAACTGCTTTCAAATTTTTTAATATTTTTAGTGGAACTCTTTTTTTTCCCCCCTCTGAGCAAATTGCTGCATGGAGGTTCAATGACTAGAATAGATAACACAGAAATGGATCAAGCAGAGCTTAGAGGGATTGCAGACTATTTCCTCAGCCCTCTCCTTTGCCTCCTCCTTACCCACTGGCTGCATATAATACCTTTGTAGAATCTCAGTGACCTAAGGACACTTCTGCCCCATGGAAAGGAGGTCAGATAGGTGTCTAAAGAGTAGACAGAAATCTTGAAGCCATACAAAGACAAAGGGGTCACAGAAACCATCCAAATAGGTAGGAAAGATTCTACACAAAGGATTCTGTGAGCTGTCTTTATAGATCGGATGTGGATGTCAAAATCAGGCTATATTTATATAAGTGACTTGGGAAACCAAGAAAAAGTTTGGACTAGATAGATCATTTGTGGGCTTCTCAGGTGATACTAGTGGTAAAGAACCTGCCTGCCAAGGCAGGAGATGTGAGAAACACAGGTTCAATCCCTGGATCGGGAAGATCTCCTGGAGGAGGGCATGACAACCCACTCCAGTATTCTTGCCTGGAGAATCTCATGGGCAGAGGACCCTGGCAAGCAAGTCAATAGAGTTACAGACTCAGACACAACTGAAGCAACTTTGCACACGGAGATCATTTGTAAATCTCTCCAGCTTTAAAATGTCATGGTATGGTGGTCTGGAGTGGGCAGTCATCAAAGATTTATCTGATACATAATTTCCTAAAATATTCTCTTGCTTTAAAACCTCTTGCTTGTCACTTGGCTCAGTAGGCAATGGGCAGAGAAGAGAGGCAATATGTATATGTATGAAGAAGATATCAGAATGCTTGTTTTAAGGATCCAGTTCGGTAATTATAAGACACCTAGACTTGGAAGGTCACCAGACTCTCTAGGTATGGTCCTTAGCTCTAAACTAAGAAAAAAAGGATACACTGTGCTCTCCTGCCTCATGGGTTGTCATGAAAATGAAATGATATGATGAAATCTTTAGAACCACTGAAGTTGTATGCAAGTACTGATAAAATTACTAACAAAAGTATTAACAGGAAGCTTCAAGTTTACAGAATACAAACACTGCACTTCTGTTGAGAAAGCTCTGTGAGATAATATTTGAATATTGAATAGTTATTTCAGTTGGTAATGTATCCCTCAGTCAAGGATCTACCAGTCAATTTTCCCACGATCCAGCATATTGTCTGTAGCATTCATTTATTACCCATTCGACACTCATTTGATGCTTATTACTTTTTCTTTACTTAGAACTTTGCCTCCACAGCTGTATTAAATCATTTGAATGATGGCATATTTGTGAAAATTTCCCTTAAATAATGTTGACATCCATACATAGTGGTATATTGAAAAACATTTTTTTACAGTTTATTAAATCATAAGTAAAATTATAAGCATTTTGAAATTTTGCCCAAAGTGCATGTAATAAAATAAGATGTAAATTTTCATGGTTATCATGATACAAACTATCATGGTTATTGTAATGACCAGGAATTATTTTCTCAAATAATTAATTGTATTCATTAAAAGAGAGACAATACAGTTGTTGGTTAACACAAGAAAAAGATGTTTGCTTTAGACTTACTGTTCCATGAAGAACTGAGGCATTGCAATGAGCAATGTTCCAACTCCCATGATCAGGCACCCAGCTCCAATTATTTTTGGCCTGTGAAGCTTGGCTCCAAAGTAGCTAACAAATGCTATAACTAAGAGATTCCCTTTGGGGAAAAGAATAAAATGTTCATAAATTAGAGAACTTAGAAAGTCATCATCATAACTAAATGACTATAACTGAATGAATGAATGTCTATGGCAAGTTGGGCAATGTTTGTTTTGACTAAACCATCTCCCACCATCTTTCCCACCATTTGTCTTTTTTTTTGCTTTAATCTGAAATGACTGTTGAAACAATCCTGAGATTCATTACTTCAATCATCTCATCCCTTTATCAAAATACTTTAATAACTAACCGTTCTACCTTGTTTTCATCCACCTTAATTATTTGCCCTTTTTAAAGTGTTTTATCAATAAATCAAATTGTAGAAGGCTCCCTATAGTTGCACTCTTAAATTTTCCTTGGTGATTTTGAAGTAAACTTTATGACTCTTTCTTCATTTGTTAACATTTTCTATTAAAACCTCTATTTGTTTCCCATTGCTCTTGAAACATGCCTCATATAGTCTTGCTTTAGCTGATATTCCCCGAAGAAAAAAATAAACAGAACAGTTTCACTTTAAATGAATTCAAATTATGAAATGCTCAGTTGTGTCCAGCTCTTTCAGACTCCATGGACTGTAGCCCACCAGGCCCCTCTGTTCATCGAATTTTTCAGGCAAGAATCCTGAAGTGGGTTGCCATTTCCTTTTCCAGGAGATCTTCCTGACCCAGGGATTAAGCCAGCATCTCTTCCATCTCCTGCTTTGGCAGGCAGATTCTTTACCACTACACAACCTGGGAAGCCTGCTTGCTTACATACTTTTTACAAAAATAAAAGGTTCAAAATAGAAATGAAAAATTATTCCACATAGCTTCATAAATACATCAATTATATTTATATAATTATATCAATGTATGCTCAGAATACAAATTTTATGAAAGTCTCTGTAAGATATAACCATCCCTTTTTAAAAAATAAAGAACAAAATTTTTTGAAGGTAGGACTTAAGGCTTTCTAAAATATCTCCAGTGAAGTAGTCGATGATGGTGATAACTGATTAAACATGCTTTAGGCAAGATTTTCTCATGCCTTGTTGTGTAGAAAAATTACTGGAAAGGAGTGGCAAGGTAAATACTAACAGAAACATTAAAAATGCAGAATCTTGGCAGCTCTCAACAGTTTCTGATTTCATGGATGGGGGAGGGGATGCAGGCCAAGAAATCTGCATTTTTAATATTCATTCAAATGTGTTGATGGGTATAATTCCTGGAACATGCTTTGATAAACATTGCTTAGGATCTTAGATTTCAAGGGACTTTAATGCTTTAGCTATTTATATTTGGAGTATTTATTTTTTTAAAGATTGTGGTGCTAGATAAAGTAAACCTTAGCATTTCTCCAGCAATTGATTGTGAAGTTTGTTGGGTGGCCTAGGTTTGAGGTTGTCGATGTTTTCAATTTTCCAAAAAGAGTGAGTTTCCTCATATCTGTAAGCAATCATCTTATTTACTACTGTCTATTCACATTGCCAGCTTAAGTGCAAAAACAGCAGCAATTTTTATCATTTTGAGGATAGTAGTGAAAAAAGTAGCTTGCTCCTGGCTACAATTCTTCACCAGAAAGAATTGAGCTCTTTCTAGGTTTCGTATAAAAAAAGCTTAATTCGGTATGAGATCTCTTATTTAATATTTAAGTATTTAGTAGAAGAAACGTTGTAATATCTATATTGATAATTATGTCTGTAATTTTGCTAATGTGTCACAGCAAATAAACAAAACTAAATCAAAACCTAACTTTTAGTTTTTAGGTAATGTGCCCCCCATCACCACCATTACCTCCTTCCCAAAGTCACATATCACAAATATGTCACAAAAGAGCACTCATGTTTACAGGCTGTTTCTGTGTTATATAAGTGGGTATGCCAGACACTACAAAATATCATTTGAACTTCTGTAATATCTGTAGGTTTTGCTTCCTTTATTTAGTAAGCTTTCTGAGTTCTCACAAGATAGACTTAGAAAATAAATGGTGATATATAATCTTTAAAAAATCAAATTGGATATCGAAATTCTTTCACATCTACCATTACTAACTTCTGAAAAAACAACAGGTCCAGAGAGGTTTACAAATGTGTTTTTATCAAATTTTCGAGTGCTAGATTTTCCTGCTTTCTCTCTTCCTCTCTTTTCCCAAACACAGTACTTCAAATAATAGAAAAGAAAGCTACCTAACTCATGCCTATAAGACTAATACAACCTTGTAATCCAAACTAGATGAAAATAGTGAAAGAGACCAAATGCAGTTTATTCTAGGAGTGGAATTGAGTGAAGTTGCTCAGTCGTGTCCGACTCTTTGCGATCCCATGGACTGTCACCTACCAGGTTCCTCCATCCATGGAATTTTCCAGGCAAGAGTACTGGAGTGGGTTGCCATTTCCTTCTCCAGGGGATCTTCCCGACCCAGGGATCTAACCCAGGTCTCCCGCATTGCAGGCAGATGCTTTACTGTCTGAGTCACAAAGGAAGCCCAGGAGTGGAAGGGTACCACCAAACAAGAAACAAATCTGTTAATTAAAGCTGTATATAAAATGATGGAAGGAGAAAAATCCCATGGTTAGATTGTGCTCAGTCACTTCAGTCATGTCCAACTCTTTGCGACCCCCTCTGCACTCCTGCATCCATGGGATTCTCTGGGCAAAAATACTGGAGTGGGTTGCCATTTCTTTATTCCAGGGCATCAGACATATAAAAGCACTTAATATAATTAACCATTTATGATGAGAAAAATGTGGGCAAATTAGATTTTAAAGTGTATCTATCAAAACTGCACAGCTCATAGATTGTTTAATGGTGAAATTTTGAAAGTATTTTCATTAAGGTAAGATGTAAGACAAGGATGCCCACTGTCACTGCTTCTATTCAACATAGAACTGAGGCCAGTGCAATAACACAAGAACAAGAAATAATATATCTAATAATGGGAAAGAGTGATATAAAATTACCTTCTGTTTCAGACAATACAATTGTTCAGGAAACTCTACAGCATCTATAGACAATCAATTAAAATGAACAAATTCAACAAGATTGCTATATACTTGTAACATTAGACGTTAATACTCTTTCAGTACCCTACGGAATAACTAAATAAGAAATGTAACAAAAAATGTAGGAACAAGTATAACAAAAAATAACTAGTATATTTATAGTTTGTAAATATAATATTGAAAGCTATAAAAAGACCTAACTAAATGAAGATATATGCCATGTTCTTGGTTGGAAAGACTCACTAACATAAAATGTCAGTTATCTGATTTTATATATAAATTCTATGCAATTTCAACCAAACCAAAATGGGATATTTCAGAAAACGATTCCAAATACAACCAAGAAAAAATCTGATAGAAAAGTTGGAAATTTTCCTACCTAATTGCAGAGCTAGTTATAAAACTATAATCAAGAAGATAGTCTTGTATTGAGTTAGGGATCAATGGACTTATGGAAGAGATTTACACTTAAGAGATAAGTTTTTATGTGATAAAGAGGGTATTTCAAATACCTGGGTTAAGTATATATTGAATTAGTGCTGATCAGACAATTTGTTATGATAATATAAAGAGGATGCTACCTGGCTTTGTATTTTTTTTTAATTCTATTTTAAGAATGCCTCTTTTGATTCAGCATATAAGAAGCCAGAAGAATCTTCATCCTGCTGCTGCTGCTAAGTCACATCAGTCGTGTCCGACTCTGTGTGACCCCACAGACAGCAGCCCACCAGGCTCCTCTGTCCCTGGGATTCTCCAGGCAAGCACACTGGAGTGGGTTGCCATTTCCTTCTCCACCTCTTCATCCTAACAACTAAGTAAAAAGCTGAAAAATCAACAAATCGTCTTAGATCTGTCAGACAGGTGGGGTCATAGGGTAAATTGCTGCCCTTCCAATTGGAGAGACCAATAGGCAAATGCAAAGAATTGTGGCCAGCTGGAAAAGAAATCCACAACAATAAATCTCCTTGGGAACAAGTTCTATGGTAAGAAAAACCTGAACTGTACCTGACAAGAGGCTCAGCATGGACAATTCTGAGGGATGAAAATTCCAGAGGGATTGAGGGATTGAGGGCCCCCACACTTTTGTGAGCTTTACTTCAAGAGCTCAATTAGGTTTTCACAGTGATATCAGAGAATAAATTTTTTGTGCTTCCAGCATGGGGAGGGGAAAGGGAACCATTTTGAAATATGCCAGGGCACTCTGTTTATCTTAAGAAAGCCTGCTTTTAGGGGGAATTAGGAACCAAAGTCTATCCTGCTGGGGCATTATCAGAGCCCAGCTGACCTGGGGGAAGGGTAATACCCAACTCTAGCCATTCTAGTTATCCTGTCCCACCAATGAGGGGTCGGGGGACTGGAAAGCACACCTGAAGTTCACAGTCCAGAAGCATAGACTCATTAAGAGCCTAAGACCCACAGGACCATAGAATGCTTTCTCTCCCTCACATATCACCATCACATTACTAAAGGCCTATTTATAGCAGTTCCTTTCACCCAGTACATCTTTTCTGGCTATGAAGGGAAAAAAAAAAGGACATACTGAAAATAAAAAGAAAAACTTTTGGAAGAGACAGAGCAACCATCAGAACCAGACATGGCAGAGATTTCAGAGTTGGTAGACTAGAAATGTAAGACAACTATAATTAAGATGCCAAGATCTTTAATGGAAAAAGTAAACAGCATGCAAGAACAAATGGGCAGTGTAAATCAAAGAGATGTAAATTCTGAGAAAGATCCAAAACAAAAAAAATCTAGAGAACAGAAACACAGTAACAGGGGTAAAGAATGCCTTTGATTGGCTTGCTGGACACAGTTAAGGAAATAATCTCTGACTTGAAGATACATCAATAGAAAACACCAAAAGTGAAAAGTGAAGGGCAAAAGACTGAAAAAAAAAATTCCAGAATATCCAAGGATGTGAAACTATATAAGTTGTAACATACAGGTAATGGGAATTCTAAAAAGAGAAGAAAGAGACAAAGGAATAGAAAAAATATTTTAAAAAATAATGACTAAGAATTTCTACCAAATTAATGTCAGACACCAAACCACAGATCTAGAAAGCTATGAGAACAATGAGCAGGATAAATGCCAAAAAATATAAACCAGATATGTCATTTTCAAACTACAGAAAATCAAATATGAGATAATTTCTTAGAAAAATCCAACCTTACCTATAGAGGAGGAAAATAATGATATCTTACTTCTCCTCCAAAACCATGCAAACAAGAAAGGAGTATAGAAAGAATTTTAAAGTGTTGAGAAAAAAAAAATCCACCAACCTAAAGTTCTGTACCCTGCAGTTATCCTTCAGAAGCAAAGAAAAAATACTATATCAGACAAATATTGACAAATGGTTCCAGTAGACCTGCCTTGATGAAATGTTAAAAGAAGTTCTTTAGATAAAAAAGAATAATAAAGTTCAGAAACTCAGATCTCAGATAAAGAAAGGATGAGCTTCAGAGAAGACATAAGTAAAGATGGGCTTCCCTCATAGCTCAGTTGGTAAAGAGTCTGCCTGCAATGCAGGGGTCCGGGGTTTGATTCCTGGGTCAGGAAGATCCCCTGGAGAAGAAAATGGCAACCCACTCCGGCATTGGAGAATCCCATGGACAGAGGAGCCTGACAGGCTACAGTCCATGGGATTGCAAGAGTCGGACATGACTTAGTAACTGAAGAGATAAATGATAAATTTAAAACTTTTATTTTTTTTATTTGTAATAAGTCCAGCAGATAATAGTTCAAAATAATAATATAAAAAATGTGTTCAGTGATGTATTCTTATGTATGCATGTTTTCTTATATATAAGTGAAATAAAATGATTAATAACAGTGATGCAAAGGATAAGAAGGAAGAATTTAAATGGAAAGATACAATCTACCAAAACTCACATAGAAAGAAACAGATAATCTGAATACACCTATATCTATTAAAGAAATTGAACCAATAGTTAATATTCTACCAATACAGAAAATACCACATCCAGATAGATTCACTGTGAACTTTTCCAAACTATTAATGAAGAAATTATACTAATTCTCTACAATCTCTTTCAGAAGACAGAGAGGGAATACCTCCTAATTATTTGAGGGTAACACTGCCCTAATACCAACACCAGAAAAGGCATTACAAGAAAAAACAAACTAAAACGTCTCCTGAACATAGGGGCAAAAATTGTCAACCACATAATAGCAAATCAAATCCAACAATATATAGAAATAATTATACATTAAGACCAAGCAGGACTTATTCCAGGTATTCAGGGCTGTTTCAGCAATAGAAAATCAATTAATGTAATCCATCACATCAACAGGTTAAAGAAGAAAAATCACATGCTCATATCAATATGTGTAGAAAAAACATTTGGCAAAATTCTACAACCAATCATGATAAAAAAAAAAAAAAAAAAAGTACAAGAACTTGAAAGACAGAGGAATGTCCTCAAGTTGATTTTTTAAAAAACTACCAAAAAGCATAGCTAATATCATAATTAATGGTAAGAAATCCAAAGCTTTTCCACTAAGACCAGGCACAAGGCAAGCATGTGTCCTCTTAAAATTGTTTTCAATATTGTACAGGGAGTCCATCTAAATGCAAAAGAACAAGAAAAGGAAGTAAAGGTATACAGATTTGAAAGGAAGAAATAAAACTGTCTTTCTTCCCACAGGACATGATCATCTTTATAGAAAGTCTGAAAGAATTAACAAATGAACTCCTGTAACTAATATGTGACTATAGAAGGGTTGTAAGATAACAAAGTTAATACACAAAAGTCAATCATTTTCTAGTATGCCAGCAGTGAACAATTGAAGTTTAAAAACATATCATTTACATTAGTACCTCCTAAAATAAGTATAAATTTAACAAAATACATACAAGACCTACATGAAGAGAACTATAAAACTCTGACTAAAGAAATCAACTAACTCAATACATGGAGAGAGATCATATCCCACATCCACAGATAGGAAGACTCAGTATTGTCAAGGCATCAGTTCTTTCCTATTTGATCTATGTATTCAATGCAATCTCAATAAAAACCACAGCAAGTTACTTGTGGATAGTGAGAAACTGATTCTAAAGTTTACATGGAGAAGTAAAATACCTAGGCAGCCAGAAGTAAAATACCTAGAACAGGCAACAACATATTGAAGAAAAAAATGTTGGAAGACAGACACCACCCAATTTCAAAACATGCTAGAAAGCCATAGTAATGAAGACAGTGTGACATTGGTGAAAGAATGAAAAACAGATACATAGAACATAATAGACAGCCCAGAAAAGACCTACATGAATTATAGTTAACTGGTCTTTGAGAAGAGAGCAAAGGCAATACAATAAAGCAAAGACAGTCTTCTCAATCAATGGTTCTGGAAGAACTTGACATCCACATGCAAAAAAACCAGCAAAACTCCTGAATCTAGACACAAACTTTAGTTTTCAAAAAATAAACTCAAAATGGATCACAGATCTAAATGTAAAATGTAAAACTATAAAACTTCTAGAAAATAACATAGAAAACCTTGATGACCCTGGGTTTAAGTGTTAGCCACTCACTTGTGTCCCATTCTTTGCGACCCCATGGACTGTAGCTCATAAGGCTCCTGTGTCCATGGGATTTCCCGTGCAAGAATACTGGAATGGGTTGCCATTCTCTCCTCTAGGGGATGTTCCTGACCCAGGGATTGAACCTGGGTCTCCTGCATTGGTAGGCAGATTCTTTATCATCTGAGCCACCAGGGAAGACCCTGGGTTTGGAGATAACTTTTTAGAAATAACACCAAAACCACAATCCATGAAAGAAAAAAAATGATAAGCTAGACTTTATTAAAATTAAAAATTTCTGCTCTCTGAAAGATAATGCTAAGAGACTTAAAAGACAAGCCACATACCAAAAGAAAATATTTGAAAAAGCCATATCAGATAAAGGACTATTATCCAAAATACACAAAGAACGCTTAAAATCTAACAATAAGAACACAAACAACCTGTTTAAAATGTGGGCTAAATACCTTGACAGAACTCCAAAGATTCGCCGATGGCAAATAAACACAGAAAAGAGATATTCAAGTTTGTTTGTCATCAGGAAACTACAAATTAAAAAAAAAATGAAACACCACTACATATCTATTGAAAGTGAAAGTGAAGTTGCTCAGTTGTGTCCGACTCTTTGCAATCCCATGGACTGTAGCCCCCCAGGCTCCTCCGTCCATGGGATTTTCCAGGCAAGAGTACTGGAGTGGCTTGCCATTTTCTTCTCATTATTAGAATGGCCCAAATCTAGAGCATTAAATGGTGCTGAGGGTGTGGAGTAACAAGAACTCTCATTTGTTGTTGAGCTCTCATTCCAAATGGTATAGCCACTTTGGAAGACAATTTGGCAGTGTCTTACAAAACTAAACATATTCTTCCCATAAGACCCAGCAAGTATGCTCCAATGTATTTCCCCCAAAGAGTTGAAGACTTATGTCCACACAAAAATCTGCACATGTTTATAGTAGCTCTATACATAATTGCCAAAACTTGGAAGCAATCAAGAAGTCCTTTAGTAGATGAATAGATTAACTAAAGTACATCTGGAAAATGGATTATGATTCAGTGCTAAAAAAATTATTTACCCAGTATGAAAAGACAGGTAAGAACCTTAAATGCTTATTGTCATGTGAAAGAAGCCAATCTGAAAAAGTTACATACTGTATGGTTCCAAATATATAGCATTCTGACATAGGCAAAACTTTGGAGTTAAAACAGTTAAAAGATCAGTAGCTACCCAGGGATAGTGGGTAGGGATGGATGGATAGGCAGAGCACAGAGGATTTTTAGGGCATTGAAAGTGCTCTGTATGATACTATAATAGTGGATACATGTCATTATACATTTTTTTCAATCCCATAGACTACATAACACCAACAGTGAACCTTAATGTAAACTCTGGACTCTGAGTGATAGTGAGGTGTCATTGTATGTCATCAACTATAATGAATGTCCTACTCTGGGTGGGGATGTGGATAATGGGAGAGGCTATGAATGTGTGCAGGTAGAGGGTATATGAGAAATCTCTATCTGCTCACTCTTGTTGAGAACCCAAAACTGCCTTAAAAAGCAAAAGCTTTTACATATTTAGAATAAAACACCTGGGAAAATATTTGTAACAAAGAGTTAATATCTAGAAATATTAGTAGGTCTTGATATAGAAAAAAAATTACTTTCCTGGCCATTGTTTGAGAAAGAGTCCTTTGGGAAAAAACAGTTTACTTGGGAAGAAACTGAATGTCCAGTGTGTGGATGAGAATGACAACTGATATTAGAGGATAAATGAAATTGTTCTCCAAAAAATAATTGAAGAATTTAAAGCTAGAGACAGAGGGTGGGAATGGGTCCAGAACACTGGAAGGAAGGAATGTGGAGAGAGACAAAGGAGTAAATTAAAATTATGGTCAGGAAACCCACTTTTCTGGAAAACTAGGGCTTGCAATTAACTAGAGCAATCCTGTGATGTTTGGGATAAAGTTTTGCAATGGAAGTAAGAGGACTTTTATTGCATCTAATCCAGTAAACAATTTCTATCCTTAGAATGCTCTGGAAGGGTTAATATGAATTTAGACTCAGGGTCCTTTTTCACTTCCTGTGTAACATTCAGTTCAGTTCAGTCGCTCAGTGGTGTCCGACTCTTTGCGACCCCATGAACTGCAGCACGCCAGGCCTCCCTGTCCATCACCAACTCCTGTAGTTTACCCAAACCCATGTCCATCGAGTCGGTGATGCCATCCAACCATCTCATCCTCTGTCGTCCCCTTCTCTTCCTGCCCTCAATCTTTCCCAGCATCAGGGTCTTTTCCAATGAGTCAGTTCTTCACATCAGGTGGGCAAAGTATTGGAGTTTCAGCTTCAGCATCAGTCCCTCCAATGAACACCCAGGACTGATCTCCTTTAGGATGGACTGGTTGGATTTCCTTGCAGTCCAAGGGACTCTCAAGAGTCTTCTTCAACACCACAGTTCAAAAGCATCAATTCTTCGGTGCTCAGCCTTCTTTATAGTCCAACTCTCACATCCAGACATGACCACTGGAAAAACCATAGCCTTGACTAGATGGACCTTTGTTGGCAAAGTAATGTCTCTGCTTTTTAATATGCTATCTAGGTTGGTCATAACTTTCCTTCCAAGGAGCAAGCGTCTTTTAATTTCATGGCTGCAATCACCATCTGCAGTGATTTTGGAGCCCAGAAAAAGAAAGTCAGCCACTGTTTCCACTATTTCCCCATCTATTTGCCATGAAGTGATGGGACCAGATGCCATGATCTTAGTCTCATGAATGTTGAGCTTTAAGCCAACTTTTTCACTCTCCTCTTTCACTTTCATCAAGAGGCTCTTTAGTTCTTCTTCACTTTCTGCCATAAGGGTGGTGTCATCTGCATATCTGAGGTTATTGATATTTCTCCCGGCAATCTTGATTCTAGCTTGTGATTCTTCCAGCCCAGCGTGTAACATTAGTACCCTATATTAATTATAGATCCTCTCCAGTTTTGCACTGGGGTCTGGGAATCTAAGAGTAAGTTTGGACCAGATTCTAAGTTTCTTCAGCTCTAAAATGTTTTTATACTATAACCTAGAGTAAGCAATAATCAAAGAAATATTTCATGTATAATTTTCTATCTGTGTATTTCTTCTTCTTTCTGTAAATCTAATTTATTCCTTTGATCTGCATCAGTTTCCTATTTGTACTTGTTTCTTCTTTTGATGCAGTGTTACCTTTACCTTGACTCTCCGTGGCCTTTTTTGTAAGCAAAAATCATTTCTTTTTGGCAGTCATTACTGTGTGCCGGCTTTCTCTAGCTGCAGCAAGCAGGAGCTAGTCTCGAGTTGCAGGGCACAGGCTTCTCATTGTGGTAGCTTCTCTTATTGTGGGGCATGAACTCTAGGGCATGCAGGCTTTATCAGTTGTGGCTTGCAGGCTCAGTTGCCCCAAGGCATGTGAAATCTTCCTTGAGCAAGGATCAAACCCGTGTCCCCTGCATCTTAACCACTGGATCACCAGTGAAGTTCTCTCCATGGTTTTTCATTCTATTTGGAGTTGTAGGTAGGGCAGGCATCAAAGAATACATCTACTAACTAGACCTATCTAAGGCAGGGGTCCGAATAAACCCCAGGGCCATGGACCAGTGCTAGTCTGTGGCCTATTAGGAACGGGGGTGGGACATAGCAGGAGGTGGAACATTGGACAAGTGAGTGAAGCTTCATCTATATTTACAGGAAGCTCCCCTTACTGCCTGAGCTCAGGAAAACAAGCTCAGGGCTCCCACTGATTCTGCATTATGGTGAGGTATATAATAATTTCATTATATATCACAATATAATAATAATAGGTATAAAGTGAACAATAAATGTAATGCACTTATTGCAATGTAATCATCTCAAAACCACCCCTCCCCACCATGCTATTCATGGAAAAATTGTCGTCCATGAAACTGGTCCCTGGTGCCAGAAAGGTTGGGAACCACTGGTCTAAGGAGTTTACACAAGGGAGTGATACAATCAGATGTTTTATAAATTTATTACACAGATTGCAGCCCATTGATGAACAGCATTAACATTGTATTGAAGCTTGTTAGATATGCGGGACCTTACTTCCCTTCCTGCAGAATCAGTCTATGCATTTTGACAAAATTGTCCAGTCATTCATGTGAATATTAATGTTTGACTAGCACTGATCCAAGACATTTTTTCTGATAAGGTGATGAAAGATGGATTTGGGAAGCAAAAGCCTGAAGGTCAAAGGTTATCTAATACTCTCCATTCTTGTGTTACATAGGGTGCATGCTCAATCACCAAGTCACGTCCAACTCTTTGCAACCCCATGGACGGTAGCCTATCAGTCTTCTCTGTCCATGGGATTTTGGGTGGCCATTTCCTTCTCAAGTTATTTAGGCTAAGATTGAAATACACAGTATGAATTTGTATGATCAGGCCACCCAAGATCACTGTTCTCCTGCTCTCTGTACATCTCTGTCCAACCATGGCTTGCTTCAGTTACACCCTACTCTCATGACTGACCTTCCTATATACTTGCCCCTCCAGCTACTGATTGTTCTAACTTCAGATCAGAACATAGCCACAGAATAGCTCATCAAAGGGGCAATGAGCGCGGCGTCTCCTACTGGTCCTGGGAAACAAAAGAGCCAACCTGAAACAAATCCCCCCTGTGAATGGTAAGCTCCCCCTCCTCCCCTGGAGCAAAGACTACCCCCGGGTCCTCCTGCCTGCCTCCTTCTCACACAGGGTGGGGTGTTGCTCCAGGGCATTGCTTTGGACAGATAAGGCTTCTCAGCTAAACCATTGATGTCTCTGTCATCCAGGCTCTATGTCTTCAATTAGAGACTTAGGAATAGGGTGGGGGTGGTGGGGTGGGGGGAGGAAGGAGAGGGTGGGATGTATGGAGAAAGTAACAAGAAAACATATATTACCATATGTAAAATAGGTAGCCAATAGGAATTTGCTGTATGATTCAGGGAATTCAAACCAGGACTCTGTCACAACCTAGAGAGGTCAGATAGGGAGAGAGGTGGGAGGGAGGTTCCAGAGGGAGAGGACGTATATATACCTGTGGCTGATTCACACTGATGTATGGTAGAAACCAGCACAAGACTGCAAAGCAAGTATTCTTCAATTAAAAATAAATAAATTTAAAAAAATTTAAAAAAGGCTGGGCCAAGTACAGGGTGTGCTAGCCTGTGACCCAACAGAATGAAAAAAATAATTGTTGAAGAGTTGAAAAAATATTTCTTCACTCTTCTAAAGTTTCAAGTGAAGCTGAACCTGGAGCCATTATTATAGCACGTTACTTGAATTTCAACAGGCAGTAAAGACCACAGTGGCTTCTAATTTATTTCAACCAAAGATTGAAGACTCTTAGTTTATCAGTTTAGGAAGATGACTAAGTGGAATTACACTCCTTAAAATACTTCCAAAACAGTGACTAAAATCTCTTGGTCTTCTCAAGTCCTAAGAGGAAGTATAGAGTTGGTGGCTAACCAAAGACCCCAGAGAGTAGAATTTTTGTTTCCTGCTTTGCTCTAGTGTTGTTATTAATAGAATTCCTTTATCTTGTTTCTAGGCCACTGGGCAGAAATACTCCTTTTACAGCTTAACTTTTTCTTAAATTATTACATTTTTATTGTATTAATTCAAAGACCTCCTTTGAATTCTTCCAAATTTTGAATCACAGGGCTTCCAGAATATAACTTTTGTAAAGATGTTTCCCACATACTTCTAATTCAACATACCAGCAGCATTTCAGACTCTCTCCTTGAAAAACCTCACTCTGATTGGAAATTTGTGTAAGTCATATGATAGAGAAAATCTGGGACAGGACGTTAATTGTTTACTTGGAGAGAACAAATTGTCTCTACTATAGCACAGGGCTTCCCAGGTGGCTCTGTGGTAAAGAATCCACCTGCAATGCAGGAGACCTGGGTTCAATCCCTGGATTGGGAAGATTCCCTGAAGAATGAAATAGCAACCCACTCCAGTATTCTTGCCTGGGAAATTCAATGGACAGAGGAGCCTGGTGGGCTATAGTCGCTAGAGTCACAAAAGAGTCGGATATGACTGACCACATATGCATAGACTGTAGCACAAGGCCATGGCAAATTATGTCCAAGTAAGATTTCACACATAGAGTCTGATTTTACACATGGAGCAGATAACAACATGCAGTGAGGATGTCCTTCAGTCATGCCTAGAAACTTTGTACTTAAAAGTAAAGTCAGGTATCTGTAATACATACCAATTTCAAAACTACCATCAATAATGCCCACCAGTGAAGAAGGGATATCAAACCTTCTCTCTATCTGAGTGATGGTGCTCTTCAGATAGCCTTCTGCCAGTGCTTTGGCAAAGTAAACGAAAGACAAGGCACCCAAGAATACCTGGAAAATATGACAGGTCACACTTAGTCTAAATCCAGCCTGACCTAAAACGGGAAATTTGGTAAGCAAACCAAGAACCATGGAACAAAGTTGTTAACATCGAAGATTTCATTCAAGCACAGTAACAGTCTTCTTCCCACCTCAAGCTCATGTGAAGTTCTAAAAATTCAAATTTTCTTAGAAGTAATAGATTTTCATTTATAATGTATATTGAATTTCTTTTTTCCCTTTCTCCTCCCCTCCCCAAAGGACATTTAAAGGAGTCTTGGCTTTGAAAAGAAGATCCATTGCTTGGGGAAGCAGAAGGAGGAAGGAGCCATTGAAAGGTAAGAAAATAAAAACCATAAACCAGACACTTAACATCTTATCCCAAGTCTATTGCTCATGACTGTATTTCACAGGGATGGTGGATGTTCCAGCAGGGAATGTAATAGACTGAGAAGTGGAACTACTATTCCTAATGATTAAGGTCATATTAAAATTAAATCAACACTCAGATTCTTATTCAACGAACACAATATTTGTTTGATATCTGACTTGTGTGTTTTGGTAGACCTGGGTCTGTGACGGACTATCCATAGGTAGATTATATGGGAAAAGCATTGAATATGTTTGATGTGAAGAAGGTTCAGAACTTGGAGTCACATTGGGTTCCATTTAAAAGGGAATTCTGTCCCTTACTATGTGGGTAGGAAAGTCAAAATTTTTGTTTATAGAACAGGAATAAAATGGATGTTTTCTAGATTAAATGTTGCAACTGTACATAGCATAGTAACTGACCCATTGTAGATATTTAATAAATAATAGTTTCTTTTACCTCGCTTCTTTCTGTTTAGGAGGGACATTCAAGTGAGCCAGAAAAGTAATATTTAGAAATTTAACATGCATGATCAAACAAAGATTGCTTTCACTGTCTGGCAAAATGTGATTTTCATCAGTTGCATCTAAGATCACTTTTCATTTTTATTTTTTTCCTTTTAAACTTTGTATTTTGTATTGGGGCAGAGCTATTAACAATGCTGTGATAGTTTCAGGTAGCGAGCAAAGGGACTCAGCCATGGACGTATTCTCTCCCAGACTTCCTTCCCAACCAGGCTGCCATATAACATTGAGCAGAGTTCCCTGTGCTATAGAGTAGGCCCTTGTTGATTATCCATTTTAAGTACAGCAATGCGTACGTGTTCATCTCAAACTCCCTGACTATCCCTCCTCCCATCCTTCCCCCTGGCAACCATAAGTTAAGATTACTTTTTAAAATGGAAAAAATTTCTCACTTGTAGTTATAATGTGTAGAAAATATCTGGATCAAGAGCCAAGAGCATGGACTCTCATCAAATTCTCTGACACTCTTCAGTTAAGCACTTAGGGTTGTTAATCACTTAATTGCTTGTTACCTTTAGTTGACCACAGCAGGGTTGTTTTTCCTCTGAGGAGGGATATTCTGTTTTAAAAGAAAGCCTCCCAACAGGTTGCATGGAATTTTTGCTGAATAACCGGATATTTTCTTTGGATGAAGTGTCCATTTTGAAAAAGTTCCTTGATTCTGATCTGTCAAAGTTGATTTTTAAAGTAAAAAAAAAAAAAAAAAAAAAAATTTAATACACATCCAGTTTTAAGTTCCATGCAGTTTAACACTATGTTTTTATTTCACAGTAGATCACAATTCTGTAGACATAGCATTATGTGAAGCTCCCTTATTTTACCACAGTAAGTTGGCGAAGTTTTTCAATTAAAATTGACCAGGATAACTGATTAAGCAATCCTGCTATTGGGAGTCTGTAGCCAGCATTCTTTCTCAATCCCTCCAGTAAGCCTCATTATAGCAAAGAATAAATTTAAATGTTGCCTTTGGAATAAATAAAGAGGGAGAATTTTGCTGACTTTGTGGTCTTGCCAACTAAAACTAGAGGCAAGCAGGAAGTGAGGAAGAGGAATTCAGCTATTTGAATATTGATTCATTGGAATTAAGTCTTCAAAACCTTTAAATCTATTATCTTTGTGGAATGAATAGAAAAGATTGATGCCCCTGGTAGATGCCTATAATACACCATGACTCCTATAGGGCTGTAGCATACAAAGTAAGTCTTAAAATATGGGTTGGGGGAGAAGGGGACCACTCTGTGTGACATTTTAGTTTGACAAATAGGGAAGCAGCATGATTTATGCCTCAGGCTTAGTTTTCATTCAGGCTCAAGTAGTCTTTGCTGTGCCTTAAAGTGAGTAAGATGCCTCCTTTCTTGGGTCTAATTTCCCACCCTCCTTTGCCCTTACCAAGCTTTTCATAGGTTTGTATACGCTAAACTTCTTTTCTTCTGATTCTCATCAACATTTACATATCCTATGCCCCGACTTTGAATGAATGAGTCAAGTCGCTTAGTTGTCGCTTAGTTGTGTCCGACTCTGCAACACCGTGGACTATAGCCTATCAGGCTCCTCCGTCCATGGGATTCTCCAGGCAAGGATACTGGAGTGGGTTGCTGTTTCCTTCTCCAGGGGATCTTCCCAACCCAGGGATCGAACCCTGGTCTCCCGCGCTGCGGGCAGACGCTTTACCGTCTGAGCCACCAGGGAAGCCCGACTTCTTTAGGATTCCATATAGCTCACTGCCTGCTTGCTAAAGTAATCTTAGTGAAGGGATTTAGAAATAAAATAACTTCTGGATCACCCTAATGTTTATTAGATGATGTATTTATACATTAATAGAGATTTTCTATATTCTCATCACACTAAAAGAATGACATTAGGGATAAAACAACATTCTGTGGTAGAAATTTAAAATGATTCTATGTGCATATTACCTTGCCTTTATGTAATGACTGTTCTATGTCTATTCAACCTCATCTTTCATAGTTTGAATTCATAGATAGTATCTCCAGCTGACTTAGTGGTAAAGAATCTGCCTGCCAGTGCAGGAGATGTGGGTTCAATCCCTGGCTTGGGAAGAGCTCCTGGAAGAGGGAATGCAACCCACTCTAGTATTCTTGCCTGGAGAATCCCATAGACAAAGAAGCCTGGTGGGCTACAGTCCATGGGGTCTCTGAGCCAGGTGAGCTATAGTCCATGGTGCACTGCAGTCCATGGGGACACAACTGAGCTACTGATCACGCACATGCATGTGTGTATTACCTTGACTTTATGTAATGCTTATTCTGTGTTTACTCAGTCTCATCTTTCATAGTTTGACTTCCTAGATAGTATCTCAAATGGAAAAATCAGGAAATAGCAGTGAACAAATTGTGTTTTCAGATATGGAGTTAAATAACAGAAGAAAGACCTAAAAGATTTAAAAGTGGAGGGGTTTTCACCAGAGAATGAGAAATGGGTTGAGAAGGGTTGGTCAAGGACTTGTTTTCATTTTAAACTTGCTATTACACTTTTAGATTATTCAATTTCATAAACATGCATAAATTTAACTTTTTAAAAAAGGATAAAAGAAAGTGAGGAAAACAAAAAATTTTAAAACCAGAAAATAAAGAGCAGAGAATTCTAAACAGGAGCCAAAGACAAAGACACAAGAACACAATATTAGTGAGATCTGAACACAGATGTTTAGGAGAATACAAAATGAAAATTATGGAAAATATTTAGAAATCACTTTAAGGTCTTTCCAAAATGGATAACTTTCTAGCAAATATAAGTTGCTATATTGATACAAACCAGGAGAAAAACACAGCTAAGGAAGACAGTAACAAAAATACTCTAAACCTATCCCCTAAATAAAAATAGTAAGACTAGATGATGTAACAGGGGTGCTTTATCAAGGAATATCCTGTAAGGAAAATTAGTAGATAATGGAAACAGATGATAATAGTCTCCATTCATTTGACCAAGCCAGAATTATCTGGATAACAAAATCTCATTAAGATAGCAGCAAAAATGAATCAACGTAGAAATGCTAAAATCCTAAATAAAATACTAGAAAATACAACTAATTAAAATTCCAAAATTAACATTAATATATATATATATAACAACTGATTAATATTAGGAACTTTTCACCTAAATCATCATATTAAAAATTCAAAAGGTTACATGTATAATATATCAAGACATCACATTGTATACCTCACATATATGCAATTTTTATTGTCAGTCATATTTCAATAAAGCTGAAAAATTCAAAATAAAAAATAATAAAACTTCAGAAGATGCAGCATATCAGGTGATAAAGTTCAACAGGCATTCATGATTTTAAAATTTTTAAGAAATTGAGTACATAGATATTGTTTTTTACCATTTGATACCGACAGCCAACTTCTTACAACCACTGAATCATTAAAACTAGCTTTTCAGAATGATATTTTGCCAGAATAGTGAAAGAACATTTGGGAAGCACTGAGTTAAATAGGTATCTTTACTACAAAGATAGCTTTAATTAAACCCCTGTAGAGACATATTACTTATAAAAAATTACCTAAATGTCCACAAATTTTGGTATACTTACATAGGAAATCATTGAAATCATTAGAAATTAGTGTAAAGAAGTGAATATAGAAATATATAACTTTTATTACAGAGTTGATTTTAAGAATACAATGCTTAAAAACAATATATATATATATGTATAAAAAACTATTTTATAATAGAAACACATACATTCACTGGTGTGTATACATAGAAACAAAGCTACAGAAAGTTTATAAAGAACATGTTAGGGAGAGAAAAGATGGCAGGGGAGTAGGTAGACAGAGAGTACACCTCTTTTCGTGAATACATCAGAAATACACCTTCAGATGCAGATTTGCACAGCACCATCTGAGAACAGGCAGGAGTCCTTGACCACCAGAAAGGAATATATAGATCCATGCAAATCTCAGTCATATGAAGGAAGGAAGGGAAAAAGAAGAGAAGAGTGAGCGAACTGGACCTGCACCCAGGGTGTGGGGGAGCTGAAAGCAGGGGTGAGATCCCCACTTCGAGGCAATAGATTGGAACCAAGGGGAAGGCTGTTGGAGAATAGAGGAGCCGACCTGTGACAGTCTGAATGGAGTGAGAATCACATAGACGATCTATGCCGCAGCCCTACATACCCTGGTCAAGGCTACAAGTCCTCTGGAACACGCAGCAGTTGGGCGCTGGAACACAGGGACTGGAGAGCAATCGCAGCGTGAGGACTGCTGTTGACTGTGGGGAGATGGCCTGAGGGAATGGGAGGGAGATAGTGGCAGGGAATGCCTTTGGAGGAAAGCTGGGCAGCCAATGCGTGCAGGGTGCTACTGCTGAGTCACACGCAAGGATGGAGCCACCGCTGTAGCCTCTGGTTGGTTTCCTGACCAGAGATTAGGCCTGAGCCTGTGGCACGGGAGCGCTGCGTCTGAAACACTGGACTGCCAGAGAACTCCAGACTTCAGGGAGTATTAATTAGTGAGAACTCTCTCGAAGACCTCCACCTGTATCCAAGACCTGGCGGCACTCCGCGTAGGATGCCTCACCCAAACAACAAGGAAGGCAAGAATACAAACCCAATAGTCAGCAGACAGGCTTCCCGCAGACACCCCAAAATACACCACCTCACATAGTGCTGCCCATCAGAGGGAAAGAAAACCCTCTTCCCATCGAACACAGGCACAAGTGTTCGTGAAGCCCAAAATGAAGCCTACAGAAACCATTAGAACAGCCTCACTCACTGAAGGCAGAGGCCAAAAACAAGAGGAACTAAGACCCTATAGCTTAGGGTAAGTGACAGTGAAAAGTGAAAGTGAAGGCCCTCAGTTGTGTCCGACTCTTTGCCACCCCGTGGACTGTACTCCACCAGGCTCCTCCGTCCATGTTATTCTCCAGCCAAGAATACTAGAGTGGGTTGCCATTTCCTTCTCCAGGGAATCTTCCCAACCCAAGGATCGAACCCAGGTCTCCTGCATTTCAGGCAGATGCTTTAACCTCTAAGCCACCAGGGAAGCCCAGAGACCTACAGCAGAGTAAGACAGATAAAATGAAAAAGAAACACTGAGTGCAAATGAAGGAACAAGGTAAAAGCCCACAAAACCAAATAAATGAAGGGGAAAGAGGCAAACTAGCTGAGAAAGAATTCAGAGTAATGAGAATGAAGATGATGCAAACTCTCAAAAGTAGAATGGAGAAAATTATTTAACACATTTAACAAGGACATAGAAGAAATAAAAGAGTGGACAAACAGTGACAAACAACACAATTACTGAAATTAAAAATACTCTAAAAGGAATCAATAGTAGAATAATTAAGGCAGAAGAATGGATAAGTGAGCTGGAAAATTTGCTGCTGTTCAATTGATAAGTCATGTCTGACTTTTTACAACCCCATGAACTGCAGAATGCCAGGCTTCCCTGTCCTTCACTATCTCCCTGAGTGTGCTCAAACTCATGTCCATTGAGTCAGTCATGCCAACCAACCATCTCTTCCTCTGTCACCCACTTCTCTTGCCCTCAATCTTTCCCTGCATCAGGGTCTTTTCCAATGAGTCAGGTCTTTGCTACAGATGGGCAAAATATTGAAGCTTCAAAGTATTGGAGCTAGAGTATTCAAAGTATTCAAAGTATTGGAGCTGGAAGATAGAATATTGGAGATAACTGCTGAAGAGCGGAATATAGAAAAAAAAAGAATGAAAAGAATTGAGGATAGTCTCAAGAGCCTCTGGGGCAATATTAAACAGACCAACATTTGAATTACAGGGTTCTAGAAGAAGAGATGGAGAAGGAAATGGCAACCCACTCCAGTATTTTTGCCTAGAGAATCCTGTGGACAGAGGAGACTGGTGGGCTGCTGTCCATAGGGTCGCACAGAGTTGGACACGACTGAATCGACTTAGTATGCATGCATGCATTGGAGAAGGAAATGGCAACCCACTCCAGTATTCTTGCCTAGAGAATTCTGTTGACAGAGGAACTGGCAGGTTAGGTCCATAGGGTTACAAAGAGTCAGATATGACTGAAGTGACTTAGCAAGGGTACAGATCAATGGAACAAGATAGAAAGCCAGGAGTTAAATCCATGGGCACCTTATCTTTGTTAAAGGAGGCAAGAATATACAATGGAGAAAAGACAGTCTCTTCAATAAATGGTCCTAAGAAAACTGGTCAGCTATACATAAAAGAGTGAAATTAGAACACTTATAACAACTTACATAAAGATAAACTCAAAATAGATTAAAGATCTAAATATAAGACCAGAAGCTATAAAACTCTTAGAGGAAAACATAAGCAGAACACTCTTTGACATAAATTACAGCAAGATTCTCTACAACTCATCTCCTTGAAAAATGGAAATAAAAACAAAAATAAATACATGAGACCTAATTAAACTTAAAAGCTTTGTACAACAAAGGAAACCATAAACAAAATGAAGACAGCCCTCAGAATGGGAGAAAATAATTGCAAATAAAGAAACTGAGAAAGAATTAATATTCAAAATATATAAGCAGCTCATGCAGCTCAATATCAAAAAACAACCCAATCAAAAAATGGGCAGAAGACCTAAACAGACATTTCTCCAAATAAGACATATAGACGGCTAATAAACACATGAAAAATGTTCAACATTGCTTATTATTAGGGAAATTCAAATCAAAACTACAGTGAGGTATCACCTCACACTGGTCAGAATGGCTATCATTAAAAATCTGCAAACAAATGCTGGAGAGGATGTGGAGAAGAGGGAACACTCTTGCACTGTTGGTGGGAATGTAATTGGATACAGCCACTATGGAAAACAGTATGGAGATTCCTTAAAAAACTAGGAATAAAATTAGCATATGACCCAGAAATTCCACTGCTTGGCATATACCCTGAGAAAACCATAATTGAAAAAGACACATGTACCCCAATATTCATTGCAGCACTATTTACAATAGCCAGGGCATGGAAGCAACCTAGATGTCCATCAACGGATGAACAGATAAAGAAATTGCTGTACATATATGCAATGGAAAATTACTCAGCCATAAAAAGCAATGAATTTGAGTCAGTTCTAGTGAGGTGGATGAACCTAGAGCCTGTTATATAGAGTGAAATAAGTCAGAAAAAGAAAAACAAATATCATATATTAACACACATATATGGATTTTAGAAAAATGGTACTGCTAAACATATTTGCAGGGCAGGGATAGAGATTCAGACATAGAGAACAGATTTACGGACACAGTGGGGAAAGGAGAGGGTAGGACAAATTGAAAGAGTAGTTTTGAAATATATATAAATACATTACCGTATGTAAAATAGATAGCTAATGGAAACTTGCTGTATAGTACAGGAAGTTCAGCCTGGCTCTGTGACAACCTAGAAGGGTGGGATGGAGTGAGAGGTGGGAAGGAGGGTCAAGAGGAAGAGGACATATGTATACCTATGACTGATTCATACTGATGTATGGCAAAAACTAAACAACATTGTAAAGCAATTATCCTCAAATTGAAAATAAATAAATTAAAAAAAATAGGTTAACACTTTATTTTTTGCTGGTGGCGTTGCAGATGATTTCTTAAAATGTTTTGTATGTCCATATTTTGTAATTTTTCTATAATGAATATATCCTATATGAAAAAATATTTTAAATATTAAAGATATAGACATATCACCCAGCAAGAAATATACACCAGAAAGATTTTAAACTACAAAATAAATAATATCAAATTTACCATGTAAAATGCAATTCTCTTCCACTAACTAAACACTGTAATACACACTGGACTACTGTTTTAGAAGTTCATGTATATTTCTGATCAGTCATAATAGTAAAGTCAGAAATAATAAATTATTTAATAATAAAATACACTATTAGTTATGCTAAACATACCTTTAAAAGCCTCAAAGGGTCATATCTAGAATGCTAATGCTAAAGAGGGAAAAATGCTGAAAATAATATTAAAAACTTGGGACATCAAAACACACTGTCTTCTCTTTAGAGATATTGACACAAAAATCACTCTCACTAGAATCCAAAGGGAACACAGAACAAGAGAACTCCTAACTGATGTTGTATTAAGACAAAATAACATCTAGATCAAAATATTGACACTGCATAGTTTTACTGAAAAGACATTGTCATCTTGATGGTTAATTTGCATATCCTCTCAAGTATAGTATGTTTCAAAGAGGCTACATTATTGAGCACTGAGCTTTTCATCTGTCTGTGAAAAGAAGAGGAAAGGCGATGCTCAGTGACATGAATGGAGAAATCCTCTGGGCTTGTCAGTGCGCTTGCCCTTGCCGTCTCTCTCTCCATTAGCAACTGCAGAAGTAGACTGAAAGTAGTTATTTAACAGGACTTGCAGTTGGCAAATCCTTAGTTTTTCTCGCACAAACTTGAACAGATTTCTGCAACGTTTCCCTTCAACACTCTGAGTTGGAGTATAACTTACTCTGGAGGCCAAAAAAAACGCTAAATAGTTTTTCTTCATTTCAGTTCCAAAAGTGGAATTCTCTGTTCACAGAGGTTTGGAAGGTAATCAGTACTCCCATCTTGAAAAAGTGCAGGTGCGCTAGGAAGGTTGTAGCTGGATCCTGCAAATAGCCTGACCGCCGTGCCCTGATCCTGTTAACAGATTCCATCCAGTGGTCAGCCTCCACCGACCCCACAGAGAGAGCCAGAAAGGCAGCCACTCCCATTACTGTCTTGTCTTAGTCATCTCCCACGAGGAAAATCCTTGCCCTAGCTTGTCTGGTGGACACCAGGATACCTTCCTTCAGGAGGGAAAATAACCTTTAGGTACTTTCTAAGGAATATGCATTGTTTAGAAAGTCGATCCCCTCACCACAAGTAACTGTGTCAGATGCAGATTTAATAAGTACTGTTTATGTTCCAGGTGATTTATATACTTGGTGCTAATCCTTAAAACAAGGTTAACACTTTAATTCTCACTTTATAGAAAAATTATATGACTCAGAGCAGTTAAGGGACTTGTCCAAAATAACCCATAAAACATGCATCAGAGTCACAATTGGAACCCAGGTCTGAGTTTCTGGGTTTATCTTCTTTAACCAGTATCCATTCCCATTTCCACCAGCCTTACAAGGGCCCCCACAAGTTTCTTTGAGAATGTTATAAGACATGTGCAGTGCAGAACACAAGGTTTATTGACCTCTCTCCTGTGAGACTCTGATATGATCATCATGAAATACGAAAGCAGAGAACCAGATCTTACCTGGAGGTGGAGATCAGATGGCCATTTCCCCTCCGTGTGCCCAGCAAGAGGCTGGACCACACTCAAGAACCTGAAAGAAGAAGCAGGTGGACCCTACAGCAGCTTAGAGCAATTTTGTCAGGTGGGGAGAGCCTCGCTGGACACAGAGCAGATCAGGGCAAAGTAAAGATACAGGGCATGGTCTCACCCCTGGCCAGTTTCTTCTCTTTTCTCTTTCCTCTTGGCCTCTTTTCTCTGGCAGTCTGCAGGGAACAGGCCACGCTGGCAAAGCCACTGACATGCATCTCAGCTCCCAGGGCACAGAAAGAGCTGAAGCCTTTGAGCCATTTCTTTGCAATTTGCTGCAAGTTTAAGGCCGCACGTGATAAAGCTTTCTTTATGGGAGAGAGTGAAAAAAGAAAAGACTACTTGTGATCTTACTTGCTGATTCCCAGAAAACAGAACTCTGCAGGGGGCAGAGGGTAAGGGAACAGAAGCAGGAGGAAGGACGGAAGTTTGTAACAAAGATCTCTCCTTCTCCTTCCAAGAAGTTTTTAAGCCAGCCGCTCCTTGAGGACATCACTGGAATTTTTTTATTTTTTTAAAAAGGTCCATGGTCTCAACCTCTGTATGGTCTCTTTCCCCATTGGGATTCTTTCTAGAATCTTCAGGGACCACGTATCAAGCCAGGATTAAGTCTCTGCAGAGTTCTTTCCAGAAAGAGTTAATTCTCAAAAAGACATGATCAGTTGCTTAACACCCACAATTTTTATAAATCTTAAAAGTAAGGGAGAAAAAGAAAAACAATGAATTTTTGGCATTCAGGAGTACATTCTATATAAATTCCAAAGAACTCTTTGCACTGAGAAATTTTACAATTCTAATAAATTCTTTTTTCAAGAGAACCACTTTAGAGGATTTTGAGCAGTATTAGCTTGCATGTGCTTTAAACAATAAATGAATTTGTTACCAGAATTATCCAAGATCTGCCATTTTCTTAAATGGCTGTGACCCTGGTCTGGTCACCCACCAGGCTCCTTTGTCCATGGAATTTTCCAGGCAAGAATACTGAAGTGGGGTTACTATTTCCTTCTCCAGGGGATCTTTCCCAACCCAGGGACTGGACCCGTGTCTCTTGCATCTCCTACACTGCAGGCAGATTCTTTACCACTGCACTTCTTAGGAAGACCCTGGTCACTTTACTGAGTCTCAATTTCTTCCTTAGTGAGTAGAATTAAAAAAAAAAAAGATTCAGAGGGCGTTTTTAAGGATTAAACTCCTGTGTATTCAAATATACATTTCAAATAACAGAGTACTGAATGACAAAGTTATCATCATTATGTAATTTCAGTTCACATAATGGTCAGGATCATTAATTAATAGTCAGATGTTATTATAAGGCATTTTACTATAAAAGAAAAAAGAAAGATACAAGGAAGATAAATAAATATTTTAATGAAGAAATGGTGTATCTGTACTCTGTAAGACCAAATACTCTGTTTTAGCAATCAGCCAGCACTTGCCATCAGAAACAGTGAGCAAACATCTAACAAGTCATAGACTTTTCAATGCGTCCGACAGGTGGCCATTGGTTCATTGAAGGGGAGACACTGTTTACCAGCCAAAAAGGGCTACATTTTCACAATTCTCCCTCAAGAATGCAACTTGGTCTATTTTCAACTTGCTCAATTTCACTCTCTAATATGATTTCTGAACTGTTCAGTTCATACTTCACACAAAATGTTCCTATTTTGAATGTACATCATACTTATTTTACATGATATTCAGAGTTTCTCACATACAGCCTTGCATGGGATTATATTCTACTTCCATAGCGTAGACCAGGGTTCAGCAAACTTCCTGTAGAGTGTCAAATAATAAATGTTTTAGGTTTTGCAAGGCCAGTCTCAGTCACAGACACTCAACTCAGTCCCTGTGTTGTGAGGTCAACCATAAATGAGTTAACCATGAATGAATGAGTTTCCTGGGATTGTGCAACAAAGAACCACAGACTGGGTACTTAAAAGAGCAAGACTTCATTATCTCAGTACTAGAGGCGACAAGTCCAAAACAAACGTGTGGGCAGAGCCATGCTCCCTCTGAAATATTTCCTTCTCTCTTCTACCTTCTAGCAGTTACTGGCAGCCATTGGCATTCTTTGGCTTACAGGTGCATCACTTTAATCTCTGCCTCCATTGTCAACATCACCTCCTTGTGTCCCTTGTCTGTCTTCTGTTCTTTAAAGGACACAGGTCACATTGGAGTAGGGTCTACTCTCGGGACCTCATCTTAACTTGATTATATCCGCAAAGACTTCATTTCCAAATAAGGGCACATCCACTGATACAGGGGACTAGGATTTCAGTATATCTTTTGATGGAAACACAATTCAATCCATGTTACTTATAGTCTCATTTCCTTCCTTACCTGAGTTTCAAACAATCATTTCATTTATTTGTTTATTTATATTAAAGGACAGTTGATTTATAGTATTGTGTTTCGGGTATACAGCAAAGTGATTTGGTTACATATATACATATGTGTGTAAGTCATTTCAGTCATGTCCAACTCTGTGCAACCCTATGAACTGTAGCCCACCAGCACTCTCTGTCCATGGGATTCTCCAGGCAAGAATACTGGAGTGGGTTGCCATGCCCTTCTCCAGGGGATCTTCCCAACTCAGGGAGTGAACCTATGTCTCTAATGTCTCCTGTATTGGCAGGAGTGTTCTTTACCACTAGCACCACCTGGGAAGCCTAATATAAGTAGATATACATATATATGTACCTATATTCTTTTTTTTTATTCTTTTCAATTAGAATTTATTGCAAGATATTAAATATACTTCCCTGTGCTATACAGTAAATCCTTGCTGTTTATCTGCTTTATATATGGTAGTATATATCTGTTAATCCCATACTTCCATTTAATGCCTCCTCTTCCCCCCAACCTTTCTCCTTTGGTAGCCATAAGCTGGCTTTCTATGTCTGTGAGACTTCCTGTTTTGTCAATAAGTTCACTTGTACTATCTTTTTAGATTATACAGTGATATTAATATCATATAATATTTGACTTTGTCTTATTTCACTTAGTATGATAATCTCTAAGCCCATCCATGTTGCTGCAAATGACATTATCTTGTTCTATTTTATGGCTGAGTAATATTTCAGTGTATATGTCCACATCTTCTCTATCCAGTCATCTGTTAATGGACATTTAAGTTGTTTTCATGTTTTGGCTATTGTGACTAGATCTGCTATGAACTTAGGGCTGCACATATCTCTTTGAATTAGAGATTTTTCTGGATATATGCCCAGGAGTGGGATTTCTGGATTATGTGGGTAACTTTATTTTTAGTATTTTTTAGGAAATGCCATACTGTATTCCAAAATAACTGCACAAATTTACTTTCCCATCAACAGGGTAGGAAGGTTCCCTTTTCTCCACACCATCTCCAGCATTTGTTTTTCATCTTCCATTTTTCCTATCAGTGTCTTATAGTTTTCAGAATACGGATCTTTTTCTTCTTAAGGTTGGATTATTCCTAGGTATTTTATTCTTTTCAATTTGATGGTAAATGGGATTGTTTCTTTAATTTCTCTTTCTGATCTTTTACTGTTAGTATGCTCAGTGGTAAAGAATCTGCCTACAATGCAGGAGACCCAGGTTTGATCCCTGGGTCAGGAAAATCCCCTGGAGAAGGGAATGGCAACCCACTCCAATATTCTTGCCTGGAGAATCCCATGGTCAGAGGAGCCTGGTGGGCTACAGTCCACGGGGTCTCAAAGAGTCGGCCACAACTGAGTGATTAACACACATACACATAGAAATACAAAAGATTTCTGAGTATTCATTTTGTATCCTCCAAATTTACAAAATTCATTGATGAGCTCTAGCAGTTCTGAAGACTTCTGGAATCTTTTGGATTTTCTATGTAGAGTACCATGTCACCTGCAAAGAGTGACTGTTTTACTTGTTCTTCTCCAATTTCAATTCTTTTATATCTTTTCCTTCTTGATTGCTGTGGCTTTTGTTGTTGTTTAGTCGCTCAGTTGTGTCTGACTCTTTGCGGCTCACTGGACTGCAGCACGCCAGGCTTCCCTGTCCATCACCAACTCCGAGAGCTTGCTCAAACTCATGTCCATCAAGTCACTGATGCCATCCAAACATCTCATTCTCTGTCGTCCCCTTCTCCTCCTGCCTTCAATCTTTCCCAGTGTCAGGGTCTTTTCCAATGAGTTAGTTCCTCACATCAGGTGGTCAGATTTTTGGAGTTTCAGCTTCAGCATCAGTCCTTCCAATGAATATTCAGGACTGACTTGCTTTAGGATCAACTGGTTGGATCTCCTTGCAGTCCAAGGGACTCTCAAGAATCTTTTCTCCATCACCACAGTTCAAAAGTATCAATTCTTAGGTGCTCAGCTTTCTTTCTGGTCCAACTCTCACATCCATACATGACTACTGGAAAAACCATAGCTTTGACTAGATGGACCTTATCAGCAAAACAATGTCTCTGCTTTTTAATACACTGTATAGGTTTGTCATAGCTTTTTTTCCAAGAGCAAGTGTCTTTTAATTCCATGGCTTTAGTTGCCATCTGCAGTGATTTTGGAGCCCCAGAAAATAAAGCCTGTCACTGTTTACATTGTTTCCCCATCTATATGCCATGAAGTGATGGGACCGGATCTCGTGATCTTAGTTTTTTGAATGGTTTGGCAATTCTGAATCTTTTATGTTTCATATAAATATTTGGATTATTTGTATTACTAGTTCTGTGAAAAATGTTATGGGTAATTTAATAGAGGTTGCATTATATCTGTAGATTTCTTTGGATAGTATTGCCATTTTAACAATATTAATTCTTTCAATCGAGGAACACGGGATATCTTTCCATTTCTTTGAATTCTCTTTAATTTCCTTTTTTAATGTTTTATTGCTCTCAGTACACAATCCTTTCACCTCCTTGGTCAGATTTATTCCTAGGTTGTTTTCCTATTTGGGGGGTGTGGTTTTAAAAGCACATTTTTTTACATTCTTTTTCTGATATTTCATTGTGAGTGTTAAAAAAATGCAAGTGATTTCTGTATGTGTTAATATTGTATCCTGCTACTATGCTAAATTCATTTATTAGATCTAGTAATTTTTGTGTGGATTCCTTAGGTTTCTCTCTATATAGTATTAT
Source organism: Cervus elaphus (assembly GCF_910594005.1). Classification (NCBI taxonomy): domain Eukaryota; kingdom Metazoa; phylum Chordata; class Mammalia; order Artiodactyla; family Cervidae; genus Cervus; species Cervus elaphus. The sequence goes on along the minus strand of NC_057836.1, from coordinate 30,338,368 downwards.
GTCACCTACATATAATGACAATTTTACCTCTCCCCTTCCAATTTGGATACCTTTCATTTCCTTTTCTTGTCTGATGGCTAGGACTTAGCTGTGGCTAGAATACATCTATGTTGAATAGAAGTGGCGAGAGTGGGGTTTTTGTCTTGTTCCAGATTTTAGTAGGAAGGCTTTCAGCTCTTCTTCACTGAGGATTATGGCTGTAGGTTGTCATTAATGGCTTTATTTGTAGATATGTTTCCTTTATACTCACTTTCATAAGAGTTTTTATTGTGAGTGGGTGTAGAATTTTGTCAAATGCTTTTCTGCATCTATTGAGATGATCATGTGGATTTTGACATTTCTTTTTTAATATGGTATATTATCTTGATTTTAATATGTTGAACCATTTTTGTGACACTGGTATGAATCCAGCTTGGTTGTGATTTAAAATATTTTTTATGTGTTGTAGGTTCAGCTTGCTAATATTTTGTTGAATTTTTACACCTACATTCATCAAAGATATTGGCTTGTAATTTTCTTTTTTGGTGCTGTCTTTGTCTGGTTTTGATATTAGGGTGATGGTGGCTCCATAGAATGTCTTTTGGAGTATTTCCTCCTCATCAGTCTTCTGGAAGAATTTGAGAAGGGTCACTGTAGGTTCTTTTTTATATGCTTTGTAGAATTTGCCTGTGAAGCCATCTGGTCTTGGACTTTTATTTGTAGGGAGATTTTTATTTTTAGTACAGGTTTTATTTCACTTATAATGATCAATTTGTTCAAATTACTTGTTTCTTCTTGATTCAATTTTGGTGAACTGTATGTTTTTGGAAACTTGTCTATTTCTTCTAGGTTGTCTAATTTGTTGTCATATAATTGTTCATAAAATTCTCTCTCTATATATATATATTTCTATTTCTGCAATATCAGTTGTGGTTTCTTATTTTGTTTATTTGGGTCCTCTTTTCTCTGTGAGCCTGGTCAGAGGTTTATCATTTTGTTTTCCCTTTCAAAGTACCAGCTATTAGTTTACTCTTTTTTTTTTTTTTTCCAGCTATTAGTTTAATTGATTTTTTTCTAATGTCTTTTAATCTCAATTTTATTTCCTTCCTGACCTTTATTTATTATTTCCTTCCTTCTGCTGACTTAAGGTATTGTTTATTCCTCTTTTTTCAATTTTAGGTAGTCGGTTAGGTTGCTTATTTGAGATTTTTCTTGCTAGTTAAGGAAGGCCTATAAGCTGAAACTCCAATTCTTTGGCCACCTCATGTGAAGAGTTTACTCAGTGGAAAAGACCCTAATTCTGGGAAGGATTGGTAGCAGGAGGAGAAGGGGACAACAGAGGGTGAGATGGCTGGATGGCATCACTGACTCGATGGACATGGGTTTGGGTAGGCTCCAGGAGTTGGTGATGGACAGGGAGGCCTGGCATGCTGGGGTTCATGGGGTCACAAAGAGTTGGTCACGACTGAGTGACTGAACTGAACTGAACTGAACTGTATTGCTATGAACTTCCCTCTAAGAACTGCTTTTGCTGCATCCCATAGATTTTGTATGATTTTGTTTTTTTGTGTGTTTTCCTCTCAAGGTATGTTTTAATTTCCTCATTGGTTTCTTTGTTGATCCACTGGTTATTTATAGTAGCATGTTGTTTAGTCTTCATGTAATTGTGTTTTTCTCATTTCTTTCCTTGTGGTTGACTTCTAGTTTTATGCCATTGTGGTCAGAGAGATGCTTGAAATAATTTTTGTATTCTTAAATTTGTTTAGTTTTATGCTCTAGTATGTGGTCAATCCTAGAGAATGTTCCATGTGCACTTGAAAAGAATGTGGTCTTTTGTGTTTTTTTTTGTTTGTTTTTTGCTGTTGTTGTTTCTGCTTTTGTTTTTGCATATAATATCCCCAAAATATCCATTAAGTTTAACTGTTCTATTGTATCATTTAGGATCTCTATTGTCTTGTTGATTTTCGTCTAGAAGGTATGTCCATTGATGGAGGTGGCATGTTAAATTCTGCTACTATTATTGTATTCCCATAAATTTCTCCTTTTACATCTGTTAGCATTTGTTTTATGTATTTGTGTGTTCCTATATTAGGTGTGTATATGTTGAAGATTATAAAATATTCTTCTCATATTTATCTTTTCCCAGTATATAGTATCCTTCTTTATCTTTCTTTATGGCCTTTGTTTTAAAGTCTTTTTTGTCTGGTATGAGTATTACAACTCCCACTTTCTTGTCATTTCCATTCCCATTAAATATTAAATATCTTTTCCCATCCCCTAACTTTCAATCTATGTGTGTCCTTTACCCTAAGGTATGTCTCTTGTAGACAGAATATTGTAGGCTCTTGCTTTTTTTTAATCCAGTTTGGCACTGTGCAACTTTTGATTGGAGCATTTGGCCCATTGATATTTAAGGTAATCATTGATAGATATGTATTTATTGCCATTTTAAAGCTTGTTTTTTAGTTGATTATGCATTTTTTCTTTGTTCCTTTCTCTCTGTCTGTCTCTCTCTCTCTCTTTTTTTTTTTTTTTTGGTTTGCTGATTTCCTTCTATGCTTATGTTCTCTTTCTGGCTTTTGTGAATCTATTGTCCTTTTCTGATTTGTGATTGTACTGTTTTTCAATGTGTTAACCCCTTCCTATATATACGTGATTTAGACTGCTCAAATACATTCTAAAACAAACAAACAAATAAATTACATTGTCTACTGTTCTTCCCCACATTTTATGGTTTTGCTCTCCTATTTTACATCTTCTTGTTTATCCATTTACTGTTCCTTGTGTTTATCATCTGCTTTCACAAATAGGTTTTATTATTTTCTTTTTGATTTGTATACTGGCTAATTTAAGTCATTTGCTTTCCAATTGTGATTTCCTCCTTCCTATATCTTCTTGCTCACTTTCTATTTCTCTAAATAGAAAAGACCTTTCAGTATTTCTTTTAGGGTAGGTCTAGTATTTCTGTGCTCTTTTAGTTTTTGCTTATCTTAGAAATCCTTTAGTTTTCCTCCTATTATAAATGATAATTGTGATGGATAGAATATACTAGGTTTAACACTTCTCCCTTTCAGGACTTTGAATGTATTTTGCCACTCTCTTCTTGCCTGCCACATTTCTGTAGAGAAATCAACTGAGAGTCTTATGAGTCAGTTCAGTCGCTCAGTTGTGTCCGACTCTTTGTGACCCCATGGACTGCAGCATGCCAGACTTCCCTGTCCATCGCCAACTCTCAAAGCTTGCTCAAACTCATGTCCATTGAGTTGATGATGCCATCCAACCATCTCATCCTCTGTTGTCCACTTCTCCTCCCACCTTTCCCATCATCAGGGTCTTCTCCAATGAGTCGGTTCTTCACATCAGGTGGCCAAAGTATTGGAGCTTCAGCTTCCGCATCAGTCCTTCCAATGAATATTCAGGACTGATTTCCTTTAGGATTGACTGGCTTGATCTCCTTGCAGTCCAAGGGACTCTCAAGAGTCTTCTCCAACACCACAGCTCAAAAGTATCAATTCTTCAGCACTTAGCTTTCTTTATGGTCCAACTCTCACATCCATATGTGACTACTGGAAAAACCATAGCTTTGACTAGACAAATCTTTGTCAGCAAAGTAATGTCTCTGCTTTTCAGTATGCTGTCTAGGTTGGTCATAGCTTTTCTTCCAAGGAGTAAGTGTCTTTTAATCTCATGGCTGCAGTCACCATCTGCAGTTACTTTGGAGCCCAAGAAAACAGCCTCTCACTGTTTCCATTGATCCAACATCCATAAATGGCCTCTCCCATTCAGGAGTTGTTTCACTTGTTGGCTGGTAAAAATAGTTAGTTTGTCCCCAAGAGAGAGTTTTAAAGCATCTTCTATCAGGACTGCAATAGATGCAAGATTTTAAAGGCAGGAAAAGATCTCTTTCCAATAAGGGAGTAGGACACTCAGGGACCACCAGAAACTGCTGGGAAAATACTTGTCCCTTCCAGCAACAAAGAAGTCCTCTAGTGAATCTTTTTGTAATTGTTTTACCTATAGCACCCCAAATCGTACAGGTTCAGGAGGAGAAGGTTCAGAGTAGAAGGTCAGGACAGAGTAGGTAGCCCTTTTGTCAACCAAGAAATTCTTGGACCTACCTGTCACATCCAGTTGCACCCTTGGCTCCAGCCTCATATGATGGTTATCTGTGACAGGCGGGCTGGCTGGGGCAGGCTGCTTCAGTCCTGTTGAACCATTGTGAGGGAAGGCTTGGGGCTTGACCTTGAGCCTCTTGGGTCCCCAGGGCAGAGTGCCACCCAATGTCCAAATTGATGGCACTTGTATCATGCTGTTTTAGGAGATTTGCCATCGTTTGGACACTCGTTGACCCAATGTCCCGCCTGCTTACAGATTAGGCATTTTCCTTGTGCCTTGTCCTTCAAGCACTTGGGATTTGCCATGGGTCTTCCCTGGAGGGTGGCCAGCATCTGGGCATGCCTTGTCTCTTTCCTTTTCTCCCTTTCCTGGGCCTTGGCCTCCCTCTCCTGTTTTCTATTATAAAAATGTATTGGTGGCTGTCTGGACCATCTCATCTAAAGAGGCAGCAGGGTCCTGCTGCTGTAGCTGTTGTAACTTTATCCTGATGTCTGATGCACACTGAGACAGGAATTTGTCCTTTAAAATCACCTGTCCCTCGTAAGAGTCTAAATCCGATTGGTAAACTTTTGAAGGGCCTCTTTTAGATGTTCCAGAAAGTCAATGGGGTCTCATTGAGTTATTGCTGAGACTGTGCACAGTCCCACAACTAATAGGCTTCCTTCTATTTCCATGGTGGACTTCCTTAGGGGTGAGTCTTTCTGAAACTTATCCTACCCAGTATTGTTGCAACCTGAGAGTTAGGCGTCTCCGGGTCAGGGTGCAGATCCCCAGGCAGGCTGAGGGGTGACAGCCTCCTGGAGATCGAATCCCCGGACTGGTCGAGGCATGTCGGCCTCCCAAGAATTGGGTCCCTGGGCAGGTCAAGGCATGTCGACCTCCTGGAACCTCTGGACTGGTGGATCTTCTTTTTCTTGACTTGTTTTATGAGTATTCCTTTGTAATTAATTCTTTGTTTTTATCTAATTGCCTTTAGAATTCTCTATTTAACTTTTGCCATTTTTATTATTATCTGTCTTGGTGTAGATCTGTTTGAGTTCATCTTGTTGGGATTCTTTGTGCTTCCTGTACCTGGATATCTATTTCTTTTTTTGGGTTTGAGAAGTTTGCAGCAAAAGTTTCTTCAAGTACATTTTTAATCCCCTTTTCTCTTTCTTGTCCTTCTGGAATCCCTATTATGCTTTGATTGGCACACTTTATATTGTTCCATAGTGAAAGTGAAGTCACTCGGTCGTATCTGACTGTTTGTGACCCCATGGACTTTAGTCTACCAGGTTCCTCCGCCCATGGAATTTTCAGGCAAGAGTACTGGAGTGGGTTGTCATTTCCTTCTCCAGAAGATCTTCCTGACCCAGGGATCGAACCCAGGTCTCCCACATTGCAGGCAGATGCTTTACCATCTGAGCCACCAGGGAAGCATATTGTTCTATAGATCTCTTTTTTTTTTTTTTTGAGTTTCCTGTATATTTTATTTTATTTTATTTTTTTTAAATTTTTTATTAGTTGGAGGCTAATTACTTCACAACATTTCAGTGGGTTTTGTCATACATTGATATGAATCAGCCATAGATTTACACTTATTCCCCATCCCGATTCCCCCTCCCACCTCCCTCTCCACCCGATTCCTCTGTGTCTTCCCAGTGCACCAGGCCCGAGCACTTGTCTCATGCATCCCACCTGGGCTGGGGATCTGTTTCACCATAGATAATATACATGCTGTTCTTTTGAAATATCCCACCCTCACATTCTCCCACAGAGTTCAATAGTCTGTTCTGTATTTCTGTGTCTCTTTTTCTGTTTTGCATATAGGGTTATCGTTACCACCTTTCTAAATTCCATATATATGCATTAGTATGCTGTAATGTTCTTTATCTTTCTGGCTTACTTCACTCTGTATAAGGGGCTCCAGTTTCATCCATCTCATTAGGACTGGTTCAAATGAATTCTTTTTAATGGCTGAGTAATATTCCATGGTGTATATGTACCACAGCTTCCTTATCCATTCATCTGCTGATGGGCATCTAGGTTGCTTCCATGTCCTGGCTATTATAAACAGTGCTGCGATGAACATTGGGGTGCACGTGTCTCTTTCAGATCTGGTTTCCTCAGTGTGTATGCCCAGAAGTGGGATTGCTGGGTCATATGGCAGTTCTATTTCCAGTTTTTTAAGAAATCTCCACACTGTTTTCCATAGCGGCTGTACTAGCTTGCATTCCCACCAACAGTGTAAGAGGGTTCCCTTTTCTCCACACCCTCTCCAGCATTTATTGCTTGTAGACTTTTGGATAGCAGCCATCCTGACTGGCGTGTAATGGTACCTCATTGTGGTTTTGATTTGCATTTCTCTAATAATGAGTGATGTTGAGCATCTTTTCATGTGTTTGTTAGCCATCTGTATGTCAACATAGATCTCTTTAATTGCTTTCATCTTCTCATTTGGTTTTCTGTCTGCTGTTATGATTGGGTAATTTCCATTATTCTATCTTCCAGATCACTTCTTTTTTCTTCTGCATTATCCATTCTGACATTCATTGCCCTTAGTTCATCTTTTGTATCAGCAAATGAATTTTTAAGTTTTTCTTTCCTCTTCCTTTTTATAGTAATCTGCATCTCTGTTGACAGCCTGTCTTAATTCCTTCAATATTTTCATTGTGTCCTTTTAGAACTTGGCATCTATTACACTGCAGGGGTCTGTTTCATTGTTTGTGCCTTCAGGAGAATTCTCTTGGTTTTTTAACTGGAGTAATTCCTCTGCTTCATCATTTTGATTATATTTCTCTTAGCATTATACATTTATTAGAGTGACTCAAATCCAGAATGCTGAAAACACCAAACGCTGAAAAGGATGTGGAGGAAGAGGTACTTATATTCATTGCTGGTAGGAATGCAAAATGGTACAGCCACTTTGGAGGAGAGTTTGGTGATGTCTTATGAAACTGAATTTACCTGTCCCATACGAGCCAGCAATCATACCTCTTGGTATTTACCCAAAGGAATTGACAAAAATTTTGTTCACTCAAAACCTGAACATAGATATTTGTTGTTGTTTAGTTGCTAAGTTGTGTCTGGCACTTTTGCAACCCCATGGACTGTAGCCTGCGAGGCTCCTCTGTCGATGGGATTTCCATGCAAAAATACTAGAGTGGGTTGCCACTTCCTTCTCCAGATCTTCCCCACCCAGGGACTGAACCTCCATTTCCTGCATTAGCAGACAGATTCTTTACCACTGAGCTACCAGGGAAGACCACACATATATTTATAGTAGCTTTAACTGGTAAAGAATTCACCTGCAATGCAGGAGACCCTGGTTCGATTCCTGGGATGGGAAGATCTGCTGGAGAAGGGATAGGCTACCCACTCCAATATTCTTGGGCTTCCTTGGTGGACTGCAATGTGGGAGACCCAGGTTTGATTCCCTGGGTTTGGAAGATCCCTTGGAGAAGGGAACAGCTACCCACTCCAGTATTCTGGCCTGGAGAATTCCATTGACAGAGGAGCCTGGAAGTTTACAGTCCATGTGGTAAAAAAGGGTTGGATATTACTGAGTAACTTCACTTTCACATTGTTCATAATTGCCAAAAGTTGGGAGCAATCATATTCTTCAGTAGGAAAATGGATAAACTGTAGTCCATCCAGACAGTGGAATATTATTCAGTATTAAAAAGACATGCATGCATGCTAAGTCACTTCAATTGTGTCCGACTCTTCACAACCCTATAGCCCATAGCCTGGAGGCTCCTCTGTCCATCAGGTTCTCCAGGCAAGAATACCAGAGAGGTTTGCCATGCCCTTCTCCAGGGGATCTTCCTGACTCAGGGATCCAATCCAGGTCTCTTAAGTCTCCTGCATTAGCAGATGGGTTCTTTACCACTAGTGCCCACTGGGGAAGCCCACTGGGGAAAAAAAAAAAAAAAAACATGGAGGAATTTTAAATTCTATTTCTAAGTGAAAGAAACCAAGTTGAAAAGGCTATATGATTCCCACTATACAACATTCTGAAAAAGTAAAATATATGACAATAGTTAAAAGATCAGTTAGAGTTGCTAATGGTTAGAGTTGGGGGGAAGATGAATAGACAGGGCACAGAGTATTTTGAGGGGTAGTGAAACTACTCCATCTGATACCATAATGAGGAATACATGTTGTGTATTATACAATCAATCAGCTAGTTGAGGTATTGTTTTTCTTTTACTGATGATGTGACCCAAAATTTCAGTCTTGAGGTCCAAGGTTCTTCATTGGACCTGCCTTTATTGGGATTCTCTGGTTTTATACTACATTTGCTGTTTGACATGAAAGTACTAAAATGCTCAATAGAGAATCCTCTGTGCTTGAAGCACAATCTTGCTACTACACTGTAGCAGAAATCATATTTCAACTTGATAAATTGGGGTCAATCACTTCCTCTCTTGTTGAGAGAGAGAGTGAGAGAATAAAATGAGTAGATGATAGCATTAATTCTAGAAAATGGACACATCTTGTCCTCTGCTCAGAGTATCCCTCACTCAGAAACCATTTTATTTCAACAAGAACAACCAACATTTTAAAGCATAGATAGAAAAAAATAATTTAATTATTAGCTATAATAATGAGAGAAACAATTCCTATTCCTTTTTTCTTTAATTCCAATACGTATATATTCTGGTTATTGGATAGACAACAACATATAACAGTAGCTGGTCAAGAGTATAAACTGCATTATATCATACCACATCTCAACAGCTTATTTTCTTTATTATTCTTTCAATTTATTTTTTTTAAGTATAGTAGATTTACAATGTTGTGTTAATTTCTTCTTTACAGCAAAGTGATTCATTTTTATGTTTATATATTCTTTTCCATTATGGTTTATCACAAAATATTGAATATGATTCCTTGTGCTATATAGTAGGACCTTCTTGTTTTCTGTTCTATATATAAAGGTCACATCTGCTTATTCCAGACTCTTAATCCATTCCTCCTCCAGCCCCCATTCCCTTTGCAACTATGAGTTTCTTCTCTATGTCTGTGAGTCTGTTTCTGTTTTATAAATAAGTTCATTTGTGTCATTTAAAAAATATTCCACATATAAGGGATAGCATATATTTGTCTTTCTCTCTCTAGCTTTCTTCACTTAGCATGATATTCTCTAGGTCCAACCATTTTGCTGCAAATGGCATTATTTCATTCTTTTTTTATGACTGAGTAGTATTCCACTGTATATATGTACCACATCTTCTTTTTTCATTCAACTGTCAATGGACATTTAGGTTTTTTCTATGTCTTGACTTTTATAAGTAGTGTTGCTATGAACATATGGATGCAGGTATCTTTTTGAATTAGAGTTTTGTCTGAGTATATGTCCAGGAGAAGGATTGCTGGATCATATGATAGTTCTACTTTTAATTTTCTGAAGAACGTCCATATTGTTTTTCATAGTGGCTGCACCAACTTTTATTCCCACCAACAGTGTAGGAGGGTTCCCTTTTTCCCATATCCTCTCCAGCATTTATTTGTAGACTTTTTAATGATGGCCATTTTGACAGATGTGAGAAGGTACCTCATTGTAGTTTTGATTTGCATTGTTCTAATAATTATTGATGTTGAGCATTTTTTCATAGGCCTGTAAACTATGTGTACATCTTCTTTAAATAAATGTCTGTTTAGGTATTTTGTGCATATTTTGATTGTTTTCTTTTTAACTGAGCCACATGTTCAGTTCACTTTAGTCACTCACTCATGTCTGACTATTTGTGACCCCATAGACTGCAGCACACCAGGCTTCCCTCTTTCTCACCATCTCCCAGAGCTTGCTCAATCATGTCCATTGAGTCGGCGATGTCCTCCAACCGTCTCATCCACTGTTACCCCTTTCTCCTCCTGCCTTCAATCTTTCCCAACATCAGGGTCTTTTCCAAAGAGTCAGTTATTCACATCAGGTTGCCAAAGTGTTGGAGTTTCAGCTTCAGTATCAGTCCTTCCAATGAATATTCAGGACTGATTTCCTTTAGGATTGACTGCTTTGATCTCCTTGTAGTCCAAGGGACTCCCAAGAGTTTTTCCCAACACCACAGTTCATCAGTTCTTCGGTGCTCTGCCTTTTTTTATGGTCCAGCTCTCACATGAGCCGCATGAGCTGCTTGTAAATTTTGGAAACCAATCCCTTGTCAGTCGCATTATTTGTAAATATTTTCACCCATTCTGTGGGTTGTCTTTTCATTTTGTTTATGATTTCTTTTGCTGTGCAAAAACTTTTGCATTTAATTCAGTACCATTTTTTTTTTTTAATTTTACTTCTGTTGCCTGTGAAACTGACATAAGAAAACATTGGTATGGTTTATGTCAAAAAGTGTTTTGCCTATGTTCTTATCTTCCATGAGTTTTATGGAAGTTTTATGCCTTATATTTAACCATTTTGAAATTTCTTGCATGTATGGTATGAGGATGTGTTCTAACTTCATTGATGTACAAGCAGCTGTCCAATGTTCTCACCACCACTTCCTGGAGAGCCTATCTTTTCTCCATTTTATATTCTTACCCCTTTGGTTGAAAACTAGTTGACCATACATGTGTAAGTTTATTTCTGGACTGTCTATTCTGCTTCACTGATCCATAAGTCTGTTTTTGTGTCATTACCTCACTGTTTTAATTACTTTAACTCTGTAGTGTTGTCTGAAGTTTGGCAGGGTTGCACTTCCTGCCTTATTCTTTTTTCTTAAAATTGCTTTGGCAATTCTGGGTCTTTTATGGTTCCATATAAATTTACAGATTATTTGTACTAGTACTGTGAAAGCTTTCATGTGGATTACATTAAATCTGTAGATTTCTTTGGGTAGAACGGCCATTTTAATGATAGTAAAACAATAACAACAAAAATTCTTCAATCCAAAAGCATAGGATATCTTTCCAGTTCTTTGAATCATCATCAGTTTCCTTTATAAGTGTTTTACAGTTCTCAATTTGTAAGTCTTTCATCTCCTTGGTCAAGTTTATTCCTAAGTTATTTTGTCTTATGTGATCTTAAGAGAAATTTTTTTTATACTCCCTTTCTGATATTTCTTTTTTAGTGTAAATAAATGCAACCAATTTCTCTGTTAATCTTGTATCCTGCTACTTTGCTGAATTCATTTATCAGTTCTAGTAGTTTTTGTGTAGAGTCTTTAGGGTTTTCTATATATGGTATCATGTCATCTGCATATAATGCCAATTTTGCCTCTTCCCTTCCAATTTAGATACTTTTATTTCTTTTTCTCATATGATTGCTGTGACTAGGAATACCAATATTAAGTTAAATAGAAGTGGTGAGAGTAGACATCCTTGTCTTGTTCCTGATTTTAGCAGGAAGACTTTCATCCTTTCATTGTTGAGTATTATATTGGTTGTGGGTTTGTCATAAAGAGCTCTTATTGAGATATGTTTCCTTTCTACCCATTTTGGAAAGAGTTTTTATCATGATGGGAGGTTAAATTTTATCAAATGATTTTCTGCATCTATTGAGATGGTCCTGTGTTTTTTGTCTTTATTTGATGTGGTGTATCACATTGATTTATTTCCATATGTTGAATTATTCTTGTGACCCTGGGATGAATCCAACTTTGTCATCATATATGCTCTTTTTCATGTGTTGTTGGATTTGGTTTGAAAATATTTGTTGAGAATATTTGCACCTGTATTCATCAAAGATGTTGATTGATCTGTAATTTTCTATTTTTTGTGTGTGTTATGTTTGTCTGGTTTTGGTATCACAGTGATGGTGGCTTCATAGAATGTCTCTGGAGTGCTCATTCCTCTTCAATCTTTTGGAAGAGCTTGAGAAGGATTAGTATAGCTTCTTCTCTGTATGTTTGGTGGAATTCACCTATGAAGCCAAAAGTCCTGGACTTTAGTTTGTGGGGAGTTTTTTAAGTCCAGATTCCAATTTATTTCTAGTAATCAGTCTGTTCAAATTGTCTTTTTCTTCTTAATTCAGTTTTGCTGGTCTGTATGTTTTTGGAAGGGGCTTCCCCGGTAGCTCAGCTGGTAAAGAATCACCAGCAATGCAAGAGACCCCGGGTTGATTCCTGGGACAGGAGGTTCTCCTGGAGAAGGGATAGGCTACCGACTCCAGTATTCTTGGACTTCCCTGGTGGCTGAGATGGTAAAGAATCTGCCTGCAATGTGGGAGACCTGGTTCGATCCCTGGGTTGGGAAGATCCCCTAGAGGAGGGCATGGCAACCCACTGCAGTATTCCTACCTTTTGAATACCCATGAGCCGAGGAGCTTGGTGGACTATAGTCCATGGGGTTGCAAAGAGTTGGACACAACTGAGTGACTAAGCACAGCACAGCACATGTTTCTCGAAACCTCTCCATTTTTTCTAAGTTCTTGAATTTTTTAGCATATAATTATTCATGGTATTCTCTTCCAGTTTTTTGTATCTCTGTGATATCCATTATTATTTCTCCTTTTTCATTTCTTATTTTGTTTATTTGGGTCTTCTCTCTTTTCTTCTTGGTTAACCTTCTCAGTGGTTTGTCAATTTTGTTTACCCTTTTCAAAGAGCCAGCTCTTGGTTTTATAGATTTTTTTCCCCCTATTTTTTAAAAAGTCTCTATTTCCTATCTGATCTTTACTAGTTTTTCCTTCTACTGACTTTTTTTTTCTTTTTTTTTTTTCTACTGACTTTTTATTTTGTTTGTTCTTTTTTTTTTATTAATTCTTCTAGGCAGTGGGTTAGGTTTTTCTTGTTTTGAGATTTTTGTTTTTTGAGTAAGGCCTGTGTCCCTACAAATAGGTTTCTTTCTAACTACTGCTTTCGCTGCATCCCATAGATTTTGTATGGTTGCATTTTTATATCATTTGTCTCAGGCATCTTTTGCTTTCCTCTTTGAATTCATTGTTGGTCCACTAGTTTTTTAGTAGCATATTGTTTATTCTCTATGTGATCTTGTTTTTCTAATTTATTTTTCTGTAGTTGACTTCTAATTTCATGCTGTTGTAGTCAGAAAAGATGCTTGAAATAATTTCTATACTCTTATATTTGCTGGACTCTTTTTGTGCCACACTGTATGTTCAGTTCTAGAAAATGTTCCATGTGCACTTGAAAAGAATGTGTATTATGGTTTTTTTGGATGTAATGTCCTGAAAATATCAATTAAGTCTACCTGTTTTATTGTATCATTTAGGATATCTGTTACCTTTTTGATTTTCTTTCTAGCAGATCTGTCCATTGATATGAGTAGGGTATTAAAGCTTCTTACTATTATTATTGTATTCCTGTCAATTTTTCCTTATACCTGTTGTTTTGTGTATTTGGGTGCTCTTATATTGGGTACATATAGGTTGATGAGTGTAATGTTCTCTTCTTGTATTGATCCTTTTATCATTATGTAGTGTCCTTCTGCATCTTTCTTCAGCAGTTTTGTTTTAAAGTCTACTTTGTCTGATACGAGTATTGCAAGCCCCCTTTTTTGTTATTTCCATTTGCATGAAATATCTTTTTCTACACGTTCCCTTTCAATCCATGTGTGTCCTTTGCCCTAAAGTGGGTCAATACACTATACAGCATGTTGAAAACTCTTGTTTTTTTATCCAGTCTTCTACTCAGTGTCTTTTGAGTCAAGCATTTAATCCATTGACATTTAAGGTAATCAATGGTTATTGTTGGTGTTCAGTCACTAAATAGTGTCTGATTCTTTGCAACCCATGGACTGCAACACCCCAGGCTTCCCTGTCCTTCACTAACTCCAGGAGTTTGCTCAAATTCATACCCTTTGAATTGGTGATGCTATCAAACCATCTCAACCTCTGCCACCCTCTTCTCCTTTTTACCGTCAGTTTTTCCCAGCATAAGGGTCTTTTCCAATGAGTCAGCTCTCCACATCAGTTGGCCAAAGGATTAGAGCTTCAGCATCAGTCCTTCCAGTGACTATTCAGAGTTGATTTCCTTTAGCATTGACTGGCTTGATTTCTGTGCAGTCCAAGAGACCCTCACAATTCTTCTCCAGCACTACAATTCAAAGGCATTAGTTCTATGGCACTCAGCCATCCTTATGATCCATCTCTCACATCCATACATGACTACTGGAAAAAAACATAGCTTTGACTATATGGTCCTTTGTCAGCAAAGTGATCTCTTTGCTTTTTAATATACTTTCTAGGTTTGTCATAGCTTTCCTTCCAAGGAGCAAGCATCATTTGCTTTCATAGCTGCTGTTACCATCTGCAGTGATCTTGGAGCCCAAGAAAAGAAAATTAGTCACTGCTTCCATTTGTCCCCCTTCTATTTGCCATGAAGTGATGAGACTGGATGCCATGATCTTGGTTTTTTGGATGTTAAGTTTTATGCCGGCCTTTTCACTCTCCTCTTTTACCCACATCAAGAGGATCTTTAGTCCCTCTTTATTTTCTGCCATTAGAGTGGTATCATCTGCATATCTGAGGTTGTTGACACTTTTCCTGGCAAGCTTGATTCTACCTTGCGATTAACCCAGCTTGGCATTTTACATGATGTACTCTGCATATAAGTTTTAAAAAATGGGGTATAGCTAATATACAGCCTTGGCATAGTCCTTTCCCAATTTTGAACCAGTTACTTGTTCCATGTAAGGTTCTAATTGTTGCTTCTTGACCTGAATACAGATTTCTCAGGAGACAGGTAAGGTGGTCTTATATTCTTGTCTCTTGAAGAATTTTCCACAGTTTGCTGTGATCTACACAGTTAAAGGCTTCAGTGTAGTCAATGACGCAGTAGTAGATGTTTATTTGCTTTCTCTATGATCCAGTGAATGTTGGCAATTTGATCTCTGGTTCCTGTGCCTATTCTAAAGCCAGCTTGTACATCTGAAAGTTCTCAGTTCATGTACTGCAGATGCCTAGCTTGAAGGATTTTGAGCATGACCTTAGACTAACATGCAAAATGGGTACAATTGTTCAGTAGCTTGAACATTCTTTGCCACTGCCCTTCCTTGAGATTGGAGTAAAAACTCCTTTTTGACTCCTGTGGCCACTGATGAGTTTTCCAAATTTGCAGGTGTATTGAGTGCAGCACTTTAACAGCATCATCTTTTAGGATTTGAAATAGCTCACCTGGAATTCAATCACCTCCACTGTCTTTGTTTGTAATAATACTTTCTAAGGCCCACTTGACTTCACACTCCAGGATGTCTGGCTCTAGGTGAGTGACCACATCATTGTGGTTGTCTGGGTCATTAAGACCTTTTTTTGTACAGTTCTTCTGTGTATTCTTGACACCTCTCTTAATTTCTCCTGCTTCTTTAGGTCACTACTGTTTTTGTCCTTTACCATGCCCATGTTTGCATGAAATGTTCCCTTGATATCTCCAGTTTTCTTGAAGAGATCTCTAGTCCTTCTCATTCTATTGTTTTGCAATAAGGAGCTCATGATCTGAACTACTGTCAGCTCCAGGTCTTGTTTTTGTTGACTATATAGTGCTTCTGCATCTTTGGCTACAAAGAACATAATCAACCTGATTTTGGTACTTAACCATTTCATGATGTTCATGTGTAGAGTCATCTCTTGTGTTGTTGGAAGATGCTTGCTATGACCAGTGTGTTCTCTTGACAAAGCTGTTAGCCTTTGCCCTGTTTCTTTTTGTACTCCAAGATCAAACTTTTCTGTTACTGTGGGTATCTCTTGACTTCCTACTTTTGCATTCCAATCCCCTATGATGAAAAAGACAT
The DNA here is from genome assembly GCF_910594005.1 of Cervus elaphus. Classification (NCBI taxonomy): domain Eukaryota; kingdom Metazoa; phylum Chordata; class Mammalia; order Artiodactyla; family Cervidae; genus Cervus; species Cervus elaphus. Next base: position 30,322,612 of record NC_057836.1, on the reverse strand, counting down.
CCTTTATGGTGTTCTAGAAGGTCTTGTAGGTCTCTGTAGAACTGTTCAACTTCATTTTCTTCAGCGTCAGTGTTGGGCATAGACTTGGATTACTGTGATGTAGAATGGTTTGCCTTGGAAATAAACAGATCGTTCTGTCGTTTTTGAGATTGCACCCATGTACTGCATTTTGGACCCTTATGTTAACTACAAGGGCTACTCCATTTCTCTAAGTGGTTCTTGCCCACAGTAGCAGATATAATGGTCACCTGAATTAAATTTTCTTATTCTCACCCATTTTAGTACTGATTCCTAAGATGTCAATGTTCACTCTTGCCATTTCCTGCTTGACCACCTATAATTTACGTTGGTTCATAGACCTAACATTCCAGGTTCCTATGCAATATTGTTCTTTACAGCCTCAAACTTTCACTACCAGATCCATCCACAACTGAGCATCATTTCTACTTTGGCCCAGCCTCTTCATTCTTTCTGGAGCTATTATTAATTGCCCTATATTCTTCCCCAGCAGTATATAGGATATCTTCTACCCTGGGGGTCTCATCTTTCATTGTCAAATCTTTTGGCCCTTTCATACTGTTCATGGGGTTCTCACGTCAAGAATACTGGAGTGATTTGCCATTCCCCCTTCCAGTGAACCACATTTTATCAGAACTCTCCACTATGACCCGTCTGTCCTGGCTGGCCCTGCATGGCATGGCTCATAGCTTCATTTAGCTACGCAAGCCCCATTGCCACAAGGCTGTGATCTAAGAAAGGGACCATTGATAGATATATATTTATTGTCATTTTAAACCTTGTTTTCCAGTTGATTTTATGTTTTTCTTTCGTTCATGTTTCTTTTTGTCTTTTTCCTTTGTATTATGCTTATGTTCTCTTATTTTTGGTTTTCGTGAATCTATTATATGTTTTCTGCAGTTATTCCTTTTTACAAGTATGACTCCTTTCTATGTCTACTTTGTTTAGACTGATAGTCATAAAAATTAAAACACATTCTATAAACAAAATCTACATTTTTTACTCTCCTTCCCCACATATATGATATAATTTTATGCCTTCTTTTACATCTTCATGTTTATGATTTTGCTCTTCATTATGGTTATCATCACTTTCAAAATTTTTTTTTTTAATCTATACTGGTTTATTTAGATGAATTACTTTCTGATTGTGGCTTACTCTTTTCTATAGATTCTTGGTTCTTTTCTACTTAGAGATGTCCTTTCAATATTTCTTTTAGGATAAGTTTAGTATTCCTGTATTCCTTTAGTTTTTGCTTGTCTGAGAAATACTTTCTCTCTTCTATTCTAAATAATAGTTTTGCTGGCTACAGTAGTCTTGGTTAAAAAATTTTCCCTTTCAAGACTTTGAATGTATCTTGCTACTCTCTTCTAACCTGTGACATTTCTACATAGGAGTCAGCTGATAGCTTTATGGGGGTTCACTTTTAATTAACTCCTTTTTGTTTTTGCTGCCTTTGAATGTTGCCTTTGTCTTTAACTTTTGCCATTTTACTTATAGTATGACTCGGGGGACTTCAGTGCAGTAGTGGAGACTGTGCTTCCAGTGAAGGGGTTGGGAGTTCAATCCCTGGTCAGAGAAATAAGATCCCATATGCTGCATGGTGCAGCCAAAAAATAAATAAATAAATATTTTTTAAAAATTGAAAAAAATATCCTGGTGAAAGTCTGTTTGGGTTCACTTTGTTTGAGATCCTCTTTCTTCTGATGCCTGGATATGTTTCCTTCTTTAGGTTTGGGAAGTTTTCAGCAATAACTTCTTCAAATACATTTTTGATCCCCTTTTTCTTTCCTTCTGGAATTCCTGTTAGACTGGCATGCTTTATATTATTCCATAGGTTTCTTATATTGCTTTCATTGTTTGCATTTGGCTTTCTGTCTGCTGTTCTTAGTTGCAGTACATGGGATCTTTAGTTGTGGCCTGCAGGATCTATTTCCCTAACCAGGGATCAAACCTGGTTCCATGCATTGGGAGTTCAGAGTCTTAGCCACTGGACCACAGGGAAGTACCTGTCTGCTCTTCTCGTTGGGTGATTTCCATTACTCTATCTTCTAGATTGCTTATTTCTTTTTCTATATTATTCAATCTGTTGTCCAATACCTTTAACTCAGCTTTTGTTTCAGCAAATAGATTTTCTAATTTTTCTTGGCCACTCTATGGTTTCTAGTTCCTTTTTAGAGTAATCTGCATTTTATTAATATTCTTTCTTAAGTCTTTCAGTATTTTCATTATCTCCTTTTAAAAAAGTGCCTTAAGTGAAAGTCTCTCAGTCATGTCCAACTCTTTGCAAACCCATGGACTATAAGCCAGAATACTGTAGTGGGTAGCTGGTCCCTTCTCCAGGGGATCTTCCCTACCCAGGGATTGAACCTAGGTCTCACACATTGCAGGAGATTCTTTACTACTGAGCCATAGGGGAAGCCCAAGAATACTGGAGTGGGTAGCCTATCCCTTCTCCAGTGGATCTTCCCGACCCAGGAATCGAACCTGGGTCTCCTGCATTGCAGGTGGATTTGCTACCAACTGAGCTATCAGAATAGCCTTCTGTCAAGGGGGATTAGACTTAAGTGGACTGTTTTATTCCTTCTTTCAGGCATTTGCTTGATCTTGTAATATGGAGTGGTTCTTGTGCTTCATGCTTACTATATGTGTTTAGAAGAAAAAAAATTCCTGTTCTTAGAGGACTGTCTTTATATGGGAGCATCCCTATGTAGCCCATATGGGGTTAATAGTTTTGGTGTGAGGTCTGTTTTTAGCGTGGATGCCTTCCACCTCTTTCCTCAGTTTGTGCTGGCTGTTATCCCCATCATAAGGGGTGTGACTTGTGTTGTGGTGACCAAAAGCCTTCACTGGATGTTGAGTGAAGCCTCTTCTTTGCTGTGTGATTGTAACAGCCCTTTCAGGGGAAGGGTCTCCTCCTTAGCTATTAGAGTAGAAGTCTCCAGATCTGTTTTTGAGCTGCAGTGTGAGGTGGGTGGAATATTGGAGTGCTCCCACTGGGAATGGAGCTACTGAATATCCCTCCACTGAAGCTGTCTACCAGGACGTGAGCTTTTAGATGTTGTTGCCCATCACCCATTGCATGGGCTCACAAAGTATACTGTTTTGGACACGGCCAGCCCCACCTCAACCATGGGAATGCTGGCAATTGGCCCTGGTGTCCCTAAGGCATTTTACAAAGCCATAATGTACATCTGTAGGCTCAGATCCACTGAGGTCAGATTACTAGGACTGTTTTCAGTAGTCCCACATCTGGACCCTCCTCGGGAGTTATGGAGACAGCCCAGACCCTGGCCCAGCCCTGCCTCCATGTGCATGCACCCATGAAACCTATAGCTTCTAAGGTCTGAGCTGTCTCAGTCAAGGGAGCACCCACTGTTCACAAGGATGTCCTGAAGATGCTGAGTTTCCAAAGCCAGCAGTGGTAAATCTGTGGATTACCCTGGCATAGGGAGAAGCCTCAGATTTCTGCCCTGCTTCTTAATTTGCATGGCCCCTGGGGATCAGCTCTGATTTCAGCCCTGCCTATGTCTGGGTAACCCACTGGGCACTTGCACATTCCCAGAGCTCATAGAGGTAGCGCTAAGCCAGATGAGAGTGCTTGGAGAAAGAGGTTGCCATGGTAGGCCCATCCTTTCTTTGCTGGTATGTGCACTAACAGTGGGGTTTCAGTGGTTGCACCACACCCACTGTGAGCATACCTGGAGTGAGACTGCTATGGTGGGCTCCACTGCTTCCTTCGCGTGCACCTCAACAATGGCGCTTCGCTTCTGTGGCAGGCCCCGGCTTCTTCTGTGTACACTCTGGGTTGTAGCACTACCACTCTCTAACCCTTTTAGGCTGTCTCTGCACAGCTAACCCCAGTCCTGTCCCGGATCTGTCTTTTACAGCTTGAGTTTCAGCACCCGGCCCCTGCCTGTACCAGTAGATGCATGTCTCAGGTTTGGGGGTGCAGGGTGGGACCATCTGTGTAGGTCTTCCTCTGTTTTGTCTGCTGCAAGCCATTGCTGTGTTCTCCTCTAAGCTTCTGAAGCTCCCTTTCTTTCCCAGTGTATCTCCACATGGTGAAGGGGTCTTCCCAGGGTGTAAGAATATTTCCTCTTTTGTAGTTCTTTCCCAGTGGGGCAGGTCCCTTCCCAGATTTTTTTTTATTTCCTCCTACCCAGTTATTTGGAGATCATTCTTGTACTTCTAGGCTTCTGAGATCTTCTGCCTGTGTTCAGTAGGTATTCTGTGAGAACTGTCCCAAGTGTAGGTGTATTTTTTGATGTATTTGTGAGAGGTGGTGAACTCTGTGTCCTTGTATCCCACCACCTTGATTGGAGTCCCCCCAACAGCTTATTTTCAATAGACTGTTCCAAAGTTCCCAAGACTGGGCCTGTCCCTCTTTCACCATTATCACTGCTGGTTTTTTACCAGTTTCATTACGGACATGAGCTTCTGTGATTTGGAACAGCTGTGTGTTCCATATGCCTTCATTATCTTAACTGTGTTCCTCATTCTTTTCATGATTTGTGGAAGATAAAATTATAGCCACCAAAGATACCTACCCTCTAGTCCCTAAGGAACTGTAAATATGTTCAATGGTAAAGAATCTGCCTGCAATGCAGACTACTGCCTGCAATGCGGGAGACCCAGGTTCAATCTCTGGGTTGGGAAGATCCCCTGAAGGGTATGGTTGCATAACCTACTCCAGTATCCTTATCTGGAGAATTCCATGGGCAGAGGTGCCTGGTGGTGCTATAGTTCATGGGGTCACAAAGAGTCAGACCCGACTGAGCCACTGACACTCATTTCCACATGGCAAAAGGGTTTTCAGATGTAATTCATGTTAAAGATCTTAATATAGGGAGACGAGCTTGGATGATTTGGATCTAAGGTAATCACATGGATCCTTAAAAGCAGAAAACTTTCAGGAGCTGGAGTAAGAAAGAATGCAACAGCAGCAGCAGAAATTAGAAAGTTGCAGAATATAAGGTGGAATCATATGCCACTGCTAGTCTGACGGTAGAATGGGAGCTGGGTGAGAGGGGCAATGCTCAGAGGAACTTAGAAGCGAAGATAAGTTCCCAGAGGAATGTCAGCAAAGAAACGGAACCTCAGCCCTGTAATTGGAAGGAACTGTATTCTGCCAACAAGCTGAATGATTCTAGACACTTCAGAAAAGAGGCCAGGCTGGCAAACACTTGATTTCAGTCTTGTGAGAGACCCAAAGTAGAGTCCAGCCAAGCCCATCCGGACTTCTGACAGAGCTGCAAGCTAATAAGTTTGCCTGGTTTTAAATTACGAACTTTGTGGTAATTTCTTATGGCAGAAATAGAAAACGAATATATCATCTTTATCTACTTTGAAGTCCCTGAAGGATAGAGTCCAGGCCTTCTATGAATTCACCTTTGGCATCCGGTGGGGAAGAGCCAGTCACTTTGACAATGGAGAAGGAGCTATTCCATCTCCTGACTGGAACTACAAAGTGTGAAGCAACATTCCCCTCTCCCATCCAGCTCTGTCTGGTCCTAGTAGCCCAGATGATCCCATAAAACAGCACAGGCCACTCAACAACTCTTCACATCTGTCAGATTACAGCAGAGGTGGACCTGGGTCTTTATTTTTTTAAGAGCTATTTATTATTATTATTTTTTTTTGTCTGTGCTGGGTTTTTGTTGCTGCAAGGGTTTTTCTCTAGTTGGCACGAGTGGGGGCTATTCTGTAGCTGCGATGTGCAGGCTTCTCACTGTGGTGGCTTCTCTGGTTGTGGAGCATGGGCTCTAGGGTACACAGGCTCTGCTGCATGTGAGATATTCCTGGATCAGGGATTGAACCTGTGTCTCCTGCGAGAGACAGGGAGAGAACTGGCAGAATTCTTTACCGCTGAACCACCAGGAAAACACTGGGTCTCCTTTCTTAAGCCAGTAATGGTGTAAGAAAGAATGACCTGGACATGGAGTGGTTCCAGGATTTAAAAGCAGCAAGACTGTTGCTTAAAACCAGTCAAATGGGCAGAAGTTTTTCTAATTATGTAAGAACTAATTTTACTTTTTCATTGGTCAGGATGTGGTCCCCATTTCCCAAGCTCCACCTCATGTGTCTCAGTGGCAGCAGGAGTGATCTGTAGAGATGGACCAGGTGTGGATTAGTATGCCCACATACTGAGCTGCTCTCTGAGGCTATTTTAGGCTGTGACCTTGGCCAACCCTCTCCTCTGGCCTGGATCTCAGGCTTCATTATGATTTACCTATCATCCTTACCCCATCACATAAATTAACTTTTCCTTATCTAAGGCCAGTTTGGTAGCACCTAATGCAAGAAGAAGATGAAAGTTAAGATTGGACTACCTACTTATTATCTCCTTTCTGTGAGGACCAGAGTAACACCATAAGAGAATTGGGAGAGGGATAGAGTGCAGAACTCAAAAAAACATAATCTAGTCCTGTTGTGTTGTGTGTAGTTGGAAGAATTTGTGTGTGTGTGTTGTGTATGTGAGCGTAGACATAAAGGGAGAAAGATAATGTATCTATACAGAGTGTGAAAATACTCTGCTAAGTTGATTTGCCTAAGATATAGAAATATAAATAATAAATAGCTTGTTCCTTTAAATGGGGGAAAGGTTTGAGGCCAGAGTGAAGGGAGCTTTGAATATAACAGGCTTAGACATTTGAATTTTGTTTCATAGGTAATGGGGAAGTTGATCTGTATAGACTGAAGAATTGATTCCTTGGGAACTTTGAATAGAAATTGCATTTTGCTTTTGTTTGTTCCAGAGAACTCTATTTGAGTGTTTTCAAATCATTCAAAGTTTTGTAAACTTTTCATCTACACAGAACAAAACCAATTCTGAATCTGTACAACAAATACTCCCATATACTGGACATTCATAGACAGTCTAGGGTAAGTTGTGGCATTCATGGTATAAATAGCAGCACTGTGTATTTTATAGGACTTGGAAGCTAACTATCAGAAATCTGGTTATCTTGGTTTTGGTGCTAACTATTCAGTTAGAGAAAGGACACAGTAATTTAACGTTTACAGTTTCTCAGGGATTAGAGGGTAGATATCTTGGGTGGCTATAAGTTTAGCTGAAGAAAGTTAGACGAAGATTAATGCAGCCAAGAATTCATCGCTGTTAGGAAGAGGTATGTGACAATGGGAGTGGAAGTCTCCAGGAGTCCTTGGAAGTTGTAGGAAGGTTAAATGCATCATTACAGTGGAGGCTGGGTACAGGCTGCTGCATTTGAATATGAGAAGAAAGGATGCCTTTGAAACTGAATGGAGGGCTTTGGTTATAGAAATGACTACATCATACATGATACCACAGAATATTTATATTATACATTGTCTTCACATTGTAACATCCACATCAATCATCTGTGACACAATTCTAATAATTTTGAGTATATATTTACTATAACATTTATATATATATATATAAAACCAAGAGGCACTTCCAGTAATTCTGGCCAAAAAGGAGCATCATTATAGTGTCTAAGCTAAAAAATAATAAAAATAAATACAATTTATCTAATTTTTTTTTCTGTACAGATTCTACTTTTTACAAAACATTTATCAGTCATTAACTAAGTCACTTAACAAATACTTGTTATAGGACAATACAAAGTATTGCTACATATATTAAGTGCAAGATACAGGTGAGAAGACAAGATTTATTTCAACTGCAAAATGATCACTTAAGTTCAATGCCTCATTCTCTTGTTTTTAAAAGTTGATAAATTTGGAAAGTTATTAACAAACATATTCAGGTTTGGTCAAGATTGATGAGCATTACATTGTTAAAAATCATCATGTACAAATGACATCCCTTACAGTGTTACTTTGGTAGTTATTTGAAAATATTGCTTTTTAGGAATACTAAATTAAATTAATCCAATACTCTCTGGTTTAAAAATAATATGGAGACAAATACTTGGGACATGCTAATTTGAACTTTCCAATGAAAGTTTTTGTCAGGAAGAGGTAATGACTGATCAGAGCAACTGCCCCACCAAGAATCACAACATATTTTAACACCAAAACCCAAATCAATTTAACCAAACCAGTCAAAACCCAAAGTACTCTGAATTAAAGTTCTTTCAGTTGCATATCTTAATATTATTATAAAAAGCCAGGGAGAGTCCTGTTTTCATTATTTTGCATTGTGAATTTCAGAATACCTGAAAGAGCACCAATTTCATTTTGTGATTTGTATGACAAAAAAATCTGTAGGAAGAAATATAAGGGGGTAATTGGAATTAGAGATAATTTATTTCCAGTGCTTGTCAACTAACACACTATTCTTGTTGAAATAGAAATGGTATGCATTCTTCTGTGAGAATGTATTAGGAAATGAACTGACATTCATAAATGGCAAAAACTGCACCAGTTAAGCAAATATAGCAAAATATCCCATGCACATATTTTACAGAGTATTAAAATAGTGATTTTTTTAAACTAATTAACAAATATATACTTAACGTCAAGCCATTGAAACTCCACTGACAGGTGATAAATAGGTATGTCAGGGTTGTTATTTAAAGATAGAAATACTGTAGTACTGGATTATGCTTATACATAGCTAAAATGAAATATCTGGTATAATATGCATTTTTGAGTCATAAATATGATCAATTCTCAAAAGAAAAGTGATGGAAAATTCTATCAACTAACAACTGATATACACAAAGAAAACATCTTTAGATAATTACTTTTAATTTCACATTAAACTATATGAATATTCTGTTATTATATAGCAAGAAAAATTACTAGAATAAAAAAAAAAATCCCTCCCTTCAAAAAGTATTCAAGCAGCTAAGGGCTAGTTCACATTGCAAAATGTGTGTGTAAGTGCTGACTGTGAAAGAAGTCAGGGTTGAAATATGGATCCATTAAGTCCCTTTGCTCTAGAGTAACTAAGAACTAAATTGGTTTGCCACAAAAAAGATGGAGAGGGGTCCTGGGATGAGCCTTCAAGTTTTATGCAGTGTTCACTCCCAATCCACTGCTTTTTTTTTTTTCTTTTTTGGTTTTCAGTACCATTGGGCTGCAAGATGAAACTAGGTGTGGTGCATTAAAACGAGGTGAAAGTACTCTTTCTCCTTATCATGGGAGAAGAGAATTTCTGATGGATTTTTCCTGTACAGATTTTGAGTTAGACAAGTAAAATTGGAAATAAGTTATACTTTTCCCCTATAATTTGACTTTTTTTGGTCAAAGAGTTTGTGTGTTTCATCTGAAATAGGTATTTCTACTGACACCAAAATTTTAAAGCATTTATGCTTTAAAAATACTTTTTAAATTATTTTTATATTTGTGAATTTCAAATTTTAACCTATTATTTGATCAGTCTTGGCAGATGAATGTAGTGTGTGTGGTTTATTGATTGGTCAGTGCTTGCTCTGTGAAAGATTAGTAAGATTTAATTTTTCTCAGTAATGAAGATAAGTATTTGGGTTCTTAACTGTGTTAGAATTTAGTGAAATACAATCTACATTGGTAAATCATTTATCTTAAAACAAGGACTTCCCTCCTAGCTCAGTTGGTAAATAATCTGCCTGCAGCGCAGAAGACCCTGGTTTGATCCCTGGGTCAGGAAGGTCCCCTGGAGAAGGAAATGGCAATCCACTCCAGTATCCTTGCCTGGAAAATCCCATGTACAGAGGAGCCTGGTGGGCTGCAGTCCATGGGGTTGCAGAGTTGGGCACGCCTGAGTGACTAACATTTATCTTAAAACAACCTAAACCACGACAAATTGCTAGATAATGCATTTCTCTTTCTTGGGATAATTCAGACTCTATACCCTAAATCTAATTAAATTATGGGAACTAAATTTATTTTTATCTATTTCATGTATTTATTAGACTCTTCATAAAATATTTTCCTCCCTGAGGCATACAGGGTATTAGAAAAAGAATTAAATATTTTTTTCTAGTTTTCTGTTACATAATAGTAGTTCTGATTATATCAAAACATTTAGCATCTCTACACTATGAAATATCATTTTGTGGGTTTCATTTTAATTGATTAGAAGTGTTAAAAGCTTTGTTTCAAATACTGAAATTTAATATTCTTGATGGTATGTATGATGATTTAATATTATTCTCTTTGAAACATTTTTTGTTTGAATTATGTGCATGATTAAAGAATCACTTCTTAATGTGAAACAATTGAGAAAATTTGTCTGAACGTGGACATATTCAGTATTCTTATCAATAATAAGGCCTGCCTTTTCTTCTTTGCTCCATAACTCCTCAGGGATGTAGAAATCCATGATACTAATGCCTATCTATATAATCAACCTTATAAGTATGACAGGGAAAATAACTAGCTGCCTTTAGATGGGGATTTTGGATTCATAAGAGCCTTAAGCACATGTCAAAATTTCGTATAGTCTTACCGTATGGAATATAAAAACAACTTATACCAGATCAGTATTTTTTGGATCATGATATTGAGTTTCACCAACTAAATAATGCCTTAATCTTCAGTTTTCTATATTCAGACATATTTAACAACAAAACGTTCAATTATTTTTTGTCACCATTGTTAACCTGCTGTTAGAATGATTTGATAGTGTGAACATAAAGATCAGTTCAGATGAGGTAAAAGCAGCATCATTTTAACAAATGAAATATGTTACATGGCCGCACAAATTAGCTAACATCTCTGGTGCATAATATAGATTGAAAAACACATCCTTGTTCTTCTCAAGCCATGGCTCACTAGTGAGAAACCACAAATACTTATGCAAACCTCAATTTAAATTCATTATCTAATGCACTGCTTATAGTTTGACTCAGTGCTTATAGTTAATTACTTTATCCCCAAATTCACAATAAGAATTTGAGTATTTTCTGGAGGAACAAATGAATATAAGACCTAAAACTGGTATAGTTCCCTCTGATTAGAAATGCTAAGCATAGTTTAATTCCAGAATGTCTGTCACCTAAAATGGCCAATTGTTCTATTTTGGCAGGGGGTAGGGAGCGTGTGGTCATGCAGGGTAGCACGTGGGATCTTTCTTTGCCGACCAGGGAATGAACCCACACCAGGCCCCCCGGCATTGGAAGCATGGGGTCTTAACCACTGGATCACCAGGAAAGACCCTGGTCGCCTAGAGTTCCATTTGGGTGGACAGACAGTATCAGCAAGGTCATGCTTTTATTTCATAGAGAAATCATGAGAGAAATGAATGACCTAGAACAATGGTTATGCAGTATTCTGCTGCATATTAGGACAGAAGGCAGATGAAAGGAATTCAGTTTGGTCTGAGAGTATATAGACATTGTAGTACTCAGATATCAGGAAGTGAGCTATTAGCATTTGAAATTTTATTGATTTTTTTCCCCCACATTCACTAGCTGATTATTACATGGAGAATTATATTAACTCTAGACTATGAAAGTGTACAGACTCTGTTTTACTGGAGTCGTCTGCCAGTTTGAAAAAAGGAAAAGTATTAAGCAGGAATCAGACTTAGAATGGAAGAGTAGGATTATAAGACCCTTATTGTGGCTTTCACTATTATTTTAGAAATTTTGTAAATGACAAGGACAGTGGAGATCCCTAAACTAACATGAAAGCATCCAAGATACCTCCTAAAGCAGAAAAGAAATTGTTTTTTTTGACTCATCATTTGCTAGTTGTCCATAACACAAATAGTTCACGTTTGTAAAGCAGTTGTTTCAAACTTTAGACTTTATTTACAATGATAATTTTCATATCTTTATTACTTAGAAAATAATTTATATTTTTTCATCATTTAAACAAAGAATAGGCCTGAGTCTCATGCCTTTTGCACAGCTTTTACCTTCAATGAAAGTTCTCTGGGAAGGTGACAGGGACACTGCAAATCTTAGAGAGGCAAGGGCGTGAGGAAATGGCAATACAGACGTGCAATGAAGCCTGCTTGACATACAATGCCTTATCTTTAGTTTTACTGGGACTGCAATGGTTAGGATTTGTTCTGGAATTCCATCAAAACAGAATAGACATAATGGGGATTTTTGTGTTTAGAAAGTAGATATTTTCTTAAACATAATATGAGGAAATTCCTTCACTTCTCAGATGAAGACCAACATAGATAAATCCCTATACAGAGCTACTGTCTTCATTTTCGACTAAGAGCAAAACCAGGTCTTATGTAAATTACCAAAACAAATTATAGTTTTAAAATATGCTAACACGGTGTTTTCACCAAGGAAACAATATATCCTCAGGGTTGGCTTAGACTGATAACCAGAAAGACATTCTATCAGCATGCAGGAAATGATATTGGTGACACATTTTGTATACCTGGTCTTTTACTGAACAGAGAGCAACCACAAGCATCAAGGTCACCAATTCCTACTTTTCCTACCATTAACTTCATGGCTGTCCATACAGTTCTCCTTCTCTGTAAAAGGGCTAGACATTCCTTCCTTTGTAAGACCTGAGTTTATCTAATGGCACCTATAATTAGGCTCATATAAAAATGTAGTAAATCGCAACAAATACACTGGCACCACAGGAAGTAAGCTTTGGAGCTGGAAGGGAACACTGTAATATTGCTGTCACCAAGGACAGGGAGACCATCACTAGCAGAAAGTATCTTTTCACGGCCCTCGGCATCCTTTGGGATATAGGTGGGGGGTGTCTGAAAGTCACACACTTGATGAATCTCCATTCCTTTTTTTGAACTGACTTTTAGCTTTAACACATGGACAATTTATCTTGGAAGAACAAATGGTTAATCTGCCTGGACTGATGAGCACATTTCTGGAATGAAGAGGTTCTCACTGCTTTGGCTATCATTATTTCACGTACTTCAAACAAAAGGAAAATCAGGCCACATGCTTAGACTTCTCCTCTGGCAGCCAGGTTGGCTCCTACTTGGGGTTACCTACATTGGAGCTTTGATGAAACCACCAATACACGGTTATGGATTCAGAAGTATTTTGCTGCCAGTCAACCTCCTCAGCACCTATTTCTTTCCCTTCACTTTTATATTTATGGCATTTGGAGCAGGGGAAAAGATTAGCTTTGTTAAATAATTAGACACAAGAGGTATGTGAATATAAGTGCTTTTCTAAATCCTTCTGTTATTTGCAACGAAAGAAAAATAGTTAAATTTGCTTGGCAAATGTATTTGACTCACAGTAAGTTTTGCAAACATAGGGACAGACAGGCAATACAAGGGGGAAAAAAAAAAAAGTAAGTCCTAAACAATGAAGACCTGGTATTAACCAGAAAAAGAAAAAAACAAAAACACCTCATTTAGGTAGAATCTACATCCATTTGATCATTTTCATATTTTCCTACTTATTGGGAAAGTTGCCTTGAAACTTTATTTTTGATTGTACTATCTTTGCCTTACTTTAAGAATGCCATGGATTATTGTATAATCATTGTTTTAGAAGGGAAGAGTATCCATTCATAAGAAACAAAGGCATTTCAATGTAAACACTCTTTTCTATGATTTTAGAAGAAATAAAAAGTAGAAATTACAAGCTAGATTTACTTGAAGCTAAGGTTGTTTAGATGATGAACAGGCTTGACTATTGTACTGTACTGAAGGAAAAGTTATAAGCAAAAAGTCTTGGGAAGAAAGGGACACTGATTATAAACATTCAGGATTAAGACGGTCTTTTGCTAGGGAGACACGGATCCAAGAGTTACCCGAAGTTACTTACTAGTGAAAAAACGTTGTTTGCAGCATCCTCATTTAATTGGCATAAAATAACTGTATCAGATGATTATTTAAATTAGAACAGGTAGATGAGTGGGTGTTCATAGACCTCATGCAAATGAACCATCACTCTTACTGGGCTTGGAGATAGCTACAATGTATAAAAATGGTGATTAAAATAGAACTTTATAAAATTGTTTCCCTTTTCCCTTTAAAAAAAAGTTAACTATCTACAGAAACACAAACAAATCTTTATATTTACATCAAGGTAACTATTAATGACAAATATATAATAATATGAAATAAAATATTGAAAGTGAGTATCAACTTTTTAAATAGAGGTTTGGCTCACAGCATAAACAAGTGTAGATAAACCAAAAACAAACAAAAAAAGACTTTCAATGATTGGCCCAATCCCCCCCAAATCCCTCTTGAGTCCTCCCTGCCAAAAGAAACATGACAATGGGCCAGGTTGCAGACATAAGCCACCCCATCACACCCCTCATGGAATACAACAGGGTTGTCCGTGCAACTTTAGCCAACTAAAAGCCAACCTTCAACAGCCTCCAAGAATCAGGCTTTCACTATGTCAATAAATACCAAACCCTAGGTTGGAAAATTTCCCCTTCATCTCTCACCATCTATCCCAGAGTGGGTTTCTGTTTGCATTCCTTTCTTTTTCTACCACACATTTTGCAGCAAATTAAGACATGGGAGAGCCCAGTGAAGAGTCATTTCCCAGGTCTTCTCTGACTACCTTTTAGAATTCTCACCTGATGAAAAGACCCAACTCCAGCTCCTTCTGAGGTGTTTCTGTGTAAAGAATGCCATCCCCTTCCATGGTGAATTGATCTTAGGTGAATGACAGACAGACTCACAAACAGCTCCTATACATTCATTCGGCGACTAGACTGGAAATTGCCTCAGTCTTCCGGGCTTAAGGCTGGTGACAGCAGGAGAACCAGACCTGTGGCCCTGTCCCTCATCCTGCTAATTCCCTCCGTCTGCAAAGGGGCTTCAGCTGAAGCCAAATAGAGGCGGAGACACTCCAGAGCACACTTCATCCTGTTTGTTCATGTGTGCTGAATTGTCTGCTGCAGCCATGCTGTGAACGACCAAAGCCAATTCCCTCTTTAGGTGCACACAAACGTACATACACCTGAGCATCACTTCTATCTCACACACACGCCTACAATGTTGGCAGGATGTACCAGAATTCAACCAATGCTCTGGAACTTTCATCCCTCAGGACTAAGAGCAAACGCTCCTTAGTCATAACTTCATTTGCTGTCCTGCTTCTGGGCTAAGCCGCACCATCTCCTTTGTGATTTGCTTTCCTTCATTTTTTTTTCCTTTATGATTTATTATATCACAGTGACCACTATATATCTTAATATGAACGTTATTAAATTGTGGGGCCAGGAATCCCAGCTTTCAGAGTGTCTGTGTGTTTGCATGTGTGTCTGTGAATATGTTTTACATGGATCTAAGTGAGAGCTTATATACACACACACGTATATACTTCTTCCTTTAAAAAAAAAAATCCTTGGAAGCTGGTGTTACAATGTGAAAGCTTCTCTGAGCAAGAGTTTCTTAAATCCTGTACCTCACTGTAAAAATAAACACATAAAACGCGAAGAATCCCAAAATGCCGTCGCCATTTGCCCATCTTCTTGTATTTCTACAGTGTGTGTCTAAGTGTTGTGCTGGCTTGAAAAGAGTCTGTGTGACAAGTAACTCTGTTTGGAAACATAGCTCATTCTATCCATTGTCACTGGTTTGGCTTTGGGGCTGGGGTCTCCTCTCCTTTCTGCTTCCCCTTTTCTTCATCTTCTTCCCTGATGGCCTGGATCTGTTCTGAGGGATGCTGCTGGGGGGACTGGTCCTCTATGCCCGCCAACCGCTGCTCCTCCTCAATGACCTTCTTCCACATCTTGTGGTTCTGCAGGAGGTGCTGAGTTATTTGACAGTAGACTTTCCTCCTTTTGAAAATTTTCTTTCCTGAGAAAGCACCAAATTAGACTACTTATTTGTGTGTTAAGTACATGGCAGTTTTTCCATCTTATTCATAGGAGTTAAGTACCAAATGATATGTATACACTTGACATGTGTATCATAATAATCATTTTTGAGAGTGGGGAAATAAGAGGAAGGTGGCAAGAAGCATTAATGTATCATTGAGATGTACTGTGAACAGTATTTAACATCTGGTAATATCCAATACAAGGTTCTGTTTGTATCTTGGAATTATTACTCCCACCCCATTCAGGCTCTCAAGATTTCCACCTAGATTATTGGGATAATTTCTTGTCACATCGTTCTTTGCTTTGTCAACCAATTCACCTCATAAAAGTTTTTTTTAAAGACACTTTTGATAGTACTGTTATGCTTCCTGTGGACTAAAAAAATTAATTTCGAACTCTTCAAGCAGCGAGCTTTGAGTCCAATGGGAAGATAGAGAGTAAGCACATAGGGACAATTATACTGAGTTGTACAAAGTCTTTGAAACATGGCAGGAAGAGAGGGAGATGACTTAGCTGGAAGGATGTTTCATGATGATGGTGGCTTGGACTAGGATGGGGATAATGGAAATGAAGATGCATCGGTAAATGTGAGATACATTTGTGAGGTATAATCAATAGGACTTGGCAACTGTAAGGAAAAAAGGGAGGAATCATAGACAACACTGAGCTTTCTGATGTGAACAGGTGAGTGACAGGATGAAGGGTGAAAGGGGGCAATAGGCAAGAAGCAGATTTGAGGAATATGTTTAACATGCAGGGACTGGCAAATCTCCAAGCAGAGACCGCAGGCAGCTGTTCTTGTCTAAGCAACCAGATTATAATGTGCCTTCTTTTGAGTGATCATTTTAGACACAGGCTGAGAATTTGGAAGCTAGGCAAAGATTCTCACATTGGACTGTAAACTTCTCCATGGACAGAAGTTTTACTAAGTGAATTATGTTCTTCCTAGTTTCTGTTCCACAGCACCAAGTAAATGGTAAAGTGTTGACATAATAAAGTGATAATAAAGGTAAGAAAAAGTGGTTCACAGGAAATTCTGATTTAAGGCTATATTAAAGAGTTAACAATACAAGTTACCAGGATGATCTGCAAGCAACTTGAGGGTACTTAATGAAATAGTAATGATTTACCATGTATAATCTGGAAGGAAAAAGAAACAAATAGTAACAACAGGCAAAGCCGATGGCTATGAGATATGCAATCAACCAAAATTTTTGTGGAAATGCTGATGATTCCTTCAACAATTTTATTATA
Organism: Cervus elaphus; assembly: GCF_910594005.1. Classification (NCBI taxonomy): domain Eukaryota; kingdom Metazoa; phylum Chordata; class Mammalia; order Artiodactyla; family Cervidae; genus Cervus; species Cervus elaphus. The sequence continues at coordinate 30,305,662 of NC_057836.1, read as the reverse complement.
CATTTTTTTCTTGTACTTTATAAAATGTTAAGATCAATTTTAAAAACAGTTCAGAAAAAGGACATTAAGTTGCTTTTGAACCACAGAGACACATAAGGAAATTAGTTGAATGAGTGACAGGGGGAATGGATACAGGTAGCCAGAAGCAAGAATTAAAAAAATATTTTCTGTATTATATTATTCATGATACAAATAAGCTTATATTTACCACCTACTAACTGACAAGCAGGGCTTCCCTGGTGGCTCAGTGGTAAAGAATCCACCTGCAATGCAGGAGACGCAGGAGATGTGAGTTTGATCTCTGAGTGAGGAAGATCCCCTGGAGAAGGAAGTGGCAACCCACTCCAGTATTCTTGCCTGGGAAACCCCATGGACAGAGGAGCCTGGTGGGCTACCGTCCATGGGGGTCATAAAGAGTGCAACACGACTTAGCAACTGATCACAACACACAGGAACTGATAGGCAGTTTTCTGGATGCTATAGAAACAAACACCAATGAGTCTCGGAGTTTGCCTTAAAGGCGCTTACCATCTATAGGAGAGAGGGCCTAGAAGACTGAAACTGAAATACACATGCTATGTTTTATGATAGACCTATAGAGATCAAGAGAGCCTTATGTTTCCCTCATGTTCATTAAACTTTAGACAGGTTTCTTCCAGACTCTAGGACCCAGATCTCTTTTTCTCTTGAAGCATCTACTTTATAAAACTTGTAATTGCAATTTCTTGCTCTGCTCCTACGTAGTGTAGATAAATCTCCCAGCCTCACTAGTTTGACAACCCAAGAAACTTTTTTCTCAAGAACCTGAAAGCTAATCCTTTGAAATGCAATTATTCAGAAAGACAGGGTCCCTTCCCTCACATCTCCATGGGAGGGAAGGAGCCTAACTTCAGTAAGAATCAATTAACGGACACAAGTGGCCAAATCACACGGACCAACTCCCCTCTAAGGTCCTCCAGTACTTTTATCACCACCTCATCCCAGTGTGTAAAAACTCTCCCGCCTCTGTTTCAATCAGCTGAGTCTAATGTCTCTTTCCTATTACAAGAGTCCTGAAGAAAGTCTTCCTTGTTATTTTTAAGAATATAACAGCACAATTTCTCTCTGACACATCAAAGTATGGCAACATCAGATACTCAGCCTGTGAGGGAATAGATAAGACTTTTCCCAAAGGATGCGTAAATTATGAGAACGAAATATACTGGGTGAGTAAGCATTCCAGGTAAGTGACAGGCAGATGGCATGGAGTATAATATCACTTTCTTCAATTATAAGATTCTTAACAAGGGAAATAAATAAACTAAAATTTAAAACAATCTCAACTCTTTCTATAGAAACCAATAAAATATATGCATCTATTTAAGATTTAAGAGTAAACCTTGAAGATTACTCTTCTACCAAAGTTATCTACTTGTCTATTTCTACATCGTTTTTATTGCAGTTAAGTTCAAATCAGTTACTGTTGAGAATCTTTACATGTTAACATACTTTTTAATCTAATCCTTTGAGTCAAGATATTTACAGGTGAATCATTGGCTGAAGGATGGACTTGAATCAGACATAGGACATACTCTACTGCTCAAGGTGATTATTGCATCTGAAAGTTATACACATTCATGGCAGTGAATTCTCAGGGAAGAAGCTAACAAAAGCTCATTTTTTCTCTTTTTCCTTTCAGGGCAGCCCCCATGAGAGCAGCTGTTCTCTTATTAAGGCTGCTCAATGTTAGCAGTAAACCTCTCTGGAATTAAACTGAATAAGGTGACGTAGAAGGGAGTTTGTACCAAACAAATTTGCGTAGATTAGAGTCCGCAGGTGGTCTAAAACATGCCTATATTGGGAGCCAAATTGTTCAGCACTGGAACCTTTTGAAATGAGAACAAAGGTCCTTTCATTGCTCAAATTCTAAATGCAGCTTAGTACTTCATTAGAAACCTCTTAGTTCACTGTAGGAATCTTTCAGATTTAATTATGATGTGGGGGGAAAAAGCCGTCTTTCCCTAGGATACCATATTGAAACATTTTATTCTGTATTTCCTGAGATCTACAAGTTATGCAGATTGCTGAAATTATCAATGCATATTTAATTTACATTTTTTCTGAAATCTAAATTTTAGGATAAATCAAGTTAACCATCTCAGTCATTATGAATCCTGAAATTAAAATTACCTAGAGTCAGTAATAAAAGAGTTAAAACTGAGGAAATCTGAGTTTCATTTCTGGTTCTGCAGAAACTATATACACCTTGGGATGTCTGTTAAACTCCTGAGCCTCAGTGTAGAGTTTTGTAAAATGAGGCAGCTGAACTGGGTGGTCACCAATTCCATTTCTAGAATTCCATGTGGCCAAATTTTACTAAACACTAATGCTGCTCAATATTTATCATTTTCTTGGCTAATAATGGGAAACTTCAAAGGTAATTTTTCAAAAGCTATGGTTATCAAATCATTGTTGATGATGTCTTAAATTTTAATGTAAGGTGTCCAGTTGACATTCAGAAGCCATTAGTAAACAGAATCCACAGAATTCTCATTCCCGTTTTAGTGAGCACGATTAAAAAAGGGAATGTCAGGAGAGTAAGACGTTAGAATCTGGGAGTTAATATGGCCACCCAACTCTACAGAATAGAGACAAAGCCACTAAAGCCAATATTGACCGGTTGAGCCTGTTGAATTTCCTAACCTAGGTTCTTTAATTCTTGATGCATAGATTATGTGTGTGTTGTTTCAATGTATTTGAGTTCAAATAGCAATCAGGTAGGGTCCATGGGAACAAAGCTTTTCCAGAGGCTAAGCTGACCACACTTTCCAATAACAGTCAGTGGAAAAACTGCCCAGTCCTTAGTCAGACAGCAAATTACTTGGCTCTCTGAGTGATAAAGAAAATCATGCATGTTTATTAAGTGAGAAAATGAATAAATAATCCATGAATCCCATCTTGGCTCCTAACTCTGAATGCCAAGGTCAGCACAGAATTTTTAATAGAAATCTTTTTATAAGCATCAGAGGAATAAAATAAAATTACCTTGAGAATAGAATACTGAAGAAAAACAACGTCTGGTTTTCCTCTCATTTTGTATCAACATTAATATATGGGTAAGAACTTAAGCAAAAATCTGACCAAAAACCAAATTTGCTCCTCTTTACCCAGCCTATGGTTAATAATGAGTTCTTTTTCTCTGCTTATGTGAGCTTACAACAGGGCACTTACATGAGGGTGAAATAGGTTAATATCCACATTAGACTATCTCTTTACTAGATGGCCAAAATAAACTATGTCATGCATTTTCCTGACTGCTAAAAAACAGGAACAAATGATCATGGTGTCTTTCACTGGTAATATTTTTGGGAAGGGCTTCGAAAACTACCAATAGTACGATCGTGTTTGATGAGGGTAGGTAGAAACTGCATACTATATTTCCATGAAAACAGGAACAGTATTTGTGCAATGTCACTATAAAGGTCATTGGTTTTCCTAATTATCCTTGTCCCTACGGCAGGAGTAACAGCAGAGAATATTTCAAGAGATGAAGAGATCGGAATGGCTGTTCGATACACTGCGAAACCAATGACCAGATGTGACTACTTCTCATTATCTCTACTCTCACTGCCCTGGCCCAATGCCTCAGTCATCTCTCACTTGGATGATTTCAAGAGCCTCTTAACACACTGCCCTGCTTACACCCTTGCTCACCCCAAACTCCAGAAGATTTTCCATGCCATAGTTGAAGCAATCAAGTTAAAACGTTAAGTTGAATCAACTAAGTCTTCTGTTCAAAACCTCTGATGGCTTCCCACCTTATTCAGAGAAAAAGCTAAACTCCATTCTGTAGAGCCCTACCTTCTAACCCTCTATCACCTGGGTCCCCACTGCCCCCCCTGCTGCTCCCCACCCACTTCCTCTGCTTCAGCCTCCCAGCCCTCCTGGTGATTCCTGAACACCCAGCCAATGCCCAGAGCAGAACCTTCCATGGCTGGCTTTCCTCTCTCCTTGAAATGAGTTGTCCACAACTATTTCCATGCATCACTCCCTTGCTTCTTTCAAAGTTTTGGTTTTTTTAAAATACCTTTCTTATTTAGACCTTCCATGGCTATCTTGTCTATGTCTATGATTTTAATCTTTCTGTGCAATATTTCATATTCTCTTTAACTCTAGCATTTATCAGCATCTAACATATTATAGATTTACTGACTAGTCTTCCCTAGTGTCTGCTGACCCCATTGGAAACGCAAGTCAAAAAGGGCAAGGACTGATTTTTTTTTTTTGGTCTGATTTGTCTGTGGTTCTATATTAGGTACCTGGAAAAATGCCTGGCACAGAGTAGGTGCTTAATAAACATTTGATGAGTGACTGATTACTACCTCTTACCACTTCAGCATCTCTTCCCAACCGAACCAGTAAAAGCCTATGTTGGTCTAGATGGTAACTGAGATTCCTTTCACTGCTAACTCATTAAGATACTCTGAAAAATAGACTTTGACTACTTATTATTTTTTTAATTCATGACAGAGAACATACTTTTGTATGAACATGATGTTATAATAGATTATATATAATATATATATATAATATATATAATATAATAGATATTATAATAATCTGTAATTTCCATTAATATGATAATATTTGGGAAGGGGGAGTATCCATAATCCATGCAGTAGACGATGTGAGGACTCGACTAGGTAACTCGTGAGAAGCATCAACTTTACCAGAACTTAAGTAAGAAAACAATCCTAGGAGAAACACATTCGAGAAAGATTCTCTGACTTACTTGGAGATTCTTTATTTTCACAGGTTTCCTCTTCATTTGGTGCTTCCTCCTCCTCCTCTTCTGGGTCATCCGTGTCTCCTGACTCATCACTGTCTTCCACCCATTTCCCTGGCATTAGTCCTGCTGAATCGTAGGAGTTGCACAGAGGACCCACGATGTGCGAGATGAAGGATTCCTGAAGGTTGGCCAGCTGAGGAGCAGAACGGTCCATGAAGGGGCTTATTGGTAACCCAAGGCTGGCCTCTTCATCACCCTAGAAATAGGAATGTAGCAACACGGTTAACTAGAAAGGCACAAGGAAAGGATAAACACAAATTAAGTCACCATTCACCCGGCATCTAAAAATGTGCAAATATGCAAGAACCTGGGCATTGATGTGTGAACTCTCTCTGTCCTTGACTGCTAAAAGATTTTACCCAAATTACTAGGATTCCTGAGTGAGTGAAGTCACTCAGTCATGTCCAACTCTTTGCGACCCTGTGGACTGTAGCCTAACCAGGCTCCTCCGTCCATGGGATTCTTCAGGCAAGAATACTGGAGAGGGTTGCCATTTCCTTCTCCAGGGGATCTTCCTGAGGGGATCCTCCTGACCCAGGGATCAAACCTGGGTCTCCTGCATTGCAGGCAGACGCTTTAACCTCTGAGCCACCAGGGAAGCCCATTAAGTTTCCTATAGGACTGCTCTGTTGCTCCTTACTCTTTGGTAATCTTGAGGGTTTGGTTTTCGATCAGGGGAACTACCAGAAATGGTTTATGTCTCAGTAGATGATCTCTGTCATCACACTAGTCATTGTTCCTTATATTAGAGTGTAAGTTAGAATGTAAATGCATCTTAAAAGGCAATGCTGGACATAAATATCTACCAGATAATCTATCCTGTTTGCCTTTTTT